>NC_132995.1:30953638-32203638 GCF_048564905.1 Vicugna pacos
TTTTGCAAAAGAACCCCAGACTGATCGAGACATCAGGAAAAAAAAAAATTTTCAGCTGGTCAATAGAAAGAACCACAATCAAATTTAAAGACACCTTGGGCATGCTTGTTTTTCCTTTGAAGTCTTTGCGGGGGGGAAAAAAAAATCAAGCCTCATTCAACTCAAAGACCAATCTCTCAAGAGCATCTGTATCTTTGCACCCTCGTGCTCTGGGGCAAACTTACCAGCCTCCAGCATCAGATGAGAAGGAAATAAACACTCAAGCTTGCAGAAGACTTCCTTCATCAAGGCGGCAGAAAAGACAGACATTTCCTCTCTCCCTGGCAGAAAATGTGTCCTTAATCCAGAGATTGACTTCATCCCTTGACCTCTTATCCACCTAAAAATAAATAGTTTGAAAAAGGAAAATGTTTCTAGCACAAGGAATATAAGGAGAATCTACCTCCCCAGGTGGAGATTTTTTTTGTAACCTGGCATCCTTTTACATCAAAATCCACTGCTTTTAAACTCAAGGTGAACAGAATCTCCAACCCAAACTCCCCTGATAGGAACTTGGCAGAATGTCTGGCTTGTCACATCCCACTTGTCTGATGCGTACCTGGCTATTTTTTTTTTTCTGAAAGTCTACTTCTCCAAAATGCCTAATCTTAATATTTTTGACCCTCATTTGTCCCCCAAGCCATTCCCTCATTTGCCTGCAGACACAGCCCTTCCCATCAGCGCCTCTCATTTCCCACTGACACTTGCTCTTCGCTGCTCTTTGCAGCAAAAAAAAAAATCTGTGCTGTGAACACAGTTTGACATTTCCTGACATTTCATGAACTAATTACACTACAAATAATTAAGCATGTTCACATCTGTAACAAACGAAGGCAAAATGGTTGTCAGTGGGCGTGATTGATGACCTCCCTGAGACTTGATCTGATGAGATTCTCCCCACCCTGGGCAGGAGCCCCATGCCACTGTGTTTGCAATCATGCCTTCAGCCCTTTTCATCAGATCCCACCGACGAGATGCTTGAAGAAAAGGATGGGAAAATTAATGACTACAATGAAATATTTGCATTTTTTCCAGGGCTGGAAAAAACAATGAACAAGAGATGTGACAACCTCAATTATCTGCTGGTGCTAAGCGCTCAGAGACAGCTCCTGCTGGAGTGAGCTGTTGGGAAGCCCGGGGGTGTCAGGCTGGCTGGAAAAATGGCAGGTGACAAGGACAACAATTTTTTTTTTTAATGCTACACAGGCCCACAGAAGCTCAGCTAAAAAGACAAATTGCAGGAGCAATTTCTTATGGAGGGGGAAATTTGTCAGCATTTAAGCTTGTTCCTTGACAAAGGTTGGACCGGGGTATGAAAATAAGCCGGGCAGCAGACAAAGGAATGCAATCTGGTATCTGCCAATCGATGTGACTGCCAATGGCTGGGTCTTCTTTGTTTAACACAGTTTGGGGGCTCTCAGCATAGGCTGCACGCTCTACCGGACGGAACACTCCCTGCCCACTGGGAACTCATTTGGAAGGGACCCCAGTCTGCTAGAGATCTAATTTGGCTTTTCCCAAAGCCAGCTCCAGCCAGTTTTCTGGGCAAATTTCCCTCCTGAAGTTGCCCAAACAAATGGATTTATCATCCAATGTGATGCCAGCCTAGAGGCTCCATGGGTCAGAATGCAAGCGTAAAATAAAAGAAATACCTTTGGATAAAGGAGACGACAGAACATCTCTCTCTAATCTAGGTCTTTGCCAACGACACCCTGGCAGATGGGGTTTTTAAAGATTAATTTTTAAAGAGCAAGACAAATTCCCTTCTATGAAGTCCTGCCATGTTTTTAATTTCACAATGCATTTCTCTGTTACTTTTAAATGGAATAAACAAGTCAATTTACAACCCAATTCGCTGTTTGAAATTTTGGCTGTTGCAATCCATCAAGTTATGACTGGCCACGTGAGGGCATCCAGGGATGCGGGCCACACACAACGGCATGGAACTGCCACTAGGTGCAAGATACCGTGTGCGGTGCTTCACACGTATGACATCTGTTATCTTCACTGCCACCACCCCAGGTAGATATTGTCATCCCCATGATACAGAGGAGGAAACTGAGGTTCAGAAATGTCAAGTGACTTGCCCAAAGTCACACGGCTAGTAGGTGGCAGAGGCAGAATTCAAACCTAAATCTTTTGGGCTCCAATGCTTGGGAAACCTTCGCTGTCTGTTCTTGGGGTGCCACCATGCAGATTCTGGGTAGGTCAGTCAGGTTCATCCATTCCCCTCCCAAGGCTGGTGCCCACGTCAAAAGGACAGATGATTCATGGTGCCCCGTCTTCACACACTGACCTCCTCTCCACCCCCCAGCCACTCTCGGATTGAAATGAACATCTTCTCCATTACTGGCCTCCAAACACATCCCATGTCCTGCCCCCAATCCATTAGTGAGATGGAACTTTCTATACGCACCAGAAAGAGATCAGCCGGCAGGTTTGGAGGTCCCTGACTCTTAAAAAAATCAAAATATTTCCAGCCCCGGGGACCTCAGGGCAAAAGTTAGTTCTGTCCTTTTATTCCTTAAAGGAATTTGGGCTTCAACTTTTCCGTTTTGTGTTTCAATCCTACAGGGAAGGTGAGTTGATGATCAGACGTGCTTTCTTCCTAAAAATAGGTGCTGAAAGTCAGCTTTCCAGCTTTGTGCTCGAGGCAGTGCTGGGAAGCACAGATTAAGCAGAGGGGAGCTAGCCGGGAGAAAAGTATCAGGGTTTCAAGGATGGATTTCAGTGATTTTAAATTACTAGATCGTAGTGTAGATTTAAAGTCTTAGCCGTAGCCTTTCTTCTCCTTTGGTATCAAAACCTGAGTGTTTATCCGCAATATGCCCAGGTTCGGCTTTTAAGAAAGCCTGGTGGTCGGTTGTCCACGGACAATGAACCTAGGCATTTTTGACCTTCACTCCACAACTTGACTTCAATATCTGCTAATTCCTTTTTATACAACAAATTGCATCAATCACGTCCGCATTTAACCAACTGCAGCTTAAATTGTTTTTGTTCTCTTTCATAAGTTCCTTCGCCAGATTAAATGCTGTTCCACTGAACGAACTGCTCTCGGCTGAAGTGGGAAAGCGTGATTTGATTAGCATGGATTTTTGGAATTGGGTAAGTACTGTATCAGTGTCCTCTCTAGAAAAGAGGTGACATGTCATGGGATATTAAGAATGACCATTTAATGTAAAAACTCAGAGAATACATGAGTTAAATGGAGAAAATGAGAGAAAGCTTTTAAGCATTCTCCCAAGACAGATTGCAGAATAATATTATTGTACATGGAAGGGATACTGATCGACGCCGTCAGGAGGCCATTATAGAAGTGGGGTTTGAAATCATTACGGCAAAAAGCATTTCAGAGCTTCGGCGAGACAGCGGCGTCGCATAATGAATCATCGATAGAGAACTGGTGATTCAGTTATATTACAATATGAACCGAAAACTTCCTGTCACATGATTTTAATCTGCCACCCTGATAAATGGCTGGGAGGGAAGCCCCATTTCCATTGTGAGGGATGGGAGTTGGGGGCGAGCGATCAAAGAGTCACCGATGTTTTAAATTAGGTATTCCCTGATCCAAGGATTCAACAAACACCCCTTAACCAATGTTCCAGGATTCACCCAAAAGACACCTATTTCTAAGTGTCAGACACTGAGCGAGAAGTGCTCCATAAATCATCTCTAATTCCAATGAAACTGTATTTACAAAAACGGCGGCCAGCCCCAAGACCATCATTTACCAATTTGACTTTTTGAAATAGTGCACTATCCCGGTCAGTGAGATTTGGGGCACCGCCTTAAACTTTGCTCCCAACATGACTGTCTCAGTCTCCTCACCCTGATTCTGGTCCTGCTGTGGTCAAACTGCAGAGGAGGCAGTGCTACCCCCAGTCTGTAGTCTAGGGAGCTGAGGTTCAGAGAGAGGTCATAACTCAGGTTCATGGTTTGTAAATAGTGGAGGTGAGATTCAAATGCAGCCAGTCTGACTCAAAGTTTCAGCAACTTCCTCCTCGACTGTACTGTGTATGTGTGCATCCATGTGTGTTTGTATGGTTAAATCTGTCCTACGCAGTGTTCTCCCTGCAGTCATGGAGTTCCTTACAGAGTTCCAAAATGCTCCTTGTCTCACTGCCTAATTTGGACATAAGGGAGCTAGCTATCCATCTCACTTTTGAAAGCTGTTGAATATTTACCAAGAGGAACCGTTCTGTCTTGACTTCTAAGAACTGAGGTATCCGTTCATACTGGCATCTTAAGGCCACCTTAAAAGGCACTCTTCATGATTTAAAATGCTGTTTTGGGAAGGTTTGTGAAGGCACCAAAACCTGGCAGTGATGGTGAGCCCTCACTGGGGGCAGAAGAGATGTGCTTTCCCTGTACACCGTGTTGTACTTAAAAAAAAAAAAAAAGGATATAATTGAAGTAGAACGTTGTATTAGTTTCAGGTGTGTAACAATGATTTGATATCTGTGCATATTGCAAGGCGATCACGAGAAGTCTAGCTAACACCCATCACCAGTTACAAGTTTTTTTCTTGTGATGAAACTTTTAAGATTCATACCCTTTGCAACTTTCAAATATATAATAGAGCATTATTAACTATTATCACCATGCTGTACTTTATACCCTCAGGACTTATTTATCTTATAACTAGAAGTTTGGACCTTTTGACCCCCATCACCCATTTCGCCCTGACCCCCCTGCCCCGGCAACCACCAATCTGTTCTCTGGATCCATGAGTTATGTTTTTTGGGTTTTTTTTCAGATTCCACATATAAGCGAGATCATACAATATTTGTCTTTCTGCCTGACTTATTCCACTTAGCATAATGCCCTCAAGTTCCTACACGTTGTTCAAATGGCGAGATTTCCTTTTTTTATGGCTGATTAATATTCCACTGCCCATTGGTACCAATGGAATAATATTCCATTATCCATTCATTTATCCACGGACACCTAGGTTGTCTTCATGTCTTGGCTATTGCAAATAACGCTGCAATGAACACTGGAGAAGGGGCATCAATATCTTTCCGAGATAGTGTTTTAGTTTCCTTTCGATAAATACCCAGAAGTGGACTTGTACCCTGTTGTGCTTTTGAATTGTGTACGTGGGTATGAACTGACTATTTAAATCAAGACATAACAGAAGTTTGGGGAGGGCGTAGATGAATTGGCTCCTTGTACTCTGTTTATGACTTGGAGACCCCCTCCTTGGAGGGCATCCCATACTCAGTGTTGGAGTCAGCAGTGTTGGCAAAAGTGAAACATGGGCGATACCAACAAGAAAAAATAGCCAGTACCTTGTGGCGTATCATGCAGTTGTCAGAATGATAAAATAGATCCAGAGGTGTTGGTGTGGGAAGAGCTACCAGATAAATTGTTCATTTTCAAAAGTCAAGGGTCATAATAGTGTGTGTTGTAGAATTATTTTTAAAAGGATATACACCTGTGTGTGTGTGTGTGTGTGTGTATGTTTTGTATACTTGTATGAGCACGAAAGAGTTTGAGGTCTATAGAGGAAGTTGATACAACTGGTTACCACTGGAGAGAAGGACTGGGAGTTTCAGATGGAAAACAATACTTAATTATCCCTTTATGCTCTAATATATTTTCCAAATTTCTACTATGAGCAGGTGTCATTTTATTATAGATCTTTAAATCTCTGGTGATTATAATTTTCTTATTTACACCTTTATATGTCATCAGAATGTTTTTAAACATAGCTCATTTATCATCTGAAAAGGGTGTTTGAACATGTTAAACACTCAAATCTCAGTCTGTAACAATTCATGAAGTACATTGCACAGATTTTTTTGCACACCTTTATTGAGATATATTTCACATACCATAAAATTCACCAATTTTTAGAACTGAAGTTGATTTACAACGTTGTGGTAAGTTTCTGGTGTATAGCATAATCATTCAGTTATACATATATATCCTTTTTCATATTCTTTTTTGCTGTAGATTATTACAATATATTGAATATAGTTCCCTGTGCTATACATTAGGGTCTTGTTGTTTATCTGTTTTATATATAGTAGTTTGTATCTGCTAATCTCAAACTCCTAATTTATTCCTACCCTCTGCCTTTCGCTTTTGGTAACCATAAGTTTGTTTTCTATGTCCGTGACTCTCTTTCTGTTTTGTAAAGTTCATTTGTCTCTTTTTTTTAGATTCCACATACAAGTGATATCATATGATATTTATCTTTCTTTGTCTGACTTGATTTAGTGTGTTCACCTTTAGGCCCATCTAAGGCATATACAATTCAGTGGTTTTTAGCATATTCACTGAATGATGCAATCATTATGGCCTTCTAATTTTAGAACATTTTCATCACCTTAAAAAGAAATCTCATACTCATTAGCAGTCACTCCCGGCCCATAGCCCTGGGCGACCTCTGGTCTGCTTACTGTCTCTATAGATTGGCCCATTCTGGACATTGCATATAGATGGAATTATACAACGTGGTGTTTTGTGGTTAGCCCTTTTCACTTAGCGTGCTTTCAAGGTCCAGCCATGTTGTGCATGTATCGGTATGTCATTCTTTTTTATGGCTGAATAATATTCCATTGCCTGGGTCTTTCAATTATTTTACTTTTACTTATCCATGTTATTTATTTTACATATCCATCCATCAGTTGGTGGATATTTGGGTTATTTTCACTTCCTGGGTTTTATGAATAATGCTGTGATGAACGTTCACAAACACGTTTTTGGGTAGAATCGCCAGGTCGTATGGTAGCTCAACGTTTGGCATTTTAAGGGACCGCCAAGCTGTTTTTCAAAACAGCTGCATCATTTTACAGTCCAAATCCCCCTCCCTCCTCATCCTTGCTAACACTTGTTCACACCTTTTCAATAGAGATGTGCTTCTAAAAATTATATAAATAATGTAAGAATACACTCTAACTGTGAAAGAGAGTCAAAACAAACAATTTCCAGAACTGAGTGAGAAAATGCCCCCTTCACTACCTGCTCCATCTTGCTTTCCTCCTTAGAGGTAAACAAAGTGTTTGGCACTCAGTGATGGTTCCATACTCTAAGCTGTATTTTTGTACCCATTCTTCCAGTAACTTTCTGCATTTTTCTTCAGTTATATATAGAGAGAAATACAGCTTTCTTGTTTTTATAGAACTGTGATCATACTACCCAGACCACTTTATGATTTTCCCTTTTCATTTTACACTGGATCTTGGAGATTATGTAATACATAATAATTTTTGAGGCATCTAGGTTTTTTTTTTTTTGTCCCTTTACCTCTCTCCCAGAACATAGTACCTGGATGTGTTCAACAGGGCCCGCCTGGCTGACTTTATACCTCAGCAGTTTTTCAAGAAGCCTGCGACCCCCTTAGCATAGCTATTCCTACCCTGGCTAAGATACAATGCTCTTTAAGTTTCCTGGTGATCAGAGGGTAAAACTTATTGAGAGCAAACCCTGATTCTCTGCCATAAGTTCAGTGGCCCTGAGTCTCTGTGCCTCGGTTTCCTCATTTGTAAAATGGGGATAAAAATCACACTGACCTGACTCTAGGGTTGTTGCTAGGATTGAATGAGAGAATAGAAGTAGGGTGTTCAGCCGTAATGACTCTACACTGTTAGCCACATACACAGTCTAGAAACACGGACTGGCAGAGAAGCCAGCTTCTTTAGTATAATCCTCTCTGCCATTAGAGCCATCTGGCCACTAAATCAGTTCCATGTGTGTTCACTGGGGGCTCCCAGCCCAGGGAATTAAGATCTCAGCCTTGGGGAGTTGGTTAGAGCCTCACCCTTAAGCCTTACTCTTTTGATTGAAATAAAATTGCAAAATGAATGATAATCACAAGAGAGGATCATTATCCATCACATCCAAGCCAGGCCATCACGAAGGATATTGATATAGCCACAAAAAATGAGCCTGGGTCCAGAGGCCAAGCTCCTGAAAGAAGCCAGGCTGGGGAAGAGTGTGACTTGCCCTCATGATGGAAACCGTCACTGCTTGTATTAGGATCCAATGAGTTCTGATGCGTTGCCGCCATCACCGCTCCAGGGCCAAGGAGAAGGCTGATCTGTGAGCATTCACTGGTGAAAAAAGTGGCCAACTGGTTCTCCATTGTCACTTCTCATGCCTGGGATTTAACCGGATCCCACTTGCTTTACTGGGCAGATTCATATATGAATGGTGATTATTGGGCCCTGTAAAAGCGGTCAATAGCTATTGGTTGAATAGCGCAGAATCAACCAGACTTCCATTTACTCTTTAACTCCTGACGCTAAGAGCTAGGCCCTTTGTCAACACCTTGATATTCTAAAGAGTCTGAAACATTTAATGAGCCATTAGTTTGAGACGGGACACATCAACTTGGAAAGCTATGAATTATGAAGCAAGAATTGGTTGACAAGAGTCAGCCATGGCTGGAGAAGAGAAGGAGCTGGGCCGATGGATCCCACCTCCTTCTGTGACTAATCTGAATGCTGGGTCCTGTGCATCTCTTAGAAAAGACTCTTCAACAGCCGGAGCACTGGGCTTCTCCTCCTGGCTCCTCTCTTTTCGGGGAAGCTTCTGCTCAGTTGGCCAATGCCAACCCTTTTGGGATCCCATGAGAAGCTGTAGGGTCCGAGGACTTCTATACTCTTTCATCCCTGTTTCAAAACAAAATGAACTTTTGTTTATTATTGCCTGAATTAAAATGTGCCCGAATTCACTTTGCTGTTTACCATACATTAAAAATCAAAACCACTTTCCTGCTGTCTAGAAAAAAAGGCCAAGAGGAGAGAAGGAAGATAATGGCAGGATCAAGTTCCTACTGGTCTATTTATTCATTTGCTGTGAGATAATCAGGCTACCAGTTTCCCAAAAGAGCGAAGGCGTGGAATGAAAGGAGGAGGCGAAAGCTGACTGATACAAATGCCGGCACGCCTCTTCAGCAGCCTATCGAAAGAGAAAGCAGGGCTCCTCCATCAGTCAGGGTAGGCGGGGTTTTGCTGCAGTAACAAACAGCCACAAAGGCTCAGCAAAAAGAATGATTTCATCCTAATGCTACACAACTCATGTCAGCATGGGGCTCTGCTCCCGGTTCTCGCTCACAGACCCACCACAGAAGTGGGAAGGGAACGTGGGAAGCCAGAATAGCACACTGGCTGTCACACTTTTCTGCCCAGAAGTCAACTTCTGCTCACTTTTTTCTGGCCAAAAAAAGAAAGAAAGAAAGAAAAAAAAAAAATCAAATGGCCAGCCTAACCTCAAAGGAGGCAAGGAAGTGTAGTCCTTTCTTGAATCAGGAAGGAGGAGAAGTGGAAATATTTCTTGAACAGCAGGAATGACCGTCACAGATTCCCAAGTCTACAGAAGTCAACACAGAAGAGTCATCACAAGGGTGAAAAACCTTGGAGCAGGTTGAAAAGAAGAACTGGGCAGAGCAGCCTGGTCAACAGTGTTCACCTGACAGTCATTTCCTGAGCGCTGCGTGGTAGACCCTGAGCGCTGCGTGGTAGACCCTGAGCTCGCATGGATAAGGAGAACCACGGACCCCGGCCCAGTGGCAGCCGTGAGTGCGCTGTGGGCTGCAACAGCTATTTTCCTCCTTCCCTCCCTCCCTCCCTCCCTCCCTCTGCATGCTAGAAACACAAGGGTCCTTTAGATGTTCACGGGGCAACACTCCTGAGCTCTGTGCCTCTTCTGCTTTTCTCAAGGCTGGACTGAGGAGGCCCAGTGTCTCACTGATTCATGTCATAGATTTATTTAATCTGCCCATTCCCCTGGGGCCCCGGGGGAGAGAGAGGCCAGGGGCAGCCGAGGACAGTGTGTGTGGCTATAAAAAGCACAGCTACATTAAATGCAATCGAATGGCTCAAATCTGTCCCAGACCCACATTAGAGGAAGTGTGTCATAACCCCTCTGTCACAGCGTCCGATTTAAAAGGGGCCTCTAGAAATGGAGTGTGGAACTCAGGCCAGCCTGCCAGTCTGCCGCTTCCGCTGCGTGTGCTGGGAAGGCCCCCAGAAGTCTCCTCAGGTCTGAATCTCTGCCCCCAATCCAAGCCACAGCACATCCCACCACTAGGGACGTTCCTGTGGGTAAAGCATTGTTCTCTCTGCCCAGTCCTCTTTTAAAGTATAAACATCCTCAGAAAAACACTCATTCAACACAATCCTGGGAATGTGTTCAGTGATGGTGAAACACAATGACTCTAGGGCTGGATAGACCCCTCCGTGTGAACCTGAGCTCTGTCGTTCAGTAGCTGTGTGATCTTGGATTAGTGGCTGGGCCTCTCTGAACCTCAGTTTAATCATCTATAAAATGGGGATGGTAACAGTCCTTACTCTCCCCACAGGGTGGCTGTGAGGATTAAATGTGAATAAAGCTAATGAAGCATTAGGTCAAGTACCAAGCTCCTAGGAAGCTCTCAGGGAGAATGATCAGCATGCTAATAATAATGATCAGCATGCTAATACTGCTATCAGAATGATAACAGTAACTGATGGGGGGCGGCACGAAGGTGAGGGCGGCTTTGTTCTAGGCAAGCAGGGAGGCCAAGAGTCCCTGGTAAACAGCTCGGGTGCACAGCGGAGTGGCCAGTGGCCTGAGGGAGGCTAAACAGCGGGGAGAGAGGCCGGGATTCAGAGGGGCCGTGTGAAGCCAAGAAGACTTGCCGGAGGAAATTTCCTCGGAGCTGGGCCTCAGAGGACGCGAGTGAGGTTTGGATGGACGGGAGCACAGGATGAAAGGGCTGCCAAGAGCTGGGGGCCCCGTGAGCACGGCCAGGGCTGCCACGTTCCATGTGCAGGGCGTTCATGGCGCCAGGACCCCTACAGGGGGGACAGAGGGGACAGAGGGGGCTGGCGCCACGCACACAGCCTTGGCGCCATGTCTCACGGGCCTTGTCCTTGCAGGCCTGCAGCTGCTGAGATGGGCCCTTTTTGCTAGTCTGCACAGAGGTATCCTCGGAGTGTTTAGTCTAAGTCTTGGCCCGAGGCAGGAGGCGTGCTGAGAAAAGAGCAAGAAACCTGTCCAGGGCGGACCTGGGAAGTTCTGCGGAACGTGTGTTTAGGACGGCCCGGAGCCATGGACTCAAACGAAATCCCTAGGACCCCAGGCAGTGGTGAGAGCCCCTCCATGCGATGGTCATGAGTTTAAAATCCCTAAGTGATCCAACATTGTAAACTGACTACACTTCAATTTAAAAAATAATATAAAATAAATTATCAATAAAATAAAACAAAATACCCAAAGCGATCTAAAGATTACCCAGGACATTTTCCACAGAACTGGAACAAATAATCCTAAAATTTATATAGAATCACAAAAGACCCAGGATTGCCAAAACAATACTGAAAAAAGAACAACAAAAATAAATACATTAATTAATTAAATACAATAAAATCCCCAAGTGGCCACTTGCCAGCTGTGTGACTTTGAGCAAATCACTGCACCTCTCTGGGCAGCTACCTCTTTAAGAAATGGGGATAACAACTCCTAGTTCATGGGCTATTTGGGGGATGCAGTGAGATAACGCTGGTTAAGCCTTAGGTACGGTGCTGGGACTGGACAAGTGCCCCAGAGAAGTTATCTTCCGTATGTAATGATGTAGCAGTAACCCCTTCCTGCCACAAGCTGATCGCATATGTTATACGCTATCCGTATATTCATCAGATGAGTGACCCCGGGAAACTGAGAAGTTGGAGGGCCTGGTGCCATGGGGAGGGCACGAAACGACAGCAGCAGGGCGGCGGGGGGGGGGCAATGTCACTGACTTCCTGAGGGTGCCAGAGCCCCTCGGTCTCCTGCAAGGCTGACCCTGGGCATGACTGACCTCAGGACTTACACAGAAGCTTCAGGACACAGAGAAGGTGTCTGTTCCGGGTCTGGGTGCCAGGGGAGCCCCAGCTGCCTTGTTCTCCAGGGGTTCTCAGGACCCAGCCCAGGGCCCCACATTCCCAGGCTCTCCATGAATATCTGTGAATGAGGAAAAGGATGGGGAAAATGGCAAGAGGCTGACAAGAGAAACCCCGATACTGGATTCGGACAGCAGCCCTCATGCAGGGCCGGGGGTGCCATGCACAGCTAGTAACACACACATGTGCAAACACGCCCACGGGCACAGATACGCACACATAGCTCACACACACAGACACACTTTCTTCCCCCACATTCACACAGACACGTGTGTATACACACGTTCATGGGTGTACACACATCTCCCCATGACACACACACACACACATCTACAGATACTACACATGCAGACACACGTTCTGTATGCAGACAATCATATTAACTCAGTTATGTTTTTGGATAAAGTCAAATTTCCCCATCTCCATGTGTACATCTACTCACTACACTCACAAATACACGCACCTACACACACATTCACAAATACACACACAGACTCCCCCACAGTCCTACACACAGATGCACATATCTGTACACACACACACAGTCGTGTTCACACACACTGTGCACTTTCCCAAGTCCACACGCGTTCCTATGAACACACATGTCACAGATATAGGCACACTTCCCCCGTTCATAGACACACACACATTCACAGACACACATTCAGGTCCCCATATTCACACTAAGATACACACACACACCACGTACACTCCCAGATATACACACATTCCATCCCCCAGACACACATGATAAGTCAACACACATTCATAGGAACACACACATAAATGTATTCCATTTCCCCATCTACACGCACACAAATACACACACATTCGCAGACACACACGTGCTCACAGATACACATACATTCTTACACAGCACACACAGCCACAGTTGTACACACATGTCCCCCCACATTCACACATGTTCACAGATAAATACACATCTGCACACAGACACACACATTCCTCCACATCCACATGATCACATACTCATCATTGCACTGCATGTATTCACACTCACACACACATGCACATACACGCTTGCTATGTCCTAAACCATTGAACAAATTCAAAGCTCTTGGTGCCTCCCAGCCTCATCTCAGATGCCTCCAAACTTCCTCCAGTTACTTCTCAGGAAGCTGACATCGGCATCACGGGGCAGACGCCCCAGCTGCCTTCTCCTCCCGGCTCCAGAAGATGGTCCCGTCCCCAGGGACCCTGGGAACCCGGGACGTCCTGGCTGTGGAGCCACCATAATGGGTTTCCTTAGCCCCTCGACAAGCTTTTGACGGATGACATTTGATCAAAATGTACTCTCCTCCAATATTCTGCAGCTGCCTGCACGGACCCCCGTGTCCCCACCTCCAAAATGAGAACCCGGGACACCCACTCCTCCCTCCACTCACCTCGGGACTCCCAGCTCCAGATGAGAAACCACCTTTTTGCACTCAATTAGAACAAGCTGCCTTCACCATAAATTTAGTTATAATGCCTCTGCCCACCAGATGAGCTGGCAAGGCACCCCTTGCCCCTGTCAGAAATTAACTCCTTGATCAAATTTTAAATGAATTATAAAAGTTGAAAATTCAATCTGGCTAAATTAGGGGCTTCCCCTGTTATTTTAATGAAGCCGGAGCCACTGGTGGCTGAGAGCTGGGCGGTGACAACTTCCAGCCCAAACTTGGGGGGCAGACTACCGCCCGCTGCTGAGTCGGACTAGCTGTTCTCAGCTCCCAACCTGACGACGGATTATTTCTCTCTGTGTGATGAGCATATGTATTTTTACTTATTTATTTTAAACTTTTTATTTATGGAAAAATTCCAGCCTATATGGAAGTGGAGAGAATGGAAAGATGAACCCTCACACACCCTCGCTCAGCTTCAATACGAAGACTGTTTATTAGAAATTAAACCAGTACACCTTGTGTATGATCATCAGTGACGCCTACTTGCTCGTCTTTCTGTGGTTTTCCCTCTATCTCTGAATTTATTATTTTAAGGGAAGGAAAAAATTAATAAAGAGCTCACCGATCAACTTCGTGTTTCAGATTAAACTCTTGAGTGCCTAGAGAGACAATGATCATTTTGGGGGGAAGAAAGGAAGCATTCCAAACTCCCTTTTACCTATCAAGAGCTGGCTTGGAGGTATGAACCTAGAATTTATGTACACAGTCAAAAGAGAATGGGGTTGATGATGTCAAAGATTTTCCCACAGGAAACAGGAACATCCCTCCGGTTGCTTGGGGTTGACCCAGCATGGTCACGCCCAGCCTGGAACAGTGTGATCCGAGGGCACTGTCAAGGTGAAGACGTGAGGCCGAGCCCCTGCTTGCCCACAGCCCACACAAGGGGACCCCAAAAGTCCCACGTGCCAGAGTGAAGGAATAGAGAAGTCATGGGAAACAGGAAGCCAGGAGAAACTAGGGAGTTAAGACGGGGCAGCCCCAGAGAGTGGACTTTATAACCAGAGGCCATGGTCAAAGCCACAGCAGTGGGCTCAAACCTAGTGTCCCTCAGACCAGAGGGAATGGACCACACCACCAGATGCCAATCCAAACTGCAAGGCCACTATGAGGTGGGCTGGAGGACCCCTTAGTGAGACCCCAGGGAATAACCCAAGGGTCATTAGCCCCTTCCCTTGGCTGCCATGAGGGTGTGTAAGCTTCTTCTGTGCCCAGGCGCCATATTGGAAGTGACAAAGGAGAAGAGAGATTGTTGAAGAGGGAGGAACCAGCTCCATCAGGATCTTTAACTAGATTTTATATTTACCCAAAAGGGACTATCTTAAACCAGAGGACACTGGAATTAATGCGAATAGGAGCCCTAGGGAAAGAGGAGGCCAGTTATAGAAAATACATCAAGTGACATTTTTTTCAAATATCTGAGTTTTAGCGTGTAGACGTTAATTATGCTGTTTAAGGTCACAGAAGCACATAGGACACGGAGTTTTCTGATCGTACACAAAGCTCGAGGTGCATATTTTCTAGTTCCTCCTGGACCTGAAGGAGTTACGGTGATTTAACAGAGAGCAATGGTATTCTGGGCAGAGAAGCCTAGATAGTTGCTGTTACTATTCTCTTGTGGGTGTGAGAACCATGGGAGCTGGGGGTCCCTGTTCTTAGAACATCTGGGACGCCTGAATTCAAGTCCACGAGGCTGCCTCCCTGGTACGGGGTACCTGGTACCTGCGGGAGGGGTTATTGGCAGGATTTCCCCAAAGGAATCCTTCTTCCTCACCCTCCCCTCCCTTCCCTGCCTTTCACTGGAAATGCTGGAGGGAAGGAAAATCGCGGCCGGCCGGGTGAAAAGCGAGAGGCATCTCTCAGGGCAAGCAAGCAGGATGCCGGGGGACAGGCGATTTTACATTTGCTGCCTTTCGACGTATATAGACTCAAATCGGAGGCAGGGAGGGATGAATACCGCACCCCAAATACAAAACACCCCAATTTTAAAGGAAGGTATTAAAATCACCAGTTATCTGTTCTACACATTTCAACGAGCTCACAACCCCTTAGAGCGAGCAACCAAGTCATCTCGGGCCACCAACCCAATGTGCCGCAGAGGACAGGCTCCAGGGAACTGTGACACCAAGGGAGAGCTGTCTCAGGAGAGCAGCAGCCCTAATTGACCAGGGCGGGCCTGCGGAGGTGCCAGGGCCGACTGGCCCCTCAGCCCAGCAAGACGGAGAGTGGCAGGAGGGTTATTTAGGTGTTCTGCAAAAGCCCCCCTTCAGGCAGGCTCTCAAGATAATCAGGAAGCAGGAGGATAATTCATGGACGGTCTAAGTCGCTGTAGCACCGGCCTGGCCTGCGTACCAGGGCGGTTTCCGCCTCTGCTTGGACGTGCTCTTTCATTTCTGGGCGAAGAGAGTGGAGTGCTTTTTCAAACTTGTTGAGTGTGGACCATACAGTAAGAAATACATGTGATATTGCAGGGTGGCCCACAGTCTCACACACACACACCCCTGCAGCAATCATACTGACCCTCCTATGCGCGATGCACTCTGATGCTTTTTTCCCTATATGCTGTTATTCCCTATTTTTTAACGCCAGTCATGGCCCGCTAAATTGAATTTGCCACCCATTAATGGGCTGCAACTGAAAAATACTGGTCTGGGAGTAGCACCTGTTTGTCTTGATATTTCATTTCTACCCAGAGAGTTTCCGGATAGGCAATTTGTTTGGGATTTTACACTTGGATTATTTTGAGCTTCTTATATCTGAGATCCGCGACACCTAGCTATTTTGCTGGGCTCTTGGGATTGAATTATTGCTATTATTACCTGTAGCCATCCTGCGGTTATGAATAGACCCATGATTTCTGGCTACCGAGGCAGGAGCGATACAAAGACAATTTCTGGTCAACTAAACAGAACTTGTGGAATTTCCAAGGAGCCAGTTCTTTTTCTAAGTTCATGAACGAGCTTTGTCTTTCTGGCAACATGGGCCTTACAAGAAGCCTGACGTATCCCTGTAAAATTAGGTCAGGGCTACCATCAAAGTACCTGAATCCTAGATTGACTTTACTAGCTGCGCGATCTTGAGTGAGTCCTTGATCCACTGTGGTGGACGCTGCTGGCTGCCTAATTCAGTGCCGGTTCCTGACTTCCCCTTCTTGGCTGCCTCCTCGTTATGCAGCTGGAAAGCTGATTACTCCCTCTCAGAATCCTTTGCAGCCAGAGGTGGTCATGTGACTCTGCTCTGACCAATGAAACGTAAGCAGAAGTCTAATGAGAAGAGGGTGGTACCCGGAGGGAGCTTTTGACTGCTGGACGAAAATCACAGGGGTGACTGGTGCCAAGCCTTGTCCCCAGTCTTCCCACCTGAGGAGGATTTGTTTTGGGGAGCTGCAGAAAGCCGCTAACAATCATGTGGTGACAAGCATGAAGATGAGAGCCAGGCCAGTAGGGATGACAGAGAAGAGGCATGGGACCAAGGTTTCTGGTGGCATCGTTGAGCACATAAACATCAGCAACTGCCAGTCCCTGGATTTCTGGTTGTTTGAGAAAAAGAAATGTCTGTTTATTTAAAGAATGGTTGGATTTTCTGTTTCTTGGAGCCAAATACATTCTTAGTGAATACAGGCTCTCTGGACAATGTCAAATGAGGACAGTGTGTCCCCTCAGAGCTGTTGTGAGGGTCAGAAAGAGGATTTCTCAACTTCAGCACGATTGGCGTTGGAGCTGTTCTGTGCCCTGAAGGATGTTTAACAGCATCGCTAGCCTCAGCCAGTAGATACCAGGAGCAACCCCTCCTGAGTTGTGACAACCAAAAATGTCTTCTGATATCACCAATGTCCCCGAAGGAGAAAAATGTCCCTGCTGGAGACCTACTGATCCAAAGTAATGATGAACATGACCACCCTTTAAAGGTTAATATTTTCAATGAGTAGAAAATATTAACAATGGAGTATGGTATTTCCTTGTAGACATCTTAGGTGTTAAAACAAAAGGTTTTTTTTTTTAAAAAAAAGTACGTCTTTACACTCAGATTAAGTTTTCCTTGCTAAGTGAAGAAAAAGCAACGGTTTCCCCAAGTCGGAGGAAAAATCCAGCAAAGTATCCAACTTGATCCACTTCTCAGAGGAACGTGGATTAGCGGCTAAGGTGGCCAGTAGAGATTTTGCATATTGATTAAAGATAATATTGGAACAAGGCTGTCCTTGCCTGCTTTCTAGCTTCTTCAATAAAAGAATCTGGTGAACTTATTTCCTTCAGCAAAGTTCCATCTCTCCAGTCCTGGGACTGTTAAGACCAGGTGTACTCTAGGCAAGTTGTTCATTCAAGGAGTTGCCTTAAGACACTGGATCTTTGGTAGAAAGTAATGGTTCTCTTGGGTAATAGTTCTCTTTCTTTGGAAAACAAAAACCTACCTATCTTTCGAGGATGCCCTTGGCATCACTTCTCAGTCCTCATGGTTTGGGAGGAGCCATCCCGTCCCAGGTGCCAGGGGTGAGATGTGACTTAACTGTAAGCCAGTCAGCATATCCCACCCTCTGGCCATGGGGTTCAGAGATGGGCATATGACCCAATCTGAGCCAATTCGAGTCAGGCCCTGACTATGGTGAAAAGGACAAGTTTGGATGCAGGAACATTCCAGAGGGTGCTGGAAGCCACCGCCCACATTCAGGAGTGAGGCTGCCCAAGGAGGGGACCAATAGAGGAGAGGAGAGACACCAGAGCCCTTTACCATCGTTTGAGGAGACGTTCTGCCCAGAGCTAGTGCTACCCAGGACTTCTTGGCAACATAAGCTAGTAAATTAATTCCTGTTTTTGCTTCAGGTAGTTCAGATTGGGTTTTTTGCTGCTCACAAATAAAGCCAAGGACAGCCATTAAAAGCTAGAAAGACCTTACTGGAGGCGGTGTATCTTATAGAACAGCCCCCACCAACCCCAAGGTGCGAGTGGTGTGCTGATGTCTTGGGCTGATAGATTTCACTTTATGATACGAAACCTATCAACGTACTGAAAATATTGGGGAGGAGGAGGAGGAAGAAGAGAGAGGAGGAGGAAGAAGAAGAATCAGCTCAAACCGTAAAACACAAGCACCAAGAAACCCAGGAGTGTGTGGGCCTGTGCCTCCCACCCCTCCTCTCCCTGCGGAGGTCTCAGAAGATGTGGGAAGCTGGACCTTAAGGAGCCACACTCTGGAGTCGGACATTAGTAAAGATGTCTTTGGGGAACCTAGAAGCTCATAAAACAGGATCCGGCTGAGTCCTGAGCAGTTGGTGGTGGCTGACCCCAGGCACTGTCAGGAGCCGCTAAAGCTTCTGAAACTCCAGAAACCTGGGTTCTGTCTCCTTCTCCCTTTCTGTCAAAAAGGAAAACTTGACCCATAGAAATACCATCTAATGACACATGCTGAGCTCGCCGGCAGAAGTCCCAGCCACCCCGCCTGCCGTATTTCTGCTGCCTTGACGGACCAGGGGAACCACAGGAACACCAGGCCAGGCCGAGGGTGGCAGCTGCCCCAGAACACGGCAGTCTCTCTTCTTCTCAGAACCCCCGGAGGCATGTGCAAGCCTCGGGGTGTGTGGCTGGATCAGAGTGGCCTCCGGGAGCCCACAGTTGCAGCCCATTCTCAGACCCACTGACCGTTTCCTGGATTTTTCTCCTTGGTCGTCACTGATTCTGTGATCCCACTCACCCTGTGGCTCCCAGTAGGGTGTGTGTCCTCTTAAGCTGCCGCTGGTTTGCGATTTGTATCCAAGTCATCAAAAACTATGTTGCGTAGACGAGGTGGATCTGTGACCCTCTGGACAATTAGGCAGAGAAGTGTCCTCTCTGCCTGAAGGAAATTGGTTTGTAAGCAAACCTCCACCCTCTGCTTCCAAAAAACCCCCAAAAAACAAAACACTAAAAACTCCCAACTATCATGGCAACTAAGTGTCAGAACATCCTTCTGTCACATAGATTCAGGTTCCAACCTTGATCCTAAGACCCTGGGCAAGGGAACCATACCCCCAGGGGTTCCAAACTTCTTGGAGTCTATGTTTCTTTATCAGAAGAAACAGCCTAATAATGCCTCTTGCACTGGGATAAAGTAAGAACTGTGTGTCCAGAATATAGAAGTGCACGGTAGCTACCATCACTGTCCTCATTGTCATTGTCAGGACTATAGCCATGAAGCAACGTTCTGGGTTCACTTGTTTGCCAGCCCCACTGTGGAGCAGAGCTCAGAAGGCCAGCCTGGGGTCCAGGCTCTTCTGGTACTTACTTCCAGAGGACAGCCTGAGGGAAATCAAATGTGGGTTAGTGCCAGTTTGAAATATGCAAGAGTTTCTTCCCAACAGTCACCCCAGGATGACAAGGGATTACTTTTTTTTTTTCTGGTTTCTTCCATCATACTTTATACGCAGTAGATGCTCAACAGAACTTAGCCATCAAACGTTGTTGATCAGTTAGAAATGACCTGTGTGGACCGCAGGGTCTCCTTTGTCTGGGAGTGGGCGGTGGTGGCATTTGAGGAGGACCCGGAGCACCCCCACCCCCACCCCCGGTGTCAGGTACTCATTCCCTTCTCCGAACTAATGTTGGGCCGCAGATGCCAAGACAGCCCTGTCCAGAGCTCTGCTTCATAAATAATCGGTCAGACACAAGTTTGACTTCATCAAGAAAGGCTATGGGAAGCAGATTAATGACATTTTGATGAACTTTTCAACTCAATTGGAAAAGCCATGCTACGTTAGCCACAGTTTCCAATTACCCTCCAGGAAAAACTCCGGGGCAAGTTGAGCCCCTTCTGCAGAGCGGCATGTGCTTGTAGAGAGAGGGCGATCTAAACCACAGTCATCTCCTGAGATCCTTTCTACATCGATGGTCGAAGGAAGAAAAAACCAAACCAGTGGACCAAACAAACGAAATGAGTGATCTTTCTTGGGGTGAACGTTCCAATGCGCTCGAAGGAAGACATAAGTTATCACCACTTGATTTGCACCTAAAAAGTGCTGATGTGGCCAAATCAGGATAAAGGACCATGGCAAATCTTTCCACTAGATGTGCCTCAGTTTCCCCTTATGAAGGGGCACTGACAATGGACTCGTGGCTTTCAGGGTCGTCATCTGACATGGGTACAGGCACAGTGGGAGGGGTCATAAGACCAGCCTCCCCCACGAAAATCTGAAGCTTTGCGGGGTGGGGCGGAGACCTTGGTCTGTTTTGTTCATTGCTGTGAAGCCGTCCAGCAGGGGAGGGAAGCAACCTGAATTATGTTTTTAAGTGGTCTGTTTGAATGGTAAACAAGCATGGGTTCGAGAAAAACAATAAAGGAATAATAGGGATCTTTTTCGTTTCTTTTCTCCTTGTGACCCTAGATGCAACAGGAAATGGGGCATTTCATTACGTTCGTGGGTCCATGTGACTTGTCTGGTGAAGTTAATTTCTGATGACTCTGACATCTCAACCTGTCCAAACTCACGGGCAGAGCTAACAGGGCTGTGGGGTGATGTTATCAACAGTGCGATCCTCATCCTCACTGCTCAAGAGCCAGTGTCTGCACAGGCTTCTGCAGAATCACCTAGAGTTGCCAACCCCTTAACCCCCAGCCTGAAATGCCATTCAGCGGACCCAGGCGGGACCACAAGAGGGACACACTGCTGCTTTTAACCTGAATGATTTTCTGAAGTATGTTTCCCTTCCCTGAAATTGTTTTAAAGAAAATCTATTTCCTTCAACTTTTGCCAGCAAATATCTCCCTGAAATATGCCAACCCTTTCCTGCCTCCAAGCCTTTGTGCTTAGAAACCCTTCTTTCCCTTACAAACTGTCCCCTGCCCCTCACCTGTTGAAGCAAAAGTTAAAAGCAGATGCCTGTTGGGGCCCAGTTAGAGCACAGGCTGGTGAAGCAGGCTGGGTGTGGAGAAGACAGGGCCAAATCCCTTACTTGAAATTCCCAAATGCAAAACCTTTGGACATTGTACATTTGCTGTAAACCGTCTGGGGCAAAACCTGTCCTGATGCCGTCTTATTTGGCACCAGAAACTGACCAGAACAGACTGAAGGCTACTTAAAGCCTTTAGGGTCCTTACTGTGAATATTCACACATTTTACTACAGAAATGTTAGTTGATCGATTATGGGGGTGCTGCCCCAGATCTTACGGTGGGTATAAGGTAATAGAGTATACGTACTGTATTGTCTCTCTAAAATAAAAACAATTCTAAATTCAGAGATGCAACTGAGCCCTAAAGTTTTGGGTGAGGAGTTGTGGGCTTGCACGATAGGGAGGGGTGGGGACTTTGGAAAAGTGAACTTGTTGCTTATACAAAGCACCAGCCAGCCAGCTACTGCCGTTTCAGAAAGCCGGCCCAGTGTTGCCAGAACTCTCATCTTTTAAAAGGACATTGAAAATGCCAGTATTGGTGTGTTTTCTCTCTCCATTTTTAAAATACTGTGCAGACCAAACACAACCAGTCTGCCTAGTCGCAGCTTCCTTTTTAGAATCATTCATTCAGCCTCAAATTCTGCCATCTCTAGTTCAGTGTTCCGAGAATCTCCATTTATTCCGGACTGAATTGTATCATCCCAAAATTTATATGTTGAAGCCCTAGTCCCCAGTGTGACTGTGTCTGGAGACAGGGGCTTTAGGGAGGTAATTAAGGTTAAATGAGGTTATAAGGACGGGGCTCTAATCAGACTGGTTTCCATATTTTTTGGGGTTTTTTAGTTGCAGTATAGTCAGTTTACAGTGGTGTGTCCATTTCTGGCATACAGCATAACGTTTCAGTCATACATGTACACACATATATTTGTTTTCATATTCTTTTTCATTGTAGGTTACTACAAGATATTGAATAGAGTTCCCTGTGCTATACAGTATAAACTTGTTGTTTATCTATTTTATATAAGGTAGTTAGTATTGCAAATCTCGACCTCCCAATTTATCCCTCCCCACCCCACCTTGGTAACCATAAGTTTTTTTTTTTCTCTGTCTGCGAGTCTCTTTTGTGAAGAAGTTCATCTGTGTCTTTTTTTTTTTTTTAAGATTCCACATATAAGTGATATCATATGATATTTTTCTTTCTCATTCTAACTTACTTCACTTAGAATGATGATCTCCAGCTCCATCCATGTTGCTGCAAATGGCATTATTTTATTCTTTTTTTATGGCTGCGTAGTGTCACATTGTATATATACAAAAGGTTATAAAGGCAGGGCTCTAATCTGACTAGTGTCCTTCTAAGAAGAGGAAAAGACACGAGAATGTGTTCTCCTTCTCTCTCTCTGTCTCCCAGTCTCTCTGTCTCTGTGAGCACACAGGGCAACGGTCATGTGAGAGACAAAACGAGAAAGTGGGCGTTTACAAGCCAGGAGGAGATGCCTCACCAGACACCAACCCTGACGGCACCTTGAGTGTAGACGTCCACCCTTCAGAGCGATGAGAAAAAATTCTGTTTAAGCCACCCGGTCTGTGGTGTTTGTTATCGCAGACTAATATAATAAATTGCATAAGCAGACTAATTCACCATTTATCTAACTTCCCCCCACTCCTAATCTATGTTCCCAATAGTTGCTTATTTTGTTCCATATGAGGCGTTTTTCTTCCTTTCCATTCTCTCATCTATGGCTAGTGGATTATCCACATATTAGCAGGGTGCCCGGGGCATGAGAAAGCACCTAGAATTAGTGCCTCATGTTATTAGCATTTATTGTTATTACTGTTGTAGTTATCACTGTGTTATTCTGGGAAGCACAGACATGTCTTACCCTTTTGTTTTTAAATTCTTTTTGGTAATAAACCTTTAGCGTCCCAAGTCTGGGGTGGGAGTGTCTCTTGCCCAAGGGTATCTTGGAGGGGTTGACCCAGATCCAGGACCCTGAGCAAGTTCTTTGTCTCTTCGTTCTTCAGTCTCCCTAGTGGTAAATCATTCTGTTTCTTCTCTCCCTCCTCCTCCCCACAATCATCCTCCACACCAAACACACACACACACACACACACACACACAAACAGGAAAACACAAACATTGGCACACATACACCCAATGTGGGAAATGCAAAGCAATAATGTAATGAACCACACCTTCTTACAGCGAGGGGCCTGAGGGAATAGCCTAATGGTGGTTGGCATGCATGAGGACCTGGGTTCACTCTTAGTATCTCTATTACAGTAATAATAATAATCATAAAACTCTTACAGAGAGAGATGAGGAGCAAAGGGACAAGAAATGGGACTAAAACTGACTTTTGGTGATGGGAAGGCAAATTTGGATAAATCGGTTTCCTCAGCTGTAAAACGGACATCATAGGCCTCCCTTCACAGCGTGCAGGTAAGGAACAAACGAGGCGACACTCAGTAAATGAATGAGTAAATAACGCACAAATAGTCCGAACATGCCGGCTGTTCCTGTTAACGGTGATACGGCCCAATCCGTCACTTCTCCTTAAGCGACATCACTGACTTTCGGTTTATAACGTACCATCTCCGTGTCTGTAACTTTCATGGGGCCATGGGATTCGGTTCTAGATACAATTATAATAGTATGATATGAAGGAGCATTACTATTAAATGTACATTCTCCTTTAAAACACTTTTATAGATACACATTTGTCATGTAACTGTGTCAAAGAGGAGAGACCACTGTATGGGGGCCGACTGGCCAAATGCCCTCACGCTGTGCGGCCGCTCAGCTCACAGGGGCCGGGGGGGAGGGGAGACTCCTCTGCCAGGAAACGTCTTCCTGGGGGAATGACCACTTCCCTCTGGAATGAGCTGATGTGCCCGCGCGGTGCGTTTTTCTCCCCTGGAGGGACTTCATAACCTCTCAACGCCTGGACAAATAACTTAACCCCTTCCTTCATTTTTCTCATCCGTAATTGGCGCCAATCATAGTAGCTACTTCATAGGGTATTGGTGAAAATTACACGAGCTGATATGTGTAAAAGGCTAAGAACAGCATAAAAATGCCTGGCACACTTTGGTGCCGCAGGAGTGTTAGCTACCCTTGTGTTATCTTGCCTCAGGCTAGGAAGGGGTGACCAAAATCTGGTTTTCTTTGGGATCTTTGAAAACACTCCAATGGCCGATTTTGGGACTCTGAGAGCTAATTCAGTGTGATTGCGGGTAATCTCCAGAATTGGTCATTTTCATTTAAAAAAAAAATGTGCCATTCCTGCCCTTTGCCAACACCTTACCAACACCACTGAAATCCAGCCGGGTGATTATCCCAGGATAAAAGCTTTTATCATGAAAAGGTTTGTTTGAGAAAGCAAGAACTGTGCTTCTCCCTGCCGGCTTCCCTGCACGCCGGGATTCTGTCCACACTCCGACAAAGGCCAAGATTATCTCTCTCTGTTAAGGGTTTAAAATCCTACAAGCCGGCCATGCAAGTGACCAGTATCAGATTATGATAACAAGATCATGTCCAGTTATAAAAACAAGTGTCGAAACTTTTCTCATGTCACTTTCTCCCGGGGTCCCTTCTGAGCGGGCGAGATCAGCTCATTTTGAAGGCAGCGCTTTGAACTGAATTCATGGGGTATTTGCATAAGAAGATTTGAGGCTGAAGAAAGGCTCCTATTGCATCTGCCCATTAATATGCCTGCTAATTCAGCACATTGTAAGCCTATTGACAGCCCACAAAGGGCTCAAATTCAAGGACAGTTATCCTGCGGCCATTGTGAGCGCTTCAATTCAAGGAAGATGTTCACTCTTGGAATACAGTTGTTACAATTAGATATTTTTCATGAAACATTATAAAGAACTAATGACAACCAGAAGCACAATACTGCAACAACCACCAAAAAACATTCAGAACTCCCTGCACGAGCTTGGAGCTTGCAGCCTGCCGGCCGTCTCTCCCTCGCTCATAATCTCCCATGCACTTAGGTTCCCAGATGCAGCCGACTGGTGATGGATGGAGATCTCCAAATACGAAAGCCCATTTATCTTGCTCCCTAAATTTAAATAAAAAGCCAAATGAAATAAACAGATCCCGGCAGAAGAGGAGGAACCCACATTGCCGGCATAAATAGTGGTTAATTTAATCCCGTTTATGAAAAAACGTCACACTGTCACCTCCAAGGGATACACAAGGCAATATTTTAGAGCCGAGATGAATTATTGGAAGGGTTGAGGAAGGATGTTTATGCAGATCTAGGAAAATTTAAAGCCTGCGGAAAAGTGGTGCACTCAGGGGCTGTGTTCGGGCGGCTGGGCTGGGGGCAGTGGCATTTGAGCGAGAAAGTCGCCTCTCTCAGGAGGAACCTTGTAAAAGGGTCGGGTTTGGAAGGGAGGAGGTTTAGCAGGGCTGGGGAGGCAGGCAGGAACTTTCTAAGAAACTGGGAGCTAAAATGCTGTTTCCAGCAGGGTGTTTGTGAAGGCACAGCGCGCCTGGGGCTGCCCGGGATTGGGGACATTGTCTGGGCATTGTGCTCAGCTCCCACCCGGCCGCCCATTGTCACAGGGGCCCATCGAGCCCCTGGCCTGAGCACCGGTTGTCTTTTTCTCACTCTACATCCCTCAGAAAAGACATCAAAGACCAGGGAGATGTGCTTTTTGCTTTGTTTGGTGTCTGATTCTCAACATGTGGTTTCCCGGGCCAAACTTCGGCACCTTTTAACCTATTCTGTTCAGCTTAGGCCTGAGCTGTATTTGAGCATTAGGGAAACTATAGTAACCGATAATCTGCCTGTTGCTGAAAAGAAACTATGTATCTTGTCACACAAGAGCTGTCGGACGATCACCGTCCTAGACGAGGCCCTTTACAGGCGCCTGGCTTTCTTTCCCCGGGGGCTCAGCCTGTGCCCCTGAAAAGGCCTCAGAACCCTTTGCCTTTCTGGCACCGAGGACCCGTGTTCATGTTCATTTATATTTAACAAATAAGGCATTGTCCCTTGCAACATATCAGCATTTGATTATCTATTACAAATGTTTTCATCAAGTCAGAGACGAGGCCTCTTAACAAAAGGGGGGAAAGAAAAGCTGGTGCAGCCCAGGGATGGGGCCGAGACTGGGGTTTCCTTGGTGGGATGTTTGGTGGCATACAGCTCCACCAAATTAAAAAAAAAAGTGCCCCCCAGAGCAGGATAGTTGAAGATGTAATTACGTGGATAAATCTGGACTGAGTAGAGCAGGGTGGGCTCTCTGGGAAAGTACCTGCTCCAGAGCCCGAATCCCAGGGCTCAGGTCCCACCTTAAACTCTTACTAGTTGGTCTCATGCTAGTCTCTTGAGGTCTCTAAACTTCGAATTCCCTCATTTAAAAATGGGTTTTAAAGGAAACCACATAAAAGTGGGGATATTAACAGACCCTACATGGAAGGCTGGCAGGAGAGTGAGCTGAGCTAAGCCGGGCACACAGCAGGAGCTCCAAAAGGGCTGGATGGAGCAGTTCTTTCAGAGGGTAAATACCGCACCGAGGACCAGGCAGGGTTGTGGGGAGCAACTCCATACCTGGGATCCAAATGGGCCAATGACAGCTGTGAGTACTGGTATTATGATTGCATTACATCTTTACTGATACCCCGACCTGTTAAGGAAATACACAGTATTGCTTTTGAGGAAATAAAACAAACATGAAACAAAATAGAGTGCTCGCTTCGGCAGCGCGTACACTGAAAGACTGGAACAACACAGAGAAGGTTAGCACGGTCCCTGGGCAGGGATGACACGCAAATTCGTGAAGCGTTCCACAAAAAAAGAAAAAGAAAGAAAATAGAAACAAACAGAAATAAAGAATAATTGTCAAAACAGTTATATTATTTAAATAAACAATTCTTTCTCTTTTTTTATTGAAGTACAGGCAATTACAATGTGTCAATTTCTGGTGTATAGCACACTGTCCCAGCCCCATGTATATGTACATATATTCCTTTTCATATTTTCAATTCTTTATTATTATAAAGAATAACATCCAACACGGAAATAAAGAATAATTGTTAAAATAACTACAACCATACAAAAGTGGCGAGTGTAGTAAATGACGGTTCCTGGACGCTCACGCCGCTGGGCAGGCCTGGGACTCGGGGGAGGGGAGAGGGGCCCATAGCGGCTGGTGCAAATTCTGTGCCCTGGGTGCCTGGCCAGTCCTCCCTCCAATCCCAGTCCTGCTCCTGAAGGAATCACCGTGACAGGAGGGATCTACTAGCTTCCAGGCTTCTCTCGCTGTGCATACCAACATTTCATTCTTATTGGCAATCTGAGTTTCCGTCACGCAGCCTGTTAGAGAGCCCACTTTTCTTCCTACCCAATTGCTTTTGGACATCTTTCCATATGAAAAGGATATACGCTCTGTCCCAGTTATTTTTCTTCCTGAGAAAAAATTGTTTGTCTGGTAATTAGTCATTCAGGAATGATTGGTGACCATGGTTATCATTTGGGTGTGCATCCTGTCTGAATTTTTTAAAAAACGCTTTTATGTAACTAATAACAGCTCACATTTTACTGGATATCTGTTGCGAGTGTGTGCTAAGAACCTTACTCTGTATTGACTCATGTAATCTTTATAACACTCCTGTGAGGCAGCAGGTATCCGTATCACCCCCATCTTACAGATAAGGAAACGGAGGCAGTAGTGATGTTCATAAATTGCCCATTCTTGAGGGTACTAAATGCGTCCAGATCAGAGGTCCGTCTGCTTCCCAGAGCCCATGCCTCTACAGATGTGTTGAAAGAGTGAACACACACCCACACTACACACATATTTTACAAAAACAGCGTCATGCTCTGTATATTGGTTTGCGACTACTTACTTTAACTTAACCTTACATCAGAGGCATTTTCACTGGATGGATGCAAAATGGTCCATTGCAGGGACGTATCATCATGTATTTTAGGTTGTTTCTAGTTTTCCACTTTTGCAGGCAAACATGTTGTCTATTGCCTCGGAGGGCTTGTGAACTTCAGCGTGGGGCTCAAACGGTGTGCTCTTACAGAGAAACAGCCTTCATAGGCAGACCAGCACCTGCCCTAGGAGAGGCAAATGCTACCATGCTCCTTTCAGAGATGAAGACACTAAGACTCAGAGAGTCGATGTGACTGACCCAAGGTTATGAGTGAGTTAGTGACAGGCAAGGCTGGTTGACAGGAGCATATCCAGGAAGCATTCCTGGCTCTCCAGGGTGGCCTGGTAGAGATCCCCAAGTTGGAGCATCCCTTTACTGGACCAGTTAAGAAGGCGAGGCTTAGGATAGGGGCACAAGGATTTAACAAGCACCCCTCCTGGTGTTTCCATATGCATGGCTGTTGAAAACCACTGGACTAGATGGACAATCATATCTGTTTCAGCCAACTCTGCACTCCAGAAGGCTTGCATCCATGAGTTCTGGACAGGAAGCTCTGCACCCCTTCCCCAGCCCACAGGGCAGACAGGAACCAGAGCTTCGAGGCACCCAGAGTGAGAACTGTGTTTGCTCAGTCCTGAGCCTGCATCCTCCACACCCCCAACTCAAGCTGCCTAGTGAACCCATCTTGGCATCTTCCTGCTAGTCCAGTGTCATCTCCAATCTTCTTCCTGATGCCTGGGGTGGGGGGAGGCAGCAGCCTCATTCTAGGCTCCAGTTGTAGGCTCTGCCCTGTTACCCAGCTCTCCCCACCTCAGTCTTTAATTAAAGGCAGAATCTCACTGTCTCTGAGACCCTAGAAATCTGCCAGCCCAACCCGATGTGTTCCAAGGTGGGGAGACTGAGGCACAGAGATGGTGAATGACTTGTTTGAGGTCACAGAGTATAGAAGTGGCCAAAGTGGCCAAAATGGGATGAGAAAAGGCTCAGGGCTCTCTTGTCACACAAAACTGTGTCCCCTTGTTTATGTAATTGGTGGGTATTTAATGATCATCCACTGTATACCAAGCAGGGTGCTGAGCCCCCCGTGTACGAAGCCAGGTGAGCCATGGACTCAGCCTCCAAAGAATGCGAGTCTTACTGAAGAGATGTACACATAAAGAACAAGAATAGAGAGCCCTAACAGGTTGTCACATTAGTCACTAGGGCTCCTATAACAAGATACCATAGACGGGGAGGCTTCAACGACAGAGATTTACTTTCTTACAGTCCCAGAGGCTGGGAAGTCCAAGATCAAGGTGCCGGCCAGTTGAATTTCTGGTGAGAGTGCTCTTCCCGGCTTGCAGATGGCCGCCATCTCGCTGTGTCCTCACATGGCTTTTTCCACTTGTAAGTGGAAAAAGAGAGATCTTTCTCTTCTTGTAAGTCCCACAGTCCTATTAGGTTTGTACCTGACCCTGACCATCTCATTGAACCTCAGTTACCTCCTAAAAGCCTCTCTCTAAGTGAAACCACATTGGGTGTTGGGGTTCAGCATATGAACTGGGGAGAGGGGCACAATTTAGTCCACAGCAGATGTAATAAATAGAGTAACAGTAACAATAGGCTGCAATTATTGAGAATGTCTCGTACCGGGCATCCTGCTAAGCACCCTGCATATGGTATATCATTTAATCACCATAGCAACCAATGAGGTCAAGACTATAATCATCTCCATTTTACAGATGAGTTAACTGAGGCCCCTAGAGAGATTAACTACCTTGGCTCAGGACACACAGAGTGACCCCAGAGTCCACTTCTTAACCAGTAGTGGGGGAGGGTGCGAAAATCTTCCAGGAGGAAGGGATACGTGACGGGAAATTTGAAGGCAAGTGTCAACCCATGCTCCATCCCTCTGAATCAAAAAGACCTGCTCCTTTCTCCAACCCAACTTTTCCTTTCAAAAGTTCCTAACTGCAGCCCGGCTGGGGGAAACGCTGCCTCGGCCACAATGTCCCTGGGCTCCAAACCTATGTTTGCCCGCATTAAGTGCTTTCTCAGTGACCCAACACCGCCTGGCAACTGGCCACCTTCTGCTTTTGACAGCTTGCCATATTTGGTCATTTACTGGGTGCATGTGAAGATCAAATGGGTTAAGATTCTTCTCTTTAAACAGCAGGGAAAAGGACATCAAAAAGGTGTACATTTCATTTCCCCAGTTTTGATTAAGTCAAGCATGAAATGAAATGTAATACCCTCAAGTGGCCGGGGTTTACACCATTGATGGCGTTACTTCTGCTTCAGGAGGTCTAATCAGCCCTGGGCGAGGGGGACAAGCTAACAGAGTTTTAGGGTGGCCAGATGGACAGGGTTTACTGTGGTTGAAAAGGCAGCTTAGTGCTTGCCTCTTCCAGCCAACTGTGTGAAATCCTGGCAGGGCCCCCTCCCCTCCCGCTGGCCCTCCCGCAGCCCCCGCCCGCCTCCGTCTCTCCGCCCACTCTGGATGGAGCCGCCAGCTCTGGAGGCCACACTGTCCAGGGCTGCTCTGCCTGTGACCCCTTCTGCTGAGATGGGCAAGAAGGGGACCACCCCCCCCCCAGGATTATCTGTGGGGCAGGGTGGCCCCAAGAAGGAATTAGCATCCAAGGGTCCTTGGATGGCTCTTGAGAACTCAGTGATAAATGATCCTTGTGCAGGAAGCAGAGGGCACCCCTGTGTGCCAGGTAAGGTGCTAGGCCCTGAAGGGGTGACCCCAGCCACCTGGCTCTATCTGGCTTCACCAAATTCTACAAGGTAGGCTTGGAGCATTAGGTCAAGATGGGAAGGCTGCCCCTGGATCTCACCAGCTGACTCAACTCAAGCTGAGAATGATGGCAAGTCCGTCTCAGGCCAACTTTCTGCAGGTAGAAGCCGTTTCATTCACTGGCCCAAGCCCACCATGTTTCCTATTTTAAAATGAAGTCCTCATACTGGCTTCCAAATATAGAAAGAAAAACCACAAGATCAAACTTACCAAGTGTTTAACGAGGTTTCTCAAGCGGTCGGTTTCTGTCAACACGTCTGAAACTGAACTCTCGTCCGATTGCATCTCAACAATGAAGAATAAAGCAGGACGGAGTGGATCATTCATTCTCCCTAAAGCTGAACAGAAAAAGATTCAAATAGTCTAAAAAATGTTTTCAGAGATTTAAGGAGTGAAAAACATTTGATTTCATATAAGACTATGAAGGGGTAGGAGCTCGCAAATTCAAAGCTTTGGGGCCTGGTGGGATTTGAAAACATCTCTTCTTAGCCACGGGCGGGCCGGCAGGCGTTTCCGAACTGGGCTCCACCGTCGCAGATCTGAGATCAAGTCGGGTCTGTCTGAGGCTGGAGAAGACCCATTCGGCAGAGGTGCTTTCCAGAAGGTTCTCCTCCAGCCTTGGCTGAAAGCCTCAGGCTCTCAACAGCTGGAGGAGAATAGCCCGGCTTTGGGAAGAACTTAATAGAATCCTTAATGCCGCTAACAATCCACCGCTATTGAACTGCATTAAGTAGATATTATGGGAGGACAAAGAACTAAATAGCTCGACATCACCCTCATTGGGCATGCGGCCCCCGGCCGGGACCGTTTTATGGGCAGAAGCATTGTTCCAGCACTCCCCAGGTTAGCTTTAAATTGCAAATGATACCCTGAAAAGGAAAAGAGAGGTGGTTTTTTTCTTTTCTTCTCGCAGGCTCTCTCTCTCTCTTTCCCTCTCTCTCTCTCTCTCTCTCTGTTCTCTCCCTGTTTCTATCTCTCTCTCTCAAAATGGCCCTCACAGAAAGAAAATCATCTTAGGCCGTAAGAAAATGAAAGGCATTGTTACCATGGCTGGACCGTAGCAAATGAAATACATCATGGGCTGGGGAGCTGAAAGCTACACTTGAGCTGTTTTATTTTGGTGCTTTGGAATGTGGTTCACAGGAGAACATAAACAACGCCAAATCTGTACGAATTAATAGGCCGGGCCTGACATATTTTCCTTTGTTTGAGGCCAAGCAGGCTGGGGTTGGGATGTGGGAGGAAAAGGAGAAGGAAAAGGGAGAAGGGGAAATCTTATTTGATTAAAAAAAAAAATCCAATAATCCAGCTGAATAGGAGGAACGTGTGGCAAGCCTTCTGAAGATGGGCCTCCGGAATCAATGGCGAGCCAGCCGGCCGCCACTTGAAGTCCCGTCACTTGCTAGGATCAAAATGCTTTTTTGAAAAAAAAAAAAAAAAAAGAGGTCTCCATAGAATTGTTTGCAAACTGCAAAGTGCTTCGGCGACTGACATGAAAATGTTGGAAGCTGGAAACCTATTCCCAGGCAGAGGCCTTCTCTGTCACCTTGGTGGGTGAATAATTGTGCCTTTTGCATACTCCTTGTCATCAGCAGCAGGAATGAGGGGGCCCCAAGGACCGCCCTGGCAGCGCGGGTGTTGCACCAGCAGAGTAAATTAAAACACGGATTAGAGCACGTATGATTGGGGCTGACAAGCAGGGCGGGCGCAGCCGCAGAACCGGCCGAGCTGCCCATATGGTCCTCGGAAAGCCCGCGCAGCACAGCTTTCTCCCCAGACTGCTCCAGCTGCCCGTCTGAAGGGGGCATTTAGGAGGCCTCAAGCCATTTTCTGGAACGGGGAAAATTAGTCTCCTTTTTTTGTAAGTTCAGAAATACCACCAGCTGCGACCAGGTACTTGGAGCTCTAAGCGATGCTCGCCACCCTCCCCACCCCGTCCTGTACTCCGAGGAAGGGAGGGGCGGCGCCCCAAGGGGTACTCGGATGGGCAGGGCTGCCCCTTTTGGTTACCTTGTTGGAATTCAGAGAAGAAACTTTCCGGGCCATTGGAAGCAGGGTAAAGGCGGCACCCCAGCCAATCTGGTTGCCATGACCACGGGGGAGGAGCCTTGATAACGGGCACTAAGTAATACTGGCGAATATTGTTTTCTGCACATCTCATGTTCTAAAACTTGTATTTTTATTTCCAGGAACTGTGCAGATGGTTTGGGCAGACAGACCCTGTCAGAGACGCCCAGGAGGGACCAAGTAGGGCTGAAATCTAGTCCACGTTCTGTTCACCAGGTGGGGCAGTGTCTCCTGAAGGATACGGCTTCTTTCCTATTTTCCACAAATGCACCATATGGGCCAGCAGTGGGCCCGAATTTATCACGGCTTTGCTACAACTCAATGGATGGATCTGATCATCATCATCCCCATTTTACTGATGAGGAAACTGAGGCTGGGAGAAGTTCAACAATTTCCCTGAGGTCACAGCGCTAAGAAGGGGAGAGCTAAGACTCCGACCTCTGTCTTTTGAGTCCAGAGCCTTCCCCTGTTAATCACTGTGTGGGAAGGACAGGGTGAGATTAGGAGAACTGGAGAGCTACCCTCTTGCTCAGAAGCTTTGTCAGCACAGGGACCTAGAAGCACAGAGGATGGGGTGATGGTTCCTGGAATTGGGGCAGATTGGAGAAACAGGGTGGAGCTGGGGACAGAAAGGGGTTGAAAATGCTACAAGTAGACAAAACAGGGTGAACTCAGCCAGGGCAATGCAGAGGGTCCCCGCCAGCAAAATCTAGACGTATTTCCCATCCGTGTTTGATTTCTGCATAGCCCACACGAGAGTCTTACAGTGCGCACGCGTGCTCACTCTCTCTGTCCAAAACATGGCCCTACCAGTAGGTAGCACACTCACCTGCCCTCCTGCTGAGAAGGAATTGTCATCACTCACACCCTCAGTGACAAAGAATCACCTCCAGGTAGCCTTACTCTTCCTGCTAAACTTACTGTATGAAATAAATTTTACCCTAGAACATCTCGTGTGGAGAAAATGCCACCAACCAGATCTCTTTCTACTCATCAAAGGGTGAGAACTCTTGTCAACCCCGTGAAGAGTCACAAATTATATGTCATGGATTTGATTCTTCCATGACCTTAGACAGATCGCAAGACAGCAAGAAAATTCCTTGTAAGAAGTTTGCCTTAAAGGGGGTGACGATGGTGAGTGTAGCAAACAGAAGATTCATCTTTAAATTACAGGTGACCTTGAAGCACATGGGCTTGAACTTCATGGGTCCACTTATATGTGGATTTTTTGGTCAGCAAATAAATTGGAAACATTGGGGGAAATTGGCAACAATTTGAAAAAACACACAGCCTAGAACTATCAAAAAATTAAAAGTTATATCATCAATGCATAAAATATATATAGGTATTCATGTAACACACAAAATATGCATTAATCTACCGTTTATGTCATTGGTGAGGTTTCTGGTCACCGCTAGGCTAATAGTAGTTAAGTTCTTGATTTTCACCTGCTTCTACAACACTGCCTTTAAAAAGATTCTTCTGTTTGGTACCCTGCAATGGTTTCTCATATCACTCAGATTAAAAGCCAAAATCCTCACCATGACCTCCAAGTCCCCAAACTGGCTGCTCCCTGCCACCCCTGTTCTTTCCTCCCCCATTAGATCACTTGGTGGGCTCCTCAGAGTGCCTTGCACATACCAAGCACCCTGCTGCCACAGGGCCTTTGCACTTGCTGATTCCTCTGCCTAGGCTGCTCTTCCCCCAGATATACACAAGGTTCATGCCTTTCTTTCCTGCCTTCAGGGCTCTTTGCAATTACCACCTCATCAGAGAGGTCTTCCCTGACTTCCCTACATGAAATAGCCATGTCACTCCCGTATTCACGTTGCTTTCTCACCCCTACCCTGCTTTACTTTTCTTCCTAGCACTGTATCACCTAAACATGATCTATTTTATCTACTAGCTGGAGTGAAAGATCTGGAGTGTTGGACCTCCTTCATGGCCTGTACAACCCCAGGTCTGAATCTCAGAATTAGGATTCAAACAATGAGATTCTTAGAAAGGACGAGAAGGGAGATCCTAAGCATTTCTGAAAGTTCCTTCATTCTGTGCTGGGAGACAGAAAAGGAGGCCTTGATAGAACAGTTCCCCAGATAGTCCATATAAATCACTTAGCAGAGCACCTGACACATAACAGGTCATCAGTAAAGGTCAACTGTCCTTGCTGTTTTTATTGTTATTCTGATTCTTGGGTTCCACATACATTAGTTACAAATGTTGGCAAAAACTTAAACTTCAGGTGTCTCGATTAAATACTAAGCATTTACTGAATATAGTCATTTACTTAAAATATCCAAATGCTTAAAACTTATATAGCTTTAAAAACATTGTTCAAACTAAAAAGGGTATGTCAACCAAATGTAATCCCTGATCCTACACCAACCAGGTCTTAGCAGGGAAAACACTCAAAGGACATTATTGGATCAACTGTCAAAACTGAAGCACAAATGATAAACCAGATAAAAGTTATTGTATCAAGGTTAAATTTACTGAAGTTGATAACTATATTGTGGTTATGTAAGGGAATATTCCTGTTTTTAGGAAATTCCCATGGAAGTACCTGGGGGTTGTAACTTAAGGTATATAATGTACTCTCAACTGGTTTAAAGAAGCAACTTTGGAGTTGTGTGTGTGTGTGTGTGTTTGTGTGTGTGTGTGTGACATGCATATGTGATAAAGCACTGGGGTAAAATGCTGACAGTAGGTGAATTTAGACAAAGGCAAAAGTATTGTTTTTAGTTTTGTAACTTTTCTGGGAATTTCAAGTCATTTCCAAATAGATAGTTTCAGAAACAAAACACTCCATAGTTCAGGATTATGATTTGCATGTTAAATCAAAAAGAGAAGCGCTGGGAACACGATCCAATTGGAAGTAAAAATAGCAGATCTACTTATCAACCTTAGAACCAACAAAAAGAAGATAAAGTTCTGGCCTGTAATGCAGAAGGGGGGTGCTTTGTTTGTTTAATGGTGGAGGGGGTGGTTTTTTTCCTTCTTTTGAGTGTGTGTAAGGCCTTCAAGACTCTGAAAAATGAGATTTCGTCTTCAAGTATCAGAAAAGCTTGGAAGATGATTAAAGGCAGCAGGCAAGATAACTTGAGATGCTTCTAGACAAGGCGACTTTGAAGTCGGTTAGCATTTCAGGGCTTCGCATGTTAATTGTATGCAAAGAAATAAAACACTTAAGCAAACTTCAATCTAAGGAGATTTGCATAGAGGATTAGGACCCCTTGGCCCTCCAAAATACTCCTCCATCTGAAAATGGGTGCACTGCGCTCTCAGATCCCCCAAATTTCTTTGTGTTCTCCTTGAAGTTTGACTTAATCCTTCTCTTTTCATTCACACCTTCTCTCTCAAGCTCCCAGGCCGGTGCTTTGAGAGCCGGGAATCATTCTTCTCCCTAGTTGAGGGGGGTTTGCTCTTCATTAATTTCTCTAAGAAGATTACCAAGTGCTTGTTTGTTGTTGTTGAAGCAACTAATTTCCCTAAAGCTCTTTGTTTTTCCAACTGGTTTACACTTTAATGCCCCTGATTGAATTTCAACAACAAGGGAGAAACTGGACCAACCAACTCTCTTTAGGAAGAAAACAAAAAGCCAGAACTTGGTGCAAACTCTTTTTAACTACAGGCCTGCTTTAAAAATATATATTCAGCCACTTGGACAGTTTTCAAAGAGATGTGTCCTAATTAGCATATCATTCAGGCCTTCTTTCCTTCCTAAAGTCAAGGTGACCTTCATCAAAACCGAATTTCTTTAATTATGATCGCTAAGTGATGGGAAGTAACATCCCATCGCATCCTTGTCAGTTGAACAGGATTTTAAAAACTTGGTTTATGTTCTCTCTTTCTCCCTTGGTGTGCTTGTTTCTTTCTTTCTGATATTTCTTGTCTTTAACAGTCTAAGGATGGAGTGGAATTGGCAGATCCTTCCTAAGAACTTCAATATATATACATTTTGAAAGTGACCAAAAATGTCAAGCATCCCCTTGTTTAGAAATCCATTTTTATCAGGATAATTGTGTGGCAGCTCAGTGGTAACCCCCTTCACTCTGCTTCCCAGCCATTTAAACATTTGTGCCAGTTAATTACCATAATTGGTTTGTTTAATTAGCATGAGGAACACTGGCGCTTTCACACAGAGATGCTCCTATTTACTTGGAGATGCCATCACTGTCAGGCACCCCAAGACAGGGGAGTTTTCCCCTGCCTTAAGCACCTTGAAGATTGACCCTTGAACTTTCTAAGCCTAAAAGGCTATTGATATTCCGTACTTTGTCAGAGGGAAGGAGATGGGGGGTGGGGCCTGCAGAGGGCCAGCAGAGATGCCCTGTGGGAGGGTGGAGCCCAGTGTGGGAGCGACCTGCAGATCAGTGGGCTCACCAAACAGCAGCAGAGTTCCTGGGGCCACGTCTGAAGGCTGGGTCTGGGGGACCCCGTGCTGTTCTTTTGAAGGACTGTCAGCCAACATGTGATGAGTTTCTTTCCCCATTAGCACAGTGGATAGAAAACAAATAGCCAAATTATAAACCCCAGGAACAATTATTGAGCTCCTACTATGTGCCGAGGAGTCGACTAGATGGAGCATCACTCATGGGGAGAGATTGTCAATGAGGAATTCGAATCATCCTGGCAGAAGACCCAGCATCAAGTCCCTCCAGGGGGAAGAGACGCAGGAAAAGTCATCCTCAGAGAATCCAATTTAAAATATGCAGTTTGGGGTCCTGTTAGCTTCGAGACTTCTTTGCAGGACTCGGCTGGCCAACAGCCTCTTAGGATTTTAAAACGCAGTGAGTGCATGTTTCTCCATCATGATGGACTGTGGACCAAGTTCTTCTTTCAAATACTGGATTTGCATGGAGGAGAGGATTCTTTTAAACCATTCCAACAAAAGAAATTCCACATTCCAAAGGTGAAATATCACAGATTCCAAATGGATGACGTTTGGCTGACCGTAAAATATTCCAGAGGAGAAAGCAGAGGTGTTTGGAATTCCAAATGCTTGAAATGTAAATCGAGGACCTAGTCCTGTCTGAGGTTTCCACCAGGCAGGACCTGCAGATAGAGATACTTAAAAGGCACCACCAATATGTCACAGTCTAAAGACCTTTAGAAAAATAACCTCAAACAATTTGCAATTAATTTCTAGTAATGGTGGTTAATAAAAAGAATTGAGAACATTTAGTTTAGGAAATTTTTGTTTCTTTGTGTGCAACTGAAATCACGCACTCAGATTTTTTAAAATCTGTAATTAATTAATTAATTGATTAATTATGCTAATTTGGGGGAGGTAATTAGGTTTATTTTCATTTTTTAATGGAGGTACTGGGGATCGAGCTCAGGACCTCGTGCCTGCCAAGCATGCACTCTGCCACTGAGCTAGTCCCTTCCCCCTTCAGAATTTTTTTTTATTGTGCTTAAATGTTTTACTTGTTATTATTAGTTTTAAAAAGCAATCCACCATCCTAATGTTGGTTCTAATGTGACTTGGCTGAAGGTTCACAGCTGAACGATAGCCCATCTTTCTTACACAATCATATAATTTAATGAAAGTGAAGGCACTCCATCTTTCAAAACCTGCACCAGCGCCCAGCAATTGATCTGACATATATCTGGGTGTGCCTGCTTGTCTGAGTGTTTTAATAACCTGATTTTAAAATAGGATTCTTCTTTGGGAATATCTGAGTCTGACCCCCCTCCTTCCTGCAACCTATAGTAATGTTGGGCTAATGAAATTAGGAGGTAGGCTGGCCTCTGCCTGGTTTGACTCACAAGTGGGACGGGGGCGGGAGGGGGGAGGCCTCATTATTTGACAATGACTGTAACTTTAGAAAAAGTCTATGTGAACTGGAGCTGTAATGAATAATTAAAAGAAGTGTGTCTGCCCACTGTAATTAGACCTCTGTGCATTTTAAAATATGTGTGTGGGGGGCTGTGTAAAATGGGGGCCACATTGTGTGTGGGACCCAGAAATCCCTCATAGGAGACCCTCATCCCAGGAATCCTGCTGTTACTGTCACCCTGTGATGAACTGCCGGTTTCTGAAAGGGGGCTGCCAGGGAAGGTAACACCCGCATTTGCACATCTTTCCCAGCCTCCTCTGCCTTGTCAACACCCTCGCTCTCGGCACCTCAGCACCATCCTATCTGGACCAACATCAACATGCTTCTCCGACCATCATTGTTATCAACCCCGAGCAAACTCCTTGTGAAAAGCGACCACTAATAGAGCAGTGTTTGACATCACATCTTGAACCTGAATAAGCAAACAGGCACGTCGAATCTTCGGGGTCAAGCTTTGTAGTCATTTTTACGACCCAGGAAATCATTTTCGGTGACAGTGATGACAAATGCTGAACACAGGCCCTGTATAAATACATCTGTGAACGTGGCATTACAAATACTTGGGGTCATTGTCTGCCAAGGCCCTCCCACCAAGACACCTATGGCTTGGCAGGCACGTACCCTTACTGGAAAAAAGAAGGTTAGAAGGGCTAGCTTGTTGACTGGAAGTTTCTAACCTGATGCTTAAGAGTGTGAGGGTGCCCTGCTTAACAGGGCGGTTAATGATGTGGTGACACCTTTGAGTTTTCCCCATCCTGCTATTAGCAGAGAAGAGTTGGTGACAGAAGTTCTCAAACTTGGCTCCTCGTTGGAATCCTCTTCTAAAAGAAGCTTTAGAAATATTTTTTTAAGTTAAAAAGGAAAATAATCATAATCATCATAATTGCAAAGCTTTACAAATCACCCTCTGGCCAGGTCACACCCTGACCTATTAAATCCCAATTCTGGAGGTGGGACCCAAGCATCAGAATTTTAAAAACCTCCCTGGGGGTTTCAACCTGGAGGCAAGTTGGAGGACCAGTGGCTTAAGAGACAGTTTGAAACAAGATGCTGAAGGGAAGAGCTGTCTTTCAGAAGTTCAAGTGTTGATGGCTATGCTGGAGTTCTCCAGAAACAAAAAATCATCATCATCAGTTAAAGGTGTCAAAATGGGATAGCCTAATTACACAAATATTGGCGGTAACCTAACACACGTGATTAAAAGCCTCCTGCTTCCGAAGTGTGCTTGTGTTGCTTATAATGGAAGCCCTCCTCCAGTTCCCCACCCCACCCCCACCCCATCTATTGAACTAGCTGGCACTGGGCTGCCCTTTATCTCATATTTAAAACACAAGCAATGCCTGAAATTCATTTTCAATTTATTTTCCAATCATATGAAAGGAAGAAAGAAAAAGATTATTCTATTGAATCTTCTTGGTAAAATGTTGGTGACGCTCGTTCTGGATGCGTGGCGGAGAGCTCCCGGGATGGTCTGTAGGGAGCAGAGTTAATCGAATAAACTAATCTGGGCTGTGGAGATTAACTCTCAGCGGTGGCGGGAACCGGGTGAGGCAGAATGCAAATGGCAGGGACCTCAAGGTGCTGGAGGGAGGTGGGTCAGAATCGCCCCTTCTTCACTCCAGTGCTGAAGCTCCTTCCCCCTTCTTAAATTTGGCATGTGGAGATTTAGAGGTTGAAACGGGATGCTTTTTTGGCTTTTCTGAAGGGGCGGGGCTGCTACCTGGGAGGCCAGGTCGTTTTCCAGCCTCAGGGAGCCCAGGCTGTGTGTGTGCTGGAGGTAAATACTACCTGGAGGTGAGGATTTGGTTCAAAGCCGCCCCTGACAGTGGGTAAACTGCTTGACTCTCTGGGTGCGTTCTTTCCAACAGCTTTGATTCCGTTTGCCAAGGCACGCGGGCAACACTGGGGTGGAAGAGATTGTGTCAGAAGGCAGCTCCCAGACTTCCCGGTGATTCAGCCCCTGGGGAAGAAGGGCAGGAGGTGGGCAGCCTCCAAGGGTTCTTTGGGTCTGGAGAGGCTTTCCTGTCCCCTGGGAGGGCTGTCTCCCTGTTGGCTAGATTCTTGGGGAATCAATCTGAATGCTGGTCCCCTGGGATCTGACGGCTCCTGCAACCCCCAGCTTCAGGGGTGGGGGCTCCCAGCCCCTGACCCTGACAGGAGAGGCAGGGGGAAGTGACAGCCTGGTCCCTGGAGGGGCTGCCCAGGCTCTCTGGTGAGTTGACACCTCTCCCTCCCCCCTCCCCTGCCCTTCCCCCGCCACCCGCAGTGTTGAACCCAGAGCTAATTCTTTTATTCCACGAATAAAATTAGGGTAAAGCACAGAGAGGGGAAGAGCCAACATCTCTAAAATTCCCCGCTTCTCCCCCACCTCCTTCAGCGTCAGTCCAACCTCCACCCCTAACCTCAATGGCCGGAACACCTTCAAGGGGCTCTGTGCAGGGTGACTCTGCATTTCACCCTTGCCATCCTCTCATCTCTTCTCCACCAGCAGCCAGAGGAATCTTGTCACATGATGCAGATGTGGTTATGGGATGCTTCTACTGAGTTCCTATTGCTCCTAGGATAAGGCCTGGTACCTTTAGTAAATGCCCTGTGCCCAGGGCACTGGACAGAATGATTCAGGGGCGTGCCTGGGGATGCCAGGTGGGCTGGCTTTAAAGCCTGGCTGTACGATGTTGGGCAGGAACTGAAACCCTCTCTTTCACATGATCTGTAAAAGTGGAGGAAGAGGCTAGCGCTGGTTACGTGGGCTTGTTGTGAGGCCTGAAGGGGTCAGTGGAGGCTGGGACGTATGCCGGGCACCCAGCAAGCCTGCTCTCATGACTCCTCCCTGCCACCTTCTCTGGCCGCCCTTTTGCTAGCTTCCCAGCTGCCTTACTGCTCCTCCAGTCTTCTCACATGCTGCTCCCTCAGCCACGTCTCTCCTCATCCCCCAGTTAAAGAAGCCACATTGAAGCTCACTCGGCTTCCCCGTCATCAATCCTGATGGATGCTGAAAGGAGGGTAGGCTCTCCCCTGTCCCCACAGGAAGAGCAGCTCTCTCCCAGGCAGAGCCTCGTAGCTGCCACCTGTGGGCTTGGCTAAATCCGAGTGTGAGAGCACAGCGGGCTAACAGCAGGTGGTCTCTGGAGAGCAGCCCAGGAAGTTACGTGTTTTCATCACATCCAGAGGAGCAGGGCTGTAGGATCAGAACAGGGCTACCTGCGAAAGGCAGCAGAGGCATTTGCAGCTCTGGGATCCAACCCAGGGCACCCACCTGTGGCTGTAGGTGCGCTAACCTCTGCTCCCCGAGAACGTCCTGTATGTCCCAGGCATTGGTCTGTGTCTCCATCTGTATGGGATTCTCATTTATCCTCAGAAGAATTTTACAGAGTAGGTGTTATTATCCTCTTTTTATAGACAGACTGAAAGGGCTCAGAGAGGCTCAGTGACTTGTGTAAAGTCACACAGCAGAGCTGGGACTTGAACAGGTTTTTCTGATGGTGGAGCCCGAGCTCAGAAACAGCACTCTCTTTACATGTGTGCTCGTGCTGGAGGATGATCCTGCGAGAATGGCCTGTCTCTCATGAAAGAGCTAGAAGACTCCGAATTAAGTGCAAACTCCTGTCTTTAATCTAATGGAGACCCTCAGATCTCGGTGTTTTAAGGGGAAAATAAAACCCAGCTATGTCTTGGGGTTTTCACTGTAGCCTTTCTTTCAAGTCTCAACTCTGATGGCTCCTCTTCCAGGAAATGGTCCGGGAAATGGCAAGGCTCTCACTAAGAGACTTGTCAAAGCCTCTACCTACCCGATGATGTAAGGGAAACTCCCTACTACCTGACTATTTTGGTTCAAACCAGCATCTCCCATTCGCCCTCCTCTGACTGCCAAAGTGAGAGTGTTTCATACATGTCTGTGGGCCCAAATCAGACAGCAGGGGGTCCTCCCTCACTCGTCCACAGCGAGCTGCCGGTGGAGCAGGGATAGCCTTCACAGCCACAAACTCAGCTATGTGAAAATGGACTTGCATTTTTCCATAACTGAACCAAACTTTGATCTCCAGCCCAGATTCTACCCAAGGGCAGAAAATGTGATGTAGGAAAGAGAGATAAGTCCAGTTCAGATTTTCCCCTCAGTCCCTTTTGGATAAGTAATCCAGGCAAATGCAGGGCCTGCCTCCCATCCTCTCCCCTTTGCCCCTTCTCGCCAAGGTTGATTTAAGTTCTGGGAGCCAAGGGGGGGCTTTGTCAATCACCCAGGCATCCAGCAGAGGCCTCTGGTCCATCCTTATCAGCAGCTGTCCATGCTGGGTTCTGCCATCGGCCATGGTCATTGGCAGTCAAGCCTGGTGACCCCCACAGAGATGAGCCTGTCTTGCTGTGGCCTGCGTGAGAGAGGAAAGGGGGGCAGTCATTTGAATGGTGCTGGAGAGTCTGCCTTCCCAAGAAGGTATGCTCAAGTATGGCGGGAGGTGGGAGATGGGAGGTTCCCATTCTCTCTGCAGGTCTCTTTCTTGCATATTTCCCAGAACAGCAACATATGTTTTGGGGATATAACTTGGCCTTGAAAGATAAAGAAACTGTCATCTGACGCTCAACCAAAATGATCAGTGATTTTTTTCCCCAACACCCTTAATCCACTTGGAATTTTCTCTAAGTTTCCACACTATGGTTACTGGCTCACTCCTCAGCTTCTTTGCAAAAGGCCCTGCTGCCTTGACTCTCTGCTACAGCTCGCGTGACTGAGCCCTTGCAGCGGGTCGGGCCCTGTGCTGGGCACTGAACGTACAGCGTCACTGGATTCTCAGCAGCCTCATGAGGACTGTTGAGTCACCATCCCCCCGTTTTAGAGATGAGGAAACTGAGGATCACGGAGGGACGTTGAGGATTCTGTCCAAGGCCCACCGTTGGTAAGTGGTGTCACAGAAGCTAACTGCTACTCCTTGACAGTGAAGGGCAGGTTGGCAGCTCAAGCATAATGTACCTAAAGCGTATCCCTGAAGCAATTCTTCCGCTTGAAATCGTTCTTAGGGGAGCATCCTCAGCCCCTCTCAAACTCACATGAAAAATCTGGTGTCCTTTATGACTTTCCTCATCTTTCCTCTGATCACCAGCCTCCATCCCATTTCTACTCTTCTCAACTGTTGACCGGTGCCCTGCCTCGTTTATATGGGATTCCCAGAACCTGGGACAGTAGCTAGCACATAGGTGTGGCAAAATATAAATAACCTTAGTTATCATTTTTACCATTTGTAAGCGTACAGTTCAGTGGCACTAAAATACTAACACTGTGCGCAACCATCACCACTGTCTACATCTAGAACTTGTTTATCATCTCCAACAAAAATGATACCCATTAAACAGTAACTCCCCTTCTCCTCTCCCCTCAGTTCCTGATACCCTCTATTTCACTTTCTGTCTATGAATTTGCATAGTCTAGGTTTCTTATATAAGTAGAATCATACATATTTGTCCCCTTCTACCTGACTTATTTCACTTATTTCACAAATGTTTTCAAGGGCCAGCTATGTTGTAGCATAGGTCAACATTTCATTCCTCTTTACAGTTGAATAGCATTTCATTGAATGTATAGCCCACGTTTAATTTATCCATGCATCTGTGGATGGAAACTTGGCTTGTCCCCACCTTTCGGCTATCGTGAATAACGCTGCTGTCAACATCAGTGTACAAGTATCTGTTTGAGTCCCTGCTTTCAATTCTTTTTGGTATATGCCTAGGGTCCTACGCCTAGGGTAGAGCTCTATATTTAAGCTTTTGAGAAACTATCAAACTGATTTCCTTAGCAACTATACCATTTTATATTCCTACCAGCAATGCATGAGGGTTCTAGTCTCTCCATATCCTCACCCACACTGCTTTAAAATTGTAATCATCCTAGTAGGTGTGATGTGGTATCTCACTGTGTTTTGATTTGTGTTTCTCTAATGACTAATGGTGTTGATCATCTTTCAGGTGCTTGTTGGTCATTTGTGTATCCTCTTTGGAGAAGTATCTATTTAAGTCCTTTTTAGTATTTTTTAATTGGGTTGTCTGTTAGGTTGTTAAGTTGTAAGAGTTCTTTATATATTCTGGATATTATTCCTTTATCAGATACACAATTCACATATAATTTTTCTATGCTCTTTGTTATCTTCTTGCTTTCTTGATAGTCTCCTTTGATGCACAGAAGTCCTTAATTCGGATGAAGTCCAATTTATCTCTTTTTTATATTGTTGTCTGCTTTTGGTGTCTTATCCATAAAGTCATTGTCAAATCCAATGTCATGATGATTTTCTCCAATGTTTTCCTCTACGAGTTTTGTAGTTTTCACAATTAAGCTTAGGTCTTTGATCCATTTTGAATTCATTTTTGTATACGGTTTAGGGTAAGTGACCAACTTCATTATTTTGCCTCAGGGATCTCCAATTTTCCCAGCACCATTTGTTGAAAAGACCGTCCTTTCCTCATTGAATGGTCTTGGCACCGTTATCAACAATCAGTTGACCATATGTCTCAGTTTGGGCTGCTAAACCAAAATACTACAGACTGCGCGGCTTAAACAGCACATGGTTATTCCTCACGGTTATACAGGATAGAAGTCTTGAGATCAGGGTGACAGTATGGTCGGGTTCTTGGGAAGGGCTCTCTTCCTGGTTTGCAAATGAATGCCTTCTTGGTATATCCCCACATGACAGAGAAATCACCTCTCTCGTCCTTTCTTTTAAGGGCACGAATCCCTTTCATGAAGACTCCACCCTCATGACCTAATTACCTCCCACATCAGGGATTAGGGCTTCAGTATATGAATTTTGACACAAACATTCAGTCTAGGGCATCATATATATGAGGGTTTATTTCTGGGATCTCTATTATATTCCATTGGTCTATATGCTTATCCTGATTCCAGTTCCATACTGTTTTTATTACTGTAACTTTGTGCAAAGTTTCAAAGTTGGGTAATGTGAGACCTCTAAATTCATTCTTTTTCAAGATTATTTGGGCTGTTTGGGGTCCTTGGCAATCCCATATGAATTTGAGGATCAGCTTTTCCATTCCTGCAAAAAAAAAAAAAAGCTGCTGGAATTTTGATAGGGACTGTGTTGAATCTGCAGATCACTTTAGGTACTTTAGGTAGTATTGATATCATAACAGTGTCACATCTTCCTATCCATGAACAAGGGATGCCTTTCCATTTACTTAGATCTTTAATTTCTTTCAGCAATTTTTGTAGATTTCAGCATACAAGTCCTTCTCCTCCTTGGTTAGATTTATTCTTAAGTATTTAATTATTTTAGGTGTTAATGTAAATGAAGTTGCTTTCCTAATTGCATTAGAATTTTTTTAAAGCTCTCCAAGAGATGCTTATGTGCAGTTGGCATGGAAAACCACTGTCATAGTCAAAGCTTGACAAGGTAGATAGATGGCCATGTTCCCCTAACCTCCCCATTCCCATGCCTGGCAAGGACCCTCACCTGAGTCACTGTTCAGTAATTGTTTTCTAATCCATGCATGCATAGCTTCCTTCTTGGAAAATACATGTTTTAATTTGTTAGGTTTCAAATATGCTGCACCTGCATCTTGATGCTTCTGGTCCTTGCCCCACCCCCAACCTTTTCCACATTCCCCAGTCGGTTCTCAGAGGAAAGACCTGTTTATCAGCGGCTCCTCTGCCAGACTAGACTTGTGCAGGAAGGGGGCTGAAATCAGCTACAGAGCATCTCCTATTGGGATGGGATGGGGGACTCCTCAGGGAAGCAATGATACTTGACTTCAGCCAAATAGTGCTGGCTGAGAAATGACACCTGGGTACCATTAGGAACATTCAGACAGACAGGGTGTATCCAGACTCATGGATGGTTCAGCTGGAAAAAGGAGAGGGTCTGCTTTGATTGAGGAGACCGCGCAGACACCTCGATTATCACCTGATTGCGTCCACCTTCCTGCACATTTATTATGAGAGCTCATTATGACTGGTGTCCAGGGGCCCCCAGCCGCGGACACTCCATCAGGGACCAGGGGCCTTCCACTGTAGGGTTTCTGGTCAGGAATTCACCACAATGAGGACTCCAAGTTCACCAGCCCGATTGGCAGTGCTTTCTGAGAAGCCCAACAGATGGGCTCTAATTGCAGACCTGTTGTGGGGACATTGTTAACAAACACACAAGTAGCTGTATACAGGGCTTTTTGGAACTGAATGTGACTTGGCAGCTGGGGACGGCAATCTAATTACCAACATCTGAGTTTCTTGTTTAATGAAGGGGAATGTAGAAAACGGCCGTGCTCGCGGCAGCCGGGATGGAGAAGGCAGCCAGGACTGTGACTGCTCTGTGCCTGCACCGTCTCCGGGTGGCCAGGGGCCTTCATATCATCCAGGGGACTCCTCTCTCCTCTCCCTGGAGTCCACACATCACTTTCGGCGGGGAGGGTGGAAATCTCGGGACCCCGGGGTATCAACCACTGACCATTAGGGAACAGCGTAGCTGGGGGCACGTGGTCCATCATACTCATTAGCTTTTTCTTCTTAAATCAAGTTGACTCTGGAGGAAAATATACCATGTTTAACATATGGCTTCCTCTATCTCCTCGCACAACGCTGTTTAACCCTGAAGCACATATTCCCGGTTTCACAAATCATAACTTTGCAGTAGCACGTGCTCAGGCTTCTGCATTCTTGCTTTGTCTGAGTGCTGCTTTAAGCCCTCTACCTGATTAGCTCGCTGAAGCCTTTTTCTCAATTATTTTAAAATTTGTAACATTTTAGGTTTTTCTAACTTTACTGAGGCATGACTGACCAGTAAAAATTGTATATATTGAGGTTGTACAATGTGATTTTTAAAAGGTGTACAATGTGGTGATTTCATATACGTTGTGAAAAAGCACATCATCAAGTTAACACATCCATTGCTTCACAGTTACCATTTTGTGTGTGTGAGTGCGTGTGTGTGGTGAGAATGCTTAAGATCTGTTCTCTTAGCAAATTTCAGGCATACACTACAGTACGGTTAAATGTAATCAGCGAGCTGAGCATCAGAGCCCAGAACTGATTCATCTCATAAACAAGAATTTGCCCTCTGTGACCAACAGCTCCCGCTTTCTCCCACTCCTCATTTCATCCTTTAAGTAACCATAAGAGATAGGTACCATTATTGCTTCCAGTTTGCAGAGGAGGACACTGAGGCACAGAGAGGTTAGGCGACCTCTTGGGGAGAGGTTGACCTCCGGTTAGGTTCTGGCCTCAGGCTGACTTATCTGATGTTGGTAGTCACTGGCACGCAAGAGGGGAGGCGTGCTGAGTCCCAGGCGCTGCACTTTACAGGCTTGATCTCATTTAGATAAGCCTCTCGGTAACTTTGTGAGGCAGACACTGTCATTGTCTCTGAGACTTGGAAGGGAGTTTCGGAAGACCGAGTAACTTGCTCGAGTCACAAAGCTAATGCTGTGCTGAGCTGGGGTTTGAACCCAAGGTGCCTTCTCTGCACCGCGCTGTCCCGTCACTCCTATGAGAAGAGCCCTGACAGGTAGCATCACTGCAGGGATTCTTTTCGCTTTGGAGGTCATTGACCTTGCGCTCACAATGTCTATTTAAAAGGGTCCACAGAAGAAGCTGACCTTGAGTTTCAAGACCAGGGAAAAATGAACCATCTCTGGAGGGATCAAATTGGCTTTATGTACGGACACTGTGAAACTTAGGAAACCAACCTCTGAACCAGGGTTCAGGTCCCCCGCAGGGGCTATGCAGGTATGTCTGAAGCTTCTAAGGGTCTACCTCTTAGAGTTGTTACAAAAGCACGAGGTAAGTATCTTCACATGCTCCGAGGTATCATTATTCCTTGAGGAGGAAAAGCCACTCAGGTTCTGCTCCTGGGCCTCCCCAGGGTACACTCCTGGGTACATATGAGAAGCACTACTGTGAAGAATCGTGCCTCTCACCTTCCCACCTTCCCTTAGGTAGTCGGTTGCTCTGAAGCACAAGTGGCAGGAGAGCAGGCTCGCCGGACCTTGGGGCACACATTTTGTGAACAACAGCCTTACCCTGAGCTTCTCCTTATTTCCCGATTGAGCTAATTTCTTCCTTCCTTATTATTATCTGTGGCAGAGTATATCTTCCAAAACTGGCTACGACAATATTTCTGGCCCCACATATGCTTTCAGAGCCTTGTCACTCCCCTCCTCTTGAATCAGGATGGGCCTTTTCAGCTGCCTTGACTAATAAAGTGTGGCGGAAGTGATGCCGTGTGACTTGCAGGGCTAGGTCAGAAAAGATGACATAGGTTGGTTCTGGTGCTAGCTAAGATGGAGTAAGCAGACCTCTCCATCTCTCTCACAGAACGCAGCTATAAAATGTGGACACAACACTTGGAGCAGGTACTTGAGGCCTCTGAAAAGTAAGAGTAGTAGCCAGATTCAGGAAGAGCAGAACCTGAAAAATCACTGAACTAGAGGTGAGTTCATCATTTGTTTGCCCAGCTCTTCCACCACTTGGCTCTGGATAGAGGTAGTCATGGAAATATGTGGCAGATTAGAGTAACAAAAGCCCTGGGTTTCCTGGATAGAGAACTGAAAAGGGGCTCCTTACAGCAAGATAGCAAAGAGAGAGAAGAGTTTAGGCAAGCAACTGCATAAAGTTGTTTACGAATTCCTGGGTTCATCTCTGAGCTGCATACCAAAGACATTTTGAGAACTGAAGTGACATGTAGACCACCGTCCAAGTGCTAGGCTGGCCCCTGGGTGGTGGGCATGCAGATCAGATTCAAATGACACAAAGCCTTTAAGAACTGAACTGGCACCAGGAGACATGTTAGAACTTGAAGTCTGAACAGGACAAGTCAATTGCCTGCTAAAACAAAAATGTCAACCTTCTCCACAGGGTTTATAGAAGACCTAGTGTTTCATAACATAATATTCAAAATATCTGTGATAGCATCCAAAATCACTTGGTATATGAAGAACCATGAAAATCTCAACTTGCATGGGAAAAAGCCAGTCAACAGATGCCAACCTTGAGATAACAAAGATGCTAGAATTATCTGACAGAGTAGCAATTAAATAAAAGCCCCAACAGGTAATTGTGAACACTCTTGAAATAAATGAGAAAATTAAAAAGCTCATAGTTTAATTTTAGAATTGAAAAAAAGTAACTGAAATGAAAAACTCACTGGGTGGGCTTGATAGCAGGATGAGATGCCAGAGTGAGGATGAAAGACGTAAACCTACAGATTCAAGAAGCTCAGTGAACCTCAAACAGGGAAACCTAACGGAATCAGAGGCAAAGTGCTGAAAACTAGACCAAAGGAAAAACATCTTTAAATAAGCCGGTTGAAAATGACACATTACCATGTCATTTTCATGGATACCAGAAAGAAGCAGCTTGACACTTTCACAGTTAAAACAAATACCAACCCAGAATTCTATAACCAGCAAAAAAATCCCTTCAGAAATGAAGGTGAAACAGATACGTTCTCAAAGGAAGGAAAACAGAAGAATTCATTGCCAGCAGACCTGCTCTAGAATCATTGCAAAGGAGGTTTCTTAGACAAAGGAAATGATACACAAAGGAAATCTGGAACATCAGGAATGAAGGAAGAGCAACAGAAGTGGTAAGTATCTGGGAAAATATAATAGACTTCTCTTAAGTTCTGGTGGTTGAAAGCAAAAATCACAACACTGTCTGATGGAGTCGTCAGGGCATGTAGATATAATACATAAAACAACTATAACATAAATGAGGGTGGGGAAAAGGATCTACACAGTTGTAAAGTTACTACTTTCCACTTGAAGTGATAAGCTATCAATCTTAAGTAGACTATAAAAGTGAAGTATGCATACTGTAATCTCTAGAGCAACAAATAAAAAAACTAAAAAAAGAGATGCGATAAAAAAAAACACAATGGAAAAATTTAAATAAAACACTGAAACTATTCAAACAACCCAAGAGGGCAGGAAAGGAGAAACAAAGGAACAAGAGCAGCAGTTAATCATGAATGATAAGAGGAAAATCTTTGCCTAAACATTTGGAAATTAAACAACACATTCAAATAATCCACAGGTCAAAAAGGAAGTCACAAGGGAGATAAGAAAATATTTTGAACTGAATAGAAATGAAAACACTGTATATCTAAATTTGTAGGATGCAGATAAAGCAGCGATTAGAGGGAGATTTATAGCATTAACCGTTTGTGTTAAAGAAAGAAGAAAGTTCTCAAATTAAGAATCTAGGAAAGAGGGCGGGAAGGGATAAATTAGGAGTTTGAGATTTGCAGATACTAACTACTATATATAAAATAGATAAACAACAAATTCATATTATATAGCACAGGGAATTGCATTCAATATCTTGGGGTAACTTACGGTGAAAAAGAATATAAAAATGAATATATGTATGTATATGTATGACTGAAGCATTATGCTGTGTACCAGAAATTGACACAATGTAAACTGACTATACTTCAATTAAATATACATATATATATAAAGAAAAGAAGAAACTAAATCTCTACCTTAAGAAGCTAAAAAAACAAAAAAGAGAGCAAAATAAAACCAAAGCAAGCAAGAGGAAATAATAAAGAGCAGAAAACAATGAAACAGAAAACAGAAAACAGCTGTTTCTTTGAAAAGGTTAAAAAAAACGTTATACATATACCAAGACTGACTAAAATTAAATACACAAATTACCAATATTAATAATGTAAAAGGGGATATTATTACAATCTCCATAAATAGATAGTAGGAGGGAGTTTGGGGGGCGATGAAACTGTTCTGTGTCCTAATTGTAATGGCAGGTATATGAATCCATGTATTTAAAAAATTAATTCTACTGTATGATAATTATTTTTTTAAAAGGAACATTCAGATAAAAATTAAAAGGTGATACAGCTTCTGCCTGATCATCTCTCTTGGGACAAGCACCTTTGGAGCCATCAGCCCTGTGAAGCCATCCTGCTGGAGAGACCACACAGAGAGCCCTTAGAGACAGAGATGCCTGAGGCTTCCCACCTGCTCCAGCCCCACATGTTCCAGTCTCCCCAGCCCGGCACAGCCATGGGAACTAGCCAGCCTTCAGATGACTCCAGTCTCAGCTGTCTGCAGTCGCATGAAGCCCCTGAGTAAGGACCACCAGGCTGAGTCCCATCAACTCCCGGAAGCCACAGGGAAATGATCCTTGGTGTCTTAAGGTTTAGTGTGGTGTGTTACACATCACGGGTAACTGGAGAATTATTATGTTTTAAATCATGGTAAGACACCTCATATCACATCCTTTGAGGTATCAGGTAAAGTGGAAGCAATGAAATAACATCTGAAATAAGAAGTGATTTAGATAAGGAGCTGTGATGTTGAACGAGCCCGGCCTCACTTGGCTCACTGGTGTGTGGCGATGTCAGGACCTGCCCCTTGTCCCAACCACAGTTATGTGCCAAGCCACATGCACTCAGGGGCTGTGGCTTCCCGTCCTGATTACTGACCCTAGCTGGGCTCAGAGCAGGGACTCGGTAAATCTTTATTCAGAGACTAAGGAACTGCTCCCTTCTTAAAAAAAAAGAGAAAGAAAGAAAACCACACACTCACACACACACACACACACACACACATATGCACATACATTAGTAATATATGCATATACATGTATAAATATATATACACACAGAAATCGTATGGATACATACATATGTATGTGCATGGATATATGCGCGTGTGTGTGTGTATACAGACACACATACACACACATAATACATATATCAACAATTATGCCTACAAAGGCATGGAAGAGCTAAGACACCAAGCAAGGACAGTGAGAAAACATGGAGGTTAGTAGTAAGAAGTTGTTACCCATCTGAGGGCTAAGGGACAAGGAGGGGGAGGGCATTTCAGAGCCCAGGATTCAGGGCCACCTGGTGGGAGCCAGTGCCTTGCAGGACGCACGAAAGCCTGAGAAACAGTTTATTGAGTTCAGTTCCTTGCAATGCAGAGCAGAACAGGGGAAGCCACCGGGCTAGGTGGGAGAGCGGATCTTCGAGCAGGCGGGGCACATGGACAGGCTGGAGAAGAACAATGGTACCCATCTTCTGGAGTGGGTCCAAGAGTTAATAGTTAGGAAAGAGCCTGAAACTCAGTCACCTAAGGCAGAGCTGCTAGTGTCAAGTCCTAGGAATTGTAACACCCTGGGTAAAGAGACAACATGCAAAGCGAGGCTTGGAGAAGCTGACGGAATTGTTTGGGTTCAGATGGGAAGCCACGGGATTTAAACCAGGTTGGACAGACTCTGAAGGCCTTGAACATCGGGCTGCCTTGAAGGATAAGATGCACTTGCATTTCCCACCAATGCATTTAACAGAAGACCTCCCCACCCCTGCCCATCCTTGCCCCCAGTTTCCTTAGGAAGTGGTCACTGGAATCAGATGTGGGACCTGGGAATTGCTTTCCTGCCAAATCTAATTTCAGTAGGAAACAGTTCACCCTAAGCAGAAAAGCACTACAGAGTATGATCAGAAAACATAGGTTCTGGAACCAGACTGCATAAGTTCCGATCTTGATTCTTTTAGCAAACATGCCATGCAGCCCTGGGCAAGTCACACACTCTGTCTGCCTCAGGCTCTTAATCTGAAAAATGGGAATAAAATAGTTAAATGACTTAATAGATGCAAAGTGCTTGGAAGAGTATCTGGCCAGAGTAAACTGTTCAGCGAATGAAAGTGACGTGGGCTCCCATTTCAGCTATCTACCATAATATCCCACATAACAAACACACACAAACCAAGTGGCTTAAAAACATTTACTAGCCCATGAGTCTGCTGGCTGGATGGGTGGTTCTGCCAGGCTGGGCTGGGCTCACTCAGTTGTCTCTGGTCAGCTGGCAAGTCACCTGTGGGTCCCCTTTGTGGCTCTTGGCTGTGCTCACTCATATTTTGGGAGTTGGCTGGCTATTGGTGGATCTGGGACAGCCTCCCCTCCACTTCATGTGGCCAGTAGGCTTGTCCAGGCATGTTCCCCACTGGTGGCACTGAGAAGCATGCAAAGTCTTACAAGGCTTAGGCTTAGAGATGACACCACCACTTCTGCCATATTCTACTGGCCAAAGCCACTCATAAGTTCAGCCCATGTTCGTGTATTTATATGTTGAAGTCCTAACCCTGAGTGACTTAGAATGGGACTGTATCTGGAGACAGGGCCTTTAAGAAGATGACTAAGGTAAAATGAGGTCATATGGGTAAGGCGCTAATCCATTATGACTGGTGTCTTCATACAAAACGAGATTAGGACGCAGACACGCCCAGAAGGAAGGCCATGTGAGGACACAGGGAGAAGACGGCCATCTGCGAGCCAGGAAGAGAGGTCTCAGAGGAAGCCAGCCCTGCCCACACCTTGATCTTGGACTTCTGGCCTCCAGAAAGATAAAAGAATACATTTCTGTTGTTGAAGCCACCCAGTCAACGTGGTTCTTGGTTGAGGCAGCGTTACAAACTAATACAGCTTTTGGTGGGAAATAGACTTCAATTCTTGATATGGGGCACTGAGATAACATTCAAATGATGTGTTTACAGACAGGCATGAAAAACTGGGGACATTTTTGCTATCAACTTATTAGAAATGGGGGTGAGGAGCTGAGCTAGCCAACATGGCAGAGAGAAAGGGGTTGGAAATCAGGAAACCTGGCTGTACTCCTAGCTCGGCCTTCTCTGGGCCTCAGTTTCCTCATCTGTGTCACGAGGGGCCTGGACCAGGTCTTGCTGTGTTTCCCCCAGCTCTGATAGCTGAGGGTCAAGCCCCAAGCTCCTGCCCACCTCTCCAACGTCCAAGTCTAAGTGCGCATCAGGGGAAGACACTCCTCCTCTCGCCCTCTGGGCACCGCCCTCAGAGGACCTCACCCTCTGCCTCTCCAAGAACTGCTTCCTGCCCACGGACACAGGGCACCTGCCCGGGGATGTTTACTGCTAGGTAAACAGTGCCTAACCGAGAGAAGCCCTGCCCCAAAGCCCGAATAAAGGAAAAGACAACAGTGGTATCTTTCTCGTTATCTTCTGGACTAGTCCCCTTCCCCTCGGGAGGGCCATGTAATGAGTATGGATTTGGGAGAGCTTTGCTTGTGGCCTTTGGAGAATTTGACTGACAGTAACGATAAGAAGGGAAAACTCAGACAAGTAAGAATGAAGGAAATCCCAGCGAAAAAGAGCTCTTAAAGGAGGAGGGGGAGCTATGGAGAGGGAATACTCAGCAAATCTGGAAACACAACCATCAGATGAGCTGGGTGAGATATGCGCCAGGCCGAGAGAATTCTCTTAGCAAACATGGCGAAATCCTCAAGCCTGGGAACTTGTTGTGGGCAGAGGTGATGAAACAGCCAGAACTTTTGAAAAAGCAATGAATGGATGCTACAGATATCTGCGAATAAACAAATAAATCCTCCCATAATACTAATAAACTGAGCTCTTAATATCTGCTATATTATAAGTGGATGAGCTCATTGCATCCTTACAAAAGTCCTACGAGGTAAATACTAATATACCATTATCACTATTTGTACAGACAAGGCAGGAGAGCACAGGGAGATTGACTGTCTTAACCAAGGTCTCACAGCTAATAAGGAATAGAGCTACACTTAAACTTGGGCAGGCTGGGTCAACAGCCTGAACTGCTCTTGCTAAATTGAGTCTCCATATTTACTGGAGCCTGGTATGTGAGAGATGGAAAACGCCCCATTTTACAGATTGGGAAACAGGCCCAGAGGTGTCTTCCAGTAGCTCCAATTGTCTGCCATCTACTAAAAGCACTGTGTTCTATTCCACTTGAAGGCCTCATCCTCTGCGTCCACCTGGTGGACTCCTACTTATCTGCCAAGATTCTGCTCAAGAGTCACCCCCGGGAACCTTCCACACTCACCTCGGGCAAAGCTGGTTCTTCGTATTTTGGCTCCCACAAAACTCAGCACGTGTCTTTATTAATGTGTTTTTCGCAGACAGTAAGTATTTTCATTTTTTCTTTTCCAAATTCCTTTAAAAGAAAATTACATAAAGGATAACTTTTCAATATCCATGTTCCCATGAACTAGAATTTATGTTTGTTAACATTTTGCCATAGTTGCCACAAGTCTTTTAAACCAAAGAACTCAAACATAATAAACAAACTTGAAGGGTTTTTCCTAAGTAAAATAAAACATTACTAATGAAGTTGAAGTAGCACGTCTGCAGTCTACTGTCCCACTGGCATGAATTTGTTGAGCATCCAAAAGATCTATTTTTAAATTCATATATATCTATTTACAAATACGTGTATGTGTGAAATGTAACCTACGTTCAGAAAAAAGAACCATGAAACAAACCATGCAGAGTGGGACAAACGATTGATAACCATGACCAATGACAAAAAATGGAACATTGCAAAGTGCCCCAAAGACACACAGCACTTCCTCCCTGACTATAATCCTCTTCCTGTACCACCTACAGATTCTTACACAACATAATGTCGCTTTCCTTGATTTTGAGCTTCGTGTAAATGGAATCACTCAGAAAATATACTCTTGTGTTTTGCTGCTTGGGCTTAATGTTGTGGCAGCGAAATGTTACTGTGTGTGTAGTGTGCTGTTGACACAGTAAGCTGTGACTTGTTTATCCAGTGTTTGGGTGATGGGCATTTGGTCTGTTCCCAGTTTGCAGCAATTATGAGCAGCATGTTGCTGTGAACGTTTTTGCCTGTGTCTGCTGGGGTACACTGCACATATTTTCCTAGGACGCATGCTGGGTCAGAGGTTGTGTGTAATTCCAGTTGCACTAGATAATGTAAATTGTTTTCCAAGAGCCTGAACCATAATATCAATTTCCTTACCCAAAGTATGTGTTGAAGAAATGAATGGATTTTTGAAAAAGTAAAATAATGAATACAAGGAGGGGAATGCACTTACTAGTGTCCGTGGCTGGGAATCCAAGCAGCTGTCTATGGAAGTAGCATCTCCCTGTGGCACTTGCTAGCTCTGAACTCTGGAATTAGCTGAAATCAGCTTCCCTGGAGGGTTGTAAGGAGCACATCTCGCCCGTCCCACTCTCTGCCTGGACGGCGTCTGCTGACAGAGCAGAAGGATAGATGTTAGCGGTGATTTGGACTTTATCTCCTGACTGCTTCATTACATCCTAACCATCCCAGCGCTGACGAGCAGTCACGAAGAGGCGGCACAGAACCCTCAGAGCTGCCAGAGCTGCACTGGGTGGCCCTGCCTCAGTTTCCCTTCTCCTTTTCTGGGACTCCTGGGAATGAGCGCTCTGAGTCATACACAAGTCCTCTTGGGAATTGCTCCAGTATATTCGCCTTTCCACCTTTATCCACAATATCCTCAAGGAGCCCCCACCGGGATCCCTCTGAATGACCAGGAAGCCCCTTCATTATTCTGCCCAATATGTCAGCTAGGGCTGTTTACAAATCCAAGGATTCTCTTGCCAAATGTACAGCCTGTTCCCCAGGCTTTCATGTTATAATGAAATGAAGAACAAGTAAGACATCTTAATATCCTATTCTGCTAGAAAGTGAAATTTTTCCCCTCCCTCTCTCTTAATAGATAAATTAATATCATCAAACAATCTGAAAAGATCCTTTATGAAAACATCTCTCTTGCCAAAAAAAAAGTTTATTCTAAAAATGGGGAAATTTATTTCAACTTGTTAAAAGCCCTGTGCTCAGCCGTGAATTCGGTCTCCCCCCAACCTTTTTTTCCCTTTTCAATTTATTTCACACTAATCCATTTCTTTATCAGGCGTTGGAGTGAATGCAGAGTGAGTGTGGAGTGAGTGATGAAGATGAGGGGGCAATGGAGGTGTTTAGCTCTGTAATTTCATCCTTGAATTTTGTGATTACTAACAGGACAACTTTTTTAATTTGCTCTTTTGTCTGGATTCCCTGGCTGGCAATCTGCTTGGTGAGCTCGGCTTTTTAATCAATCACCTAGATAATCAAATGTCACTGGCTATCTGCTCCGTGTAATTACTTTTGCAATTAAAAATCAACCTCAAGTTGCCTCATCTAATTAGAGGGATGGGCAGATTTTCATCTAGATTGATTTTTTAATAAATATTGACTTAAAATGCCATAATCTCATCATATTCTTTCATTTTCTTTGTACCAAAAATCAAACAAATGGAAGAATTAGCAAGCAGAAGGAATCGTGGGACTTCAAAAGCTTCTGCTGGTTCAGACACACAAAACTATGCTGTACAGAAGCCCAGCTTAGCTCGCCTAATAACAATACTCAATAGCTTCCACCTTTTATTGGAAAAAAGAACAAAGCAATCCAACGATTATATTTCACACTAACATTGTCACGAGCCCACAACTCTAAGAGCCTCTAATTTCATTTATCGTGCTGCCAGGGACAGTCATTTCTATTAATGTTATTATTTCTTTTAAAGCAATCGCATCCATGCTGCTAGAAATTTTAGCCATTAGCAGAAAAGGAAATATATGCATCATGCTAGAACCACCACTGTGAGTTTTCTTAAACATACAAATGCCGCTACAGATAGATCATTTTCTCGTCTTTGCTGTCTTGTATCTTTTATGTATTGTAACTAAAACATTGTCAATAACACAGTTCGTTGGTTTTTGGTTGTAGTGGCTGATGTTCAACATGGAAAATCCACAATCTGGTAAGGGGATTACCCACAGGAAAACAGCACACTTTGCTCAGAGAACAATTGTCCCGAGATGAAATGTAATGGTATCTGGTGTGCCTGTTTTTTAAAAAAATCATGTCGGTGACCCCAACAGAATTCCATTTAAACCTCGGCTGATTGGGGTGATGAGGAAGAAGTAATAATGCTTTGAGCATCCCTGCTTTATTCTGTCACAAAGAAGGTACTTCTGCCTTCTTGTGCATTCACACTATCAGGGAGGAATAGCGAATTGCCTACATTTGACTGCACAATTCACTTAAAAAAATAAAGGCCATAACCAAGACAAATCAAACTTCTGGCTGTTAGTGGTGGCAAAACAAACAGGGGAGTAAGGACAGACCCAAACAAAAGAGCCAAGGATGACAAGAGAGACTGCAGAGACCACACCCCGTGCCTCCCTCCACCAGGCAGAGCAGTTCCTGCCTGTGGGGACAGTTGCCTGTGATGCTAGCCTCACCATCAGCTTGGGGTTTCAGTCACCAGTTTCCAAAAGGATATTCCATGGGCTATTATTCCCATAAAACGTTGCTCCAAAATGGCGGACGTCTGGTCAAATCACTTTAAAAAACACAGCATTCTCTACCTCCTCACTGGAGAGAAACAATAAAACATTATTTTCAAAAGCCTCCAAGAGGTCCTTCCACAAAGCCTGTTTGGCTCAGAATTTATCAAATTTATTCTTCTTTAGATTGTCCTATCTGTCTATCTGTCTGTCTGTCTGTCTATCTATCTATCTACCTGCCTATTGTTTATTTATTCATGGGGTACCACATGGAAACATTCAGTACACACTTTGGGAAACACTGGTATTTACGCCACACCAAGAATCTCATTTTTCTGCACCATTGGCCTCTCCGGGGGACAAACCTTGTCTTCTAGATGTGTCGCCGATTATGTTTTCTAAGTGCAAAGTGATGTCTGGCATGTTGGAGTGTGCTTACGGCCATCTCCAGTGACCTACTAAAAACGAGGAAGGCAGTGAGAGGTCCTGGGCTCTGGGTAACTAGGCGTTGTTCATGCTTCTTGCCGGAGAGAAATTCTGCAGACGTGTGTTCTGGCATCATCGAGCCCCATGCAGGTTGAAAGAGTTGCCTGGGTGCCCACTGCTGTGGAGAGGAAGGATGAAACTCCACTGAGTTTGAGAGATTAACTAAAAGAGGAAGGGGAGGGGGTAGGAATGAGACCAGCTGATAATGACTTAACATTTAGTATATGGTAGGCGCTGGGCTAAATGTTCTACCTGCCTCTCTCATTTAATCATCACAATAATTCTGTGAAGCCAGTGCTGTTTATATTATTATCCTTCCCCTTACACGGATGAGGAAACTGAGGCTCCAAAGAATGAAGTGCTTGTGAAAGGTGAGAGAGCTCAGAGTGGGCAGAGTTAAACACCAGACCCACGTCTGAAAAACGTCAAACACTTTGGGCTCTGAACCACTTCATCTTCTAGGAGTCAGCCCGGGGACAAGGGCCACTGACATTGGAGAGGGACTGTGCTGTTGGGGAAGAAACATCACTGTGGGGTGGGTATATCAGTTATCTGATGCCACCATATTTTTGTGTTACAAAGTTCTCTAAAGAGAGCTTAAGCAATTAAGCATTTCTTTAGCTCTTGAGTCTGCAGGTTGACCGGGAGGTTCTTCTGGTCTCGGCTGGCCCAACTCCTGAGTATGTGGTTAGCTGTGGGCTGGCTAGGGGGCTCTGCTGATTTTGGCTGGCTCTCTGCAGGGTTAGCTGGTTGTGGTTGTTCTAGGATGGCTTTGGCTTGGACAACTGGAGAACTGGGCTCTGCTCCATGAGTCATGTCTTCCAACAGGATGGCCTGGGTGTGTTCTCATGGAGAAGGCAGAGGGGTGAGAGGAGAAGAGGAAACCCATAAGCACATTTCAAGCCTCTGCTCGCCTTGTGTTTGCTAACATCTTAGTGACCAAAGCAAGTCAAGGGGCAGGCACTACAAGGTTATGGAGAGAAGGGCATGGATCCAAGGAAGAGAAAGGTTCACAGAGAAGTGTCCTGATAGGCAAATCAAAGCTAGTTTATCAGAACTCACCTCATCAGACCATGTGTTACGCAGGATGCCTCATCTGGGTCATTCCAAGGTCCCAGCCCAGACTTTCTCCCTGAGCTGCTGTGGGGTTGGGTGCCACGTGCCCGTAGACGAGGGATTCCTTCTTCCAGAACGGCCAGTCAGTAGTTGGAGGCCCTCCCCACCCAAGTGACTTACTCACCTCTCTCAGAGCAAGCTGGTCAGGGTTTGTGCATAAAAGGCCACGTTTGGAGGTGGACAAGGTGACAGGCGATCTCCTTCCCACCCTGGCTCCTCCTGTCTTGCTGGTAGAGTTCCAACTCCAGGGCTCCATAATGGATCCATTCAGAACCCAGAGTGAAGTTTTTTGACACTCAAATCCCAGGGTTCAAACCCAGATGCCAGCAGGAATGCTCAATAAATGAAACTGAATTCTTTCAATACAGTTTTGTTTGTATACAAAATACATAGAAATATTCTTCAATTCAATATGGAATTTGCCCCTATTTCTCTTAAAATGGGGTCCATTCTTGGACCAGATTTTGTTTCCCACTTCTGTTAGCATCATAGTTAGAGGTGTACTTCCTCCATTCTAAGAAAAAGACACAATCAACAATATCTACACAATGAACATGACCATTTTTAGTTGGTCTTGGTGTTGGGAGCTGATAGGGAGTGGTGGTGACTGTGGCAAACTAGAAAGCACTCTGTTCACCTGAATAATGCATCTGTTTCTTCACTGCGGCCACCTCTGGCTGGTTGGGGATGTAGTGGTGCCATCCATTGTGGCTTTATTTTCAAAAGTAGTGAGAAATCTGGATTTTGATGTGAACTCTTGAATGGTGGCTCTCCATTAAAGGAAAAAAAACATGCAGACCAAAGAAAACTCAGCTGTGGGCCAGATGATGGGCCACTCAGCCATGGGTCACTGGTTTTCAATCTCTGGTATAGGCTAATGACTGCATTGCTCAGAGAGGGAAACTGAGGCCCAGGGATGGGAAGGGACTTACTGAGATCACAAACAGTTCATTTCAGAGATCAAACCATCATCAGACTCCTTAGTAAGCCCCATGGTCTGGCCTCGATACCTTCCTTGTCTTAGTTTCTAGTGGATTTGTCCTCTCAGTCACCCAGCTACCCCACAAACAAGTCTTTCCAAGCTTACTTACTTCTTTAGTCTTTGCCCAGATGGTTCTCTCTGCCTGGAATTCTCTTTCCGGCTCGGGTCAGATGTCAGTCCCTCTTGCAAACCTCCCCATTCCCTCAGGCAAAATTTGTCATTCTTATGCATCTGTATCAGAACATTTCTTGCTCTGGGTTTTAACTCTTAATCATCTGTTAGTCTGAGCATCTTGAGGGCAAGTACTGTGGGAATTTGATCTGGGGATTCCTTGAGCCTACTACAACACTGGCACATAGTAAGTGCTCAATAAATGCTTTGGGGAAAAAATAAAGACATAAATGAGAGAGTAATGAATGGAGGATGTGAATAAAATAACAAATCTTCTTCACCCAGCCTGTATTCTTCACCCCACACACTATCATCAGGGCTTTTGCAAAAGATGAAAAGGGGAAATAGGAGACAGAAAGGTTGAGAGAATGACAGCCTGGGGGTCAAATGCTGGCTCTGTCATTTCCTAGCTACACGATCCCAGACAAGACATTTAACTCTGATGCCTGAGTGTTCCTGTCTGTAAAATGGGTTCATAAAGGTACCAACATCAAGTGGACTGCATGGACCACGTGGGATACTGCACATAGTTAGTGCAGTGCCTGCAGGTAGTAGGTGCTAACCAAACACTAGCTCATATTATTAAAAAGAGGAGCTCAGTGGCTCCTTTGCAATTCCCAGCCTGCCCCCCCCCCCAGCCTGCCCCCTATCCTGCCAAAGAGAAACAGGCAAGATAAACAACAGCGGACAGGCAGAATTCAGAAGCCCGTGTGGGGCTGTGACAGGGCCCCAGCCCTGCCCTCAGCCCCCTTATCTTTCTCTCCTGCAACCCGGCTTTGAAGTCAGATTCCTCGTGAAATCAGTGGCCTCCTCGGCAGCCAGAGACGGAGAGAAATGTGGCTGTGACTTGCTCAATGGGGCTTTTCCCCGCATCAGCCTTAGTAAGCACATCCTGAGAGTCCCTGAACTCAAGATCAGCCCAGGCCCGAGGATTAACAGGCAGAGGGGGCTGCAGAAGTGAGGTCCTTTCTACGTTTTCACATCTCTCCTCTCCAGGAGAACAAACAGCTTCCGCTGGGTCTCAGTTGTCCTTTGCGGCAGAGTCTGTGATCATCCCAGGGAGACAGCCAGCCCACCAGCCAATAAGCCGTCCTGTACGGAGGTGAGATGCTCCTGGAAACCTACACGTTGTAATTTAGGTGTTGGTTCCGCTTACCAAAATGTCTCCTTTCCAAATTTAGTTATGGTTCTTTAGTAATAATTATCATTATCATCATGATTATTACTGTTCTCATTTCAGTATTCTATACAATCAGGCAATCCCCCCCAGGTTGAATTTATGACCAAATAAATGCGCTGGCAAAGAAGAATGGCCTTGCAGTTCTCAGTATCATATTTTAGTTGCATTTGCATTTGGAGGAGGATTTGAGGCGAGCCAGGGGATTAAATCCCGTGAAATCATTATACAAATTTCAAAATGTCAAGTACTCTGATAGAGATTATGATTTTATCTTCTTATTTTGACAGGAAACCGTGTGTGGCCACCTCTGTCTTAGAACAAGCGAGAAAGGGAGGCCAGGGGAGACCAAATAAAGATAGAGGGGTTTGCAAGTTTCCTGATCAGCTGTCTTTTTATTCTGCTCGCTTGTACGACAGACCGTAATAGACATTTTCCTTTGCACAAAATAATAAGAGCAGTACTTATCGCACGGTGCCTCCAGCCAGTGGCAAAAGGAAATTAGAAAAGTCCAATGAAGCTGAGAAGTAATTAATCATCATACAGTGGGGCCTGTCAAATCAGAAGGGTCCTTCCAGCTGATAATGCTCCCCAACTCAATTTAGACTGATAGAAATTAGAATTTTTTTTTTCCTCTGGCAAAAACAAAAAGACTGGAGTTAGCACAAATGTGGCCAACTGTTGGCTTTCTTGACTGCCTGACCCATTTACAGAGATGTTGGCATCAAGTTCAACTGATGCCAAAATTGAAGCAACATCGTTTATTCCTCCAGGCAAAGGCAAATCATAACTATACTGTTTTAAGACTTATCCCTCTCCTCTCCCTCCTCCCCTCCACCCCCACCATACAGCCTTAGCCATATAAGAAAAATTAAAGTTCGAGTCTATTGATCAAGTTGGCTGATCTCCCCGCAGAGCTGGGGGGGGGGGAGCATTTACTGAGGACTGTAATGAGTCTGGGCTCTTTGGAGATCAAGTGAAATAAATAAAATGGGTTCAGTAGGAGCCACTGAGGGCTTCTGGCCAAGGCAAGGAGGATAACAAGCTGCTTTCAGAGACTCTTGAGCCCTGGGGGTAAGGGAAGATGGTTCTCCCTCCGGAAAAGACATCTGCCTGTGGGAACAACCTATGTTATTTATACTACGTACCAGTGCTTCCCATACACACCATGACCACCAATTCTCATCCCCCATGTTCTAAAGGGCAAGATAATACTACTATTGCTTCTGTCAGGTGCTCCCTGAAGGTAGCGACCTCAGAGGGGCTAGGAGCAGGGATCTGAAACTCAAATGTCCACAGGGAGTAGGAAAGAAAGAAAAGGAGTGAAGCTGGCAGACAACAGGGAATGGTGGGGACTGTGGCCAATTGGTATTCTGTGAGAATTGTTCCACATGTAGATGTATTTTTCTTTTGTTCTCTTGTGGTTTGGTGACTCTCTTTAGTGTTATGTTTGGATTTCTTTTTCTTTTTTGTGTGTGTACCTATTACAGACTTTTGGGTTGTGGTTACCATAAGGTTTTGGTGTAAAATTCTGTGTGTGTGTGTGTGTGTGTGTGTGTGTATGTAATTGCTTTAAGTTGCTGATTTCTGATTTTCAAATGCATTTCTCCAGCTCCTTCTACTCTGCCATCTTTGCCACCCATCCATGTGGATGTATTTCTGACGTATTTGTGGGGCAGGGTGAGCTCTGTGTCCTTCTATTGTGCCATCTTGAAGCCCCTCTGGGACTGTGGCCAATTGGAGCTTGTTTGCCTTTCCTAAAGGAACTCTACTTGGTTCCAGGCAGTCACTGTTGAGGGATAATTCATACACTGTGTTGCCAGATCTTCTGATTGGCCACAATAAGCCCCAAGTCTAGAATTCATAAAATCTCCTAGTTTTTAAATATAGGCAACTAATGAAATTCAAAAAACAAATGTGTGATTATATCCACCACTGCCTACTGTTTGTGGCTTGGGTCCATAAGGAGGTACAGGCCAAATCAGCTGACTTCCCTCCTCCTAGTTTCAGTTTCCTTCTCTGTAGGGGATGGATGTTAATCGGTACCTCCCTCCTGCACTGGCTAAAAATACAGAAAACCCGTTGCAGCTCCCGGAACACATCGGTATTCAGCAAAGGCCAGCTGTTCACTGAGTTATCACACCGCACCACTCAAAGTGCATCTATTTCAACAAATCTGCCCTGATGACACGTGCCCCCTTCGCCTGCCCCGGGTGCCCTGTGTTCTCAACACTTACACACACCTCTTGTCATCCCCTTACTTGGAATGTGCTATTATGACACCTAATAACGTCCTCTGATTGGACAGGCCCAGCAGAAATCCACTGAGTTTTCAGAATCCCAGAATTTCAAGCTGCGGTCTTGCTGCTCAAAGCAAGCACGTTCTCATGTAGGAAACGTAGCTGTCACCCCCCCAAGTTAATATGGCCACCTAGCAGTTGCATCATCTTGCTTATCATTTGAAGCCTGTGGGTACAAATTAATTTAGAGGATAACATGATGACTCGGAGGCACATAATCCCTTATAAGTGGTATTGACTTACAGGATGTAGGAAAGTTCTCGGGGATACCTGCTTTTTCTCCACTCCCTTCATATCTGATGGCAGAGGGATGACCATGTTGGTGACAGCCACGATGGCCGACAACCACAGCCAAGTCTTCTACAGCACGCCTTCTCCTTTTGCTGTCTCTAGTCCTGACAACACTGCGTGGTTCACTAATTCCACCCTCTTTTTGCAGACGAAGAAGGTAAGGCTCAGAGAGGTCAAATGACTTGCTGAAGGCCACACAGCATGTGTGGACCAGAACTAGGTCTCACTGTGTTCAAAACTACATCGGGAAGAGGACCCTGGGTGCCCTTTCTCCTCTTTTGAGTTCTTTCTTTTACTCTCCAGCTCTTAGATTCATTCAACACTTTTTTTTAAAGGTAAAATACATTTGACATATAACACTGTGTGAATTTAAGGTCTACAGCATGTTAATTTGATCCATTCATATATATTGTAATATGGTTGCCATTGTAGATATAATTAGCATCTCTATACATTACATAATTAACATTTCTTTTTAGTGGTTGGAAGAATTAAGTTCTAGCCTCTTAGCAAGTTTGATGATTATAATACAATATTATCACCTATGTTCACTCTACTGTGCATTGGCTCTCTTGGGCTTACTTACTAGTCATTGCAAGTTTGTATCCTTAAGCCATATCTGTCCTATCCCCCAGTCCCACTACCTGGAAGACACCATTTTTCTCTGTTTTTATGAGTTTGGTTTTTTTAGCTCCCACATATGAGTGGTATTATACAGTACTTCTCTATCTCTGACTTACCTCACTTAGCATAATGCACTCAAGGTCCATTCATGGTGTCTCATATGGCAGAATTTCCTTCTTTCTCAAGGCTGAGTAATAGTTCATTGAGTGTGTGTGTGTGTGTGTGTGTGTGTGTGTGTACCACATCTTCTTTTTCCATTCATCCCTTGATGGACACGCAGGCTGTTTCCATATTTTGGCCACTGTGAATAATGCTGCAGTGAACGTGGCAAGTGGACATACCTCTTCCGTATCCTGTTTTCATTCCCTCTGGATATGTGCCCAGAAGTGAAATTCCTTATCTCCGCCGCATTTTCTGGAGTGCCTGCTATGTGCCAGGCTTCTCCATAGGGTGTCCCTGTAGGGTTTCCAGCAACAGTGCCGAGTAGACTGTGGGACCTGGGGGAAGAGAAGGTGTGAACTAGCACTTTAGCTCTCTGAGGCGATTCGTAGACAGAATTACTGGGGCTGGTACTGGCGCCAAGCTGCCGCTACAGAGACCCAACAAGGTAGAATTTAGCGAACAAAGCGAAAGTATTTCATGGTCTCATAATATCCCTGATGCGCGTAGTCCCCTCTGCTCCGTGTGCATGCTCGGAGGCCCAGTTCCTTTCTTGTTGCCTTGCCATCCCTGGGGTAGAGATCAGCAAACTTTCTTTGTGAAGGACAGGTAATAAATATCTTTGGCTCGCCGCTCATCAGGTCTGTGTTACAACCGCTCAACTCTGGCCACTGCGGCACAAAAGCAGCCCTGGGCAGTGTTCACAGATGGGCGTGGCCAGAATTGGCCCAATCGGCCTGGATTTGGGGCGGAGCTCATTCTGCCCTTAGGGCATTGTCACTGTCTGCTAGGTCTCTGCCTTGTCCAGATTCCAGCCAGACTGAAGAGGCAAGAGAACGTGGAGAAGGCGCCCCCGATGTGTAAAAGCGCAGAACCGAAAGCGGCCCACGTGGCTTGGCTCATATTTTATTGGCAAAAACGTGAAGTCAAGTGGCCACAATCAGCTGCAAGGGAGTCTGGGTAATATAACAGCCCGGCTAGGCCAAAGGAGAAATTGGACTCTGTGGACCCGGGCAGTTTCCACCACAAGCCTTAACCAAAGCAAGGGGATCTGCAAGGACTCTGGCTCTCTTTCCTCAGCGACCTTTACCCCGCATTACACCTGACGCCAAGGTCTGCGTGGGGCTCGGGAAGCCCATTTCACAGTGGCAGGGGTAGCAGTGCAGCTCTGATTTAAGGAATCCTCTTGATTCTGATCATCTGAGCTGCAAATTACATTCCGAAAGATTCTCATCTTACCACAGGTCCTTTCAAAAAGCCAACTATCATTGAGCACTTAGGAACAAAAATGATACTCAAAATTTCTCTTTGTACACAATCTGTGAGGCTTGGGCTCTATTTTTGGACTCAGTTTGTCTGCCCTTGCACTGCAGAAGGGGCTCCACAGGGTCCAGAGAAGATGCTCTGTTCTACGCCCCAGCATCCTGGGTCGGCCGCCTCCACTGTCTCTGCCTCTCTGAGAAATGGGCGTGGGGGCTTTCCTCTAATAACACAATGGGTGGGTGAGGGGAGGCAGAGTCCCTCAGCCTGCCACACGGGAGAAGCAACAGTGCCCACCCAAACTGCCCCGGGCCTGTCAGAGAATCTGGAGGAGATTCCAGACTCTCAGAGGGGAGGAATTCCGGTCCTGTTCCCTGCTGGCCCCGCCCATGTGGTCCAGGAGAGCTGGGTGGCTTCAAGGCAGCCTCTCATGTGGGACATGGCCTGGCCAGGAGCTGATTACATTCCTTCCCAGTGATGAGCCCCATATTACCAAAAGTTCCCGTTGGGGAGCCCCTCAATAGGACTTGACTGATCAGCCTAATCACAGCATCTCCCCACATTTGAAATATTGCCACCAGATGGGCCGTCCATCCTTTGAATGCCGGGGCTTGGAAGTGCGGAAGGAGAGGCCTGGCCAGGCAACACTGCCAGCCTTCTGTGTGCAAGGCAATAGATCCACTACCTTCTTCCTTTGTCTGTCCTAGAGGGGACGAGGGTGCCAGGCACAACTGTGGGGAATCTAGTCTACTTAGGGGCTCACATTCCTTCATGGAGCCATTTGTCCAAGGTCTCTCAGTGGAGTATAGCTCCATCAGAGACCACCAGTGATGCCAGGAAAACAATCTTAAAGCTTCCTGCATGATGATGATGATGATGATGATGATGATGATGATGATAATGTAGTAACAACTAATCACCCAAGACTTAGTGTGTACTATGTGCCAAGCCCTATTTTAAGTCTTAGTGCCTGCAACAACTCCACAGGGTACATGCTGTCATTGTCCTGATTTTAATTGATGAGAAAACTCAGGCACAGAGAGGTTACTGTAAGTTGCCTGAGGTCATACAGCAAGGACCCACACAATCAGAAGTCAAGCCCAGGCTCTGAGCCCATGCTTTTAGCCCTTATGCTTTTCCCATTTCCTGATACATGAACTTAGAAGTCTATATCAAAAATATGGCCAAGCTACTTGATTTTTCTTTTGTTATCTGCAAGTGGCCGAAGGAAAGGAAGGGAGGCAGGGAAGGGAAGGGGAGATGAAGGGAGCATTGAGGAGGGGACGGGAGGGGAGGGAAGAGGAGGTCCAGGGAATGAGAGAAATAACCAGCTAGAGGGAAAAATCAGCCCGCCTAAGAATGAACTGCACTCCTACCGCTGCCCAAATCTGTATTTTCTTCTGGCTTATTTACAGATTGGGTGTTAGATCCTAATAAATGGGGAGGATTTTTAAAAGGTCCTCAGGATAGCAGAGCCAAGCTAAGCAAACGGGTTGTGTACACAGCCGAGGTGAGATGAAAGGCCCCCGCCGCCCCGGACCACTCAGGCCCCTTATCAGCCGCTGGCCCTCCGAGGGGTTAAGAAAGCCCAAGTGGGCGGCCTTGGCGGAGAGTTCAAAGCCATTTTTTGAACAGATAGCGCAATCAAAAGTTTGTCTATCTGTTGAAATATTTAGGAGAACAAGATATCACTTTGACCCGCCTACACCTGGGCCCTTTCTGAATGCTGTTAAGATGTGTTTTAAGCTTGTTTGTAGTCTTAATCTCTAATGGGCTTCTGCATTTTACAAAGGGTAGGATTTGGCACAACAAAACCAAACCAAAAAAAAAGTTTTCCCCCATCAAGAGAGGTGTGTTTGGTAACCTAAGCGGTTCCCATGCCTTCTGGGAATTTAAAGAGAAAAAGGTATATGGTGAGAACGCAGTACATGGAAGCAGGGCACCTCCAGCCTCTTTTCTTAACTCAAGTGTTACTTTGTAGAGCTGAAGCCACCACCTGACTCCCCAGACGCTGGTCCTTAAAGGAGCTGGGGAATTCAGACATGGTACTTTACATTTATGGTCAACTTGCTTTTGTCCTGGGGTGCCAGGTGTTTGAAGGCAAGCAGGACTAGTCTGCAGGCTGGTTGGGGGACTCTGCAGAAGAAAATGAATTCAGTCATTTAAAGAAGGGAGGGAGTCTGGAGTTTGGGGCACAGAAACATTTATGTAAAAATGGAATATCTTGACTCCCTGAGCCTGCTTGTTTATGTTTCTTATAATCCTGCTGAGACTGTATAATGGAGATAATAGTGTCTCCTTAGAGTTATCATGAGCTCCAAATATGATGGAGAATGTAAGACTGTCCACATGGTGCTTGGCATATAGAAGGAGCAAGTTGCTTGACAGATAAGGAAAAAAGGCAGCTTCTTTCCTCTTTCTCATCCTTCTCTTCCTTCCCCTCCTCCTCGTCTTCATCATGAATATCATTAACATCAGACATCAAGATGACTCTTATGTGTCCCCCCAAATGTGGCTTCTTCCAGCTTCATGGTAGAACTGAAAGGCAATTCCAGCCTTTCAAGGCCAGTGATGGAGTCTATGGTCTCCAAGGATGCTTTCTGGGGGGCAAGCTGGTGGTGAGGAAGAGGATCCCCAAAGGTCTGTCTCAGTGGTTCTGGGGAGACCTCTTCTGCCCAGGTGGTACTTCCTCCATCACAAGAGTGAATCAATGGCCACCTGTTCTCTCCCCAAGCCATGAGCCAGAAAAGAGAACCCAACCTTTCACCTTCACACTCCCACGTCGAGTCTTGACTCAGAGCAGGTGCAAAAGGAATTAGGAAAGATGGCGAGCTTTGTTCAAGAAGGTAGCCCCAGTCCCACTGCCGTAGTCTTTCCATGTGGTGGTGATACCAACAAGCCAGTGATGGATCACAGGCTATGATCCACCACCGTCACCTCCACTGCTTACGTTCCTTTGGCTCTATCCTATTAGGCTAGTACATTTCCAGATCCTGGTCACTCACCTATGAAATGGGGATAATACCTCTTTATACAACCTCACGGGATTGCTGCCTGAAATAATCATAAGAATAGTGGGTACCATTAAGAGAATACTTACTATGTGCCAGGCACTGCGATAAGCAGTATTACTTTGTACCAGTTCAACTTTGTTAGTAAGCAAATAGCTGCAAATTAAAACCGCTACATGCTACCATTACATTCCCATCGGCTGGCAACAATTAAAAATGTCTGGCAAGACCAAGCAATGGCAAGAGTGTAAAATCAGAGAACCGTGTCGGGAAAGAGCTTGGCAATATTCACTAAAATAGAGCAGTGCCTGTCCTGCGAGTCAGTCACCCCCTCCCGATGATGCACCGAGGGGAACTCTCCCACGTGTGCCTGGGGAGAGAGGTGTAAGACTCTTCATAAAGCATTGCTCTTTATAGCAACAAAGTTGAAGGTCATGTAAACGCTGGGCATACAATGGAATCTTCTACAAGGCAAATGACTGCTCAGCACTGTACACATCGGCGTGGATGAAGAAAGCACGTGTCAGAAGAAGAGGAAGAATCTTGTATAGGAGGAACATACAGAAGCAGTTAGAGTGTAAAGAAATATCTGGAAACTTGTATCCTCAATTCAGAGCAGCCGTGCTCTCTGAGGAGGGGTGGGGAGGCTGTAATAGAGGAGAGGGACATGAGGGCCTTCCGTTGTATTTGTAACAGTTTATTTCTTTAAACTGAGTGCTGGGTTCATGAATGTTTCTTAAAGATTTTTAAAATTCTTTTTTGCATGTCAAATATTTCAAAATGAGTCAATTAAAATAAATTAATTTTATTAAAATACAATAGGCCAGCGAAATTGAGTTCGAACCTCTTGGAAGACAGAATCTGCTGGAAAAGAGCTGGAAAAGGAGCTGAGTGACAGCCTACCAAGGTCAGCACGGACCTCTGGTCCCCCTCCAGGCCAGGCCAACGGGACAGGAAGGCCAGTTCTAGGTCCAGCCAGGGGCCCCAGCAGAAGCACCGTGTTCCCAGCCACAAGCTCTGGCATGAATTCCAGGCAAAGGAAGGGTCAAGACAATGGCACAAGAGCAGATGGAGAGCGTGGAGTCCCTGAATCAACAAGAGGTCACACCATGAGGTGGGGGGAAATGATGGATTTATATATTTAATGAAAAGTCACCTCTGAAGAGTAATAAAAATATGGTCATGTAGGCAGGTATGTTTGGGTTTTGTTTCTTTTTTTTTTTAAATCTATATGCTGGAGCGCTTGCTCTGGTGCAGTTCTTTTGTTAGCTCAGGTAATATTTTTGAAAAACAGCATTACAAAAGGTTAAATGTAGAACAGATGTAAGTTATAAAATACAAGCTGATCAAAGCTGAGATTTTGAGACAGATATGTTAGCAAATGATGATAAATCCGTCCCAGTAGGACTGTAAGAAGCAGACAAATGTAACTATGGAAGAGTGAAAGTCAAGGGTTGAAAATGGGGGAAGGGAAAAAAGAGTGAAAACAAATGTTGGAGTTAATTCCGGTGAACTCACGCAGAACATCAATGAATCTACGCCAAGACAGGACAAACGTAACGGACACAATATACGCCATTTTCTTTCAAAGAATAATCAAATTCCTGGGTTTTGAATAATCCAATTATGGATTCAGATCCCAGAGTCTCAACGATCTTTCCTTGGACCAGTTTCTGACTCTGGATTTCAACCTTTTCAAGCAACAGATGCCGGGTTCTGGTTTAAAGCCTTTAAAAATCGGCTTTCAAATTTGGGCATCTAAACTTCTCATTAAAAAGCCAGATAATTTATAGTCACATCATTAAACCGCTTCCTCAGCCTACCATGATAAACTTATCATTTAGGGGGGAGATTTCAACAAAACATCATGACTCCTTCCTGGGAAGGCGGCGGAGAAACAAAATTAAATAAATCAGCCTCCCTGTGTCAATAAATGAAGCCCATGAGAAGTAAACTATTTACTGAGGCTTAAGTGAAACAGAAAACATTTAAAGATCAAGAAAAAAGGAGGTAATTGTTCAGGCTGTCAGCAGGGGACCGCTGTGATAATTTGATCTGAACTCTGCTAACAAATGACTGAGCCGTTCTTCCAACTTTAGTATCTGTTTATGCTCCTACAAATTGAAACCCCACCGCTCAGCTGCACAGAACAGGGCCCGGTACAATAGCACATCAGCCCGCCGATTAGTTCAAGGTGGGGATGGATTAGCTGTCCATCCCAGGCCTCCAAGCCCTCCAGAATATTTTGTCTTTCCCTGCTGGGGTAAAAGGGTGCAGACATATGTAACTAATAAAGAAACAGGCTTCTATGGACTGGAGGTTGAATGAAAGGAATGCAGAACAAAACTATAAAATAATAATAGACAAAGGGGCAGTGAGGACCAGGGGAACTCAATACCTCCTCTGTTTACGCAGGCCAGGCTGTAGCACCCGCATCCCCACAAGTTTTTAAAAGGGAAGGGGGTCTGTGGTGTGTGTGATCCCCTCGCACAGGGTTCTGGGCTGGCGGAGCCGACGTTCAGGACTGACATGAGATCAGAAGCCTGATGAATGAGAGGAAAGGGAATGTTTGACCCACTAAACCATATTCTACAAGAATCCCAGGCTTTTAAAGTAATAAGCAAGGCCGTAAATTACAATGTCTTGGATCTATTCTGATATGTTCTGATGCACGTGAATGTTATTCGAATATAATATTTTTAGAGAGATTCATGAGCACTTGAAGTCTTAAGAATATAGTTCTCTACTAGAATCTGGCGTCTAGAGCTCACGTTTGGAGAAAAACAACTTATCTTCCTGGGGTTTCAGAAGCTAAAGGGGATAATTAGGTGAAAAATATGCTTTAAATAAATGGGAGCAAATTCAGAATGACATCAGACATCCATACGCTGCTTCCTTAAATCAGTAACGAGTCTCGCTTAGAAAGGAAAGTTCGGGATTGAGTGAAAAAGAAAAGAAGAATAAAGGAATGTAGCTGTATCGCAGAGGGTCAAAAACACGCGCTCTGGAGTTGAGGCCTTTCTCCAGCGTTATGAGCTGTGTGATATTGGTCAGCTCACTTGGCCTCTTCAAGGCTTGGTCTCCTCATGTGTGAATCATAATAGTAATAATAGCCCCTGTTCCAGAGAGCTTTCGAGAAAGCAGAAGGAGAAAGCACACAGGGGACACGGGGACTGAACACCTGGTGAGTTGTTCAGTAAATATTTGTTGATGTGGTTAACTGTAATTATCAGTGAAAGACTGCCCGGGAGTATCAACAGAATGATGGAAAGAGAATTTTGGTTACTCTATCAAAAAAAAAAAAAAAAAAACCCACAAAACTCTGCTGAGAAATGAGAAAGCTTGTGGAAACAATGACTAAATACAGAGGAAGCTACTGTGAAAGTTTCCTACTGATTGGATTGTTTCATTTATTCTTTTGTACTTGTGCTGTTTTCCAAATTTTCAAACCATTTGCCCCAGCCTCCTCAGAGGCAACGCTGACAAACCTTCCAGCAGAGGGCACTGGCCCCATTGAGAGTTGGGGAGACCATTTTGAGAATGGTTGTCTTAAGGGTCCCAAAGAAAACACTCCTGCCAGCCACGAGGACAAAAACATGTCTTTCTGTCCAGGCAAATTTGCCTTCAGACCAAAACCATCCTGCGATGGCCAATGTTTTGCCTGCTAGGATGTTGCCAGATTAAACAATTGCTTACTAGAACCGAAATAACTCCAAAAGGCATGTGATGCAGAAGGCAAGGACAGGATGAAAAAAATACTTAAGCTCAAGCTTTTCGTCCTCTTAGCTAGTCCAGTGGTTCTCAACCAAGGGTGATTCTGCTCCCGAGGGGATACTTGGCGAAGTCTGGAGGAATTTTTGATTGTCACTCTGGAGACTGGGAGGGGTTGCTACTGGCATCTAGCAGGTAGAGGCCAGGGATGCTGCTAAACATTCTACAGGATGTTTAGGACAGCCCCTCACAACAAAGAATTGTCGATGGCGAATGTCAATAGTGCCAAAGTTGGGAAACTCTGATCTGGGCTCAGGCGTCACACTGGTTTTCCACTTGGCTCAGGGTACACGTTAATGCGGGAGATGTGCTGTTACTGAGCCTGAGTCTCAGCAAATGAATACCAAACAATAATAATGAAGAAAAGCAGCCCCTGGCTGATGAAGCTTCAGTCAGGAAGGAGAGAAAACAGGTGCTGAGAACATGACTTTGATTTCCTAGCCTTAAACTCCAGAGAAACCAGTACGACCAGAATATTGTCCAGCTCTTTCTATTTTTCCTGAAGTAGAGAAGTGGATGGCCACAGACTAAGCACTTGCAACTGTCCTTAGAATCCCTGAGGGACGCTGAATGCACTGGAAATTAACCAGAGGTGGTAGATGGATAGGTGGGGTGGTGGGGGGAGCCCAGAATGGAGTCAGTCAGCATCTGAGTTTAGATCCTTGCTTTGTCTTTTAATAGTTGTGTTGCTCTGGGCAAGTTAGTAAATCTCTCTGGGTCTTAGTTTCTTATCTGCAAATCAAGGTTAACTCCATCCACCTTGCAAGGCTATGGTGAGGATTAGGTTAAATGATGTATCTAAAGTTCGATATTCTTAACTTCAAGAATGAAATCCATGTATCAAAGTGCCCCGTAGATGTTACATTAATTTCTAAAGTCAACCAACATTTGTTGAATGCTCACGAGAGACGGGTGGTTGGCATTGGTTATCTCACTTTAGAGTTCTATTGCCAGCCCCATTTTACAGATGGGGAAACTGAGTGGTAGAGACAGGGTTTGAACCGTGGTGGTCCAATGCCAGAACCCACGCTTTTAACCACTTCTCTACCCCACCTACTAATTTAAAGAGGTCAAGGCTATGAGGTCGTCAGAGATCCAGGCAACCCTCCTAATTTCTCAGATGCACAACTGAGTCCCACAGGGACTAAGCAGTTTGCTTGCAGCAGCGCTGCCATGGCCAGTGGGGGTGGGGTAGGGTCCCGACTCCCATTCCTTCAACAAAGAACAGCTCCGAATTTTTTTTTTTTCAAAATCAGATACCGTTTTCCCAGCACACAGGGTAAACACAGGACAAATCACTTAGCATGTGTATCTTAATAACCCGACTTGACTGAGATGAATGAATTTGCATTCAGTCATCATATAAGCCTATTAAATATTCTGGGAGGCTCCAGTATATATTTTAATGGATGTTGAAACACTGAGCGTGTGTGTTTATGGCTCTTTTAATCTTGCCAGTTTTACTAACGTGATTAGTTCAGGAACCATTTCACATTGAGACTCAGACGTCAGAATAGAAACACAGAAGTTTCTAGAACATTCTGTACCTTGCTTTGAATGGAGTAACGGGGCACCTATGAGCTCCGTTAGGAAAGAAAAACACAAATGACTGAAATTAGGACATCAGTCCCTCTGAGGGATCGGGGTGGAAATCCACCTTTGCTCACTGTGAAATACCCTGCTTCTCGGTTATAGTTGAGCAACTTCCCTTTTGGGGGATCCAGGACTTCACAGATTGATATCTCCGGCTACACCCAGGCTTCAGGCATGAAGATCCACGGGGCATGAAGTGAGGTGCCCTCAACCCTGCCTCTTGACAGCCTGAGCCTGATACGTATCAGAACGTCCACAGTGCTGTACTGAACAGCAGCCAAACGAGAATCAGCGTCTGGGAAAATTATTGCAAATGGCCAAGCGCCACAGTGAGAGTTGTTTGTTCTGGGAATGGAAGGAGGAAATTGTCGGAGGAAGTGAAATAGGAAGTGGAGAGATCAAAGGGAGGAGGAAATGAGATTGAATTGAGCCCTTTTTGGATTCAACTTTGCACTCTTCACCCATGTGAGGCAAAAAGATTAGCCTTGAAGCAGCTGGGCTTGGGAGAAACACTTTCCAACGGGTGCATCCTGGCGATGGTGGCTCCCACATCCCACCCCACACGTGGACTGTGGCCGGGGATGCCGAGGGAAGCCAGGCCCATTTCCCACAGAGAGGCCAGTGGTGAGTGTCCCAGGCAAACCCTCAAATGCCAATTTAACCTGTAACACCCTTATACCATGGGATACGAGCAGTTTGTAGAACCTGAGCCCAGACTCTCTCCTCTAAAAGGAAGTGAGTGCTCACCTAGAACCAGCCATTTTCACAGTACCCAGCATCAAAAATGCGGTGTCCACAAGGCAGAGTTAACAGCAGGGATGGGGTCCCAGGAGGTAGTGGGTTAGGAGCTACGAGGAATCAGGCCTGAGTGATGATCCTTTGCCTTTGACTCTCTGGTCATTCCAGGTCTTTGGAAGGACCTGGGTGGCATCTGTCTGCTTCCCATCTTGAGATTAAAACCTACATTCTTCAGTTGGGGTTTTGGTCCCTCAGCGTGTGGGAGGTTGGGGCAGGTGTCTGAGTGTGTATACAGGTGTCAGGGCATTGAAGCGGCTGGGCTGGGGCACTTGTGTGTCTTCAGACCCATTGCCCAGGATTTCTGCCCTCAGTGTCACAAGCCACAAGGTCAAATGGTACCATGCTGTGTTCACAACTCCCTCTTCTATCCCAGGCTGGGTTCCTCAACTCTTTCTCCTCTCACCCCACCCTTCTGTGCACTTCCTATGACCTGTACCTGGTGTTCATCTGCCATCTGGGTTTAATGCTTTATTCCAGTGCTCCTGAGTTTCCCAAACTTCACACACGCATGTATGGCCTTCATTTTTTTTTTTTTATAACCACTTACCATCTAGGCTACTAATTACTGAATACATTTCTTTAAATAGATTCACTACTTTTACTTAAACAGTCTATTTTAAAGAAAAATTTTATCATAATTATAAACTGAAACCCAGAGACACTTGGCATAAACAGAATATAAATAAAGACAGACAAAAATAGTGTTATTTAGGTTTTGCCTAAAGTTGTACCCATGAAACCTGCCCTTTTCTTGTTAAAAGGGAAGCTGGCAAGAGATAGCGAAGTATTAAAGACATATTAGCAACCAAACTTAGAGTTTCTCTGGTCAGCACGGAAAGGTTGAGAAGAGATCGAAATGAGTTAATTTTCTCATTAATTCATCAATTAATGTGGTGCCCAGGCACCACCTAAAATCACTTGAACTTTGGGAAATGCTAAACTAATTAATAATCAGTATTGTGCCCCAATATTTCATTTCCTTTTGTCCTATGCTCACCTTTTATCCTCCAAGCAGACTGTAAGTCCCTCTAATGCAGAGACAAGCCTTATACTTCTTAACAGTTCTGCCCAAGAATCCACAGTGTGGGGCCCAGAATAGGCACTCAGCAAATGCTTGTTGCCACCAGCACATCTGGCTGCATCTTATTCCTGGAACACTTGGCAGGCAGGCTGACGTTTGTCTGAAGGCTTCCAGAGTACTCCCATGTTCCTAAGAATCTCTAGATGACAGTGCGTCAGATTCTCAGAGATCATCGTCTTCTCTCTGAAACTTCTAGAGAAGAGATGTTTGGAGGTCACACCTCAGTTCCTGCTTGGCTCCCCGCGTGCCCGGACTCTATTCTCCATGTATATCCTTCAGGGCTGCAGTGAGACAGATCAGCTCTGAGCACTGAGCTCACCCGACGTGATCAGACAATCTTTTTTTTTTTTTTTCCTGTGATGAAACTGACCCCTGATATGGCTCTCACACACATGATGGCAAATACTGGAATTCCAAATTAGATCCTGAGGTCGATTTTCTTTTCCATGAGTATTTCACGGTGAGATCAAGTTTCAGAGGAGAAGGTGCACCGAGACTCATAGTAATTTTGTTTCATTAACAGCCTGGAGAAGTCCCAAGCCTCTCTTCACTGTCCCGGTTGGTTTGTTTAGTGGCTGAGTTGTGGATGGGGTGGGGGGGGGGAGGAGAAATATTGATCCTGAAAATTATACTTGAGAACGCAAATCCTTTCTGTGAAGTTGGAAGACAGAGCGCCGATTTGTCACAAGACTAGGTTTCTAGCCTTCTTGGACTGGGGATCTACTTTTTGGTTTGTTTGTCTTTGTTTGTTTTTTAAATCAGCCTGATATTTAACAATTAAGGACAAAACCATATATAGCCTTTGTGAAAGCCTGAGAAGAATCTCAATGAATCCCCTAACAGAAATGATTTGTTAGCAGACACTTGAGATCACCAGCGACAATTCATTTCTGTAGAGTAATGTAAACTAATTATCTACAATATGGAAGCAAGGACTGTGCCTGCATGATAAATTGCAGAATATTGCTTTATAAGAAGAAATATTAATTCACATAACAGAACCTTAAAATTGATGACAAACTTTTCCCTTTTTTAATTGTCTAATTTTTAAATTACTGTTGTCTTACAGCCACGGACATCACATACCTCAAGAGGCACACAAGTGTATTTGCCTGAAAGCACATTCTTTGCGAGAAGAAAACACGCTTATTCAGTAAACGGGCCTCTCTTAGCTCTTTCTTTCATTTCACAGAAATTTATTTTCTCTCCTGGGAAATACATTTTAATATGGCGGAGGAGGGGGGAGGAGTTTTTTCTTAGCCTATTAGTATATTTTTAATCAGAGAAAGTCTTAAACTTTGAATAAAATGAAGAAAGCATAACCATCAAGATAAACGCAAAATTCTAAGAATTAACATTCTGACTGGAGGGTGGCACTTTATACTTTCTCTCAATCACAAATTGTTATTTGCCGCGACTTTTCTGTCCCTGAGCGTTTAAGATAAAACTGACAACTTGATGGAGAGATTCCTATCACTTAGTTCTCTCCGTAGGTTTAGCAGAAAGATGCCTAATTGAATTATTTATTTCTTTGCTGTTACAAATGAAATTAACAGTCTAGGTCCAGAATGAGTAGATCCTGGCAAGGATGTCAATCAAGCAAGTGGCTCTCAGGTCATTACACTTAGATTGGATTGGGGCAGGCGGGTGGCGGGGGAGGGGGAGGGGAGGGGCTCTGTAGGACACCATGTTGTCAGCTCAAGGGCTGGTTCTTCATTCAGACTACCAACTAACTCATCCCTGGATTTCTCTACAGCTTGCATGTCGGTGGCACCATCGAACCTTTTGGGATTTGGGCATCAGGACCCACAGCCCCACATGAGTGGACATGTACTGTGGGACCTTGCTCCCCCAGCTCCCAGCCACAGCCTGTTGGACCAGAGTTTCGGACCCAAAAGTAACAAAGCTCTAGACAGTTCTATGATGTAGTCTGGTGCCAAGAACTCTGCCTAAATTGAGGTGAGGGACTCAGTCCTCTCCTGGGCATATGGGCTGAGAGGCTGAGTTAATTGGGGTGTGCAGACAGGTTGAGCAGTGTTCTGGGCTGATGGCCACATTAGAAGTCAAGGAAGAGGGAGAGACAGAAATAGGTAAGGCAAGAAAAAGCAGAGATAAGAAACTGTGCAGCCCTCGGGGGAGAGTTGAAGAGCGGTGACTGGCCCCTGGTAGTGAGATCCCTGAAACCTGGCTGTACCATCCTTGGATTCCAGGAGCCCTTAGTACCCTTCCAATTACCCATATTTTTATTTGCACTAGCTTGAGTGACTTCCTGTGCCTTGCTACCAAAATCACCACGACTAGTACATCCTCGGAGGAGGCACCTCGGCTGTTTCGTGACAGTCATTTTCTTCCACCTCTCGATCTTTGCACACACAGATCTCTCTGCCTGGAGCTTCTTTTCTCTGCCTCCATTTGTTGAATCAACAATTGCCCTTCCCTGTGTCTCACTCAGGAACCCTCTTCCTCTAGAAGCCTTCTGACCCATCATGAGTTAGGAGTCCTTCTCTGTTCCCACAGCCCCTCCGCCGTGGCCTTAGCGCACCATGCAGTAACCCACAGCTTGCAAGGCTGGCTGTGAGCTCTGTAAAGGCAAGGCCATAACATCCATCTCTTAGTTTTAAGACCCGGGACACTGAAAAGGTGCTATGCCTTTTCTCTGCAAGATTAAAAGTCTAAAAATCAACTCATAATTTTGCATACACATTCTTTGGCTTGGCACTCAAAACTCTATAATCTGACCTCAATCACATTTTCAAACCTGTTTCTCACTATTGAGGCCGCATTCCGTCCAGTAGAACAAACACATCACGAGCCTGCTTCTGCTGCGCAAGACACATTGCTGCCAAGCTAGATGTTTGCTAGTTTTGAATCCTATTCAGTAACTTCCTCACTTTAGGCCTTTACTTGTAGAACTGCCTCTATAATAAATGTCTCCTCTCATCCATCTCCAATTCTTAACATCCGACTTTTCCCCCTGAATCCAGCTCAGAAACTCACTAATGATATAAATACTGAAATAAAGCACATTAAGGATATTCGACCCATGCAAAATACAGGGTAGGCTTTCAAAAGTCAGTTCCCTTTCCCCAGATCACCATCTCCCCTTTCTCTAGATATCCCAGCCATATCTCCCAAATTTTAGTCACTGAAGCACCGTGGTTCTGGCTTCTGTCCATTTGCCGGCCCCTGCTCCCTTCTTTCTCCATCATGCTCTGTGCCCTAGGAGGCTGACCACTGAGGACTAGGTCTCCTGGCCTCTCCCTTGACCTTGATTTCTGGTTGGGTTGGGCTGATAGAAGGCATCAGCAGGATGTTGGAAGATGGAAGCAGAGAGAGGTCAGGGTATTTATTCCCCTGCTTCCCAAGGAGTTAACTGTCTCCCACCTCCATAGTCCAAGGTCTCACTTGACTCTGGGAAAACCTTCCCTCCTATCACACTCAGTCCTCTGAGGCCACTGGCTGCCCGCAGTTCCTAGCTCTGGGTGCTCACCGACTTTCCTTGGTCCCCCTAACCCTGTTCACGTCTCTGTAGCTAGTCATTTCATTAACCTCTTTCCAGCTAAAATTCTTTCAGCATGCCATTTATGCTTCTAAGAACAACCTTCTTGGTTTTGCCTTACCCAAGGACTACTTTATTAATATTTACTGAACATTTTCCTTAAAATCAGTTACACTATTCTATGTTGAAATTATTTTAGACACTCGATCCCTATCGTAAATGAAAAACCATGTCGATTTACCCTAGATCAAATACAACCATAAAAAAAGGCAGAGCAAACATTTCAACATCATTAAAGTCTAGCCAGCCACTATTGCCTCCACAGCCCTGAGCTCAAGTCTTCCCCCATCTTTGCTAAAAATGGAGACGAACAAGAGTTTAAAAAGTGTCAAGGATATCCTTCTATCAAACTGAGATGTTCTTGATTGATGCCACCCAAAGGATCATGAGAGGACTGTCAAAGGAATGACTTGCTCATGGTGCGAATCTTGTGTCCCAGCTTTTGGATAACCCTGCCCCACAGGAACCAGTAGCAAGTACGCACTAACGCACAGTTTATAACTTCAAATTCTGTCTTTGAGATGATATGAGAAGATACTAGATTCTACTAGAAGATACTAGAAGATGATACTAGCATAAGGAAACTACTATCCATTCACACAACGGCATGAAATAACTAGCCCTCTCTCCACAATAACAGCAACAGTGCTGACAGCACAACAAAGACACGCGCTCCTAGGAGCAGTTGATCTTTCTCTGCTCATACTCTTCACAATGCAAACCGGACAGACAGGAGTGAGCCGTAGGCTGAGTGTCAATGTCACGTGTACCTGTGTGTTCCTGGGAGGCTGGAGCTCTGTGAGGAAATTAAACTTTACCCAGGCAAACAGTTTAAGGTGGGCACACAGTGACACTTCTTATTGGCTGGTGTGAAGGATGCAAACACGCCAACACGTTCCTTTTTCACAGTCTGATAGCCAAGAACTATTAATTCCACAACGTCAGCAGGAACTGCGTTCATCAGATACACACGTTCCTGCGCGGCGTTCCAGCTAGGTTGAAAACACTTGTTTAAAGCATGTCCAAGGGCTTTCTTTTGTTATAGTCATCCAACCCTGTTGCTCCTGCTGTGTTTTATTAGGCAAATATAAAATTAACAACATAGCAATAATTATTTCCTAGACTGCTTCCAACACAAATTTCCAATCTGAGGTCAGATGTATTGCCTAATAAAATTTTTACAGCTGCAGTCAAATTGTGGTAGTTAAGTCCTGGAAAATACAATTCTTAATTCGCCAGAATTAGTTTTAAGTCTTGACTCATCCTATAAAGACGAATGTGTATTACTGCAGTTTATACAAAATGTTCAAACAGTAATATCCAATATAATAGCTTGCATAATTTCAGCTAATTCTGTTAGAGGTATTTGACCTACTTATACTTTCACTGAACCATACATCATGGCTTTAAGATCACTGAGTCTGATCTTTCTAAATTGCCCTTTCCCGAACTGCGTAAGTATTGCTTAATGTTATGCAGCTAAACATGGAATCATGTCAAAGAGGAAAGAATAATTAGAATATCCACGAAGCAGGATTCTATTTATGCTCCTATTGCTACCAGTCAATTGTTGCCTCAAGACCTAGGCCTTAATCTCAGACTCTGAGCTACTGTTCTGAACTGCAAAGTTCACACACGTGGACCTGCAGAATTCAAAACATTTCATCTGCTCAGGTTTCCCGAAACCTTAACATATAATTAAAAGTATAAATAGTAAAATAATATTAAATTAAGGAAGATACTGATAGCAGATACAGCACCTACTCTGTACTATGCTCTGAGTGTTTTAGCCAAGTTAACTTTTTAACCCTTACAACAATCTTAGAAGACATGAGTTTTTATTAGTAAGCCCATTTTACAGATGAGAAAACAGAGGCCTTGAGCTAGCTAGGAATTTATCACACACAACAAAGTTGCACAAGTGGCAGAGCTGGGATTCAAGCACAGGAAATCTGGCTCTAGTGTCTGTGCTTCTGACCACTTTGTAAAATATCGTGTAAGACAAAGTAACACACCTGAAACAAACAATCCATATTCATCATAGAGGCTAGGTCCCTCTTCTTTTTAACTATATAGTGAAGACAGCAGAGGGGGAAAGGGACACACATGAAACATTTAGGGATATGAAAGAGAAGGAGGAGAACAGTGCATTAGTTTCTTGTTTATGATTTACCTCCCCTACACGTTGCTTTGTAAGTGTCTAAGCCATGCCATTGCCTCAACAAGGATCTAGGAAAGTCCCCAGGGATAAATCCTGCAGACTTCTGGAAGAGGCCATCTTCTGCAAAACCAATGCAGACCGACTCTAGGTGAGAGCCATGCAAGTTCAGTCATGCTTTCTTTGGCCTCTAGAAAGAATCTGTTTCTGTGCCAGAGTCTTGGCACCTGGCCACAGAGTGGAAGAGAGGGCCAAACTTTTGTGCCCTGACAGACCTGAGTGAATTCCTGTTTGGCCGCTCCCGAGCTATGTGGGCTGAAGCAAAGCACTGAATGCATCTGTCCCTTCATGTCCACCATTTGTAAATGGGGCTACATCTGTTTCCTGCCCAGACTGTTGCACCCTACTTTTGATGCACCGATTTCTCTGTTACTTAGGGTTCTTGGGTTGCAAGCCACAGAGAGCAGCACTGACTGACCTCAGCAAAGTGAATTAGTTGGAGAAACGTAGAGTAGCCATATCATGAAATGAAAAGCCAAAGGATCAGCTGGAGAAAGACAAGGACTAGAGCCACTCCAGGTTACAGAGTCACCTAGAAGAGATAAAGCAGATAGAGTACGCCAAGCCCACGGTCCTTTGAAGTCACTCAGTACAGCCACATTCTTTCCCCTTCTGTCCTGGGCTCCTATTCACCAAATTCTTCATCCATTCCAACACAGACTGTGCTCCTAGTCTATGCAACGCACAACGACCGGGATAAAGAATGTGAGAGGGAATAACTCAGCCCCTGCCAAAAAGTCAGCAATGCCCTCACCCACACTATTATTTTATGTTGTTGAGAAATACCCAAATGAATCATTCATCTCTGAAATAAATGGCTCATGTCAAAACATTTACTAATGCAGACAGAGCTGACTGAAATAAATGACTGAATAACCCATTGTTTGAAAATCTACAAGGGTAATATATATTACAATCAGATAAATCAAAATTACGAAAGATTTTCTGCTGCTTTTCAAAATGCTTGCCAGAAGTTGGTCAAATGACAGTAAGAAGGATAATCAGTTTAACAAGGGGTTGCCGGTTACCTCTGGGGAGTGAAACTGCGGAGGGGGGCGTGCGGCAGAGGAGGGAGTGGGGGACAGGGAGCAAGAGCACTTTTCACTTTATGATCTCCTGGAGTGCTCGCATTTTTAGACTAAACTTATGTGCTTATTTTATGATAAATAACTAGTTTTAAGTAAAAATTCGCTCATCAGGGCATACTTGGTTGATTTAAAAAACCCAGGTCGAGCCAGTGTAGGCAGAAAGCGAGGACTGAGTGACTCCGGACTGAAGGGAAGGGAGGGCATGGAGGCAGAACCGGCCCCAATCTTCTCTGTCTGTCTCCATCACTCCCTCTGGGCTCCGTGCTGATTCTCCTGTGCCCGATGCTTAACAGCTAGAACTTCCGCTGCAGGCTGTTTCCAGCCTCATATCCTCACAGCTTTGCGACTGGGGAGGAAAATCGCTTTTTCCTCTAGTTTCAACTGGCAGATCCCTAGGGGAGGTCCCGACTGGCCCGGCTAAGGGCTGCCGGCCACCTTGGCCTGGGGTTGAAGGAGGCTGATGGGCTCAGCTGCCGTGAGGTGCTCAGGCTTCCACCAACTGGTGAGGCAGAGAGGAGGCCCCCTGTGGCTGGCATTCACTCACAGAGAGGTGGTAACACCCGTCCAAGTCACTGGGGGTCACTGGGCGCTGGGTGGCCCTCCCAGTCTGTGTCCACCCCTGAAATCTCTGCCCTGGCTCTCTGGACCCTGGTCTTTGTATTTCTCTCCCCCAAAACTCCTGGCTCAGAAGAGATTTTAGAAACCAGATCCTCAATCTCGGGCAAGCCTTCTTATGAAAAAGAACTTGGGTGTCTGAGTCTTCCATGCTAAGTCACAAAGTACACATTGCGTTATTATTCTTGCTTCCCTTCTAAAACCCATGAGATAAAGGGCAGGACTGTAGCCCCTTGGTTTCTTCTCATCTTTGCATCCCCTTGGCACTCATCCCATAAATGTGAACTGAGCACCTGTTGTGTGCCAGGTGCTACCGAGCACCTACTGTATGCCAGGTACCAGGGGCTTAGAGCCATGGGTGGAATGCATACCTCACACACACACGCACACATACACACACACACGTGCGCATACACACACATCTTCAACAACTTCAGATTATGATAAGGGCTCTGAAGAACCTTAAAGCAAGGTGAGCGGATGAAGAGTCCCAGGTGTAGGGGTGGTTAGAGAGTACAGTCAAGGAAGCGACATCTGAGTGGAGACCTAAGTGGAGGAGATGGTGTTTTCTGGACTGATTCAGCAGCACACCCAAAGGCTCTAAGTGGAGGTGAGACTGGCCTGTCTGAGAGGCAGCGAGGAGGGCACCCCGGCTGGGGCAGAGGCGGGCAATGGAGGGAAATGAAGAGGAAGAGGCTGCAGCCCAGGCCTCTATTATGAAAGCTATTCTACATGTTGTGAGCAGCCCTGGAGTGGTCTGACGCGGGACTGACATGATCTGATTTATTGTTCTCGAGTGCCTAGGCTCTCAATAAATATTTGGTAACAATTAAAAAAAAAACAAACTCAGACCAAAAAAAATTTAATAGTCTCCTTGGCAGGGGAGGGCCCGTGCTACTAATAACGAAAACACATTGACATTTGTCCGGTGCTTTATAGTTTACAAAGCTCTTTCACCCCGAAGATCTCATGTGACCTCTCATTTGGACACAGGTATATGACCACACGACACCAGGGCCGGGGCGCGGCAGGGACCAGTCTGCTGCTCTGCCCGCAGATGACTCTCACAGATGTCACAGGCCAGCTCCGGCTCAGGGCTCGGAAGATGCCACTGGTACCCTCACTCCTAAGTGTGCTCTCCCAAACTCAATGGGGGACAGTCCCACCCTCATCTTCCCGGAACCATCCTGAAGGCTTAGCTCTGCAAGCCAGAGGCCCAGGGAAACCAGATCATGAGATGATTACGTCTGCTCTGGGAGACTGACTTTTTTCTCTCTCTCTTCTACTCAAACATGACGGTTTCCTCAGTGGTTAAAAAAGAAAAATTATTTAACCTGCCCCTCAGGCCTGGGATGAAGGCCATTAGAAACAATGGCAGTGGGGCGCCCCTAAAGGAGACCCTGATTTAAAGAGCTGGTGTCAAGGCCCTCAGTTACGTCATGGGGCCGCTCTCTGGAGCAGGGCTGGACTGTCACTGCCCCCAGACTCATGGCGCCTCAGGCCACTGCCTCAGAAATCACCATGTCCTCTGGGTTTCTCAGCCTCAGTTGAAGCCATCTTTCCTGTGCTAGTCCCCCGGCCACACGGGAGAGGTGGACTCTTAACCCTTCCTCTCGGGAAGGGAGCACTGAGAATGAGGGCGGGAGAGGGGAGAGAGGAAAGGGGATAGATACCCCAGGCCCCCTTCCATAATCCAGGTAGGTCAGGGTGCTGGTCCCACATCTTCTACTAATAATCATCGTGACCTTGGGCAAAGGACAGACCAGCTGCCCAGTGGGGCAATGCCACGTTTGAAGTTCAAAGGCAGTGGGAAAAGACTGAGGCAGTTGGAGCTCAGCCCTCTTGAAAGGTGGGATGGGAGCCCCAGGATTCCAAGTGATGCGCTTTAGAGGCTGCCCTGGCCTCAGAGGCTCGTCTTTCCCACTGACTTGCCCTTTCTACCCTGGCAATTCACGTTAGACGTGGGGCTTAAAATGTCCTTAGTCTCGGTGTATTTTTAAACATTTCGTCGTGCCACTTTCCAATTGTTTGATCTTATGACAAGAGTCATAAGATAGGGCCTTTAGAATTTGCGAAATGAATGCCACTGTTAATGGGCTGCCGTGTAATCATCAGCAAAATCCATGTGTTCATTCTGGACTCCAAAATACAGTCATAATAGAAAGAAAGTAAATCTACATTTTTTCTGTTGTCAATCATGTTTATTAAATTGAAAAAAAAAAGTCTTCTCTCCCAGGCAGTATGAAAAGTGGAGGGAAAATGAAATTTACTCTCTGTTGGAGAACTGGGCTAAAAATGTCATTAACAGATGCAATTATGCATTCTGATGCAAAGTGCTTCAAGCTGACAGTCAGCAAACTTACAGTGCAGCTCCCAGACCACAGGCTGCAAATTCTCTAACAACTTTATTCATACACGCTGGCCTACAGTTCAATCTTGCTTCCTTTGAGTATCTCCTGCAAATAAAAGGCCCCATTCTTTGGCTTTCCCTGGCTTTATTCAGAGTGAAAACACCACTTTGTGCCCACGTTGTGTTAAAATAACAGATTTGTGTTCATTCCTGTAGGTTTCTGATGGGAGGACGGAGGCACACTATCTTCACTGCGGATGGCCGGCTGCCTTTTTGAGGAGGAGGATGGAGAGAAAGGGTCTCCAACAGGGAACCTTTGTCCTGGGATGCAAATGAGCCTCTGCAAACAGCGCAGACAATGCCAGCCTCTTCCCAGCCTCGAACCCATCCATCTGCAGCTATTTTGTTAACCCGATGGTTCGTACATTCTTTCTCTCACACAGAATACTTGATGTTGACAGCTGCGAATTTTAAATGACCATTCTGTGTATGTTTTTCTAATTTTGTGTATTTGGATTGTCTCTCCATATTGGGGGGTTGGAAGCCAAGCACCTAACGACGTTCTTTCCTTTAAAGATTTCATGCTTTTCCAAAGTCTTCGAGATTCTGATTGCTAAACAAAGTAGGAATTCAGTGTGCTCCCCAGCAGCCTTTGGAAGGACCCAGGAGCGGGAGTGCAGAAGCACTTTTGAAATGCACAAGGCTGCAGGAGATTGCAAGGCAGAGTGGCCTGGAGGCAGGACTCCGGAGTATCATGCCACTGAGACACAATCTGTTGGCCCCTGGAAGCCAACTCCTCCTTCATGACTGCCCTTGCTTATCTGTAAAATGGGCCAAAAGAACATTCTCAAAAGGCTGAAAATAAAGGCATCCTATATCCAGGCCATCAACCCAGTTTTATTTCCCCTTTCCAGCTCCAATTACATTGTGTTGGCAGCCAAACTTTCTTCTTAGATAGAATGCAAAGCCATGGATATGTTTATAAGCATGAAAGAAAATAAAAAGAGCTTCCAGACCGAGGCCTGCGTTCTAAGACATGAGATCTGCTGCATGATTGTTAAAATTTATCTATTTATACTTTTGCCTCTTTGATAAGAGGCTGTCTACAATAAAAACACATAGGATAGAAACACTCTGGATAAGAAAAAATGAGCCTGCAAACAGGGCAATCATAAGGCTCATTATGTTTGTTACCACTGAACTTTGAGATCTGACTCAGAGCTTCCTGGCAGCAAGAGTGAAAAGGGAATGACGATCAATGACAAAGACTCGCTTCACTTGAGCAGACAAGTCTTCAGAAGGGAGAAAGATTTCCAGGCACTTCATTGTAAAATAAACTTTACACTCAAGGTTCTTTATAAGGTGACAATGAAATGAGAAGTTAAATGTCAACTTGAGAGCAGATGTAGTCGCTAAATTCACAGAGCTGGAGTGAAAAAGTAAGGCAACTGGGCTCCTGTCTAGTTGCCTGGTGGTTCACAGAGCCTCTTGTGAGAAGAATTCAAGGCCATATCAAGGCTGAGTAGAGAAGAGGGCAGACGACTGACCACCTGTGTGCTGTAGAACTCCTTACCCTGTGCTAAATGAATCCGGCACAAATAAGCAGGATTCTGGTGTCCAACTTGATCCGAAGATAGAAATCTGGGGCTTGGAGGGGTATCTGGCTATCACGATCCTCAGATCTCCTTGAATAACAGTGTTCTCAGCTGGGCCTTCCAGAGGGGCTAGAAGGCTGACTGGAGTTTCTATCAGTGCTTAGAAGACAGAGGAAGCAGGTGGTGGTGTTGACTGCTTAAACTGTAGATGCCCACCTGTAATCATATCTAGATTCAAGGCCATAAAACCGCCACATGGGCCTGGACCAGGTGCTATTTTCTTCTTAATTGCAAAAGATTTTATTTCTGCAGGGCTTCAGGGAACTTTCACTTTCTCTCACTTTTCTGTATTGTTTGAACTTATTATAACACATATTACCTTTACAGTCAGAAAAGAGTAGATCGATCATTTTAAATTACCCATTTTTCTTCCTTTCCTTTTTTCTTTTTCTTTTTCTTTCTTTCTTTTTTTTACAGCAGTTACAGACATTTATTTTATAATAAGGAAACTACACAACTGCTGGCAATGGCCAGATGGGCCCGACGCTCCATTCAGTAAGGGCTATCCTTACAAATGGACGAACGGACCTCATCTGAGTGGATTCCAAATATCTGGATTGGTTTAGCTTAGCCCACTCTTGGAGAAGAGTAGATGATAAGAAAAGAAATTTGGAGCATCTGTGATCGCTACAGATGGTTCACGGCTCCAAAAGAGCCACCCAGCCACACCCAGGCACTAGGATCTCCACGTGAACAGAACTGTGGTCAACGCAGGACCCCGAAGGCCCTCCGGCTCCCCGTCATTGAGTGAACAATTAAAAATATTTGAAAAACGTTTCACTGGACTTCATAATAATTAAGGCAGGAAGTATAAGAAGGAAATAGCCAAGAACAAAAACTGTTCGAAACTGGAAGGGGTTGTGCCGAAAACGGAAAGGCAGGTAACTCAGCTGACTTCAGAGGTGCCACCTGCCACCTCCCTGGGATCCGTGCACATGGATGCCAGCGGCTCTTCTAGTCCCGAGATTCTGCTTTCTGAAAGTGTCTAAACACATTCTCAGAAGACTCTGTAGTGGGAGTGCATTTTCAGAGCTGTTTTCTGGTTAGCCTTCAATTAACCGGAAAATCAGATTAATTGTGCATGAACGTCTATTTCCAGGACGCAATCTGACCCGAGGAGTATGCAAATCTGGGTAAAAATAAGTCATGTTGAAACGCGGCTCTCTTATATTTGCTTTAGAGCGTGGAAGAATGGCAAAACAAGACAGTGAGGGCCCAGGGCCAAAGAAAATGCTATATTTAGATGCGAAGGGCTTTGTTTGGCCCTGATGCCAGTGCAGACACAGACAGTCAGGAACAAGGGGGCCATTCAATCAACCCACCTGACACGCTGCTGTCGCCGGCCCGTGTGTTCCACAGGCACCAAGCTCAAAAACCGTCCTGAAAAAGGCTGTCGACGGAGAAGAGGTAACAGCTGCTCTGTGGCAATTAACCAGCAGTTTCTGTTGTTGAAGGAGATTATTTTGGATGGCGTAAAGAGATTCAAATAAAAATGTCAACGTGCCCATTATGGATGAAAGTTTGGAAAAACTTAAGTGGCCCTGAATTAATCACTGTTTGACAGGAAGGCGCGTAAACGAGTGCTAAAAATCCCCCACAAATCTATTTTCCTGCCTTTTTGGTAATTGTAAAGAAGCTCGTTGGGGGTGGGGAAGGCATTTCTTGGTTGCAGCCTTAATTCATCTTGGAGTGAAGATTTAATGACAAAGTTACAAGCCCTTAAAGCAGCATTTATTGAGGGGCTAATGAGAGTTCCTAAGAACTCTGCAAGGGAAAAAAAAAAAAGCAGCCACCAACACAAGAGGCCTTTGAAACTACCGAAGAGAGGGGAGTTCATTAGGCATTTTTTTTTCTTCCCTTTTCTCAACAATGAATATTTCTGCTGCCAAACCTTCAGGAATAGGGCTGGTTTCCTTTCAAGTAACTGATGCAGATTTTGCTTCTGCGTCGAGCCCAGACAACCTCTCCAGCGAGAAGCAGGAAATCACACCGTCAAAGGAAAACTGTGCATTCCTTCCTCCCTGGCTGGGTCGGCCCCTCACAAACACTGGATTTATGCTGCCCTTGCCAAAACGCCTCCGATTTCCATGCCCTCCCATGGCTAAGATAACGAACGCGGCCTGCGACCTCCAAGAGCTGCGCTTATTTAAAACTCTGGCTCCACTGTAACAAAACCGGCTGCTGTCACCCCAGATCGAGCAAATGAGCCCCTGTCCCTCAGCATAAAGGGGGAGAGAGTTACTGAGCATCCCCCACGGAGATGGCCCCATTCACCCTTGCCCTCTCTTGTCATCTCCCCCCCAACCCCCGGAATCTTCTAGACCCCCTTGCCTCCACTCCTTCTGTCTCGGGGAGCACAGGAAGGAATAGCTGGAGCCAGTCTGTTCCAAACGGATCAAGTTTTCTTAAGGTTTTTTTTTTTTTTTTAAAGAAAAAGTAGGAGTGGAAAGGAACGCTGCGAAGAAAATGGAAACTGGCAAAGTGCTTTAACTTCAAGTCATCTTCTGGTCAGCGCTGATGCAATGCTCTTTTGCAAACGTAAATACAAGCGCACAGCTATGGGAAGTGTGGAAGGAAGGCGGGAAGCCGGAAACTCCCAAATATAAAACAGTATGGTGACTTGATGGCTCAGGTCGGAGAGAAGCATTTTGGGGGGAGCTGGTTATCCCCAAGGAATCTCAGAATTGATCTACAACGTGCAATTAAACTGACACGCAGAAAACATGCATATTTAGAAAATTCTCTGTAGCTTATGCTTAGCGAAAACATTCCGTTACTCTCAGGATAGAAAAGAAAGGCTTTTCAATAAAAGTGCCTCCATTGGAGAATACACTGATTACAATGCTATTTTCCACAGCTGCATTAATCCGAGATCTGGGAGATGTTTCCTGTTAGTACAATCTGTGCCCCCCGCCCCCCACCCCAGCCTGTGAAGGTTTATGCCCGTGGCACGATACCAGTGGTTTGTAGCCAGATTGCTAATTCTGAAAGAACTGTCTGCTTGACATCACCTGGGGAAGGACTCAGACTAATTCATCCCTCACTGGGGCATGTGCGTATTTCTGAGAACATCTCTTTAAACAGTCACATCCTGAAGGCTACATATCTTACGTTTTCCCTCCTAAGGTTGACAAAATTCAATTGGCATAGTTTAAATGGATATTTTTCAATAGCATCTAATCAGTCTTCAGTTTCAAGGGTAAAGCTAGAACGGAGGCTGTCGCCTAAAGTTACAAGGGAGAAAACACACTTTGCTGTTTTCATCTAAGGGCAACTAATAATAAGAATATTAACAGTAATTATATATAAATGTTATTACCACAGTGGCTTTCACTTATGTACCAAATAATGGGGTAATGCTTTGTATCCATTTTCTCAGTTAAACTAGGCAACATATTTTCAAGACATGTGCTATGATCTTTGTGGTACAGATGGGAATTCAAGAGCTCAGAGAGGTTAATGTGCCAAGTTCACACAGCAAGTACAGGGAGGAGGCCAAATTCAAACCAGAGCTGGCCTAAATCCAAAGCTTTGTTCTTAATCACTACGCTAGTCTGCCCCTCACACTACGACCTGTACTTATGCTGGCTGGCTTTGTAGCCACCCTTTCTTCTTCTGGTCTCTCTGCCCCACACAAGCCCCTGTGCTCCACAAGGGAGGCAGTGCTGCCTAATGATCAAGGGCTTAAGTCAGATGGCCTGGGTTTGAAATTGGACCCTGTCAACTGGGTGATGCTGTGCAAATTTCCTAGCCCGTGTCCTCATCTACAGAACGGGAATATTAAACATGTCTAAGGGGATAATGTATTTAAACGTAGGAGAGTTTCTGGCATATAAGAATCACTCAGTTAATGTCAGGAAAGGCAGGAAGGAAAGGAGGGAGGGAGACAGAAGGGAAGGAAAGAAGAAAAGGTGAGAGGGAGGAAGGAAGAGAAGAAAAAGAAGAGAAAGGAAAGAAAAGAAAGGGAGGCAGAAAGAAATGAAAGAGATAAAACAAGAGAAAGAAGAGGGAAATGAAAGAGGAAAACCAAAGGAAGCAGTGTTCCGTGGAGAGTCGCTGTTACCCACAGAGGATGCTGGAGCAGAGGGGAGAGCCCCCCAGGGCCTCAGACAAGCCCACTGGACAGCCCCAGGGCCTCTCTCACTTTCATTGACTCTACTTCCGGTGTTGGCGCTCTTCTCGGGCAGGCTCACCTCCCTGTAAGCTCCCAGAACGGTGCCATCAGCTTCCCAGGCTCCCGGCCTCCCCATCCTGCAGCGTTCAAGCCATCTTGCCCCAGCATTCTCCGGCTGATCAGGTCACATGACCATCCCTGAGCCAATCACCGAGGCCCAAGGCTTCTCAGGGCTGACTGGCTCTCTCTCATCCCGTGCTTTGCCCCTGCTCAGGAATGGGGTATCACAGACTGAACGTGGAGGAGGGAATAATTCCCTAGATGGAAACGGGGTGCAACTGCCAGGAAGAGAATGAATGTAGGAGCAGTGAGGTGATGTCTACCACCACAAGCAAAACTTGCCGGCCGGGTGCACATCCTCATCTTGATATTGCTTGTTTTAATTTAGTTGGTGTGGGTAAGAACTAGTGTTCTAGGACTGACTGCTTGGGTTTGAATCTTGGCTCCGTGATCTACTAGCTGTGTGACCCTTGCAGGTTAATCCACCTCTCTCTGCTTTGATTTCTTCATTTGGAAATATGGTTAATGATATTACCTTTGTCATGCATTGTTAAGCGTCACATGTGTACACGTCAAGTGCTCATCATAAAAGCACAGACTAAGCACCCAACAAATGTTAACCATTCAACATTCGGCAGTTATTTATATGTGCCAGACTCTAGGTTAGGTACATGGGAGACACGGGTGAACAAAACAGAAGAGCAAAGACAAAATCCCTGACCTGCTGGAGCAGATATCCTAGTGTGGACAAAACAATAAATAATAAGCAGGGAGACGATCATATGGAATTTAGGTCGAAACAGCATGAGAAAAAAAAAAGGTCAGGGTGAAGAAGAGCAGCAGTGAGACGGGACAGGATCATCAGGGTCAGACTCACTAAAGTGGTGACATGTAAGCCAAGACCTCGAGGGACTGAACGAGTGAGCCAACATGGTGGTCCACGGGGTCACTCCAAGCACTGGGGCCAGGCAGCACCAAGCCCTAAAGTCAGAGCACACCTAGCGTTTCTGAGGAGCAGCAAAGGGATGAGTGTGGCTGGAGAAAACAAGGGCGGGCAAGAATGATGGCAGGTGATGTCAGCGGGGTAAGTGAGGGCCAGATCAGGAAGGGCGGGGCGCCCCGGGAAGACTTTGGATTTTACTAGGACATGGGAGCCACTGGCAGGTTTTGAGAATAAGGGAGACCTGCTGTGACTGAACTTATGCCAGGATGATGCAGGCTGCTGTGCTGAAAACAGAATAGTTCTTGCTATTATCATTATGATGACGATTCCATTTCAGTTCACCAGCTGAAGAGGCGAGTACACAGCAGCGCTGTCTGGGGAATACTCCCAGAGCAGACGCTCTGAGCGGGGCTGTCTCGCTCTCACCTGAAGGATGAGATGTACGTCCGATGCGCTTTTGGTGCATTTTCTCTTCTGGGGACTCCAAAGAAATGGGACCAAGAGATCTGCAGATTCTTGATGTTTCAGCCCCAGTTGATATTTGTTAATTACTCCTCTGAAGGGACTCCCTCCGTTCAGGCAAAACATCTGTCAGGAATACCACTGGTGTCTGGGAAAGCATGGTCTCCTGAATCAACAGCCGTAATGAGAGCTTGCTGAAGATTTAAATGGCTTCTGATTTCAGCCTGATAATTCCACTCTAACACGGTGGGCTGGCGGTACTGGCACTCAGCTTGCTGAGCATATCTTACTCCGTCAGATCATAGGAACTGGCCGACGCAGCCTGAAAGATAAGTCCAAGGAAGCAGATGGAGTGTCTTTGGTGATTTTCGGCAGGGAATGGACCAGAATGCCAGAGGGGTGGGGCCCAGGAACCATGACAGGTTCCTTTAAGAGGCTTGTGTGCAATCTCCTAGTAATCTCACGCTGCCTGTGGTGAGGTTTGGGCTTTCTCTGCAGGGCTGAAAAGAGAATGTCACCTCTCAAGAACACCCACTTAGAAGTGTAGGACAGAATAACTGTAACACATAGACGATTTGCAGAGAGTTCAGTCCACCTCGTGTTTGGGATGGGAGATCTGTGGAGACCATTCAGAGGAGAAAGATGCCTGTTTAATAATGCTTTGTATTCCCAGTTTCTTACAAGCCATTAAAGAGCCTCATTTGCAATCTGTCTAAAATCTTCTGAGATGCACTGATGCTAATATCATCTATTAAGGCTAATAAATCCCCTATGTTTGTTTTTCTACCTTTGGGTCTTTTAAAACCTTTTAATAAAGTATACCACTTATATAGAAATGTGCACAAATTATATTGTACAGTTAGGTGAATTTTCACAAAGTGAACACCTGGTATAACCAATATCTAGAGCAAAAAGCCTCCAACGGAAGCCACTGTTCTGACATTGAACTTGCTAAAGAGTAGGTTGGGCTGGGGGCCGCTTTTGTTTGTTTCTTTTCTTCTTTTTTTTTTCAGACTTGATGTTTTTATTGAAGTAGAGTTGATTTACAATGTTGTTTTAGCTTCTGGTATACGGCATAGTGATTCAGTTATATATGTGTTCTTTTTCATAATAGGTTATTACCAGCTATTAAATATAGTTCCCCATGCTCTACAGTAGGACCTTGTTGTTTATCTATTCTGTACATAGTAGTTTTTACCTGCTACCCCAAACTTCTAATTTATCTCTCTTTGCATATAGTAGCAAGTTCCAGTTGTACAGTATAGTGATTCAAAATTTTTAAAGGTTATACTTCATTTATAGTTATTATAAAATACTGGCTGTATTTTCTGTGTTGTATAGTATATCCTTGTAGTTTACTTTATACAAAAGTTTGTGCCTCTTCCTCCCCCACCCCTATCTTGCCCCTCCCTCCCTTCCCTCTCCTCACTGGTAACCACTGGTTTGTTCTCTTTATCTGTGGGTCTGCTTCTTTTTTGTTATATTCACTAGTTTGGTGTGTTTTTTAGATTTCACTTATAAGTGATATCATACAGTATTTGTCTTTCTCTGTCTGACTTATTTCACTTAGCATGATGCCCTCAAGTCCATCCATGTTGCTGCAAATGGCAAAATTTCGTTCTTTTTTATGGTTGCACTCTACCACATCCTCCACCCATCTCTTCTCCACACAGAAGCCAAAGTGACCTTTAAAAACTTAAAACACATCATATTTTCTTTGCTCAAAACACTCCAATGGCTCCCATTTCACTAGGAATAAAATTAATGCCATGGCCAACAAGACTCTACATGACTCACCTCCTGCCCAGATCCCCAGTCACATCTTGTGCCATGTCCCTTTTCCACTCCACTGCAGCCAGCCCACGCCAGGCACACTTCCTGCCTCAGGACTTTGCACTGGCTATTCTAGCTTCCTGAAAGGCTTTTCCTCCACATGCATGATGCTTCACACCTATCTTCATCCAAGCCTTTGCTCAAATGGCATCTCCTGAGAGGGATCTACCCTAACCACTCCGTCAAAAAGAGAACCTTCACCACTGTTAATCTCTAGTCCCTTGCTTTATTTTTCTTCATTTTATTTCGGACATTATTTTATATACTTATTTGTATGACTGCTCTCTCTCTTCCCTACCACTCCTTGAGGCTAAGGACTTTGTCTCCTGATCCACAAGGTTCAGCATAACATAGTAGATCCTCAATAAATATTTATTGGATGGATGGATAGGCATATGAATGAATGGACGAGTGGAGGATGGAAAGATGGGTGGATGGATGAAGGATGGATGGAGGACGGATGAATGGATGAATGAATGAAAGAATTACACCTTTCTTTCACAGTGAAGAAATTTGTTATCAGTTCCTAAAATTAGGCTGCTCATGGACTTCCTTCATGATTTATAACATACCTATACACTTACCTCACTATAATTACTTAATGGCTTTCTTCAAATGGGCATACTTTTATTTAAAAGAAAAAACTTTATGCAGTACAATAAATGGGAAAAAAAAGGGCAAATATGAAAAGTGGACAAAAAGCAAGCAAAGCAATGTCATTAAATTCCAGACAGGCTGTGTTGCCTACTGAAGAGCTGAAGCTGAGGCTACTGATCTTTGCTAAGGGGCAGGTTAGCAAGGGCTGGGGAGGTGTTAAGAGACGTACTAGCACCCAACTGAGACTTCCTTCTAGATGTAGGTAGCGGGATTAAAGAGGCCAGAAAGGGGGGTCATTATCTGCGAAGTCTCTGTTACCTAGTGCTCTGCCTAAGATCTTTCCACCTCCCTTCACTGTTTCCTACCCTCGGAAACACCAACACACAGAATGCTTACTGACACCATAGCTATCCTGTTTCTTCAACATCTTTTTTAACTAAAGGTTTATATTAACTTGTTTCCTGTTCCGTGGTTTCTTTCTTCTAAGAGGTAGGAGGAAACAAGAAAACACTGCAGCTACCTTACAATTCTAAGGGTGTAACTGATCTTACAGTCTAAGGAGAAAGAAAAAAGGATTCAGGCCTGTAGACCAGAAAGTCGGGACTCAGCCACCCAGACGTTCCCCTACACGCTCACACTTGACAGCGCAGACAAAACACCCGGATTATTGACCATTTCTTCTTTTCATCCCCATGATCTGAGCTCCTGGAGCCGAAACCCAATTAAAAACAAGGCCAGGCTAACAGCAAGTGGGCCGCACTGGCCCAGGGGAGCGTTAGCTCAGAGAACTGGCAAGAGTTTGCCTTCCAGACCATGGTTCTTCCTTCATCGGTTAGCTTTCAGCACATGCCCTGGTTTCCATGTAAGATGATAAGGCTCCTGTGTTCTTTCACTTGGGGACTAAAGACTTCTGAATACTTAGATGAAGAAATCAGGTCCTAGTGATGGCAAAATATTTACACTTTGATTTCAGCTTGTCCGTGAAATTGGGGATAAGGAACGTTTCCATCGGAGAGAGGGGAAAGTCACAGACAGCAGGACCACAGTGGCACTGACAAGAGGATTTTCCTGCCCGCCTCCCTGCCCCCGCTTTCCTTATCTTTTCCCCTGGATAATTTTTGGAAATCCTCAACTTCCCAGTGTGAAAACAACAGCATTGTATTGGGTGTGTGTGTGTGTGTGTGTGTGTGTGTATGTATTGGTGTGTGTGTGTCTGGACGGGGGAAGTCAGTTGGTACAACAGCCTTCTAAAATAGTAGAATCACAACACTCATCTCAAGGTACTTTTCCCCACCCCTACTAATCTTTTCAGTCCATGTCATTATAATATATTGTGATTATACAAAGGGATTTCCAATTTGACTTGTTATTTGTCAGTGTCTGCAAAAGATCGGTTTGTTTTATTTCAAAAGAACATTGTTTTGGAACCACCCTCCACTGTTTAAATTTTACAACACACAGTATTTTTAAAAGACTTAACAAATGCTAAGAAGAATATTCATGGAAGCATCTGGGCTCTGGTGGGAGAACTTACAGTCAGGCATTATAAGAATTTACTATTTGTCAACATTAGCTGAACATGTACTAGAAGCCACCATAGTCCAAAGTACTCACACATATTAGCGTATGTATTTCCAAAGCCCAATGATAAGTGTGTAATGGTTTACATTTTGCAAGTAGGAAACCGAGTCATGCCATTAGTAAGTCGTAGAACCAGAATTCCAATCCAGGTGGTATAGTGCCCGAGCCTGTGACCTTCCCAGTTTCAGCCCTGCAGATCTTGTGTCCTGGGCACCCTCTCAGGCCAGGCAAACTGGGACAGTTGGTCACCCTGCCTGAAACACGAACCACTGTACTTGACTTCCTCCTGTATACAACTTCTCAGACTTAGAACAGTCATATTCTTGCAATTTCCAACACCACTGTCCAACTCAATAAACATTTTCAACCCTCAACTATGATCAAAGCTCTTTGCCAAGCGCAGTAGGGATCTGGAAATGAATAAAGATGTAAACTCTACTTTTTAGGCCACTCGTAAGTAACCTAAGGGGAAGAAAATACATGTTATTTCATCAAAAAATCATGTGGTATCTTCCGGCTTTGTACCTGTACGAACACCAGATTTCTGCGTTAATGTGTGTCTAACACAGATACTGACTTTCAGCTGGCAGTACAATTATTTACTATGACAGGACAACATCTTTGTGAGAACAGTGTGGGGCTGGGGTGCTTGGAGCTGCTCATCCATGCAAAGAATTCTTGTCAAATATTCTAATGAGAAGAAAAGCATGGCAGTCGAGATGAAAATCCAAAGTGACCTTGAGCGTAGAAACACACTGCCGAACACCTTGTGGTTTTTTTAAGGTCTTTTGCAATGACGATGATGATTTGTTTACAGAGTTCCTCTCCGGATGAGAGCGAGAAGGAGAAACAGGTTTAGAGATTACCTTACAGAAAGCATCTTTGTCCCAACATTAAACCTTCATTCTAGCGGACACTGGATACACAGCAGCCAAAGCCCTTCTCTCCTTGGAAGAAGTCCCATGGGCTGTGTCGTTGCAGGAAGCCGTGTTGGCCTCGTCGCTCCCTGGCAAGCAGGGGGCATGCCCACCCCAAGTTCCCACACAGGACTTTGTATCCCGCATGAATGCCACAAAGATGAAGGCACAGGACTTCCCTTACAGCAGTGATGTTCAGAATCAGTGACAGTGGACACCCTAGAAGATCTCATAAAAGACGGTAGAGGCATCCTCTCTACTGTCTGGGTTTCTGAATCTTTCTCCATCCTAGCTCTCTTGGACTCGCTGATGTTCAGCAAGCCTGCATTAGTAAGCCTGTGCCAGTGGTGAAAATGCTGAAGCACTTCTGTCCCCATCAGTAAATAGCCATGGCTCCAAGCTTCTCAACTCAATCTGCCTGCTGCCCTGGCTGAGGCACCTCCCTGGGAACCTGCCCAGCTTTCCCCCATCATCCAGGAACCTACGGGTTAACTCTCAGAACAGCAGGAGGCCACCAGACGCTTGTTCCAGCTCCCTTCTGATTGGGCGGTGCCAGCCCCTATTGGTTATTATTTTGAATATCAATTCTATGCACTCCAATAAACTTTGACTAAATTCCTCTTCCACCTCTATGTTTGCAACCCCAAGCCCTCACTGATACACTCACTTACACACACTTAATTTTATGTAGCCTGCGTCCAAGGAAAGAAGATCTGTTTTTTGGAAGGCATGGAAAAATGAGTTACAGAAACGTACCTTCCAGGAGGGAATTATGTGAGAGTACTATACATTGGCATGAAAATGTTAAGAAATTAAACTGACTTGGTAAAAACTAACGTGGATTTAATGCTATGGGTATGCACAGGTCCTTCACAAACTGCATCTCATTACAAAACACTTCACTATTGCTTCTACATTTGAGATATTAGTTAAGGCATGCGTGTTTTATATTATCCAAGTTTACGGTAAGGAGTGACTTACATCACACAGTCAGGTTGGACAGAGCAGGGGTTACCAGCTGGGCCTCCTGATCTCACACACTTCCTTGTCTCTATGTTTCTCATTGCTTCTCCAGGTGGGCTGTTCTCCATGGCTGACAAATATAGAAGTCCTCTGCCTGCCAAGATCAGAAATTCCACTACTTCTCTTCCCTCTTCGGATTAAGGTATAGTTTCTAGAACATGTTTTTCAAGCTATGTTTAAACCACATTAATCTAGAATACTTCATCAGAGATTACTTTTGAAAGTATTTTTTAAATTTCTTTAAAAATTAGCTAGCTGTTACCTGAGATAGCAGAGCATTGAGGGACTAGGAACCTCAAAAGGGCCACAGGGCCTTTGCACTTGCTGTTTCCTCTGAAAAATGGTTCATAAACTCTGATAAAGGTCAGTGGAATTTTATTGTTTTGATTTTTCTTTTCCCACTTACCACCCTCAGCAACACCAGCTCTCTGGCATGGTGGAAGGAAGTGGAATAAGGATCTGGGGAAAATGTCAGAGAGAGAGCACAGGTTGAAAAATTCTCCCCTGGTGATTTGGATATACAACCCTTTCCACTGAAAAATTGTTCAGTCAATAGAACATTCTTACAGGGGTTTTTGGTCAATGCCAAAAAGTTAGTTTCTGGGGATGGACCAAACTTAAGCATAATTATGGAAATGAATTTCATTTAATCCAGGTAGAGTAGGTAGGTGGGGGGGGGAGCAAATCACCTAATTTGAAGCAAACCCAAATAAGCCTTTAGAAGTCTGAAACCATGAAAAAAAAATATTATGGTGTTCCTTTGACCTACCATACAGATGTCGAAAACTTACAAAAACCACAAAATACAAACCTATACAAAACAGATTTTATACAAAACACATAAGCCAATATAAAAAATAGCTCATTGGAAGATTTTCTTAATGCAAAATTCTGGCTAAGCCCATCAAAACTGAAACTTTTATGATGCCTCTGTTTCTCTGGTGCCCCCAAGCACATGTGTTGTTGCTCTCTCAAGTACTCTGGCATTTACCAGGTCCTAGACCACATCTATGAACAGTGTGATCCTGTTCATAAATGTTCAGCTGAGGACATAGCTTCTGCTTCCTCAGTTTCACAAGATTCACAGTGGTTACCTGCCTCCTGCAGTCAGGTAAGACCATGGCAGTGCTTGCTACACAGTAAAGGGTTCTACAATGTAGGTTGTTATTAATTCTGAGCTGTCAGTGAGAAATTGATTGCAGGGATATACTCAGTGCTCCCGAGAGCCGGAAAAAGTCTCTGACTCTGAAAACACGCTGGTGCCCATGGAGCAATAAGGTGGGGGAAACTGTAAGAAATTTTTATGATGTTTTCAAATGGGGTCACCTGTAGCCTTGACATTGGTTGATGAGGTTAGGAAAATGGCATTTTCAGTCTCAAAGAGTGTATAAGACAGGAACTCAGTTAGCAGTTACTAGATGATACCCATGAAAAGACAGGGACAGGAAATGAAGTTCTGACCTAATAGGGAGACTAAAAGGACCCTTGGGGTGATGGTAAAGAAAGATAGCAGTAGTCAGTCTAGAGAATAGCCAATCCAGACTAAGCAGGAGAATGCAGTAGTGCTGGAGTCCAGTGGGATGTCTCCTAGAAGAATCCCAACTGATCAAATGACAGATGTGCTTGAAAATGCTGAGGAGGGGGTCACAGTTTTGATAGCCTACAGGTGAATTACTGAGAGGTACATGGAAAACAAGGCTATTAGCAACTCCAGGGAAAACAAAAAGTTATACAAGAAGGAAATGTAACCACAATACAATCAATGTGTCAGCCATGGGTTATATTGACATGATCATCATAAGGTAAATGCTGAACATTGAACTCAATACAAATTGTGACATAACTCTGTTGGGAGGAAGGTGGCTGGGAGTGGGGCTGTGTTTCCAGGCATGGGCGTGCTGGGGGCAGCGGTGGGGAATGCATTAAGAGCCAGAGCCTCACATTCTATAGTAGGACGTTAACAGACAATACCTCGATTTAAAAATAAAGTAAAAGCTATACAAACAGATGATTTAGAAATAAGGATAAATGTACCCAGAGATACATCAAAGAAGTGAGTCACTTCTAGAAAATGGGATTGGAGTGGGTGGTTAGGGAACTTGGGGAGGCAAGGGGGAGCATTACTGAATTCTTTCCAGAACATGTATAACTTTGGGGGAAAGTTTTTAATTCCAAAAGCAAAGAGGGGACTATGGGCCAAGATGACAACAGACAGGACAGAGGCTGGTACTCCTGAGCCATAGACAAAGAGGAATTAAAGCAGAAAGTCCAGCGGAGGGATTAAAAGCCGCCAGCCCTCAATCTTGACTCTGTCTTCGCCTGGGAATTAATAGGTTACAATGAACATCTCTACCTGGGAATGGCCTGGCTGACGCGCAGGGTCGGCACTCCACAAACACTGACAACAGCAATAATGAAGCTGCCAATCCCAGGGGCACACTGGGGACACATCTGCCACCACTGGCTTTGGGAACTGTCAGCTCTCTTAAATGCAGATTGCCAGGCCCAGGGAGGCTGTCACTTGTGCTCCCCAGCACAGCCTCGTTGGTTACTATAACTGCTTATGTCCACAAGTAAGATCCCAGTATATCCAAAGCAGATTTCCTTTTTTATGAAAAAGGTGCTCCTCTGAGTTATGATAAAACTCTGAGAAAGCCCACATAATGGTCAGGAAATGGATTCTTAATCTGGGGTCTAGGGAAACAAGTCTTGATGGGTTCTATGACCTCCCTGAGAATCTATGCCAACTTGCATATTCACGCAGATGTGCATTTATTTTTGTGCAGGCTCAGTACTTAGCTGTGAAAAGGAATGTCATTTGTGACTCGAAGCACTAGACGAAAATTACGAGATACCAGGCCAGGATACAGTGATGTCACCATTTTCAGGCATCTCAACTACAGAGATGATGGGGAAAGAGGAAGCACTGCATGGGTCCCTAGGCTTCCAGTTAATTCCTAACATTGTTATTTCAGGTTTCTGCATCTTGCAGGAGGGGGCCCAAGAAACAGCGATGTCAGCTTAATGCAGCAGGAAAGGTGTAGGGCATCACAGAGAGCTGAGCAATGCTTCACTCTCCACCTGGACCCTGGGGTTTAGAACACACTCCGCCTCACCCCCACCCTCACTACTAGGGTGCCCGGTGACCCTTCAACAGCCTGGGAAGGAGGCAGCCTCTCAGAGCTCCTTTTGGGGGGTATGGGTGAAGGCTGAGATTCTTCAAGTACGGAAGGCTGTAAGGGGCACCATGTGGCTATTTGTAGTGAGGACCTCACTGCCAGGATCACACGGAAGTGGTGAAGAGGCATGACGTCAGAGCCACCCCAACTCTGGTCCCATTTGTTCCATCGTAGCAGACTCACCAGGCAAGTGGTTTAACATCTGAAGTCTCAGTTGCTGTTAAAGGGGAATTATTTTACCCAATTTGTCAGGTTTTTCTGAGGACTTTACAATGAATGATGTTAAAGCGTTCCATGTCGGGGAAATCGTTAGCATTCAGTAAATGCCAAAGAGGGTGTGGAGAAAAGGAAACCCTCCTACACTGTTGGTGGGAGTGTCATTTGGTGCAGCCATTATGGAAAACAGTATGGAGCATCCTCAAAAACTTAAAAATAGAGCTACCACATGATCCAACAATCCCATTCCTAGGCATATATTCAAAGGAAACTCTAATTTGAAAAGATACATGCACTGCAATGTCCACAGCAACACTATTTACAATAGTCAAGGCATGGAAGCAACCTAAATGTCCATCGACAGACAGCTGGATAAAGAAGTTGTGGTATATATACAATGAAATACAACTCAGTCATAAAAAAGAATAAAATAATGCCATTTGCAGCAACATGGATGGACTTGGAGATTATCATACTAAGTGAAGTAACCCAGAAAGAGAAAGAAAAATATCATATGATATCACTCATTTGTGGAATCTAAAAAAAAAAAAAAAAAGAAAGAAAGGACACAAATGAACTTATTCATAAAACAGAGATAGACTCACAGACATAGAAAACAATCTTATGGTTCCCAGGAGGGAAAGGGGATGGGAAGGGATAAACTGGGAGTTCAGGATTTGTAGATACTAACTACTGTATACAAAATAGATAAACAACAAAGTCCTACTGTATAGCATAGGGAACTATATTCAACACTTTGCAATGACCTATAATGAAAAAGAATATGAAAAGAAATATATATATATATGTATTTATAAATGAATCACTATGCTGTAACCAGAAATTAACACAACATTGTAAATCACTAAATACAATAAGAAACAGACAGTAGCTAGTATTACTTTTCTTTAAATGTGTATGTAAATATCATAGAATTTTACCCTTTATTTTAAGGAGAAAATAATTTAACATTAAATATGTTTTTCATCCCAATAGCACTATATCTACATAACTCGTGATTGCCTTTCTTATTTTTAGTGCAATGGTTCTCAGTTGGAGGAGAGGGATGAATTCTGTCCCCCAGGGGACATTTGGTACTGTCTTGAGATATTTCTGGTCATCTCACCTGGGGGGGATGCTACTGGCATCTTGTGGGTAGAGGCCAGAGATGCTGCTAAACATCTACAAGGCCCAGGACAGCACTGCCACCCTCCCCCCAAAAAGAATTATTCTTCCCCAAATGTCAATAGTACTGAGCTTGAAAAAGCCTGCTCTCATATGAAATAAAATATGAAACTTAAATTGGAAAAGTGTATTCCAAGGACCGTATTGAGCACTACTCTGTTCTTGGAAGAGACAGTGCCTTGATTTTGAGAGCAGTGTTTCCCGCTCCCCAGCCAGTCAGTTTGTATTCTGATGACCATCAGTGAGAATGAAGACCAGCATCACCGCACTGGTACAGGCGGAGGCTTTCCGACTCTGGTGGGCACCCCACCAGACGGGCAAAACAGTCAGCTACTATTGTAGATCTTTATAGAGGCAACAAAGCTTTATTACTTTCCCTTTTGTCATGAACTTGAACTTTTGGTACGAAACCTATTTTCGAAGGTAAATTAATACTTAAGATACTCTTAAAGCCCTGGTGTGAAATTTTGCAAGTATGACTTTTTAATACCAACCCCCTGATCCTGCCAATCCTCATTCTAAAACTAGGCTGATTCTGACTGAGTTTGTTGACACTAGTGTTAAACAATCATCTTCAGATCACGGGTTTTGAACTGTCGACCATCCTTGCAAATTACCCTCTTGGAAACCACTGTACTCAGGCAAAATTTTCAGTTAAAGGGAGCTGGATTATCTCTGCCACACCAACCTGCTTGTCTCTGATTGGGTTTCCAAAGATGGAAAGACTAAATTATAGAAAAGAGTAACTTATTGCCTGCACTTTCCTTTCTCTCCTATTATAAATACATATTCAGATATGTTAATATAAAGATGTACCCTAATACAGAAAGGGCATCCAAAGTGACAGGAGGACTCCCAGGGTTGAATGGTGGGTTTTTGTCCCAGTTCCTGAGCCAGCCATCCCCCACACCCCTCATCAGTCTTTTATGTGAAAGTCTTTGCTAAGAGTCAAGTCTCAACTGATAAGGCCTTGGAGACATAATCATTTTCCATTGACAGCACCTTGCAACCAATTCACAAACATTTTCATATTAATATTGAGCAATTTCCCTACATTCTAATCCATCAAAGTAGGCTATTAATCCTTCCTGCACCATTCTCTATTCAAATGCTAACAATTTTCTTCTTGCTAGCTAAAACATTTGTCCGACAGCCCCTCACACAAAGCCCCTGCATTGTTAGCGATGATGGATCAGAGTGTTAATACGAAGGATGCAATGTAAATTATATCACTGATACTGTACATATGTCGAGGAAGAAAATCTTTTTAAAAGATCATTTGTATGCTAAAGATAATGAAAGTGATCCCAATGTACAGCAACCTTAATTTTCCTTTCTAAGAGGAAAAACAAAGGTTCTTTATGGCAGAGAATATGGAAATCCATCATGATTTATAACAGCACAAATGCCATCGCTTCCTTTCTGGAAAAAAAAGTAGACACTGTTTCTTTTAAAGAACTTATTGAAGTGACTTAAGAAACCCTGTTCAAATATCTCTTAAGAATTGCATACTCCATGGGTACCAGAAGTATGTGGATAGCAGAGCTCAACTTGGGGTAAAAAAACAGATAAATGCCTTCATGTCGGGTGGTGAGTGGACTGATGATTAATATTCCTTATCAAAAGCTGTTGAATGGTATAGAAATTGGGGGGGGGGCGAATATACTAAGGACCCCATAAGGAGAGATGTGAAGTATAGCTTGTGCTAAGAAATAGGATGTTAAGTGCTGATGTTAATACGACAAGTAATGCTTGAAAAACACCTGGGATCCACATTGTAAACTCGTGAGGATGAGAGCTGACCGTCTGCACGGGGTCCTGCCTGCTACTCCCAGAATACTTACCAAGGCCCTAAACTGGCAAAAAGAAATCACTGTGTTGTTTCATTTACTTGTATTTATCTCCCACCTCCAAGTTCATTGGTCTTCAAGGCTTTTCCTTCTGTGTAAATGGCTGCTTGAAGACGGATATCCACAATTCATTCTTGATATCTTCCTCTCCATCACCAGCCCTCACCTCCAGCCAGTCTTACCAAGGCTTGTCAATTCTTCCTGCACAAACTCTCCCTTCCCGATCCATTAGCTCCATTAGCTACGTCCAGTACCTTCATCTGAGATACTGCTGCCATCTTTCATGTGGACTCTGGCTCCACTGGTCTCCCTACATCCTTCACCCCTTCCTTCCAAAGCAGCCCAAAGATCTTGAAGTACAAATTTGATCATATCACTTTGCTGCTTCACAAAGATAAATTAAACACACACACACACACACACACACACACAATCAATGTCTTCTCTTTGAACTTGGGATAATGTTCCAGTGCTTTCCTATGGCCTGGCAAAATTTCCCAGATTCACTACTGCCTATCTCTCTGACCCCATATCCTCCTCCTCAAGAAAGAAGCAGTTGACCCTCTGATCATCCTTATACTGTCCTATCCTACCTCAAATCTAAGTCAAAACCCCAGATATGTCTTCACTTTCCCTTCATAGCTCTTACCAAGGGTTATAATAATATATGCACGTGTGATTTTGTTTGTCTAACATTTGCCTTCCAGGAGACTTCACACTCCACAAAAGGAGGGGTACAGTTGATTTTGTTCAATCTTGTAGCCCCATCACCCAGCATCGTGCTTGGCACAAAAACAACTCAATAAACAGTTGAGAACAGATAAATGAGTAAACTTAATCTGCACAGAGCGTTTTACGAGGAGCTTGAGGAATAAATATAAGACCCAGTATCAAGAAATTCCTATGCGAAATTTGAACATCATTTAAAAAAAAATAGGTGAAAATCTGAATCTCTGATCTCCGATCTATTTGGAGTTTTCTCCGCCGTTCTTTGTATGCCTTGGTTTCCCTTGGAATTTAGATAGCTCTGAATCTGGAAAGATAATGTAGGATGGTGGATCTCCTCACTGTTGAACTCCTTTAAACCCCATTATGACTTTTTGAGGGTTAGTGCCCTGAGGGTATTACACTAAGTGAAATAAATCAGACAGAGACAGGAAAATGATTTCAATATGTGGAATATAAAAAGTGAATGAGCAAACAAACAAAACCAAACAAACACACAGATACAGAGAACAGATTGGTGCTTAGAGGGGATGGGGTGCTGGGGAGGGCGAAATGAGTAAAGGGAATCAATGTATGGTGACAGATGGACAACTAAACTTCTGCTGGTGAGTGTGCTGTAGTGTAGATAGAAGTCAAATTATAACGTGGGCCACGTGAAACATATAATGTTATAAATCAATGCTATAAATCAAATGGGCAAAAAAGTATAATTCATCTGTCATGTATCTTAATAAGGAAAATATCACCATTTATCCTGGGACATGATTTCAACTGCTGAGTCCAAGAATAAAGTACAATATTAAATATCTCAACTTGTACTCTTGCAATTCAACTTGAGTTCAAGTCTGCGGTTATTCCTAAATATTCCTTGATTCTCAGCTTCAATGATGCATAAAAATTTTTTTTAGAGAGACTTGCCCCCAATAAGTTAGGGATTAGGGGACCCCTGTTCACAAGCAGCTCCCATGATGATGGGTCAAGCTGGAGGCTGAGTTTCTGGGTCTCTGATCCAGGAAGTAACAACTGTGGAGTTAAAACTGCTTCTGGCCATGAAGAAAGCAGGCCTAGTCCTCAGGCAAAGGAGAAAACAGAGGGGGAAGGAGCAGAAAGGAGAGAAGGGAAGATGAGACCAGAGGAAGAGTGACGCAGGGGAGGTTCCAATGGAACCCCTCCTATGTGCATGCTCAGGTGATGCATTAGACCCAGGTGACTGTTCTCTCTGCTAGATTCCCAAAGTCCCCCATGACAGGGCATCCAGGAGAGGAGAAGACCTGATACCAAACATAAAGAGCCCTGCCCTGGAATGTCCAGGGGTAGAAAGGGAAACTATAAGGGGAACTACCGCCTTCCAGGAACTCAGAAATCCATGGGGGCCAAGTTCTTCCATCAGAGGGGCTGCCCTGGTTCTCCACGCACACAGTCCACTGAGCATCAAGATTCCTGCAAACACCCAGAAACTTGGCCTGCATCCCAATACACCCCTGATGATAACAGGGATCTCCTTGGCAGGACTAAAGTCTCTTTCTGCCAACACGGAGCACTCAGAGACTGTGGTAAGGAGTCTCACCCTTTTCTTTTTTCATTGAAGGAAAAGACTTACCTGTTTACAATGTAACCATAAGATCTGCAGCAGACACCAAGCAATCATGTTAAAACCAGGTATAGAAAATTTGGTATATCCAGTTCTCAGAATATCGCTTTCTGCTTTGGCTCACGGATTTAACCCATTTTTCTTACACCAAGTGATACTTGAAGAGAATGTTACGCGGTCACAGACAGCATGTGGTTTTATTTTCCTTTTCCCATCAACTATCTGAAGAGCCCCATTTTGGAAGTTAAAATAATCCAGGCCATTGTGATTCTCATCTGCTGAGATCGTGACCTGGAGAGGGAGAAAGTTTCCTGCATCTGCCGGCTCACTATACGGGCTGAACCTGGTGAAGAACTGGAGAGGCTGGTGGGAGGATTTCCATTTAGCATCGTTTGTAACAATAACTGACTGCTGGAAACATCCCAAGGCTCCATATTAGGGGAATGGTTACATCATTATGGCACAGCCCTGCGGCAGAATATTATGAAGCCGTTAGCCAAAGAGTGGGGAAATGCCTATTGAAATCATGGTGGGAAAATTGCTGGATACGAAATTACCTTCCTAGTACTGTCTCAACTATGTAAAAATACATAGGAAAAAACCCTCGAGATTCCCACTAGGAGGTAGGATCATGGACTGTTCCCTCTGACTTTTCCTTTTTTATATTTTCTAACTTTTCTACAAGGGAAATGCACTGCTTTTATAAATAGAAAAGAGATTTCTTTCTATCTTCTATCTATCTATCTATCTATCTATCTATCTATCTATCTATCTATCTATCTATCTGTCTATCTATCTATCTATCTATCTATTCTATCATGGTCTTTAGAACAAGAAAATTGGTTTCCAGAAAACACTTTGCGTTGATCTAGATAATAAGAATTTCATATCAACCCCAGGCTTAGCTTCCTCCTGCTCACCCCATCTCACTGCAGATGCATGTTCCAAAAGACAGCATTTCCAATCATTCTCTCCACTCTCCTAAAGAGACCAAAGGACCCCCCTGAGAAAGCCAGCTTTTCTCTGAGTGGCCGTGATGACTACTGGCATCTGGGCCAGTTTAAACAGAAAGAGATATTTTCTCCAGACTTCCAAAGAGCCAGACAGCCATTTTGGAATGGAAGCAAAAGGAAAGAAAGTTGGCACTTTATCCTGGAGCATCTAGCCGGGGCCTCCTGTAACTCCACTTTGCACGGTTCATCCATCTGAGAGCCCTTTTTCCAAACACCGCCTCGCTTATTAACTGCACTCAGGCTCGGCAGTGTCCACATACAACCAGACAGCAACCCGGAGCCTTTCTTCTCCTGGTGCTGAAAGCCAGTGGGTAGATAGTTATTCAAGGTCAGATTTTTAGAGTTGGATGCCAGGGGGAAAAAAAAAGAAAGGCCAACCTTAAGGGTTAGCCAATGCTTTGCAAACACTTGTTTAAGGATTTCCTAATTACTCTAAGTGGTTCCTCCAGTTCTTGCACTTAAAAGACTGCTGTTTCATATGATGTCATCCTTTGCCCATTATCTCTGCAGTCAATTTGCAGTATTAGGAGAGGCAGCAAGAAAATATTTGCAAACATCAACATTCTCAAGTCTTAAAAGATAATCCCCCTTTCAACTCCCCATGAGCGTATCAACGGCACAGTTAGGTTTCCAGATTCCTCTAAACGGTAACACCACCAGCTGGATTGTACAGAAAACCCTTCTTCTGAAGAACTCAAAGAAATTTCTAAGTGCTATCACATCAATCACCGGGCAAGCCCTCAGAGGACTGGCCAGGCGGGTAGTTAGAAGGTAATTAGAAATGCAAATTGATAAGCCCCTTTAAAATAGCCCCCAGAGGCAGCTCCCACCTGGGTACCTCTGGTGTAAGGTTGTAGTTTAGGGAGAGCTAGTGCCAACAGGTTCTGACCCAATGGACATTGCACTGCCTCACTAATTCTTCACAATAACAGTATTATCGTTAGCATCTCCAGATTGTGGATGGGGAAACCAAGGCAGACGGAGGTCAAGCAACTTACGCAAAGCCGTGCAGCTGCAGCGACAGCCCCCAGAGTTTGTAACTTAACCCGATCTGTCTGACTTTTAAAGTCAGCCTTCTAACCCACCACCTGGTTACACAGTCTCCTTTCCCTCCCGCAGGATGGGAGATTGAGGGGATTTTAACTAACACTGAGCAGAGGAAGCGTTCCTCCACGGGCGGAAATTTTGCCAAAGTAGAATGCTTGTGAGGGGAAGAATGCTTTGAAGCCAGACTGCTTTCAAATCTCCGTTCTTCCACTCATTAGCTGGGTGACCCTGGCCAAACTGCTTAAATTCTCTGAGCCTCTGTTTCTTTATCTGTATAATGGAAATTATAGTGGTTCTTATCTTGGAGGGTAGTTTTGGAGATTAAATGAGATAATGTCTGTTAGCTATTTAATACAGTGCCTGGACCCAGTAAGCACTCAGTAAGTATCTGAGTATTATGATGACGATGATATATATTCTCTATTAGTATAATACATGTATTTATTATATATTATTCTATGTAAGTATGATACAGAAACAAGATTATTATTAAGTATTATTACTATTATTAGGAGATGTCTGGCTTGTGAAAAGAAAGCTGCCATTGTCCCTAAAATCACATCACGTTCTCAGAGGGCTCTGCCCAATTAATGCCCGAACTGCAACTTCGTGTAGGAGCCTTGATGGGCAAACTGCTGTCTGTCCTTGGGATCTGCTCTCCTGAGCCTCTCAGCTTCTCTTCTCTGGGAGAGAAACGCTTCTGTACCGCACTCCCTTCAGCCTGGTTCTACCTCTGCGATCACTGGGCAGATATTTAAAAGCAAATCCTCCATCAACTCCACTTTTCAAAGCAAGGAAGCTGCAGTTAATTTCATACTCAGAGAAAGAGCCTAGGGCTCCACATTAGTACCCTAATTTATGAAGAGTGTAATAAACTCCAGACTCGGCCAGCTGGTTCAGGTAAGGGAATAATAGAATAGCCAGCAACACCCAAGCAAAGTAGCTCCAATTGTATAAAATAAAATTCAGCCATATTTAAAAGCAATTCAGCTCATTTGAAGCTTCTAGACGTTCCAAAACTCGGTAATAACTAAAGCACACAGTGTCATGAATAAATGAAAATGTGACCCAAGATCCCACCGTTTATTTAGAACTGAGAACCTGAAAATTGCTCTCTAACTGATAGGTTTAAAGTTATTACTTCACTCACTTAAGCATTTTACATACGGTAATTCTCTGATGATAAATCACACGGAAATTGATTTCAGTTTAAAAATGAAAAAAAAATTCACATTAACATGTGAAAGCTTAAAGAGCTGCAGATCTGAATTATTGGGGTGCTCATGCTAAGAATGGATGACAAATTGAAAAATAAGCATGTACTCACTTTGGGAAAATAAATCTGGTCCTCAGAACCACCCATTATGCAAGGAAAAATAAACTGCCTCTCATTTCATTAGGAAAACTCATTTGCATCAACATTTATACTTACATATGTAATAATGCATGGTCCCAGCCTGAATACAAGGTGGTAATTCAATCAAAAAGCTCCATTGATATGCTATCATAAACAGCAAAAATGGAAACAGAGCCTTGGGAATAAATCACCCTCTTACTATTCAGCTGGGACCACACTGGGCTATTTTACACTACATGCATTGGTGCAGTATTTCACAAATATAAAAAAAAAACCACTGTATTTTCCTTTCACTCACTGACATGTGGCTGTTTGAACTGGCAGCTTAGGGAACTCCAGCAGGTGCAGGGATGGAGCCCACGGGTGGAATCAGACGGCAAGCAACGAATACAATAAAGCAATTAAGATTTTTTAAATTAAAATCATTTTAATAAAAATTGAACAAACACTTGCAATTTTAACCTGAAGCATAAGGTTTGCACACACGTCTGCATTTGGAGGGAAGACACCCTACTGAAAATGAGCATCATTTTCAAAGCAGCAATATTTTCAGTTGCTAATTAGACATCTTCTCTTGGCTGATCCGATAATTTAGAAAATGTGTAAGTGGCATTTTCCAAGGCTTTACCGGGTTATTTCTTAGACAGAGTTGAGTAATCTTGATGATGTACTTGCTGTTCCTTCTGCCTGGGACACCCCTCCCCGTATCCTTGTGTGGCTTGCTCCTTGTCACTAAACTTCAGAAAGATTTCCTGATTTCTCTCTCTACTGCTGCTCATTCTATTATATTATCCTGTTTTATTTTTTAATTTATAATAGAAAATTTCAAGCTTATTTAAAGGTAGAGAGAATAGAATGAGTCTGCTGTTGTCAGCTTTAACATCCACTGACACCTGGCCATTGTTTCATCCTTCCCCACCCACTGTCCACCCCTCCTCCTGCCCAGTTACTTCAAAGCATATGGAAGACATTATGTCCTTTTACCTGAAAATATTTTGATGTGTTTCCCTAGAATACAAGCACTTTGAAAAACATAACCATAACGTCATTACAAAAAGGGCAGTAATTACCATCAGTATCATGACTTGTCCAGTCAAGTCTTCCCATTTACCCAATATGTTTGCACTGGGATCCAAACGAGGCCCATACCTTGTAATTTTCTATGTCATATAAGTCTCTTTTAATATTTAGGTTTTTCTTCCACCTCTCTCTCTAACTTGCAATTTTGAGGGGAGAAAGGTTGTGTAAAAGAAGCCAGGTCATCTGTTGTGCAGAGTCATCCACAATCTAGATTGTTGATTGTATCTTGTGAGTCATTTAACATGCTCCTCTGTCCCTTGTGTATCCTATAAATTGGTTGTTAGGTCTAGAGGCTTGATCAGATTCAAGTTCAACGCTTTTGCAAGGTTATTTCATTGATAGTATTGTGTTCTTCCATTAGGAGGTATATGAAGTCTATTGTTTCTCTTTCTATGATGATAGTAATCATTGGTGACCACGGTCTAGATCCATTGATTCATTAGGGCTTGCAAAATAGTGACATTCCACTTCCAACATGTCTTCTTCATTTAGCTAGAAAGCCTCTACAAAGAAAAACTTTTCTTCATCAACTATATGGATACCCTGAGACACGGGTCGTATAGGAAAGACAGGATAAATGCTTGATTTATCAGTTTTTCAAAATATTGAAGTGGTTCCCTAGACTCTCCCAAAGGGACCAATAGTTGATATTTATCTATCTATCTATCTATCTATCTATCTATCTATCTATCTATCTATCTATTTATCTCTCTCTCTCTCTCTCTTTATATATATATATATATATATTTAGCAATAATGTGGTTTTGTTTATAAACAAATTTATTGAGGTAAAAATAAGATTTTAGTTAAAAGAAAATACTAATTAAATAATAGAGAGTGTGTGACTAAGATATATCCCAAATTGGGACAGTATTAGGTAAGTGACTAAAGTTTGGAAAATGTTGCCATAGAAAGCAGTTCTCACCAGGGTAGGGGTAGGAGGTAGGAGGAACTGGATGTGATTCAGATCAATCCACTGTTTGAGCATATCTAACAAAGGAACTGGTCCACCAAAGAAGGGAGGCCAGCTTGGAAACAGAAACACTGAGATGAGGAAGTAGATTGGGACAGGTACAAGGAGGAGACAGACTGCCCCATCAGTTCCAGAGTTCTGATGCCCTTGTAGGTGTAGCCAATGGACAGGACAGAGGCACTGGACTGTCATCACCTGGTGGCATCAGTTTATTGGGCCAGATACAGAGCAGCCTGTTCTCAGAATCCTCTCCCTCTGGCTCTCCTCTACGATGACAATTAATTGGCCAATCAGTCATTCATTCAGAAAGTCACTCCTGAGCTCTACTCTTCACCAAGCACTGGGTTAGCTGTTAGGGACACAGTAATGAACGTGAGTCCCATAGTCCACAGACCACAGATAGGTGTTATGATGGGGTGAGGTCCCAGAGCCAGGACAATATGGACTGAATTCCCCTACCCAGAATGCAGGGCACATGGAACATCAGTAAGAAATAAATATGGTGAAGTTAAGCCATTAAGATATGGGAGTGTATGTTACTGCACTATAACCTAGTCTTCCCTGACTGATACAGTAGCACAGGTGGGTGGATGGGTAGTGGAAAGTATTCTCTGGAAAGGCTTAGAATCTAGCCCAGAGTTTCTCAACCTTGGCACTACTGACATTTGGGTCCCATAATTCTTTGCTGTTCAGAGGCTGTCCTGTGCACCTGAAAATATTTTGATGTGTTTCCCTAGAATACAAGGACTTTGAAAAACATAACCACTGTAGGATGTTTATCAGTATCCCTGGGCTCTACCCCTTAGATGTCAGTAATATTCCCTCACCAAGTTGTGACAACGCAATATGTCTCTAGACATTGTTAAATGCCCCGGGGCACTTAATCATCCCATTGGAGAAGCACTGCTCTAGACAGGACCTGCAAATGAAGCAAATTAGGCAAAGGCACGTGGGTCAGGGTCGGGCTGGGAGGGCAGAGTGGGAAGGAACAAGAGGTAGGAGGAGAGAGGGAGGACACAACTCATGACAGCAATTTAGGCTGGGGCCAGACATCATCAGTTTTGTGCTTTGGAAAGATCATCCTGCTTGTTCTTAAGTTTCCAGGCCTCTTGACAGTGACCCTGATCCTTGTGAAGTGACACCTTGGGATTCTGCCTGACATGCAGAACCAGTTGGCCTGAGTTAGCATATTGGTCAGCATGAGCCTGGCCCAGAGAGGGTCCGTCACGACTGGGTTCAAGATGAGTTTCTGCACACTAAGCTGTACGGGGGTGACTGGACCTATTTCAGAGATGAGGAAAGAAAGGCTCAGATAACAGAAGTAACTTCCCAAGACAGCATGGCTAGGGAATGGTCTGGATGATAATGGGCACCAGATCCAGGACTTAACCAAACTCAGGGTCCTTGCTTGGCTCCTATGAGGACCAAATATGGATTTCAGATCAGTAAAAGAAAGAACTGTCTAACATTGACTCCTCATAAAAGTGGAATCTATTTATCGCAGTCTTATGTAGGGCTTCTTCCCAGCAGATTCTCTTCAAGAAACTTTACAAATATTCTCTCACTTAATCCTCATAAAACCCTGTACGGCAGGGACAATTATTATGCACATTCTATGGATGGAGAAATAAGGCAGAGAGAGTTTAAGGAGTTCATCCCAGGTCATACAGCAGTAGAGCTGGGATTCAAACATGGTTGGTTTAAAGTCTTAATGACTCTGCAGTGAGTAGAAACCTTTTGTCTTTTAGTAGAAACCTTATGATGTAGTGGACTCCCTGTTGCCAGAAATTTAAGCCAAGACTGGCCATTTTACCAAACGAGACAGGACATGTGAAAACACCAGGGATGGTATTTACAACGTACCAGATGCCCAGTCCATGGCAACCAACCTTTCAGAGGATTCCAGCATGGACCCAGGGAGCACTTAGTCTCTTAAGGCCCATTCCACCTGGTCTTGCTGTCAGCATCCCAAAAAGGGAAAGCGTAACCTTGCACACTGGAGGTCTAGCCTTGCCAAGAGAAGGCACACAGCTTAAACAAGCACCACGGCACCGAGACAATGAAGCTTACATCACGTAGCACCTGCCACGCGCCTGGTCCTGGCCTATGCATGTTGCCTACGTTAACTTGCTCAGTCCTCCGACAACCTGACTCGGGTACTGCTATCATTTGTGGTTTACAGATGAGGAGACAGAGCCCAAAGAAGATCAGGCACCTTGTCGGAGTGACTTAATTTGAAGGACTTGGATAAGACCCAATTTGTTCTCCAATGAGGCTGAAGTCGCAGACTCAAATCTGACTCCCAAGGCCACCATCTAGTTTAAAATCGAAATAAAGTGGGCTAGGGGGTTGAGAGTCCAACAGAGTGACTCCTGGTGGAGAAGGTCAGAGATATCCAAGGAAGATGTGTTCACCTGTGAGTAATGCAGGGAGGGGCCACCTTGGGCCAGCACCAAAGAGGCTCTGTGCCTATTTTCAGGGAGCTCAAATCCAGGCAGGGAGGAAGAAGACATGGCAAAAATCTCCCAGAGAGGAGGGAGTAAGCGGTTGGTGCCATTACAGGGGGCAGTGGGACTTTGCTAGGCATTTCAGAAATCTACCACACCCTCGATCCACTTTCCTCCTTTTGACACTATTAGCAGCAAAGAACAAAGTCAACTTTACAAGTGGGGCTCTGAGTGGCCTCAGTAATTCATAGAGACCTTGTTACCCTGGAGAACCCGGAACACTTGGTTTATTAGCTATAAATCCCACAAAAATGTGCACATACATGAGACTTCCATCTCAGGAAAAGGAATCAGTAGTACCCCTCTTGTCAAGGAGCCCTGGTGGAGTGCTGGTGGTCAGGCGGGACGAGCAGAGCCTGTGAGTCTGGATACTCCCATTATCCCGCATTCGAGCACCACTGTGTGCTGTGCGCTGGGATCAGGTCTGAAGCTAGAGGTTTTAACTGGAGGCATGTCTGAGGCACCACGGAGCCCAGGGAGAAGTGACAGTCTCTGAGCTGCAAGGTCGGTGGAGGCAGGAGTCTGTCCTGTTCACCCTTCAGGGCCCCAGGACTCAGCAGTGTCTACTGCACAGAGTCAGCCAACAGTCAGTGTCTCCTGAACAGATGAATGAGAAGGTATGAGACCCTGGCCGAGGTCAACGTCTTCCTTGGTAGTATGAGGCCCCTACCACCATTCAGAAGGAGGCCTTGAAAAAGGATCCAGCATCTGACGTACAGGAGAGGCCTCCAGAAATGCCAGGCAGGACCCATTTCCTAGGGGAAGAATCCACTTGCTGAAAACGTACATATTCACCAGAGCCTCTGCGACAATAAAAAGAATAACCTTCGCAGTACAGGTTTTCATTTTCGTCTGTAATTCCCATCTTGCTCCCAACAAGCAAAGCTTCCTCCTCCTCTAATGCCCACCCCGCTGCCTCACAGAGCACCCCCGGGTTTGCCTAGGGCTCCCCTTCATCCTTTCGCCTCTTCAGCAGATGCAATAAAAAACCTTTCACTGGTTGACAACGAAAAGGCAGCGCGCGGCCTCAACTGCTGGGTAATTCAGGAAGCCTCTTTCTCATTTTAATTGGTTTCCTAATTGGACTGTTTATGGGCTGTGCAACAGCCCGGGATAAAAAGGCCGAGCGGGCAATTATGTGCCTGGCATTCCTATCTGGCAGGAGTTAATAGTTTAATAACAAGAAGGAGAAACCCCCCGAAGTTCAGTAGAATGCCATGGTTTTGTTCTCAAGAAATACCCTCAATGCAAAACGGTCCCCTAAGCCAGAAACGATGTTAGGCAGTGCTTGTTCAGTAGCAAGACGGTGCCTGGTGAGTCTTCAGCTTCCTTTTTTGATTTAGTGGGGCGGCCCGAACGGGGGCTCTCTGGGGCCTGTCAGGTTTATAACTGTGCAGTCCCTCACTGGCTGGAGATAAGGGGGTACGCAGGGCCCTTGATGGGCCTGATTGATTCTCTGGGACGAAGGTTTGTCTTCCCTGGTGGGATGGATGGCTTCATTCCGTTAGATGAGGTCACCCAAGTCAAGGCAATAAAGCGTCTGATATTCACATGAAAGCCAAGGTTCAAAGCAGCCTCCCAAGGAAAGTCTCGGGGTGCCCCCACTCCCTCCACCCCAGGAGGAAACTGCATCGACGCTGAGACCCTTCTTCCCGTGGCAGTTTATTCCGGAATGAAACTCGCCCCTCCTTCCCCAAGCAAACTGTGAAGCCAAACTGGAGGGTTTTAATTTATAAAAATTGGGGGGGGGGGTTGTGCAAAAAATGTGTCTGTAAAGACTTGGATACTTGACTGAAATAAGGTGAGTGACATTTTCCCAAAGGAAATCATACTCTAATTATTGCCATATCATGGCAACTGAGTCCTTGGTTGTTTTAAACAAGCTCACGGGTCTCTTTCGACTCTGAAAGTCCCTGGTATCAATTTTCTGGTAGAGAAACAGCAGACTAATCCTGTAGATTAGAAGTAACTTTTTCATAATGCTGCCGTACTGAGACGGCATTATCTAAAGCAGTAACACTAACGGTAGGTTTGGATTTGGGAAAGGACAGGAAAAAAATTCTTTCCAATACAGGAATAAGAAAAGATGACCTCTGCCTATGACCGCAAATCAGAAATCTTTGCCCAGAGGACAAAGTTCATTTATGATTTGAGTTTTGAACTGATCTGATTTGGCCCAGTTTTATGTGCTTTATGCACATCAGTTCGGCATTTGGCACTGGATGGTGGATTTGAGTAATTTGTTAACTTCCTCAAGCATTCCCAAGGGAAAAGGAGAAAAAGTAGATTTTTTTTTCAAACTTACTTGACACAAATCCTTCCTTTTCTAGATCTCATGAAGTTAAGCTTACATACATCCCATGTTGGAAAATGCTAGCCTAAAATAATTGCCCATTTTTCTAAGCTCTTCTGAGCCAACATTTATGGACACTTAGCACCTAGCATGTTTCAGGAGTTAGTTTGTGGTTGGGGAAGGACAAGATTACTGCCCTAGGGGAACCCACCGTCTAGAAGACAAGATGACAGACGTGCTGGTGCTGTGATGGGCGTAAGAATAACAGATTGTGGACACGTAGAGGGGCAGGGGGATTCAACAATCCCTGGGGACACCCTGGGATATTTAAAAGAGGAGATGGGCTTGAAGTGTGGGCATTAAGGGGTGAGTAGAGACTGTTAAGCACAAAAAAAGGGGACAGAGACCTTGCAAGGAGAGGAAGCAGCCCGGCTTCCTCTACTTCCTCTGCTCCAGAAAGAATTAAATGGCATTTGGAATGCTAGAGGAGGCCTCAGACTTGCCTGTGAACTTTTCTCTCACAGAAAATGGCATTAAAAGAGATGCTAGGGGTATCTGACCATGTGGGAAGGTAGCTTGTCAAACTCCACCCCCTTAGTTGCCTCTGGAAGTTGCTAACTGAGTTTTGCAGGGTCTTGGGCTCCACCCAGGGCAGATCTCACCACCAGCAGGGGCAAGGTTGCTCCCCATCATGATCCTATGTGGTGGTTTTAAAATAGGTCTGCACATGCACTGACACTCCTGCTTTCAAACGGCGGAGTCTAATTTCCCTCCCCTTGAATGTGGGTCAGGCTTGATTTTAATGAATAGCAAGTGACAGATGGGATTCTCTATGACTTTTGAGGTTAGTTCATAAAAAGGCTCTAGCTTCTGCCTAGTTCTCAGTTTCCCCCTGCCCCTCTGTCTCTCTGTCTCTGTATTCTCTCTCCCTTTCTTCTCTCTCTCCCTGTATGTTCTTCTCTGTTTCTGTGTGTGTGTGTGTGTGTGTGTGTGTTTGTGTGTGTGTGTGTCTATCTGTCCCTCTCTTCCTAGCCTCTTCTCCCACTGTGGACACTCGCTTTCGGAACCCAGCTGCCGTGTTGTGAGGAAGTCCAGGCTACCTACCGCAGCCACGTGGTAGTGTTTCCCCAGATGCATCTAGCTCAGGTCTCAGTCAGTGCAATCATACATGGATGCATTAAAGCTACCCAAACTCAGCTGTACAGCCTGGTAGGTGTGGTGGTCAGAAAGCAGGGAGTAGGGTATGCCAGACAATCCTATCTTTTTTTTAAACTCTACTTGTAAGTTTCTCTTATTCTCTATGCCTCATGGGAAGAGAAACCACAATAAAAATGCAAAAAAGAACAGCACATTTCTTTGGGGGCTTTGAGACCTAAGAGGGCTCAGGTCTGGAAAGTTATAAGGTTTCAGGTTACACAGAGATTTAAAAACCTTTCTAGTAGGTACCATGCAAACTCCATCAGTGCTCAAAACACAGCAGTGATCAAAAGTATTTAAAAAGGAGTTGGAGACCTTCCTGGCTCTACCAGGCCCTCATCTGCTGAAACTTCTCAACCAGCAGGAAGTCTCTCTTGACTCAAGCCCAGTCGCTCCCCTGGAGGATTCATGACGAGGCGGCTCCAGTCTGGGCTGGAGAAGTCCTCACCATGCCCTCTGACAGTCTCAGAAGCTGTTCCACACAAGTCATGTGCTGGGTGAGGTCTGCACAAGGAATGGGGAAGCCATTCACCCTGGACTTCACGACCTTCCCACCCAGGCTGTCTTTCCACCGCAGGCGGGGTAAATGCTCCCTGAGGCACCGCCCCGTAAGGACGAGGCAAAGCTGTCCATTTTCAGTTTCAGGTTGGAAGAATCTTTCCCGACCTTTCTCTTTGGAGGAACGTAAATTGGGTGCACCTTTTCTTAAGCGCTTTAACATCCAGGGTTGGCACTGGGATGGTTTTCTTTTTGGCTATCAGTTTAAGCAGAAAGCTGAGTGAGCTGGAAAGGTGATAGCCTAAGGCATTCTGGGAAGGGGAGGTTTTGTCTTCATTATCAGAGGACCTCCTGCCTGCCAGGCCCTGAGGAGCTCAGCCATGAGCCAGGGGAAGCGGTCCGTTGGTGGAGACGGCTTGTAAATAAGTTATGACTGAAACTGTTTTTTTTTAATTGAACTATAGTTGATTTATAACGTTGTATTAGTTTCTAGTATGCAGCACAGTGATTCAGTTATACATATATATTCTTTTTCATTATAGGTTATTACAAGTTATTGAATGTAGTTCCCTATGCCATCCAGTAGGACCTTGTTGTTTGTCACTGAAATCATTAATTACTGTGGCAATAAGTGCTCCAGAGAAGTACGGGGATTCTGAGGGTTGATAATGGGGATCGAACCCACCTGGGGAGTCAGGATTCTGTGCTCCCTTCCGTGGCTATTTCAGCCTTGTCTGAACTGGTGCAAAAAGTCCCTCCCTGAGCTTCGTGGCAGCCTTAGGAGATGGAGGGGGTGGGGAGGAAGGAAGTTTGTGGCCAGCCAGCTCCCTTTCTTTATAACCAGCATCCATATCACTCCCCAGAGGGCGCCTTCAGTAGGTGCATGAATCCTTTCTCTCACCCCCACTGCAGTCCACGCAAATCAAATCCTCAGAATGGCCAATATATTCTGCGCCAAGTCACAATAGCCCGCGAGAAGAAATGCAGAAACTCATAACTTCGAACGGAGGCTCTTTAGCATCCTATTAAAAATATTCAAAATATAAATCAAAATTCATGGGAATAAGTAATATTCAATTTCGAATTTATGGCATTTTCAAATAGGATGATTTCCTCAAGTGTGCAATAAATTTGGTTTTGTGGAATTGCACTTGCCACCTTATCATGACAGTTGCTTTATCTACACAGCCCACCAAAGCGGAGTCACTTTATAGAATCTAAATTCACAAATCAACTGTCGTCTTCACTTCACTGATTCATTGCTGATGGGCCTTTCACAAGGTAAAAAAAAAAAAAAATCCCTGCCGAGTTGACAAGAGTAATAAATGGGGAGGTGGGCGCTGCCCATCCATCCGCCGGCCTGCTGACCCGCCGGGAGTGATACATGGCAGAATAAACTCATAAACCAGCCGCATCTTTCGACCTCTCGGAATAAATGGAAACAGAAGAGCGTTTATGATGATCACTGTGTTTAAGGATTATGGTCTGACCAGAGGATTAGACAAATCCGAGGAGCACCTTGAGAACGGGAACCCGACCAGGCCACTGAGAGTCCCAAATCCCGATATTTTAGAGAAGTTTTCCCTTCATCAGTTTTTACGATCCCTGCTGTCCTGTTGTTTAAGCAGGGGAAGAGAGCACTGGTGTAGGATATGGAACAGGGAAGGGGCATCTGTGAGTCTGCAGACAGAGCATTACAGAAACACTAAGAAGAAAGAAGGAAGGAAATTGACCAAATTAAAGGGTTTGGGCGGATAGGCTGCAGATATTTTCACAGCTGCCTGTGTATAGCTCTTCTGAACGTCAAATTTTAGCCTCAGATAAGGTAAGGAAAAGCCCTACTTTGCCAGTGTAAGAAATTACTATGGTTGGCAAATCCACAGCCCTTAAGTTTGTTCTTAAAAATGTAAAATTGTTTTTTATTTAACAAAAGCCAAAGCTTCAAAAACAAGTCCTCACTTGATTTAAGTGCGGCCCTTGCTTTATAAACTGGTTTTTTGAAAAGCACAGTTTGTAGAATGGAAAAGCAATTTTCAGTTCCTAACTGACAATATTCAAAGCCAGATTCTTAATTACATTTGACAGAAAAGTAAGAAACAAGTTCGGGGCATCTTAGTCATGACACCAACACACGGATTTCAATTTTCTGAACTCAACTCTGGGACAGAAATAACATGTATGGATTCAAAATCACTAACAAGATTTTGACTATCAGTTAATACCCAGAAATAGACTTCTGCTTGTTTGTTTGAAGTACTCAACAGGAGGGACATATTTAATCAAAGGCTAATTCTGACCTCAGGTTTAGAATCTCTACCCAGATGCCCTATTGGTAAACTGAATGTGTTTTAAGGAATTATTTTTAATAGTAAAAATAATGCAACTTGTAAGTATAATTTTAATGGTTGCATAATTATCTATCAAATGGATGCATCAGGATTTAGTTGATCAGCATTTAGTTTATAATTATTGGATATTTAGGCAGTGTCTAGATTCTCAAATTATAAATAATTCTCTAATTAATAACTTCGTATATGTGAAAAATGTACTCACTGACATTGAAACTTCAAAGCACTAGTTAAATAGCAAATTAAATACAGCTGAGGAGAGAATTAGTGACTTTTGAGATGGATCTGAGAAAGTTACTCAGAATGGACCATGGAGGCAGAGAAAGATGGACCACATGGTAGAGTGATGAGAAGACACAGAGGGTGGAATCAGAAGATCCGAATGCATCTGACTGGATTTCCAGAGCTGAGTATAGGAAGAATGGGAGAAAACATCATGCATAAATTGTATACCCGAAGGTTGGTGGTTTCCTAGAATTAAAAAAAAAAAACCATGAGACTCCATATAAAAGAAGCACATTAAATACTGGGAAGAATTAATTAAAGAAATCCGTACTCCTCCCCATGGTAATGAAAGTGCAGAATACCAAAGCCAAAGGAAAAATTCTAAAAGCAAATAGAGGGGGGGAAAAACTACAAGGAAAACAACAGGCTTACTGAAGCAATCAAAGCCAGGAAACAATAGGATAATTTCTTCAAGTTGTTAAAAAGAAAATTCTCAAAGTATATACAACTGATTACTTAAAAGACGGGGTTACATAAAAGTTTTCAAAGACTAAGAGGGTTATTACTCACAGGTCCTTACTACTAAGGTATGGGGTAGAGAAAGAAGAAACTGACTCTAGAAGGAGTAAGTGGAATTCTAGAAGCATGGGGAACAAAACTGATACATTTTATACTTTATACAGACCATAGCCCATGACCACAACACAATTAAAGTTATAAAGAAAAAGTTGGTCTTAGTAAGTATTTGGAAATTAAACAAGAACAATGAAAGCAATCAAAACTTTCTATACAGCTATGGGTCAGAAAATAAATTATAATGAAAATAGTAAAATATTTAGAACTGAAGGACAAAAGATTAGTTATCAAAACTCAGGCTACAAAGATAAAACCATATTAAGTGGAATAATTATAGCCCTCAAGTCACATATAATAAAAGAATTAGTGAGCTAAGTATCCAAGACCTTATAAAATGAGCAAGACTAAAGACAGTAGGAAAAAGAATAATAAAGAACAAAAATTAATAAAATAGACCCAGAGGAAAGATGCAACTTAACTCATCTATACATTTATTAACTGGTGGAGTTAATATTTAAATTTGGCTTGGAGTCAAAGCTATATGCCCTTTCTGCCATCCCACACTGTCTTGACTTGGTTGACAGACACTGTTATTTCTGACCGTGAATTCTGGCTGACTTCAATGGAAGGCTTTTGTGGGAATGAAATTTCTCTGAGCTGTCACCTTACCTCCTCTTTACTCTTAAGCAAATGGTGAGAATAGTGGTCAGTAAACTTTTTCCTAAAGGACTAGATAGTAAATCCTTCAGGTTTGGGGGCCATACGGTCTCCGTTGCAGACAATACGCAAAGGAATGGGTGAGGCTATGTTCCAAGAAAACTTTCTTTATGAAAATAGGCTGGACTTGGCCCCTGGGCCAGAGTTCATGGACCTCCGATGTACAGGCTGAAGGAATGGCTTCAGGATTTGTGTTCACTGGGTTTAATCCAGGTTCTGCCATCTATTGGGCATGCAACCTTCAGAAAGATACTCAATTTCACTGTAGAAAATTGGGAGAAGTTTGTTGCAAGGATTAAATAACTGACTATGAATGTTTAGAAACTTGCAAAATGGAAAGTATTATTGTGTGCTCCCATCTTCAAGATTTTTAAAATTAAAACAAGATGAGTTTAGCACAATGAACTTAAATTAAGACAAACCTGGGGACTTTAAGATCTCAAAGGAGAGCATAGTTTTGGATCAGATCATACTGCCTGAGTGTCATTCATACTGAGTTTCTGAAAACACTCTTTATTAAGGTACTGAACCCAGTATATTTACTGGGTACCAACTCTGTGGCAGGCATGGGATGAGGATGGAGGATGCTAGTACCCTGCTGTGTTCTGTGCTAATGTCTGAGGTTGAGGGAACACCCATTTTGGATATCACTGAAAAAAAAATTTTCAGACAAAACAATTATTTTAATTTAGTGCTTTTGTCTTTCAAAACCAATCCACTAAGAAGTGACTCTAAGGTCTTTAAGTACAATTCACATCTGAATTGATGCCAATTGAGTTTGGTCATTATAGTTTAACCACCAGGGTATTAACTGAAGCACTAGAAAATACCTCTGGTCAGTTTCATTATCTAATGGCACCTGGGTTTTCTAATGCATCTTAATAAGAGCTGTTGCATATGCATAAACCAGTCTAGATTTTACAAGCAGCAGCTTATGCTGATTAAAAAAATTTTTAACTGGTCCCATTTCCCTTAGACTCCAAGTATACTTGTTTTTCCTATTAATTTTTCCAGATATGATTGTCCTTTAAAATAATGGCTGGATTTCATTTAAAACAATTAGTTTTTTGTTGTTGTTGTTTGTCTATAAAATTCATTGCTGTAAAAATTCTCTGCTGGCTTAATTTATGTATCCTAATTGAGTTCTCTAGTGTTTTTGAATACAAGAGATGCATTCCCCTAAATGTTACATAATTTCTCCAAAAATGGTAGCTTTATGCTAGACATAAGATTTTGTTTTCCTTGACTTGCTTTACGAATTAACTGTACCATTTGCTAATTCAATTACTCAGTACTGACTCTAAAACTTTTGGTTTAAAACCTGATTTTATAAAAAGCCATCGGAAACGTTAGCTCACATTGTTCTTGGAGTGTGGGAACACTGATATTCCATGCTTGATACATGATCTGGATTCCACAAGATTTTATTTTTCCTTTAAACCATATTGAAGGCATGTTTTAAAATGAAAATATTTTAAGCTCTAATCATATCAATTTATTAACTACTGGCTGGGTTTGATTCAAATTTATGGGAGGAAAAAAAAAGGAAACAAGAAATAACAAAGTCCTAACCTAACAGAAAGGAATTGTGAAAAGACCCCCTTTTTTTTCAAAGTTGGCCCTTGTTCAAGGTACATATGGTCACATAATCTTTTAAAAAGCACAGTTCAAGTCTCGATTTAATTTTGTAATAGCATAAATGGAATTACACTGCTGATGAAGTTCAGCGCTTAAGCTTAAGCACACAGCAGGCTGGCTGAATGACCCTGACTCGGTGTACTTGGCTGTGGAGACAGCCCAGGGCACCTCCACTGTGCGCCTTCCCTGAACTAAATCACAGTCATCAGGCTGGATGGAATCCTTTATATTAATGGCATCCCAGTCACCTTGTAAACATGATCCTAATGCAAGGCTCATAACTACTTTACAGGAATGCATTATGTGCTCTGTTCCCCCTCTTTGTAATTTTTGGGGACCAGGGATTAGCTAATGGAAAAGCTTTGGCTCTCCTAGAAGAGTTCCAGGTTGAACTCTGGGTGGAGACGGGTAAACTTTCTAACATTCAAATCTGCCTACGCTCTGTAATTTTCTCAGTGTCTACCTTGAAGGCCAGTCTCCATATGGCTAATAAGGAACATAGGGGACCTGCAGAGCAGCCTCCATTCTTTCACAGATGAGGCACCTAAAATATAAGTGGGTACCCTTGGCCCTGGTTCACACTCTAGGCAGCCAGAACTAGAAATGAGAAATGAACTCATCTGCTTTCAGTCACAGCCACTGGGGTCAACGCCATCCTTTGGTGTACAAATCACCAGGCTAGACTCCCTCCTGCTCCGACGCCGTTAACACATGCTTCAATGATGGTGCGTGTCACAGGGTCTTGGTGTTTCCCCTGTAGACTTAGAATTCTTCAAGGGGCTGTGTTTTATTCTCTCTGTATTCTCGGCATCTCGGTCTGTTATATATTTAAAAATGGGACTATGACCCGAGGACTGTCTATGCACAAAGATAGATCTTGATGCTTTAGGTTTATTAACTCGTGAAGATTTGTTTTTCAGATGAGAAAACAGACTCAACAAAGTTACATCATCACCCCAGGATCTCATAACCCGTAAGTGGCTACATGGGATTTGGACCCAAATCTGTCTTCCAAGTGCAAGCCCCTTGTATCCTATCCAGAAATGATGTGATGTACGGCAGAAAATGACACCTTCCTGCGGGAATTGTATTTCACGCACCACCATGAGACTTTGGAGAGCCACCACTGGCCGGGAGAATTCCTTGGCATTATCTACCCTCCAGGAATCTCAAATAACAGCCGAGTCCAAGAGCTTTCTCCCTGTTGATTTTCCAGTGGAGGTGGGTCCACGGCAGTGTGGTGCACCTTTTTGCCATTAGGCCTCAGAGCCATCAAAGATTAGCTCTGGGAATTTCAGTGGAGGAGGAAGAGAACACTGTGGCCTGGTTAATCAGAAAGCGTGCCAAGGTCCTTCCAGTAAGCCCCAAATAACTGCTAATGCAAGGCGGGCAGCAGCCCATGAGCCACTTAGCAATTGAGCTTTCGCCTTGTGGTGCTGAGGAAATCCAACAGTGGCTCATGCAGCAAGCCAACTGCCAGAAAGCCACTCACTGGTCACAGTGCCACCCCCCGCCTGCCACCCTGCGTCCTGCTCTCTCCTCGGAAATCACTGACCTGCCCCTCAAAGCCGTGAGGTCAGTATTTGATCATTCAACCGCAACCAAGGATCATTCCAGCCAAGTACATGCTTACTGGGCATGCTTATTTATAGCCCCAACCCCAACTCACACTGTCTGTGAAAAACCTAGATTTGTGGTGGTATTTCTGGTCTTTGAGACTGACATCACAAGATGGGTGGAGACCTCACAACTTGCTGATTTGCTCTCATCCAGACAAAAGCCTTCTGGTCCAAATGAACCAGAGGAACTATTTTTGTGTTTCCGATGCTATTACTTTGCCTTTTTTTTTTTTTTAAACAATCAATGCTTGTATTCACTTTCTTACTCTTGTAAAATAAAATCCTCTTCAATATTAAAAGCCATCTCTTTTCTATTTTAAATAAGATAATAAGAGGTAATTTTACTCATTGCACCTCCCTTTTTGCTTTGGTTGGCAGGAAGCTCCAAACCAAAAAATTGTTTTCAATGGCTAACAAAAATTTCCCTTAGCTTAGACGGAGCCATACTTGTGACCTACCACTCCCTTATTACTCAGCTTTGCTCTTTTTCTGTTCTTTTACTGTCTCTTTTCCTTTTGTGTAGGGGAAGCTATCCCTTCCTTTTCAAAAGGCAGAGGGGTATAAATTATTGAATCACTCTTAACCCCAATACACACTGCTGATAAATGTGGCCTTTCAGAAACAGTCTTTCCCTTCACCCTGCCGCTCTCCAATTCTCAAGTGCACATCCTTCACCAGAGCAGAAAACCACTGGCAGATTCTGTACCTTGCATTTGGCCTCCAGCCTAGACCTCAGACACACAAGCTGAGTTGGGGCTCTTCTCTGGGTACCCAGGAGGAACAATATTATTGCAGCTACTGGCAGCTCCCTGGCCCCTCTCGCAGCCTCCTTTCAACAGGTTACAGGATCAAGATATTTTGATGGTTGCTATCGCTTATTCCAGTTGACATACAACCATCTGAGAATAGCATCTATTTTAATGTCTGAATTATTTTTCTCTAAAATTAATGGGCAAGATCCTAAAACTCTCCCTATGACAAAAGCCAATTTGATTAATCACAAATCAAACCCCTCCGAGCATAAACGAATCAGGTTTGAGCCACTTCGAGCTATTTTCCTTGTCTGATAAAACCATTATCACGTTTACAGCTTCGACAATGCTGAACCACATTCCTTTGATCATCTTATAAAATTAATTGATCTTGCTTATCTATTGTTCTGTTTTAAATCATTTAATTGAGGATATTAAGAGAAGTAATGGTAACAACTAAGGCATTTATTAGGTGCTGATGTTCAAACTTGCAACGTGATTTTCATGATCTGAATTTCTCTATCACCCAATTCTGTTCTTGTCGGAATTTACATATAGAGCACCTCCAGCCACACATAATTTTCTGTTGCTTAACGTTCTAAAGGACAGACATACACCGTAACAAATCACTGCAGCTATACTTAATTTTAATTATTCTTTTAAATCAGATAGATACCCTGCAGTGAAATTCTTATAATTAAATAGAAATTAAAAGTTTCTAAAAGCCTTAATTTCAACTTCAAATTTAAATGCAAATGAATGCATGGGAATTGAAAGAATTTCCCTCCCCTACCCTCATGCTATAAAATTATGAGGGAATTCTCTAAAAGTTTAGGTGGATCACGAAAGCTTATTTTGGCCCCAAAGAGGCTCTCAGGCTCCAAAGCCTATCCATTTTGCAATGCCTGGCCAATGACACTGACAGGTGTCCAAGAGAATTATTTTAGTTTGCGTTCTCCTAGAAGTAGACCCTGTGATGAGAATTCACGTGTAAGCTGTAGGGAAGTGGTCTCAGGTAACAGGATAGTAGAATGAGTAGGTAGTAGAGTGAGAGAGGGGAAGGGAGGCAGCCAGCCAAAAACTGGTGCATTATTAAGCCAATCAAACTGGGGCTCCATCCTGCTAGAGAGTAGGGGGATCCAGTGTAGAACACAACATGGGTCTCAGAGTTATCTTATCTGATGGGTGAGGGAGCTGGGGTATTTATCCATCACTCCCATCAGCCATTAATGTGAGCTACTTCTGAAAAGGGTCAACTCTCTGGCACTGAAGTCCTTGTGTGTGAGCTGAGTGGATGCTGTGACCTGAGAAAGACCCCAGGCTGAGGGACACAGGTGCTGCACATCTCTGAGGGTCTTGAAGTAATAAGATCCCAGGGGCACCAATGGCATCCGTTACAAGGAGCTGAATTCACTGGCTGAATGCAGCCTGCAGGTGTGTTTTAGTGGACCCCCACCAAGATTTTGTTATTTTTGTTTTTTGTTTTTGTTTTCGTTTTTTTAATATTGGGAAGTTTTACCTGACAATTAGGATTTCTGTATCCTCTTGAAAATTTGGATCTAATTGAGCTAGGACATGACTGGAGACTTTGAAGTAAATCAACTAGCCAGTATTTGGTTAGTAAGTCATTTGTACCAAGTATTTACCCTGTGACAGGCACAAAAGACCCTAAGATTAGGTCCTCATCTTCCAGGAAGTGACAGATCATCCCGTGCAGCAAAGCTGTGTCAAGGCCTTATCTGTAGCTCAAAGGGAAGATGTTGCATGACCCACTGTCAGAGTCTTAGACAATTACACCAAGCTTCATTCTCCAGCTGCTCTCTGAGACAAATCTATTCTACATGCCTACCCACCTTCTGACAATGGTAGCAAACACATAGAACACTTATGGTCTACAGGGCACTGTTTTCAGTGCTGTGTATACGCTCGGACTCACTGGATTCTCACAACAACCTACGGAGTAGGAACCATATTTCACATAAGGAAGTTGATGCTCAGCAAAGTTAAGTAACTTGCCCAGGGTAACACAGCAGGAGGCAATCTAAATGCAGATTCCAGAGGCAGGGCCCTTAACTAGAACTCCCTGCAGCAAACTCAAAAGTCTTCAGGACCAGGTAGGTTATGAGAGCAAGGAAGGGGACTCAGGTAAGGACTAGGGCATACTGGACATCACAGGATGGCTCAGTTCATGGGACCACCCACACCTCAGCTCCAGCCAACTGATGCCTTGTAGAAAGGAAAGAACCTTTCTATTATTGAGGGAAACCCATCAATTCATATTGTAAAATAAAAATCTCCCAGATTTTAAACATTGCCAACTAATTTCATTGTACTTCAAATCCAATGCAGGCTGGACTCACATGTGTGCGAGCTGTGGGCACCCGGCCTACAGGCCACACAAACATGGAGTGTGGTGAGCTGGCTTTCACTGTCATGCAGTCATGCACTAAGAGTGTGAACTTGTCACTTATCAGTGATGGCAGAGTTTCAAGTCTTGAAACCTACACGCAAAACCAAGGCTGTGATTGCAGAGGGACCCTACTCTTCTCTCGGGGTGTTCAATAATTAATTTTTGCACATTCAATTTTTCATTCCCAATATCGTAAGCACCCAAAGGAGATTTGTGCCTGTAATTTGAGTGATTCTTTCATTCAACGAAAATTTATAGGCATCTACTCCGTGCCAGGTACTGCTGTAGACACTGGGGAAATTCTCTGCCTTTGTGGGACTTACCTCTTAATTGGGAAGATGATGTCCACCACGCCTAGGAAAAAAGGAGTCAGGGCAGGTCCTGGATAGAGACACATTCAAAGGGCTGATGTCCCTCGGTGCTGAGTTCAATGTGACATGGCTTTGCAAGCTGCCCAGACCGCAATCCATTCCTGAACTAAAATCGGGAAACTGACAGTCATTTCTGGAGCCTCACTTCTCCTACTTGTAGCTGTAACCCAAACCAGATTGAATATAAGCCCTTGCACTTTCCCTGCTTCGTTCCTGCCTGCGTTTTGGAGCTGCACATGGCGGCTTTGATTGTTTCACTGAAAACGATTTGGCAGATGAAATATCTCCCCATAAAGAGTGACAGTCCTTTAACCTATCCTTTCAGGCAGAAGTCACCAGGAGATGTTAAGGGGGCACGTGTGTTATTCGACAAGAGTTACATCTGCTACAACAGCGGTGACCCAACCTTAAAGCTCATTGCCTGGTGCCATTTTGAACCCAGTGTGCTGGCGAGATGGCATTGGGGGTAATAGGAAACTTGATAGCTCAGAGCTGAAACACAAGACTGTACAGACGGCAAAACAGCAAGGCGGTTCCTTGCTGTGATTATGATCACAACCCTAACATGGGACTCAGATCCTCATTTTGCTCCAGAGATGTGCTCATCACACGTTTCTGAGCTGTTCTGTGGCTGAGAGAGCCAAGACATTTCAACAGCACAGAGCACATCAAATTGAGTCTCTCCCACACCCCAGTTACCATCTTTGCAGAAGTAACACAAACTCAGGGACACTGCAATAAAACCAGAGCCTCAAGCCAAGGCATAATGTCTCAACTAAAAGGATTCTGAGGAAGTTTTGGTAAAAGCAAGTCGTCCTTCCTCATAGAAAATCCTGGATTGCGGACGTGGTACAGGGATAAGATAAAAAATTCAGAGTTCAAGTTTAAGCTCCATCTAAGCTGCATAAACAGAAGGCCCTTTTACTTGTTTTGTGATGTTGATTTCTTCTCCAGTGGCCATAGGATTGCCCAGGATACACAGCCTTAACAAACATCTCCATTGGAGACCCATTTTACAGACAAGAGAAGTCACACCACAAACATCTCCTCCGTGCCCTGAGTGCTGAAACCCAGAGAGGACTAAGACCTGGGTCTGGTGAGGAAGCATGAAGTGTCACTTCCATATACAGTGAAGACTGAACAGGGTTGGGGGGATGCCCACGGGTGATTGACACTAACTCCAGGGATGCTGATGACACATCCAGTGTCCTCTGTCCTCAACCGCATCCCATTCTCCTTTAAAAATGATTACTTATTTTTATTTATAGAGCCATTTCATTTCACTAATCTATCTAACATGGGCACTAGAAACATTAGTGTGTATGCTCCTGAGATTTATATCAGTTAGTTTTTTAGTTGTGATTGACCAAAAAAAAAAAAAAAAAAACTCAACCTGTTGAACAAACACATAGTAACTTCTAAATGTGCTCTTACAGTTAAAAAAATTCAGATTACTACCTCAGGCACGGTTTGATCCAGTGGCTCAAGCAATGTCATTAGGACTCAATTGATTGCACTTCCCTCTGTGTTGGCTTTGCTCTCAGGTAGACTTTCTCCATGTGGTGCTCGCAGGCAGCTGCAGGCTCACTGTTCAGGCTCCAAGTGCTGCAGAAAGAAAGAGATTCTTTTTTCCAAGCAGCTTAAACAAAATCCCTAGGCCTGACTCTCACCGGCCCAAACTGAGGAACATGCCTATCTCTGAACCAATCACTGGGGCCAGAGAAATGTGATTATCTGATTGGCCAGATCAAAAGACAGGCTGAGGGTGGAGCCAACACCACCCAGACTACCACTGGCTCAGGATATGGGGGGGGTAGTTATCCTGGAGGAAAACTGAGATGGCTGTTCTAGGGGTGAGATAAAACAAAAGATATCCATCAAACTAGGCTAGGCTTTGAAGCGGAAGCTGAGAATCTGACGGACCCCGGGTTGGTCGGTAGCACTGGAGAAAGGTGGGGAGGGGGTTTCCCTGAAGAATCACTTGTGGTTCTTTCAGGAAAACATGTGGGTAATTTTAATTCAAAGGAATTAACCAGAGTTAGCAATTTCCTGTACTGCTATTCTGAAAAACGACACCAGCCCAACACCAGGCACTTTTGCTTTGGGTTCCTGCTGCTAGCACGCTGACAAATTGCCAATATACATGCAGCGGGTGTTGCTAAGTACTTCACATATTTATGCTGACTTCACGGGAGCAATAGATTCCATGGCGGAGACACTCTTGCATATTTATTGGAAAGGTGCTTTGTGTGGCATGCTGTGTGTTGCCTTCTGGCCTCTCCATCTCTATTTCCAGGCTTCGTAAGTATTGATTTGAATAAAATCATAATCGCAACGGAAGCCTTTGTAATTTAACTGGAAGTGATCCACTCTGCAGTGCACGCTGCACCAGTTTATGTCATTCTGGGTTGTTCTTAACCCTCTGTCGTCTCCAGGTGACTGGTAATGTTCTGGATTGCTTGGCTTTCTCCCTTTGCCGATGCCAGACAGACTGATGCAGATTAAGAGGGCAGGAATCATCAGTGTTTTCAGTGGAGGAGATGGGGACGACACACGCTGTGTTGGACCAGGTCTGCCTGTGGAACTGTAAGCCCTTCCAAACAGCTCCCTCCATTCAACGAGGAGGACTTTGGGAGAGTTCTTGTTCTTAGTTTCTCCTGCTGGAGAGAAAAGGGGTGGAGGAGCGGATGTAGGAGATAAAACCAGAGTCCGACTGTGTGAAAACCTATGTCAGTTTCAGAGTTGCCCACGAGGCTCAAATAATCAGCATTTGTACGTGAGTCATTAAGCCATCAGCCCCAGAGGTGGGTCTCCTGATGGATTCATCTTCTACAAGACAAAGACACACACTGTTCTACATTCTAAAGATGACAGGCCATCCATGGGGCACGAGTCTGAGTATGCAGCCCCAGGCCTGGAAAATCCGTTGCCCTGGACCGTGGCCCCCTCGTGACCAACCTCATGGTCTGTGAGAAATCTGACCAGGGCTGGGCAACATGGAATTTCAGTATGGGGGTAATGGGTGTACAGAGGGACAGAAGCCACAATCCTGGCCCTCTTCAGGGCAGTTGGAGGGAATTGTAATCTGGGATCCTTCTGTATTCCTGATATGCAGGCATGGATGGCAGGGAATGGGAGACAGAGGCCAGGAGTGCCAAGCAGGAAAAGAAGAAAGAAAAAGAGGCTGGCTTAGAAATGGACGACTCTGTGCAGTGTTTCCTAGATGGTTCAAGCCGTACCTAGATGGACTGATGGAGCACCACATGTATGAACTTTCCAGTTGTACAATAACCAAAAAAAAAGTTTACCTCTGGGGGTGTTTCCTTCTCTGAGCATTTCTGCTCTTGCTAGACTCATTCTGCTAGCAAATCAGGCTTTCCTGAGACCAGGTACGGATGCTGCTTGAAATGTGCACCTTCCTTCCCCTCCCCCTGCTACCAGTTTCAAATCCTGAAGCTTGAAGGACCAGGAGTCAGAGCTACATGCCCTCCACGGTAGGAGCATCTCTCAGACCTGGCCTTAAATGAGAGGAGCAAATAGATATTCATTCGCCCAGTTTTCAAGGCGGACACCCTCTTTGCTGGACCTGGGCTAGGGGCTTTTTCTAAGTCAGTAGATACTCAAGATTTAGAAGTCTTCAAAGTGCTTTTGTTCCATAGTGACAGTGACAGATGTGTAATCTGCTATGAGAACTACACACCTTAGTACTATTACGAGTGCCATTTTTCAGATGTGGACAGTGACAGTGGGGGCCCCATGGAGAGGTGGGCCTGAGTTGGGAGGAAGAGGTGACAGGAAAGGTATGAACTAGGCCTTCAGCCACTTGACAAGTGGTGAAGACTCTGTGCCAGGAACTGGTCCAAGTGCTTTGCATCCACGGAATCATTTCATCTTGGTAAGTCCAGGATGCAGGCACAGCTATTATCCCAGGAGGACGCTGAGAGACAAGGCTAGCGTAGCTGAGCAGGACTTTACGGGGGTGGGGGCCTTCCTGGGACAGAGCCCGTCCCCACATCCTCTGCTTTAGCTCTTCTGAGGTACCCAGATAACAGTATCTGATGCACATCTCCTGGATTGTTTTACAGATGCTCAAAACTCCACCCAATGGAAGAGGTTAACTGCTTGATGACCATGAGCATGTAGTCCCCAGACCTACTGGAGCCTGAGAATTGATAACGTTAATCCCTGTGCCACCACCCTCTTAGCTCACCATCAACCAATCAGAGAATTGTGAGCAAGCTGATCACATGCCTCGTGATCCCTCCTCCCTCACCTGGCCATTAAAAACGCTCTGCTGAAACCCATCAGGGAGTTTGGGCATTTTGAGCACTAGCTGCCTGGACTCCTTTCTTGGCGCCCTGCAATAAACGCTGCACTTTTCTTCCCCACAACCCCATGTCAGTGGACTGGCTTTACTGTGCCCTGGCGAGCAGACCCAAGTTTGGTTTGGTAACACCAGGACAAGGGGGAGGTCCTAGACTGATACCTCTTTACATTTTACACCCTAGGCACTTTCCCCTGCTGTAGTCCTAGCCCTGCACCAAGAGGTTAAGTAACTTGATGACACGGCTAGTAAGTGGCAGAGTCAGGATATGGATCAAGGCAATATGGGTGTACCTGAGCCATCCTGCCCCTCCACAAATGCTTACTGAGCACCTGCCAGAAGCCAGGCATGGTTGTCAGCACTGGGAATAACGGTGGGAAAACAGATGCTGTCCTTGCCTACTGTGTGGTGAGAGAGACAGTATGTGTGTTGGGGGGAGTATCAAATAAGTGAACATAAAACTATAGCTATGACACACACGCTGCAAAGGAGAGGTCATGGTGCTATGAGGATGAGAGGGATATGAATCAGTTCAGGTAAAGGCAGAGGAAAACTGAGCTGAGAGCAGAAGACTGAGTAGGAATTAATTGGATGAAGAAAGGAGTAGGCTATTTCAAGCAAAGGGCAAAGGCATGTGCAAAGTCCCTGTGGCAGGACAGAGCACACACCACCCTCCCATCTCAGTGGCTGGAGTAAAGAGAGTGAGCAAGTGGGTACTCACTTGGAGACATGGGCCATGCAGGGACTTAGAGATGACAGTAAGGAGTTTGGTGTTTATCCTGAGGGTGATATGGATGGGCTGGGAGACTCTCCAGGAAACAAACACACAAATGGAGACAGAGCCAGTGTGTCTGGGAATCTGTAGAGGTAGTTGATCATGTCTGGAACAGAGCAAGTTCCTGAGATGAGGACAGTGGTGGAGGTTTTGGAGGGGCAAGGATGCTAGAGGAGGGGGTACTCTACCTGGAGGCTTGGGGAACTCACCAAGAACGTGGGACAGGGACAGATTTGATCAGATTTGCAACAGAGTGAAGAAGAGTGGAAGAAGAGGGACTAGAGTCAGGGAGATGGGTAAGGAAGCTGTTTCCAGAGTGGAAGGAAGAGATGGGGAGGGGCTGTCCTAAGGCAGAAGCTAATGTTTTGGAGCAGAGTCACTGGCGGCAGTAAGGGGAACCATAGCCAAGACCTGGCCACCAGCTGGAAGTGGAAGGTGAGGATGACCATAGTGATAGCTCTCCAACACTCCTTTAGTTGAGCCATTCTGCTGACTGTTGTTGGTATCCCACTGTGGTTTTAATTTGTATTTCCCTGATGAGTCATAATATTGAGCACCTTTTGATAGTCTTATCTGTCATTCATGTATCTTCTCTTATGAAATTTCAGCTCAAGTCTTTTGGCCATTTTTTGGTTTGTTTTTGTTTGCTCATTTTAAAATTGGATTGTTTGGTTTGTTATTGATTCATAGGAGCTGTTTATATATTATGGATATGAATATATATTTTGTGAATATTTTCTCCCAGTCTGTGATTAGCTTTTTAATTTTCACCATGGTTTCTCTCAATGAGAAGAGGTTTTAATTTGGATTCAAGTTCAATTAATCAAATCTTCTGTTTAATGGTTAGTTCTTCTTGTGTCCCTGTCTAGCAAATCTTGGCTGATCCCAATGTCATAAAGGTATTCTCCTGTGTTTTCTTTAAGAAGCCTTATGATTTCAACTTTCACATTGTGGGCATGACCCGTGCTGATATCCTGGAGGTTGTAAGAAAGTGACATGAAAGGTTTGGGGGGGCTTTCTTCTTGTAGAAGTCCAGCTCATGTCCTGGTTCCATCTACCATGTAGCCAAGGACCTGGTTTCCACTTACTTTCTGATTCCTGTCACTAGTAATCCACTCAGCAATCAGGTAAGCACAGTGCCCCTGGTGTCCTGACTTCCAGAGGGAAGAAGCAGACATCTTGCTTCCCCAGGAAAAAATGTGCATGCATTTTTGGTTGACGTTTAATCACTTCTGGCACAGAGTGTGGTGCTGGTGAAATCTTATTTGCTTCATCTTTATAAAATATTTACTCTTTTAATTATATGAACTGCCAAGATTCGAGGGCACGCTTTAGACATTTCCCAACTGAGCCCTCAGCACAATCTCTCTGATGGCCTCTTCCGAGCATCTATCACATGTTTGCAATCTCTCCAAACCCATGAATCATATTTAAATGCTTTCCATATCCCATAATTCTCTTTTTACTGCTCTATTCAGTTAATTACACTTGCTCCCCATTCATCTGAGACATACAGTTTGGGGCTGGGATTTGGAGAGAGAGAAAAAAAAATGGAAACAAACTTCGTAATGAAAGTCCTTTCATATTTTCAAGGTTTAATCCAGGTTTGTGTTTCAGCTTGCACTTGGAATTCCTTCTCTAACTACTTCTAAGTAACTCCATCTGCCGCTGGGTTGGTTCCCATCTTTAAATCCACTGGTTGAAATCCCTTTGTACAAGGATCGCCTTCATATTTAATATGTTTCTCACATATCATCATCCTCTCACCCACTCACGTCAACCACATCAGGCCATATTACTCAATTTCTACAAAGAACTGAGAACATAAAAATGTGCACCAGCACAGCCAGCTGGTGAGTAACAATGCTACTTTAAAAAAAAGTATTTGCAAGTGTGTGTGTGTGTGTGTGTGTGTGTGTGTGTGTGTGTGTGTGTGTGATAAGGGGAATAATTAAAGGCCTGTGTCTAATGTTATTAAAGCTGATGAGACAGGAGCAGAAATATTCACCAATGCTGGCAATCAGCCCATAAACCTGATATTTCATTAAACAAATAGTGAAATATTTCAATGGAGCATAATCTACAAAAATATTGAATCACTAGGCTGTACACCTGAAACTAATATAATATTGTAAACCAACTGTACTTTAATTTTAAAAAAAATAGTAAAATAAAAGCAAAGCTAAAGCTTTATCAGTTTATAGAAATTCCAAGTAGGGAAACAAAGCAAAATAATGAAAGCTGAAGGGTCACTTGAAGGGTCTCTGATGCCCAAGTGATCGGCTCCCTACCCTCCCTCTGACTCATTCACTACATACCCCACACACTGCTTAAAGCACACTGACTTCTTTTCTTTCTTCAGATACCCCAAAGACACTCCCACCACAGGGCCTTTGCACCTGCAGTTTCCTCTCTCTGGAATGCTCTTCGTGGAGCTAGCGCCCTTCCTCCCTTATGCCTCTATTCCAAAAATCAGTGAGATCTTTCTGGGTTTTCAAATCTAAAATTTCAATGACTGTTACTTCAAGCCTTTATTCACATCTCACTGCCCTGCTTTGTTTTCTTTGCCTTAGCACTTGTGACCACTGTGCACACAATTTTATGGGTTTTTTTTTCTTTTTATCATCTTTTCTCTCACTAAAAAGAAACTGTAAGAGCAGGGATTTTTCTTTAATTTTGTTCTGTGCCATATCCCAAAATGCCATCACACAGTTAGTGCTCAAAATATATTAGTTAGATGAATAAACACATGAAATCACAAAAATGGATAATTCTCAATGCAGGGAACAGAGTAGCACGTAGCTGTGCAAGAGTCATTCATGTATATGTGGGAACTGAGGAATATCAAAGAAAACAAAGTTGGTAAGACAAACTGCTGGCTACCAACTCATTATCTTGTTTCTTCTCTTTGACAGAGAATCTAAGGGAAAAGACAGCATGACAGCCAATCAAAGTCTCCAATTCCCAGCCTCCCTTGCAGAAAGGAATGGTCTCATGACTAAGTTCTAGCAACAAAAACTAAGTGAACATTTTTGGGTGGAGTTTCTGAGAAAGTTCTTAAAAACTTGCTGGCTAAATTGGTAGCGGCCCTTTTGCCTTCTCGTCTTTCCCCTCCTACTTTCCTAAAACATAGATGCGATGGTTGGCACAGCAGTGTCCATCTTGTGATGCGGAGACAATCCTGAGGATGGACACAGCATGCTGGAGATGGCCTACGAGATGGAGGAGGGAAGCCTGGGCTTGGACTGTCACTGCTGCATCAGGCCTGGGCTGCCTTCCTCAGGGCTTCATTTTATGAGAGAAAAATGAGCCCCTTTCTGGTCCATGTTATTGTTATTTGGGGATCTGAATCACTAATAGTTGAATGCTGTTTACTAAGTTAAACTATTGGGCAAAATTGGGGTACCTGCTTTGCTTTTGTTGAACACTTGGTGGTTATCCTGGGAAACTGTCTCTATGTTGGCCATGACTGAAGAAACCGCATTGTCCCCTGATCATGAAGCATTTTCTACTCCAGTGCCTGACTACTGTAACATCCTTTTTCAAGGCCAACCTACTACAGTGGAGCTACATCAAATCCACCCAAGTTTCAAAAACAAGATTATCATACCAGCTTGCACTTGTGTTGAAAATGGCAACATCCTGCCGTCATTAGAGGTGGCTCTGAAGTAGCTCTCGTTTCCCAAGGCATGGGCTTGATCAAAGGAAGCTAGAATCAAATTGTACTGATAGTTTCTTAAGGTGGTTTGAATATTTGAAAATTAGCTACTTCCTTCTAAATTCAGAAGTTTTGGACAATGTCTTTTTAAAGAAAACTCAACTTATTTGTCCCCAAAAGCTGTCCCAACACCTTGTATTTACACATATGTCGGGGAACTGCTCTTCCCCATCCACTGCACACTTATTGTGAGGTGAATATCACAGTCTTAGTTAAATGCAACAGATGAGTGATCCCATCTGGGGCGGCTGACCAGTGGGGGCCAATTAGAGCCCTTCACTAGGATTTTGGAAATGGAACCAAGATTGGTGGAAACTGAACATGTATAAACCTGGGAGCTTTTGTTGGTCATGCTTCCCCACTTAGAAGAGAAATAGAGAAATCCACAATGCAGACAAAGAAGATATTGAAGCAGAAAGACACAAAGTGTGTGGTGTGTGTGTGTGCGGTGTGTGTGTGTGTGTGTGAGAGAGAGAGAGAGAGAGACAGAGAGAGAGACTGAGATTGGGTAGGAGTCAGAGAAAGAAAAAAGGGGGGCAAAAACCTAACAAACCAACAAACTTTCTTGGTTCCCCCGAGGGCAATTCAGATGCCTGGTTCCAGCCCACTCCCAGCTCTTGATTTTCTTGACTTTTACTAAATTCCTGAGGCTCCCTCTAATTCACTCTTTTCCACATAAACTAGCTGGAGTCCATTTCTGTAACTTGTAACCAAAACTTTAACTACCACATAAACTTCCAAATACTCTTTCAGAATTTGAAGAACAGTCAGTGATTCGTGTGTAGTTTCTTAAAATGACACTTCTAAGACTTTTATGGTTTAGCTCTTATATTTAGGTTGTTGATCCATTTTGAGTTAATTTTCTTATATGGAATGAAGTAAGAGTTCAGCTTTATTCTTTCGTAGGTAAATACCCAGTTGTCCCAGCAGCATTTGTTGAAGAGTCTACTCTTTCCCCATTGAATGGTCTTGGCCCCCTTGTTGAAAATCAGTTAGCTGTAAATGAGACACTTTCTTGCCTTGGCTTTGGTGACTTAACACTCACTCTGGCCTCGTCTCCTTTACGGGCTCAACATCTTCCTAGCCATTAAGGCTCAGCCCTGTGCATATTTTTCTTATCACTCCATGCTTGCTCTCTGGGTAATGTCTAGCTTTAATTACCACCCATTTGCAGATGACTCATATATGTGGATTTTCTGCTCAGCCCTTTCTGCAGAGCTTCAAATCTGCACATCCAACAACTAACTTGCATGTATCTTCTTGGATATCACAAAGCCATTATAAAATTCACATGCCCAAAACCAAACTATGGCTCATTCCTCCTGAAACCTGGTTCTCTTCTGATGTTCCCTATCTTAGTGAATAGCACCAACAGTTCTCCTGTTATCCAAGCAAAGAACCTTCTCCCTAACCTCTCATGGCTCCCTAACCTCCCAGCAAAACCTGTAAATCATAAATCTTACCTACCTCTCAAATTCATCCACTTCTCTCCCCTGCACCAGCACCACAGTTTTTGAGGCCTATGTTGGAAAAAATAATAATAAACACTACTGAGGAACACAATCTTTTTTAACACATAAAGTGACAACTCAAGTCCTTGAATTTCATGGAAGTCAGTACTTCCCAAATACAGGTTTAATTTGGTTCCAATCAAATTAATTATTCATTTGTACAATCAAAAATGTTTATTGGTTAAGTACTAAATGTTTATTGGTGAGTGCCAAGTGACAGGGAAATTTTAAAATTCTTCTGCAAATTAAATGGGCAAGATTATTGAAGATATGTGAAAAGGAAGAATAATGAATAATAAACTGACAAATATAAAAACATATTATCAAACTACAGTTATTAAACCAGTATGTTACTGACACAAGAATAGCCAAGTAAACCAATGGAACAGGACACATATTTTTATCATTTCAAATTCTTGAGAAAAATGAATGCAATCAGTAGTTTTAGAAATATGTTATCTATTTAGAAAAATGAAATTTATTTCCTGTCATCTACTATAATAAAAAATTCTGAATCAATACAGAGTTATGTAAAAAATTGGAAGGATAAGTATCTTAGGGAGATACTAAATAGCTACATGTTTTTAGGGTAGAAAAGACATTTCTAAGTAGATACACAAATGAAAACACCATGAAGGACATGAGTTGTGTGCCTGAATGCATAAAAATGGAAAAAAATAATATTTTAAAAACAGTATCAAAGGTTGATATCAAATTAGGTTAGAATACAAAATATATACAAAGGTTAATATTTTTAAATTCTAAAGGGTTTACAAACCCATAAGCAAAAATGAAAACCCTAGTAAGCAAATGGTTAAAGAATTCAAACAGCTGAGTCACAAGAGAAGAAATCCCAATAACCAATAAACTAATGATAAGGGTTTAACATCACTAATAATTTAAAAATACAAATTAAAATGACTACTTCCCTCAGCAAGTTCAAAGAATCAGCAAAAAGCAAAAACTGCAATAGACACTTTGAAATACTGCTGGTAGTAATTTAAATGGATATACAGTTCTTGAGGTTTAATTTGGCAAAATGTATCAACAGTCTTGAAAATGTTCTCTGCTTTGAACTAGTAATTCCACTTCTAGGAATTTTCTCCAGCCTAAAAAAAAAAAATGATCTGAGATGTACCCAAATGTGTCTAGATAAGGATGTTTATTACAGTGGTTCCTTTAACAGCAGCCAGAAATCAAAAGCAGCAAGTAGGTTTTAAAATGTCTCAATGCATTAGGTAGGCATATTTGATGGAATGCTGTGCAGGCATTGAATACACTATTTTAAAAGAATATTTAATGAAATAGAGAAATAGAGTTACAAAAATAGACAGGATTAGAGTGTGGGAAGGAACACCACAAAGCATCATCAATAATTTTTTCTAGAAGGTAAGATTATAGGTGACTTTTATTTATTTGCTATCCATTTTAGCATGGTCTTCGTTCTCTAAAAATCTATTTTTGTTTACTTAACATTTTTTTCAACATAAATGCATCATCATCATTAAATACGCAAGTGATGGGTTCACATGGGGAGTCCCCCTCTGCCTACCATCCTATGTGCCTCTCCAGAAGTAATTACTATTAAAGGTAGGTATATATCCTTCCAGACATTTTTCTGTATATTTACAAATATGAATGGAAACTAATTTTATAATCAGAAAAATACAGTTCTTTAATACAACAAAACAAAACAAAACAGAAAAGAACTGGCTGGATATTTTTGCAAATTACCCAATATCTAAAACTTAAGGAATGAAGACAGCTTTGATTTCAGGGTAAAATCATTCACCTCGATTTTAAATGACCGGAAAAAAAAAATTGCCCAGGAACAATTTTTAAAGTTGGGGTGGTGGACAAGGTATATTAAGGAAGAAATTAGCTTAAAATTTAGTTAGAAGCAAACTATCTTCTGTCCCTTCTTTTCTGATTAGAAAATGTGAAACCAATTCGTGACCTCTCATTAACATTTTTAAATAAGTACATTTTGAAGAGTAAAGGTCATGTGTGAAATAAATACAAATAAATATAAATAAACGCAAGAGGAAAGCCCCCGGCACGATTCGAGGGCAGAACAATCCACGCGGCGTGTCCCTGTCGCCCGGCCAGCTCCCGTCTGCACCCTCCGAGCTGGCGGTGGGCAGCCAGGGGAGGGTGAGGATATTAAACGGTTCTAATCCTATTCTACTTTATGACTAGCTCGAGAAATGACCTCTAGCGAGATCTGGCCCTTGTTCTATCCAGCAAGTAGATTTTTCTTACAGAAAATAAATTAAAAAGGTGTGACCTTGCTGAAGGCTGGCCGAGAAAATGAGGTACATCTTGTCACGGCCAGAGGAACCTATTTGTTCAGTTTGAAAGGCTGCCGCTTTGCTCCGATTAGAAGTTAAGATAAAAGCTGGGGTTGAAAAGAGGAGAAACATTTCTAAGCGAGGAAATTAAAGAGCTACATTGGAGACCCTTTCAGCCCTACAGTTGGCTTTTTGTGTGGGGTTTATCAGGTCCCATCAGCCACACCTCGTCTCCGTGCTCCCAGCTCCCTCTGCTCCGAGCACACAAAAGCCTGCCACGGCGGGAGAGGGGGAGAAGCCCCGTCCCCGGGAGCCCCGGGCAGCCCCACGTCCCTCCACCGCAGGTCACGGCAGCAGAAAGTGACCCACCCAAATTTTATTCACTGTGCAAAAGGACTCAAAGTCATTTCATCGCTTGCACTGAAGGGACCCAGTGGGGAAGCTTTATTCCTTCCTGGCCAATAAATGTATCACATCTTGGAGAATGCCCCAAAATTCACTCACAGAAATGGGCATTGCAATGTCTCTGTGTCCATCAGAGTTTCGAGCCAACAAAAATTTCCACCCAAAGCCCCTGAAGCAAAGAAACCTTCTTTCAACCTCTCTCTTCATTTTATAGACATTTTTTTCATGCTCCAGAATGTCTTTCAACTTTAAAAGTAAAAGCTCAAACGGGAAAAGAGGAGGCAAGAAAAAAATACTGGGATTTTCCACATGCTCTAAATTTGTACCCAACCTCTATTCCTTGGTTCTCTTGCTTTATTGAGGGTCCAGAGAATAGCTGGCGAGGCCAGACTTCTCAACCGAGAATTCAAGGTCCTTGATCGTATGAGACCAACTCATCTTTCCCACTTTATCGCTCTTTATTCCCTTCCACATTCCAGTCTCAAATATATTTTCCTCTTTCCAACCTCCATGTCTTTGCTTGAGCTGTTGATGCGGCTGGAATTCCTTTCCTACTTTCTCTTTCCCCAGTGCCAGCTATCTGCGTGTTCATGTGTCTTCATTTGCAGACTGTCTGCCTGTCTGGGGAGTGGGTCAGTTTGCTAAGCCTGCCAGAACAAAGTACCCCAAGTCCCGTGGCAAATACTGGTGAGCACGGGAGGAGCCAATGTTCCATTTTAAGGTGACATCTCTTCTGTGAGGTAAACCCCCTCCATCTCTTTTCTCAAACCTTAGCAAAATCTGCTGGGCAAATTAAGGGTTTCTGAGAGTGGGTTTTAAATGCCCAAATCAGGAAATCCAAGTTTCATAGCTGAGCTGAAGCATTTTGGGATACAGGCAACACAAGTATGGTGAGGGAATCCACAGAATGGAACTTAAGAAGCAGAATCCAGAGTCATATGGGGTGGGGGAGAAGAACCCCAAATCCAAAACAACCCATCAGCAGTCTCTACCCTCTAGAATCCCCTGGAAGATTAGGAAAGTCATGGGGCTGTCTCCATACCTGGAATGGGATCATGCCAATTTCTTTGGGTTCTCAAGAGACTACTTTGGCCTACATCTGGATTGGGGTAAAATGCCGCAGTTGGAAGACTCAGTCCTTATGGCCTCTCCAATGTTAACATTGCAATCCAGCTTTTTCACAAACATTTAAACAATAATTGGCTAAGACTTTCCGTTTTGAGACCACCATTTTAAGAAAACTGAGCCTCTTTGTGCACTGCTCCCCCCAACAAATATGCTCTCTAGATAAATAAAACTGCATTGTGTGGCTTGTCCAGCAAAATGATTTGTCCACTGAATGATGCCCCAAAGTCTTAATATCAACAAGATGGGCTTGATCCCTGTGCTTGATCTTAACCACGTACGTATTACTTAGCATCCTAAGAGTGCTGGATGCTTGGTTGCCTGCAGAAAAAGGAGGAAATACTACCAATTACCATGAAACTCAACCATCAGAAATGTCTGCTCCTTAGAACAGCTGGTGACAAGAGGGAGAATTATGGCCCCCTCCGAATATTGCTAAACACTATCAAGAACAAATTACAGTATCCAACATTAACAACTGCTGGCTGAGACCACAGGCCAAGACTGTAAGTATTTCCCCTGGCATGGTTCTTTGGCATCCTTCAAGTTCACCTTCTACTCCACAGCAATCCAAGGCATATTTGCAAGACACTCAGTGCAATGTTGATAGTGTCACTGTGCCCCAAATTGCTTACAATCTATATTTTATGTGTGATTAAAGAATGAGCTCTTCTACCTTTTACTGTTCCCCACTGACAATAATAATAGTAATAATAACTACCAATTTTAAGTGCTTATTAAGCATCCAACCATATTCTAAGCACTTCATACATGCTATGTTTTTAAGCCTCATCTATAATGATCCTAGGATCTCAGTACTGTTATTTCCCCAGTTGTACACATGAAGACAAGAAAGCACAGAGGGTGTTAAGTGTCTCTCTAAGGTACAGGTCTCACAACTAGGAAGAAAGACAGGCAGGGTTCAGATCCAGAGCTGGGGCATCTCCTCCACCGCTAATGCTTTTAACCATAATCTGACACATACCCACACTACTGATGTAGAGAAGGGCAGCGTGGCTAAGCTAGATGGACTTCTACTTAAACATGCTTCAACCTGTCATAGTCAACAAAAGCAAGACATAGACAGCGTGTGTTGCAGTACTGCTGCCTCACCTGCATTTTCCTACCCCCGATGCTTAATTTCTTCCCTCATTCCACGGTAAGATCAATGGTGAAGAGAGACTGGTAAGTTAAAATCAAGTTTTGAGAAAAAGTTTGTTTCAGGATATATGTGTAGCATGTATGTTACAAATTCGACTAACATCCTAGGTTGTAAGTTTGGTTTACCTAACAAATATTTTCCATTTGAGGGAATGAAAAGTCATTGATTACAGACCCAAGGTAGCCCATCCAAAGGAGCAACTGTGAATGCTTCTAGCTGTGAGCACCAAAGCCAGATGGGAGTGCCAGACCAAACAAGTATCAGATTGTCACCTTGACCAAACAAGTGCCAGGGATGATATAAAAATTTTAAAATGGGACTATAAAGGAAACTATAGCATGAGAGGCCAGAGAACAAGAAAGGGCACTGAGAAGGATGGTACCCTCATCAAGAAGAAGCTAGAGGCTTACTCCCCAGTAAAAAGGGGTGCGGGAGTAGTGTCCTTGCTCAATCATCACAATAACTGTGTGTTGGCCACAGTCCATTGGGACCTGAGGCAAATGCATCACGAAGCCTGTGAGTTCTTTTGGATCACTTCCTTTCTCCATGTTCCTATGGTTGCATGTGCTGCTTCCCCAAATCAACAAGGACAGGAGGCTTAGTCAGAGCCATCATCAGGCACTTGGGAGTTTAGGAGTTCCAGGGATATGTGGATCCATTAGAGCATCACCCACAGCCTCTCACCAGCTCCACTGCTCTACTTCCCCTCACACCTCCTCGTGCTAAACATCCCCCCCATGTCCCACTTGGAGTGCATCCACCTCCTCCAAGGGCCCTCCAGAGCCTCAGCTTCTAGCCCCAGCACTCCAAGTACTTTCCTTACAAGGAAAGCCTTCCCACTCCAAGGTGAGACCCAGTGAAGAACAATTTCTCCATTTCATTGTCTGGGGATTATCTGAGGAGACTGATCTACAGAGAACAAAGTGGGGAGGGGATGGGTGTGTCATTGTAAGCCTTCCTGAATCTGTGAATCAGTTCCTCTGGGTGGATTTGTCCTTCATTTTGTTTCCTTAGGTCCCATCTCATGGTTTGTTTTTTGATTTGGGTCAAACCTTTTGCTGCTTGGGTTTTTGGATACAACCACCCCAAACGAGAGGTTCAGAAAGCGCTAACAATCTTGTCCCCCACCTCCAAATACCTCACCTATGCCCCACTTCTCCCTCCAGGATCCCATCTCTAAGGTGACAACGGGGCTCGCCAAGACCCACTCAAAGCTGCCCATGTGGATGGGGCTTAAACAGAACATATCAGGTACGTAAACAGCCCCTCTTGGCCCACTGAAGTGTTAAGCAGATTTAGTCCTCTCAATAATGGAGTTAGTGCCCTGACACTTCATCAGCTATGCTCACATGGAGAACGTCTCTGAGCAAAAGAGGGACACTTCTTTGCTCTGACCTAACGGTTGGTTCAAAAGCAGCTGAGTTCTATTTTCTATTTTCAGTATTCCTCATTGAAATCATGTTGTAAATGACAAAGAAGCTTGTAGAGGGAAGGATGATGAGCAAAAGAGAGAAGTATGAGAGAAAAAGGCAGGAAGCTCCTTCTTTTTGAGGACCTACTATGTGCCAGGTACTAAGACAGCTAATCCTGAGAACAGATAGAAGCTCCTAGAAAATGTGTCGATTGCCTTCTTCCATGTGAGTTTTAATTAAGTGATTTTTCAGTTCTGTAACTTTGGTTTGCTGTGAAAGGGCCTTTGTACATTGTTTGTCACGCCTGGTCTTTTTTAAGATTTCTTTTCAAACCCAATTTTGTATATTCTAATTGCAAACTCCAGTTCAAGTTCCTAAAACACTCTCTTATAATTATCACCAAACAAATGCAGTGATTCCACAAAGCCCAAACATGTGTCACATTAATTCTCACAACTAAAATACTTTCATTTTTCTTGGACTCTAAGCAAAACGGACCATAAGCAAAGTGTTTGATAAAATGACAGGTGGAATTCCATCCAATTAAGACATAAATATTTTTCCAGAGGCTAAGCTCACTGCAAAATAATAATCTTCACTCAACACATCTTTACATGTCTGTGGCAAAACACCTGTCTAAAACTGTTAACACTAAATATTTTGGGAGCTCTGTACTTCAAAGACATCCCTGAAAACGTCAAGCATTGTTAAAATGCTGAAGTAATTTTGCTTAAATGCTTCTGTGACAACTGTCCGACTTGATTTGTTTTAGCTGAATACATTCCGAATATTGCTTGGAATCTGTGAATTGATCATTTGCCAAAAGATGAGAACTGGGCTGAAGTCAAGAGAATTACATGCATCAAAGAAATGGAAAAAAATGGGGGGAATCTTCGGGTATTTTAAAAATGCAATTTATCTTCTGGGTTGGAAACTTCAAAAGAACACTCTTACCTATTGATAGCATTTGCAGTAGAACTACAAGTATACAGTAGAAATCATTCTGATTCTTGACCAAATTCATACATACAGAGTCACATCTAAAGTTCCTCATGCAGAGAATAAAAAGCATGTTTTAAAGTACCTTGTCAAAATCAGTGATTGAGCAATACAAAGTTGAGGCGTTTTCCCAGGAACTTTTAGCTAGTTGGTTGCCAAGTGCTTAGAGTTCTTAGAATCACAGAATATTAAAAGTAGTGATCATCTAGTCCAACAGCACCCTTTCTGCCCTGACTCCCTCATTTTGGGGTAGGTAAATTGAGGCTCAAAGACCTGCAGCCAACCATACTTGGTTAACAGAAGTACCTTCAGCAAGAGCTTAAAAGTAGAGCTGATGAGTGGGCAGCTGGGGAGACATTTATGAAACTTTTCAAGATATGGTAAAAAATGGAAGAAAAATGTCAAAGAGGTATAATGAAGTCAATAAAAAGAGGAACCCAGGTGAGCTGGGTAATTACTATGGGCCAGGCATTGTACTTTACATGCATCATCTCATTGCACTCTTGCACCAGGATGCCATTATTATTCCCTTTTACAGACAAAATCTCTAAGCTAGGCAGATAGCAACTGACAGAGTCAAGACTTGGAGTCATCTCTGTCTGACTCAAAATCCTTATTCTTAACCATCTGTGGAACTTCCTCCCAGTGTTTATGACTACAGAGCTTGTTTATTTTCCATGAATTCAAGCAGGCACCATTGTAACTTGAGAAATCTACCATGACAATGATTTGGGGGAGTGGGGTCTGAATCAGCTACAAGTCACACCTAAGCTAGGGAATCTGATGAGAGTTTGTTTTCAGGGCTAAAGGTAGAACGACCAGGGTCTGGAATTTCTCAAGAGGCCCTAATTCAAATATTCTGTCCCTTTGTTCCCATAAGGACCCTCATTTTTGACATATGTGTGTTCTGAATTATTTTACAGCATGTTCCAGGGCCTTGACTTAGTCTGACACTCCTGGAGTCAACCCAAGAATTACCTATACTCCTGGACTTCCAGACATATTTTTATTGAATGCCACTAGTTTAAGGCCTGCCCCACACCAAACACCCCATGTTGGGTCTAAACAAAACCAACACTGAACCTAGAAGAGATCAGTTATTTTCATTTTCTCTCCATAATAGGACTCTTTCTGTGGAAAGCATCCGAAAACCAAGTCAAACAGGTCGAAACAGAAAGGGGATAAACTGTCTCCGTGACCTGAAAACCCTTGAGGCAGCTCTGTCTGCAGATATGTCTGAATCTCGGGACTCTAAGAGAATCGACAGGACTTTAGTCCTTCCTTTTTCATTTCTCAGCTCTTTGTCTCTACGGCTGGGGACACTCAAGCAGAACCTGTCCACATGGAGGCAAAAGGACCCAGCCTCCCCACCCTCCGCAGTTCCAGCAAAAAGAGAGTCTGTCTTTCTCAGCTTTTCCAACAACAGCCCCAAGTCGGGGCTAATCAGACTAGCTTAGTCATGTGTCCACCACTGAACCAATCACAAAGAAGCCAGAGGGATGGGATGTGTTGATTGGCCAGGCCTGGGTCACATGCCCACCCCTAGCCGTGTGAAGATGTGGGCCCTCTGTCTGGTCTTATGAATTAAGAGTAGGAGATGGGTGGTTCCTCTGGAATAAAACCTGGGAGCTATTACCTGAAGTGGGGGGAAATCGGTGCCAAACAGGCAAAATCAACAAATGCTCCCACCACCTCCCAACTCTCAGTCACTGCCGTCCAGGAGAGAAGGCAGGTACTAGAGAGGGTATCTAGAGTAGGTACACAGGAGCTGAAGCAATCAGGGGTGGGAAGCTGAAAGATGTAGTTTCAAACTTCAGTTACTCCAGAACCAGCAGAGCTTGTTAGAAAGGCAGTCTCCTATGCTCCACTCCCAGAAATTCAGCAGATCTGGGGAGTGAGAAGTCACATTTTTTACTGCTTCCCTCAGTGTAATGTAGGTGAACTGTATTTCGAGAGACATTGGTTTAGATCCTCGGAAGGTAGACGAGTTGTAAAGTATTAAATGTGTTTCGCTAATGCAAAATCATAGCCAGAGGGAGTCTTCAAAACAAACAAATCTTGACAACTGCAGTCTGTGAATTTCTCTCTCAGTAACCACACTGCTCACTACCTCTTGGGCAGTGCCAGGTGCTTAATAAATGCTTTGGGAGATGAGGCTCTTCATCAAGGCAACTTGCTGAGGGCTGGTTTGTCCACCAGTAACATAAAGACGTATGGGATTTACAAACAGCTTTGCATGTCTGATCAGAAACACTACAGCTTATTGTCAAATGCATAAGGCTGATAAAGGGAAAAGTAGTTTAAGTAAGTGGGATTCTAAAATCTTTTTTAAAAGACGAAGGGGGGGGGGGGAGAAAACACCTCCACCACTAGGAAAACATTTAAAGAGCAGAAAAGTAGAAACAATGTATTGTAATTTGAATCTTTCTCCTCTCCTCTCTCCTCCCCTCCTTTCCCCCCTCCCCTTTCCTCCTCTCCTTTCTTTTCTTTTCTCTTTCTTTTTTTTTTTTTTTTTCCTTTCCTCTTTGTTAAATGCACCATTGGTAGATAACCAAGCACAGAGCAATAATGGGAGCCACAAATCTTTTTAAAGCGTTCCCCATAAGGGTGACAGGGCAGGAATCTCTGGGAAGGTCAGCCCAACCCGGTCCTAGGAGAGCTTGCTCCTTGAAACTTGAAACTTGCCAAGTGCTATCACTTCAAGGCACACAGACCTAAGAGGATTAAGGTAAGTATCCCTCCTAAAAGCTTGAAAAAACAAAGATTAGTTTTTAGCATCACAAAGAAACATATTTATATAGGCTCCAAAGGAGAGGAAATATGTTAAGACTTCTGGAGTGGGGGTGGAGATGAGGAGAGACACCGTGGGCAGAAAAGACAAATCACCTCTAAGCAAGCGGGAAGGAGCACTGCTACAAGGTTATCCACTGTTTACAAAGAAATAGATTGAAATTGAGATTTATGCAAAAGTAACAAGACATGTACTGCAAAACCGTACTGAGCTTAATTTACTAAGTAAGCATTTGTGATTAGACCAAACAGTGGACTTTTGTTTTTCTCACTGTATCACAATGGAGGTGAGGATTATTAGGATAATTAACAGCTAAGTCAACACTGCAAGAACTTGCTCATCTTCAAGAAAAATACACCTCTTTTAATAACTTCAAGAAGACTTTACTATATAGTCATAATGGAGTAAATCACTTAAATTCTTTCAACCCTCGTTTCCAAAGTAGTTTTACTAAGTCAGTGATTTTTAAAAATTGGGAGAGGTTGCAGAACCATTGAAAAGTCTCAAGAAATCCATGAACCTCAGGAAAATACACACGTATGCAGAACTGTGCACATAACTCTTTTGCATTAGAAATATATTCCTTTCATATAGTAATCAACAAGATAAATTTCATCAAAATCTTATCCTTCACTTTTTTTTTCCAGACAAAAATGAATGGCTACTCCCCCCTCCTTCAAAAGAAAATAGATACAGATTACACAAATTAAACAAAAAGTAAACTTTAATTCTAGTTGAAAGTAAACTTCCACTGGAAAGTTCTTTTGTTTGGATTGCCTGAGGAGGCAGACCTGTGGATTGGTCTTTGACATGGCCATCGCTGACATTTAATCCATTTCATTTCTGCAAGGGACAAATGCAGAACTCCCATTGCTCCTGTGGCCAGGTAAGGGTGAGGCTAGTCAGAGAAATGCCAGAACTCCCCGAAACTTCAAGTGGAATGCTTTTTACAACAGTCCCTTTGTGAAGTCAGAGAGGTCACCTGTGCCAGGATCTGCCTAGTTGACAATGTCTACAAGCAGCAGAGGGTTAGGTATTTTAATGTTAAGGCACCCTGAGCTTAAGAAAATTTCAAAAAGCCTCTGTAGCCTTTCCAGGTGTCCATCAACTTCCACCTGCCACCATACTGACAACAGTTCGCCACCATCAAGTATACTTGTGAGGTCATTTCAACAGCACTGACCAAGGGTCCCCCAGTAATTCCTCCATTTCCGTATGCACAAGTTAAAATTTGCCCTCTTAGAGCTCATGAGCACATCTGATGTAAGCAATGTTCCCTCATCCAATTGAACTGTTGCTAAAGTCATGGGATATTTTACAGTAGATTTCATCTTAAAATCAAAGAAATATGTGAACTCTCCACCACCAGCCCCCTTACCTAGAAGGATGAAGGCTAAAGGGTTCAAAGCTTTTATGCAACAGCTTCCATAACAAGGAAGGCAAGACTTTGAATTAAGAGATTTATCATATTCATTTTTTTTAGCCTGCCAAGAATGCCAAGACTTAAAGAAATTCTTCTGAATTGTTTTGAGAATGTACATTTATCTTCTGCCAAATAGTCAACAGAGTGTGTTAGACTTGCCCCTGGAAGCTAGGGAACTTCAGGATTTTGGAGCAAGCCTTCACAGTCTGTTTCCATTTTTTGACAAGCCCCCAGAAAGGTGGTGATTCAGAACTCAGCTCTAGCATCATGGAGATGCTTCCCTGTGCTTGACCAGATGCCTGCCAGCATCGTGGGCAGACTATTTTGACATTAGTGGAATCCTCTGAAAAGAGCAGCAAGTTACAATAACGTACAGAACCTCTTTATTCACCAAGCAGCAAAACCAGATGAGATGTCAAGCTTTGCAGGTGTACAGCATCTCAGGTCAGATTTCCCCCCAAACAGTCCCTGACATTGGGATATGAACGCAAGTAGCTTATTTTGGAGGCGATCCCAGGAAGTACCTGTGGGAGAGTGGGGAAGTGAGTCAGAGAATGGAAAGAAGACATTAACAGGTGTATTATCAAGCTGGTTACTGCTGTGGGCCACTTGGGTGCAGTACTACTGGCAAATTCTGGCCGAGAGTGGAGAATGCACTTCAGAATCGTCCCAAGCAAGGGATGCTTAAACATCGACGCCTGCTCATCACTGGTTGGGGGCTGCTCCGTTGGAGATACTAATTTTTCCAGCATTTTGAGCCTGCTTGGTGCATGGGCCAAGCTTACTCCAGCAACCAGAAAATATTCTTAGGCAGAGAGCGGCAGGTGTTTAAAGCAAGAAGTCATCAGAATTCAGGGGGTGGTGAGTGCTGAGGCGATACAGACAGAACATGGACAGGGTCTGCTACACACAGATACTGTTTTCTTCAAGGCAACGTTTTCACCATCTCCAGGAGGCTGCTGTAATTCCTAAAAACTGGGTCATCAGCACAGAGTTTTCTTTGCTGACATCATCCTGTATATGATAGACAAAAATAAGGCTGTACAGAGGACATCTCTAATCTCTTCCAGTTGTTTGATGAAGGGGCACAGAGTGGCTGGGAATTCCTCCAGGATCTGCTTCAAAATAGTGGGAAACAGTTCAAGGGATTCTGCAATGGATATCACTTGACCAAGGCAGTTCTACAATTTTATTCTTCCTTCCAAACTGTACCCTAGCTCAACCACTTCTAAGACACATGGTTTCAACAAGGCTGCCGCAACTATATGGATTATTTCACTGGTGCAGGGATAAGCAATCTCATAGGAAGCATTGAAACAAGGCAAGTTTGTGTGGAAATAATGAAAGTTTAGGTAAAGTTCCAGTATTTTCAAAACCAGTCTACTTTCCCCTTAATCCCATTTGGCATAGAAGATTTTCAAGATGGACAGGTAGAAAATACTCCTTTAACCTGTTGGCTTCATTCTTTCCATTGGTCTGAACCTTACTACATATGGCTTTTTAAAAATTATTATTATATCCTGTCACATCCAATGCTGCAAGTAAAATGGACTCATTATATATTTTTTTCTTTAACATTTCCCAATTTAGGTGTGGCCTGATGCAATCAAAGATGGGCATCCATTAAAATGTTGGAAGATCTTAATTCCTATTGATGGGAGAAATAATCTCAACCATGGTGATCAACACATGTTTCTGTGATAAGCTGAATGGTTATTTAGCACTCATCTTCTCTCCTCCTTCTTGCATTCTGGGCAGAGCATGCTTCCCCATCCCATGGATCTGGGGCTGGGCCATGTGACTTACTCTGGCAAACAGAAGTATAGAGGACGTGACACTAGCAGAAACCTCACGTGTCCTTGTGCATCTTGGTTTGGCTCTTGTGCTTCTGCTCTTCTCTGTAAGAACAACACATTGTGGGTAGCCACTGGTCCAAAGAGGATATGTGGAGGACACCTGAGTCTGACCTACATCTTGGATCCTGGAATCATGAGCCTGAGTCTAGCCTGGTCCAATCATTCCAATCAAGTTGCAACCAACTCATGGACCCCTGGGTGACAAATAAATGCTTGTCATTTTAAGACACTGATTTTCAGGGGTGGTTTGTTACACAGCATTATGGAAGCAAAAACTAACACATTACTTTATTGTATAAACTAGTATTCTTTATCCCCTCACACTTGGTTAGAATGCAAAATATCTTGGCACAGTTGGATTTAAAACTTTTTTCCCTAAAAAGTCAATTTTTCAAAAATAACAAGACATATGCTCAAGAAAATATATTCTTTTTAGTGTGTTTTATCCTCACTTCAACCCCAAACTATATGATCTGTGAGAACGGGCCTGTCATTCTACTCTTCATTTTGGAGGCTGGCACTAATTAACAGTCCATTACAATGGCATCCCCCAGCTGACGCCTTTTGATGTGAACTTTTTCAAGTTCCATCTCCTTGCTGTTATAACCTTACAACACTTCACTCTGCCACAGTTTAATTTGTAATCAAAATTATGAACTAATGAAATAACACAAAGCCTGTTTTAATAGGGTGGTTTGCTTGTTTGTTTTCAAAATTATACCAATTTGCCATTTTACCAAATTCACATCATTTTTTTTTTAATGAAAGCTACATCTTCACTATCACCATTTGAAATGAGAGGCCTCCTGGACTTGTTGCATACAATTAAACCACAACAAAAGGAAGCCGAAGTCATTTCACTTTTCATAAGGCTGTAATTATTCTTTAACTATTGGAATACGACATCCCTTAGGAGCTAATTATCGAAAAGCTCTCATCACACATAGGAAACACACAAACAAATCCTTCAAGCACAAAGTAAATGTTCAACATTAAAGAGCTGCATCCAGGAAGTCAGACCAATCAGTTGGTCCAGCTAATTACTAATCTGATTTTTGGAGTAGCTGCATTGGATAATTATGACGCCTATTCATAACATGAAAAGCACAGCCTTTGACTGACTTTAATAAAGATCTAGCTGCAAGAAAAAATGTGCTAAGAACCAGAATACAAAATTTGCATTGCAATAGAATCAAGTGTGCTAGACATTTTTTAATAGAAAACATTTCATTTATCACATGATAGATATACTTAATATACCTTTTTGTGGATGTCAGGTTGAAAGGCAAAGTAAGCTATTATATTGATATGATTTCCTATGAGCCATGCAGTAGTGCTCAAAGCCTAATTTGTATTTTAAAATGTGCATTATAAAATGCCTTTCTGAGTTAAATGAGATTCACATTAGATAAACATAACATTTTAAAGATTATGCTATGGATTATATTCTAAAGAAATTACTTATATGTGGAATTTTAAAAAATGAGACAAATGAACTTATTTACAAAACAGAAACAGACTCACAAACATAGAAAATAAACCTATGGTTACCAGTGGGGGAAGGAGAGGGTGAAGGGATAAATTGGGAGTTCGAGATCTGCAGATACTAACTACTGTATATAAAATAGATAAACAGCAAGGTCCTGCTGTGTAGCACAGGGAACTACATTCAATATCTTATAGTAGCCTATAAAGAAAAGGAATATGAAAAGGAATAGATATATGTAACTGAGTCATTATGCTGTACACCAGAAATTAATGCATTGCAAACTGACTATATGGCAATTTTTAAAAAGTAAGACAACCACCAAGCATATTTAACAGCGACACTCTAGAAAACTCACAACTAAAATTAGGTATAAATTAAAAAAAAAAATTAAAGTCAGAGTCATATACATAACGTGGTGACTACTCCTTCTTAAATGTATTCCTGTATCAGACTATTCAAATCCTTCTTAATTTTTAAATGGTTCTAAAACTAATAAACATCCTCATACACTGTTGGTGGGAATGCATAATGGCCCAACTTTTCCATATGGCGATTAGCCAAAAACTATCAAAATAGAAGTGTCTCTATCCTTTTGACCTCGCCACGTACCTTCTAAGATTTTCATCTTGTAGACGCACTTGTGTTAATACTCAGAAATAATGTATAAGGATGTTCATTACAGCATTGGAAGAGTAAAAATAATAATGATTAATAGGATAACAGTCCAATTATTGCCAATTAATAGAGGACTGCTTCCTGATAAATCTGTACAAGATACTAGGCAGCTACTGAAGACACAGAGAGAGAAGAGACCTATGTGCACAGGTATACAAAGATGTTCAAGATACATTCAATGCATAAAAAGGTAAGTTATAAAATAACATGCATGGTATGATCCCATTCTGCACCTTAACAAGGTATGCTTATACATCCCAGATAAATGTACATACAAATATTTTCCATCACGGTGTATGTTTATGCACGCGTATGTGTATGAGTAGAGAGATCACCATTGCTAAACTTTCTAGGACACACAACAGCGAGCAGCTCTTTCTTCAGGGGAGTGGTGGTCCTGTAGTACAAAAGCAGCCACTGACAATACATGAAGGAATGAGCATGGTTGTGTTCCAATGCAATCTTGATGGGAAAAGATGGCCAGCCCATGACCTGTGGTTTGTAGACCCCTACACTAAAGATTTTCATCCAGCCTCCATCGCTTTATGCAGCATCTACACACTCATGACTCCCAAGTTTACACCTCCAACTTCAATCTTGCCCCTGACAGTGATACTTGCATTCTACAAGGTAACCAACATTTTCACTTGGATGTTGGGGCTGAGATGACTAACCACTCAACATTGCGTGCCTTGTTCTATAGTGTAATTGTCTCTAAGAAGCAGCTACCTGGCCAAGGACTATCTTTCCCATTCTCCATTCACCCTTTGCATCAAGGTGGGCCCATGTTACTAGTTATTTCCCAGTGTTCCTTCCCCACTGCCTGTCTGCCACCTGTCAATGGAATGCAGCCCTAGAGGATGGTCGAGCCACAAGACAGAAAGAGCTGGGGTGCTTGAGTCACTATGTGGAAGATCCCTCATCCAATGAGAATTCCTGCATTAATCTATTACAGGAATGAGAAACAAACATGTTTTAAGCCATGGAAATATGGGGATTTATGGTGCAGTACATAGTATCACTCTAATTAGTACACGTATCTAATAGCCATCTAAAATTTAACATGTCCCAAACTGAAACTCTTCATTTTTTTCCTTCTGTGCTCCCTTCCCAGTGTCCTCATCTCAGAAAATGGCACCTCCATGTACCTATTTTTCAAGTCAAACACTTTGGTGTCATCACTGACTCCTGTTTCTCACATATCTGACATCCAATGCATCAGTAAATACCTTAAAACATATCCCAAGTATGGTCTTTGGTAATGGCTCCACAGCTGACACCCTAACCAAAGTCACCATCATTGGTCCCCTAAATGATTTCAATAGCTTCCCTCAGCCTCCCACTTCCACTGGAACCTCCCCTCTCCTTCTCTGTTCTCCACATCAACACCTGCTTGAGCTTTTCAATACAGAAGTCAGATTCCCCTCACCCACTAAGACAAACTCCATACAGTGGCTTCCATTGTGCCTAGAATGAAATCCAAATGTTGTCAATTCAAGTGTCAAGGCCCCCATGATCTGCTCCATGACTCTCTTCAAATTCATCTCCTACATCTCTTTCTCTTCAACTCCGATAAACTGTGTTGGCCTTGTCAACTCCCCCTCAAGCCTGGCGAGCAAGCTTCCCCCTTGCGGACTTTTATGTGCTGCTCCCATGGCCTTGGTTTTCACTTTCATTTCTTCTCTAGTTTTTCCTTCTCAGGGACGTCCTCTGGGGCCACCCCATCTACAACAGTAACCCTCCTCATCCTTTATCACCTTGCTCCATTTCCTTTCTCTTTACAGCACTGTCCACCTGATATCATACCATACGTCTGTTTATTTGCTTATTTCTATTATTAAAATATAAGTCTTGTGATGGCAGGACCTTCACCTGTCTCCATCGCTGTTGCACACTCAGTGCTTTGAATTGTGTCTGGCCCATAAAAGTGGTTTGATAAATATTTCTTAAGTTTATTTCTTTTCCTTGATTATTTTTTTCAGAGCTCTGAGATATTGGGGACTATCTTCCTGAAACTTTCATATATGACAAAAAAAACCTGGCTATATATATCCAATATTGTTTTAGAACTTGCCCCTGAAAATTCTAGACACATTTTCCATTGCCTTCTGACATTTAGGTTTGCCCCAAAGAACTTAATGGCTGATTTTCATTCTATTTTGAATAATACAATTTTTTTGTATGGATGCATATAATTTTTTGAGATCAGTATGGGGGCTAATTTGAGTCCTTCTCTATGGTTTTTACCTGAAATGCTATAAGCTGTTCAGATCTACAAACTCAGAGCTTTTTCAGGGCAGAGATTTATCTCCAATTATTCTTTGACTATTGCTTTTATTCCAAGTTTGCTTGCTTCATCCTCTTATGTAACCATATATATACCATAACATATATAACCATGAGACTGGCTCACCAGGAAGGTTGGTGACCCACCCCAGTTAGACTCCAAGTTCATCGAGGGCATGGACTGAGCACAAGACCTGGCACACAACAGATGGGCACTGACTGGAATTAAATAGAAGAAGACAGGAAAGTGTAAGAGTTACTACACTTGCACATGCAGAGTGGGGAGGTCTTCATTTGGTTCTTAGTCATGTAAGCTTTTTTAATATCACCAAAATATTATGCATCAAGGTTAGAAAATGTGTTAACTACACACAAGTTAGTCAAGTACATACTGTAATTCACAAAAACACTAGAAATACCCATTTGTGTCATAAGCATTTATTAACCACTTTTTGTTTGCTGGGGACAGTGAGTTACAATGGATGAGGCAGATGTGGACTCCTCCCAAAGAAGCCTGCAGGTGGATTTTATAATCCAAAACCCAAAGAGAAACAATTACGGCATTAAAAAAAAGACCAGGTAACATGTGTCTGAGCCTACCAAGAAAAGGCTACAGGGAAGAGGTGACATTTGGGTCTCAGAGAGATGAGAAAGGGCTCCCAGTCTGAGAAAGGCTCTGATCAGAACTTTTCCCAGAGGTAGGAAAAAAAACCCTGGGTATGTAACAAGGATTTGGATGTGGCTTAAGAATAGGGATGTGCTCATTTTCTATTGCTGTGTAAAACAAACAAACATAGCAGCTTAAAATAGCAATTATTTATCATCTCCCAGATTCCAGGTGTCAAAAGTCTGGGTTCAGCCTCACTGGATTCTCCACTCAGGGTCTCCCAGGGCTGAAACCAAGGTGTTCCTCTCGGGAACTCCTCTTCCAAGCTCCTGTGGGTGTTGGCAGGGCTCAGTTCCTTGCTGTTGTATGACTGAGGTTCCCGTATCCTTGTTAGCTATTGGCCACTGACTCCTCCCAACTTCTAGAGGTCGCCTTCAGTTTCCTTCCTCATGGCCCCCTCTGTAGACCTCTCACAACACGGCAACTTGCTTCTTCAAGGTCAGCAGGTCATCTCTCTGACTTTTGGAGGGATGGATCCCTCTTTTTAAAGGCTCATCATTTAGGCCAGGCCCACCCAGATAACTCTTTTGATCAGCTCCAAGACAACTGATTGGTAATCTAGTCATATGTACAAGTTTCTCCCATACTCAAGGGGAGGGGATCATACAGGGCACATAATTTGGGGGTGGGGGTGGAGGGGTAGGAATCCTGGCAGCTGAGTTAAAATACTTCCTACCATAAGGGGTGGTAAATGGATTCGAAGGGCATTTGTTCTAGGGAAAGTGTCAGATGGTGGAGGAGCTTGATTGCAAGACAAGGAGTTTGGAGAGTAAGAAATTTTATGTTGAGAAGCAGCAGGAGGAGACTAGAGCAGAAGGAGGCAGTATCTTTACTGGACTCTGTAAAGAGTTTGATAAAGTTATTTTACTGGCATGTTAAAAATGGAAAGGTTTTAGAGCAAGGATGGGAACTAGGCGCTGACTCTGATCATGTAGTACTGGCTGCCTGGAGGGCCGTGTGGGGAGGGTTTGAGGCCATGTCTGGTCTTAGTGGGCAGCAGTGCTGGGGTCTACTGGCCATGTCTACTAGGGTGAGGGTGGAGCTGAGGGCCGGCTGCCCCGGCACTTGAGAAAATAGTTTCAGACCTTGTACCTCTGAAAAGGAAAATAGCAAGTTTATTTTCCAGGATTCTATGCTTTAATCTAGCATCCTACAAAGCAAATAAAAAAGAGCAAACATCAGGAAGCTCTCCAAGCCTTTTTCAAATGTCAGGAGCTAGAATAAAATACAAATAAATTAATCCATGGGGAGTTTTTTCTAGTCCTTCCTCTCTCCCAGTGGGGGGGGGGGGACAGCTCCAACATTCAGGAATTTCTAGCAATCTCTTTAAACATAAGAAAACAGGTCTGCCAAGCAAAGAATTCAAATGCCCTTACTTTGGACTTTGATGATGCATTCCAAGGCTGCATGGAGACGTGTGTAAGGAGAGTGATGAGAAAGTTAATCCTCTAATGATAGGTCTGAGGCCCAGGGGGAAGCACAGTCGCAGGGTCACGTGTGTCTGCGGAGGGGAGGATGTCTGCAAGGCTCACGCGCACCTGGCCTCTCCAGCGCTCAGGCTCTTGCGCCATGTCGCACGCCTGAGGAGCAGCCTTATGTCTTCCAACTCAAAAGCAAAAATCCCGGCAGACTATACAGGCATTGTTTCCTCTATGTTCAAAAGCTCTGCCCTGGGTACTTGTTACTACTCAAGAGAGTGCTTGAGAAAAAGTGGCTTTACCCTTGGAAGCCCTAGGTGACTTCTGGCTCTACTTTTTAGCGGGTATGGCAGATGAGACTACTGTTTGAGGGAACCTATTTCCCTGCGTCGTTGGAGGGAGCACACCTCCCTCCTCCCTGATGTCGGGCTTGGCCCCATGACTTGCACTGGCCAATGAGATGCTAGCAGTTTTGACACAGTTAGAAGTTTACAGTGTGTTTCAGAGGACTTGTTTGCCCTCTTGCGTCTCTGCCGTCACCACAAGAAAAACATGCCCAGGCTAGCCCCTGGTCCACTGAGGATGAAAGGCATACAGAGCAGACCTGAACCCAACGGCAGCATGGAATTAAGCCTGTAGGAGCCCAGATGAGATGCAGAAAGCTAACATTATGGTTACTGGGGAAAGGGGCTGGGAAGGGATAAATTTGAGATTTGCAAATGTTAACCACTATATATAAAAATAGATTAAAAAAAACCAAATTTCTTCTGTACAGCATGGGGAACCATATTCAATATATTGTAATAACCCTTTTATGAAAATGAACATATGTATGTATGTATGCATGACAGGGGCATTATGCTGTACACCAGAAATTGTAACTGACTATATTTCAATTAAAAAAAGAAAGATTGCCACATTGAAAAAAAAAAGAAAGCTAACAGATATGTAAGTAAGAATAATAGACGATGATTATCTTAAGCCGCTGAGTTTGAGAGTGGTTTGTTACAAAGTTACCGTGACAACAGCTGACTGGTGCAGGATGTAGGAGGCCTTGGAGAAGTTCCTTTTTCTCTACCTCAGTTTCTTCATATAGTAAAAGGATACAGTGATGGTACCTTCTCACAGGGCTGTTGTGAGGGCCAACAGACACGAGGCATTTAAGTGGCTTATCACAGCCACTGATGCTGAAGAAGCACTTAACAAGCAGAGCTTGTCACCACAGTTAAGAGAAGGGACTGTGGATCCGATTTTGGAGTTTCAAATCCTGGCACTGTGTCTGCTATAGATTGCAGTGGTGGGGAGAGTCGAGTGTGAGAGTAACTTCAAAACCAAGGCCATGTCTACACAAGCAAAGAAGCCTAAATCTAGGCTTACTCGTTTAGTTATATATCCCTGCTACCATTATCACTAAGGCCCTGCTATACGCAAGGTTGTGGGATAATTCTCAGGACACAGACTTACATGGTCTCTGATTTTAGAAGGATTCCAAGACATGGGAGAGGCAGGGGTGAGGATCCAGGAGTGAGAGGAAGTGCCTGAGGAGGGGATACAGCTCCAGGACTCACACAGCAGCCAGTTCTGGGGCTGGGCTGCAAAAGGCAAGCTGCTCTCTCTGAGGCTGTGGTTTGAGAGGAGTTGAGGACTAATGAAGTTTGCAAGAGGATCTGGAAAGTCTCCTTCCAGGAAGATAAAAATTAAATCACTTGATGCTGGTGGCTTGAAGCTCCAAGTTCAGAATTCAGAGTCAGAAGGAGACAGGGTCCTCAAGAGAACATTCAGGGACAAGCCAGGTGATAAGTCTGGGCTGAGTGCTGTATACAACTCCAAGGCTGGGCACTCAGACTTAGAAGAAACACAAAGTAGCAGGTAAGAGCTTTGACTCTGCCAGACTGCCTGGGGTTCAAACCCTGGCTCCGGCATCTGTAAGCTGTGTGACACTGAGCAAGTTACATAACATCTCTGAACCTTAGTTTCCCAAAGGATGTTATAAAAATAGGGTTATTACTAAAACTTATCTTCTCAGTTCCTTATGAGGATTAGAATCATTCAATATATAAAGCACTTAGAATGGACTATAGTAGTTGTATTATTATTATTATTATTATTATTATTATTATTATTATTATTATCATCATTATCATCATCATCATCATCATCACAGGCTCAAAACCCTCTAGGTGAATCATTTGAGGCAGAAGTGTGTTTTAGAATTCAGAATTTTTCAGATTTTAGAAAAGAAATATGATGCACATATAAAATTTACAGAAAAGAAATATGGTGCACATATAAACATTTTAGAGAAGAAATATGGTGTACATAAAAATCACAGCAGGATCTGGGACTGCATTCTGTAACCAAATACATGAATATTTATGTAGTGAAATATGTGAATATTTAGATCAAATAAGAACTATAAATAGCTTTATGTCAGTTCAGGTCAGGTTTTGCTACCATACAAGATTTTTTAAAAAGTAAAACAAACAAATGAAAACAAAAACAAAACCCTTTGAGTTTCCAGAGCTTAGGGGATTTGGGAAATGCAGAGAAGAGATTGTGACTTTTATTGCTGGAAGTGATTGGAGGCTACATATGTGTGTCGAGCCAAATGCTAGAGGCAGAGAAAGGTTTCCTCCATCCAAGCCGGTCAGGAAAGACTGTGTACGAGGTGGGTTTGGGGCAGAGACCCTCAAGGATTGGCAGGGTCCCAAAGGCAGGATGCAGGCAGCAACACAGTTACTGTTACCAACAATGGGCAGGAACCACAGCCCGGAATGGATTGCTCAGAACTTTCCAGTGGTGAACTAAAGCTGGATTGTGAAGAGCCTTGAATGCCAAGAATATGCGCTTTCTATAATGAGGAGGAATCACTGGGACTGAATTTGGTATCTTGGGTAATTTCTGTCTCTGGGACAGAGCCTGGCAAGTCTTTTAGAGGTGGGTGGTCTGAAATGATGCCCTTGTGCAGATGGGGACCAGGCTATAGAATGTCCTTACCTACATATTGAAGTTGGGTTCATAGAACACATGTTCTATTGCATTCCACCCCCTAAACAGGGGGTCCCCGCCTTTATTATTATTTTTCTTTAATGGAGGTATTGGGGATTGAACCCAGAACCTTGTGCATGTCAAGCATGCGCTCTACCACTGAGCTATACCCACCCCTTGAAAATCTCCATCTTTAAATGAAGATTTTGCCGCAACCTCGTCTTTTGTCACCAGCCCCAGACATAGACACCTGCATACACATACATACAAACACAAAGATTTACTCTTTACAACACACCACCTCAGGTCCATTTCTTTCTCCTGCCATTGCCACTTGGATAGCAACTAAACACTCTGCTGTTCAAACAAGATAACATTTACGTCACCTAAGTAAAAGGATTCCTAAGCTCAGACCCTAAGAAATAGGTCTTCTCACTCTATTAACACCATCAAACATTTCCCGAGGTATCCTGTCACACACTGCCCTCGGCTAGGTCCTCGGGTGCCTAGAATAATCTAATGTGAGGTAGTACTCAGGAAGCTTACCCATGGAGGTAATAAACAGCGAGCAGAGACACCACCTGAACGACGTTCCACGGCCAAGCAACACATGGCACCCGGCTGGTAAGCGCATGTGCACATTGAGCATGCGCAGTGGAGACGCACGCTTACGCAAGCATAGCTCTTCCGTGTGTTGCTTTTCTAGTTCTCCTGCACGCAAATGTGGAGACACAGGGAGATTTACATAGGGTCCTAATAGTCAGAATTCCGTTTTCTAGTCCTAGAAAGAGTAAAGAGCTGAATGACCCTGACCATCTCTGTCTCGTTTCAGGGCCTCAGTTTCTCTACCTGTAGGAGGAAGTGAGAGTGAATGTTTTCTAGGGCTCTATTTATAAAGATCTTGCGTTTAGTAAGTAAAATTCGAGAAAAATCTCAAGGCAGAAAGAATACACCACGTGGTTTCATGGGTTGTCTTTTTTTTCTTCTTAAAACACCCAACTGAGTACTGATTTGTTAATATATATATACATATATATGCGTGTGCACACACACATATATTTATATATATATTTATATCTGTGCTATTATGCCCACCGTTCCTTCTTTATGAACTAGAGTAGAGAGGAGGGATTTATTTGAAAGTCAATAGACTATAGTATTTACAGCTCTACTGTACTTGCTAGTTTAAATTCAACATTTTGAATGGGGTAGAAACAATCACATCAGAATTTGACCAAGGATACATTCATATGTCAGTTTAATGCTCCAGCTGTTTAATCAAAATATGAATAAAAGGTCTAAAGCCCAACAAGCAAAAATATCATAGTTGTGGGATTCAGCGATTGCTTCCCCATTGTCAACCAATTACTGTGTAATTTTTCCCTGTGACTGAATAACTAACTGTTAGCAAATAATGAAAAGGCAATTACAGCGACGCTTTGTTCCTATTACTCCCTTCATTTTATTCTGGCTATAATTATTGTCAGAGCTGGAGGTTTACTGTACCATGGAAGCAGCACCAGGAAAGAAAATGGAATGGGCTGGTGCATGGAAAATTGCAAATGTCACAGCTACCTTCATCGCCGCTGTTGGACTTCTGAGATTAAAAAATCAGAGGCAAAAGCTCTCCATGTGGGTTTTACAAATTCTCTTCCTCAAGCTGTTGTGGCATCTGGGGAAGTGGGGATGGAGGTGAGGGTGGGGGGTGGGCAGGGAATCAGGCACGACGTTTGTTCTTTTTTCATGTGTATAATTCCCAAAGGACAGTGCATTTTCGCCACAGTCTGTCTGAAACCGACTCGTGGAACTCTTCTTTTAGCCTTTGCTTCTCATTAATGGTCTCCATGCTGTTTCATAATGGGGAGTGGCATATAAATGATGCATTTTATGGGGTTTGATCTTTCTTCAGAGAGGAAATATGCCACATGTGGACAGATGTCTGAAAAAGAAAATGACGATTGTGCCCTCTTTGTGCCATTGCTGGGACCTATTTTTAGAAGCAGATTTTCACTGACCTTCCATTTTGACTTTATTTTTTATTAACCAGAAACTGTAAAAATAAGACCAAAGGGATGGAGGTACATCCCTCATAGTCTCATCTCTTATTTATTTCATAAACATTTCCTGACTACCTACCATGTGCAAGGTACTGGACTAGGCTCTGAGGAATCAGAGAATAATGAGACATAGTCCCTGGCCAGAAAACACTCCATTTTGAGCCATTTTTACACCCAAGTAAATGTCTCACCTGAAAAGCAACTTAGCATAGTCAAAAGTGTATAGATCTGTATGTTTGAAGATTCAGACTCTAATTCCAGCTCTACAACTTATTAGCTGGATTATCTTGTTGTATCAGTTAGCTACTGCTGTATAACAAACTATGTGGCTTGAGCCAACAATCGTAATTAATTAAACTCATGAATTGGCAGGTCACTGGGAGGCTCTGCTCTAGGTTGGGCTTGGCTGGGGCATCTTATCTGGGGAAGCTTTGCTCCACATGTCTCCCCACCTTCCTCTTTGGAATAGCTAGCCAGCCTGGATTGTCCTTATGGTAACGTCTGAAGAGCAAGAGAACAAGCAGAAACATGCAGGCAAATGCAGCAAGTAATTTCAAGCCTCTGCTTTGGTCCTGTCTGCTACCATCCTGCTGGCCAAACCAAATTATATGGTCAAACACAGAATCAAGGGTTGGGGAAATATATTCTGACTCTCAATGGGAAGAATTCCAAAGACAGGAAAGAGAATGAATACAGTCAGAGGTGAAGAGTTGGGGAAACTCATGCGATCAACTGTACTTGGGTAAAACTCCATGCCTCAATTTCTTTGTCTATAAAATGGAGGCTCAGTTTACCTGCTTTAAAAGGTCATTGGAAGACTCAAAAGAAATGAAAGGCATTAATATGCTCTGACAACTATAAAGAACTATGGCTTTGTAATTTATTATTTCTCTTTATTTTTATACCATAAAAATTTTATGACTTTTTTTCTAGACCAAAATAGATTCTCTATAAACTTCAAATTTCTTTAAGTTCTGCCATGAAGTATTCTGCCATTCATCAAATGTATTAAAAATGGAAAATGGAAACTACTTACAGAGTCTATTCATTTTTGTTTTACTTGTAAAACAGGCCACTTCTCCAAGACCCTGATCTGATTTGAGGGCAGACAGAATTTCAAAGCTATTGTTCTTGGTTCCTGTGGCAGCCAGCCATGAGATTCCCCTGGGTTTAAGGTAGAAGAAAAAAATACACTTATAGGCTATCATGCTGCTTTGGCAACTACTACCCTTGGGTTATTTTTGCAACAAAAGGAAAGCAGGTTATATTGGTTGGTCATAAATAAATAAGCAAGGATATATATTCACAAGGACAGGAGAAAGGCAGATTCATAACATTAAAGACAAGAATGTAATCATCATCATCATCATCATCATCATCATCATCCCTCAGAAAGTCACACAGATCTGGGTTTGAAACCTTGCTCTACCACTTAATAACTGATTTGTTTAACTTCTTGGAGCTTCTGTTTCCTTCTTTGTAAATTAGGGATATAAGATCTAACTCACAGTGTTCTTAAGAGGACTAAATGAGATATAAAGCCCCTAGCATGGGACCTGACACATAGTATATACACAAGAAATAGGTTTCCTTTTCCCATCCTGATTTTTTGAAGTTTATTTTCTTTGGAATATATCAGGTCATAGTTATTCAATTCTATGACCCAGACCATGCAATGTCTTTATTTTCTCTGATCTTAGGCAAGGATGGATCACAAGAAAAGCAAAGTATCCAAGAATAACTGACAAAACAAGTATACTAAAATATATTCTGCCTGAGAGCATCTCAATCACTGCAGAAGTCAGAAAACGCAATGAACTTGTCCTCCTTCTGTTCTTTGACCTCACACCTAGAAACATTTTCTTCAGGCAAAATCCTATCCATATATAGATTTTTAGTATTTTTCTCAACACCAGAACATCTCCCTCTCCACCCCACCAACACACACACACACACACATCTTAAATATGGTCAGTGTCTCTTGGAGACCAGGATTGCAGTGAATGGGAAGCAAACTGAAAAGAAAAAAACTCATCAGGCAGAACGAGAACCATATAAAGACAGTATAAAAGAGAAAGAAGAAAAAATTGTTTACTTGGGCATATAGAAGTGAATATACTAATAAACATAACTAGCCAAATTCAAAATATCCTTTTTCAAAATAACACATATGAACAAAAGGGATATATCACATAAGAATATTTAATATAAGAAAAAATTTAAGCACATTAATAAATTTAATGACATCAATTACATACTATCTCAATAGAAGTAGAATTTTTTATAACATTAACACTTATGATTTCTTTTTTAAATTAAAGTATAGTTGATTTATAATATTGTGTTAATTTCAGGTATACAGCAAAGTGATTCAGTTATATGTATATAACTGAATTTATATATTTTCAAATTCTTTTCCATTATAGATTATTACAAGATATTGAATACAGTTCCCTGTGTTATACAGTAGATCCCCATTGTTTAAGATTTCTTTTAAAATACTTTAAAAATATAGCTGGCAAAGAACTGTCATAATCTGATAAAGAGACCTATAGCAAAAGGCTGTATGTGTTCCTTTTCAAGACAAGTATAAGTCAACAGGGCCTTATGCTAGTAATCAGCAATTAGAAAAGGATAATAAAAAATAAGATACTATCTTAAATAACAGGTAAAATTGAAAAGTGTCAAGTACACAAAAGTCCTCTAAGAAGAAAAAGAAAAAAAGGAAAACATTTTTAAGAGCATAAAAGACCTGAATTAATGGAGACATACCATGTTCATGGATGGATTGGCTTACCAATATAAAGATGTTAAATCTCTCCAAATAAATATATACAGTTGACCCTTGAACAATATGGGTTTGAACTATGCAGGTCCACTTATATACAGATTTTTTTTCACTAAATATGTACTACAGTACAATTAACCTTTGAACAACATGGGTTTCAACTGTGCAGGCCCACTTATACACAGATTTTTTTTCAATAAAAACGTACTACAGTACCACATGATCTATAGTTGGTTAAATCCATGGATGTGGAACCACAATTTCTATACTGAAGGGCCAATTATAATTTTATATGAGAATTTTTGAATATGTGGAGAATTGGCACTCTTAATCTCTATGTTGTTCAAGGGTCAACTGTAATTACAATCAATATCCTTGCAGAATTTTATAACTAAGAGAGATAGCATCACCAATGAATAGGGAAAGTACAAATTATTTGGGAAAAGGAGAAACTGACTCATAGCATGGGAAAAATGTTGGATCACAACTTCACACCATATACAAAAACATAAGCACTAGAAGAATTGGATGAATTAAAGCCTGAGATAGGAATAGTAAAACTTAAGAAATATAGTAAACAAATAGGATAAATGTATTTGTGACCTTGGAGTAGATAATGATTGTGTCAAAACCCAAAAGAGCAATTGACATAGGTGGGGTAGATGAAAAACTAAAAGGATATGAATAGGTGTTTCCCAGAAGGGGAGACAAGGATAGCTAACATATATACAGAGCTCATGTTCACTAGTAGTCAGAGAGATGCAAGTTAGAACAAGACTGGAGTGGCACTTTATACCCATCAAACTGGAAGAAAAATTAAGCAAACAGATAATATCAAGAGATGGTGAGGATGTTAGGAAACAGGAACTCTCCCTCATGTTTTGCTGGTGGGGATTAACTGCTACAGGTATTTTGGAGAATCTGGGAGTAGTTAGTGAAAGTAAAAATTCACAGATCTGGGTGTCTACCCTGGAGACATTCTCCCAGAGGTTCACAGGAAGATGTGCACAAGGCTGGCTTTTGAAGTGCTGTTTGAATCAGCAGACTTGGAAATGCCAAGGGGTGCATGGAGGTAGAATGGAGGACTGAAATGTGTCTCAGGTCCATAGTTCCTTATCTGCAATTCTTAAGTACAAAACCTCTGAGAATATGACATTTCCCCATAACTTTGGTACAAACTTACTTGGTGGTAAAACTTAACCTGAACTGACATGAGGCTAGTTAAAATCTCTTCATATTCCAATAGTGTAAATATTCATACATGTAGAAATATATCAATGTGTTTGATTATAGCATAGTGCTTATGCTGGCAGAATGAGACTTATAGTCCAATGCCACCTAATTATAGCACACAAAACTATACAAAATGTGTTCTAGGAGAGGCAGATATCAATGTATGGAGGGGTGGATTAGAAGCGCCTCAATTAAATTCACCAGCAATAATGCATGTGTGGAGAGGAGAGATTTGCAACCAGGATAGGACACAGAAGGGGAAAATAAAAAGTAAAATGGAATATAGAAAACAGAATAGAATAGATTAAATAAAATTAAATTTAATCTAATTTAAAAGGAGCACCTAGCATGAATTAGAGGAAAAAAATAAAACAAGTCCAATAGGGGATTTTTATGGCAGTTTCTATGTATACTATATATTGTTTAATTTTTACGAAAGTCTTATTCTCCAACATGGTAATTTATGCATTTTTAAAAAACTTCTTCCTTCCCATAGGTTGGGCACTTAGAATTGGGGGCTTGAAAGTTACATTTTAACTGGAAGTCTGCTGTGGCCAATTAGGGTCATTTGGGGAGAATCCTGATACGAGGGCTGTGTTTTCTCACCATGGTCAGCCCATGTGAACGATTATCTAGCCAAAAGAGCACGGGTTTTATGAGTAGACTTGGCTTCAACTCCCAGTTCTGTCTGCTGTGTGACCTTGGGCAAGTCGCTTTGCCTTTCTGAGCTTCAGAGCGCTCTACCTGCTCCTCGCCCTTTCTCTCCCTCAGGTGACCCCTGTAATAAAGCCATTCTGGATTTCTTGCAGGTGACCAAAACACACCTCCTGACATCTCCATGATTTTATATGCATTTCTCCAACTGAAGTGCCTGCCACCCCTTATCTGCTGGGGGAAATCCCCAATTACCTTTCATATTAGTGCAAACCCGACTTCTGCTAGGAAGTCTGTTCCCTCTCTGTTCCTACAGCATTTAAGATAGACCTCACTTGGGACATTTTACAAATATTATTTTGCTTATTTGAATGCATGACTGTTTTGCTCATAAGAAAGTAACATCTGGAGGGCAGGAACTATACCTTACTCGTCTCTACAGCCCTGTAGTCTAGAACAGTATCTAACACAGAGAAGGTGCTCACTTTGGTGAACAAGGCAGACACGTACTTTCCTTCAGGCAGCCTCAACCTAATGAGAGAAGACAGATCCTGAGCAGGCAGTTGTGAACATGATGGGCTTTGCAAAGGGGGAGTAAAGGGAGCCTGGGGAGGTGGTGGTGCTTATAACTATGGCAAAATGGGCCCCAGGTAGGAAAATGTAGCTATCTACTTGTGCAGCAAAAATAAAACCTCCCTTCCCCAATTTTCTCCTACCTGGATTGACTATAGACAATCGACTTTCCATCTTCCAAGTCAAAAACCCATCCAGGGAAATGATCATCCCGACTTTCTAAACTACTGAGGTCAAGAGGTCAGAGGGAAGGAGCAGAGCAAGCCAGCCACACATGCCCCAAAGGGAGGAAGGGAACCCCAAGTTGAGTTCAAACTAGAAATATCCTACGCTTTCCCACCCAAGATCCACTGTCATTGGGCTCCTCCAAACCTTTCCTATAATTTCTCCCCTGCTCCCAAGAGAGCACGCCACGTAACATAAAATAATAATACTAAATCTAAAGGTAAAAGGAAAGACATCATTACCAGATTAATACATCGTGAAAAAATTCACATTTCTGATAGATACTTAACAGCGCATTGGTGATTAAATTAATTGCACGTGGTGAACAGAAAGATAGCTCTTTAATGCATGTTAAATATGAACAATTTGAGATAATAGGAATCTACATGTCTCCTCTTTACAGCTTCCTTTGTCAATGAAATGTACTTTTGTGCGGAAGGGAGAGATAGTTTGGGATGTGCTAGTCTTACCCAATGAAGGCCAGCACGGCTCCCTACAATACCAGAGCCACCAGCAATCAGCTTAATCATAACTGACCGGAACCAAATGGATTCAGGCAGCCATGCTGACTACCGAGTTAAAAAGTTTTCTCTATCAAGAGTCTGAATGCCAACTAAATCAAAACCTTTCAAGGCAAATCAAAGGGCCTGCAGCCTTCCCCCTGCTCCTGCCAAAAGCTTTGTTTCGCCATTTCCTCCCAGGGCTGTCACGAGGTAGCGGCTGCTGTGGTTCAGTTTGGCCTCATCTGGGGGCATCCATACACGTCCTGTTATCCTCAGAACGTCAGCCCATCACCTCTGTATGAAGAGCAGCGGGGCGGGAGGGGGTGCGGTGGGCGGGTGGCAAAAAGAAGCAAAACAAACTGATTGATTGCAAACCCAGCTATGATGTCAGCATGAATTAATGTTTCCCACAGGCATGCTAATCAGCTCCATGACATAATAACGGCTTCGATTACACCAGTGGGACTTCAAAGTTATTCCAAAGATAACATAACACAACACTTGAAGCCCCGGGAAACTTCCACCACGCTTTTAGATGTTTTATAAAGTTACCAATCTTTTCATTGCTCGGGAAACAAAACAAAACAAAAAAAAACTGAAAGGAAGCAGAATATTGAATTTGGGATGAATCAAGGTTGGAAAGTGATTTCATTACAAATTCCAAATGTTCAAAGAGATAGTAGCAATTAAAAAGCTACAAGGGGTCGCCATTTAAAAGCCGCCCTGTGCAAACTTTTCTCAGGCAGGCAGATGGGCATAATTCCTAATTTGGGGGAAGAAAAATCTAAGTTTGTATGAAAAGTATTTGTTAAATGAACAAATGAACCCACTAGAAGTCTGTAAGACAGGAGAGCATTCAGATCAAGGTTTGCTTCTCTGTTCTGACTTCTCCTAGCTATTTCTCTTTGGGCCAATTATTTAATATCTCTGAAACTCAATTCCTCCTGCATAAAGTGGAAATAGTAATATTTACCTCACAGTAGACTTGGGAGGATAAATCAGGGACTGTATTCACAGAACTGTGTCAAAGTGGGCACCCAGTAAAAGCTCCTATTAGTATTTTTATCAATAAACATTTGATGTTACTGAACACCCTGTGTGATTATTCCTACTGGCAACACTTACATACAGCAGGTACACTGGATTCACACACATCACCCTTCTAAGTGCTCACAACCCTTTGAGATAGCTCCTATCATGTCTAATTTACAGATGATGCAACTGAGGCTCAGAGAGGTCTAAGTTACCTGCCTGAGACAACAGTTGAGATATAACGACTAGATTTCAAACCCATGCCATCTGGCTCCTGTCTGTCTTCTCAACCATGACCTTCTCTATACATGTGCACACAAGAGGACACACACGTACACACACACACTCGCGCACCACCTGGAACACATCCTGAGGGTCTCTAACCCCCTACCACAATGACTACAGACTCAGTTTCTGCAGTGTAACCTACCTGCCTGGGTGTGGGGCCCAGCAACTCCACTTACTCTGTATGACCTTGGGTGAGTCACTTAACCTCTCTGAGATTCAGTCCTTGATCTGTGCAATGGGAATATTCATAGAACCCATGAGATGATACCTGGGAGGTGCTTAGCACAGTGCCAGAAATTGATAAGCACCTGATGAATTAAGCTATCACCATTACTGTAAACAAATCTTGTAACAGGCAGGATGCTACCAGCCTGAGTGACACACAGCTTCACTTGCTGGGTGCTCCCAACACTGCAGAGACCCTGGAGAACTTGTTCAGCCCATGTTCCTGCAGACATGGAAAGTGCAGGGAAATTAGAAACTCCTGGGGCAACCCTCAACCAATGGTGACTGACCCGGTGCATTAATGCCCCAGCTCTCATCTTTCAGGGAGTCATGCAGGAGTCATTCCACACACTTCCCAGGAGGACCCAGTGGAGTCGAGTTCCCGTTGCCAACAGCAGCAACCTCAATAATGCCTGCTAATAATGCTTTTCTTCCTTCCTGGTGTCACTCTCCTGGCTTGCTCATCTTTGCACCCTGGGATCACTCCCCAGATACACTCTCTACACCCAAGTCTGTCTCAAGGGTTGTTTTCAGGGGAACTCAAGTCAAGCAGGGTGATCTAGGAGTTCATCTTGGGGCACCAAACCCAGTCACGGGTCACGGGGCATAGAAGAAGGCATCTGGTGATATGTAAATGGGGCATTGGACACTGAGTACATGTTAGGCAAATAGAGATGCAGGGAGAGAGGAAAGGCGGAAAAGTAATCCATATAGAAAACACAAGTAGAAACTAGAAAAACCATGACAATTCTGTGGGACTACAATTAGTTTAGGCAGTAAGTTAGTCCATCCACATTAGATAAACATGTTGTTCATGGGATCAGACAGAAGGATTCTTCCTTACCCTTGGTGGCAAACCCAGGAGATGCCAGACTCTTTGGCATCACAAAGAATCACATGAGCTATGGCAAATGATTTTATTTTAAGCATAAAGCATATTTTTTTAAAGACAAAGCATATTTGTCTGTTGTAAAAGATGTAGGAGAAAGCCTTTTGTATGTCAAGCCTTTGGATTACCGGGACAGAAAAAGCAAGCAAATCAGACAGAACTTCCCAGAGCCTCAGTTTCTTCATCTGTAAAATGAGCCCATATGTCTCGGGCAGAACTGACTGACTGGTCCCCACTGTGTCACAATGCAAATAGTCAATACAACCAACCCAGTCTGGAAGAAGAACTAAGTCTGGCCAAGCTTTTTTTGGCCAACATGACAGACTACCTCCAGCCAGCCGTCTTTTCGAAATCCGTTCATAAATAGCTTCCGACAAGTAAGATATTCCAATTTAACACAGTAGGGCCAGAGAAGGGCATGGGGGTAAAAGGAAGAGGGGCTGGAAGCATAATTGTACATTTTGACATTAAATGAATTGCATGGAAATTATATGCAAATCATTATGTAAATGTGGCATATGTTGTTTCCAAGTTAACAGCTTGGACACTTTTAATAATTACAGCATTCTTCGGGGTGAATTAAGAGCCCCAATAAACTATATTTAGGATCCACTTCAAGTGAACAGGATATAATGGCCTTTGTTTTTCATTTTAAGTGGCTCAGGTTAAGAGAGAAACTTGAAATTCTCTTCTTTAGCCTGATAAAGGCTACTATATATTATATAATTTCTTGTGATGACAATGATGATCTGTGACAATTAATAAGTGCATTAATGCCAGAAGACTTCGAAAATATGGACTTCTCAAGAGAGCACTGCTTTATCTTATTTTATCCTTTTATACCTTGCGAACAGATGTAAAAGATTAAAATGAATTATCCTTCTCTCTACTGCATTATTCTTCCACAATTTAAGGAAAAGAAACCATCACATCACATGATAAGATGTCCTGTCATGGATATCGGACATGGATGACATTGTTCCTTTGGAGAGTGCAGGTGCCTGTGATACCTCTTATGTATTTCTTCACCTAAAAAGGAGATACCTGATTTGTTCTTCCTTCTTCCTCATTCTTGCCAAATTCCTCAACCAGTTTATTTTCTGGGAAAATGCAGCCACAGCCCTTGTGGGATAGGTATAGCCAGTGAAGAGGGGGCTTTCAATTTCCTTGGCAGACCCTTTATTTCTGGGAATATTTTGAACCAGATAACCTGAAGAACCTCTGATTACCAAATCTCTAGAACTCCTGGATGGCATATTGTGAACATTCTTTTAAATGCAGCAAAGCTGAGCTTACAAAAAGAAAAAAGATCAGGGAAATCCCAAAAGGCTTAAAACAAAGAAAGATTTGAAGTCTTGATAGTTACAGGTGAAATGATACTGCAGCTGCCCCAAGGTAGGGTTCATTCTGGGCAAAATAGAAGCTTGGGCTTTTACTACCACATAGGGACAGGAGTTAAGGCTTTAGGTAGCATTAAGCCAGGACACTCAAAAAGCTGCACCATCAGTGACAGGATGGAATAGGTAATCTCTCTAGCAAAGAGAGACAAAGCATTTGACTGTCTAAACTTGGGCCTGAATGGGAAGAAAAAATGTCAATATCTCCCATGAGAATTCACAATGATAAGAGTTTTCTTACCTTGTTTTGGGGTTCCCTGGAACCCATAAGTTCAGTGGTCTCAGTAGGGAATATCTCAGGGGCACGTGGCAGATATAAACAGGCACTCTGAAAGAACCTGCTTGCAAACCAACTCTCACAAGTTTCCCTCACATAAAGCTCGACTAACGATGAAGTCACAATGCAAAATTACAAAGCATGGGAAATAAAAATCAGCCACCTGGATTGCAGCACTATTTACAATAGCCAAAACATGGAAACAACCTAAATGTCCATCAACAGGTGACTGGATAAAGAAGATGTGGTATATTTATACAATGGAATACTACTCAGCCATAAAAACCGACAACATAATGCCATTTGCAGCAACATGGATGCTCCTAGAGAATGTCATTCTAAGTGAAGTAAGCCAGAAAGAGAAAAAAAAATACCATATGAGATCACTCATATGTGGAATCTAAAAAACAAAAACAAACAAACAAACAAAAACAAAGCATAAATACAGGACAGAAATAGACTCATGGACAGAGAATACAGACTTGTGGTTACCGGGGTGGGGGGCGGGGTAGAGGGTGGGAAGGGATAGACTGGGGTTTCAAAATTGTAGAATAGATAAACAAGATTACACTGTATAGCACAGGGAAATATACACAAAATGTTATGATAAATCACAGAGAAAAAAATGTGACAATGAGTGTGTATATGTCCATGAATGACTGAAAAATTGTGCTGAACACTGGAATTTGACACAACACTGTAAAATGATTATGAATCAATAAAAAATGTTAAAAAACAAACAAACAAACAAACAAAAAAAATAGTTCATCATATCAACATACCATTATTTAATTAACCAAGCTGTAATGACTAAAATCTGAGTGGTTTCTGTTGCTCTTATAAGTAATACCATTATATATAAAATCTTGACAATTTTTTCTTTTTTTGCTATTTCATTGATCAAATTCCTGGCAATGAAAGAATAGGTCAAATGGTACAAATATTTTCAGTGCTCATAATAAGAATGATCAACTCATTTCCTGGAAGTCTATGTCAATCTAATTCCCACCACCAGTAGCATTTGAAAGTATCTCCTTTACCTACCTCTGTACAGCATCAATTAGTATCATTTAAAATGTATCTAACAAAATGACAACATACAGAATGGGAGAAAATTTTTGCAAAAGATGAAACTGACAAAGGCTTGATCTACAGAATATATAAGCAGCTCATATGACTTAATAAGAAAAAAAAAACAACCCAATCCAAAAATGGGCAGAAGACCTAAACAAGCAATTTTCCAAGGAAGAAATACAAATGATCAATAGGCACATGAAAAAATGCTCCATATCACTAATTATCAGAGAAATGCAAATCAAAACTACAATGAGGTATCACCTCACACCAGCCAGAATGGCCACCATTCAAAAGTCCTCAAATGACAAATGTTGGAGAGGCTGTGGAGAAAAGGGAACTCTCCTACACTGCTGGTGGGAAAGCAGTTTGGTGCAGCCACTGTGGAAAACAGTATGGAGATTCCTCAAAAGACTAGGAATAGCCTTTACCATATGGTAATCCCACTCCTGGGCATATATCCAGAAGGAACCCGACTTCAAAAAAACACCTGCACCCCATTGTTCATAGCAGACTATTTACAATAGCCAAGACAGGGAAACAGCCTAAATATCCATGAACAGATGACTGGATAAAGAAGCTGTGGTATATTTATACAATGGAATACTACTCAGCCATAAAAACTGACAACATAATGCCATTTGCAGCAACATGGATGTTCCTGGAAAATGTCATTCTAAGTGAAGTAAGCCAGAAAGAGAAAGAAAAATACCATATGAGATCGCTCATATGTGGAATCTAAAACAAAAAACAAAAAAAAGAACATAAATACACAACAGAAACAGACTCATAGACTTCGAATACAAACTTGTGGTTGCCAAGGGGGAGGGGGTGGGAAGGGACAGACTGGGAGTTCGAAATTTGTAGATACTGACAGGCATATGTAGAATAGATAAACAAGATTATACTGTATAGCACAGGGAAATATATTTAAGATCTTGTGGTAGCTCACAGTGAAAAAGAATGTGACAACGAATATATGTATGTTCATGCATAACTGAAAAAGTGTGCTCTACACTGGAAATTGGCACAACATTGTAAATTGACTATAACTCAATAAAAAATGTGAAAAAGTAAAAAAAAAAAAAAATCAGCCACCTGGGTACACCCAAAAAGTTGGGCCTCAAGGTTTCTCCTCTAGTATTCAGAGAGAAGTTGGCCACTGGCCTCAAAAGAGATTCACCTCTGCACCATCTGCCTATACAGCCCTGCTGACTGTTTTACTTTCCCCACAAATGTGGTTTCCGGTGGAGGACCCTTTGTGATCTCCACATGAGGAGTCAGGCCAAAGCAGAGAAAAAGAGAAACTCTCAGTTTTTTGTGGATGGAAAGATGACCAAGAACCCCAAATCTCCCAGCCATCTAGTCCTGGGTAACTGCCTACTGAGAAGCCCAGCTCTGCTTACCCAACGTAGCATTCAAGAACTCAAGATGCTCCCCTCCTAGAGTTTTCAACCTGAATCATCAGGCCCAGAGGAATGGATTTATATTGATGGAATTTTAAGTAGCATGAAGGGCATTTTGGACAGGCTTTCTAGGCATGAAATGAGGCCTCAGAAGTAGCTCACCTAATGTAAGAGGAAAAGACAAATTTGGGACAATGCAGGTTCTTGGGGCAACTGAGTGCTGTGAGTAACTGATCCTAGTAATTTCCATTCCCTATCGAGGAGCCTTCAGTGGATTCCAACTCCATTCTAAAATAAGCCCCATCTCCTTGGCCAATTTTTAAGGATCTTGAGGATTTTTCTCCAAACTACTCTTCTGGTAACATCTCCCAGTGCTCAGAGCAAACTGGATAGTACCTATTTCCCAGACTCAGATTGTACTTTTCCACTCTGTTTCTCTGCCCCCTTCCCTCCACCCCATGTCCATGTAATTGATGGCTACCCATTCCTTGAAGCCTAACTCAAATGCCTCTTTCCTCAGGAAGCCTTCTGGATCCCTACTTCCAGAAGTGATCCCACATGTCTGCAGACTCTGCCACACTCTGCCCATGTCTCACTTCCAGTCTTTATCACATTACCTTCTATGATCATTCTGCAGGTGCACCCATCCGATCCCCCCACAGGAAAGATGGAGCCATGGGAAAATGTTTATTGAATAATTTGAAGGGCTGTATGACTCAACTCTGTCAAAAAACTACAATGTCACAAAATAATGCCTGTGCAAAAAAAGTGTACGCACCAATGTGTCCTCATGTCCTTCTGTGCCCCATGTGGGCTTGGCTTCCAAATAAGTGAAGTATTGAGGAGAGCAAGGTTTCCAACATTTCAGTCATTTGAGTATCAATTTTACATAGATTCTCTATCTGCATATGATCCATACCATTATTTATTTAACATTTTTCTTTGCATTGGCCCACTTCTTAAAATCTAGATTGATGTCTCTTAAAAGGAAACTTTTCATCACTACCACGAAGGGGAAATTAATATCACTTGGAATAAAAAGAAAGTTGCAATACAAAATAAATACAAGTATAAAAACAACGATACTATTCAATTCCAGTTGGATATAATTGCTTGCCCAAGGCTCAGTGCTGGAGGCCACTGTCTCTTTATTAAAAGGGGAAATTAACAAACATCAGCCACGTGTGCAAGCCTCAACACCAGCAGACAGAGCTCCTGCTTCACGTAGCCGGTGGTATCGAAGGAGCATACGAAAAGGAAGGAGCTCAGCCACCATTGATTCAAGGTTACCTCATGCACGCAGAGGCCTGAAAGTTATCTTCTCTGTTTCCAGCAGTGCATGTCCAACGTTTGGAGGGAGGATGTACGTTGGAAGGGATGCTTGCTACAGAATAAGTGAGACCCCAGATGGTCATGGTGTCTCTGAGCCTCAGTTGCCTCATCAGCAAAACAAAGGTAATACAATCTGGTTTTAAAAGGTTGCCCTGAGCTGGAATCGTGTACAGAAAAGGACCAGGAGAGTACCTGGCACTTGGTAGGGTATCCAGTGCATGGTGGCACTGTTCATTAAGTTGTTGGTGTTATTATCAGGCACACATAACATCAAAGAACACCTCCGGAAGAAGAGGAACAGATGGAACCAAAGCAAATGTTACCACGAGCCAAACAGACACAAAAACCCTGCCCAGGCCTGAGATCCAGCAGTGTCCTAGTACCCACTTCATATAGCGATGCCCAGAATGGAGCCAAGAATAAGGAAATTGATGGAAGACTTGTTTGGTGTGGTCACCGAACACCTGGGTCACCCTCTATCATGACTGCCAAGTTCCTGTAAGTTCCAGGACACTGTGACACCAAGGGCAGCTGTCATCTCTGACACTCTCCTACCGGTGAGCAGCACAGTTCATCAGAGGATTTCTAAGGGAAACATGGGCAGGGAATGGGAAAAGGGAAATTCCATGGGTAGGGGAGCCACCTTTGGCATCAGAGAGGAAGAGGCAGAAAAAAATGGGACGGGAGTGGGATGAGTATTTATTTCCTCACCACCCTACCCAACGTCCCCCCACCCCAACCTTGAAGTCACAGAAGTCACATGGAAAAACACATGCCTTAAGTGTTCTATATATACCAGTCACAGACACACAGGGTTCTTCTCTCTTTTTCTCATTGTATATCAGTATCATTTGTCTTTCCATCTTCAGAGGGAAAGAACTTAAGTGACTAGAAAAAAAGGAACACCTGCAATTCTGCATAAACGCCCAATCAGAGAAGTACAAAGGAAGTAAGAAATTTCAAATATTTGATCAACAGGACCTCACAATGATGCATTTGGTTTTCCACTTTCCATCCATATTCATAATACTACATCTTTACTCAGATATCCACCATTTACAAAGAACGAACTCAGGAAAGAGGTTCATATTTATATATTTTATTGCTAGAGTCCATCATTAGAAGGAGAACAGGAAAGAAAAACAGAGGAAAAAATTGGAGCAGGTTGGGGGTCAGAAGCTTTAGATAAGTGAAAAGCACGTTGAAAATAGGAGCAGTCTATTTGAACATTAATTACAGTTATGGTAATGCTAGTGGTATCATATGGCTAAGGGGGAGTGTGGGGAGCAAATAAACAAACAAAAAAGGAAAAACAAGGATTCAGATAATTTCAACCCAGGTTGACTATCTGTGATCATTAAGGTTCTCAATAGTCTGAAGAATTGTGTCTGGAATTAGATTTGCAGGGACTATTCAATTACCACATCTGTGAATTAAGGAGGTGCATATTCTTATTTTACCAGCTTTTCAAATTCTCTTAAAGTTTCTTAAAATTCTTTAAGATGAACAGCTTTCCAAAATGTATTATTAGCAAAAATCTTCCTTGTGGTCACGTTGTCTCTGAGTCTCAGTTGTCTCATCAGCAAAATAAAGGTAATACAATCTGGTTTTAGAGAGGAGTTATGGTTATGATATTGTGACTAGTATATATATTTTAGAACACTAAAAGCATGTATTTTTTGATGTGACTTCTGTGACTTCAGGGTTGGGGCGGGGGGAGGTTGTGTAGGGTGGTGAGGAAATATTCATTCCACTCTCCCACTTTTTTCTGCCTCCTCCTCTCTGAGGCCTCTGATTCTAAAGGGAGCTCTCCTACCCATGGACTCTCCCTTTTCCCATTTTGTTGACTTCTTTCTTTCTGAAAATTTTTCCCCAAAAATCAGATTCTGTAAGTTAATACTTATTTTATATATGAATATTTCTAAATAAAATACAACTATAAATGTTTTCTGTTTCATATTCTGTATGTATTAATATTTATGCCTTTGCTATCAAAAGATGAATCGGTGTAGGAATGGGCCTGAAAAATGGAGAAATTCTGAAAACAGCAGGAGGGAGAAGCTGTGGCATAGTTTTTTAACCTCCCCAATTCCCAATATGAAAACCATTTATAATTATATCATGTGTCAAGTATTCCCAGGAACCCCCCTCAAAAATAAAAGGTGGGAATAATCCACTAAAATTCTGACATCAGTTCTAAGGTGTGCATTTTCCCCATACAACCAAGTAATTCTGCAACACCAGCTGGGTGTCCTAGGATTCAACTCAATTCTGTCACTGTCTACCTAGAGATAGTGTCAGATCCCACAGGTTAAGGGGTCAGCCCTACAAGACTGCCCCCTCTCCAACTTCAGACATCAATCACAAGTCCAAACTGTCACTTGTGCTTTTGACCAACCTACTATAGACTGGAGGTTCCAATGACCCCCTTCTTGAGTTTAATTTGCTAGTGTGGCTCACAGAACTCAGAGAAACATTTTGCTTACTAGACTGCCAGTTTATTATAAAAGGATATAACTCAGGAGCAGCCAGATGGAAGAGGTGCATACTGCAAGGTGTGTGTAGGAAGGGAGGCAGGGCTTCCATGCTCTCTCTCTTAAGTATGCCACTCTCCCCAAATCTCCACATGTTTACCAACCTGAAGCTCTCTGAACCCCATCCTTTTGCATTTTATGGAGGCTTTACTATATAGGCACAATTAATGAAATCATTGACCCCTCTCCCCTCCCTGAAGGTCAGGGGGTGGGACTGAAAGTTCCAATTCTCCAGTCACATTGTTGGTTCCCCTGGCAACCAGCCCTCATCCTCTGGTGCTTTCCAAAAGTCACTTCATTAACATAAACTCAAGTGTGGTTGACAGGGATTACTTATGAATATCAAGACGCCTTTATTACTCTTATCACTTAGAAAATCCCAACGCTTTTAGGAGCTTTGTGCTGGAAACAGGGATAAAGATCAAATATGTATTTCTTATTATAAATCACAATATCGTAACCACCAATGACACTAGGCTTGTGCAGGAAGAAACAGAGGGAAGCAACAGAGAATTCAATGAACTTAGAAACAGAAGAATCTCAAAATAGCCAACAGTGTTCACTAGAAAGCAAGGAAGACCAATACCAGAAGAGTAGCTAAAACTGGGAGGGGTTTTGCCCACTCCAATCGTGGGTGAGTAGGAGGAATCCACAGTGCGAAGTGAAGGGACTGCAGAGATCTAGCTCCTCTCAACATCCAAAGCTAGCACACCAGGACTCCCTTCCAGGAGAGGACCCCACACTGAGGACAACTCGCAGAAACAGATTCCTAATTAAGTAGGAGTCAACACACACAAAGGAAGGGAAAGGTCTAAGGAAATGTGGAGGAGGGAAACAGAGTCAGGAAAGGGCATCTTAATACTAGGTAAAAATATCAAAGAAGGGAGTTCTTTGAAGTTATGGACGCTTCCTTATAGATTTCCTTCTAAAAGCTCAGAAAAATGAATTCTACATAAAAATGAGCTACAGATATATACCAAAGATAAATCCCATACAAAATTATTTTAAAAAGAGCAAAAGGTGCAGAACAACATTCCTGCAGAAAATGAAAGCTTGCCAGGAAAATATGCTCACAAAACTGATCAAAATGATAAACTTCTATTTTTAAATGAACTAAAAGACAATAAGAAAATATGCTGGACACAAAAGTACAGTATTGATTAGAATTTGAAAACCTTGGAGATGAGACCACAGGAATAAGAAGAGTAGAAATTGAAAATAACTTTCAGAAATGAAAATTAAATGAGAAGGAACACAAGTATAAATGAATATGATGGATTATGCCTTAAGATAAATAAAAAATCAAAACAAAAATATTATAAACATAAATGAAATTAAGAAAGAACTAAAAAGGGTTTGAAATAAAGTGACAAATACTTAAGATAGCCAAAGACTATCCAACTTAGGAATAACAGGGATGCCTTTAAAAATGAAAACCAAAACAAAGAAAGAGAACAAATACTAAACATTATAATTCAGGAAAACTTTACTGAAAAAAAAAAAGTTTTGAAATTACACATTGAAAGAGTACACTACATATCTGAGGCTACTGACCCAAACCTACCAACATTAAAACATACTCTAAGAAAATAAATGAATATAGAAAGAAAAAAGAAAAGGAAAGAAAGAAGAAGGGAGGGAAAGAAGGAAGGAGGGAAGGAGGAAGGAAGGAAGGAAGGGGGAAAGCCTTTAGACAACTAGAAAAAAGAACAGTGATTTATAAGGGAAAGAAAAACACATCAGTTCAACAATAGCACTTTATGTCAGAAGAAAATGGACTAAAATATTCAATAAATTCAAGGAAAGAAAATGTCAAGAATTTAATATTTAATAATAGTACCTTTAAAGTACAAAGGATACAGACAGATGTAATCAATACACAAGAACTCAAAGAATATTGTTCCCATGCGCCCTTCCTGTGGAAGTTTCTCTAACACAAGCTTCAGACGACCAACTTGAAAGGCATCAACACAAGGACTGTTGGTAAGCTTTAATATATAGTTACTTGTGGAACTAAGGCTAAATGAGGGTTAAAAGAAAAAAGAGTATAATTTGTAAGGGCTATTATGCCTGGGTGTGTAGCTATCTATAGGTACAACTATAAAGCAGGAAGAATAAGAACACATGGGAAAGAAACCAAACTTTTCTTTTAATTATGTTGGTGGTACAGTGTTAGTATGGTTCTGAAACTTTGAGAATCAAGATTCTGCTTGTGGGAAAAAGGAGACACAGATGTATTACAGGAGAGGCTAAGTTAATTTTTTTTTTAAACCAATGATTGGGGTCTTGAATTTCAAGTGGAATCATTAGTATAAACTCATGAGGTCTACTGATTACTTCTAAAAATGACCATTTCTGGCACAAAGATGGTGATCTTGAGATATCATTTCCAACTAACAGCAGAAACCAGTTTCTTGGAGAAATGATTGCTTTTATGTCTCGGGCAGGAGTATAAAAGATAAGCCAGGAATACTTGGTTGTACCAAATATCCAGAAAACTTTCAAAGACTTGGGTCATGTGAACACGACTCAAAAGCCAGCTTTGAAGAGGCCAGCAACAGGACAATTTAAGCTTCAAAACAAACGAAGGAAAAATGCAACTGATTGAATCCTATCAAATATGTCTAAATTCTCGAGTTCGCAATGACCTTTGGTAAATAAAAACTTTATTTTAGAATAGTTATAGTTTACAGAAAAATTGTAGAGACAGTCCAGAGAGTTTCCATATGTTCTACACCCACTGTAAGCATCTTACATTATTAGTATATTTGTTAAAATTAATGAACTGACATTAATACATTAATTTAAACTAAAGTCCACTGACATGAAATATCTCTCCATTTATTCTTCTCTGATTTCTTTCATTAGTGTTTTGTAGTTTTCCACTTACAGATTCTTCGCATGTTTTGTTAGATTTATATATAAGTATTTTTTTTCTTTCCTTTCTTTTGGCTTCCTCTCCTCTCCTATTCTTTCTTTTCTTTGCCCCCTTCCCTTTCCCTCCTTCCTTCTTCCCTTCCTTCCCTCCCTCCTTCTTTGTCTCTTCTGGTACTCAATTGGTTTATTTCTCTCTTTTTTGATAATTCATAACGATATTTTTAAGACACTGATTAGTCACCTTTGGAATGTAGGGATCCAATTCATTATCTTGAAAATTCATAAATATAGGGGGGAAACTAAGCCTTTATCCAATCTTCATGTATAAATTGTGCCACTGGGCAATCAAATACAGATGAGAGCAAGCACCTCTTTACATTCACATTTCTAGCTAAATGGGAACAAATGTTAAGAGTTAAAATATTATCATTTTCCAAACTCGAGTGAAAGGATCTAAGCATTACATGTCTACAGCTGCTAATATCACAAAAGAGACACGCACACTCATGCGCTTCCCAGGGAAAGAGCACACCATCAACTACATTCTTCTCAAACAGATCAAACATGAGTCCAGGCCAGCCTCTGGGTCACTTTGAAAGAAATACAGTGGGTGGAGGAGCATGCTAAACGGTACCCTGAATTTGCAATCAACAAAATCCAGACTATGGGGAACTCTCAGGTCAAATGTCCTAAGTTCTTTCATCAGCAATAGTTAAGGAACAGGAAAGGATGGAGAGAAAAACTTATAGATTGAGAGAAATTTTAAAAGCATAAAATGTCTTTTAAAATGGGCAAGACTAAAACATAGTGTCTAGGGATGTCCAACTTAACCAATGAAACTATACAGAACTACAAGGATGTGACACAAAAGGTCAGGGTTGTGGGGAGGAAAGATGCTGTGATTGGAATGGGGCACATAAAGGGTCTTCTCGGGTGGCTGGCAAAATCCTGTTTCTTGATCTGAGGGGTGACTGCAGGGAGGTCTGCTCATAATAACTTTTTAAACTACACATTTTTAGAGTGTGGGTTTTTTTTTCTTTTTTTCTTTTTTTTTCTTTTTTTGCTCTCAGTGTCTTATTTTAAACAGTTATCCAAAAATAAAGGAGCCAACAGCATTGGATTAGGCTTCTGTAGCCCTCTACAAAGTACACAGATGCCATCGTTATTCTGAAATCTTAAATGAATCCTTTGTGACAGTTCATTGTAATGATTATTCAAAGAAATTAGCAAGTGGAAGGGAAAAAAGAAAGAAAGAAAGAAATGCAGAAAAAGACCCCAAATTCAGCAGCCTATCCTCTTGGTTTTTTGTTGTTGTTGTTGTTGTTTTTTGCAAAGATCACTTAGAGATTTTTCAAAAATCCAGCAAAATTGCAAACGTCTCCAGCACAGATGATCAAAGCCCTTCCTATGGGATACTACTTCATAATTGAATCATGCCAACTGCCGGGAAGTTTATACCCAACCTACATTTTCTGTGATGTTAACCTATTATTCCTGGCCCCCTTGTGTACTTACATTATTCTCAAAGATATCTTTAAATAGCCCCATACCTTCCATCTTACCAGTCAAACAAACATGTACAGGAGAAGTTGAATGCATAAATAGTCTCAGTTCATCTATTTGCAGTTCAAAAGATTGGCCCACAAAGGGGAAAACTAGAGTTGAAATTTTCTCTTTAGAAGTGCTTAGACATTCACGGGAGCAGAGACAAAAACATTCGTTGCACAGGGGTCAGGTTGACACAGCGGCTTTTTATTTACTAGGGGCCATGACTACACTGCTGTTTTAAGACTGGTCATCATTTTGCTAGCTCTTCCAGATGCATAATAATTGGCATTTTTCCGAGGTGGGAAACTCCATATTCTAAATTTCAGTGTTTGATAATGTTCTGTTAAAATGGATACATCTTTTGGATTTGGATTTACCTAGACCTTGGTTAATGCCTTCCATTTTATAGACATGAAAACTGAAGTCTGGGGAAATGAATGCACTCTTCCAAGGCCAAATAGCAAGACAGTCAGAACTGGGATTTGAACGCACAGTTCTTGACTTGTTCCTACAGCGTCTAACCAAAGACGAGCTAAGAGACGTCTGTCGCATATCCTGGGACTAGCGTAGGGGTAGGGGAGTAGTTTACAGTTTCGCTGGTAAGGACTGCTCTTGGGACATGTGACTCCCTGGGTATCAGGGAATGCAAAGAGACAGCGCTGTTGGGCTCTTGGAAAGAGTGAGCCTAGGAAACACATGTTCAGAAAGGATGGAAGGATTTACTTTTTAGTAATGGAGTCCCCTTAAAGTCAGGGACCACTGCACCACCGGGATGCACGCACCACAGGATGAAGCAGGCAACAGAATGAAGACAAAGGATGGAGATGCTCTTCCTCCAGGGTAAAAGTATAGCCCTGGGACAGCACTAATGTCACAGCCAATTCCATTCCCAGGACCAACCTGGGATGAATTCCGAATCCCGTAAGATCTTGGGTGGATGTTGACAGAGCTTGGGGTCAGCCGACTGCCAGTTGAAATTTTCCGGATGACTAGAAGAGAATATTTCACCAGTCTCCTCCAGTTGCTGAAGGAGTTTTGGGAAACATGTACTACATAATTATGATAGATTGCTGAGACTGTGAACTGAAAAAAATTATTTCACCTCTGTCAATATAGTATAATCTTCCTTCCACTCCAGGGTGTCCAGAAAGTTAAATGTTATCAGTGGGAAAATTGCACATATTAAAATCTTTCCAACTTTAATGTTGTTCCAAAGGAAACGACATCATTTATTTCCCCGTACTTTGGAAGTGGCCAAAATCCCTCCAGGTCAGAACCAAACAGCTGCAATTAGCCAACTAATTTGGACAAATAAGAGAGGGTCTGTTTGCCCAAATTACCCAAATAATTGGAACTCTGTAGTCCCGGAACCCCAAATAGCATCAGCCTAAGTCTGAATCTTTGTGGTTATCCTCCCAAAGGAAACAATATATTACACGCTGTAATTTGGGGAGATGATCTTTTTTTCTTTCTTTTTTGACGTTAGATCGATTGGAAACCTGTGGCAGGAGAATTCCACATGGGTAAGGGAGAAAGAGATCCAATTAAGTAGGAAATGCTAACAAGCTGCTTGAGTGAGCTCCGAGGCATGCTGGGATATTGCATGTCCACAAAGAAAATATTAATTTTAAGCTCAAAGAGAAAAAGAAAAACGGGAATTTAAGGGAAGAGGGTGAATAAGAAAAAAGTGTCAGGATATTTATATAAACTGTCATGCCTGTGTTTTTGTGAAGGCTCATGCCCTCTAAGCAGTCAATCAACACTCTCTCTGATCACAGACTTCGCTCTGATTGAGTGGGGAGATGTCAGCCAAGGAGAAAAACATGTGGAAAATCTGTTAACCATGTGTGTCATTCTTGATGTCAACATGTAAAGGAAATAGGGGAGAGACCAAGCATTTGTTCCAAGGATGATAAAGAGCACTGCTGACTTTTAAAACTATGTATTTATCACCACCATTGTTGTTGTTGTTGTGATAATGGTAATGATGATGAAAATACACACGATTCAGTGTTAGCCCAACATAAATAAAACAGGACCACCTGGTGCCTGGGGACTAATGGAACGTCAGCAACGTGTGGGTAAGTAACTGTTGGGGAGTCTAACTTTGTATTTCTTGCCAACAGAGAGCTGAAGACAGGCTCCTTTTGGGAAACACTGGGAATTTCTTTTTTTCTGGTCTTATCTTAAAACCTCTTTCCTGACAGGGTATAGAATTCAAGACAGCTTCAGACTAAGAGGTCAGGGCGAGCACCCACAGCAGTTGTGTTCAGGGAATCACGTGTCGGCAGGTGTGCTGGGGTATCAGCGAGAACAGTGGGCTGGCGATCAGAATTGACTTCTGGTTGTAGCAGTATTAGCGCTTAATCTGGATGACAGTGGAAAAGGCATCGAAACTTCCGAGCCCTGGTTTCCTGCATAGTGAAATGTCTGGCCTAGAGCAGCACCCCTCCTACCATGACAGGCATACAAGTCACCTGCAGGTCTGGTCAAAACGCAGGTTCCGGTTCGGGAAGTCTGGGAAGGGATCTGTGCTTCTGCATTTCTAATAAGCTCCCAGATGATACTGGCCCATGGACCACTCTGAGCAGCAAGGGCTAAGAGGCTTAGGCGATGTTTGCATTGTCTCAATTAGGGCGTCCGGGTGGGGCTGATACTGACCCTAACCCCCAGCTCTTAGGATGGGCTCATGTCTTACGCCTAACCAATCAGGGCACTCTATCTCTGTGATAGGTGCACACTTGGGCATATGGCCCAGGGCAGGTTAATAACGCATAGGGCTTTTGCTGCTGCAGCTACTGTGAAAGTGATATACACTATAGCTAGAATGTTAGGGACTGTGGGAAGCCGTTTTGTCACATTCTGGTAAACCCTGTCTGAAAATACAGTTAATAGAGAGGAAAGCAAAGCTGAGAGATCCAATGACATCATTTGAACTCCTAGATACAGCCCTGCCTGAAGATGAATGTCCCTGGCTTCTTTATAGTTGCACACCCCGGTTACCAATGTAACGGCTACAAACATGATACACTTATAAACTGCAGGTGCGTTATCAGTGTTTTCTCCATTGCTTTCTTAATATAGACCAGAGGTCAGCAACATTCCCGTAAAGAGCCAGATAGTAAATATTTGAGGCTTTCGGAACATAGGGTCTCTGTAGGAACTACTCAGTTCTGTGGTTGTAGCACAAAAGCAGCCATGGATAATATATAAACATACGGCCATGGCTGTGTTCCAATACATCTACTTACTATTTTATTTATTTCGTTTTTTAACTTATTTATTTACTATTTACTATGGCTGTTTTACTAGGCATCCAGCCCACAGGCTATAGTTTGCCAACGCTGGTCTAGACAATTAACAAAGCCTTGATTTGTAGTATTTACCAGTTTCCATGGTGTAATACCCGCACCGTGGCTGATGTCAAGTTACCAATGTAATGTCACTGAATGCAGAGCTGGCAAAAAGCTAAGCACCAGGTCACCATTGTACAGTCCCTACCACATAGATGCAATGGAGATAACCTCATTAACATAGGTAATAGTAAAGTGTAGTAAAATTAGGAAGCAGTAAGTTTTAAATATAGTATTTATCTCCTTTGTCTTGGTATCATTTCTTTAGTTGTAAATTTATAGTGTTTACTTTTTAATAATAGTGTGTCTACCCAGTTCTTTAAAATTTCTGAAAATTTAGCAGCCGGCTCTTATGGGGTAGCATGAGCTGAGTTCAGAGCGTCATTGCACCCTCTGTTACCATTTTTTAAAGTTCAAAAGTAAAACAGAAAAATCAGGGTCCAAAGATATCACAAACAGTAGATCAAAGTTTGGAAAGGGATTAACGGCATCTTTAGGAATTGCAGTTTAAAATTCCAATGTATTAGACAAGTCCTTTTTGAAATGGTAATGCCTTGTACCTGAGTAGAAAAGACAATTAAGATAATGTGTTAATTTTCCCCTCGAATCTGACAGTAATATTTTGATCCTGTTAATTACCCAGAGAACAGAAAATGTATATAATGCAATAGCTCTGTGCAGAGCTGACATGCTTGCTGCCTGGTTAAGTAGGCACACTTATCCTATAATTAGCTGCTTGGAATGCAATTTCCATTCCTCCCTAAATACACCCACTGAAAAATAAACCAATGTGGCGTTTCAGTGCTTCTCCAGCCTGGTTTTCCCCCTTGGGAAAGCAGCCAATGATTATTTACTAAAACTTACCCTCCTTTCAAAACTATCAGAAAATAGCAATCTGGTTGCTAATGATTTCTGGCAGGTGAGGGTTAATCAATGCCCTAAGAACACCGAAAGACCGTGTCATGACAGCCCCAGTGCGCTTGCCTTCTGCAAGGGATAAACTTATCGATGTCACTAACCGAGCGTTTTAATGAGAGTTCATTTCAAAAGGGCGACCTTTGAAGTGGGCCAGTCAACCTGTAATGGGGAGAAATGTGGACCCCAAATTATTTTCATAAACTGGCAAAGAGGGTTTTTTAGCTAATAGTCTGGGGTTCGGGACAATACTTTCTTCGGAATGGAAATTGTGGCTGGTTTAGTTGTGCATTTTACCAGATGTTCTATATTTATTCTTTTAAAACAAGACACTCCAACATCTCTCCAGGAAAGCTAATAAAGAGGGTAAGTTTTTCCATTAGAATGGTGGCATTTAGGCTCTTACATAATGGTAATCTACCCATGGTATTTAACATGGAAAAGCACCAATCATTTCTATCTTGTTTCATTCCTATCACATGTCTGTTTTGAACTTCAGTATTTTAAATAAGTGTGTTAGGGTGGAAACAACACTGAGTCTGGGGTCAGAACATCCAGGTTCAGGGTCTAACCTGTTCTGTTTCTAATTGTGGGAACTTGACAAAGGCATGTAAGTTCTCTGGGCGTCAGGTGTCCACATCTGTGAAGAGGATCATCGGACCATCAAGGAAGTACTTTCTAAAACACTGTACCACGGTAAAGAGTTGCTATTTTTGCTTTTGGAGCCCTTGTTTATAACAGATGCTCCCAGATCTGCACAATAAATAAACGCATGAATGCAAGTGTGCATCCCTTCACTTCAGTCTGCAGACTTTGGAGGAGGCTGTGTAGTAGAGAGCTTACGATCATGCACTCAGGGGAACCTGGCTGCCTGGGTCTGAATCCCAGCTCTGCTACTTACTCAATGGCTATGTGACCTTGGGTGAAATTACTTGATCTCTCAGTGCCTCTGTTGTTCCTCATCTGTAAAATGGGAAGGTGAAAACAGTTCTTCACTGGATGGTCATATGAGGTAAAATGAGTTAATATAGGTAAGCTTCTTGGAAAAGTGACTAGCACAGAATTGGTGCTCTGTAAGTATGAACTATTATTGCTTTCAACATGATGTAGAACATTCACCAAAGAATATACTACATTCCATGTTCCACACCCAGCATTTACTATTTCAGACCTATTTCTCCTGGGAACAGCCCACCAATAAGAAAATGTCATTTCTCCTTTGAAGTTTTGCTGGGACATGCAGGCCTGGATTCAGAGGTATCCTCAACCTCTTGGTGGTCATTTGCTCTCCTTTTTCCTCTTTTTGCGGCTTGGATCTGCTCATGGGATCCACTGCAAGAAGCACAGGCAAGCCTGGGGCTTGGCTAAGACCGAGGGATTAGGGCTGTGCTGTCTCGATGAATAATGGCAACAGTTGAAGTTCAAGTTAAGCAAGCTTTGTCGAGGTTGGGAATAATAGGATCAGTGTTTAATAGGCCAAATAGTTTGGTTGACTTTTTTTTTTTTTTCCCTTCAGTGTGCAAACACGGGCTTGCCCCATGCCCCTGAAGAAGTCCAGCTGCTCTCTTGGGGCCCTTTCTTCAATCAAAGCCAAAGCTCCTCCTCTCGGGCCAGTGGGCCATTGCCCACCTTCTCCCCTGGGGAAGTGGAAGGGGTATCTTCAGCACCTCCTCCAGGGCCCTGTGCCTACAGGGAGAGAACCCATCGACATGCTTATGATGGCATGTTCGTGTGTTCATTCATCCAGCATCCATCCATTCCTCCCTCATCTCTCATTCAAACACCCCTTCACTCCAGCTTTTGGTTCTTCAATTGCTTATCCATTCACATACTCCTTGAACACCTTCTGTATATCTGGAACTGCTCCTGGCCCTGGGAACACAATAGTGAACTAGAAACAGTGTCTGCCCACATCAAGTTCACATTCTAACAACACCCAGGTAAAGCTGATGTGGCCACAGACCATCCTTCAGGTAACAAGGCACCAGATAGTAGGGTGCCTTCCAAATGCCACACCCTCGAAATGAAAATGCCTTTTCTCAGAAGCATTCATCTCTCCAGGTGGTCTCAGTGCTGTGGTGGATCAAAAATGATCAGGCATAGGAAGTGTTCCTGATCGCACGAGTTCCCCCTGCCTAGTCTTATTAAACTCTATTCCCAAGGAGAGGATAGAGAAGGATGCTTTTTCTTGAACCATTTTTCTTACTGTAAATTTAAGAACTTAGCTTGAAAGAGGAGTCAGATGAGGGTGTGTTTTTAGGACAGAGGTACCTAGCAGGTACTCCTAAAATCACACCCTTTCAGCAGCTCTTTATGCTGCCTCTCACTGAGCATTTGTTTTCTCCCTGCCCTGTGTCAGGCATTGTGCAATCTACTAGGGATTTAATGGTGAAGATGGCAGTTAAAACCTCTGTTCCCACAGACCACGGGGAAGCCTGACCTAGCCTGGGGCTCAGGAAAGCTCTCGTCATGAAAGCACCCTTGTTATTAAGATCTGAATGCTGAGAAGGGTTTAACCAGGAAAAGGGAAGAGTCTACACAGAGCGAACAGTATGTGCAAAGGCCCACTGATGGGAGCAAACAGAGTGTGTTTGAGAAACTAAAAGGCAAGAAAGGAGAAGACAACAGGGACATAGAAGATGGGACTGGAGAGGATGGGGCCAGGTCTTCTTAGGCCCCGTAAAGGCCTGGGGGATTCATCCAAACAGCCCTCAGAGATGTTTTAGAGTGGGCTAGATGAACATAGGTCACTCTGGCTGTTGTGATTTCAAAGGCCTGGAGAGGACCGGACTAGATCTAGGGGGTCCATTGTTGGCTTCCGCAGTGGCCCAGGCAAGGAACAGTGGAGCTGGGCCTAGAGATAACACCTGGAATCACAAAGAGACCCAGGGAGGAGCTGCTCTTGCTCCCATGCCCATCCTGGGCTGTCGCTCCCACAAGACCCTCTGCCTGGTCAGTTAGGCTCCATCTCATCTTCTCCCTTTCAAGGCAGGGACCACAACCTTTCAACCAAGCAATCCTCCCTGGACTCTAGTCCAATGTCTGGCTTGGTCCTAAGGAGCAACCAATCCAGATAATGAGACAAGATACAGAAATGAAACTGTTAGAGAAACTGCAGAGCAATGAATGAAATGGTTGCTTGGTTAGTAGAAATTTAATGTGTAAGTGCTGAAAATCCATGGAGCAAAGATGTGATTCAGAGGTGCTGAATTATTAACTGGAAATACATAGGAACTCACACAAGAGGCCCTATAATCCCCAAGAAGCAAACTGGTGTCTCATAAGCCAAATATGGCCCATTTGGTGTCTTTTGTTAGGGTGGCACAGTGCTCACTAATATAGTGATTTTTTTTTTTAATTTTAGAGTTGAAATTAGATGCCAATTTTCTACAAATAATATAAAACATTGGGAGATTTTATATTAAAAAACTGAATTTCCAAATCCTGTTGGGGCTAAGGAGAGCCAACCTATACCAAACCTGGGCTGCACTTCCTCAACCTGGGTGTGTCCTGCTTTCCAGGTACCACAGTCCCCACTGCTCCCTACTGCCTCCCGATAGAGGCTGATGCCATTTGCTGTATGCAATCTCACACCTGTGCTGTTTTGTTCTTACAGCAAAGAGGAACGTGACCTGCTTCTCATCCCCTCTTCTCTATCCTTGGCTGGAACATGAAAGCGAGACAGACAGGGCAATGTGTTTCGGTGAAAAAAATCAAAGCAAGCAAGTTTCTACTGGAAATTGAGGAACGTTCTTAAGTCTTATTTAATATGCAAGCAAAGTGTATAAGTATTACTTTTGTTTGTTTGTTTTTAAACCCTGCATTGGGTTTGGGACTGCTGATCCAACCCACTATTCTCTGTATAAAAGCATAAATGGGGCCCAGAGAAGTGAAGCAACCTGCCAAGGACCACACAGCATTAAAGGGCAGGGTGGGACCAGAACCAATAGGAGGAGGGTGGAGGAAAAAAAAAGAAAATGAGTGAGAGGTGGAAAAAATAGGACCACCTTGGCAGAGAAGGGTTAAGTGCCTGAATTAGTGAGTGGAGGGGGAATAAAGCTGGAAAGGAGAGATGCGAGAGAGAAGGACGTTTTTCAAAAGTCCTGAATCCAAGAAGTATGGGGAAGTATGACAGAGGGAGTGGAGAATGATTAATGTTACTTTGGAAATACAAGCAGCAGGAAATACAAGAGATCCAGTGAGGGCACCCCTGCAGTAACCATAAGAAACAAGGAGCACCTGCCCAAAATGGTACTTACTGGAGTGGACGGGGAGAAGTAGATGGGGATGATGGGGGAACTCCATCTAGCTCAAGTCTAATGGGAATGGCCTGGGAAGCCCCGACTCTCTGCCTTTTGCCTCTCTAGGGTTCAGCACTGTTTACCCTGGGACTTGGATTGGGGAAGGCAGAATGGCTGGGACCTCAGTTACGATTCCTCTTTCTTGTTCTTGGTCAAGCAGATTTCTAAACGGACACTTTAAGAAATCTAAACACCAACATTCCTTTTAAATCAGCTAAATGGTTGGAATTGCCTCCAGTGTCATGCAAAATGTAGCTTTCATCTCTATCTGGTTCATTTGTAAGTCAAGACATGATCATAAGAAATGGAAAGAGATGACCATTTCTGTCACTCATAAGTTTCCCCATTGAGTTATTGTGTTTGAAACTTCAGTTTGACAGAGACTGAAACACACAAGCTAAGGGCAACAAATATCAGAACTGGGAAGTTGAAATTAGGATCTTAAAGAGGTATCTGCACCCCCATGTTTATTACAGCATGTTTATTCATGATAGAAGACCTAGAAGCAAACTAAATGTCCATGGATGGATGAATGAATAAAGAAAATGTAATATATACATACAATGGAACATTACTCAGCCTTTAAAAGGAAAGAAATCCTGCCATTTGCAACAACATGGATGAACCTGGAGGACATTATGCTAAGTGAAATAAGCCAGACACAGAAGGACATATACTGCATAATACCACTTATAAGAGGAATCTAAAATAGTTTAATTCATAGAAGCAAAGAGTGGGATGGTAGTTGCTAGGGGATAGGGGGAGGGAGAAATGGGGAAGTATCAGTCAAAGGGTAAAAAGTTTCAGTTGTGCAAGATGAATAAGTCCTAGAGACCTACTGTACAGCAGAGTGCCTACAGATCACAATACTGTATTGTTACACTTAAAACATTTGCTAAGGGGGCAGATCTTAAGTGTTCTATCAAAAAAAAAACCAATAATAAAGAGGGCAGGAGGAAAATGTTGGAGGTGATAGGTAGGTTGATGTCATAGATTTTGGTAACGGTTTCATGGATGTGTACTTATTTCCAAACTCATCAAGTAGTGTACATTAAATATGTTCAGCTTTTTTTATGTCAATCATACCTCACCAAAGTGGTTTTAAAACAATAAACATTTCCATAGCTCTAAAAGGATACATATGACCAAGTGTTGGTGAGAACAGTAGGAAACAGGAACTCCTTCCTACACATTGCTGATGAGAATGTAAAAGGGTGTGACCACTTTAGAAAGCCATTCTGTACTGGGTAAAGTAGACAATGTCTAGCAGTTTAGGTCTAGGTACCTGTCCCAGAGATACTCTTTGTGTGCACCAAGAGACATTACCCCCACGATGTCCACTGCAGCCCTATTTCTAACAGGGAAAAAGTAGAAACCATCTGAATGTCTCTGAGGAGGGAGAGGGCAGTACCCTGGCTGCCATGGAGTCCCAAATATCCAGGTTAGCTTCATCTAACCAGGGTGAGGAGAGCAATCCCCCAGTGGTTGCAGCAGAGATAATGGCAATGGTACAGACCAACTGATGTGTCCTGTCCCACTGGGGAATGTCAACGAGGAAGAGTTATGCCTCTTACAGAGGGCTGGGGCCAGACCACCCGTAACAGTGAACCAACCCTCTCAACTCATATTTATATTCCCAACAGATGCAAACATGGCATCTGTATTCAAACTACTGCACTGTCCTCAAGTTATATCATCCTGCTTATATTTTAGGGTCTAAGGGTATCAAGTAATTCAAGGGATGTTATCATTAGAAAGTGGCATTTCCAAATCTCAGATCCCAAAAGAGCATCTTTTTCCTTGATAATCTAACTAGTACATACAGTATATTATTAATGATTATGATCATAGCTCTGGGTTACCAAGAAAGGTTAACCACCCCCACCCAAAAAAAAAAAAAGCAAAACAAAACAAAAAGAAAAGTGTGTAACTATCAAAAACTATTGAGAAAAAAATTCCCAGCTCTCAAATGTCTACATTTGAGTTATCTGGAAATTTTACTCATGTGAAACATCTTACTCCCATTGATACCAGATTAAGGAAGTCTTCTTTACATTATCTCAAATGAATAAAGCACTGTTTCATTGTTTCTCAAAGCATCTGTAAGAGCGTGGTGACAGAGGAAATGTCTGCCTTTGAAAGGAAGACTTAAGGGGTTGTGAGGGCTCAGGAAGGTTCTTAAACGACCTAACCAGATGTTTTGAAGTCTGATACACCCCTAACCCAAACTTAAATTCATAACAAAGTAAAAAGCAATAGAGTCAAATTGATTCCAAAATGCCTTCTCTAACAAATCTAATTGTTTACACCAACTGACTTTACTGGGACCTCATTCATTCCAACTTGGCATATACACTGTGTGGGCATGGAAACAATGAGGTGCATCATAGAGTCTCAAAATGAGAATTCAGGTAAGTCCTTAGTGCTGGCTAAATTAAGACTCCACGTTTTTCAGGCTATATGGAATCACAGCTAGGAGCCAGAGCCTAAAGCCGGACTGCCAGTGTTAGACTATCATTTGCTAGCTGGGTGACTTTGGGAAAGTTACTTGCTGCCTTCACCCCTCAGTTTCCTCACCTGTAAAATGGGAAGAAAAATGGTACCCACTTCACTGGGATATTATATGGATTAAATGCAATAATACAGTAAAGAGCATAGAACAGTGATCAGAACAGAGCAAATGACCAAAAACTTTTCCCTATTGGAATTATTTTATTTTTTTAATATTAGCAATATTATGTAGATAGAGATATTATGAACAAACTGTTTTTCTTTTTATATTTAAATGTAAGACATTTAAATTTTTAAAAACATTATTTTAAGGAAAAAAATTATTTCAGAAAGAGAAATAAGAGTTTGTCTACATCTCTCCCACCAAGAAATAAAAATCGTGGGGGAAAATGTGGTTCCTTTAGTTGATTTGTTTATTTTGTGGATGGGGATATTATTTGAATTTGACTGGGTCTGGTTTGGTACATACCATTTGAGACATGAATCAAAAATGCATAGACAGAGTCATAAAGAATGGTACGGAACTGCTTCCACTCCAGTCTAACCCTCAGTTAAAAGAACCACACAAAATCAAAAGGACACCAGAGTCAGGGTCTGGAGACCTGATTTGTATGGTTAGCATGATTTGACTGCTAACTTGATGGGTGACCCAGAAGAAGTGAGTCAGTTCTGCTCTCTGGGTTTCAACTTCTTCACCTACAAAATGAATGGGTTGAACTAAGTGACCAATAAGTCGTCTTCGGCTGTAACTGCTTACATGAAGCTGTGGTTTCTGACTGCTCCAGTGAGAGATTTGACTCTGGACTCTACCTCTAGCAGCACCATAGCTCTGGTCCAAAGCCAACCAGCCATGTACTCCATCCATACGGGCCACTTGCTCACTTCCTGCTATTGGTCTTCAGGGACCCAGGCATGAGGATGTGAATGGACAGTCCAAACCCATTGCCCCTCTGGGAGAAACAGCTCAAAGTACATGCCTTGCTGACTCCAGTTCGAGTCACGTTCTCTGTTACGCATAAAGCCCTGCTTATCCCACTGGAGAGGAGAGTACGAACCACTTTGTTTAAAGCAGGTTGAAGAAATAAATATTCGAGAAGCAATAGCTCATTATTTTGGGGGGACTCTAGAATGAAAGTCCAAGGTAGAAAAACAACACAACCACCACAGCATTTCCATTCTGAATAGACAATATTATGCCAGGAGCTCTGAAATAAAGATAGTGTGATTCGTTTATTATTCCTTCTCTTTAAAACCTGCATTAATTCTGATTTCTATTTAAATAAGAATGATTAAATTTTATCAGCTGAGATGGAAATATTGTGATAAACACTGGCTCGTGGCCAAACTAATCTCCCAAGCCCACAGCTTACGGCCATTGTCTTGTATAGATATTTGAATGGCAATGGGCTTTTATCAGTATTTCTAAAGGCACTCATTTAATTATGTGGTTGTAAGGATTTTCAAAACCCAGAAGAATACCATCAATACATATTCATTTCTTGGATTAATTCAACATTAACATCAGAAAATATTGTTATTTAAAGGATGCTAGTACTTGTTTTTGCTTTTGCAAAAAATGAGGCATCCAATTCCCATTGCAATGGTGTCTTTTAAATGTTCTGTTTAACTGAAACTATGAAAATGCAATACCCAGTGAGGTAATGCTGGAACTTAGAATTATAGAGATTAGAGGACTCCATACGTCTTTAACAAAGAAGACTTCACAGAGGTTGGACTGTAGCAAGGGGGGAAAGAATCTCCAGACTAGGAAGTTTATACACATGTGTGGATCTTGTCAATCAAATATAATATTTTTGAAAGCCCCAGGAAAAAAAATATTCAGGGGCAGGGGCAGTAGAGGTGCTTCCTGCACAAAATTTCCATACCCAGAAACTTGAGTGGTCTAGATTTCATTACCACAGGAGGTACTACATTTCTTCAAGAACTGATAAAAGATACAAAAATATATCTGACATGTTTAGCATTAATGTTTCCTCCAAAGCAGGTCTCTATTTTTCAACATTGTGATGAATATATTTGTGAAGAAAAGACTCACATTCTACGTTAAGCTTGGAATTTCTTCTTGTATCAGGCTGGTTGACCGGGACAACTCCATTCATTGGAACTGGGACCCGTGTGGTTTGTGTCTGCAAACTCAACTCCTACTGCTCTGTTTTTCGTTTGTCTTTCAATCTGACCAGACCAGCGGGCAATTCTTCCTGTCCTGATCATTTGAGGGGAGATGGTAGGGATGGGGACTGGACAGGGAGAGGAAGAGAGAAATGGGGAATAGAAAATGAGCCCTCTGTCAGTCTTGTTAAGACAGCCTAAATGCCCATCAACAGGTGACTGGATAAAGAAGATGTGGTATATGTATACAATGGAATACTACTCAGCCATAAAAACCGACAACATAATGCCATTTGCAGCAACATGGATGCTCCTAGAGAATGTCATTCTAAGTGAAGTAAGCCAGAAAGAGAAAGAAAAATACCATATGAGATCGCTCATATGTGGAATCTAAAAAACAAAAACAAAAACAAACAAACAAAAACAAAGCATAAATACAGGACAGAAATAGACTCATGGACAGAGAATACAGACTTGTGGTTACCAGGGGGTAGAGGGTGGGAAGGGATAGACTGGGATTTCAAAATTGTAGAATAGATAAACAAGATTACACTGTATAGCACAGGGAAATATACACAAAATGTTATGATAAATCACAGAGGAAAAAATGTGAAAAAAAAAAAAAAGAGTGATCTATTCTTAGGGTTACCAACTGTCCTGGTGGTGATGGCTTTCCTGGGATGAGGAACTTTCAGTGTAAAACCAGGGCAGTCCTAGGCAAAGCAGGATGGTTGGTCCCTCTATACTATCCTTCCTTTGACTTAAGCTTCCAGGTCAAGGCCTGGAAGGAGGGGGCATTTAGATTGGGTTGAGGATTACTGAGAGGACCAGCCTGTCATAACAAAAAAGCTAACTAAAATTCACAGAGCACATTTATTTTATAAAATCAGGGAGGTGAAGAGGATTTTAAAAACAATTTCCCTAATTCCACAGGATGGTATTCAATTTTAGTGAAAAATGGTTTAGCGATCAAATAATGCTACTTTAAAAGGTTCTTTTATTGCAGGACTTATCAGAGCCTTCAATGAGCTAATATGTACTATTCATTAAAAGCATGCTGTTAAACATGTTTGACCACAGAATCATTTTTTGCAAGGAGCATCTTATGATACTAGTGCTTGGAAGGTCCTACTTTAGGAAACACTGTTCTAGGCCAAATTCTTCATCTTAAAGATGGAAAATAATGCTCAGGCCTGTCTAGTTACAGGCAAGGCTGGTGCTACAGCAGTTTCTCAGACTTTAATGTGCATAAGAATCACCTGGGCTTCTTGTTAACCTGAACATTCTGATTCCACAGGTCTACAGTGGGGCCTGAGAGCCTACATTTTTCACAAGCTCTCAGGTGTTGATGCTGCTGATGCTGCTGGACCACACTTTGAATAAAGAAGCAAGTCTCCTAACTTTATGCTTGTCCCACTGCCTTGGAGGTTGTTTGTAAGTGGAACTAACTGATGCTTCTATCAAAGCAGCATCCTGGAAACAATGATCAGTACATATATATAAACCAAAAAAATGTGCAGTATATTGTATATATGTATTTACATGCAATATAATGTATATGTGCAGTTAAAGTGTAATAATTCTACCTAATAAAACTGAAAAAGGAAAAAAAAAAAGCAGCATCATGGTCTTATTCTGGTTTCACTGGCTGAGTTGATATCTCCAGTTCTTCAAAGCTCCTCCCTGTAGTGAGAGGACACCTCAAGATTAAGGAAGAATTTCCTGGAAGCTAAAATAAATTTTCTTTTTGCTTTATAACAAATCAGAAACAGATAAAGCTTGTCAGCAAAATGGTCTATTTGGAGGCCCTGTACAGAAATTTAGATTAAAAGTTATTCAAAATCATTGTTTAACTGGACCAAATCAACAAAAGACATTGTCCAGGCATTTTTCAATTATTCTGGAAAGACATGTCATGCATCTCACCAAAACTTGCCCAATAATTGTGCAACTGTCTGGTTATTGCCAAAATATGAGCAGACAGGGACTACCAGATGTTCACTCAGCATGCAGAGCTTATACTACAAGGAAAACACACTCATCCTAATACTTTCAGAGCTTTGGTACCTGCCTGTGTACAATCCCCACATGACTGCACGTTGCTGATGTTGCCAAGAAAAATCAGCCTTCTGAGATTGTTTCTGTATAACAGCCATATGCCTTGTCAGTTTAGGGTGGGGGAGGGATGGTTACGGAGGAACAATCCAAAATGAAGAAAAATGACTTACTTATTGATGAAACGTTTTACTTTGCAACAAAGGGTTGTGACGTAATTTAAAGGATAGACAGCCTGGGACAAAGAAAGAAGACGAATTGGACCATAATACAGATCTGACACCAATGAAAAGAAAAGCTGGGAGGATGCAGGATTAGGAAGAAAGAGCCTCAGAACATAATGTTCATCTGATAAAGTCTTAACCAATTCAACAGGAAGCTCTAGAACAAAGGTTGCCATTGGTGGAGCTCTGCATTAGGCAAACACGGTCAAGACCTGGGGACTGCCAAGGAAGAGCACGGTCTCGGCTGAAAGCCAAGGTGGATTGTGAAGGCCAACAACTGGAGGCCATCAGGTAACTGTCTTCCTTGCAGCTGGATGGCAAGTTCTTTCTGGAAGGGAGATGTGAGCAGCACACACTACCACCTCCACAGCATGTAGATCAATATCTGGTATGGTCCAGGCACTCATTAAATGCTTCCACCAACTGCTTATCAAGTGCAGAAATTATTAATGATGCTTATAAAATATCAATTATTATTTATGAGTGATGAATATTCATAATCACATCAAGACAGTAGCCAGCTGATGAGCCAGACATGCAGTCAACTAACAGGGCTGTTGGATCCACTGCTGCATCTTCAAAAGTTGAGCTCTTTCCTGCTCCCTCCAAGTGACCTTGGCTTTGTGCATACAGCCTTAGGAAAGAGGCCTGTATGGACCAAGGAAGCTCCTGATTGATGGGTCTCTCTGGCTCTTAGTCTTATAAGCTTTCCACTGAGAACAGAAATGCCCCAAACTGCTAATGGTAGGAATATGATCATGCATCCTACATGTGGGAAGGACTTCATACACCATTAAAGAACATATATTATTAAATCTGTCGTCCTCCATCAACTCTTCTCCACTAAAGGTTTGCTAAGTAAAGGCATTATTTAGCTAAAACAATCTTCACATGCCATATCCTGTGGCATAGTCTTTCGAGAAGTGTAACTATGTTGTAGTAGCTTGTGATTATCTGTTGAATGTCAGTTGCTCCTCTAGACTTGGCTCCATGAGGGTAAGAACAATCCTTTGGATCCCCAACATCTGGTACTGGTCTGACAAAGACGTAGGGGCTCAATGAATGAATGAACAGTGAGACACACCCCTTTTTTGATCTGTTTTTGGGAATCTAGATTTTCATGCATCAAACTTGGTCTGGGAAGGAGGTACCCTTGTATTCCCAGGCTCCTCATGAAGACAGACACAGAATAGATCATCTAACTCAAGGGTTCTGGAATAATGTGCCCAGTTCAGTCAACTTAATGGTCAAGTTATATTTTGTTGCAATGTTGCATATTGAAAATCCTCCTAAAATATATTAATCTACAGGGGTGGGGGTGTAGCTCAGTGGTGGAGTGTGTGCTTAGTGTGGGCAAGGTCCTGGGTTCAATCCCCAATACCTCTGTAAAAAAATAATAATAATAAAAAAAATATTAATCTAGCTATCTTGTCAACCAATAGTCTTTAAGCACCTATCACATACCCATCTAAGAGATTAACAGTTGTTGATCGATTGTCTCTCTTTTATCCTACTTGTCCATTTATTCTCATTCTCATTTTTCTGTATTTCTTTATCCATCCATATATCCATTCATTTATTTATGCATACCTTACCTCATTCCAATACGGACTGAAGGTGGTTTATAGAGAATCATAAAATAAACCACTATAATATAAATTATGTGTAGGTGAAAAATAAAAATGAAAAAGCATAAACTCAATATGTATGGGCTGAATCACTAGTAATTCAAACTCTTAATGACAAAAAAAAAAAATGGTGGCCTGGACCCTACTGATCATAGCAGGTGATCAGATGTAAGATCCTGGGGCAGATCTACCATAAAAAATTCCCTGTGGACTAAGTCCTGAGTTTTCTCATGGCCCTGCAGTTGCCTCATTGTGTGGCTTGGCAAAGTCTATCCCAGTCTCTGGACCTCGATGTCCTCATGAGAAAATAAGGGGCTAAATGGACATCCTTACCTACATCTAAAGTTAAGTTATACAGGACAAACTGGATTGAAGCAAATCAATTCAGCAATTCTGTTGGTCCTGTCACATTCCTCAGTATAGCTTGAGAAAAATGATCAGTGATGCCTCGAAGGTATATTTTGAGCATTTTATCCTCAGTGGGCACGCATATCACGTGGAAGTGTTCTGCTAACAACACCCCAAACTGATGTTACCTAAGGAACCTTTCAAAATATTTTGACCTAAAGAATAGGCACTTCAGTCATGGAAGTCAACTCTCAGAATTTGAAAGGATTTAAATGCAAACATTTTGTGTATCAAAAAATAATAACTAGCACTAACTGAGTTTTGCAAAGACTAGGACTCTACTAAACATGTGATAAGGCATCATCTCATTTAATTCTAGCAACAACCCTATGACACAAGTTTTCATCTTACTGATAAGGAAACTATGGCACAGACAGGCTAAGCACAATATCCTATGTCACAGACTGGAAATGTGATAGCAGGAAGTTGGAGCCCAGAGACGGGTTCTTCCCCCTCAGTTGACCACACCTCCTCCCCAAAATCTCATACCTGTGGCTCCCTAGATGTTCTGTTAGCTTGTGGCTTAAATTTTTCTTAATAGCCTTATTACCTATAATCTGTTTCTGATGCTTCCAACTAATAACCTAAATTTAAACAGATACATGAGAGTCATTTTAGAACTGATTCCCAACTCCAATAAAATGCAGGGGACAGGGTATATAGCTCAAGTGGTGGAGCGCATGCTTAACCTGCATGAGGTCCTGGGTTCAATCCCCACAGTACCTCCTCTAAAAATAAAGATGTAAATAAACCTAATTACCTCCCTCCTCCCAAAAAAAACCCCCTAAATAAATAATAAAATGCACAAAGATACTGTTACTCTAAACCTAGGGTTGGCAAACTTTTTCTGTGAAAGGCAGATGGTAAATATTTTAGACCCTGGAGGTCATAAAGTCACTGTCCCAGCTCCTCAAATCTGCTATTTGTATCTATCTATCTCTATCTATCTATCTATCTATCTATCTATCTATCTATCTATCTATCTATCGTGAGAAAGCAGCCAATATTTAAACAAATGAACATGGCCATATTCCAATAAAACTTTATTTATGGACACTAACTTTTGAATTTTACATACTTTGTATGTGTCATGAAGTACTCTTCTGATTTTTTTTTACAACCACTGAAAAATGCAAAAACCATTCTTACTTTGGAGGATGAACAAAAACAGGCAGGGGGTTTGGATCTAGCCCATTGGCTATTGTTGGCCAACCCCTGCTCCAAACTGCTCACTTACATCTGAATCAATCTTTGGGAACAAACAAGGCTTTTTCCTAAGAGAAAAATAAAACCACCATATAGTCAAATTCCTAGTTTCTTTACAATAGGAATCTATGTTTCCGTGGCCAGACTTTGTTATATTTTCCTAGAGATGTAAAATTCTGTGTCAATAAATATTTAACCATCAAGAAGGTTAAATTCCACGTCTACTTTGGCTGTCAGTAAGCAGAGGTCAGGGCCGTGGTCTGTACTTGTTTTGAAATTCAAGCCCAAGACAAAGTAAACTATATTTCCAAATATCTACAAATGTACACATGAAATATAGGTGTATATTAAAGAATAACCTAACAGAAAGTACTTTAAATTTCACAGCCACTGCTAATGCAGGCAGCTAATCCTATTTACATTCATATTAGCCTTGGTATCTTTTTCCCTAAGATTTACCTATTTGTATGCTTGCATGAGTTAAACTGCCGTTTGCATGATATCAGTACTTTTGTAATTTAAATCTATAAAAGGCAATTTCTTTTAAATATACTTCCTAACAGTGGGTGAAAGAGGCACCAAAGTTATTTGAGGGCTGTACACCTCGCTGAACATGTGGGCTGAACTCCAGGCAATATGCAGAATGTGGGAATTAATCTTATACTGTAGGAGCGGAACGGGAAATAAAATCAAGGCTGAGAAAGAAACTGCCTTTGAAAAAGACCAGTTCGAGTTAGCGAACGAAAGAAATAGTGTGTTTTAGAATGGGTATTTAGACAGGTAAAACTTCCTTCCTTTCTGCAAGAGTGAAGAGGACTGTTCATTTTTCTCATTGCGGTTTTTTTTTTTTTACGTATCAAATAACTTTATCCTCCTGGTAAGCAAGTTTTATAACTGAATATAGCCAACAGAACATGGTTGACTATTTGGTGGCAAGGGTCAAGTTTAAGGTGTCAACCGTGACTCTCCATGAAACAGGATACAATGTAAGTAGGTACGTATGGTGGGGAAGGGGGTAGTAGGGTGAGACTCCAAAGATACGGAACAAACTTTATCCAGTTGGAGCTAGTTTTTCTTCATATAATTCCTATGAAGTGTTCCCCCTCACTACCTCCAGTTGACATAAATGAGATGCAAATAGGTTAATGTATAATCTTGCCCCAAAGAAGTAGTGTCTTCTGATATGTAGGGCATACACATCAACATGCTTCTTTTCTGAGCAGAGCTGGGATTTTCCGAGTAAAAATCATTGAAGGCGGGTGGGAGTGTGTGAAATCAGAAGGGAGGGACTTCCAGATGCATGCCCCGACTTCTGGCTACGTTGAGCATGTCCTCCCAAGGGAACTGGCCCTCGGGTTGAGTTCACTCCTTTTGATGCAGGGCAGAGCATGCCACCCAGAGCTCACCAGGTCAGAGGCTTGAAGGAACCAATTCCAAATCTCAGTGGCATGTAGAAAGTCATCCCACAATGCAGCCAGAAAAAACAGTGTTCCAAACTGGGCACCCGGAGCAGCGGGATTAGTCAGGCTGAGCCTGAGACCTGCACAGAACTAGCCCCACCTTCAGATGCACCTCAGGAAGGGAATGTCTCTCCATTTAATCTCTCAACTTCGTTCTGTGATCCTTCCTCCTGCTGTAATATCTACGCACCAAGTATCTGGATGGAAATGGGGCACTTTGTTCACTACCCAGATAATCACACAAAGCTTCAGCCACTGGTTCATGACTCCTGAAGGACACTCACGTGCACGCGTACAGAGGCACAAACCCACCCACCCATCCCAAATCCACCACCCTGAAAGAAGTCATTATAAATGTTTCATGTGGAACTTTCACAACCCATCAGACTCACCAGAGTTTTCAAATTAACTCCCTTTCTGCCCAAGGGGATCGCTCTGAAAGAGATTTCTCCAGCCTCAAACCTCAGCAAGAAAATTCTGAATTTGAAACAGAATGCAAATAATGCATTTTGACTCCCTAATCAACAAATGGGATCAACTTGAATTGATTAAGAACCTTTGAAATTAGCTGTCTTTAATTCTCTCCATGGCCTGCTGCTGGTACTCTGAAGATATGGGGGCGTGTGTGTGTGTGCGCGTGCGCGTCTGTGTGTGTGTTTAGGCTGAAGTTGGAAAGATTGGTCTCATTTTCTTTCGAAGCTCATATAACGGTCTTTAAAAAATTTTTTTTTTTTAAAATTTTAATGGTGACACAATTCTAAGAAAACATACATTCACCTGGTGCAATTATATGGCTTTTCGTGAAGTACATTTCCAATAGTTACTGGGCTGCATGAAACCTGCACAACTTTAGTGCGAAAAAAAACCACCATAAAATCTGAAATGAATGTATAAATAATATGCAACTGTCTAGACAGTATAGGTCACTTGCAAAGAGAGCAGGTCGGGGGGAAAAAATTGTCCATCAGTCAGACAACCATAACTGATTCTGATGCTAAATAATGGCGGTGATATTCAGCATTCTCTCTATGCGAAAGGCTTCGCTGAGCATTCCGCTCTTCCCAAGCCAGCGACCTTCTAGTTATACAGTGCTTTATGCAGCCTTTGGAAAATGCACTTGCTATTTAAACATTAAAATTAATGCCCAAAGAATAGTGGTCGAGGGGAGGGGGGTGTGCCACTGACCTGTGTGATTGGCCTTTGGTAAAGCAAAAATAGTCCTTCTACATCGACAGTATGAGCTCCTCACGCCCACGGAATCTTAAACAGATGTAGTTATGGTAACTTCAGGATCCAAAAGATGCAGGCACGCACACGCACGCAAGCACGCACACGCACGCAAGCACGTACGCAGGTACGCACCACGGCACGCAAGCACGCACGCGCGCATGCTCAAATTCCATGGGACGTTTCTACTATCTAGTAATAATGTGTAAGGATAGGTTCAGGTACTTAAATCTTGTACTTTTTAAAAAATATTATAATAATCTGTGTACATAGCAAAAAAAAAAAAAAAGGCGTGAAACCCTATCAAATGTGCTAAATAATGCTTGCAGCCTTTTTGCACTATGATCATCTCAGCAGGCCCAGAGCAAGACGATGGCTGGTACTGTCACTGCCCTCCAAAACTAGGAACACAGGGCTGTCTCATCAGTTTGTGCCCCGGATTGGGAATGGCCACCCGCCCGCTCGCCAGCCAGCCTGCCAGCCAGCCTGCCAGCCCGATAGCCCGATGGTCCCACGTGTCCTTAGAGAGAGGACCCCAAAGCCATGCTGCCGTGAGTGAGGGCTGATGCCCGCAGGAAGGGAGGTCTGGGCTAACCTTGCCGGGGAGGATGTCGGTGGGCTGACGTGCGGCTGCCCTGCTCTGAGCCGAGCAGCCGCACTCGCCAAATGGGTCAGACCCTTAGGGAAGATGATGATAACAATAAAATAAGATGGAGAGTTAATTGCTGCCATTTATTGAGAACGTCCTAAATGGCAGTCACTGAGCTCTAGTAAAGGGTTTCCTCTGGAGGACCGTCTCATTCCACCCTCACCACAATCCTACGAAGTTGCTTTGATTTATTATCCTCATTTTACATTGGAGAAACTTGAGGCTCAGAAAGGTTAAATAACTTGCCTGAAGCCAAACAGGAGTAAGTGGCTGAGTGCCAGTTGAATTCCGGGTTCCTTTAAAACTAAGATCACCTCTTCACCTCTGTGATATTTGGCCTCTCCGGCTGCCCAGATCCGCCCCTCTACCCCACCACCCCGTAGCCTCCTCCCACTCCCCCGGCTCCTGGCCGAATCCTGGCCGACTCCTGGCCGACTCCTCCCCATGAGGGGTGGCGGGCACAGTGCCTGGGGCCCATGGCACGAGGACATTTGCTCCTTGCAATAAGCAAGATGCATCCTTTCTCTGTGTTGGTATAAAGACAAATAAATCCAAACCTGTCTCTATTTCTCTTCTCCCAAAGCAGTAGTAAAATAAAATTCTGATTTTTTTTAATGGAGGAAGGGGGCATGAAGGCAAAAGTGCTTGAAATCCATAAAAGTCATAAAGCTGCACTGTACCCACTAGATCCTACAGATCGTTTACAGACTATCTTCTCTCCCTAGAGGGAAACTGAGGCTGGGAGAGGATAAGGAACATGTCCGAGCTCATCCAGCAAGTGACTATTAAACCTGCACCTGGCATCCTCCCATCTCAGTTCTGGGCCATTTCTGTATCAGAAATAAGTCAGAAACCCAGCTGGTTGGTTCCAAAAAGGTTCTTCTTGGAGTTTTCCCCTGGGAGTGGGTAAGTGTGTCCACCTAAGGTGGTATTTGGCCTTTGTGTTTTGATCTTCAGCATCTCACAAACTAATGTCTTCGCGCGTTTTTAAATAGGGTACAAGCGAGAAGTGAGATGACGCTGGGTGGTTATTTCCTTGAGGAAGGGTCCTTCCTTTTATATTAAATACAACCCTGTACGTGAAAGGGTCCTGAGAAGGTTAAAGAGTGCTTATGGAGCTGAAAGACATTATTATGGAGAAAGCATTTATTAGATGGGATGTCTAGAACTGAAAAATGAAAACAATGTCCTTTAAAAACTGCCAGCAGACATTCTGGAACACCAGTCTCGGTAATCTACCTTTTGGTATTAAATTTGTCGGAAGCGCCCTTGCTCAGGCCCTGGTCACCCGAGGCCTCCCTCTGCCATCTCTCTCTTCCAACAGGCAGGGGTCTCCACCAGGTCGACCTTGTGACCAGGGCTATTTCATCCTCCCCTATCCCTTCCTTCTGGGCTGCCAGTGTTATTTATTTTTAATGCCTTTGATTCATTTCCCTCTTGTTTTGACCAGGCAAACCACACACATCTGCTGCCACCAGGAGGTGTCAGTAGTTCATACTGCTCCATTTGTATGCCCCAAACCCCACTGTAGAGCTGATTCTGCCCTGCCTGTATCTCAAGTTTCAATTTCAAAGTATTATGCTGCATTCTTGGCATTAAAGATTCATGGGTTGAATTAAAGATTTATTTTTAGGGGGTGCATTATTATAAGGCAAATCACGTTCTTTTCATTTTAGACATATTGGCTATTACGATTTCATCTCTTTTGCTAAAAGCTCAATTACATCAGTATCACTCGAGACCCTCCAAACACTAAGCTAAAAGCCAGACTTCTCAGCAGCCAAGTGCCTATTGCCCTGTAAGGATTAACTTTTCTAAGAATGCATCCCATCCCTCAGATGCAGAGTTATCTTCCTAATAAAAAGCCGCTCAAGTTACCCCTCTGCTTAAAACCTCTGCTGGCTTCCTGTTGCTTACAGAAAGAAGTTTAAACACCTTCTTTTGTCTTACAAAGCCTTCCACAGACTGGCCCTAGCCTGCCTTTCACAGTTCCCGCTGCACCTCCTACTCCCCTTCACGCTGAAGGAGGCCAGGCCCTGCCAAAACAGCTCATCTTTACCAGCAGGTCCCCTCAACCTGCAACCTTCATTCAAGACCTAGGTTAAATGACCACCCCAGTGTACCTCACCCTAGGGCAGAGTACACAACAGTCTGTGTGCCTCTACAATTCAGCTTACCTGGCTGTATTGTAAAATATCTATATGTCCATCCCTTCCACCAGACTGAGTTCCCAAAGATGGGAATTGAGAATTATTCCTATTTGTAACTCCAGGGTTCAGTACAGGGCCAGGCACACTCCATAAAGATTAGTGGGTGAATGAATAAATGCATAGTGGAATGAATGAACTCAACTGCCCAAGAACTCACACACATCGTGGTCAGCAGAGCAAGACAACCAAATTGACAACAACATCAACATTTCGAGTCTTACATTCAGTAAATACAGAAAAACACAAGTATGTACAGAGAACAATGACATTTCCTACCTTTATGAAGGCTTATGACAGGCTGTGACTAATGTAAGTGCTCAGGAAGTAATCCAAATGGTCCAAGCCTTTGGTAGAGACCAGAGCTTCTGAGATGTGTTATGCTGGGTAGAAGGCAGGTGTTTGGGAGAGAGAGAACAGTGTCTCTAAATGGGTGACAGCCACCTGAGCTTGTAGGACAGCATGGAAGAAGCCATTCTTAGCAAGAAAGGGCCGCAAATGTTTAGCTGTTAGGGGTGAAGAAAGTGGCAAAGACAAGAACCTCTGGGGAAGGGCAGGCATGTTGGATCGGGGATTTTCTAGAAAAAGTCAACCATGACCCTGCTGACTTAGAAGCAGTGAGAGTGGCTCCTTTGAAGGCTGAGGCTGCTTTTACTCAGGGACTCCAATCTGAACAGTTTTCCAAGTGCTGTTTTGAACTGTGAGACAGAAAGGGCGAAGATAAAATACATTGAAAGTGGACAGCTCTTCCCTAACACTGCTGGTCCCTCTCTCCCCTTCACTTGCTGACCCCAAAGGAGAGGGAGCCAACTGCCTGGGTGGTGGAGCTTGGCTTGGCCAGTCCTGTCTGCCTGTAAGGGGCACCTCCTTTAGCTCCTGCATCCAGGGGATAAGCACATTTTCTTGGGTCTGGCATCTCCTTTCTGGGGGCAGGCTGGAAGGCCATTTCTATTGGTCTGAACTCATGAGGTTTCTCAGGTGGGAGACGGTGATCCCATCTACCGTTGACCAAGGAAGTGTCTGCTTTCCAAAGGGGCCATCCTCATACCTTGTCTGGGAGGAAGGTGTGACATGCAGGATGTGGAAACCCAATTACTGGGCCACTGATTCCAGCCACATTTTCTAATTAAGGGAGACCAGCAATAAAGATGACATTTTGACCTTTTTCTGATTCTTGTAGATATTTCTTGATGAATTTTGAACGTTGAATGGAAAGGATTTCTATTAGCCACTTCTGAAAACCCAACACATTGCTTGTATTCTTTTAGCTCTGAATTAAGTAATGCGCCCCCGGACCACTGATGGCAGGAACCCAGGGAGCGATCTCTTTCTTCAGCTGACACTTCTAATTTAAGTGTCCCATTTGATCTCATTTGGGATCTCCATTTATGGTTCCAGAAGAGAGCCCTGAGTCCCACAATAGCTGGAGGTATGAGCTAAATCAAAGTGTGACAATAAGGACCACACCACCAGAAAGAGACAGAGTACCTTTGTGAACTACAAGCCCAACTGAATCCAACTGCTCATTGTACTCAACCAGAAATAAGCAAAGCTTTACTAAAGAGACATATAGATACACCTCAGAGATATTGTAGGTTCGGTTCCAGACCACAGCAATAAAGCAAATATTGCAATAAAGTGAGCCACGTGACTTTTTTGGTTTCCCATTGCATAATAAAGTGAGGTTTACACTATACTGCAGTCCATTAAGTGCGGAATAGCATTATATCTAAAAACAATATACATGCCTTAATTAAAAAACAGCTCATTGCTAAAAAATGCTAACACCATCAGAGCCTTGAGAGAGTTGTAATCTTTTGACAATAGAAACGTCATAGTTTGCTGATCACCATGACGAATATAATAATAATGAAAAATTTGAAATATTGTGAGAATTACCAAAATGTGACACAGAGACACAAAGTGAGCAAATGTTGCTGGAAAAATGATGCCAACGTGGAGTTGCTGCAAACCATCAACTTGTAAAAAAAAAAATGCAGTGTCTGTGAAGGGTAATAAAGTGAAGTGCAATAAAACAAGGTGTGCCTGCAAAGAGATACTAAAGGATCATTCATTCAAATGGAATTGAACTAGCTATTTTCTTAAAAAAAAAATAAGACTTCACCTGCATTGAAAAAATCAAAGCTTCAAAATATTTTCTGAATCAAACTGATATTTCATTCTGTTCAAGTATCAAATACATATTAAGTAGTTTTTTTTTCCCAGCCTAGAAAAATATTCATTAAATTCAACCATGTTTATTGCTTCCCTCTCATCATTTCAGTTCCCCTAAATTAAGTCACATTCCCTTTTGCTGACTATCTTTCATATCTGTTTCATCTTTAATAGTATATATGCATGAATGACCAATAAAAATAGTCAAAAGATTTTTATCTAAGTTGGTGTAATATTTCCTGTGTTCTCAAAGAAGAAATTTTGAAATTCATGGCTGAGGCACATATGATGATGAAACTGCCTCTTAAGACACTTTAAAGGAATTCTGAAGGATGATCTTTTAATAGATTGCAAGTAGATAAAACCTGTCCCATTGCTATCCGGGTAGTTAGCCTCTGGGGCTTCTAGTTCTGACTTGCACACTGCTTAGCAGAGTCCTCTTTAAATAGGAGGGCTGGGGAATTGTATGCCTGTTTGATTATTTGTTCATTAGCTCATTTATTCATTCATTCAAAATATTCAGTGAGCCTCTCTGTGATACACCTTTAGTGGATCCAGAGAAATTAATAGTGAATAAATCATAGCCCTCCTTCAAGTTCACAGATTAGTAGAGAAAACAGAAACGTCAGTGGATAAATCACCATAGAATAAGGGCTACAGAGAGGTAACAGGGAACTCTGAGAACTCTTTATGTTTCTGATTAATGCTCATGATCATTTCTTTTATCTGTAGATGAAACATCTATTTCCAGAGGATTCTGGTTCAACGAAATAAGCTTATCAACTCTGTTTAACTGCATTCTGTCATGCAGGAGGCACTTCTAAACCTCACAAGGACTTCTGAACAGTGTCAGCTGCACAACTGTCAGTAGGCTGGGCTTCGGTTAGAAACGACACAAAATAATAGTCGTAACCAACTGCCTGTGAACCTTGGGTCAGGCGCTTTTCAAAGCACCTTAATTCACTGAGGCCTTAAAACCATGCTGTAAGGTGGGTACTGCTGTCATCCCCATTCATAAATGTTGAACCCGAGGTGCAGAGAATATGAGTAACTCCTCCAAGCACACCATTTGTGGATGGTTGAGCGTGCACTTCATGGAATATAACCTGGGGAGGCTCTCTTGAACTAACTCCCTCCTGTTGGTTCCTTATCTTTCTCTCACAAAAATAATGTGCAAAATTTTAAAGCAAACAAACAAAAAACCAAAATAATTGTTCTTGAGTGTCAGGGTTCTAAGTTAATAGACATTTTTTCTTTTCTCAGAAGTTGAACTCTTTGTCTTCTATGAATACTTTCAAATAGGTCTAAAACAAACAACTTACATTTTTAAAAAAGCATCCACTTGAAATCTAATAGGTAAAAATTTATATTAAAATTACATAAAAGATATAAAAGTAATCATCTAATGTTTCTTACAATGAGTCAAACCTAATTTGAAACAAAATCAGTAAAGTTCAGGTCCCTAGATAAATTTAAGAAATATACACATAAAATAACTGCAAAATCATAGGTTATTCAAGAAAAATCACAAGAACAAGGCCTTCCCTTACTTGTCAAAGATAAAGGAAGATTTATTGAACGCTAGTGAAATAAAGATTTGAGCATTCATTCTGCCTGAGGGATTGTATCTTAGTTATCATTCCTAAAATTCTCACAACTTGAGACAATCCTTTGAATTAAAACATTGTCTGCAAAAAGCCTCTATACGCTATGTGTTACCTAAGAGGGGAGGAAGCTCCTTATAACATATTAGCATCTTGTGATAAATTGTAACAGCTTAATTTGTCAAATTAGCCAACTACAACCTTGGAAAACATTCAGCAGAGATATAAAAGAATAAGACTCAGGAAAAGTACTTTTTAACTAATGGTGAATCATTATGGCTTTTCATGGATTTTTGAAAATACTATTATTGATTTGTGAGAGCTCTTTATATATGCTAGTGATAATCTGCTGTTTTGGCCCCTTAAGCATGCCTTCTCCCTTCTTCTTCTAACAGAATCATGCTGTATTATGAAAAATGCATTCCAAGTAGTTTGTGTGGCACTGACCTACTGCTTCCCTGCCACAAGTGCAGCCATGATCCATGCCTGCCCAGAGACATCAGTGAGTAACACATTGAAATCTCAGAACAAAAGAGAAATAGGATCAAAAGAGAAAGAAACCTTCATTTAGCCACAGGGATGATTCAGTGATGGACCTGTGTCCTAGACTGGGTCCAAATCCTTCCAAAAGTGTCTCTGCTGGAGTGATCAGAGAAGCAGCACTCTTTCCTGGGGGATTTGTAGGCTGGTAGGATATGAGGGACTGGGCTGCAGGCACCCAGCATGGCTTCCTCGTGAAGGGAGCTTCAGGCCACTCCAGCCCTGGGCTCTCCAGCTACAGAAGCTAGCAAACCCCCTTGTACATTTCAGCAAGTTTGATCTGGACTCTTCACTTCAGCTGAAAGCAGCCATACAATAGTACATATTGAAGATATTAACATTTTGTCTGTCACATATGCAGTAAGTGTTTTCTCCAATTGCGTGTTTTCTAATTTTGTTTAAGGAGGTTTCTGTCATATGGAAGCTTTTTGTTTTTAAGGAGTCTGTCCTTTCCCTCTTTAGTGTTTAGCTTTGATGATGTACTTCAAAAACCCCCCTTAAACTCCTTCCCCAACTGAAGTTAACACATAGTTATCTATTTTTTTCCTAGTACTTTTCTAGTTTTGTCTTTACATTTAACCTTTAATCCATCATGAATTTGTTGTATCATAAGGTTGTAATAGGTAGCCATTTTTCTTTGCAGACAGACAGTTATCCTAACAGTATTTGGTGAACAATCCAGTCTTTTTCCAATTATTTCAGTGCTGCCTTTACTTTGCCCCAGTCCATATTTATGCTTTGATTTTCACCTTGGCTCTCTATTATCTTCCGTCAGGGGATCCTTCTTCCTGTACCAGTTCTGCACCAACATTAATTAATGGGTTCTTATACCTGGTAGAAAAAGTTCACTCTCATTCTTCTTCTGGCTATTTGTACACATTTATTTTTGCATTAGTTTTAGAATCTTTTTTTTTTTAATTTCATAAAAATCTTGCCGAGATTTGTTTGGGACGGGATATATGAATGAGTTTAGAGAGAAGCAATATCTTTATTATTTTGTTTCCATCCCTGCAAAGATGCACACTTGAATTATCAAGGTGATTTTTATGTCGATCAGTGGAGGTTAATAACTTTCCTTACATTGGTCCTGATCATTTTGTAATTTTGCTGATTTTTTAAATGAGATTGTTTTAACCATTATGTTTTCTAAGTAGTGTTTTTGATTATATAGGAAAGCCATTGGTTTTGCAATTAGGATGGTAAACCCTTTCGGTTCTAAAAATTTCTCAGTATTTTTTGGATTTAGCTGGTGGACATTTCTAATAACTGTAAATAACAATATTTTTGCCACCTCCTTTGTAACACAGAAACCTTATTTTTTATTTTCACTGATTATGTTGGTGAGCACTTGCAGAATCCTGTTAAAACACGTCACCTGTAACAGGACATGTTGGTCTTGGTTCCAGCTACAATGATATGATTCTAGTGAGTTTTAGTACTAAGATATTGACTTACTGGTTTGAGATTGTAAGTATGATGAAACCGTCATACCTAGGTTATAAAAGTATTCTATGCCAGTTTTACTAAGGTTTTTTTTTTTGTTCTTTTTTGTCTTTTATTTGTTTTTCACTGAGGCAAAAATCTACCTGTGAAATTCACAGCTTTTACTTGTTATAGTTTGATGAGTTTTCAAAAATGCATAAAGCCACATAACTCACACTTCTAACCAAATATGGAACATTTCCATCATCCTAGAAAGTTCCTTCCTAGCTCTTCCATGTGGGTCCCCTTCCACAGCCTGTTCCAAAGCAACCATCACTCAGGTTTCTGTCACTACAGATTAGTTTTTTTCACTGAGATATAATTCACATACGATAAAACACATTCTTTTAAAGTGTACAGTGCAATGGCATTTATTATGTTCACAAAGTTGTACAATCATTGCCACTATGTAATTTTACAATATTTTCATCACTCCGAAAAGACACTATATACCCATTAGAAGTCACTCCCCATCCCACCTCCACCCAGGCCCTGGCAGCTACTAAACTACTTTCTGTCTGTACAGATTTGCCAGTTCTGGTCCTTTCATATAAACCGAATTGTGCAATATGTGGCATTTTGTGTCTGGCTTTCAGTAAACGTAATTTTTTTTCTTTTTTTTTAATATAATGTTTTTAAGGTTTGCTGTATTGTTGTATGTATCAGTCCTTTATTTTTTATGGCTAAATAATATTTCACTGTATGGATATACCAATTTTGTTTACCCACTCATCAATTGGTGGATACTTGGGTTGTTTCCACTTTTTTGCTCTTATGAATAATTCTGCTATGAACACTTGTGTACAAGTTTTTATTTTTTTGTAAACATGTTTTCTGTTCTCCTGAGTATGTATCTTAGAACATAGGTTAGTTTTGCCTATTATAAAACTTGACATAGATGGAATCATACTTCTTGTGCCTGGCTTCTTTTGCTTGGCATAATGTTTTTAAAATTCATTCATGTAGGTTGCTTCTTTTTATTGCTGAGTAGTATTTTATTCTATGAATATATCACAATTTGTTGATCCAGTTTCCCAAGGATGGACTTTTGGTCTGTTTTCAAATGGGGGCTATTATGAATAAAGCTGCTGTAAACTCTTATACACATCTTTTTATGAATCTGTATTTTAGTTCCTTTAAGAATACAGCTAGGAATTGAATTACTGGATCATAGAGTAAATGTATATTTAGCTTTATCAAAAATTTCAGTGTCTGCCAAGTGGTTATATCATTTTAAATTCTTACCAGAGATGTATTCAAATTCTGATCACTCCACATCCTCATTAACATTTGGTACTGTCAACGTTTTAAAATCGTATCTATATTGTGGGTGTGGAGTGGTATATCATTATGGTTTTAATAAATATTTTTCTGATGGCTAATGATGTTGAGTGTTTTGTGTGTGCTTATTAATCATTTGTCTCTCTTCTATTGCAATTGCCTGTTCAAGTCTTTTCACATTTAAGAAATTGTGTTGTCTTTTTAGTAATGAGTTATAAAAGATACACGTTCTCAATACTGGATACAAGTTCTTTGCCACATATATTTTTTGTGAATGTTTTCACCCAGTTGGTAGCTTGTCTGTTCCTATATTTGATGTGATTTGATAAGCAGAAATTTTAAATTTTGATGGAATCTGGTTTATCATTTTTTTAAATATTATGGTTATTTCAATTAGTATCCTTTCTATGACATCTTTATCTACCTCAAGGTCAAAGAAAGTTTCTCCTATGGTTTATTCTAAGAACTTTATAGTTTCAGTTCTTACAATTAGGTCTATGATCCATTCCAAATTAACATTTTTATACAGTGTGAGGTAAGGGTCAAGTGTCATTATTTTTTCCATATAGATATTTAGTTAACTCCAGCATCATGTGTTGAAGGTTTTCCTTTATGGAATTCTTTTGGTGACATCGTCAAAAGTCAATTGGTTGTGTAAATATGGGTTTATTTCTGGGATCTCTCTTGGGTCTCACTGATCAGTCTATTCTTACACTGTATTCTTATACTATCCTTACAGTATTCAGGCATACTCTATTGATTTCCTAAATATAGTTGATGTACAAGATTATGTTATTTTCAGGTGTACTACGTAATGATTTGATATTTGCACATGTTATGAAATGATCATCATGATTTGTCCTCATGCAGAGTTATTACAGTATAATTGACCATATTTCTTATGCTGTACACTGCACCCTTGTGACTCATTTATTCTATAACTCGAAGTTTATGTGTCTTAGTCCCCTTTACCTATTTCACCCACCCCTCCTACTGCTCCCTTCTGGCAACTGCCCATTTGTTCTCTGTGAGTCTGTTTTCATTTTGTTTTGTTTGTGTGTTTAGTTTTTCAGATTCCACATAAAAGTGAGATCGTACAGTATTTGTCTCTGTCTGTCTGACTCAATTTTACTCAGCATAAGATTCTCTATATCCATTTATGTTTTGCAACTGACAAGATTTCATTTTTATGAGCAATAGTCATATATATCACATCTTCTTTATACATCTTTCTGTTGACAGACCATTAAGTTGCTTTCATATCTTGGCTATGGTAAATAATGCTGCAATGAACATTGGAGTGCATATATCTTTTTGAATTAGTGTTCTTGTTTCCTTTGGGTAAATACCCAGAAGTGAAATTGCTAGATCATATGGCAGATGACAGTTCTATTTTTAATTTTTTGAGGAACCTCCATACTGTTTTCTGTAGTGGCTGCACCAATGAACAATGCAACCAACAGTGTCCAAGTGTTCTCTTTTTCCCGCATTCTCTCCGACACTTGTTCTTTGTTGTCTTTTTGATAATAGCCATTCTGAAAGGTGTAAGATGATACCTCATTGTGGTTTTGATTTGCATTTCCTTGATGATTAGTGATGCTGAGTACTATTTCATGTACTTGTTGGCCATCTGTATGTATGCTTTGGGAAAATATCTAATAAGGTCCTCTTTGCATCTTTTAATCTAGTTGTTTGTTTTCTGATGTTGAGTTTATCAATTCTTTGTATATTTTGGATTTTAACCCTTTATTGGACATATTGTTTGCAAATATCTTCTCCCATTTGGTAGGCTGCCTTTTTCTTTTGTTGATAATTTCCTTCACTGTGCAAAAGCTTTTTAGTTTGATATAGCCCCACTTGTTTATTTTTGCTTTTGTTTCCCTTGCCTAAGGAGGCAGATCCAAAAAAATATTGCTAGGACTGATTCAAAGAGCATACTGTCTATGTCTTCTTCTAGGAGTTTTATGGTTTCAGGTCTTACATTTAAGTCTATAAGCCATTTTGAGTTTATTTTTGTATATGGTGTGATAAAGTAGTCCAGGCTGATTTTTTGCCTGTAGCTGTCCAGGTTTCCCACCACCATTTACTAAAGAGGATTCTTGCCTCCTTTGCTGTAAATTAATTGACCATATAAGTGCAGGTTCATTTCTGGGCTCTCTATTCTGTTCCATTGATCTATGTGTCTGATTTTGTGCCAATACCATACTGTTTTGATTACTGTACCTTTGTAGTATAAGGAATGAGAAAGTGTGCTGCCCCCAGCTTTGTTCTTTGTTCTTCTTTCTCAAGATTTTTAACTATTCAGAGTCTTTTCTTTTTCTATATAAATTTTAAAATTATTTGTTCTACTTCTGTGAAAAATGCCATTGGTATTTTGATAGGGATTACACTGAATGCAGAGATTGCTTTAGGTAGTATGGTCATTTTAACAACATCAATTCCATAACAACATAAATCCATAAGCACATAATATCTTTCCATTTGCTTGTGTTGTCTTCAATTTCTTTCATCAATGTCATAACTTCTGAGTACAAGCCTTTTACCTCCTGGACTAGATTTATTCCTAGGTATTTTATCCTTTTTGATGCAACTGTAAACGAGCTTGTTTTCTTAATTTCTCTTTCTGATAGGTTGTTGTTAGTGTATGGAAATGCAACAGATTTCTGTATGGAAATGCAACAGATTTCTGTATGTTAATTTTTTATCCTGCAAATTTACTGAATCAGTTTATTCTAACAGTTTTTCCATGATGTCTTCAGGATTTTCTATACAGGTGACCTTTGAACAATACAAGTTTGAACTGCACAGATCCACTTATATGTGGATTTTTTTCAATAAATGTACAAAAATGTATGTGTAAGAGTTGTATTGAAGTGGATAGACTATTCTTAACATAGGATAGGTGAGTGATATTTAATATAAAATTAACAATGTGTTACTTTTCTTACTGTTTTATATCTTTGCTTTCAGAGAATTACATTACTGTACAGAATGCTTCTCTCTCATAACTGGAGAAACTGCTTCTCAGCTTATCATCACAGGTAAGAGTGGCTTTTAAAATAATGTAACAATGGGTTCAATACTGTATTATGAATATGATTGTAATACTGTATGCCATAAAAATTTTATAGCAATTCGTTCATTCGTGTATAGGCTAGGCTACCATGAAACAATTGTATCAGTTACACGAGGCTAACATGAACCAATCGTATCTCTGCTCCTTTGTTATCAATGCATGAATCATTATACCCGTAAAGAAATATACATTTCTTTTTCACATTATCTTTTCATTTTCAGTATCTGGTATTGGTAACATGTACTTTGTATCTACTGTGTTTTGTATCATATAAGCCAATATTGATGTAGGTACTGACAGGTAGACAGTTCATCTTGTAAATGGATGACATAAAATTAACAGTATTGAAAAATATAGTACAAGGCTGTAAATGTCTTCTCTTCCTTCTGGTTTTCCTAAAAATATTTTCTTTTCTCCAGGTTACTTCGTTGTAAGAATACAGTATATAATGTATATAACATATAAAATATGTGTTAATCGACTGTTCATGTTATTAGTAAGGCTTCCAGCCAACAGTAAGCTATTGATGGTTAAGTTTTGGGGCAGTCAAAAGTTATACAGAGATTTTCAACAATGCAGGGGATTGGCTCCCCTAGCCCTCGTGTTGTTCAAGGGTCAACTGTGTGTAGTACCAGGTCATCTGCCAACAGTGACAATTTTACATCTTTCTTTCCAAATTTGAGTTCCTTTTATTTCTTGTCTGATTGCCGTGGCAATCCACGTTTGCTCTGATACCTCACTTCTGCAGTTTCTGGAGTTCTGACTTCTCACCAAGGCAAAAACTCTCTGTATTATTTTTCCTTTTGACCCTACTCTTCCCTAACCCCTGGATTCATGTGTTCCTAAGGCTCTCCAGGCCCCAGCACAACAAATTTCTTAGGTCTACTTGGAAATTTAGTTAAACATCTATTTTATCCTGTATTTCTTGAGATTATCTACAGAGAAAAAGAAGGAAAAACAATATTTAATAGATAGAGTGATAGCAAAATTATTAAAACAGGTGATTTGATTTTTGATTTCAGTTTAACATCCCCTGCAAAACATAATCTTTAGTCAAAAAACTGGAACAGGTACATAATAATGATAGAGAGAAAAGATGGTCAATGATGATATTTAAGATGTAAGTTTAGTAAAGTTAATGCTGTAGACTCTGATGAACACCCTCTTACAGCTTCACCAACTCAGTAAAAAGTCTTTTAAAATCACCCTTCTTAACTTTATTTTGTCTCATTTCCCTTACTTTCCTTCCCTTGCAGAAATATTAAATTTCCTATCATTTTGCCCAAGATGGCCTCTTAGTTTTGTGATATTGTCAACTCATGTGACACTTAATTACATTGTTACAAATTTTGTCATCTCTCAGCAATCTCTGATTCTACCTGTAATGGGGTTCTTAGTAGACCTAAGTTTTAAATTTTCAAAATTGGAAAGCCGTCATTTTGGAATCACAAACGTTGCTAAATTCTAGGATTTGGAATTAGTGTTGGAAAAGAACTTTCCTTTTTTCCAGGGAGGTCCCATTTGAAGGTTGTTTTAGTCAACAATGTATATAAGACATACACATACCCACTGTTCTTGGGAAAAATCCTGAATCCACACAGTAACCAAAATGGAGATGCTTGACACTGAGGCACTGAGTTCCTCACTGTGCTCCTGGGGAGTTGTCAACCTCTTTTCTCGTGAAATCTGGATTTAGACTGATATTTGCCTGAAGAGCACTTTTCCCCCAGCTGGGAGATGTGTCTCTGTTTTAACCTAAACATTGCTCACACGAGATTACAAATTATGGAGATGACCCAATCTCCCTTTCATCTATCAGGCCAAGAGACGTGACAAGAATGTGGACTTCTGGGTTTGTCTTGTCCAGGCCATGAGGATTTAATGACATCCTAATGGAGGAGCACAGGCCTTTCCCAGCAAGGGAAGAGATGTTCCTGTTATTAATCAGGCTGGGGCAGGAGAGGAGGCTGGTCTTAAACTAGAGGAAAGATTTCTTCCTCTCTCTGAGGTCAAGAAAAGTTGGGTCTGGAATCCAAGGAAGGAGCATCCTTGGAGGTGACAGGGATAGGAAACACCAGTTTAGCCAAGTGGAGGTAGACCAATAGCCAAGATGAAGCCCTAAGTGAGGTCAAGTCAGGGCTGTGGGTGCAAGAGGAGACCCCTGTAGTATTTACTGGTAGAGTGAACAACTTGTCCAGGTTTGCCCAGGACTGGCACAGTTTTAAAGGTATAATTTCCTGAGAACTTCTTTGGTTCTGGGCAAATTGGGCCACTTGATCAACGTGGGTATTAGTCAGATGGTCTCCTTTGTGTTGTGCTACTGATGCCCCCAAGACTCCAGTAAACTTGGGTTGGAAGTCCCAGCTCTGTCTTAGCTGTGCTTTGGGAAATAAAGGGATGGGCACGCATCCACGTGTGAGGAGAAAGGTGTGCCAACCAGCCCAAAAGTGACTTTCCAAAGTGGGGAGAGGCAGCCAGCTGAGACCTTCAGTGTTTTGGGGGTTGGGGGGTGGTAATTAGATTTAGTTATTTATTTATTTTTAATGGCGGCACTAGGGATTGAACCCAGGACCTCATACATGCTGAGCACACTCTACCACTGAGATATACCCTGGCCCCCGACCCGAGACCTTGAATATTAACCAGGACTGGTTACAGGAACACTTCACTGGCCCCAAGAGAAAGGTGGGGGAGGTGATAGTGATAGGACAAAGACCAGACTTCCTTTGGGGGCTTAGATTATCATTTGAGTATTAAAGAGAAGTCTTGACCTTGAAGCTGGTAAACTTGGGGACATCTGTGTTACGTATACTTCTAGACATCTTCCTATATTGTATGGAAAAATACATACCATCCTCAGAATTGATTTTCCATTCATTTCTTTGGTACCAAATATATGTGACGTTTTCACTCCTAATGCCATGTGTGCCCATGTAGAATTGTGTACACATTAGGCTCTTCTTCAGTGGAAAGACTTAAATAACAGTCTTAAAACCTACCTAAAACCTACCTCTACCACTTCCTAGTTTTAGGACCTTAGGAAAATATCTTAGGTCTTCGAAGCATCACTTTCTCTGCGTCTTCCAGTCTTTTAGAATCACTCAGGAGAATTAAATGAGATCATTTCTGCCAAGCAGGGCCACATTATGGAGTCTGTGGGCCCTTGTCACATTGCCTTTGTAGACTGCTTCCTCTATAAAAAAGGATTAAAAGACAAATATAATCCACGTGGGATTCATTACTATATTCATTATTATTATAATAATTTTTAAATTTTATTACATGAGTTGATAATATGTTAATATATTATATTATTATTATACTCATTGTTTTCTTCTGATTTGAAAAGTAATTAAAACATTTCTGTGGGCCCTGGGCACTGTGGCCTGTCAGCCAGCCCTGATGTCAACACTTAGTAGGTGCGCTCCCCAATTTTCATCCCCATCTCTTCCATTGCACGTCAAAAGAAAAAAATTCCGAAAACTTCAAGTGGCAGATTAAAACTCAAGAAATAAAGTAAAAAGAAAATGTTCCCCAAGCCAGTGGATATCGGTAACAGCAGGTTTCACTTATAGTGAATATCACTTTACTGCTTTTAACAAACTTCAAAGAAAATGTTGTAAGGCCATTCATTCTACATGTCTGTTTCACATCAGTCACAATTATATCCCAGCTTCACTTCTCTCCCCTTGTTATACCTCATAAATTGTGTAACTAGAATGTATGTGTAGTATATGGATTACATTAGGAATTGTCAGAAGTAGCCTGATAGTAAGCATTTGCAGTCACTCACCCCCCACCCCCGGCATATCTGAACCGCTCTGAAGGTATGTTAATACACTGCACCCGCAGTAACGGGGCACAGAAAGCTCAGGGAAGGGACCCTGCATTCTTACCAGCCCCTCCAGAGAACTAAAATGGCCACTGTGACATTTAAACAACAGGGCTACAGTTCTTATGACAAATACATTCACTTCCTTGTTGAACGGTCGTACAAAAATAAAAACAAAAATCAAATTTCCACTGAGAATGAAACCTTGTTTGCAGTACAGAGTTACAATGTGTGTTTCCAGAGCGGCTTAGTTGAGCCCCAGAAATGTCAGTCTAGCAGTGAGGAGTGAAATGCTGTTGTCATATAAGAAATGCTCTCTGCCAAGTGCCCATTGAATGGGAGAAACTTCTCTGGGCTTCCCGCTTGGTCATCCTCTGCTCTTTTCATTTATGGCGAAGACCCCTGGGTGTCAGCCTGCAGCCTTCGCATAAGGAAACAACTACAGAGATGAAATGGTAACCTGGGGCCTCTCTGGCAACCACGTGGACAGCAGCAGAGAAAGTCACCTTCCCTCCAGCCTCCCCACCCCCCACCAGGAGTTCTGTCTCCTCTCCTTGCAAAGAACCAAGGAAGTGACTCATCAGTGACCAGCAACTTTTTCTGTTTAAAAGATGTAGTAAAAAAAAAAAGTTATATATATATGTCAAAGAATATAGATTCCTTGTTCTAAATGAAAGAGCTTTAATAGATTTATATTTATCACCCCTCTTGCATTTATAAGATCATTGAAATTCAAGACTGTCTCATTTATCTCACACTGTTAGAGAGAGAGCTGCTTCCCACATGTGGCTTTTCCTGATAACCCAAGCTTTCTACCCTTTGAAGCACCAGCACTTGTTAAAATTGAATCTTTTTTTTTTTTTTTACAGAAAAATTCCCAAAATGTTACACATGTCTCCCAGGCTTTTAAAATAGACTTTCCTGAAACATAATTTAGCCTTGTGGGGGTCACCCTATGGCGTTATGCTAATGCGTGAGAGGCATGATGGTGAAAAGACCCTGATGTCAGGCTGGGTTCCCCTGAAACTCTGATGCAGCCCTATTGACCATGAATCTTTGAGCACCTACAAATCTCTGAGTGCTGCCATAGAAGGGGAGTAGAACCTGCTGCCTCTGAGAGATGCTGGGAGTGTTAAGTGACCTGCTATGTATTTAAAGTGTTCAGCATGATGCTCGGGAGATCTTAAGCATTTAAAAAAAAAAGTGTCATAAAAACTAAATGTACAATAAAATAAAGAAAATGAATAAGCAAAATTAAAATGTAATAAAACTATAATAAACTGAAAAAGTATTGCTGTGACAACAGAGATGCCTTCAGAAGCTTCTTAGGAAGCATCGTTAATTCCCCCTACCCAAAATGGCCCTAGATCATCACGCTTTTTGAGTTCCTTATCTTATCAGTTTTCCTGGGCTCAGCAATTCTTCCTTCTCATTGGGGTCAGTGCCTACTTCTCGTCGTATCACCTCTAGTATTTTGCGCCAAATGTCCTGTGAGATGGGAAACCACTAAACAAGTTGGAGAGAAGTGTTCTTAAGTAAGAGCAGAAGGGTTCTCAAGCATGGCTCTAGATGTTTTTTTCTGAAGCGCGGGGGTGGTGGGTGGTTACTATAACCTTTGTTGTATTTTATTAGTCAGGATGGGCTAGATTTTGATGCAGAAACAAAAAACTCCAAAATCTGAGGGGGGTTAACACAGCAAAAAATTTGTTTCTTATTCATTTTATGTCCAGCTGGGTTGCAGGACAGCTTTCTTCAGCATGATCATTACAGGATCCAGGCTGGCAAAGGTTTCATCTCAACGTGTGCTTCTAGGGTCCACATGTAGGGGAAGCGGAAGTGGTGAATTACTCAGCAGGTCTTAACAAATTCTGTAGGAAATCACTTATGTCTTCATGCCTACATTTCATTGGGACACGCAAGCAACATGGCAACACTTAGCTTCTGGAGGGCAGATACATGCAGTACTGTCATGGGCTGGCAACAGGATGGGGGACAACTGGGTTTTCTCCTGCATGACTTTGGGTTTATATATTTTAGGTAATAATAATCCCAGCTCATGCTTACTGAGTGCTATTACTATGTTCCATTGGCAGTGGTAAGTGATTTCCATGTGAGAACTGTTTCCCCCTTTTTACACAAGAAGAAATTGACTCAAACTAGTTAGATTGCCTACATATAGTCTTAAAGATAGTAATTACATGGTTAAACTGATACTCAAAGCAAGTCTGTCTGAAACCAAAGCCCACATTCTTTACCACCTTTTTCTGAATCTCAAATACCTTCCAGATCACTGAGATTAATAGACAACATTGAAATAGGTAACTTATATAATTGTTTTGTCGGTACAATTTTACCCACCAAAGAATGTTCAGAACTTGCTTGGTCAGTTTCTTTTCTCCGTTGCCTTTCCATCAGAGGGACTGCTTTCAATTTAACAAACATATCCTGAGCTTTTACAATGTGTTTAGCTGTGGAACATGCCATGAGGGATTCCAGGGCAGGGTATAATAAACACCACAGTTCTTGACCTCGGAGATTCTATAATCTTTTGGGGGAAATACTGAGTAAAAGAAAACAATTAAAAAGAGATATAAAATATAAGATAATTCTATAATAATAAGAGAGCTAAACAGAATATAATTACATACTATGTGCTACAGACAGTTCTGTTTGTTGTTGTCAATACTGGGTGATAGGAAGAAGGGTCTTTAAGGTCTGGCAGGATTTGGACAACAGAGACATGAATCCTAACATAAGCAGAGGGTGTATGAAAAATGAGGAGACAGGCTAAATGGAGATGAAAAGTATGTGTTGGGAGGAGGAAAGAGAGCTGGGCTGACTGAAGGACAGAGGCAGATTCTGAGGGACCTTGGATATCAGGGGAAATGCTAAGCATATCCCAGAGGCAAAGGGAAAAAGAAGACATGTTTCTAAGTGTTTTTAAATTGTTGAACATTTCAAATAAAGTTGACGTGTCCTTTACTCCCCAGCCCCTGCTGGTCGCCATCACCTCTTCTTTTTCCCAAGGGAAGACCACCGTCATGATTTGGAGGGTAGTGTTCCAGTTCGTATTTTTATATTTTTCTTCTGCTGGTACACAAATTATGCGTCCTGTTTCTATTCTATTATGGTTACCCTTGCATTCATAGTCACACCTAAATTAAAGTCTAGAATTAATTACTATCACTTACCTCCTTCTAAATAATATATGCTTCAACTCTGATCTGCTTTCTCATCTTCCATGGTTTTATTACTTAGAAACTGACTCCTCTCTTTTTTTTAAAACTCATAAAGGAGGCATTTTAAATTATACTATTAAGTGTTTGTTTAGATTGACCAACTTATTTATCCATTTAAAAAATATTTCTTGCATCCCACTTCTTCTTTTCTTGCCAAAGTAAATCTTCATGTACTACACGCCAAAGAACTGGGGGCCAAAATAGTCATTTCCATCTGAAATTGACTTTATTTTACTTTCACTCTGGAATGACAGATTCATGTCTTAGATAATGGAAATGATTGACTACTATCTATTTGCGTTTATCTCTTTCTATTTTTTCCATTTGGAACTTTTAACAGACATAGACCGTTTGATCAACTTCCATATTTTTCATCTCTTTATCTTTTGTGTTATATGCTGGGTGATTTCCTGCAGTGCGTCTTCCAATTCACTGAACCTCTCAGCAGTCAGATCTACTTCGCAGTTCAACTGGTCTATTAGGTTTTCATTTCAATCGCTGTATTTTTCATTTTTAGATTTTTTTCCCCTCAAATCTGCCTGTTTTCAAACACTTTTATTCTTGGTTTGTAACTACTATTCCTTTCTCCGTGTCTTGAAATACTTTTTTTGTTTTTGCTTATTGTAAAGTCTTTTTTTAGATGGTTATTCTGGTATTTCCAGTTCTTGAGATACAAGTTCTCTCATTTGTTCATCTGTTGGCTCCATTTCATTGTGGTTGATGTTTCCTGTAATTTCTTTTTTTTTTTTAATTTTCTTTTATTCTTTCTGTAAACTCCTCTTCATGGAGATGAGCTTGAAAGGGGAGTCCACAGAAGTCTCATGTGCTCTGAAACATCCTTTTGGAGTGTTTTTACAATTACCAATTCTGGACAAGATTTTAGGATAATTTCTTAGTTTTGGGTCCCCATAGCCCATGAGTAATAGGAATTCAGGCTTTACACCACTTGTGGCACAAATTTCCTTTTTTTGTGTGTGTGTGATTCTTATTATTACACAGCCCAAGAAAATTACAAACTTTTCTGCTATTCCCCTAGGCCAGTGGATGGTTTCTTTTGTCCCTGATTCAGAAGATGCTAGATAAACTCTTCAAGACTCCTGGCTTTCTGCAGGTGTGCGGGGAGCCTGGGTCCTGATTCTGGTCTCATGGGACTCAGGCCTACATGATTCTGCTCATGGAGCTTCAAAGCCTTGGCTGCTAAGGCCTCGCTCTCCTCCTGATTCACATGTGAGCATTTCCATTTCACCTCCCTCTTATCACTGTACCTTTGAGTCTTCTCTTTGTTTCTGGCACTTGAGGATTACCTTTTCTTGATTTCGAGTTTTAAATTGTATTAAAAATTGAGGAGGAGGAATTATGTTCACCAACATTCATGTATGTGTGAAGTGGGAGGGTTGCTTTTATATTTTTTACTTTTTTGCATCAGCTCAGGTTGGTGCTATTGAACTGCAGCCATGGAAACATAATTTCATGTAAAAAATGCATAGGATTCAGCAACTGATTATATGGAATTGACCTAATTTGCATTCTCCCTCCCCTCAAAAAGGAGATACTGAGACAAGGATTTAAGAGCAAATAATGAATATGGGAGGTGAAGGAAACACCAGTAGGGAAATGAAGAACTTGAGGGTGGGAAAGTAGTCAATAGAGGGTGTTATCAATCTAGTTACTATTCTGGGCAACTGGAACTTACTCCCCCTGGGGAAACTGTAGGATCACTGATCTACAGAGGGTGAGGAAGCTGTGGTATTTTTAAAGACTACTGCATGTTATTGATTGAGAGATGCTTCTGAGAGGTGATCCACCAACCTTTCCATCTTGCCCCATAGATGGGTCAAGTTATTCCAAAACTTAGTGGTTTAATATACCATAAATAGTTATAATCTCATATTATTTGTGAGGGTCAGGAATTTTGGATTAGCTTAGCTGGTTGATTCTGGCTTGGGGTTCCTCACGAGGCTGCAGTTAAGAAATCAGCAGGACTTATTTGAAGGCTTGACTGGGGCTGGAGGATCTTCTAAGATGAACCCACTCACATGGCTGGCCAGTCAGTGCTGACTTTTGGCTGGAGCTCTCCATTCCCTTGACCCCTAAAATGTGCTCAGGACAAGGTCTAAGGCTTACCCCGAAGTGAGTTGTCCAAGAGAGTGAGGCCAAAACGGTTTTATAACATCCTCTTGAAAGTCACACTATTTCCACCACATTCCATTTGGGAGAAGCGAGTCAAGTCAGGAAACCTGGCCCACATTCAAGAGGAGAGGAGGGAGGAGGGTCAAAGACCCTGTGAACATATTTTTAAGCCATCACAGCAGGCAAAGGGGCTTTGGCAGCCAAAGACAGCCTCAAGCAAAGAATGCAGGTGTCTGTGGAAGTCAGGCAGGCTGAGGCAGTGAAGGCTAAGAGGAATGGGTGCGCACCAACAGTGTCCTCTACAGGAACAAATAAAGATAAGGCCCATTTTCCAGGCTTGGGGAAATAGACTTGGCTGACAGGAGGAGTTGCAAAGTGACATCGCAAAAGGCATGGAGACAGAGAGGGGTGAAGATTTAGGGTATTTGAAGTACCAATCTGCTGCAACCACTAAGAAAGAAAAAACACTGCCAGTTAGATGATGATATTCCATTGATCGCCTGATGTATCCCAGTTTTGGAGATAAAAATATGAGAAAAAAGAACATCTTAGAGTCAGCAAATACAGTAGTTGCACAAAGAATTTCAGAATTTCACATATACAGTTGTTGTAAAAACAAACAATTCTAACTTTTATCTTCTATCTTATATGGGAAGTCATTAAAAATTAAGCATTGGCAGCTATGTGACACAGAGTTTGCAATTAGTCCGTAGTGGGCCATGTCCCTGAAGTTGAACAAATCATTTACTCTCTCTGAGCCTCAGTTTTCACATCTGAAATGTAGATAAGGTAGTGCTTTGATTCTCCTACAGATCAATTTAAAAATGAGTTCCAGATAGCTTTCAAATTAAAATGTTATCAAGATGTTAGGTGCTACGAATGGGTAGAAGCAGCTATAAAACTCCCAAGCAGAATGGACGAAAATGATCATTTTCTCCTTGAAAGCGCAAGAAGTTACTAATTCCTCATGCAGCCAGTCAAGCTGAAACGATTTCTGCATTTTCAAGAAATTTCACTACTTAAAGGCACAAGGGGAAAACAAGGGAGGTGGTGGGTGGGAGGTTGAGGATAGTCTTACACTAACAGATCCTGCCCGTAAATGAATTGAAGAAAAGCCCCCGTTGGTCATTTTCTAGCTGGTGTAATAAACCCAGGCACAGGAGAGCCACGTACCTGCAACAAGCAAACCCGGATACTGTTCACATGTGGCCATTTCCTGATGCTATCTGCGCAGCCGTAACAGAGACAGAACTTGGGGCTCTCAGCTAGAAAAACCCAGGCTGCCACTTGGGGAACTTGAAAGCTCCCAGTATAAAGAAGTGACATACACCTGAGCAGGTCTGATATATATTCCTTTCTGCAGAGGGCAGTGGAATACATTCCTGGGCCATTCATCATGTTGCTAAAATTAGATCCAGCTTAGAAGGAATGATATATTACTGATTACATAATAAAGATAGCTATATTTCTCATGAGAAACAGAAGGAGGAGATAAAGTTAGGCACAGGGCAAATATATCCTTGATATGAAAAATGGATTCATTAAGTATTTAATCTTTATACCATTCCTATGAAATAAATGCACACATACATCACACATGTGTTAAAATGACTTGATAATTAATATTGTTACACTTGAGACAAATCCTGGCCCTCAATTGAGAAGTCATGTCATGAGTGGGAGAATGCAGGCAGAGGCATGCCCTCCACCGAACTCTGAATGGGGTGGCTGGGCTGCGCTCTGAAAACCAAGAGAATCACCCCATGTGCACACAGACAGTGAGCCATGGATTTGCATCAAGGTTTTATCGTATTTGGTGAGGCTCAGTAAGAGTCACTGGGGCTCTCTTGAAGGAGATGGATCATATATTTCTAAGGGTCACGAAGACAGCAGCTGAAAAGCTTCCATGTACAGAAGGTCCTCTGTTAATTGAGTACAGCCTTCATTCTCCCCTCTTCACAAATAAACCTGCTCCCTCCGCATCTCATTCTATTTGCCTCCTCCAAGATCCTTGATGGAAAGGGCAAACTTCACCTTTTTTTTTTTTTTAAGTGAGGTACTGGGGATCGAACACAGGACCTCCTGCGTGCTAAGAGTGCACTCTGCCGCCGAGCTATACCCACCCACCCCCAACCTCACATTTTTTGAAACCTGCAGCCACAGTGGAGGAATTTCCAGATACGCTTGTGATGCCATCCTGACTTAAAACAAACACGAGTGCGTTTGGTTGGAGTTTAAACAAACACAGATTTGTAGCACCTCAGGTGTCAAAGATCAGTAAAAACAAATCTTAGTGAAATGAAAGAAGAAAATAATTCCAAGAATAATAGCTTGGAATAGTAGATTGATCTCACTGAAGATTGTTCCAAAGAGATTATGGTCTGGAGAAAAACACTAACAGGCTTCCAGGGGTTAAAATCTCATTACTTGCGTATTTATACTACAGGAAAAGAACATAGGTTTTGTGGTCAGATGGACTTGGGTTCTTGTCCTGGCTCTGTAATTTTTAGACAAGTGATTTAACCTCTTTGCAGCCCTTCTTCCTCATCCATAATATAAAAGTCAAAAACCTCTAACTACACTGTTCTGAGGCTGACCGCGTGCACAGCATCTAGTACAGCGCCTAGTTTAGAGAAAGACATCAACAAGTGCTAGTTCCCTTCCATCCTCCATCCCTTGAATCTGCCTGCCGTAGATGAGCACAGAAGGTTAATGCCAGGATCTTGTCCCCTCTCTCAGTGATGAAAAACTGCTTCCTTCTACCTTACCAGGCTAGAGGGAAGTTACAGTTCTACAGAGTTAACAGGGGCACGTTCATGGGGAAGGTCCCTGCAGTGGTCGGGATAGGCTAGGCACTGCTGCAGTAAAAACAAGCCCCGCTGCTCTGTGGCTTAACACAATAAAGGTTTATGTCTCTTTCATATAATCTGTCCGCAGTGGGTCAGCATTGCTTAATTTAGTCACTCAGGGACCGAAGACCCCACCATCTTTTGATGCCACCATTTTAACACAGGATTGACAGTTCATTGTCAGAGGAGAAGAACACAATGATAAAAAAAAATATGTAGTGGTGGCTCTTCATGGCTTCCAGAGGGAAGCGATATATGACACTTCCTCTCACATTTCAAAGGGACAGGGGGGTGCAACCCACTCAGGTGCCTGCAAGAGAGGAGATTCAGAGAGTGAGGCCCTTGTTCCAGAAGAAAAGGGGTGAAGGGCATGCACCTGATATGACCAAGTCCACAGAGACTCCGGAGAACCCTGCTGCGGTCACTGTAGGGCCCTGACTCCCCTGTTCCTTTCTTGGGAGGCAGCTTTGCATGGGGGGCCCCCAGGTCTTTGCCAGGATCTCATCCAAGCCCATTCTTACCTGGTTCCTACTTGTGAGGGGCTCTCTGAAGTTTCCATTATTAACTTGTCTAAATAACTTGTATGCCTTTCTCAGCCCACATCCAAGTTGCCAAACTTTTGGATGCTTCATGACAACATGATCACAACTGTCACTTGGTCACCTTATTTTCACCTCATATCGAATTAAACTCCTGGTATAGCTGATGCTCACACAATTTTTGCTTCTTTCCCAGAAACGCTCAATCAATATCTCCCTTATTTGCTTCCCATCTGTGGTTGGCTGACTGCATTAATGGCCCCCATTTTTCACCCCTCCCTGTGTACAGGCCCCCTGCACATGGCCTTGCATGGCCTCCTGCTAAGGACGTGGAGTTTATTTCTCTAGGAATTCAAAGGCCTTGTGAAGAGCCGTGTTCAAGGAGATTGTCCTGTCGGGGGATTTGGCAGCAACTGAGTTTGGCTGTGATGAGTCAGGAGGGAGCCTCCACTGTGATTTGGGCTGGTTCAGTCTGTTTGAAGCAGGACCCCAGCTGGGGAGTAAGGCCCTAGGTCCAGGAATGCGAGGTCAGCAGGAGCTAAGCAAAGGGTAGCCAGGCCCAAAGGAGCCACCAGAGGTTTGGGCTGAGGGTCCAAGAGGGCAGCTGGGGACTAGCCAGGATACGGAAACAGGAGACCAGGACCCAGGAGAGGGTGCTGGAGTGACACAGCTAGGCTCATTGGACTCTGCTGAAGATCGCAAGACAAGTTTCAGAAACCAACAGGTAGAGAGGGGGATCCTGGGTTCTTTCCAGGTTCGGTCAGCGTGGGGTAGGCAGGGCTGGTGGCTGCTACCCTAGTCACTCCCTTCTCTCAAGATTAGACAGTAGCAGCCCACTGATCCAATGGTTCTCATCCCTGCTTGCAAATCAGATCACCTGGCACACTTTGAAAAACACTAGTGCCTGGGCTCAACCCCCCAGCAACTCTGATTTGATTGGTCCTGGCTGGTAGGATATGTCATTACTGGTTTTATTTTTATTGAAGTAGAGTTGATTTACAATGTTGTATTAGTTTCCAGTTTATTTACAGCAAAGTGATTCAGTTACACATATATATTCTTTTTCAGATCTTTTTACCATTATAAGTTATTACAAGATATGGAATATAGTTCCTGGTGCTATACAACAGGTCCTTATTGTTAATAGGATACATCATTATTAATACTGTACAGCTGGAGTGGAGAGCCACTTACCTAATATGCCTGTCCCCCAGCCCTCCCTCCCAGGGCAGACCTCCAGACTCATCTTTCTAACCCATAGTTCAGTTAGGCATCCTATCTGCAATTCTTAAAGAAAAAAATTAACATTCACGCACAGGTATACAAGGATGAAAAAAACTTTTTTTTTAAGAGTCACTTTTTAATCTGCTGATTACACATGCAAGTTATTTAGATTTAGAACCTGTAAGGTAACCAAATACAGTTATTTGTCCCAGCCATATACTGCATGCCCTCCAGAGTAATGATCTGAGTCCTTAAAAAGACAAGCAGTGTATTGAAAGCCTTCAGAGTACTTTGCATTAAAGAGATTCCTTAAAAGATAAATTTAAAGCAGATCATAGCAACTTAAAAATGACAGAATATTAGCTTATCAATATATATATTTTTATCTATTCTCACCAAAGCCTGGAATTCCAATTCTTAATACAGAATCTTATGTGCTAAAGAGAAGAGAAAAGAGGATGCTAGGATTGACCACCACTGAGGACTTCTTTGGGATCAGGCATCAAGGCAGGCCTCTTGGAGGCAGTGCTATTTGATTTCAAGCCTGAGTGAAGAGAAGGTGGCATTTCTGGGACTATCGAGGGGAAAAGATTTCCAGGCAGTCGGAATCATCAGCAAGAAATCTCTGCAGAGGATTCTGGCTTGGTGGTCAATGAAGAAAGGCCACAGTGAAGCCTGTTCAGAAGTTTTTTATCCAAAATGTGGAGACCCTAATCAGCTGAAGGGCAGAAAATGAACACCCAAAATAAATGAGGAGTAGGAGCCAAAGACAGTTTCAAAAGACCACGAACAAGCACAGCTGGTGTTACAGACAAGGATGCTGGGGACCATATTACGCACTTTTGCATAACGTTTATCAAGAACAGAGAATGGCGTGGCCCTGCTCGGTTTTCCCTATGAGTGATACAAAATAATCTTTTATTAATATTATTTTAAATTTGCTACCATTGTACATGATCTCAGAAGACCAACTAGAGAACATTTGATAGAAATCAAAGGAATAAATGAATATGAAAGAAAAGACAATTATATGCCCCAATAAAAATGTCCGCCCATTCTGCTACACTATAAAGGATTTTGTAAATGTAAATATTGTACATAAATGTTAAATAAATATATTAATGTAATCTTCCTCTGGGTTTTTTTTAAATAAGCATCTCAGTAGGCAAAGAATTATCATTTCATATGTAAAAGTGCTCTCAGGCTGTTTTCCAGCCTCTGACAGTTACCACAAGGAAGCCATTACCTCAGTAGAGACAATGTGGGTGACAGTTGAAAGCCCTGGATTGGGAGCAGACAGAACTGGGTCCAAATTCCTACTTTGCTGTTTAATAGTTGTGTGACCTCAAACAAAGTATGCAGTCTGTCTAAGCCCTTGTATCGAAATGTGCAAAATGTGATGATTCTTTTTGTTTCAAATTGTCATTGTTGGAACAAAATGAGGTTATTCAGAGAATATGGCTCAATGGCTGTGACATCCCATGTTCACTGTTACCATCATCGTCTCATCAGAGGGCGTGGGTGCGTGTAGGGATCTCGTAATCGTAAACTTGGAAATACACAAGGATACTCAGGATGGAAGAAAACTGTGGCATGGCTGCTCCCCTCCCGGTGGAAGACTTGGAATGGACCACGAGCCCTCTGTCCCTTTATCCATCAATCCTCTCTGACAGTTAAGAATCCAGAAAGGACAAGATCAGCCTGTTACCAGCTTGTCTGTGCATTTAGCCTCGCCAGTTTGGCTTTTCATCCCTCATTCAGGCATTTGACAATAATCTTAAAGAATTAAGAATGGTTTCTGGAGAGAATTCTTCCTGCAACAAACTGTCACCTGGAAACCCACAAAGGATATCACCCTTTCATACAAACAGGAAGCCAATTATACAATAATTAGTTGCTTTGGAGAGTTGTAAAGATTAATGTTATTCATGATGGGGAAAGATACTCTACTTCAGGCATATTTTGTATGCTGCTAGCAGGGGTATAAACATTTTTTCCCTTTTCTGCTCAAAACAAAGACAATGAGTGCATTAATTAGGAATGATAGGATTTATTCTAGGTAACAGCTCAGAATATAAATTGAGAGATGAAAAGGACTCCATAATCAGAAATCATCCATCACCACCTCCTCTGCTGGTGAAGTTACACTTCTAGAGTTCCAGTGCTGTCTGTCCTGAGATTCATTCTGCTTCACGGTTTTGGACTCTCCACAGAGTAACTGATCAAAATGACTCCAGCCTTGTGCTTCCCCAGAATAACTACAGCCTCCTCTGGACAACCAGCGGTCCTTGAAGACTCAGCGTCTTTTGACAGGAGGAGATGGCTGTTTCCTCACTGACATCATTAAAGACCTGGTGTATCAGGATGAAAACCTTTGTTCCCTGTTGGACCAAAAAGACACATAAGGTTTAAAAAAACAGGCTGCCTCTTTTAGCTGCTGCTACTGATGGCACCATCATCTCATAAACACAAATTCTTAAGGGTCTAGCTTGGGTGCAAGCACACTTAATAATCCAAGTGCTAGATGGATTCTGTAGAACAAACAGGCTGTTTAGTTTCATGGGAAAAAAATAATGACCCCAGAGTGAGGACTTGGGTTCAAGTCTAAGGTCAGTTACTGAGCAGCTGAGTGACCTTGGGCATGGCCATTTCCCTTCTCAGAATGTATTTACTCATCTATAAAATGGGAATGGTAATATTTATTCCAGGTTCCTCCTAGCCTTGTGGTAGAAGTGAAAACAGAGTGTGTGGAGGTGCCATGACACCTGCCAGAGGAGGCGCCATGTAAGGTGTCATTGTCCCCGATTGCTGGGAATCATTGAACGCCACATCCTCAGACCACATCAGCAAGCTGACACCTGACAAATGAGAACTCATTACTGTGTCATATCCCATTGTCTCTGGCTGTTTTCATCCTCAGCTGATGGGTGGGCCTACGGTGCCCTGTCAGCATAAATCCTTGGTAGAGGGCATCTCTCTAAAGGTAGCATTCCTAGCCCCTGCCCCACGCCATCTCTTTCCACGTGCTCATACAGCCAAACAACTCGCACTTAAAATGCCTAAAGCAAGAAAAGAGAAACACGGGAAGCACACAGACACCTCTGTTTCAGATTCGCCCACTTTTGTCAAGATTCTTTATAGATCCAAAGGGCCACAGCCTCAACTCTTGAGATCTCTGTATAATAATAGCTATTTAGTTACCATTTGTTGAGCACCTACGGTAGTTGGTCATGGTGTGGACTACCTCACAACTGACGTATGACATACTGTTACTGCTCCAAATTGAAAGACTGGGAAATTGAGACTTGGAGAGGTTAAACAGCTTTCCTGAGGTCACACGGCTGGCTAGTAACTGGCAGAGATGGGACTAGACTCTCGGTCTGCTTGGTTTCAAAGTACATGGTCTGACTACTACATTGTCAAGTCTTTCCTGAAACATTGTTCTATTGTTCCTGTTAGTTTTGTCTAGAATCTACCCTTGGGATAGATGGTTATAGAGCATTCAGACGTCCTTCAGCATCAAACTCAATACTGTCAAAGAATTCATTTTTCCATCCAACAGCTATTTCCATCCTGCAAACACCTACTGTCTGCCGGGCACAGCACTGGGGAGGGACTGGTCACAAGCTATGAGTGAACCCTATCCCCTAATCCTGTAGCGCTTCCAGGTGAGGATGGAGGAACCACAACCTTCTCCCTAAGATTTGTGGGTGTGCAGTGCGTTAGGAAAATCTCTTCAAATTAAAATCCAAACTCATGGGGATTTTCTTTATCATCTACAAAAAGATTCACCTTAGGATAGGATTTCTTTAATTTCATTCATTCAATCCATGAAACAGTAAATATGTTAGGGCTCTAGTAGGAGTCAGTCACCGTGCTAGTCAATCTAAAGGTAATACTGCATCTGTAAACCCTTTGTTTACTCACAGCCATTCCAGAAACACTAGGGAACATCTAATGTTAACACGTGTTAATTCTCAGTTATCCATCCTGACGGGGAAAGAAGGTAGTTGGGATAAAAGGTGTATATATATGCATCCATCTATCTAACTATACTTCACACTTTAAACTTCTACAAAGATCTTTTGAGCTTATAAACAATCCTCTCAATTTGCTCTGTGGAAGACATATTTATAAATGGTACAATAGCTAAAATTAGGCTGCAAAAAAAGAGGTATACAGGGAGAATGGAAAGGCAGAATAGCTAAGCCAGAAGTGAAGTAAACTCTTCAATAACTATCATTGTTTTTAGTGAGTTTTTCGTGGTTTCTGAGCATCCAGATCAAATCAAGCTTTCATTTTTCTGAATGATGCTACCACTCTGTACCATTAAGCTTAGTTTCAGATTTGTGGGGGCCTTCTCTTGGAGAGATGCAAACTCCTTGAAGGAAATAGCCCTGCCATATTTCTTTACACCGCTACAGTGAACAAAACAATTCTAGGCACATAACAGGCACTGAATGTGTACTTGCTGATTAGTATATTAAGATTCTTGGAGAGGTAACAGTAGTACATGAAGGATTTCAGAGACCAAAAGCAAAGGTATTACCTAAAAGTCACTATCTTCCCATTTGGTGAAGAAGGCAATTAGAATATCGTGGTAAAGAAGCCAAGTTCTGTCATTTTCTATTTCTGCATCTTTGGAAAAATTACTTAATCTTCTGTGCATTGGTTTATCTTCATCTGTAAAAATGAAAAAAATAAGAGTGTCTATATTTCAAAGCTGTTGTGAAAATTAAATTAGTTAATACAATAGGAGCATTTACAATACTAACACATGATATATATATAATAAATGTTAACCATTCATGATTATTTTCTCTTACTTTTGAGAATGAAAAAGTCCTTTAAAATGAGAAAATAAGATATAATAGATTGAATTATTTCAAACATAATAGGAAATTCAGTCCTTGCCACCAGCAAGCTTCATTTAAACAATGAAATTCAAGCATGACTCCCAGGTAAAGAAGGCAGATCGCATACAAGCAGCTCCTTTCACTCCCGAACAAGACCATTAAAATGGCAGGAAACAATCTTTCCAAGGAATAAACTCACAAGGATTTGGAGAATAAGAGAGGACACAATGGCAACAAAGACTTTTCAGTCAGATCCTCACATAGATGGAAACTGGATTTATAACAGTTCCGGCACAGATTGCAGAATGGTGGGGAGGGATTAGAGAGGTGGTGAAAAACACAACGGAGCATCCAAGAGACATGGGACGATACCCAGAGATCTAACCTGTGTGTAACTGGCATCTCAGGGGGAGAAAATAAAGAGAAACAGTACACAAGAATTTTCTAAAGTGAATGACAGATACCAAACAATAGTTTCAAGACAGTCAAAGAACACCAAGCAGAATAAATGCTCCCCCCAAAAGCACTGCCACATCATAGGCACATCCTATACAAGCTGCTGAAAACCAGAGACAAAGAAAATTATGAAGGCAGCCAGTGAAAAAAGACATAGACCATATAGAGGAATAAAAATTGAAGATAAGAGCTGCAGAAACCACTCAAGACAGAAGATAAGGAATGGGGTCTCTGTAGCTGAACAACAGAAACCTGTCAAGTCAGAATCCTATACCCAGAAAAAAGGTCTTTCAAAAAGAAAAAAGAGATACTTTCCTGAACCAAAAACAGAAAACAAATCTGAGTGAATTCAATGCCAGTAGACCCACACTGCAAGTAATGTTAAAGAAAGTTCTTCAGGCAGAAGGAATACAGTAGCCGGCGGAACCTTGACTCTACACAAAGAAATTAAGAGCACCAGAAATGGAATAACTAAAGGTACACAAAGTTCAAAATTTATTTATTAATATTTTAATTGCTCTGAAAGATAATTACCTAAAGCAGAAATAGGAGTATTGTGAATTTATAGCATATGTAAGAGTAAATATGTAGCAATAATAGAACAAGAATGAGAAGGAGAAATGGGGATATAGTGTTGTCTGTATACTAGACATGAAACAGGATATTATTTGAAAGTAGACGTTGATTAAATAAGATGTACATGGTAAACCCTAAAGTAACTGCTAATTTTTTTTCAGAAGAGGTATACATGGTAATTCAATAGTGGAAATAATATTGAATCATAAAAAAAATGCTCAATTAATCAAGGAGGCAAAAAGAAAGGAAAAAAGAAACAAAGAACAAATGGAACAAATAGGAAACAGCTGGTGAGATGGTAGATTTTAATTCAACCATATCAATAATCGCATTAAGCCACACTAATTCAAGGACAGATTGTTAGACTAGATAAAAAGCAAGACCAAACTATATGCTGCCTACAAGAATACCGCTTTAAATATAAAGACATAAATAGATTAAAAGTAAAAGTATAAAAAAAGATATTCCATGCACTCGTTCAAAAGAAAGCTGAAGTAGCTTTATTAATATCAAACTAGACTTCAGACAAGAAATATTACCAGTGATAGAGAGGCTTATTACAGAATGAAAAGGGATTCAATTCTCCAAGAAGACAAAAACATTTCATGATTTTATGCCTATAAATTCAACAACCTAGAGCAAGTGGACAAATTTCTCAAAAAGTACATTTTACCAAAATCAGCACAAGAAGAAATAGAAAAATTCAAAGAGCTTTATATCCATTTTCAAAATTGAATTCACAATTTAAAACCTTTCAACAAAGAAAACCCTAGGCCCAGATGGCTTTACTCACAAATTCTATCAAAGGTTCAAAGACAAAACTAATACCAAACTCTGTGTTTGTGTAACAGACTCTTTGAGAAAATAGAAGGAAATGCTTTTCAAGTAGTTTAATGAGGCCAGCATAACCCTGGCACCAAAACCTGACAAAGACATTACAAGAAAAGAAAATTAGAGACCAATATCCTACATGAATAAATATACAAAGTCCTCAATAAAGTATTAACGAATCAAATTCAGCCTTATATGAAAAGGTTAAATGTTATTAATAAGTGGAGCCTATGCCAGGATTATAAGGTTGGTTTTACATTATGAAATCAGTAGTTGTAATTCATCACATTAACAGAATCAAAGAGAAAAAAATAACATCTCAATTGATGCAAAAAACACTTCTGACAAAATGTCACACCCGTTCATGAAGAAAATCTCAAAACACTAGGAAAAGAAAGGAAATTCACCACCCTAATAATGGGCATCTATGAAAAAACAACAGTGAATGTCATACTTAATGGTGAAATATTGAATGCTGCTTCGTTCGGGAACAAGACCTCCACTCTCTCCGCATCTATTCAACAATATACTGGAAGCCCTAGTTCAATAATGTAAGAAAAAAAGAGGTGTATAAATTAAAAAGAAAGAAGCAAAACAGTCTTTTTTACAGTTGACATGATTGTATATATAAAACATTCTACGCAGTCTACCCCCTGAAACTACTACAACTGAAAAGTAAATTTAGCAAAGTCACAGGAATTGAGGTCAATATACAAAATTTAATTATAAGTCAATATTTTACCAGCAAACTATCAGAAAATGAAGTTAAAAAATAATTCATTTACAATCACAGGAAAAGCATAAAAACTACTCAAAAATAAATTTAAGAAAAGATAGATAAGACTTGTATTCTGAACACTGCTACATATTGCAGAAAGTTATTAAGTAAAAATTTAAACCATATAACACACTTAGGGATTGGAAAAATTAATATTGCTAAAGTGTCAGTTCTCCTCTAACCTATAAATTCAGTGCAATTCCAATCAAAATTTCATGAGGCTCACAGTAGAAATGAACAAACTGATTGTATATGTACATGAAAATGCAAAAGATAAAGAATAATAAAAGTAACCTTAAAAACAAGAACAAATTTGGAAGACTTATACTACCTGCTTTTAAGACTTACTATAAAACTATAATAAAGACACTGTTACTTGCACAAAGATAGATAAAGTCAGTGAAGCAGAATAAAGTCCTGAAATACACACACTCACATTCACACGCACACATCCAAGGGGGATAGGAAAGTTTTTGCAACAAATGATGCTAGAACAATTGCATATCCATATGTAAGAAAGAAGGAAAGAACCTAGACCTCTACTTTACACCATACTCAAAAATTAGATTTAAGTGGGAAGCCTTCATATGAAATCTGAAACTAGAAAGCATCAATGTTTCCTAAAAGGAAATACAGGAGAATATCTGCACTATCCTGTGGTTGGCAAAGAGTTCTCTGACAGGATACAAAAAGCCCTAGTCATAAAAAAGAAAATCATAAAATGGACATAATGAAAATTTAAAATTTCTGTTCATCAAAGGACAGCATTAAGATGAGAAGATAAAATACAGACTGGGAGAGATATTTGCAAAGCCTATTTCTGACAAAGGACTTGTCTAAACTATATAAAAAGTCTCTGAATCAATAATAAATAGACATCCCAATAGCCCCAAAATGGAAACAACTTGAGCATCAACAAGTAAACTGACAAACAAATGGCAGTTTTCTCGTACAGTGGAATACTGTTTGGTAGTTAAAAGGAGTCAATTTCTGCATGAATCTCCAAGACATCATTTTGAGCAAAAGAAGCCAGAAGCCAGGCACAAAAGAGTACCTACTGTGTGATGCCATATAGAAAGTTCTAGAGCAGGTGGAGCTAATCTGTGATTAAAGAAATAAGAAAAGTGATTGCTTCATGGAAGGGGACTGATTGCAAAGGTGGAAAAGGGAACTTCCTGGGGTGATGGAAACGCTCTGCAGTTTGGTGCACAGTTACATGGGTAGACTCCCTTGTTACAATTTATTGAACTGCACATTGAAAATCTGTGCATTTATTGTCTATAAATTATGCCTTGGTTTAAAAAAAGGGTAATTAAAAAACCCACCTTCATGGTAAGTGGAAGAAGCAAGTCACAGCAATATGATTCCACTTATACAACAGAGAACAGGTAAAGCGGCACAACCTATTTCTCACTGTGGGTTTATATTCTAAATAATCTGCCGCAAGACTTGAAAGCGGTTGCCTCTGACAACCGGCTTGAGATGGCCATTTTCCTTCACAGAACTTCCACCTATTTGATGCTTCAAAATCTGTGCATATATAACTTTAGTAAAAATAGAGACCAAAATAAATAAATAAATAAAATCATACCCATTGGCATTGGAGATTACTAGCTTAGATAGAGAATTGTGGACATTTGTTTCAAATAGGAAATTACTTCTGATGGGTGAATCCGGCAGGAGCTTCAGGCTGTGAAGTCCAGGAGACCTAGTCCATTTGCTGTTGGTTGTGTCACAGGGGCCACCTTATTACCAGTCAAGCATCAAAGACAGCGGGGGAAACTCAGCACATCGTGGGTGACAATACACTGGAAGAGAGTGCACTGAATTATTTAGAGTAAGGGGGGTAGAGCTGTGACAGAAAACTGGTCTGTACTCCCTAATTACAAAGTCTCACTTTCACCAAACTGACACCAACGTACAGGCAAATTAAATATCGTCTAATTAACCAGCCTACACAAGATTTCAAGCCCAGTGCCTAGGTGGGATTCAGCCGAAAAAAGGAAACAAGGACTTGCAAATTCGCAGCCAACCCCCATCGGCCATCTCAGCCAACTGCTACAAGATTTGTCCATTTTGTTTTCACACATCTCTCCTTTCAGGGCTCTGCTTGTAATATTTACAGAAAAAGGCAATGCTGGTAAACAGTTTCACACAATGAGGTGTGAGAGTTGATAGGGTCCTATTCAAGCTCTGAACTCTCCTGATGAGCTGCCAAAAGTTGTTATGAATGGCCCGGCTGACAGGGTGATGACTGATAAAGGAAAAAACAAACAGCTCTGGTAATTCATGAAAACACACAGCGCCAAGACAACTCAAAGTGGCGAGTGACAGTTAAGATAATGGAATTTTGGAAGCTTTTCTTAAGGGGTCCTCTCTATAGAATTATTCTGTTAATAGATTCTCCCTTAATGTAGCTGGATCTTCAACTTTTTTTCCACCGAAAAATATTTATTATGATCGCCAGCAGAGAGGTGCTGGCCTGTGCTTTTATACTATGGTCAGTTTTCCATACAATTTCCTCTTCCCAGAGCTGGATGAATTTTAGTTGAGGCCCGTGTCTGCCATTTAAAGAACGAAAATATCCCATTTCCATTTCTATTACTGGAAACACTTCGAAGCTCTCTTCCCTCATTTCTTTCATTTATAAACCATTGGCCACAAACCTTTGATGAGAAAATAAATATCGGTTTACACACTCAACTGCTAATATTTTAAAAGAGAACAATTTAAATGTGGCTGAAGTCAATTTCCAATTCACATAGCCTATTTGGGGTTCATTTCCTTAAATCAGGCGTGACCAAGCAAGAAAGTACCAATTTGTCAATGTTTTGCTTTTGTACCCAATGTTTTTTCACGAAGTGCATTGTGGTTTCTGTAACAATGGCCTATTTCTCAATTAATGTTTTAGAAAGCAGGAATATAAAGACATACACAAAGGAAGTGTACGTGCACACAAAATACTGCGCACAGGGGGACATGTTCAGAAGATCTTTTTTAGAGTCTGGCTACCATGGGGTCTGAGGATAAGCAGCTTTTTAGAAATGCAGAATCTCAGTCCTACCCGAGCCCCCCACTGAATCACAGAATTTGCATTCAAACAAGATCCATCCCCAGGTGATTCATATGCACATCAAGGTTTTGAGAAGCTCTCTCATTTAGATGATTGAGTTTTCCTGAATAGTTTTAAGTCTCATAGATGACAAAGATTATAGGTAGGAGGCTTCAGGTTTTCCAGAAAGTTTAAACTATAAATTGGGAGCCCGGGATTTGTAGATACGCACTAGTATGTATAAAACAATAAACAGCAAGGTCCTACTGTAGAGCACAGGGAACTGTATTCAGTACCTTGTAATAGCCTATGAATAAGAATATGAAAAGGAATATATACATGTATAACAGAACCACTGTGCTGTACACCAGAAATTAACACTACATTGTAAACCCAAAACAACTATATCTTAAATTACTTACAGCTATCTCCAAGGCATTGAATGCCTTCATTCAAAGTTCTTACTTTCTTTTCTTCCTCATGAAGACATCCTGGAGCATCCTGAGCTCGCCAAGCCTTCTAGGATGGTTTAGCCCTTCTTGAATCATGTTTCTTTACCCCAAACATTCACAGACTCATCCAGCACATTTCTGAGTGGTAGGCATGGTGCCAGAGCCTGGATTTTAAACATTCAATCACTGTAGGGAACCATATGACTTTTTTAACAGTAACAGAAACATTTAAGAAACATTTAAAAAATCATATCTTGATTGTAATGTCGACAGTTCAGCTGCTACAGTGCAGAGCAGAGTATCTTACAGGAGAGGTGACAGAATCATTGGAAAGTTCTAGACAGCAGAAGTGGCCTTCACCCACCTGCTAAAGTTTGCGAAAAACCACCGTTGGACTTGCATTCCTTCCGTCTTGTGGTTGTTAGTATTTACAGAGTCTTCTTTAGACTTGAGTGGACCTTGAGACTTGGCCCAACTCTCAGCAAATTTCCTGGGTGTCAACACAGTCAAATACATGTGAATTTAAAAGCTGAGGATAGACTGGAACACTGTAAACAAAGACAAAGGGTAAATTGGGGGAAAATATTTGCCTTAAGGGCTCATTCCTTAATTGACAAAGAGTTTATATAATTCAGTTGGAAAAAACATACCCGGTGGAAAAGTGGACAAAAGAGGTGAATACAGGCAATTCACATACAAGGGTAACAAATACAAACAGGGAACAAACGGATGAAAATGGTGCTCAGTAGTATTCATAATTAAAGACATGCAAATCAAAGCAACTGTGGATGAATGGATCTTACCTAGCATGTTGCCAAACATGAAAATGTTTGATGATATGAAATAGGCACATTCATCTACTGTGGGTGAGAATGGACTGATTCAGTTGTTTCAAAGGGCAAGTGGGTAGTATCTATCAGAATGTGAATATATATATACACCTCTAACCCAGCAACTCCACTGCTAGGAATTTAACCTAGGAACATACTCAGAATAAGTACCTTAGACCGGACGGATGAGGCGCTGCGGTGCAGTGTGGTCTGCCATATTAGATGTCTGGAAGCAGCTTCAAGGAGTCACTCCAGGGGGCTGGCACCTATGACAAACCCACCAAGGGAAGACCATGGCAGTCATGCAGAGTCAAGTGGAGCAGCTAGGCTCTCAGGGACCTCTTTCTGCAACATTCCATGTGCCCAATTTAAGTCTCGGCATAACAGATAAAACTTTTTTTTAAAAATCTGAAAATAAAAGCAGATACTGTTAGTCTGATGATCAGTGCTGGTGTCACATTTATGACACATGGCCAATGACTTAAATCCTTTTTGGCATATGACACGAGCCTCTGACATGTTGCCAAAGTAAAATGACATAATACATTGAAAATGAAAAATGTTTAAAACTATATAGATCCAAATGGCCAGTATGTAATAACACTTTCAAATGTTAAAATGGAACGATAGTAAGCACGTTTTCCCTTTCTGAAAATGCATCCTTCTCAGAATAATGATAATCATATATAATAATAGCGACAAGCATCTACTTAATACCTCCTATGTACAGACACAGTTATAAAGACCTTCTAGGATTATCTCACATCCTTCTCACAACAGCCCTTTCGGGGGGGGGGTATGTTTAATATCCCCATTTGATAGACAAGAAAACCAAGGGCCAGAGAGGTGAAGTCACCTGTCAGAGGTCACACAGCTGCTAAGTGGCAGAAGCTCCATTAGCAACATTGCTACAAACACCTTCTTTTAAAGGAATCCAGAAATTTCAATGGGCCTTTTCAAACTCACTTCATAAACTGAATGATATCTGTGACACACACAGCTGAAGAAGAAATACAGTGTGTAAATGGTATGCTTGGCTTGCTACATGAAGGTCATCAGGCCAGTGACTCAGCTTCTAGGACCCTCTGTTTCTTTATCTCTGAAGTGGAGATAATGATAGTATCTGAATTAAAAAAATTGCTGCCAGGATTCAGCACTGTTAAGAGCTGAATTGTGTCTCCCTCTCCCACATCCTAAATTTGTTTGTTGAAGCCCTAATCTCCAGTACCTCAAAATGTGACTGCATTTGAAGATAGGGCCTTTAAAGAGGTGATTAAGTTAAAATGAGGCCATTAGGGTGGGCCCTCATCCAATCCGACTAGTGCCCTTAAAAGGAGAGGAAATGGGGACAAAGACACCAGGGATGCTCACTCACAGAGGAAAGGCCCTGTGAAGACCCAGCCAGAAGGCAGCCATCTGCAAACCAAGGAGAGAGGCCTCAGGAGAAACCAAACCTGCCAACACCTTGATCTTCGACTTCCAGCCTCCAGAAATATGAAAAAAAAAAAATCTCTGTTGTTTAAGCTACCCAGTTGTGGTATTTTGTTAGGGCAGCCCTGAAAAACTAATACAAACACAGTTGAAATGACTACCATAGAATCGGGCAAATAGTTAAGTTCTCAAAAAATGGTTTTACTATTATTTCAGTTGTGAATATTCACACAGACTCACACACACACACACACACACACACATACTCACAGCCTTTGTTTTGGCTTCAGGGACATATATCCTAAGGTAAAAAAATCTGGAAAATGCTTCTTTTCCAAACAGTAGACTTTTCATGAAACCTTAATTAAAAGACTAAATATAGTTCAATTTTCAAATGAACAAAATCTAGTTAACACAGGTGAAAAGTCAGTTACTATTACACGGCATCATATTATGACGTTGAAACAGCATGTGACTTTAGAAAGCTCCTTTCCTTCTGAGGCAGCACATGTAGTTAAGTCTAGGTTGTAAAATGATGCCTTTTGGACAGTAATACACAAAAGTCATGACAGAAAAAGAGTGAGAAGATCCAAATATAAACCAGTGTAGACCAGCAGAAAGTACAAATTTCCTTGAATGAAGTTACCTAGATCAGAGCTGGTATATAAATGTCATCTCATGGGCCAGTTGCAATCACTTAAACTTGCATTGAGAAAGGTTCAGATGACACATTTGTGCTCAGGAAAGAGGGCCAGGGTGGATGAGGAATGGCTATTTGATTGTGGTGAGAAGGATAGTTACTATTCTAGATCTGGAAATTGGCTAATGGGCTCTTCTGACTTCCATCTTTTATGTGTAAGGCCCATCGGAGATTCAGGCTATTGTGCAGATTGGATGGATTTCAACACTGTAAGTCAGCCATTCTGAATTCACTAAAAAGTAAATGTTCTTTACACAACTATTTTTTGAGACGTTTAAGCTTTGTTAGCTAAGAACATAAGGAAAACACTGTCTGGAGCTAACAAAGGCCATTAGCCACATTACTTTGGGGGTTGCTCTAAAATTCAAGCTGACAAAATGGAATCAGAGATTTTCAGAGGAAGATAAGTCTTTTTCGAAAAGTCACCATGGTAGCCTTTTGGTTACCACCAAAAGATAGGTGTGTGGCTCATACAAGTGCATCAGTCTCTACCGTTTGACTTAATTCCTGATAAGTGCATATTACCATGGAATAGGCCAGGCTGTGGGATGTGTTATCCACTGGGCTGTGCCCCAGAACATGAGAGGGGACATACTGGCCCCATAATGGCCCAACTCCACTTGCGCCTACCCGGAGGACCAAAGCTCCCACTATAAGCATGAGTCAGGGCTGATGAGGCAGCCAGCCAGCCCCCTCCCCTCTGTGACCCCCAAAGGAGAAAGTCATTCCTAATGATTAACAATTAGCATTTGCATCCAAGGTGCCATGCTGAGCCCAGTTGTCTCAAGAAATGTGCTAAGAGGTCTAAGACTCTGGGGTTTAAGCCCCAGATGGGCCGATTAGCTTCACACAGAGAAACCTCCAGCTTCCCAACCTCAGTCCACCCTGTGGGTTAAGTGGAGGAGACAGAAACAGAGTGACAGAGAGACTGACTCAATCAGGCTCAGCACCAAAGGGCAGGTGCAGCTGAGAGGGCCCCGCCCCCTTCCTCCCCAAGATAATCATGACCAAAGTCATAGTCAAGACCCAATATGCATCACCACAGGGGAAACAGAAGAACATCTTTAATGTTCTAAGTTAGTCGTGGCATCCTAAATGAGTGATGCCTACAGTATCTCACACAGTTCCTTACACGCAGGGATGTGCAGTAAATACCTGTTGACTGACTACACTTCAAAATAAAAATCAGCCTTTTGCTGTTCATTTGCTCTAACAAATTATGCTAACATCTCTGTTAAATCGGTTGTAGTAAGTTGGCTCCTGCAGCAACTGATTGCAGAATGTTAAGGATTCTGCCGAAAGTTTGCAAAGTAAAAAAATAATAAAATCAATCATTACATTACATTAAGTTTTCCTTCAAAATATAAAGTAGAACAAAATAAGGATTGTGTTGGTTTATTTTCAATGTTGAAGATGATCTAGAAGGCTTTAAAGACCTCTTTGAGATTTAAGAAATTCTAACAGGCCAAAAAAATTAAAAAATTCAACAGGCTAGCTCCTGTTAAGATGTTCCCCAATCAGGGGGTGTCCAGGTGGCTTATGTTTATTCCAGCCTCATTCATGCTTTCCAGCTATGCGCAGCAGGGATTTATAAATGGCGTATTTCTCATGCCATTCGGTAAGCAATACCTTCTCAGGCTGGCTTTGCTCGCCACCAACAGAATTGTCATACAGTGGAAAACACTCCAAACAATTGCTTTTTTTCCTGAGAGATGTAAAGAGATGCGCTTTTATATACAGCAAGGAATCCCTTAACTGATTCGGCCTACACTGCACATCTGTCATAGGAACCTTCCCAATTGAAATTACGTTTAGTAATGTTTTTTTTTTAAAAAGTTGCTTCTAGAAGAATGCAATCTCTCCTTCAAATATTGGGTTTTCTAGCATCTTCTCTGAAGAAAGCCCTCAAATTTCTCGGCCCTTCCATCGTCTCCTGCATAGCTCTAATAACCAGAAAGCACAAAGATGGAAAATGAATTCAGGCAGCATAAGTGGTAACCCTCTCCCAAATTTCCTCTTCTCTGCAACCCCGTGGAATACTTTTTGAAGTCACAAGGAGCTCCATGGGAGGGGAGGGCTGCCTTTGGCTGCCAGCAAGCTGAAGTGTTTAGCTACTTAACACGGGGCCACATGTGGCAGCTACAAAAACATCTCCAGGATGTGAAATCTACTTACTTCCACGGTAATCCCCATGCCCTCAAATCTTTGGAAACGTAAGGAACTATGGGATTAGGTAAACTTGGGGGGAAGGATGGAGAGAAAGACCTGGTGATTTGAGTCCAAACTTGTATTGTATAATGAGTCTTGGAATCATGTCCTGCTGTTTTTATTCCACATCATCCTATGAGTCTGCAGTCCCGGGCAGCGAGTGTTCCTTTAACACAAAGGCCAGTGGCATCGGGGATTTGGAAAGCCAACCGATGGGAATAGTAGGTGTTTTGCATTAATTGTAAGTCAGAAGGAAATACATGTCAGAGTAGATCTCTAACAGTGCTTTGGCTAAGCACTGGCCTTATCTAAGTTACTCTAGAGTATACCTACCTTTATCCTGTGGACAAAGGGTTGTGTGCACTTGCCAAAAATGGTCTGGGGCCAGCTTTTGTGCACTTTGCCTGCTTGCACTACAGATTCTGTTCCTACTGCTTCCAGCGAGCCATCAACTGCTAAATGCTCACCCTGTTAAGTGATGGGTGGCCGGAAACGTTAGGCTTCCATTTTCTCCTGAGTGCTGACAGGAGTTGGACCAGATAGATGATGACCTCTGTGATCCTTTCTTCCTCTGAGATGTCATGACTCCAGCCAGTGAGTCTGTGATGCTGAAATGTAGGTGGAGGAAAACACCACAGAAACCAGCAGAACATGACTGTATCAGCAGAAGCCTTAGATCAGACAGACCCGGGTCCAAGTCCTAGTTCACTCATTCATGAATCCCATGAACTTGAGTGAGCAACTCACCTTCTTGGAGCTTCAATACCCTCACTTATAAAAATAGGAATGATAGGGATAATCTGTCCCTGATGGGAATTAAATGAGACCATGCATGTTACACATGTGGTGTGGTACCCAGCACATAGGAAATGCTCGATAGATGTGCACTCTCGTTATTAACATTATGAACCAACTTCCAAACCCAGAGCACTGATCTACACACTCTTCCCCAAAAGGGACAGGGGGAATCACAGCTGGAAGACATATGTGGGGGTAGCGAGGAACAGGCAATCTTCCTCTCCACATGGATCCCAACTTCACTCCTTCGTAAAGCAGGGTATGGTCCTGAAACTGGCACTTCATAGGCAACAAGGGTGCTTCTGATGGCAGCTTCCTCAAGGCCAGACAGAAGGAAGATGTCACACTTCCTCCAGTCTAGAATAGTCTAGCTCTGCTTTGGTTAGCCTCGTTTATTCATTTGACAAATATGTATCAAGCAGGTGCTAGGATTTGAGTAAATAGTGATACAAGATAGAGCCGGCAGCCTAGGGAGGAGAAGACACAATATATGAGGGAGAAGATGGAAACCCAGGACAGGTTCTCTGAGGATGTGACAATATAACTAAGACCTGAATTAGTCCCTTTTTGGGGGAATCGGTTGAAAAAAAAAAAGGAGAGAGAGAGATCATTACTAGGCTACTTTCTTTTCTTACTGAGCCAGCTAGTATAGGTCTGTCTCCATTTGTGAGTCTTCTTTGGGGCTGCCCTGTCCTCTCCACGAATGAGCATATATATGCTTAGGGCATATAGAGCATCATGAGAATAGCACTCTTCAAAGGAGTGAACTTGTTCCTGTGGTATCTACAAACTAGCAGAAGGGACAGGACATGCATATAAACCATTTATGCAACTGGCAATAGCCATCAGGCCAGCCATGACCAGGAAGTCCAGGGTCACGTCCAGGGGGACTTAGCACATCTCTCTATCTGAAACTATCCACTTCACCTGTGTCCCCTTGTGTATCCTCTCCCTCTTCCCCAGGATGTAAGATCTCTTCCCCAGAGCACAGATCTGGCAGAAATTTAATTATTAAAAATTAATCTAATATTAATTTTAAGGCTTTTCCAAAAAAAGGTGATTCTCAATTAGATCCTATGTTGGAGGAAAATACTATAAAAAACTTTATTGGGATAGTGACATTTGAATATGAACTGAATATTACATATGAAAATATTTTACTTCCACATATACTTCTTTAGAATGCTGTGAAAGGATGAGCTCCATGAAAATGAGAAGGAAGAAAGAAGAAGACATAAAACAAGAAAGCAGAGACTCTAACATAGGAAAACACAAAGATAAGTTTCAGGATGACAGCCAAGCAGCAAAGCAAGAAAGCAATCAATCCAAACCGGAGAAGGAGGAAAAAGGGTTTCCAGAGAGAGTTCTCTAGAAAAGAAAAACCAAAAAAAATTGATAAATTATTATCTGACACATATAACTGTTCAGAAACTGTCGATAGTGATAACAGATTTGATGGAGCACATGGGAATGAATCAGATGTGGAAACAAGTCCACTATTAGCTTCAAGAAAAATATTTTAATGGTTAGAGAAATGTAAGCACATATTTTGCCCAGGACTAAAAACCAAATTTAACTGAAAGTTACATTGGGAGAATCAAGTTTTGGAGCAACAGGCATGGTGAAGTAACAAAGTTGTACACTCCTATGTCATGAGCAGAAGTCAATAAAACATACCTATAACTAACTGATAATCAAGGCAGAAATCATATTATTTAGAAATGTGAAGGCAAGTGACAGAAGAAAGAGCTAGAGATGTTTTTAAGGGTTGCCTCTGCAGAGTAGAGAGGCAGTGAAAAAGAATGAGGTACAGACCTTCTATTTTTCTTTTAGTGCTGTTTCACTGTTAGCTAATTCATCGTTACCTTGATGAAAATAAAAAAGATAGCAATAAGTGAACAGAAACACCAGCGTAAACCACGATCCAAACAGGGGTAGGAACCGCTGCTATAGAAATGAATGTTGTCTTTCTTAATGGAGTGGTAAAAGAGCAAACTCAGAGAAGCAAACTGGGGGATGACAAATATGAAAGACCAGAGTGAGTGACGGGCAATATTTCAAGATCACGGAAAGGCCCACCTGGAGAACCATGGACTCTGTTAGCAGGGCTGGGACTGCAGGGAGGCAGGTAAAAGCACCTAGAGTGCAAAATTCAGGGACGCACTCACTCTCAGCATCATTTGAGGTCCACCTGACTTTGCAGACACTGAGAGTAAGCATCTCAGTTTTGCACCCTCTGGGCCTCCCTTGGCCCAGCCTAGTGCCAGCCTGTCCTCACACTCACCCACCCTCACCCAGAGGTACAGTGGGCTGTAGCTGCTGTGTTTGCCACTGAGAATTCCTCTCCAAACAGAGGGAGAAGCAAGAAAAATGTGAAATAATAACAGACTCTTCAAAAATAGGGAGGGAAAAAAAATCACAAGCAGCAGCATACTAGGGCAGAGGCTTCCTTCTGTAATCAGAGGGAACAAAGAGACAAATCTGATGTCAATTAAATGTCTAGTCTACCAAGAAGATAAAGAAGAAACAAACTTTCACTCCCTGAAACAACAAAACATCAAAATACATAAACAATTTATTGGAAATACAGGAGAATATCTGAAAACCATAAGCTTTTAGAGACGGACAGTTTAAATATACAGAAAATAAGAATGTAGAGTATTGGAAAAACATAATTAACAAGCTTGATTTAATAAGCAGCCTTAAGATACTTTTCCTAAAGAGAGACAGAACATTTCTTAAAGGTGTAGAGTGTTTACAAAAAATGTTTGACTACAAAGGAAATCCCAATGTACTACCCAAAGTGGAAATTATACAGGCTCCATTCTCTACCTATAATGAAAAAACACCAAAACCAGAAATAAACAATAGATGGCTAACTCTCTTCTTGCCCATGCCCCCCCCCACCATATTGCTCCAACCACTTATCTTTTAATGCTATTTCAAAATAACTCTATGGTTAAGAAAGAATAAAAGTGTAAAATTATTCATATATATTCATAACTATTCAGTTATTTAAGACAATGAAAGCAACATATATAAAAACTACTAGACACAGCCAAAACAGATCTTAGAGGCTAATTTATAGCCTAAAAATATGTATCGAAAATCAAGAGAGAGGAAAAACTAAACTATACATTCAGCCAAAAGACCCAGGTAAAAGTCAACCATACAAACTAAAATAAGTGAAAGAAGAATTCAGATGAAAGGGAAATTAAACAAGTGAAAAAGAGAGCATATCAATAAAACCAAAAAAAAAATTTATGTATATATAAAGACCAATAAAACTCTGTCAACTCTGACAAACAGTGGAGAAACCAAAGTAAACCACATTTGGATTAAGAAAGTAGACATTCTTAGAGATATGGGGAATATTTTTAAGCAAAAATACGTAGAATTTCCAATGATAAATTGAAAATCTAAGTGAAATGGATCATTTTAAGAAAATGCAAAATATTTAGAAAATAATCAAATATTTATTCCTTCTCCTCTTCTCCAAAGACAAAACAAATCACGTATTCATTCATTCAACAAATATTTGTTAGCTATTATTCTGAAATATTGTAAAGAGTCAGGATTAGAAAGATTTATCCCTGCCCCTAAATTAGTCTACAAATTCAATCTATTCCCAATCAAAATCCCAAAGGAAATTCAAAGTAAAATTTGCAAACTGATTCAAATGTTTAGCTTAAAAAGCAAATGTACAACAAGTTAAACTTTATTTTGAAACATCATATGTAATTATATATATATATATATCTTTATATATTTCTTTTATAATTCAAGATTATTTGGTAGAGTTTTTTTTAATTAGAAGATTTTAAACTTACTTTTAATGTTATAATGGTAAAAAGTGTGAAAGTTGAAGGATTAGACAAATGGAATATTCCAGAGAACTGGCAATCCAGAGATATACTGGAATATAGCATTAGACAAAGGTTATCTTTCAAACCATAGAGGGAAAAAATGGACAATTTACAAAAGGAACCTGCAGATATTACTAGAAATAAAAGTTTGATTGTTATCTCACACTGCGCACCCAAATAAATCCCATGTGAGTTAAAGATCAAAACTTCAAAAACTAAAAGTAGTAGATGAAAACGTGGGGAAGCATACTTGTTATCTTGCAGGTGGTAAAAGGCTTCCTTATACCTCAATCCATAAAGGACAATTTAGTAATATTAAAATAAAACAAAGTAAAAATATAAGCAACAGGCTTAGAAAAAAAATTTGATAAAGTATAACAAAGAATCCACAGACGTTATCAATAAAGATCTGTTGTAATTTGATAAGAAGACAACACTATGGGAAAATGAGCAAAGACAGAAACAGGCCGATTCTCAGAAGAAATGTAATGGCAATAAACACATGAAACCACATTCAAACTCACTAATAAGGAGACACAATTGTTTAAAGAAAGTATTTCTGCAGGCTCACTATTTTGGTTAAGAACGCAGACTGGTGTGCCAGATCTCCTGGGTTGAGGCCAGGCTCTACTATCACTTGCCGGTGACCTTGGCTGGGCAAGTTACTTAACCTCTCTGTGCCTCAGCTTCTGTACATGTGAAACAGAGATTATAACACATCTTAACTCTTTACTGCAATGATACAATGAGTTAATAATATGTAAACTACTTTGAATAATGCCTGGCGCAGAGTAATCACTCAATAAACGTTAATTCAGTGTTTTATTATGACACAGGCACAAAGATGCATGCACACCTGCTGCAGTCACACACTCAGGCACACTCAGAAGGTCACTGCAACACTGTTGTCATAGCACAAAACTGGAGGTGACTTGAAATGACATCAACAGGCAATAGATAATACATTTTATACCTCCAAAATATGGAATGACAACTAGCTATGAAAAGGAGTGAGGAAGATCTGGGCACCAAAAGAGGAAAATATCTATGATAAGTGGGGGAAGAAAGCAAATCACAGACTTCATGGAATGATCCAAAATGTGTCATGTATGTAAATAAATACACATCTGTATGTGCACATGTACATATAATATGCACAGAAAATGTTATGGATGTTGGATATGTTACCAAACTGTTAACAAGGTGACCGCCAGACAGGAAAGTAGGATTGGGGGAGAGGGTAAAAGGGAGGGTTTATCAAATAAATTTCTACATTTTTCTTTTCTCTTTTAAAAATAAGCACGTGTGTTCTAAAAATAACAAAAAATAAAAGAAAAAAGAAATCATGATCAGTTAGAATATGTTCTCAAAAACATATTCTGACTCAGACAAAGATAAGCAAAAGAAAATTGTGAAATCAAAAAGTCCCGCTACTTTTTCTTCTTTAAAGAAAAGACAGAATTATTGGCAAAGGAATTAGTCGAGTTAGGCTTCAAAGAATGTCAGTTTTGCTACGGTTTTTCAAATACTTTGAACGTGGGAGAAACATGTTAAAGTCATACATCTTTCACAGACAAAGATTCTACCATAAATAGTCTCCGTTAATTGTTTCCATTGTCCATAATATTTTGTAAGTTTTACATCCTCGGGAAAATAATGTTTGCCAAATTCAAACCAGGGACCTTCAATATTACTTAGCTGACATAAACAAATTAAAATGAGACCGATCTAAGCCAGTTGTGTTTATCAACCTGATCCCCTCTGAAAAGGAGAAATGAAGTCAAATGCCCTTTAATACTATTTATTAGTGGAGTAATATAATACATTTTGACAAGTTGAACAGTTGTAACAGGCGGCTGTTAAAGTCTCTACAGGGCCTGTTTAGAATGAAAACAGGAGTGAGACAGCTCTATAACTGGGTTTTAAGAACAGCCCAGCCATCAACTATATCCTAACCAAGTACTTTTATCCAGTTAATTTACGGAGGGAATCCCTTAGGGTCTCCAGCCGTCTACCACTGTAGCTCATTAGAGCCCAATATCCAACTTTTCTTATTGTAACACTGAAAGCATTTATGCTTAAAATGTAATTAAACTTAAAACAAACAAGATCTTTATGCCCTGACAGTTGTGCTATTTTTAAATTGACAAAGGCATGAACTTATATAGGATTATTTAGAAAGCACTATACATTTCAGCCACTTACGGCAAGACATTTGCCCAACTGTTCATCCTGCGTGCAATTAGAAATCTAAATACTTGGGTAACGGGTTTCTACTGGGAATTAAATTTGCAGATCTCTTACAAACGAGTAATGTGGTAAGACTTGCTGTCCAATGAGGTGTCTTATTGAAATATCCCAGGCCGTTTCCCTTGTCACAGCTGTCGTTTCAGCCGCTTGCACTCACAGTGTATAGCTTTCATTACGAAAATAGAAATTTGTGTCCTGAGTGCTGTTACATTACTAATGCTAAATATTTAATTCCCTGGGGTTCCAATTATGGTTGAGCACTGGCAACACTGATTCTACTTTTTAATAACAACTGTAAAAGCAATTTGAGCATTTTTCAATTAATTAAATACATAGTGAACGAGTAACCTCTTGTCATTTTGCCCTCTAGGACCTGAGCTAATTGGTGGAGAATAAAATGTTTTGGAAATCAACCGATATTCCGGTCTGCACACTGTTACACCATTAAATTACAGTTTGCGAAATGAAGTTTGTCTTCTAATAGTTACGCTCAATATAGTCTGCAGATGTGAGAAAGTACCTGCGTTTTAAGTACTTAACGGTGCCTCTAATTAGAGCAGAGTTGAAAGTTGAGTGTAGTTTCTCTAAACACCAGTCAGCATCAATAATACTTTGCATTGTTCACAGATAAGTGCAACAAATTTCAGCATAGGAAAGTTTTCCAGTTTTCATTACACATATTCACAATTAAGCTTAAGCCTTTTTAAAGTTTGCGCATAAGCATTCCTATCATTTGTCTATATGCACACGCAAAAATTCAAAAATAAATTCTTAGGTTTTTTTCACAAGAGAAAGTTACAAATCAAATGTCTGGGAGTCTTTCCTTTTTAAACACTCTGTTGAAGTTTCTCCTTCTACCGTAGAACAACGTCGTAAATAAACTCTAAATTGGTTTTTCAGCCTTAAAAGGATGGTGAGGATGAATCATAAAAGCAGATGCCGTTTTACCCACATCTTTAAATGAATCTTTTTCTGAAGTGCAATGAAATCTGATTAAAGAGACCATCTCCTTGTAGAAAAACGTCTCTTAACAGGTGTTCTTCCAGCTCCGAGTCTTGATTGGCCATAATCTAAAATCCATGCTCAGAAAGTGAATGCCTTTTCGGCAGCTGTCTTTCTACCAGAGATGATCCCCTAAACAGGTTTCACTGAATTAGGAATCTCCGCAGAAGCATTATGGTTCATGGAAGAAGACACAGAAAGTGAAATGAATCACTCTGGGAGAGAAGGAAAAAATCATAGGGAAAATTTAATCATTTCCATACCAATTTTTAGGGTTTAAATCTTTAATATTTCCAAGATGTTAGCCACATCTTTGAGAAATGAATTTTAATTACAGGATTAACTTGATAGCACCAGTCTGTTAATATAAATAGAGCAGCCTAAATTTCCAATTTTTTAAAAACTAAACTGGATAATGAGAGCATTTTAGAAATTTGGGGTTGGGTTGGCTTCTTAAGAAGCAATCTCCATTCCGTCAGCAAACACATACACACATAAATGAAAAGAAGAATATAAATTTGTTATAGGTTTATTTAAATATTATTCTATTTGGAATGTAATATTTTAATAGACCTTCAAAAACAGTGGTTTAACATAGCCTATCATTAACAATTCTTAAAACAAAAAGCCATAGAGTTTGTAAATAACAAATTAAATCCAGTCACGCAAACTGTTTTTGCCAGACTAATGTTTTCAAGCTCCAAAATAGGTATATTCTGAAATCTGAAAGTAAAAATAAAGGAAACTTGTGCTTTGGATACAAGTGGTACAGATACTGTTTGTATTAAGAAATGGATCAGAATAAATTCTAAAAACACTTTAGCACCTAGTTTTGAAAAATAATAATTTCACCAACTGACTACTAATAAGTGGTCACAACTAAACAAAACAATATTTGATTCTCTAAAACACTGGACAGTTATCTACAGTAATAACTAAAACTATTACATTTAGTCCCAGAATCCTCAAATTATTGTACACGACTGACCAGTTGGTCCTCGGCTCCCAAATGGGCAATCCTCCCCCTCCTCCCGCAGCAGCAGGGTGACGGCTAGTTGAAGATGACGTACTTCTTCCCCTCGATCACAGGCTGATCAAGTTCCCCTCGTCTCACTCTGGATGAGCTGACACTTCATAATACTCAGAGGGGTTGGCAGCCCCAACTGCACACTGAGAACTAAAGTGTCTGCCCACTGTAAACTAATAAGTCTCATCTCTTACTCACCAGCATGATAACTTAGGAGCTAATGGGGGAAGACCTCCAGGTCTGGGAAGCAGAGGATCTGGGCTCGATCCTGAGAGGCTAACAGCAATGTGACCTTAGACATGTCACTGGACACCTCTGCACCTCTGATCTCCTGGCTCTGACATGAGGGACAATATAACCCTTGCGTTGTTCTGAGGATCCAGTGAGAAAACACGATGAGACCACTGGAGAAGCTGCAAAGCACCATGGAAGTGTCAAACAACCAAGTTTCCAGTCTAATGTTCACCTGCCAGCAACTTTAATAAAGGTTTTTTCATTCAATTTTTGTGCAAAGAACCTAAAGTAAAAAAATGTGAAACACATCCATAATAATGTGTATTTAAAAAATCATAATTATTAAGGATTCTGCAGTTTTGATTAGAGATGCTTTTTTATTAATTTTTTTTATTTTTTACTGATATGTAGTTGATTTATAATGTCAGTTTCAGGTGTACAGCAAAGTGATTCAGTTATACATGTACATACATATATATTTTATTTTCAGATTCTTTTCCATTATATGTTATTATAAGAAATTGAATACAGTTTCCTGTACTATACAGTAGATCTTTGTTGTTTACCTATTTTATATTCAGTAATGTGTGTAGAGATGCTTTTTTAGAATTAAGGTTTTAGCTTTAGTCCCAATAAATTACAAGCCCAAAGAGCATACATTTAGCATTTTATGTAAAAAAGAGGAGAAAGAAGCAATAGGATAAAGAAGAGAAGGAGAATTTGAAGGGTATTACCACAATATAGGCATCATTTAATAAACTATGAACTTAAAATGAGGCCTGTTTTAAACCTGATTTTCTTTTCTAATGAGTATTCAATTAGCTGCCTTAGTTCCTAGACACAAAGCCCAGAGCTGCCCTGTCCTGGCTGGAATCAGCTGCTGCAGAGTTTTGCAGAGTAGAGAAGCATGCTGGGAAGACGAGGTACAGCAGATCTGCCCTGTCTTACCGCCCACTGGATAGAACACAGAGAACTGAAACATTAGCAAATAAGGGTTTTCAGGGAGACAAGAGTTGCTGGCAAGTCAATACACAACTGTGGTAGCTGACCCATCAGTGGGTCCCCGGAAGTCCTTTCTCACGCCTGCCTATATTCTCATGAGTTCCGTCACCTGGTCTCCAGGTCCACAGACGTATAAATCAGCAATTTGAAGGTGAGTGAGAAATACAGATGACAGCAACTGAACAAAGAGGACTGGTTTAAGGAATGCCCATGAGAATTAAGAAAAAAATCCAAAAACATCCAAGTCTTTTCACGAGAGCTGAGTTATGCAGTGCAATTCTTACTGAGTTGTTACCAAAGTTCAGTGAGACTCGCTATCTTATTTTCAAGACAAGAGGGGAAAGTATGATCCATTTAAAAAGGTTTCCATCACAAATAGTTAATGTGCATTCTTAAAACTTGGCTATCTTGAATAACCCACTCCCCGAGGGTTCCAGATTATTGTGGTTTTTACTGTAGTTAGATAGTTTTATGGTTAATGTACTGTGGTATAAATAAATATAGCTTAGCCTAAATGTCTCCACTGAAAATATGTACATCATAAAATGACAAATAAAATAGGTCAATAACCAAACCCATAGTAAATAATTCAAGCACTGAAGTATACAACATTAGAATAAATGAAAACTAGCCCTCTTCAACACTGACAATAAATTTATTCCAAATGGACTTTTCAAAATGGAAAACTAAATGTCCAAAAGTATATGATGAGAAAGGAAATATAAAATTGCTAACTTATAACCTTTTGATAAAAGCTAAATAATCACATACTACACTCATAAGAAGAGGCTGCAGGAGAATAAACCTAGCTTATGCATCTGTGTGATGATCAGGTAATAGTCTACACCATTCTTATTTGATTTCACATTGTAATGACCTAGTAAGTGCTCAATAAATTGTGTTTATCTGAAATACAGTTTACAAGAGGTCTGGTTGTCATAAATACAAGATGCAAGATATCAGGAATATCACCAACTTTTCTTGGGGGTGTTTAAACCTCAAAGACATAAGGAAAGGGAAAGAATTTGAGATTTTGAAGGAAACCACTCCACTGATGGCTATGAAGCACACAATGATTTTGACTGCATCTGGGGGCAAAAGCTACTGGGTGAATAATGTCCCATACTGGTTAGTTTTCAGAGTAGGAGACTGTGGCTAACCTGAGGATACTTCAAACAGCACCAGAAGATGACGAGGCCCACGTCCAAGTTCCACCCTCACAGCTTCCCTGGCACAAGCATTGCTACTAGGTCAACCTGTTCAGTCAGGCACAAAAGATGTCCTGATTTGTGACTCTGGGGAACAAGAGTCACAGGGTGACCTCTGTGGAGCCTCTTGGGGGTATGGGAGGTGACAGAGGCTATCATATTGATAGCAAGCTTCCTTCACCTGCTGCCCTGGTGCTGATGCTGTCAGGGTTTTAGTAACCCGACTCTTTTGGATTTTAATTTACATGGCTATCTGGTTTTAGCATTTTACAGAATATAGGACCATTTGAGGCAGGTGTATTTACCTTTAGTGTCACTGGCCTAATGTATGCATTGCTGTATTGTCTGCCACTCTATTAACACAAAGATAGTGAGGTGGGAAGCCCCATGAAAAAGACCAACAGGACCCCCAGGCAGGGCCATTACTCTCCTGCCACCACCATCTGGTTCCCTGGCCCAGTGGCATTATCTCACTTTTTGCCTCTGAAACAGTTTACTTCTAAGAAAGTGGAACTTACCCCTAAAATTCTATTGGTTTCCTGAGCTAACTCCTGATTGGTCCATTTGTAGTGCTTTATTTGCACGGAGCTCACTACTGATTGGTCCATTTCTACCACTCCTGATTGGTCCATTTTTCTCATTCCTGATTGGTCCATTTCTACAAAGCATGTTCATAATTAGTCATCTTTGTTATACCTTATTTGAATATGATGTTACAAAATGTTGCAAAGTCTAGACTGGTAGCCTTTTATAGGTATAAAAGGCTGTGTAAACCTACAGACAGGGTCCAGAGCTTGGAGTGTTAACTCCTCTGAGCCCGCCAGCATAATAAACCTGAGTTCTCCCAACTCTTCGAGTGCTGCTTGGTCTCTTGCCCAGATCCAGGTTGCTGTCACAACTGAGCTGTAACACACGTTGCTGCAACATTTTGACATCAGTAACTTTGCAAATTTTCCCATAGGCTGTGAATCCTAGACAGTATAGTAGGCCATGGACATGGGCATCATCTCTGCTCCAAGGCTTACCCCAGTTTATGAAAAGCTTAAGTCCACTTTCCAGGTCCCAAATCCACATAGCCACCCAAACACAGGAAGTGCACTAAGGATACTACCAAACCGCTTTATGGCAAGGTTTTAGTTCTCAGTTCACAGTAGGAATCTCATGTGTCTATCTCATAGAGACCTGGGTTAAGGTTTAATTTCACGAACTTCCACATGTTCAGTGTAGGCCATGCATCTTTCACTCCACTGGTAAAGGGTGTTTCAGGCTGCTGCAACTGACTGGCAAGTAGGGACAGATGACTCATTGTTTATGCTATTTTGAAGGGGAAAAAAAAATCTAAGAATTTCAAAACTATAAAGGTAAACTTAGCAAGGCCTCGAAAGGCTATTTAGAGACAGGGCAGAAGAAAGGGGACATTTTCTTTCCTTTGAGCAGAGGTGGGCAAACTACAGCCTGTGAGCTAAATCCAGCCTGCAGCCTGTTTTCATAAATGTTACTGGAACACTTCTGTAAGAGTGTCATTGGAACTCAGCCACACCCACTTGTCCATGGCTGCTTGTGCCTTGCAGTGACAAAATAGCTGCAACAGACATCGTCTGGCCCACAGAGCCAAAAATATTCATTATCTGGCTCCTTGAAGAAAAAGTTTGCCAAGCCCTGCTTTAGAGGCTGTCTCTCTGAGAAGGATGGGAACCCCAGGAAAGCTGCCTCCATCATGGAAAGCTGGTCTTATCCCTTGATATTGAATGGCCTCTTCTCTGGTCTCCCCCAGCCCTGAGGCATTCAGATGCAGGTTTTAGTGTTATTTGGTAATTCCTCCTACCTAATGGCCTGAAACGCCTCCCCCTTTCCAGCTGTGAGAGGCCCAGTGAAGACACAAGGACATGAGATGATCAGAGGTGTGGCTGAATCTCTAAGTTCCCCTTCCAGCTCCATGTTCACTCAACATTGATTGAGCACCTAAGCCCACCTCACCTGTGCATTTGACATCAGATGCAGGAAAACCTCCAAGACGATGACGTTAAAAGATATGTGGGATTTCACCAGAAGAGAGTGAGAGGAGGGAAGGCCTTCCAAACAGAAGAGGCTGCTGATGCAGAGTCCGTGCATATGCATAACAGAGGTACAGAACAGAGGTGGCGGTGCATGCTGTGGTCTACTCTAGGAAACCCAGCTGCTGGGAGAGAAGGGTGCACAGGCTGGAGTGGGAAAAAATGATGCTACAGGGACCTCTGGTCAGAGGGTGAGCAGCCTTATGAATGGTGCCGAGAAGTTGAGAAGTGTTGGGCAGGAGGGTGTCTCCAAGGATTTAAGCAAAGACGTGCCATGATCTCATCTCCATGTTACAAAGGTCGCTCTGATAGAGGGGTGAGATAGTACGGGGTAGGGTATGTCTATGCTCACCCACATGCCACTGTATCTTCCCCACCACGTCCACTCTGAAAAGCCCTAATCAGTTTGACCTCCTTCCCCAGGGATCTCAGCTCACCTTCTGGATAACTGCAAAGATGGTGTAAATTCCCACCTCAAATCATCATGTTCTTGATTGCCTCCTAGTCCCATGCTTCTCCACCTGTAGTGAAGGGCCAATTGTTTATTGCTGTTTTGTTTTGTTTTGTTTCTAATTTCCAAGATTCTGCAGACCAATATTTTTATAAAACATAAAATCATGCACTTGGATATCATGGCAATGTCAAATTACTCAAGTTTCTAAATGCTTTCTCTCCTGGTATTTATCTTGTCACAGTCGGATAAGGTGTGTTTGTGGACTTTCGGTTTCTGGTCCAACATGTAAGGAGCTTAGAGGTCACCAACTCCACTCTAAAACAAATAAAAAGCTGAGCAAACTGAAAAATCAACCAATCTTTTGAGCTCCATAAGAGAAGTGAGGTTACAGGGCAAGTCTCTGACCCTAAAATTCTAAAATTGGAGAGAGACAGGTGACTACAGAAAACCACAACTTACTGGATAGAAACCCATAAGCAGGAATTCCAATGCATGAGTTCCAATGCTAGGCTTGGAGAACTTGATCTATAACTGATAAGTTGCTAAAGGCTCAATGTGGACAACTCTGAGAGACAAAAATTCCAGGCGGGCCCAGTCATAGGGCCCCACACTTTTGTGAATTTCAGCTGGATGATATGAGACATACCAGTGAGATACCAGTACACACCTATCAGAATGGCCAAAATCCAGACACAAATACTACCAAATGCTAGTGATAATGTGGAGCAACAGGAACTTCCATTCATTGCTGGGGGGAATGCAAAACAATACAGCCACTTTTGTCAGACAGTTTGGCAGCTTCTTATAAAACTAAATCCTCTGACATATGATCCAGCAACAGCACTCCATGGTATTTACCCAAAGGAACTGGAAATTTATATCCACACAAAAACCTGCACACAGATGTTTATAGCCACTCTATTCATAAGTGCCGAAACTTGGAAATTACCCAGATGTCCTTCATTAGCTAAATGGCTAGACTGTGGTATGTACAGACAATGAAATATTATTCAGCATTAAAAAGAAATGAGCTATCAAGCCATGAAAAGACATGGAAGAAACGCAAATGCATGTTGTTAAATGAAAGAAGCCAATCTGAAAAGGCTACATACTATGTGATTCCAATAACATGATATTCTGGAAAACACAAAACTACGGAGATAGTAAAAAGATCAGTGGCTATCAGGGTTTGGGGGAGGGGAGGGGTGAAGAGACAGAGCAGAGAGGATTTTTAGGGCAGTGAAACTATTCTGTACGTTACTATAATGGTGGCTACATGTCATTACACGTTAGTCCAAACCTATAGTATGTACCACACCAAGGGTTAATCTTAATGTAAACTATGGACTTTGGGTGATGATGTGTCAACACAGGTTCATCAGTTATAACAAATGTACCACTTCGGTGGGGAATGGTGATAATGAGGGAGGCCTTGCTCATGTAGGGGCAGGTGGTATATGGAAAATTTCTGTACCTTCCATTCACTTTTACTGTGAATCTAAAACTGCTCTGAAAATTAATCTATTAAAATAAAAAGCTTGTGGTCTACTACAGTACCTGGACCACACCTAGAGTTGCACTGTGGACTGTGGCCTTTCCAAGCACAGGGACCTTGATTCCTCAACCCTGTGTCCCCAAGTATCTCTGATAGTGGGAACAGACTAAGGTGTGGGATTTGAGAGGTTTTAAAAGGTAGACTTGATCTAACCTGTAGACATTATGAGAGTAACACTGATCTGATTTGGTAACTGGAGTGAGAGTGATGCCATGAATCAAGACAAGATGTTCAGAAGGGCAGAGAAAGAAGGCCCAGGGTGGAGAAGACAGAGGAGGGGCGATCAGGAAATGTCTTAACTGAAAATCCGAGACCAGGGCTCAGGCAAAGGGGGCAGTGCTGATGCAGAGGGCAGCACCACAGAGAGCAGGTGGGAGGGAGGTGGCCAGCAAAAGCAAAAGCAACACAGTCAAGGGCCAAAGCACTTCAGAAGCCAAGGACACTGTTCCATGCGCAGACAGGTTAAGCTGGGTGAGAACTGAGAACTATCAGGTCTAGACAACTTAAGATAACTAGAAAACCAGACTGCATGAGGATGAATGGAAGATGAGAATGGAGAAAGCTAAGAAAAAGACACACTTCTACAAACCCAGCTTTCTGCAAGTTCAGCAGTGAAGGAGGGAACTACTGGGAGTGGAGCTTAGAGGGGGAGGCTGGGTCTGGAGGGAATATTTTAGAATGGGAGCAATGGAGGAAAAGAAATTGAGTGAAGAGGGAGAATTTTAAAATACATAAGAGAGGTAAGAAATCAGGAGAAAACAAAAAAGAAGAAACAAGAGGTTGACTACACAGTAGCAGGGATGCCCATTCCCCTGAAAAATGAGGGATCGTGTTAAGTTAGGCACAGAAAAGGTATAGAAATAACGAACTGTGGTTTGTTGAAAAAAATGATCTCATTTGGCTTTACAGTCATAAGTCTGCCTTAGTGCAGCTTCTGAGAGGATGTCATTTTCAAAGTCAAAATTTCAAGGCAGTACCAGGTTCCAATTTCCCTCTAACTCTAAAACCTGTGTATTCAGCTTCAACTTTTTTGTCCTTGCCCTTTTGAGCAAATGAGCCATAACTCTTTATTTCTTAGCCACTCAAGAACAGCCAGGAGCCACTGTCCGTTTATGTTCCAGTCCCCTACTTTGAGGAACAATTCCACCAGCCCCACCTCAACAGACAGAAAGTCAGGGAAGCACTGAATCCTTTCTTGTTTTTCCTTCTGTGAACATGGCAGTGCCCTCTGGAGGCATAAATGTTCATTATTATGGGATTTGAGAATCGTAAGTTGTCCTCACGATGTATATCAATTATATTAAATGGACACAGACAGACATATCATAAAAAGCTACCTTCAGGATTTATAATCTGCCAGTTAAACTCTAAATTCTGTGAGAAAAGAACCATGCCCACTGTGGTCTCCAGTCTGGTCAATGCTGTCCAGTACCCAGTACCCAGTACGTGCTGAGTAAGTGCTTGTGGATAAATGTCGGAGGTAATGAGACCCAGATAACATTACTTACTAATCACTTAAGCACATGTTGTAATCCAAAATCATCAAGTTTCTAAAAACAAAAATATTCCCCAGTGCTTTTTTCCTGGAAATGTTTTCCCCCTCCCTCTCTATCTTTAAATCTCTCTACACAGTTGATATTTAGTATACTCAACTCCCCAAAATGTTTAGGGGGCAGCTAGAGCCGGGAACACTCTTTCATTTTCCTTCCTTTATATCCTTCTAAGCCCCATCTTTTTTAAAACAAACACTGCTCAATAATATTGAACAGTTCATCTCAGATTTGCTTTTCATAGGACCATTAATGGTTGTTATCATTTAATAATGAAAGAAAACACATTTCTTGAGAAATCTGCCTTTCAGAGAAAAGAAAATGGACCAATATGAAAGAATAGACTATGTTCCCTGCCTGCGACTAGATTGTGAGTTCCAGACTCCCTGGATATTCTACCAGCGCCTCAAAACCACTGTGTCCTCTCCCACTAGATCTGCTTCTCCCAGGTTTCCTGTCTCAAAACCCTGGCACCACAACCTCCTTGTTGCAGCCATCTGGACACCCTCGTTGCCATGCTTTTCCTTTACCCCCACATGTAACCAGTCAGTCACGTGTCTTTTTATTTCTAGTGTCTTAGTATCTCCCATCAGTCCATCAACATCTCTTCTTCCCCTGGCCACTTTCTCAGCTCCAGCAACTGTTCTCACACCTGGATAGTTACTTGCAAAAACCACCTAACTAGTCTCTCAGCATCCAATCTTGCTGGGCTCCCCCGCACTACCACGGGAAGTGATATCTCCCCAGCACAGCCCTGAGCAGATGAAAGTATGACCAAGTCCAAGCTGCTCTGTTGCATTGGCAGCCAGGCCCCTGCTTACTCCCATCTCTTTCCTACCTTCGTACACACCTCTCCTGCTCCTCCCAAATCCTTGGAGATTCCCCAATGCACCATGCTCTCCCTTGTCTTTCTTTGTTCGTCCTTCCTTCAGGGCTCAACCCCAATGCCCCTCTCCTCCAGGAAGCCTTCCTTGAGTTTGCCCACCCCCTGCTGGGCTTGGTTGGGGACTGTGCCCCTGTGATCCCACAGCATCTGACCTTTCCTTCTCACCATGCTGTGCTGAAAGGTCTGTTTATGCCTCTGTCTCCCTGGTAGGTGCTTCATTCCAAAATTACAAAGGCAAACTGTTCACCATCTCACCTCCAGGCCTGAACCCAAGGCCCACTTTGTTGAATTCAGGGAACCCTGCTGTATTTGTATTTGATTCCCTGGATTTTTCACAATGTTAAAACACAGAAGGTATGCATACATAGTAATGAATAAATGGAACCTCCTATTGGTTAAAATTCAGTTCTGAGATTAACATACTTTAACTTGCTACTTGTACCCATACTAGGAGCCTAAATGTCTGTATGGTGCATACAGATGGCAAGTCGACATTTATTTCTGACATGTAGAGAATAAAACATTGTGAAGAATAGGGTTGTGATACAAGCATGTGCAGACTGAATTTCCAGAGTTGGGGATAAGCATCCTCAAGTTGGCAGAGTTTGCTCTGGAGTCAAAAGATCCTGATTATCACTTACTAGCAAGTCATCTCATCTTCCTGAGATGCAGTTTCTTCACATGAAAAACAAGTCTTCTCCAGCTTCAAAAGCCTGCAAGTGGAAGCTGCGTGCTATTTTTATGCCTTGAGTTTGAAAGGTGTTTTGAATAAGAAGGCTCCTGGAAAAAAAATTAAAGAGGCTGCTAATGTGTCTGCAACTGACACTTCAGTGTATTCATACGTACAGTTTCAAGATGGCAGGTAGGGTAAGGCAATTTAGCACTAAGTTGTTCTAAAAACATTTTGTGGAGAAAATATATATAAACAATTATGGGCAAAATTATAAAGTGCCTGGTATTTTAAAAGAATACACAGAGAATACAGCAATCACAGCAGAGTCAGGAAGTCTAGTGGTAACCAACCTATGATTTGCAGTATTTGTAAAAAAATTTTTTTTAAACTGTCTAAAATAGCACCGTTTTTTCTTTTTCTTTTTTTTAAACTGCTAGATAAATAGTATTACAAGATGATTCCACAATGCTGGGCCATTATATACACTCAGAACTTTTAAGTCACCTACCTAATGTAGCTCTTTCCTAAAACACAATACATTTTGGCCTCCTCATTGGCAATGGCTTATAGTTGGGGACACTGGAATCCGTATTATTACATATAAAAGCCTGAATATCTTAATTTTGATGTCTTTTATAACCACTTTGATAAAACCTAGTATTTATATAAATTTAAAGAAACTCTAATAGTCCCTTAGGTTTCGTCCTTCTTCCAAGTTCCCAAGTTAAAGGGCTTCAGTCGTATGAGAGCTTCCTAATTTAGCCTCCTAAAACTGGATGCATATTTAGAAAAGGCTCTCAGCTCTGTTACTACCTTGAACACTTGGAAAAAAATGCACAGAAATACTTGCATTTTCTTAGGGTGCCCCAAACAGTTTCTTAGTAAAGCCACCGGCTCTATATACCATCTTACAAATATATTCTTAATGTAACTGTTATCTTTATGTGATATTGTAGTTTTAATTTTGGAACTCTTCTAAAAGAACTTTGTTATTTTAAGCCTAAAATAAATTTAAAATTTTTAAAGTATCATAGTCTTACAGATTATGCACTTAAGACATCAGAAAAGTACAGGCTATCTTATTCCTTATCAAACATAAAAGGAGGAAAATAATATTTTGTTTTTCACATACACACATGTAACCAGACTGAGCCTCATAACCAAGATACTTCCAAGCCCTAGTTTTATAAGGAAGGGTATCCATTTGTTTTTTCAAATCCACATACTTAAATTCAAATATGACTCTTAAAGAAAGTATGCCACATTTATGGTGAGTTCTTAAAACACAGGACTCTGTTAAATATACTTTGGTGCAGTGACATCCCCTTTAGAGGCCCCAGGAAATTCGGACCAGACCAAATTGCACCCCACCTCTAACAAACCACCCTGCAGCTCACTTCCCTCTCCCCGGGTGTCCTCGTCTCCGTGTCACATAGATGCTCCTTCACAACTCAAGCCTGCTGTTTTCTGTAAAGCCTGTTCGGGCAGCTTCAGCTCTCCTAGTCTCTCTCCTAAATTCTGAAGGTTCTCGACTTCTAGGAATACATAATCATGTTGGTCTCTATCTCAGTTTCTTTCCACTCCTCCTGGCCCCCACCTGACTCCCCACATCCAGCCTAAGAAAGATGAGAACCATGTAATCAGGGCCTTTATCGCTCCTCTTTACTGTCAGGGTCCCAGTGCCTAGAAGTGCTACAGCAGGGACGCTTCCCTTGCTGCTTAATGATGAGTGACTACTGGTACCTAAAGATTCCAAGTGTCCATACTATCTTTTGTCCAGGTCATTTTTAAGCACAAGGACTATTTTATTATCATATGTCATTTATATCACTATGGTTATGACCACAATGGGCTAAACAGTAAACTATATTTGGAAGCATTGCAAGATTAGGGTCCCCTGAGCCTAATGCCTCACTCAAAACATTCAAAGAATTATAACATTGACTTTTGTCGGAAAGATTATTGTAATCGGTTAACGACATCCAATGTTTCTAAAAAAAGAAATGGAGCTACATCTTCAGTGAGAGTTCTAAAGTCAGAATATATGATGGAAAATCAGAATAAATCCTTGAAAATCCTTTCAGTGGGTCTCTTCCAAAACACAGCACACATCGTGGGGAGGATATAGCTCAGCGGTAGAGTGCATGCCGAGTATGCATGAGGTCCTGGGTTCAATCCTCAGTACCTCCATTAAAAAGATAAATAAACTTTAAAAACCTAATTACCTCCCCTCACTCAAAAAATAAATAAATAAAACAAATAAAATAGACCACACATAGCTATTTTGTACGTGCCTCAATATGTCCAGTAAGTATACCATAACTATAATTTCAACCAGGGCTGGGAACAGAGCTGCTTCTTCCATTAAGCATCATGTGAAGTAGTTGCATTTTAGAGGCCATGTACTGGGAAAAGATACTTTTTATTTTTTATTTCCTTCTTTTTCTAAGTGCATGTAATTGAATTAAATGGACATTGAATGTAATACCACTGAACACAAAGTGTAAAGATAATGAATTACCTCTACAAATAAAAACTGCAGGCAACACGGTAGTGATAAAAGCTAGAGTCCATCAATTGAGAAACTATTACAATACATCCTTGAATGTCAAGTCTCTACCAACACTTGGAAAATTCCCCCCAAATTTCCCTCAAGTAACCTGTCAGCTTTGCAGCATCTTTTCTGTAGTGTATGGCCATCTTTATTCCTTTACTTAGAAATTGCTCACAAAAAAAGTAATTTTTTCTTAAAAGTATTTCTCTAAAAATAGGAACTAAATCTAGGTTGTGGAAAAATGGTTTTTGACATCTAGCTATAAGTTATTTAAGATAGTCTGTATGTTTTAAAATCATAAACAAATCCAGTTAAAGCAAAAAACCCACAAAAATGTAGATGTCCTCTTTGTCTACCCTTCCATACGTACACAAAATCAATTCTAGCCTCAAAAAAAAAATACCCTATGTAATTATCATATGACCCACAATCACACTCCTGGGCATTTATCCCAGGAAAATGAAAACTTGTGTTCACACAAAAATCTGCACACTAATGTTTACAGCAGTATTATCTGTAATAGTGAAAAGCCAGAAACAACCCTGAAATCCCAACTGGCGAATGGTTAAACAAACTGTGGACAACCATACCATGGAATACCACCCAACAATAAAAAGCACAGACTACTGTATCAACGGATATAGCTGAATCTCCAGAAAATTGTGCTGAGTGAGAAAAGCCAATTGCCAAAGGTTACATACTGTATGATTTCATTTATGTAACATTCTTGAAAAGACAAACTGATAGAAATGGAGGACAGTCTAGCGGCTGCAAAGGTTAAGGGGGAGAGCCGGAGGGAAGCAGGCTGTGATACTGCATTAGATACTGCACCTACTAGGGGAAACCGGGTGAAGGGTACAGTGGACCTCTCCATTATTTATTATAACTGCATGTAAAACCTATAATTATCTCAAAATATAAAATTTAATTTAAAAAAAAAAGGTATGCTGTAGCCTAATACATTTACCTTACCGTATGGAGATCTGAGCTTATGGATTTCTCATAGCACTTTCTCTGTAAAAACTATAGAAGTAGATGAAGTAGAAAGTGGGTCATTTACAAAACAGTCACTCACAGCAGTTTCTTCAAGTGTCATCAGCATCTGTGAATCCCCCCAGTTCCCTCACTGGGGGCTAACTCTGGTCAGACATACCCCTTGCCAGTGTTCACACCACAGAAGCCCGAGGCCTGCCTGCCACAGAGGAATCCTCCCGTTTTCCTACAGCCGCCACAAAGGCCACAGCAAGGAATTTCCCAGTGGCAAGGCAAACCATCATTATTCAGTCTACCCAAATGTAAGAACTCTGTGGAAGATTAGATGTCAACCTTCTTTACATAAACCAAATGTTCAAATGCATAACAAATGCTCTGCCAGTTAAGATGATTCTCTCCTTGTATCTGAGTTGAGCTAATAGGTTTTTTGAGGAGAAAATGTTCTATTCCAGAGGGACTAATATAGAGAATTAAAATATATATACAGATACCTTTCAAGTCTTTTTTCCCCCGTAAATATAATAGAATCACATTAGAAAGTGACTTTAAACCAATTCTAATAATATCAGACTGCCAGAAGAATTGCTATGATAGAGAAAGGGATTTTTTTTTTTGGAACTCTCTTTTTCAGATATAAACATTCACTCAATGCAATAATAACATTTTAGAAAAAAGTCAACATATAGAATTGATTTTACTTTTTCTATACTTTGATTAAAACAGAAAATGTTTGGTAATACACTACAATGCTAAGCATTTTAAATAAAATTGGTGATCAAAACAATCTTCTGCATGACAACTGCGGATTTTAATTGGAAAAATATTGTAATCTATAAATAAGGGCATCCAAAACACATTTAAACCACACAAGCACCTGATTTTTCCTTGTCCTTTGCATCTAGAGTGAACAGACCACAGGAAATGTCAAAGACCGACAGCTGAATCTAAAAGAAAAAAAAAAATCAATTTAGTTGTCATGATCATTGTCACCATCAATCCCTAATATGTTCTTATACTTCACTGACCTCACTTAACTTTGCCCTGCTGCTTTATGCTTGGGAGAGGACAAATCACTAATCAATTATGTACACTAATTAAAAATGCTACCTTTCGGAGCCATTTTAATACCTTAGGAATAGGGGTGAGTATTTCCTCTAACTGCTTACTTCTAAACATTTTCGATAACATATTAGCCAGGATGCAGTGAACATTTGCAAACACTTAATGCTACAGTCTACATAAACTATCAAATTGCCCCCCAAAAGTAGCGGTGCAATTCTGGAACTGGTTGAGGTCACATGGAAAATAGAATTATATGCTAATTTGTTCCTATATTAAGTTATCATAGAGGGTCAGGCCAAACAGTAAAATGAATTCTGGAAAAAAAATTAGATTGGTATGTACCGTATCAAAGTAAACTGTTTATCTTAATAGATACAAATACAAGAAAGATTTTTAAAATGGGGGCATTTACTCCTTTTCAAAAAAATAAATGTGTCCACCAACCCCAAGCAGTGACTTGCATGATTTAAAAACACTTTATCTAAATAGTTTTTCCGTAAAGGAGAACAAGGGCAGGATTTTTTTTTCAAGAGGAGAAAAGAAATGGAAAAGGGCGTAGTATCCAAAAGAGAATAATTTCCCTAGAAAAAAACTTTACCTACGTATTTATTGAATTTCATTCACATAAATATTTCTGCACATGTACTGTAAAATGAACAGACAGCTTTAAACTAGATGATGAGCTCAGGAGGTGCTCACCATAATACATTTATTATTTTACTTCAAAATAAACTAAACAACAATACAGATGTTTTACTTAGAATAGATTTGTCTGATGAAAATACACTTTGCCTTAAAAAAACAATTAAGGAAAAAAAAATCTATATTCATTTTTTTCTGGAAGGCATATCTATAGATAGGCCTTATCCATAGACAAGTTCTATGGATACAGTATCAACTTAGAAAACTATATTAAACCAAATTAATGGTTGAAGAATTTAGGCTACCAGTTTCATATATGATGACGATGTAACCTTTATATTTCTATTTTCAAAGCTCCTTTTATGGAAAAAAAGAAAGAATACGGTGGAGGGGTGAAGAGGAACTAAAATCTTACAGTATTTGAAACCATGGGACCAGTATTTTATAAAGCATCCAGTTTATTGCAGGACACAACTAAGATGAGTAAGATGAGTAACAGAGATCATCTGTGTCACACCCTCAGGCAAATTCCAGAGAAAATATAAAATGATAATTTTTTGTTCTAGAGTCTACCCTATTTTCCGTTAAAAGATATGCTTATATTTTTCATGTTATGGCAACATTTCTGATGCGATGCTACACAAGAAGCAGCACTCGCAAAGAGCCATCTGAATTTTCTTCAAATCCTGACTCAGTTTTACTTTTGCTTTCAATAAAATTTTATTACTATTGGTTATTATAAAATATGTTAGATTCCCATGGAATATCAGTTAGACATCTTCAAATACTTACTGTTCTATTACATGTAACCGGCACTGCCTGCCCTATTTCCCCCTTACCAAGTTAGACATGAGGATTCTTATTTAGGCATAAGATCGTCAGGCTCCTAAATGGACCATAAAATAAAGCTATATACTACTCTACTATCATTCTTCTTTGAAGGACCTAATGTATTGGGATCTTAATCCATAAAAAGTTGAGAATTACATTTTAAAAGGGAGGGAAAGCCTAACAAAAATGAAAACATGCACTGATGCCTAAAATATCAGGACTTAAGTAAATTAATCTTCATTCCCACTGAAAGCAATCTGATGTCCAGGGACTGGGAATTACTCTACCATAAAATACGGCACATTAAATACTACAATAACCCATCTGAAATGTCTTAAGATAATTATTATGTCACCTACAAGTGATTGTATACAGACTTATATTGTAATATTCAATACTGTGGGTTCTGATGAGAAATATGCCAAAATTGTAAAAATATTAAGTTGGCTGAAGATAAGAGCAAGCAAATCAGTAGCTATTCTATGACGAAAAGTAGGAGTGCAAATAAGATTTGCAAAAGAATCGATAAAAGCAAGGGCAAAATATTTGGACCCTGGTTATCACAAACAACACTATCATTCCTGATGGTTTGCATATAAAACTTCTTAATCTCTACCAGCAAGTTGAAAAGAATGAAAAGCTTCTTACAACCAGCTAAAAAGAAAGTCTTTACCATGCTCCTTGAAAAAGCTCATTTTCACATTACTCAGGCTTCATTATGCTAAATCAATATTCGTTTAGTCACTGGGGTTATTGACATATTTTAAAATAAAAGTATACCCTTCAGCTACTGCACTCATTACAGGTAATTTGTCTTGTCAGAGAGCAGGGAATATTATCCTAGTCTTTCAGGGGCTGACAGCCCATGGAAATACCTCCCCATGGTTACAACTGTAAATAATTTTAAGGTAAAATATTGAAAAATCAATGGCTGTTTCCTGCAATCTGTCACAAACAAATCAATCATAATCTGTACTGCCAGAGAGTATGATTTGAAGGAGATGGGAGCAGATGTAATTCTTGGCTGGAATCTCTCATTTCAAAATCACTTCACATAATGGTGTCATCATTTAAACACTTAACAGTCAGTGCAACTGCCACTGTAACATCTAGTTGGACAAAACCACAAGGAGGAGGAGGAGAAAATGCCATCACTATTATGCTAACAAACATTTAATTCAAACAGTTGCTGCATTAGTAAATTTCAGCTGAAAACAGTTTTACCTGCCCTCTTTTTCACAGTTTCAAATTAATCAAGGCTGCTTTTCTGTGTACTAATGCTCAATAAATTAGTCCATGACTCAAAATCTTACTCTCTAAAGCCCATATTCCTTTTATTTTAAAAGCCCCACTGTAAAGAACAAAATTTGGAATTAATAAATAAAACATTTGGAGTGTAGACTGTCCATAATCCTATCTATATAACAAAGACAAAAAAGTGTCATAGATGTCAAGATTATACTTTTAAAGAAGGTTTAAAGGTCTCAGTTGCCCTGATATTAAATTTTATACTTTCCTTCTATTAATAAATATTACGTATCAACTTTGTAATACTGTAGCACATTTTAGATGACCAGTAAGACCTAGTCCATTCAAAAATATCCTTGCATTCCATACACAAGCTATACCATAGGTTGCTATTTTAAAAGCTGGAGTAATAACCCAAGTATATGAAATCTAAAAGTTGGTCAAGGTCATAATATTGAGTTGTTCTGCAAGTGTGAACTGCTTTCCAAGTAATCACTTTGATATCATCATTTTTTTCCTAGGCTACATGTTATGTTAATGGCTTTCTCAGCTGCTTCCAACCTCTACCTAGGCATGAATAAAAGAATCTGAGATGGGTATATTTCCCCTTCCTGCTGTATTAACCTAAAACATCATTTGATTTAAAGATTAAAGAGTTTTTTTTCTGAAGGTTTTTGTTTTTATATGTAAACTAGCTCTTTAATGGAAGAAACTGGTTTTAACCACCACTACTGCTTACCAATTTCCTAATTATATAATTAGACACCATGAAGCCCTTTATTCTTCTATTAATATCCCTCCGTAGATAGAGTCCAGTGAGTAGATATTTTTTGATGACTAGAAAAGTGTATCATTTTTCTTAAAAAGGAAAAAAAATATATAAATACCACTACACAATTTAAGCCTGTGCAAACATTCTTAGACACAGTGATTCGTCGTTTACTCTGTTTTTAATTTAACTTGCACAGGCAACGTAGTAGGAAAAGACAGAAGCTTTTTCATATCGACACAAATTTTTCATTTTTGTTCTTCAAGAATCTTTGATTCACTCTTTAACACCAACATTACATTTTTTGAGAATGAAAAGGCATGCAGGGGAATTATCAAAGATCTCATCCGGAATAAAACAGAGTCCTCCATCCCATGTGAATCCTGCAACAGCTGCAAAGAAAGCAGCAGCCAACGTAGTGAGAGGAGAAGGAAAGGATTACCCGTAGCCTAGGATTGCACAAAACATGGAAAGGGACCTAGAGCTGACCACGAGGAAAGGAACCCACGTACGGGAGCTAGAGCAGCCCAGGCTGGGCCGGGCGAGCTCGCTGGCAGGGCTCTGGAACCAGCTGTCAACCGGCAAGTCTCCCGCTCAGAGCTGGGGGGACCGCCCCGCAGAGAGAGGGCAATGAAACCTGGGAGGTCAACGAGGACAGCTAAGCAATGTGCTCAATGCATGCACATCAACCACAAACTAAAATGACATCTACTAGAACAGAGCAGGCCACCATCACAGATCTCATTCTCAGAAAGACGCTATTTTAAGGGTGCTGAGTATGCCTAGATGAGATTTCTCAGCTCTCCCAGCACAGCCCAGAGCCCTGGGAGAAGCAGCTCAAAAACTCAGCACAGGAAAATCAGATCGTTTCCACACCCCAAATTTAAAGAAACTGCTGTCTACTAGATAAAGTTCTTATATGTAATAAAGGCGCAGGATTACAGAGGAAAGTATTCTTTTAGAAGAGATAATATTACCTCTCTATCTTCAGAATCGCCTCCTTCCAAAGCCAGCACAGTAGCTCCATTATGAACTGCAGATTCTTAAAGAGAAAAACAGCAAGAGTTAGCTTCATCTTTCCTACTGCTTCCTTCCTGCATTGAATTACAATTTAATTACCAATACTTCCATTGATTTTATTCCTGAATGATATGTTTCTCAAAAAGCTTACTGTAGCCATTTCCACTAGAGAACATTTAGTAAAACCTTCTCAATTAATCAACCATAACCTATTACTGTTGAAAGGACATGCTTTCTTCATATTTTCAAGAGCAGGGAACCCCCCGCCTATATCACACACACACCTATTTGATATAAAAGGAGTATTAGTTTTAATCCATTTGAATAAAAGTCATATGTAAGAAATAAATATGAATCTCAATAATAAATTGTGGCTGATAACAGATATAAAACTCAACCAATGTGCATATATGTTTAGATTTTTCTTATACTTATCCTTAGGAGAGGGAAAAAAAATCTAATCCTCCTGGCTTTTAAATTCAACAACTTTACATGTGGTTAAAAAACAAAAAGCAAAAACTAAGCTTAGAGGCAAACAAAGAGGGATTAGATTGTTCACTGCTTAACATTTTCTTCATATTTGTATGTTTTCTAAGTCACTGTAATGCTTCAGTTCTTGGTCATACATACTCCATAAGGCCCAATCAGTGATAGGGAACACAAGTGCATTACTTAAAAATAATTATGTATTACTTCATATAATGTTAAAAATCACCATAACGCCTTTGAAAGTATTCACAGAGAAGCATTTATTCTATGGCAGGCTGTACTAACTTGAGCTACTTTCTGTAGAATTAGCTTTTTTTTTGGAGGGGGTCATACAACCATCTTTTTTACTTAAGAAAATATTCATCATCACGAAATCCCTACTAGACAACACAAATATTCTGCACAATATATTTTTTCTCATAGCCTGTCTCATAAGTTTGTACTCAGCAGCCCCTATTTTGATGAAGAGTGACATTTTGTGCATACCTGTATATCTTTTGTCATTAAGAGTTTAGTACCCATGACTAGAGCTGATACTCCCACTAAATTTATTCTTAAAAGAACGAAGTAAGGAAAATAATCAAAAACTGGAATTTGGTATAAACATTTCCTTTAAATAATGATTCTATTTCTATAACATATCATAACCTTTGTTTTGCTTTTTATGAAAAGCACTGAGTTCAAAAATTTCACTAATCTCAAAAAATAAATTATTCAGTGTATTTCCATGAATCAAAAATTTTTCTATTTACTAAAACTTTGTTTAATGCATTGGTAAAATTTTAACAACCAAAGGCCTCAAGAGATACTCTCTACATTCTGTATGTAGTCCGTCCCTATTACCAATATAACTGCTTCAGTAAAACAAATGTGGACGCTATTTTGAGTTTACTCCATACACAAGCACAACTGTGCAGACACTCACTTGGGGGTGAGCGTGGGGATGCGCAAGGACAAATTTCAGGCAACATCTGGAGGAACCCCATAGTTCAGAAGTGAACTTAGTTGAAAATATCCAAATGTGTCATGGAAGCATCACACTTATAACCTGCATAGAGAACGGAAATGATTCCGTTTAAGGAAACACAGAAGACTAGTTAAATACTTTTGGGATATTAGATATGAATATCTAATCTAATTTTCTCCAAGGTATCACTCTATATTACTGCAAATAAACAAGGAAAGGCTGTATCAAGGTGTGGAATATCATTAGCCTGAGAAAAGGCTAGAAAAATGGATTACATAAATGATAACTGCAGGAGAAAATTATATTCTCTTCTCCTGAACAAATGTTAAGTGCATCCTTACTAATAAAGATTTAAACTTAAATTCCAATAGAATATACTGGTTTTCAGTTTTGAAGCATCTAAGTTAATTTGCCAAGCTAACCTGGTATGTAGGTATACTCTAGCTATAAAAATACTGTAGGTTTATGCAGAAATAAGTCATGAGTGTCACACTCCAGAGTAGTGCTGTGAAAGCAAACTGGAGGCATTACTGAACAAGAAAAAAATAATTGCAAGATTTTACATCTTCTTAGAGTTGTATCAGCTGCTATTGTATTAAGATAATTATTCTCTATGAAACAGCTAACAATTATACCAGAAAGATGTTAAAGCTACAGGAGTCGTCCACACAATGTTGACATTGAAGGGAAATACACAAAGATACTGAGATATTACCACACAAAACAGGCTGTGCTATCTCAAGAGTTAAAACGTTACTCCAAATATGATACTGTTTTCATAATCCACTTTAAAGAACATGTTTAATTCACTAAGGATTACATGATTTCATTTACTTGCACGTTATCAACCGAAGAACACTGAAATTTTCCCTAAGATTTCTATAATTAGAAATATATTAATAATTATTTAGTGTTATTCATTAAAACAGATGATAGGTAATTAGTTCATATTCCTATTTCATTTCTTTTAATACAGCATATCGAATTTGAAAGTAATATATGGATAATAGCACAAGGATGCTGATCTTAGCTGCCAGAAAAAAATGTTTTTGATAGGGGTGTTGGGAGGGTAAGCAAAGCAATTATCTGAAAATTAATGCTCTTGTTTTACTTTCAGCAAATGAATCTAAATAAGTCATTCTCTGATTTTAGTTTACCATGTAATTCTAGCCAGCTAATTATCCCTGGAGTCAGGAATGAGCTGTGACTCTACACCTGGCCTCTCCGATCAGACGCCTATGGCCTCCTCCACTTTCATTTCCTCTTTCTACAGTGAGTTTTAATATTAAAGAAAAACACTCACACATCTTATATACACACTGATGGACAGCCAGCTTCCAGGAAATCATGAGCTACAAAGAGAGGGGGGTAATCTTAATGCAATACTTATGTTGAAGGGTATTAGGTGCTGGGTAAACCAAGCATCCGTTCTGCTATTGTTTTTGCATTCAGAGATTTGAAGTAAAGGACAGTAGTATTATTTTAGTAGTCACCCAGGTTATGAATCAGATCCTTAAACTAAGAAGAGTTTAAATGCACTATCTTCACTTGTTCATCAGTTCAAATTTACAGAACCCTATTTTGGAAGAAATAAAACCGTTTTCCTTTATTTCTGGCAATAAAAAAGAGGCATTTCATAAACAATGTAGCTAAGTACTTGATGATAAGAAAAAAGAAATTGTTTCAGGTCATTAAAACGTTCTAGGAGACTGTTTTCCAAAAACTGAAGGGGCATACATTTCTTCTATATTTACCTTTTTATTATATTCCTGGTTCCTGCACATTAAGCACGCCTTCCTCTACAGATTTTTTCTGAACACCAACCGTTTGCTTAAGAATATACTACTCTATTTATGCTTTTCTTTCTAAAACAGGAACCATTATTCCACAAAGATAGAGCACAAAGAAAGCTGACAAAGGCATTGCCAAAAAGCCACAAGTAGTATTAATACATGCCAGAACACTTAGCACTGAACTCTCATTTCTCTCTAAAACTTCTGCTGCCAAAGGGCTCACAAAATCTGGAAGCTCCAAGACAGGTTTCTAGTGCAATTAAATTCTCCAAAAGCAAAACTGTACAAAAATATGCCGCCCTTCTTATGTCACCATTTTATAGACATTTTCTCAGGATCTTAATTAAGATAACGATGCACACCTGTGTCAACATTCTCTGGCAAGACAGCCTTATCAATCATAATCCTTTAAGTACACTCCAAAACAGCAAAGCGATATGACAGAAGCAATCTGTTGCCTTTCCTAGCGTCAGTGTTGTCTCTCTCCTACAAGAATGATGAGAGCTTTAAAATACAGCAGATCTACTTTTATGAGTCTTTAAAGTTTTAACTGTAAACAGTTATTACATTAAATAAACAGGCCTAACCTCTTTTGCACTTGATTTAAACAATGACAACTGTACAGCCAAAACTCGAAGAGCAAGCTCGACGCTCGTGTCTTAGCAATACAATTGTGGATCTTATTTTAAAGCTTTAAGTTTTAAGAGTTATGCCTAACAGGATCCGTGCAGACATGACAAACCAATAAACCCTTAGGAAGTTTTAAAATTAGAATTCTTAAACATTTTACGTTAAGAACAATCAGGGCATACCTATCCCTAGTGTAAGTTAAAATGTTCAGAAAGATACAAACGCAATAATAAGCCAAAAAGAAAGAGTCGTCTTGGTAACCTGGAACCAGAGGGAGCTAGCTTCCACCTCTGCTGGGGGAGAAAGCTTCAGTGACAAGGGACCAGTTAAACTACTGCTAAAAGTAAGCAGGCTCCCAAAAGGGAAAGCTGATGAATAAATGGGGCAATGGATGGGGGGGGGGGGACTTATCCGTATCGTCACTACTACCAAGACAAAAAGTTAAACCCCGTGGCTACCAGAAAAAACGTGAAAGCTTTCACATGAAAACGGAGAAAATCCGCCTGATGCTATCTGAATCCTGTCTGCCTGCTAATGATCAGCTCTTCCCTTCCACATATTAACACAAGTCTATCTCAGACGCCGGGCGGCCCGTGGCCAGCCGAGCAGCAGAGCCATCAATGTGCAAATAAAGCAGAAAATAGAGACATCCTTAAGAAATGAGTCTTAAATTTGACGTAGAGCGGAGGTGACAACCACAGCAACAGAACCATAAACTCTAAATGCTTCAATATCTTTCAGGATTCTCTCCAGTCCTTGACACCAAAAAGGCAGTAGAAGAAAACGGGGGTGGGGGGGAGGTTAAGTGTAGTGGGGGGATAGCTTAGCGGCCCAGAGTGGCAGGATGATGTAATGAGGATGTCTGTGTGACAGACTCAGATTCTCGGTGGCACAAACCTCCAAGGCTCCACTTCAGAAATCAGCATCCTGGACGCGAGCTGAGGGGGTGAAGCTGCCGCGCGTGGATGGAGGGGACACGCCCACGCGCGCCCTCCCGGGGACCGTCACATCAGGAGAAGCCCGCCCAACATTCACGCGGCCCTTGCCCACCGGGCGCCCGGGGGTGCGCGGGGCACGGCCGCGTCCATCCGGTCCTCCAGAGGACGCTTGACGCCGCTCGAAGGGCAGGAAGCCCGTCCGCGAAGGGGCGGGTACGCGGTGGCACGGGGAACCCGAGGCTCACCTCTCCTCCGCGGCGCGGGCGCGCGGGCCGCGGACGCTCCCTCGTGGCTGGCGCGAGCCCCCGGCGGGCGGCGCGCGCGGGCCGTTATCGACCGTTAGCGCGAGGGGCTGCTGCGGCGGCGGCGGCGGCAGCGGGCGGAGCCGGGGGCGGGCGCTGGGGAGCAGAGGGGCCGCGAGAGGCGGGAACGACGGAGCAGGGAGGGGAAGCTCCGGGGAGGACCTCCCCGCGACCACCCGGGAGGACACTGCCCCTTGGTTGCCTGAGAAGCTGCCACTGGCCGGCTCCGCGCAGTCCTGGCCACTCGGCCTCGCCTCAGTCTCGGCCGGTAGGCTGCCACCTCAGACGGGTTGTGCCCGCCACCGCCGGCTTCCCGTCTCCATGACAATAGGGCGCCGACGCCCCGCCCAGCCCCGCCCCCTGGGCGCCGTGACTCGGAGGGGAGCGGGCTCACGTCGCCGAAGGGCGGAGCCAATAGAGGCCGGTGTCCAATTAGTGATGGCAGGGAGGAGCGGGGCTGGGCGGATAGAGAGGTTGTCTGAGAACGTCCGCCTGAGAGGCGGAGCCTGGGGGAACTGACGGAGGGGAGGAGTCAGCGCGCGTGCGTGAAGTCGCGCTGCACAGAGTGTGCGAGTGTGCAGAGTGTATTTGTGTGCCCGGACTGGAGCTCAGGAAATAAAATGTATCTCGCCTGTCATAGTCATTGCGGGAAAGTTTGTGTATAGTCATCGGCTTGCGTGTGACCCCCATTATAAAAGGCCACAAAGTCCCTGATTTACTGGGCTTTAGTGGAATGCCCAACACTATGCCAGCCCGTGTCCTGGTTCACCAGCGCCCCTGTCTGTTCCAGAGTTCAAGTGCTTCTGTGACTTGTGGCGGCGCGGGGTGGAGGAACAGGCAAAGGGTCTGTTTTGTGTTCTGTGTGGCCTTCGTGGGCAAGGGCTCGGCCTGTGACTCAGTTGTGTGTATTTGCCTTGCCAGCTCCTCACTGGACAAACAGTGGTTGAGTTGGTTACTGCTCCGCGGAGCTTTAGCAGTAGAACGTGGGTGGGTGCTCGAGTGCATGCTAAGGGGAAGGAGACCCTCACTCTCCTCCACCACCAAACCCAGTCTGGCGTAGCTACGTTTGGGTAATGCAAAGCCCCGAGAAAGAGGCAGCGATCTATGGCGGGAGGGTGTTTAGTGGAGTCCAGAGACCTACTCCGGCGTAGCTGCTTCTCTGTCTGACTGCTCTTGCCCACTATCTGCAGAGAAAGGCTACCCCGTAGTACCGGGTTCCCAGTGTCTCCTCCTTCGCAGTCTGGCGGGGAGTTGGTGGAAGGGAGGCCGGGCCAGAGACTTGATGTCCAAGGCCTGTCTCTTGCCCACCTGCTGCTACTGGCGGAGAGGGACAGTCACCCCGGACTCCCTGCGTCCTGGACGCGGGCATCCATCTGGCTCTCCCAGGGGCCTTCATTCCGGGTCTCCAACTCACTCTCGGGTACCCTAGGTTGAGGGAGAAGCCAGGGGCGGGTCGGCTGCGATCCGCTTTGGAACTCAGCCTCCTGGCGAACGAGAAATCCGCTAACTCCTTGATTTGCTGTGGCAGAGCGTTCACTGGCGCGCGGTCCGCGGCCTCATTCCCTTTGTGCTTCCGAACGGCCGGACCCAACACCAAGGCCCGCCTTGCATCGGAACCGCCGCTCCACCCCGACTTAGCAGGGGAGGAAAGTTGGAAGAGATCGGTGCGCCCGGGATGTGATTGTCATCCTGGGGCCGGCGCTCGAGAGTCTGAGTGAGGGAGAGAGAGGGAGAGACCGAAGAGGGGAGGGGGGGAAAATAAGAGGAGGGGGGAGAGGAGGGCCGCGGAGGAGAGGCGGGCACGAGGGAGGGGCGAGGGGAGCGCCAGCGAGCGGGAGAAGGAGCCGGGGAGGAAGAGGGAGAGGGCGAGGCGCGCCTGGCGGCCGGGTTGGCTGCGGCCGCCCAGAGCCTCCTGCCAGTCCTCCCACCGACTACACCCCGGGAAGGAGGAGCTTCAGGCGCGCACAAGGCGTCAGAATCCTCAATTTCCAACTTAGCATCTTGGCAGGACCTTTGCGAAGCCAAAAGGAGAGCCCCCCAGTGCAAAGAGCGAGGGGGGAAACAGAAAGCAGCAAGAGAGGGGGGAAAAACCCTGCCGGGGCGAGTGAGGCGCGCAGAGGAGCGGGCGCGGCGGTCGCAGCCGGAGGCGCGCGGGAAGCCAGTAAGGAGGCGCCGCGGGCCGGAGCCCGGGAGCCAGGACCCGAGGAGCAGCGGCCCGGGGCAGCCGGAGACCAGGTGCCCGCCCGCTCGCCCTCGCAGGGCGCCGCCCGGCTCGTTGGCGGCCGCGGCGCGGAGCGCCCCATGCCCGTGTGTGGCCATGTCCTACCCGCAGGGCTACTTGTACCAGCCGTCCGCCTCGCTGGCGCTCTACTCGTGCCCGGCGTACAGCACCAGCGTCATCTCGGGGCCCCGCACGGATGAGCTCGGCCGCTCGTCGTCGGGCTCCGCGTTCTCGCCCTACGCCGGCTCCACCGCCTTCACGGCGCCCTCGCCGGGCTACAACTCGCACCTCCAATACGGCGCCGACCCCGCGGCAGCCGCCGCTGCCGCTTTCTCTTCGTACGTGGTGAGTGAGCGGGAGCCGGGGTGGGCGAGAGCAGCTGGGGCCGCGCGGGGCAGGCGGGGGCTGCGGGGACACGGGCCTCGGCTCCACCGCGGACCACCCCCGCCGAGCCTCGCGGCCCCTGCAAACTTAGGCGATTGTCTCGCTCGACTTCGCCCGGGCCTGGGGCTCAGGAGTTGCTCCGAGAGAAGAGCCGCGTCTTGCTCGGATCGCGGAGTTGGAGGAAAGGGTTTTTTGGGGGAGAGATCGCTGCAATTAAAGAGCAGCATTTGGTTCAAACGTGAGCTCCAGGCCGCCGTGTACATTTACTTTATTTATTTTTTATTTTTTGTCATTTGGGGAAAGTAGTTCAAAAGAAATAGACCTGAAATCTGAACAGAAGCGTGCTAAGTCTGTGTAAATGTGTTTGGCCTCGCCTTTAATTAGTCCTCCAAAATGTTGCAAATCCGTAATCCTATCTTCGCAATCCGATTTGGAGGTATTAAATTTCTGAAAAGTCGGCCGAGCTGCGGTGCATCCGGGATTTTTCGGCCGGGTGCACTTTCTGGAAAAGCGCCGTGGCTTCGGTTTGGGATAACACTTTTGGAAGGGTGGGAGCACCGGGACAAGGCTTAGCTTTTCGTTTGTCTTACTCTGTAGAGAAGCAAAAAAATGCCCCGACTTCCTTTGCTCTCCTCCTCTTGCTCCTAACGTGCAGCCACTCGGGCGCGGAGCGCAGAGTCGCCGCCGCTGCCCAGGCCTCTCTCTGGGTAGAGGGCCTGGCCGCGGTGGCCGGATCTGCGCACGGGGGGCGGACGTGCTCGGGCAGACGGGGGCCTACTGGGTGCCGCCGAGTCCAGGAAGGTTTCAAGCGACCCCAAGGACTGGACTCAGGAGTTGGCGCCCCCGCTGCCCTCCGAGGAGGAGCGGTTGCCCTGGGGTCTGAGTCCTCCAGCCCTACCCTAGTGGAAGCCGCAGTGCGGGCCTTGCAGCCCAAAGACCCCTGGGCGCACGCAAAGTGTGCTTCGGTCGTCCAGGTGGCACTGGGGATTACGGCCCACTCTCACTTTCTCTCTGCCTGTCCCCTGCAGAGCTCTCCCTACGACCATACACCCGGCATGGCAGGCTCCTTGGGGTACCACCCTTATGCTGCGCCCCTGGGCTCCTACCCGTACGGGGACCCTGCGTACCGGAAGAACGCCACGCGAGACGCCACCGCTACGCTCAAGGCCTGGCTCAACGAGCACCGCAAGAACCCCTACCCTACCAAGGGCGAGAAGATCATGCTGGCCATCATCACCAAGATGACCCTCACCCAGGTGTCCACCTGGTTTGCTAACGCGCGCCGGCGCCTCAAGAAGGAGAACAAGATGACGTGGACGCCGCGGAACCGCAGCGAGGACGAGGAGGAGGAAGAGAACATTGATCTGGAGAAGAACGACGAAGATGAGCCCCAGAAGCCCGAGGACAAGGGCGACCCCGAGGGCCCTGAAGCAGGTTGGTGGATGCGGGAAAGGGTGCGTTGAGCGGAAATAAGAAGCAAAAAGCAGTGGAGTGGGGGATGCCTGGAGAGGGGGCCCACAGGGCCTGGAGGTTGGGGGCAGAGGTCTTTGCCTTTGCGGGCGGGGACTTGGTTCCCCTCTGCGCGTCTAATCGCCTGGGTTTCGCCCGCAGGAGGAGGAGAGCAGAAGGCGGCTTCAGGCTGCGAACGGCTGCAAGGGCCGCCCACCCCCGCCGGCAAGGAGACCGAGGGCAGCCTCAGCGACTCGGATTTTAAGGAGTCGCCATCCGAGAGCCGCCTCGACGCGCTGCCCGGGCCCCCCCGCGCCGGCGGGCCCTCCCCAGCCGGACCTGCGGCAGCGCGGCTGGCTGAGGACCCGGGCCCTCACTACCCCTCGGGCGCGCCGGCTCCGGGCCCGCACCCAGCTGCGGGAGAGCTGCCCCCGGGTCCCGGAGGGCCCTCGGTCATACACTCCCCGCCACCACCGCCTCCACAGGCGGTGCTCGCCAAGCCCAAACTGTGGTCTCTGGCGGAGATCGCCACATCCTCGGACAAGGTCAAGGACGGGGGCGGAGGGAGCGAGGGCTCTCCGTGCCCACCGTGCCCCGGGCCCGTAGCCGGGCAAGCCCTAGGAGGCAGCCGCGCATCGCCGGCCCCGGCGCCATCGCGCTCACCCTCGGCGCAGTGTCCCTTTCCAGGCGGGACGGTGCTGTCCCGGCCTCTCTACTACACGGCGCCCTTCTATCCTGGCTACACGAACTATGGCTCCTTTGGACACCTTCACGGCCACCCAGGCCCCGGTCCAGGCCCCACCACGGGTCCGGGCTCGCATTTCAATGGATTAAACCAGACCGTGTTGAACAGAGCGGACGCTTTGGCTAAAGACCCGAAAATGTTGCGGAGCCAGTCCCAGCTAGACCTGTGCAAAGACTCTCCCTATGAATTGAAGAAAGGTATGTCCGACATTTAACGCGGGCTGCGTCGGTCCCGGACTTTCCTAATTTATTAAAAAACATGGCCTTGGCAGTTATTTTTCCATCAACATGAGAGAAAAACGAAACTACCCCTCCTATTAAAAAGTTTATAATTCATGGAGATGGATGACATAAAAATGTAAACATCTCCACATAAACACAAAAATGTCTTAACCAACCGAAAAGGAAAATTACAAAAATGATTTGTATTAAATCTTATTCTGTATATTTAATGTAGCATTTTGTATTTAAATTGATAATTCAATATCTTTGAAGTAAATTATGAAATTAAGACACCTGTACAGGCATTTAATGGTTTTTTTTGTAATATAAATATATACATTTGTGTTGCCCCCAAAACTGTTTCATAGTTTAAAAAATACAAGTTTAATTTAATTTTTTACACCTATTGATTTTTCTGGGTATGAGCTAAAGTATTATTACAGAAAGGAAACAGGTTATACACTTAGATTTAAAAAGTAAAAGAAACTGCAGCCGCCTTTGTAAAATGCAAAATATTTAATTAAAAGAGATTTTAACATAATCAGAGCCACTCATTACTTTTTAGAAGCCTCAATAAACTGTCCATCGCCATGGACGAAAGGTGCAAACTGCAACTTCCCCCCCCCCCCCCCGAAGTGGGGAATGAAAGGTTCTACGAAACCTAGTGTGCCAGCGAGAAACTGTAATTAAGCCTCAGCCCCGGGGAACCTGGCCCTGCCCGGAATGCAGATTTGGTGATGCGGGCTGCTTGGGGGAGATTGGACCCCAGAGGAGAGAGGAGAGAGACCCAAGTGTGTGCCCAGAAGGGAGAAGAGATGGCAAAGCCAGCTAGAGACACGCACCACCCGAGCTCCATCGCTTAACCTAATTACTTCGAATCAGTGTCGTGTTTTATGCAAAGCAATCAGCTGGTGAACTTTGCTAATGAGTTCGATTTTATGCCGGATTTAGCCCTTATTACTATTTCAAAGGTGCTCTGGGCTAATGGTGGCGGGGAGCATTAGGGGATGCCAAGGAGAAGGCTTTCCCAAGTCAAAGTCTTCTCTACCCCTTCAAAATTGGCCGTTGATCTCTTCGCTGGATTTGATTAAATTAGTAAATGTTCCATCCGAGACCGTGCGGGTGGTATGCGGCCGGGTAGATCCCGGCGCAACCTCTGGGCTGGGGCGGCGGACCAGCGAGGGGACGGTTCCCCCCTTTCACAGGTAGGTGTCACACTTGTCCTGAATTACAAGCCTGCACTTTGCAGAGTCGGAGATTGGAGACAGAGTGGGCAGAAGTGGGGGAGGGAGCGCCACAGGCGCTTGGGGGAAGTGAGGGGAGCCCCGAACAGACCAGAAGAGCCCCTACCGCCCCACCCCCACAGGCCCCTTTTGGGGCAAGGGGGCCTTCAAAAGTTCGAGGATATTTGCCTAAATAATGAGGCCGTTGTGGACTTGGTCAGGCTTGTCGTCACTTAAGCACTTTTCCCATCTCGGATTCAAGAGTCCGAGTAGCTACAAAAAGTATTTTGAGGTTTTATTTTCTCCATTTAAACCCGCATATTTCATATTAAAATGGAAAGTCAGGTTGCGTCTCAGTCCCCAATGAGGAAGAGCTACCGCCCTGCGTATGAGGCCCGTCAACTCTCTCCGATGCTCGGGTCTCCATTTTCCGCGGGAGATGTGGAACCTGGGACGTGTGGAATTTCATGGGAAATTTTCAGTGATCGAGGGAGGGGAGGGCTTACAGCAAAAACATATCTCCGCCAGGGGAATTAATTTGCTCTATTAAACCCAAGCCTGAGTGTAGAGAGGATGTGTTTGCACAAAACACCGGTTTAATTAGGCTAAATCAAAACGCACATATTTGCATTTCTACTCAAGATTACTTTAACCCTGCTTGGTTTAAAAAACACAGCCCAAACTTTCACCGGAGTTTTTGCTTTTACTACTTTCTTTTTCACCCTGCAACGGAGCTCCTTTAGCTTATTCGAATTTAAACAAGTTTGAAAGCAGCATTATCCAGATGTTTTCGAGAACGGCAGTCGACTTCAGAGTATAAATTAGTGAGAAAATTCACGCAGGGAAAATGGTTTCAAAGCTGGAAGTGTGAATGATTAAATATGCATGAGACGATCGTATTTTATTTTGTCCCTTTAATTATAAATGATTTTTTAAACAATTGAATTCCAGAGATGACTTTCCCTACCCCCCGCGCCCCAGCTCCCTGCATCCACCCCTCCAACAGCCCTGTTCACAATCAGCTTTTCCCCCCCTGTTGAATATGCAGCCCCAGGAGTCACCATCTCTTCTAAAAAAGCCAGAAGAATAGGCCAGTCCCCTTCTCTTAAGAGAGAGTTTAGGGACGACATCAACTCTGCGGGGTTTGGAAGCACTGGCCCTAAACCCTGTCCAACGATTTTAAAAAGAAAATTACAGGCCTCCTTGTGTTCCCGGGAATATGCAAATAGCGCGGCGCGGGCCTCCCGGGTCTGATTGCCCAGGCTCGGGGCTGGGAGCCGAAAGCCCGCGGGGCTGCCTGGGAACGGGAACCTCGCACTGGGGAGCCCGCGGCGTTTCTCCCCAACGAGGGGCTGCGCAAGGCGCCTCCCGGCTAGGCAGCGAAACTGCCAGAGGCTGGAAGGCTGGTGCCCAAATCGCTGCCCCCTGCTCGCATCCCTCCTGCCCTTGGCCTCTGCAGGATCTAGGGTTTTCTTTGCGTACTTTGTCCTAAGTACAAGCCCCAAATTAAGTTTAGGGTTTTCTCCTTTGCAGAGCTGAGTTTCGCTGATCATTGGTTTTTCTGGTGTCTAGAGACTTTTAAGTTCGGGGGCGGCCGGCCGGGCAGACCCAGGTACGGACATTTAGGAAATGCTTCCCGCGTTCAATCCCAGAAGTAGTTGCATGTCTGTAAGGTCCCAAGTCCCTCCTCGAGGCTCGGTGCCTCCGCTTGGCCGCATCTTGGGCCGTGTCGAAGGCGATGCGCCTTGGGGTCGCTGGGGGAAATCTTCAAGCATGTGCCAGGATCGGGGTTTGTTCGCAGACTTGGACTGGGGCGCGGAAGTTACCCAAGGCAGCGCCTAAGACACCTCGGTGCTGGGGCTGCGTGGGCATTTGCCACCTGCGCTTGGCTGCGCTGGTTCCAGCCCCTAAGCAGAGCCTAGCCTGGCACTTAGCGACTAGAAGTCGCTAAATCCCTGGCAGTGAGACCGAAGGATCACTGAGTAGGGTCCATGCAGTTAGCCTCCTGAGGCAGCACCAAAGCGGGGACCGGTTGGGTGCAGGGCCGAATCAGTTTCGGGATTTGGGGTGAGGAACCAACAACCCAGTCAGCCCTCGAGGGCGAATACGCGGGCATTGAGAAGAGGCTACGGAAGGTGCCCTTCCCCCTTTCCGCTCCTCGGATCGGGATGCCAGCACCCGAACTCTTGTTCCCCGGGCTGGGTAAGGGTCCTCCATCAATGCCTTCTAGTTTGCAAGCCCCTCGGGGCCTCTTATTCTCCGTAATGTGCGCAGCCCTTGGAGCCTGGAAGATTGGGGGCTGGGAGGGTGGGGTGAGGTGGTCGTGCTCGCGGTTTCAGAATGGACCGTACCTCCCAACCCTCCTGTCCCCGACAAGCTGCCAACTCGGGCGGAGGCACAGAATAGTGCCTTGCAAAGGGCCCAAAGTGAAAGGAATGTGATTGCGCTCCCAAGAGGGAGCCGGAGGCGGATGCAGTTTAGGAAGGGCGCCGCCTACTGGTCCCCGGGCGCCACGCGGCTCGCAAAGAGGAGGAGTTAGGCGACGCCCGGCTATGCCCCCCACCCACAGCGGGACCTTAGCTCTGAACCCCAGGAGGGTCAAACGTAAACTGCTTCGCCACCCCACTCGCTGTGGCCTGGGACCCAGGACCCAGCTAGCATTGAGGATTCAGATAGTAGCGCCTGTGACTAGAAGAGTATTAGCCCTTCGGATTCCTGCCACGGCTTTGGGCACAGTCTCGAAAACCAGGCGGCAGGCAATTGAGAAATACGCCGGCGGCTGGAACAGCCTGCGGGTGGGGGCCGCAGCGGTGCGCAGCCCAGGCGATGCTGGTGCTCCCGCTTCCCTTCAGGTGCACGCACTTCCGTTTCTGCTGGCCTTTCCCCACCCGGCCTCTGGACCCCGCACAGTTTTGTTTAATCTGCGGTTTGGCAAGTTACGAGTCTACCGCGCAGCCGCGCCCCCAAAGACCATTTCTATCTTTTGGCCAGTGGGTAGGACATGTTTAGGAAAAGGAAAAAACAAAAAAAACTACCCTCTAATTTTTCAAACTCTCCAGTTTCGCAAGCACCTTTAATGAAGTCGGCGTGGCAAAGCAGGAGGTGCTCACCTGGACGTCCCCCTCTACCTCTCTAGAAGCGCTAATGGGTAGTTATCAACCGGTCTCCGTGGTGCAAGGATGCTGGGAACAGCGGGAGAGCGCCTTCTGCCTGGCTCTTCTCATTCCTTGCCACTTGGCTACCAAATAGGAAAATCGGGCCTGACTGCGATCTTACCTCCTGCCCTTCCCCCAAACTGGCCAAAGCGGCGGGACTGTCCCTAGACCCACGCCGTGGGTCTCCCTTTTGGACTAGGCCAGAGCTGGTCTCCTTTTCGTTTTCACGCTAAATGAGACTTGGGTCCCAGGCACAAGGTTGTGGCCTAACAAGATCGCGTCAGGGGCCGGGCTGCAGCTCTAGCTGCACACACCGCGCTGACCGGCCCCTCTAGGGGCCTTTGGAAATCTCCTGCCTCCAGTCGGCCGCAGGCCCCAATCCTGGGTCCCCAAGGCCGCTCTCCCGGCCGCGCTCGTTTCCGGCGCCCGGACGAGCCCGGCGCTCCCAGACGCCACTTTTCCCAGTGAAATCTGCTTTTATTTGCTCCGAGCAAACCCCGGGCTCTCAGCGCTCCCGCCTGATGGATGCAAATGTAAATGTGCACTTATTTAATTGGATCAGGCCCCAAGATAAAAGAGATAAACGGCTCCCCGTTTGCTAACTTATTTTCCGAGGCATGCAGCGCCGCGTGGAGGGGAAGCTAATGAAGGAGGGGCGCGTCGCTGGGTGCTCGAGCTCTCCGCGGCCGTAGCGCGCTGGCCGGTTGGCTCTGCTGGGGCGGAGGCTCCTTGTCCATCTCCCTAGGCCTGGGCCCTGCCCACCCGCTAGTGTCCCCTTGGGACCTTCTGGGCACCACGACGGGAAAGTGAGAAGGCACCGCGTCGGCTTCGCGCTTGCAAATACCCAAGCTCTGGCCACAATGTTCTGCGGTTTGTTACCCTCTCTTTACTTACCCAACTCACCATACTGAACTCATACTGTCTGGGCCCATTCTATAGAAAATCCTTTCTTACTCCCCTCTCAGGCGTTGCCTTTCACCCTAGGTGGGGATTTCAAAAAGACACGAGGGCCACGAGAAAGACCAGGAGCGTTCCCCCAACCCTGACCCCCCAGCCGCCGGAGTCCCGTGGAGCCGCCCTTTAGAGGGAAGGACCCCCTTCTCTGTTCCCAGACGGCCCTCTCTTGGATCCTGGGATTTCTTTCAGGAATGGAAAGAAGCCATAGATAATCCCCCCCCAATAATGTATGTACGCAATACACACAACCCTTCAACAATTTCGGGGGTGACAGAACCCCAACATCCTAGACTTTTGGAGGAGAAAGGGCTGCCTGGCTCTCTCCTCCCCTGGGCTGGAGTTCTGAACTTCAGCTCCAGGGCATCTATCTCCGCCACCCTGGACAAATTCGTTCCCCAATTTGGGGCCTCGGGTTTTCCCCGCAAAGTTTCTCTTCTGTTTACAAGGGTCGGGGAGAAGGTTGGAGTGGGTGATGGCAAGAGGTTGGATGAGACAGATGCGAATGGGTGCCAAGGAGTCGAGGAAAGGGGGCGCCCTAGGCAGAGACCCTCTCCAGGTAGCCCCCGGAGGCTAGGCTGGGCAGGGCTGGGCAGGGCGGCGGAAGCTCCGCATCCCCAACGCGCTGATGGATTAGCGTGTCAGGAGAGCTCTGTGCGCGGAGCCCATCAGAAAGCACTTACCTCGCTAAACTGAAATTACTGTCTTTTCAGGGGCTAATTTGTGTAACTCCCATGGAGGGGCTTGGAGGGGGTTTGATGAGGCATAAAATGATGATTAATGAATTTATTGGCCGCTGCTCATCAAACAAGGGCTGGAGAGCTCCGGTCTGAGCCGGCGGCCTGGCGGCGGCGCTCAACACAGCTAGGGTTGGGACTCCGTGGGTCCAGCGCCTGCAAGGGTTTTTCCCCTTGTACCCAGTCCTGGCTCTGGGCGCTTTCCTTGCCTTTAGCAGCTTTCTGCTCACCAGCCTCGGACTGGGGCACAGGCTCCAGCAATGCCACCGTCGCCCCCTGCAGGCGGGCTTCTCAGGCCTGAGGGGAGGCAATACTCCTGTGGCTGCAGGCCCAGAGGTGAGGCAGCACCTCTCCAGTGTCCTAGAAGCCAGGACTTGAGTGTGACCAGGGCACCCCCGGCAGAGTGGAGATGGAGATGTAGGCTGTCGTCCAGAGACATAGCTTACTGGTTGGGACATTGGGCCTAGGTGACTCAGTCCTACCTCAGCAACTTACTAAGCCCTATGTCTTTGGGCAGATCAAATAACCTCTCTGAGTCTCAGTGGCCTCATATGTACAGTGGGCCTGTACCACCTCTGTTTTGTGAGGATTCTAGTGAATGGCACATAGCCATCCTTCAATATAGTTATTAGGGTCATGTTCTCTTAAGTCTTCACTTCATTGGAGATGCTAGCCAAGGCCAGGGGTGGCGGGGGAGACTGAGGCTTCAGGTTCTGACTTGGGGAGAATCCTGACAGAATGGTTGATGTTCTTTAGCACTTACCCCCTCCGCACCTTCTCTGACTATATGTCACTCTCTGGGGCTTGATTGGGGGAAATACTGGAGAGCTTGGGAAGGCAGGTCCGGTCAGACCCCAGCTTTGGGGAGCTGACCGGACCTGCCTGGGGGATCCCATGGGCAGAATTGAACTTCAGGTTAGTCCACAAGATAGTTTAGAGCTTCCGTCACTCATAAATAACCCAGCCTTTTCCTGCAGGCTCCTGTCCTTTGGAATGTGTCCCCAAGGGCCTTTTAGCCACTTCCCTTGGTCTCAGTCAAGAACCTGCAGCTCGTAAACTTAAAAACTCAGCCTGGACCCTTTACCTTCCCTGCCTCCCTTGCATCCCCCACACTGCCCTGCCCAGATCTCCCAACAATTGGCTCTACCTTTCCCTCCCCGGGACATCCTGCCCTGCTGGAACAGAGCTCAGGATAAGCCCTTGGCATCGATCCATCCAGGAGAAGGCTTGAGCGGGCCTCCATGTTAGTGCAGTTACATTTAGACTATGCCCTTCCCTCTTCCAACGTACATCAGTTGAGCATCTGTGATATGCAAGATGCACTGGTCTGGGTACTGAGGATGCAGTGATGAATAAAATCCCTGCCCTCCTGGAGCTTACCTGTTAGAGGATGAGACAGAGAGTAAACAAATGAGTGTGGTAATGGCTTATCACAATCTCCAGGTGATGAGCATTAGGGAAAAAAAATTAAGTAGGGTAAGGATACGGAAGGGAGTGTGCTTTTTGAGGGAGAGCAGTCTGGGAAGCAGTCTGGGTGACATCTGAGCAGACACCTGAGAGAAGTCAGGGGATAGGACATGCAGATATGGGGTGGGGGAAGGGTAGAGGAAGAGTTCTGGGCAGAAGGAATAGCACGTGCAAAGGTCCTGATGTGGGAGCAGGTTGGAGCAGCAACAAGTAGACCTTTGTGGGAGGGGATGAGGGAAAGACGAAACCAGATTCAGGGTACATGGGGCCTTGGATGTCCTGGTGAGATCTCTGGGTTTAATGCTGAGTGAGAGAGGGAGGAAGAAAAGGAGGATTTTGAGGGGAGAGATGGGATCTGATTTATGTTTTAAAGGCATCCCCAAGCGTGAGGAGCTGAGACCCTGAGAGGGCAAGTGTAGAGGTAGGGACCAGTTAGGAGGCTGATGGAGATTATAGGGGGAGGTAATGCTGCCTTGGACCAGCAGAATAGCCACAGAGGTGGGGAGAAGCAATTTGAGTCTGGGCTATATTTTGAAGGCCAGGTCAATGAAATTTGCTGATTGACTGAATGTTGGACATATGAGAAATCAAATTCTGATGCCTCCAAGAATTTGGGCCTGAGAACCTAGAGGCATGAGATGGCCATTTGCTGAGATGTCACACAGTAAAGGGAAGAGCAGGGATTTTTTTCAGACAAGGAGGGGATAAGATACTGGTTGCCCTGATCCCCAAGCCCTTTGACCTAAAGGAGTTGCTCTTCTGGCCACGCTGGGCATCTCATGGCAAAGTACAGTGTTCAGGCCAAACCCTGAAGTGAACAGATCCCCTTTCCTGAGACCAGAGCTCTAACCCCATCTCTCTTATGATTTCTATCTTTTTTTTTTCCTTTTTCCTTTTCTTTTCTATCAGTGGAGAAACTGAGGTTCAGGAAGTGAAAATGACTTGCCCAAACTCACACAGTGAGTTTCTAGGCAGAACCAAATGGGAAACCCAGGTCTCCAAACTCCTTAGCTGTGTTCTCCGTCTGTCTGAGCCAAGCTAAGATCTCTAGGATATCTGTATTTTAACTGAGAGCTCTTGGAAACAAAATGCCTTAACGGAGAGGAATGAATTTATAATGGTGGAATCTCAGACACTGTGACAGGCTGTCAAGGGAGATATTTTCAGGCTGGGCCGGGAAACATCTCAGCTCTCCTCCAACGCTGCTGGAGGACTGGCTGCCTCCTCAGGCCTCCGTGTGTGAAGTACAGATGAGGGAAAAGCGAGGACTATGTCATCTCTCCCCAACAGTCGACAGCAAGGATGTGCCGGGTCTGCCGTCCCTGACAAGGCCTGTTTACTTCCCTAAATCATGGCCATCTGAAAAGATTTGCTCATTTCTCCCGCTGAAAGTGACTGCTCGCCCACAATCATCTCACATAAGGCAAGCCGAAATGAACGTTCCTTTGCCCACCATTTTACAAAGCAACTCAGATCAAGCAGATTTGAGCTGGGGACAAGGCCTCGAATCATGGGTCTATCATACACTTATTTTGAATTTCTTCTTCTTTTTTTTTTTTTAATGCCTCAGCTTGGCTGTTTGTTTGTTTCCTCTCAATCTTTTTCTTGACTCCTAGTGTTGTATACATGGCCGTCAGCTTGGGGATATTTTCTGTAAAACTATCAGTGGCTTTGTCCCCAAGGGAACCTGCAGGCCCTAAGGAACAGCATCTCAACATCTTTCAAGCAGTGTGAGACATGTTAGTGCTAGATTCCGAATATCCTCACAGTTTCAGAATATCCCAGACACCTTACCAGCTAACACAGTTTGACATCAGACTTCCCACACAGTTGTCATCTCTGAGACTTTTTTTTTTTAGATCCAGACCACAAAGCTTTTTTTTGTTGTTGTTGTTGGTTGGTTGGTTAGTTTTGTTTGCCTTCTGTTTGTATCCAGCATCTAAATCCAAACCCTGTGGTAACAGGTGGCTTTTTTCCCAAATACTCGTACGTGCAAAGATGTTCATTGGTAGCTGATTTTCCTGGATCACACAAAAAAGAGGATGAGTGGCACCTTGGAGAAAAGGGTTCATTTGGAATAAATACCACGTCTTTGCTCTCATGAAGAATGTGGTAGAAAAACTGTTGACCTGGTTTATTTTGGTTGGTGGAGGTTTTTTATTTTTCCTATCTCTCCAGATTTTTTTTTCCTTTCTTACTTTCTTTTTTTCTTTTTAATGTTCTCTTTTAATCTGGTAAATGCCTGACAGGTCCTAGAAAATGTCTGAGGAATGTCTGAGAAGGCTCCAGAGGACTCAAAATTGCAGGCAAAGAGCCCTTACCTTCCTCAGTGTTCCTCGAAACTTACTCATTTCAGCCCCACCCTCCAGACCCTTGTCACAGCCTCTGACTATTGAAACAGCCATTTATAGAACAATCTCCTTTGAATTCTGTCACCATTAACTTATGTATTTTTTTGTTTTTGTTTTTTATGTTTTTTTAAATTGGGGGGGAAATAATTAGGTTTATTTATTTTTAATGGAGGTAATGGGAATTGAGCCCAGGACCTCGATGCATGCTAAGCACGCACTCTACCACTGAGCTATACCCTCTCCCTACCATTAATTTATATTGAAAGGAATGTTTATACCACCACAGTCACTGGAAAATTAGTATTGCTTGCCATGAACAGAAGATAGTCATTTAAAAAAAAACAATTAATTAAATGAAATTCTGGGCTGCCTGGGCTTTGAAGGCAACTGGCATCTCTCAGGGTCTCTGGTTGTTCTAGAGATTTCACCAACCTCATTATTTCTGTTTTGATTATATGGGTCACCTGAGCATCTTTTCCCCTTCACCTGAAGTCATCTCATTTCCCCCAGAGATGTGCTTACCAAACTCTGAAAAATAGTAAGTGCTCATTTTACAGATGTGGAAACTGAGGCCCTGAGACATCAAGTAACTTGCTCAAGATCACACAGCTAGATGGTGACACAGCAGCCAGGGATGGGTGCTTCCCTGTCCCCACCCTGCTTCCCCCTACACTCCTTTCTTAATTAATCCCTTACATTCGAATCCTCATCTCAGGGTGCACATCTGGGGAGGCAGGACCAGGATGGGAGGATCCTTACAAACCTGCTAAGCTTTTGCTCCTTCCATCCCACTGGTTCTGCCAGGCCTGAGTCTCTTTTTCCTACCTGGAGGTCACTCTTTGGGGATAAGAGGCTAAGACCTACAACCTATTCTCTTTGATGCCACAAAGGACTCTGGCCTTCCTTCTGCCAGGGAAGAAGAGAGGGTTGGAGCCTCCAGCTCTGAGCAAAAGTTGGCTTGAAGATGTAGATACCATCTCTCTTTGAGAGGTTCCTGCCCCATCAGTGCCTCATGTCCTCTTTTTCCAGATGTAATAAGCAGGAGGTTTCCATCACACTCCCCTCCTTCCTGAAGCTGGCCACAGAGACACATGGTAACTTTGTTTAGTGCTAAGAAGTAGGGAACTGTTGGGTTCCCAGCTGGAATATCACTCATAGTTAACCCCCACCACCCTGCACGCATACACTTTGCCCCTCTCCCCTCTCTTTTCTTTTCTCTCTGGGTGGGGACCTTTAGCATAGCTTGCTGATCAAGTAGGCCCTCCCAACCCGGCGTAGCATCCAGCACCTACTCTCTCCTCTGCTCTAGGCCACCCTTCTCACTACCTGAAGTGCATCTCCAGAAGGACCACAAGTCACTCAAATTCACAATGTCCCAAATCTAGGTTTATTCCTAGGTCTTTTATTCTCATCGATGCAATGGTAAAGGGGATTATTTCCTTAAATTCTATGTGGTGTATATATCTATATGTATATAGATATAAACACACACACACACACACACACACACACACACACACACACGGAATACTACTCAGCCATGAAAAGGAATGGAAATTTTGCCATTTGCAACAACATGGATGGACATGGCAGGTATTATGCTAAGTGAAATAAGCCAGACAGAGAAAGAAAAATACTATATTTTATCACTTATATGTAGAACCTGAAAAATACAACAAACTAGTGAATATAACAAAAAAGAAACAGACTCACAAATATAGAGAACAAACTGGTGGTTACCAGTGGGGAGAAGGAAGAGGTGAGGGGCAAGATAGGGGTAGGGGAGTAAGAAATACAAACTATTATGTATGAAATAAGCTCCAAGGATGTATTTTACAAACAGTGGGAATTTAGCCACTATTTTATTATAACTATAAATGGAGTATAACCTTTACAAATTGTGAATCACTATATTGTACACCTGTGATGTATATATTGTACATCAACTATACTTCAATTTAAAAATAGTAATTAAAAAAGAAATATAAAAAAGAATAAAACCAGATAAAATGACAGATGAAAAAAAATGCCTCAAACTAAAGTCACCTCTCCCCCAGTCCTAGCCTTACCCCAACCCCAGATTGGCTTCTCTTGGCTTCCTTCATCCAGTGACTCAGTGGGAGGACTTTAGAGACATGCCAACACTTCTCTCTCCCCCATGCCTCACATGCATCGACTCCCCAAGTCCCATAGATCCTTCTGAGGGGTCATGTTCAACCACTTCCCAGCCACTGCACTAGACTGAGCCTTGTCATCTGTCCCATGGGCCATGCATACCCTCCTGAAGTTCCCCCACCCCCAGTCATCTTTGAAGCATCAACATAGAGTCCAAGGCCTGGAGCATCCTGGGTATTCAATACATGTTGATGGAAATGAAAACCAAGAAGTGGATCCCAAGCCAGTGTACTTGGATTTTCCCATAGAAATACAACTTTTGAAATGGCTCTGGGGTCAGACAGATGTGAGTTAAATCCTGACTGCCCTCTGTTGTCTTGGGTGTATTAGTGAGCCAGATTGGATGACCGAGAAATCTCAACAGAGAGGCCCAGAGCCTGTGGTGATTGAGAAGGTGGACTCTGTTGGGTGTCAGACTTCTTGGATTCCATCCCCATGGGCCATTTGCCAGCTGTGCAACCCTGGGAAAGTTCCTTAACCTCTCTGAAATTCTGTGTCCTCCTCTATAACTAATAACTGTACCTACTTCAGAGGGTGAGGATTAAATGAGATAATGGATGCAAAGCCCACCAGTGCACATGATTGACCCTCAATAAATGTGAGTGCTCACCATTGTTACCCAGTAAACATGGTTTCATATTATTGACAATGACTTCATCTGAGAATTTATAAAATTGTGTAGTATGTTTTCTTTATTTCTCTTTTTTGTATATATATATATATATATATATATATATATATATATATATATATATATATTTTATTCAAGTATAGTCAGTTTACAATGTGTCAACTTCTGGCATACAGCACAATGCTTCAGTCATCCATGAACACACATATACTCATTTTCATATTCTTTTTCACTGTAAGTTACTACAAGACATTGAATATAGTTCCCGGTGCTATACAGTATGAACTCGTTTATCTATTTTATAAATCTTAACTACTTGATGTCTTTTTGCTGACCAGCAATGGTTAAGATGTCTAGAGTGGGAAAAAAAAGCTTATTTTAAGAATCACTACTTGGAACATTATTTCATTACTTGAACTTTCTGCTGACTCATCTGTTCCTTGGTAACTGAGTCTTTCTTTACCAATAACTTTAATTACATCAATCACTCATTCCAAAAAGTGCTGAATGATGAAAACTCCTAGAGGTGACACCATGGACTTCTGTCACACAAGCAGGAGCTTTTGGAGAGAGAATAAGTTTTTCTTTCCTTTTCTTTCTTTCTTTTTTTTAAAGTAGGGATCAGTACTTCAAATAGGGCACTTCATTTAGCAATCGTGATTTACTATCTACACATCTCTATCAATTTATAATTAGCCATCTTCATAACAGGAGGAATGACAAGTCATAACTTCTTGAATTGAATCGAATGGAATTTGTTTCATCTTCTGACAGTTATTTTTCTGGCTATTCGTGTCTCAATTCCACTGTGAGAAGAATAAGTCGCCTGCTATTTGCTGAGCTTGAAATGTTATCTGTTGCTGCAGAGAAGCAGTGATCCTCAATTTGGGGAGGGGAGTAGGGCATGGGCTGGGGGTGGTGATGGTGGGAGTTGGCACACATCTCACAAATCCCTGCCCCGAAGGCCATGCTCTTCCTTCCTCCCATCCCCTCCAGGCCCTTGTCCTTTCCCTCTTGGACTGTGACATCAGCCTCCCAATAGGTCTCCCTGTCTCCAGGTACTCCCCCATCTTTCCATCTACATACTCTTACCTTATTAGTCAGGAGACAGTAGCCAGGGGAGCTACAGAAGGTTGTAGAGCGGGAGAGCAACAAAATCAAAGTGGCACTTCCAACAGAGGAAAGTCCTGGTTCTTCTCTCTGTCATTTGAAACTCTTCATCGTTCTGACCCCACTCTCCCATGTGACCCCGTCTCCCAAGACACTTTATGGGAATCTTGTGCTCTGGTCACTCTAGCTAAATGGTCACTTTCCCAGCCCTTTTCCCAGGCTGCTTCCTCTGCCTCAGAGCAACCCAACCCTGTCACCTGTCTAAATCCACTCGCCCTTCAGAGATTGAGTTCAAGTGCATCTAGAGGATTTCTCAGTGGCTCCTTTCTCTCTACGCAAGGCTACTGCTGATGAAGAGGTGGCAGAACACACGGGTTCTGGGGTCAGGGAAAGCTGGGCTTGCATCTCATCTCTGCCCCGTGCCAGCTGGTGACCTTGGGCAGGTGCCTTTAACCTCTCGGCGCTTCAGTTCCACTACAGTGAAGTAATGCTGGTGACATCTGTGTCCTGGGGTTTGGTTAGAATAAATGTGAGCCTGTCTGTGGAGTGCTTTAGAAGTCATTTATTTCATGTAGTTTGATGCATCCACTATGGAAAACGGTACAGATTCCTTAAAAAAAACTAAAATTAGACTTACTATATGATCCAGCAATCCCTCTCCTGGGCATATATCCAGAGAAAGCTCCAGGTCAAAAAGACACATGCATGATGATGTTCATAGGGGCACTTATTACAATAGCCAAGACATGGAAGCAACCTAAATGCCCACTGACAGATGACTGGATAAAGAAGTTGTGGTATATATGCAATGGAATACTACTTAGCCATAAAAAATAATAAAGTAATGCCATTTGCAGCAACATGGATGGGCCTGGAGATTATCATTCCTGTAGCTGATTTTCCCCATCATTCTTGTAGTTGTAGACTGCATATGGGATGATATAATCCCCCTGGCTAAAATATCTAATGGCTCTCTATTGCCCTCATACAAGGCTTAAACTCCTAAGTATGATATTCCTTTACACTTTAGGTTCTAAATCTGTTTGCCATTTCTATGCACTATTTGTCCTCTGGGCCTTTGCACATGCTATTCTCTCTGCCTGGCATACCCCAGTTCTCACTGTCTGCCCCCCACCTTTCTCTAGTCAACCCCTATGTGGTGAGAGATCTGTGCTTAAAGTTCCCTTTTCCCTCAGTGCTCTGACCTTCTCTGTGCTAAAGATATAAAGTAAAGGATAAGCAAAATTTACTAGTTGTGTGATCCTGGGTACTTAATTCACCTCTGAAGTTTGGCTTCTCCTTCTGTAAAATGGGACACAATCATAGGTAATAAGAATCCATTCTAGTTTAACAGTCAGTTTAATAGTTAGTGTGTGATTCACTGCCTCGTAAGATTGTTGTTTGGATGAAAGGAGATCACTGCAGGCAAATTTCATAGGCAAGTGGAGGGATAAACATTGGCAGAAGGCCCAGTCCTAGCCTTGAGGAATCTTCAGTGACTTCAGACTCATACCACCATGGTTGACAGCTCCTTGAGAGCCATTTCCTTCTTTCTTTTTTTCCTATAGGAACCCCACCTTTGTGTGGGGTGGCAAGGTGCCCAGCCCTAGGGAATGAAACATTTATATGTAGGCTAGTTGTAATAATTCCATTCTTCTTTGCCAGATGCTCACTTTCCCAGCTTCCCTTGCAGCTAGGAGGCCATGTGACCCATTCTGGCCAATGAGACATGAGAAGAAATCTATGAATTTTTCTGAATCTCAATTTCTACTTTTATAAAATGAGGAGGCAGGATCAAAGAGCAGTGTTGCTTAATTCCCCAGTTTTTGTTTTCGTTTTTTAAGCAGAGGAGCTCCCTTTTTTGGTTCCAAAGTAATCTTACATAGAATGCTAATATATAGCAAAGCACAATTGCTTTAATTGAAAAGGGAGATTGGAGAGTACAGAAACTGTATCCTAGTCTTCACAGGCAGCCCTGAAGCACATCTACAGAACAACACTTGGAAAGCCACTGGGTTGGAGCAGCTGTACATCCTGTCCTGGATATGTGTTATTTCACTTGTGTATATTTGGATACTTATTCTAGTCCCGCCAGTCTGAATTTCCCATGGGAACTATCTCTCCCCTCCCCTGGGTCTAGATGCTTTTGATGAAATTAATTCAATTTTAATTCTAGGGTTAGATATATGATTAACATCTGCCCAACATCACATCCCCCCTGGATTCTGTGATTGGTTCCAGAATGTGCACAGGACCCAATGTGGTCCAGTGAGATTGAAGTCTAGGATTTTTCATAGAATTGAAGAGAAGTACAGACTTTGTTTTCCCATTGAACTTGAACCCTGGGATGCTGACATCTGAGAACAAAGTCTACATGGAAGAGAACAGAGCTGAGAGATGGAAAGAGACCAGATCTTAGAGACGTAGAGCCCTTGGATTAAGCTTTGCCTGAAGACAGATCTATCACTGAATTTCAGCTTTGTGAGCCGATAAGTTTCCTTTTGCTTAGGTAGTTTTAGCTTCACCTTCTATATTTGCAACCCAAACAGTCTCAATTAGTATAGATCCTTTCCAGATCTAGAATCTTGGGTCCTCTGAAAGGTAGGTATGAAGACTACTCACAAACGTTCCAGTTTTTCTCCTCCTGAGCATGCGGGACTCTTGTACTTCTCCTGGTTCTGAGTGAGACATGGCACGTGCCTTCTTTTGCCAATGAAATGTGAGTAGAAGTGATACGTGTCACTTCCAGGTGGGCTCCTGAAAAGTCATGCACCATTCACCACTCTTTCTCTTTCCTTCCCATAATGATGTTCCAGATGGAGGAGGCTCTATCAGCCTGGGTCCCAGACTGAGGACAACGTGGAGCAGAGAGCCCTGCTGACTCTCAATGGAAATGCACTGTGAGCAAGAAATAAACCATTGCTGTTTTAAGCCATTGAGATTTGGGGTCATTTGTTATAACAGCATAACTTAGCCTAGCCTGAATAATACACTCAGAATTATTCTCCTCCTCCTCCCCCTCCTTTCTCCTTCCCTCTCCCATTGCTGCAATTCTCTGCCCAGCAGTCTTATATAACTCTACTTCTTAACTTCTCTTCTGTCAACAGACTATTAAAAGCCATCCTTCATTGGTCATCTCCTGCCTTCCCAGTGATAGTCAAGTGGACATTGGCAAGAGATCACAACCTGACCCACAAAGCCGTGCCCCTGGCATCACTACCAGCTATTCATCAATTACAGCTGTCAGTCAGTCAGCCTCCCCAGCACTGGCCTCAGCAGGAGGCAACTTCCTAATCTTATTACTGGACTCTCAGGGCTCTGAGCTCTTCTCCAGGAATACCCATTCATTATCTTAGGGAAATTAACAAGATCCTGAAGTTTGGGCTATGGTATTCATAACATAACACTCTGCCAAGATTTAAACAAATTGAAAATTTAAAAAATTATACACTTTGGCCTTCATTGTTAATATACAATTTCTAGGGCTTATCAGTCAATTAATCTGATGTACAAGCTTCTACAGCTGGGGTGGAAATTTGACAATGGCTAAGATCTTTGGAAAGCAGAAAAGAAGAAGTAAAATATTCCTGAAGCTTGTGTGGGATCATCATCATGAACTCATATGACACTTGTGCAGCTCAGGAGTCTCAAACTTAATTTGTGGACATGGACAGAAAAGCCAGGTAAATGGGCACAGCAGGCCATCCAGGAGTGGTGGCATTGTAGGGACCATCAGTTACACAGATACCTTTTCTAGGATCAGTGCTGGCTGATCATCACCATACAGGAATGCAGACCCAGTGTTGCTAGTTCTTTCCATTTTTTCCCTCCCGGGTAAAGTTGAAATCTATATAAATCATTAACTACATCACTCCCCCCACCGGCTGCAAATACTCTAACATCCAAGTTAAGTGCACAACCACAGGTAGAATGTCTGGTAAAATATAACTCGATCACCCTTATTATTACCGTATTATCTCTTCCCATTCTGCATTCTCTCCATTTTACAGATCAGGAAACCAGGCCCAGAAAGGGAAAGTGACCCACCCAAAGGGACAGAGCCAGACTTTGAAACTCAAACCCATACATTCTAACTGCTTCTCTTCTGCTTGTGTCCCAGCTGTCCCCTCACAGCTCAAGAATATGGCAGAGAGTCTGTCCCACAAAAAGTCATGCTCCCACTTTCCTAGTATAGGTTGTCAGTGGGAAGCAGCTACCAGCTGGGACTACATTTCCCAGCCTCACTTGCAGGTGAGGTCATGTGACTCGTTCTCCCCAATCACAGGAAGTGATGTGTCCTGTTTTCAGGCCCCAGCAGTGAAGCCATGCGTGTGACTTCCCCACCCTCTCTTCCTCTTCCCAGGGCTCACTGCAGATGAACATAGCAAACTTGGAAACCATTGTTGAAGATGAAAGGACCACAAGGCAAAGAATGTGGGTTCCTGAATCATCATTTGGAGGAGAGCCACCTCCAATCAGGAGCATTCATTCCGAACTTGACATCAGGAATAAATAAACTTCCAGTGTATTTGAGCCATTATACATTTTTGGTTTCATTTGTTACAGCAATCTGCGCTACCTTAACCATACAAATATAAATAGATTTAAAAAAATATTTTCTTTTTTCCCCTTTCTATAGTAGTGGAGGAATTTGTAATGGACAGGATCATCCACTTGAATTCCAACCACTCGAGTCCGGTGGGCCTTGGGTGAGAACATGACTCAAATGACGTTTGGTTTCTGGGGAGAGGGGTGGAGTGGCCCCGAGTATCACTGCATCCCTCCCCGCCCCTACACTGGCTTTGAAGAGGGACTTGTTCATATTTCAGCTGGAGGTGAGCATATTATCAATTGAGCCCTCCTGGAGGAAGACGAAAGACAAAACAAGCATTTGGCCTGTCTGGGCCACACACCCTCCACCAAGATAGGAGCGAACATGTTTGGGAACATCAAAGACAGTGTGATATCTTAAGCATAAGGAGATTAACATTTACAAAGGTTTGCCCCTCGGCCTGTTCCCAAGAATCCAGCAGACAGAGCCAGAAGGGACAATTAACATCCCCCGTCTGCATTGGGGTCTTCTGGCATCTCCAATTAGTTTCTTTTGAGCTTTCTGCTGGATTCGAGATGCAAGAGGCAAAAAGTCTGGTCTCCTATTTCAACAAGAAACCTCTACGCACAAGGGAGATGTTAAAAAGCATCGGAAAGTGATAGCATAGGTATCAAGTCCTGGGGGAGAATTCTGCCTTCGCAAGTACCAGGCCACTTGCACTCAGAGAGAGATAGACAGACAGACAGACAGACAGTCTTTACCCATCTTATAGTCAAAAGCAGTCAGTACCCTCCTAAGCCAGCCAATCAATAAGAAAGCAGGGCTGAGACTGCGTGAATGGAGGAAGGATGAGGCACTGGTTTGTCTCTTTGAAGCAAGAGGCCAAGAATATCTCAACACACTCCAAGTACCAGCAACAGTAGGCAGTGGATGGAGACCAAAATCCCTTACAGCTGTTGGAAACCATACCCTATTCAGAGATAATTGGCAATTAGCTAAACAACTCCTGTTTAAAATACTCCTCCTCCCCACCCTCAAAGACAGCTGTGTTTAAACAGGGGCGGGGAGAGACTTCTCAAGAAATGTGGAAACCTAATCTTCAAATCAATAAAACACACCAGGGCTCTAGGAGTAAATGAGTTCGAGAACTAATAATCTGTCTAGGTGATGGAACCTCTCTTAAAAACCCACGGCTCCCGTTTTTCCCTTGCAGTAGGACATGGTGGTCAAGAACACAAACATTCTTGAAAGGCCTGGGTCCGAGGACCTGCTCTGCTATTTACCGGCCCTGTGAACTCAACAGGTGTCTTAAACTCACTAAGCGTCCGTTTTCTCATCTGCAAAATGGGGATGATAGTAACTATATCGTGATGATAAAACATGATGGTGTACAGGGCTTGGCACACAGTTAGTGCTCGGAAGTGTTGGCTCTGAGGCATCAAACCCAGACTTCCTAGCCTGGCATTCAAGTCCTCTGCAATTTGTTGCCAACCTACCCTTCCAAACTCTTCCCCATTTTCCTGTCTCCTCTTAACCAGCAACCCAAATGAACCAGTCCCCTGAGCCGTAATTTCCTAATATATGAAAAGATACAGAAGAACTGGCTTCTCTCTAAGGTCCCTACCAATCCTTTTTTCCTGTCTTGCATGTCAGTCTCACCAAGTCTTCAAGATCAGGCTCAAATGCCCTCATGCGTGCTTTCCTGGGAAGGAACTGATTTCTTCTTGTAAAGCTTAAACTAGAGTTGCAAACTAGTGGTCCTTTTGTTTGACTTGCACTATATTTTTTTAAAAATCAGAAAATATCACCAAAATTTTTGGATGTCCACCTCCTATAAAAAGAGTCAGAAGACTTGGCAATCCTGGCCCCACATTCCTAGACAAAAGCAGTTGTCTGGACATGGGCCACTGCTGCCCCCTGCAGGTGGGGCAGACATTTCACGATTTCTCCGCCTCTGTGGATTCCCTGGTTGACTTTGCCGGCAATGAGCCCCGAAGGTAACTGAGCTCCTCCTCCCCTCCCTTCTCTCCCCGCTCCTCACCTTCCTCTCCCACTTTCTATTTTTTTCTTATAGGAGCTGTCAGCTTTCCACCTTGCGTGGGGATTATGGGTATTTATAGGCATCGTCACCTCCTCTGCTATAGACTGAGATCCTTGGGGGTAGGGGGGACTCTCTTTTATTCACCTGGGAAGTCTGAAGGCCCTGGGCCAGTGTCTGGCTTGCAAGAGAGAATGAAAAACGCACCAGCACACATATGAATGTCACTCCCTGGAGTTGTGCAAACCAGCCCTATGACTGAGCCAGTGAGTGAGTGAAAGGACGAATGAATGATGAAAGCGTGCACTTACATAGCACCTGCTATATGGCAGGCACTGTACCAAGTACTTCTCAGATAGATGAGTAAACATAGAAGTGGATACTGAATGAACGGGTCTCTCTGCTCGGCTCCCAGCTCAGGGCTGGGACGAGAGTGCAAAGACCATGGGGACAGATTCCAAGAGAATCAAAGAGGAAGAAAGCAGGAAGGGACCTGGGGAGTCAGAAGAGGAGCAGGACAGAGTGACCAGGAGCACAGCCTCTGGTGTGGAGAGGCGTGGGTTCAAATCTCCCTCACTTCTAGCTGTGTGATCTTGGGCAGCTGACTGACTTAAACTCTCTGGCCTCCGATGCTCATCAGTAAATAAGAGCTGTGATTGTGCTGAAGTTGTTGGGAAGATGAACTTAGTGCTTAAATGCTCAATAGCTGGCAACTGTCACGAGTAGGAGCTGCTTTGATCCCCTGGCTATACTTCTGAGGGAAGGGAACAGGCTCAAGTCACGCAGTAAGTGAAGGACAGGGACTGGGCCTCCTGCCTTCCAGACCACTGCTTTTCTAACACATCACTCAGCATCCTGAGCTGGTGGTCTGGAAGCTCCCGAGTGAAGAAAGCCCATTCTCCAGTTAACGGATGCTCCATCTCCACTACCCTCAGCTGGCCCCAGTCTTAGCATCTCCAGGCAGGAGATGACATTTCATGCCACCTTCAACCTCTCGCTTCTCCCCCAGAAAAATGTCCCTTCTTCCTAGGCTGAGAGGATGGGTTCTGATCTACTGTCACCCCACTGAGAAGGTCCCAGGACCACTGGAAGCAGCTCAGACCCCTAGCCCCACCCCTTCTCCATCCTCCAGCCATCGCCATCAGCTGCTGCCTCCCTCTCCCCTCCATCCCCGCCCTAAGCCTGCCACCCAGTTGGCCGACCCGTGTCCTCCCTAAAGTTCAACTGCACCCCTGCCTCAGAGGACTGAAAAGAGTCAACCATCGCAGAGCCATCGATGAATGCAAGAGAAATTAGGCAGAGCCAGAGAGAGAGAGAGGCAGATACATAATTTATGGTATGGCGGAGTGTGAGTGACAGGCAGCAGCAGGAGGCCTCAGCACCTTATCGATCCTTTCAAAAAACCTGCGAAAGGGCCCCATGCTGAGGGCCAGGGGAGGCATCGAAGGTGCAGGCGGGGGCAAGGCCATTAAGGACGCACTGCGACCAGGCTGGCCACTGAGGGGGTGGGTGGGGGGCTCCGGCAGGTGGGGTGCACACACACACAAACACACACACGCACAGGCCGCCGATCGATGACACCATGTCAAAACATAAAATGCATGCTTTGGCTCTTAAGCCAAATGTGCGTGAGATTTTTTAAAAGCATTGATTCAGGATGGATCAATGGAAATCGAGGCCGATTTTTTTTTTCCCTGTGCAAAAAGGGGGTAATAACACTTTGCAGAGAGGCCCCCGGCAGGGGTGGCAAGAGTAAATGTTCTGTGAGGAGTGCCTTCTCCTCCTCTGCTGGCCGCCAGAGAGCTCTGGGAGGAAGGTCAAGGTGTTTGCCTCAGCTTGCCCTCCTGCAGTGGAGGTGCCCAACAGGGCCAGGGGTGAGGGCATTATCAACTGCATCACCAGGGAGGGAGCTGCCTTCTGTTCCCCGGGTCCTCACTCTGTCATCATACCAGGATGACCCCACACCATCTCCAGTTCCTAAGCAAACTTGGCAGGCTCTACCTGCAAAATACACCCAGGATCCCTGGCTCCACTACTTCCCCCCGATCCCCACCATCTCTCACTTGGACTATTGCCTCGAGGTCCATTTCCCCGCACAGTAGCCAGACCCATTCCCATCTAACCCAGAGTAAAATTGGGTCTCGCATAATCTGACCGCACATCTTCTCCTCCAACATCAACTACCGCTGTCCCTTTTACTCCAGACCCCACTCGGAGATGTCTTCCCTGACCGGCCAACCACATAGTGCCCTCTGCCCGCTCCATCCCACCCCTACCCCACCCCATGACCTTTGTCCACTTTTTCTCTTGGCACTGAACATGATTTATATTATTGTTGCCTGTGGGTTTGTCTAGTTTTTGTCTATAATTTCTTTACAGAATATGAATTACAAGAGAGCAGGGGTCTTGCTTGTCTTGTTCACTGCTGGATTCTCAGAGCTTAGAACAGGGTTGGGCACAGAGTAGGTGCTCAGTAAATACTTGTTGAAGCTTGGGGTAGAGGGAGTGAGAGAGAGAAGGAAGGGGGGGGGGAGGAGCCACAGCCAAGGAGGAAACAGCACCGCATTATGAAGCTTCTGTCAACACAGTTGCTATAAAATACAGAAACACAAAGAAATCCCACACATTTTGACCATTTAAGAAATCCCACCAATGAATATTTCACTGGGGCTATTCATCTATAGCTCAGAGTCCTAACAAGAAACTCTGAATTGAGGAAAGCGAGTTATCAAAAGCTGCTCTTCTTGGGGGCAAGCTCATCTGTCTGCCCAAGTCAAATGAAACTCAAGCAGCATCATAAATAAGCCTGCTCCCCTACCCAGCTCTGTGGGGCAGGGCGCCGTCAAGGCATCATTACCTCTCTCGCCCTGGGGTCCAGGAGGGGAGCAGAGGCTTCTGCCCTAAAACTGTGGGGACAAGGGCTGTGGATTTTCCTAGCATCTCAGGGGAGTCCTGGGCTCCCTGTCATCCTGGGCGCTGGCATCGGGGCCCCCATGTGGGGATGGAGGCTGGAGGCCTGACTTCATTTCTTTGATGCTCTTTCTGGAACCGCCCACCATTTTTCACTGTCCTGAGCACTTACTCCTCCAGGACAGTCAGACATGAAGATGAAATGAATCTTCACCACTCGTGTGAGAGACAGAGCGGCTGAGAGGTAATTCCACCAGCAGACACAGAACCTGGTTCCCCCTTCCTTTCCTCCACCGCCGTGGCCCCATCTTGGAATGAAAAGAGGCCAGAATCATTTTATTTGGCCAGTGCTCACGAAGATGATAATCTAATTATTTCCCTAAATCATTTTCCAAGAGGCGAGTCTCATTCTATGTGCTATTTATGGGATAACTTAACCACAACTTGGAGTGGGGAGGGAAACAGGGATGGGGCAAGGGGTGGGGGGGGGAAGATTAAAAAGAACTTGCTTGAAATGATTCTCTCTCCTTTTACTTTTTTCCCCCCAATTGCTTCAATATGTCTCTCTCCTCTTTTTCCCTTCTCTCTCAATCTCACTCCCCCTTTCCCCTCCCCTGGCCTCTCTAAGTCTGCTGCTCTATCTGTTTTAATAGCCCACCTCTCATCTTCCGGCTCCCTGCCCACTGCATTGGCCCCTAGGCTGGCTAGCAGACAAACCTAACCCCTAATCATTTCTGACAGTAAGATCACCCCTGTGCAGAGCAGAGCAAGGTGCTCACCTTCCCTATCACAGCATCTTACTGGTACATCCTGTGGGTTTCCATTAGTGAGCCCAGATCCTGGAGGAGCCTCGGACACGAGCATCTCACTCTTGGGTCTTTCCTGTGCCAGCTGAGGGTGGCTCCCACCCCTGATCTGGGCCACATCAGCTATTATCCAGTGCTGTTCAGAGTCGGGGAGGTCAGTGTTTCCCTAGATACTTTTCCCCCATACCTAGATGCTAATTTTGTATGATGATCAGTGACTTTCAGGCCTAATGAAGGCTTTTGTCCAGGAGATACAACAGAAAAGCAGAAAGACTCTGGAGCCAGACTGCTTTACTTACCAGCTGTGTGATCCTGGGCAAACGACCTAACCTCTCTGGGCCTCAGTTTCCTGATCTGTATAATGGGGGTAAGCCATATCTCCTTCAGAGGATTCATGTAAGAGTTACATGTGTTAATGCTCATAAAGCACTTAGAACTGTGGCTGACACCTTGTGAATACACATTCAGTGTCAATTACCATCAGTATCTATCATCTCATGTCTCCATCCCACAGAGGGGCTGTCTGGCCTGGACCCAAATAGAAAAGGCCTACCAGTGTGCTGCTCACAAGGCTTAAACCTTGGGCAGATCACGTTCCCTCCTTGAATCTCAGGTTTACTATCTCCACAATGCAAGTACTGATAGCACCCCATTACAGGAGAGTTTGGAAGCTGAAATGAGTTAACACATGTTAAGAGCAAAGATTCTAAACTCAAATTTTGTGAGTTCAAATCCTGGCTCTGCCACTTACTAGCTGTGTGACTTTGGACATATTACATAACCTCTCTGTGCCCCTAGATACTTCATCTGCCTGTCATACTCCCCCGTTCCCCACCTCCTAGGGTTTTGGGGAAGATGAAATGAGGTAATTCATGTAAAGCACTTAGCACATTGTCTAATACCTAGGCAAGTGTTAGTTTTTACTGATTACTCCCAGAAAAGTGTTTCTCATCCACCTTCTGTCTCTGAAGGATTTCTTCTCCTCTCTTCACTCTCTTCCCGTTAGGTGGCTTGGGGTAGAAGTTCCCAGGTTTTTAACTGAAATCCAAATCGTTCTGACAGACTCAGGCTAGTAAGGTTTATCTCTGGAGGCAGAAGGGGGAGCTGAGATGTCCCTGGGGAATCCATGTCAGTGACAACCTGGAGAAGGGGACGTGGAGCTGAAACTCATAGTCCCAGGCCTTGAGGGCTGGTGCTGGGAAAGCCAGCAACTCCCAGTGTGACCTTGACAAACCCCTTCACTCTTTTTTTTGGCCTCAGTTTTCTCATCTGTCAAATGGAGCTGACTGCTTGCCCATTTTTCAGGTTATCACAACACTAAAATAAAATAACCAGGAAGAAAATGTCCTGAGATTGGGAAAGATGCCACAGAGCCCAGAACTGCCTGTTCCATGTGCGGCCTACGGGTGTCAAGAGACAGAGCCTCACTCAAAGGATTTCATGTCTTGGAGGGCACATGGCAGGAAACAGAAAAAGAAGCAACCCCTGGAGTGCAGGACTTGAAGGGCAGCTCCAGCCCTAAGTCAGAAATGCATGCATCACCTGTCTGTACGGGCTGTACCAACCACCCTCAGAGGCTTCTTCAGCCTCCCAGGAAGTATCTTTTTCCTCTACTCTCCCACCTGCTTTCTGGTTTTACTGCCTTAAAACATCATCTTGCATGTGGCCTCGTTTGGCTTGAGAGTCCTCTCTCAACACCATGGGTCATGAATACACTTGCCCCTGGTCCAGGCAGCTAACATGATGGGTTTGTTGGACCAGGTGGCAAAGTGGACAGCATCTGTGCCGTCTAGGGGTGGCTGGTCACTCACCTGTGTGCTCTCAGACCTATCCCACTTCCTTTTCCCACTGTGCACTGCAGTGTAGGGATGGACCCCTGCAAACTACATTTCCCATAGTCCTTTAACAATGGGCTCCTAACTAGGTCCAGCCAATAGGAGGTGCTGGGGGCGGGAAGAAGGGAGAAGCCAGGGTATTCCTCCCCTTCTCCCTGTTGTAGGCAGTGTCTCAGGCTGCAGCCTTTTCCTACTGGCTGGCTGCTGTCCCCACAGTCCCATCTTTGGCAGGGTGGCCTATGCTGGTGGTCACCATTCCTGAGCTCTCATAGCATCAGCTCTTCCCCCTGTCCTTCCATTCCCAGCTGTTAATCTCAGGGTTGCCTCACTTTCTCCTCATTGCTGTTCTAGCTCTTCTCTTTGTAGCAAACTCCCAGCATTCAATGCCCCCGTTGATTTCCCAGAGTGGGTTTTGTTTTCCCGCATGTGCTCTGAGTGACAGGCACAAGGGGCAGCTGCTGCTCAGGCCACGGGAACATTGTCGAAGCCTCCCTCTAGCTAAGCCTGGAGTGGGACGAGGTCTCTCATGTAATCTTCCTTCCCTTCACATGTTTTATTACAATGGCAATTGTTTTGATATCTGTGGGATTCCTATTTTATGACCCTCTCCCCAGCAGGCTCTAAGTTCCATGGTGTCAGAGGCCACGTCTGACTTGCTCATGTTTGTACCCTCAACACCTAACACAGTGTCTGGCACAGAGTAGGCACCCACTAAGGTGCATGATCAAGTGCATGGATGGATGCCTGATGGAGCTGAGATCCAAAACCAGCCCTCATCCTTTCCATCACTCTCATTCTGAGACTGTCAGCCTGGTAGGCAAAGCTGATTATATCCAGGCTGGAGATGCTCCTCATCAAAGTCGAGGCCAAGACCAGTGGGAAAGGATCAGGTAAAAGCCAAAATCCAGATGTGCAAATTCCTTTCAATGAGGCAGATGTGACCCAATGAGTCCATGCCAGGCGTAACCGTTGCATCTGATTCCTCATTTCCATTAAAAGGAATTGTAGCAGGTGCAAAAACCGGAGATTATCCCAAGAATTAAGATATGAAAAGCATGTTAGATCACTAAACTCCAATTAGGGAAATTAAATTGTGCACACTCCCCTCCTGACGCAATATCGGGAGCCTGCATTAGCTCTGGGCTCCAGTTCTAATAAAATTAGAGAATAACACTTTAATTGAATTGTGCTTAAAAGGATCATGCTGACAAATGTGATTGTATCTGGCTGGGATGCACACCTTCTCCAGCAATCATTAAATCCAATGAAATGCCAGTCTCGGGATCTTGACAGGTTTCTGAAACAATCTGTGAACCGTGCTGTATCTTGGAGTATCTAATCAATTTAGAGCCGCCTCATTAGGACTTGGCTGCTAACGGATACTTAAAAATCAAAGCAAATTACTGCACTCCGTGGATAACTAGCTAATCATATCGATACAACATGGCTGGATTGTGTTGCAACAATTCATTTCCTCTTTAAGAAGCCACTGTCACCCATAATTTAGGGATTGAGATTCATAAGCCTGACGCAGACAGCTCCAATGTCAAGGATTTTCCTGAGCTCAGCACCAAGGGGTACATGCCACCCCAGCTAGGGAGGGTAAGATAAGCCAGCCTTTTGATGCCTTTTATTTCCATCCTACCTACCCCCCAAGCCCATTCCTGAATAATGAGCCCGAGGCCCCTGTTGTATAACAGAGGAATTGGAAGCTCAGAGACAAACAGCGCATTTCCTAAGATCACACAGCGAATTAGTTGCAGAGCCAGGATTTGGTCCTTCTCGATATCACATCAAATTTTCTAGTATCATTTTAATAGCAATGCAGAACAGTCATCATTCCTTCATTGATAGTTTACTTGGGTCCCATTTTAATATTCTTACTAGTAATAAACTTCACCGTCATCATCATTATTATAATATGAACAGCCTATATTTATATAGAACTTATTATAAGTTTAATTCATTTAATTCTCTCAATCACCCTAGAAGTATGTTCTATGATTATTGTGGTGAATATTAATGCTGTTCACCCAGTGTTTCCGGCTTTCTCCCTCCAGGACTGCACTTCCTGGCCTCCTGTTATTGGATGGATCAGGAGACCATTTCTGGCCAATGAGTGTGAACAGAAGGGACCTGTTATTTATAGGCCAGAGCACGTTGCTAGTTCAAGATCTCCATCATTCTTTTTCCCTCCTGTTATCAACCAGAGACATTTGGATTGATAGCTACTCTGAACACCATGAACAGAAACTCCTGGCCGACCCACAGTAGACTCGCAGCATGAGTGAGAAATAAACTCGTGTTGTTGGAAGCCACTGAGCTTTGGGGTTGTTTGTCACCACAGGATAACCTAGCTTGTCCCAATTAGTAGAATTATCAGCCCCACTTTACGGATGAGGAAACTGAGACACACAGAGATTCAGTGGCTAGTTCTAGGTCCCATTCAGGCACTATCAGTAGATTTCTCTACAACCCTGAAATCTCCTTGGCTCCTCTTTCTACTTCCCAGCCTCTTGCCTCTTTCTGTGGCGACTCTCTGATACCTGTCTCTGGGCCTGCAGGGCTGACGGGGAGTGGTGGATGCCAAATCTCAAACCAGAGACTCGGGTCTAACCTATTCAGACTACTTACCGCCTGTCCCTCAGCTCAGGCCTGGGCAGATTTAATTTTTGGCGTGCTCTTTGTATAGGCATTTACACCATTGACTTTCTCTTAAGAAGTCCCTTTGGTGTCCTCAGAGATAAACATTGTCTGGCAGGTGCTTTTATGAGAGCCATGCTTTACCAAAGGACTGGCTCTCTGATGGCGAAATTCCAGGCTTGGGCTCCGTGAAGGTCTGGGCAGGGACCATTAGATGGGGACCTCTCTCTACCGCTCCCCCTCCAATCCCCCAGCCTCAGTTGGCAGCCGTGGATGTGAATCTTGGGTGAGGAAGACTGCAGTTCTGTTCTCACCACTGGCCTTGCAGGAGAAGTTCGAGGGCTGGGGCTGGAGGGAAGGAGCCTGAACCCCCAGCCCTAGAAGAGGGAGAGGAGGAAAAAATGTGCAGAAATTGTATACAGCTTCAGGAAATGTCTACCCTCCACCAGCCATATCTGAGTCGGTTAAGACGGTAATTGCAGACCTTCCCCGACACAGAGAGAGGGCAGGGTGGCAGGGCCTGCTATTACCATGTCCTCTCGGGCACAACAGCTTGTTTGCAGGAGGGCTGTGGGCTGCGGGGCGATTGTCTGGTGGCTCCGGGGGCAAGGGCTGCTCCCTCGCACCCCGCCGCCACTCGCTCCTGGGCTCATGCCCAGCAATCCCAGTGACCAGTCCTTGGGTGCCCCTTGCCAGGATGCTCAGAGGAGCTGGTGCTGGGCTGCAGATGTTTAGTTAGGTTCTATTATCTGCTCCAGTTCATGCCTCACACACCAACCCCCGACCTGCCACAGGCCCAGAGAAGGAGAAAAGGCCAGCCCTGCCCCCAGCTGGGCTGCTTTGTTGGAAGACCGTTGGGGCCTGAAGACACGTAACCTGCATCCAGGGCTGGAACCTGTTACCCATCCCCTGGGGGACCCTGCCATTTCCTTCCCCCGTCACATCCTCCATCTTTCCATTTTGAAATGGGTCCCACGAGGTTAGTGCTTGCCAATCCTTTCAAGGAAGGGATGCTTCTCCTGGATGCCCAGATTCAACACCAACTATTTTTATTTTAACATCACTCAGATATTTGTAGGTATGTTGCAAACAACAGAAAGCAATAAGCAGAAAACATATTAATGAAACACTGCAGAATGGCCAACAGACTCTCCTTGGAGACTAGGGAACAAGGATGGAGGCCCCGTAACATCAAATCAAATGGCAGAACGGGTCCTACAGAGCTTGGGGTGGGGCTGCTGCTGGCACAGATGCCAGGGCTGTCTCTGCAGACACCACCCATACTGCACCCCCAATGTAGCAGCTACCACAGCCGCCAACCTCCTCTGGAAGGGTTCTCTGTCATCTCTCTCCTTTTACCCATCACAAGCTTCTATCAAAATCTAAAGAAAGTGCATCTGATTGGTGGACTCAGGTCAAGTAACTGTTCCCTAGCTGCAAGAGAGGCTGGGAAAGCAGATTGCTGACATTTTCAGCTTCTCTATTTGTAAGTGGACCCTAATTCATAAGATGGGATTCAACTGTCATCAGAAGAGCATTCAAATGCTTGGTGACCAAAAAAAAACAGCGAGTATCCTCTGCAAATTACAAATACAAAGCTATCTTATAGCCCTCATACAGCTATATAATGCAAACACATTGATGAATTAAATAAAGATGTAGTTTAAAAGTAGTAATATTCATATTTAGCAATAGTAACATTCAAATTTTAAGACAGATATATTTAAGGTGAAGAATAATGTTTGACCAAAACCAAACCATCACCTGAAATAAGATGATGGCGCTGACTGCTACACCAATGCTCTTTTGAGTTCCTGAAATATTCTGTAATACATTTGTCAGTTGCTTCTCATTTGGCATCTTTTCACATTAAGTTTATCTCTGTTTCTTTTCTTCTCATCCCTCAGTGATTACAGTTGTACTTCTTGACACCAATGTGATTGGAATCACAAAAGTAGACAAGGCAGTGGAAGGTGTGTCAGTTCTCAGTTATAAGGTGGTCATCCCAGTGGTCAGAATATCCTGAGAATAATCATGAATGTGAAAACTCTTCATGGCTCGAGTCCTCCATAATCTAAGGGATTCTCCCACATGCTCGTCCTTGGACTTTGGTATGGTAAACATTAGTCCTGCTTGACAAAATTTCCAGTTTCCTTCCCTTTCCAGGCACAGAGGAATTGTACTGTCTTTTCCCTTTAAAGTTAATGTGGCTTTGTGACTTGCCCAGATCAGTGAATGTGTCACTTCTGGGTGTAAGCATTTCAGGATTAATTCAGGATTCTCTGCTTTCCCTTCACCCTGTCACACTGGCCAGTGATATTCCAGATGGCACCTCTGTCAGCCTAGGTGAATGAACATGACATGGACCAGAGCTCCATGCCAGTATGATAATCATGCAGTATGGTGAGCAAATACATCTTTCTTGTTTTGAAGCACTGAAATTTTAAAGTTGTTTGTTACACAGCATGACCTAGCCTTTCCTGACCAATACACTTAGTAAGGTAGCTGTGTACAATTGCTAAGATACAATTGCTGTGATCTCCTTTTTACACAACAAAGAACTCTGGCACAGAAAGTTTGAGAACCTTGTTCAAAGTCAGACAGGTAGAAAAATTCAAATGTAGGATTTAACTCCCAGTCCAAGTCATTCCAAATCCCATGCTTCTCCTAGCAACTCACACAGGGGACAAGACAGAGTCTCTGTAACCAGCAGGCAAGGCTGATAGAAAACATGACATGTCTCGGTGGCTGGCATATACGTTTCCAGAGCTGCCTGTGTAAGAGCCCATTCTGAGTGCCAAGTACCTTTCCATTTACTTCAAAGTTTCCTAAGTTTAAAAGTGAGGCATTCTGAATGTTTACATTTAAAAAGTTACAGTTCTGAAATTCCTCCCAACAGCCAGGGATGTTGACAAGATGCTAGATGCCTTTGGAGTTGCTGGGCTTCCATTCCAAGAAGACGACTCTGGCTGTAAACCTGTTCACAGGAGTGATGTGTGTCCCCGTGGCTGTGGGTGGCCATGCACCTTGCAGGAGAGGGACTCTTCTTTCTGCCTTGAGGGCTCCATCCACCTTCACTGGAGAAGCAAGCATCTTATCCGGATGCCTGTGAGACAGGTGGCTCAGCAAAACATCAGGGGAGTATTTCAAGTTTGTGGTCACCCCTACAGGATGATATTAGGGGGATGTGCCTGGAAGTAGGCAGGTGTTGCATATTTTAACAAATATTTTCTCCAAATGAAGCAGCATTCACTGGAGGTTCAGAGCGCAATTCTGGGACTCTGTATGCTCAGTACATGCCTCCTGTCACTTGGGACTGGAAGCCACTGGTCCCAGGGCCTGGGGCAACCAGGCTCATTTTAATTCTTATCTGGGAATAAAACACCTACATGCTCATATCCTTGATTTGAGTGGCTCAAGCAACACTTTTTTTTTTTCCTCTGTTTTGGAGGTGGGCAGAAGGGGAGGGCACCAGAACTGTGTCAGGAACATTTGTGAAAGGCTTTGAAATGAAAAAAAAAAATCGTATGTTCTGTCTAGTTCATCCTTCTGGATTATCTGTGCATTTCTTACTTTGTCTTTGAGCTATTTTACATCTCTGAAAGCTGTAGAAAACTAGTATTAATTCAAACGCTTCTTGTCTGTCAGAATGCAAATGAATTTTGTTTGGTCGGAATGCAATTGATTAATGCCATGCAGATGGATTATTTCGGCATCTATTTGTAAGTTCGTTTCCGCTTTCTCTGTTGCCTATATACGTGAGTTCTTTGAGTTCTTCGAACAGCTGTAACGTCTTACTTGTTGCTTCATTAATTAATAAGTTAAATAAAATCTTTGACACATGTTCCCTTTATATTTGTATGTAAATCATGATTTTACCTTTTATATACATGTGTGTGTAACTATACATAGATATGTATATAAATCTTTTAACTAAAAACCCCCAGGGGGAGAAGGAAAACTCTCTGATACATTATACTCCCCTGCTTCTCAGGAGCCTCACACTCACCCTGGAAGAGAGACCGGGCAAGGACTGTTAATTCCATTTTGCAGCTAAGGAAACTGAGACCCAGAGGGGGGACTATCGGATGCCAGAGACCACACAGCTAGAAACGGTGAGGTGGAGAGTTCAGACCGAGGTGTCTTTGATCCTAAAATCTGTGTTCTTAATCACTTTGCCCTATTTCCCATCCAGCTATCCCTCGAGGCAAATGGGATATGAACAGGGTGGATATTAACACTTATCCATTTGGTAAATGATGAAACTGAGGCTCAGAGAAGTTAAATGACTTAGAGGTAAATCTGGGTCCAGAACCCAATCCTGGACCTCTGTTTCCTCGGCCATCTTTATATAATCCAAGTGAGTGTCTTTTTCTAGCTAGGATATGAACATCTGTTCTAGCTTTCTGTTTTTATTTTTGTTTTTTTTTTTTTTAAAGACAGGGAAGATTACTAGGTGGTTTTGGTTCCTAAAATGCTCTCTGGACCTTTATTCATAGAAGCATAAGTGAGACTGGAACCTGAGCCAAAGCGGGCAGCATCTGCCTTGCAGGGTTCAGGACTGGCCCCTGGAAAGAGCCGGCAGCTGCAGGGCTGGCACGGGCCGCTCCTCTGGGGCCGCGGGAAGGTCAAGATCTGTTGAGATCCCTGCTCAGAGGGCTCTGCCCAGGACTTGCTAAGGCAGAGCAGGGTCAGGACTGGGAGGTGTCTAGAAGCGTGGAAAACTCTTGGGCCTTGGGATGAGCCAGGCCTAGGTTCAAATCCCGCTTCTGCCACTTACCAAGTGTGTGACTTTGAGCATTAAATGTGTAACATGAGTTTCTTTATCTGTAGGATGGAGATCATCACCTTAACTTCACGGCGGGACCCCAGTCCAGCCTGCCTTCCTCTCAACCAAGCCCCGTGCCTGTGGGCTGCTTCTGCCCAGAGCGGCTGCTGTTTCTCCGTTCACACATATCATATGGGTCTGTGTGGGAAGAGTCCTTAGAAACATCTCACCCTTCCTCACACTTCTTTCCTCTCTCCAATCATATACCTCCTTCCCTTCTGCAAGATGGCGGCAACTTGTCACAGCTGGCTAGTCATGTTCATTGGTGTCGGCTCACAAAGAGTAAGAATGACCAGGCAGAGGGAGAAAGATCAGAGAGGCCAGGCCCAGCACCCAAGCCCTCCCGCTACCTGAGCCTGAGCTGGGGCCCCGCCCCGTTAACCCGAGTCAGGTTGTGGCCCAAGTGTCTTATTTCCACTTCCTCAAGAAAATCCACCCTAGAGATGCCCGAGGTCTGCCCCTCTATGCAAACTGGCTTTGCTGGGCTGTTGCGTCACCCCTGGGTCCTTATTTTTGACTCCTGCAGACCCAGGTCCTGCGGGAATCCTCTGTAAACTTTACCTCTCGTCAACGGTCCCCGTTCAGGAAAATTGGCTCCTTTGACACCGTTTTAGACAAACCATAATGTGTGTGGAGCTGAAAGAGGTTCTATTTACAAGTCTGCAGGAAATAGCCCTGGGCAGAGGATGGTAATTGTAGGGTGAAGGTTCACCAGGGGCGCAGAGGGGAGCGAGGCCCGCCCTAGGGAGAGGGGGCTGTGATGGCGAAAGAGAGTGGAGGGTCTGCCTCTGCCCCCAGGACCTGCGGGGCAGAAGGGTGGACGTGGGTGTGGAGGTCCTTCCTTCTCTCTCCTCTGAGGATGCTGTCCCCTCAGCACCTCTGTGCTTCATACCCTCTCCCAGAGAGCTCCTCCCCCAGGGGTTAAATGGCTCCTATATGCACATCCTTTGAGTCCTGGTTCATCCTTTGAGTCCTTTGAGACCTTTCCTGATCACCATTTCCAGCCCCCTACATGTCTCTCTCTCACACACACACACACACACACACACTATTTCTTCATGGCACCCATCTCCTCCAACCACACTGATTCATTATTGGTACACCGTCTGTCTATTCCTTCTACAACATGAGTTCCACAAGGATGTAGGCCTTAGATTTGCTCCCCATTGGATTCCTAGTCCCTAGAAAAATGTCTATATGTGGGTGGTGCTTACTCAAAAAGTATTTGAGAATGACTGAAGAAAGGAACAGAAGAGTGAATGAATGACTGATTAGATTCCAACGTCAAGGGCCTCTTAGGTTCCCTCCCCCGATGGGATCCATCTCCCCAGGTAGAGGTGGGCTCCCTCATGCAGTAGACCTTGACTTTCAAGCTGAATACACCACAGTTCTGAAGGGGCTCCCATCAGGTAGAAACCACAGGGAATCACCCAATAGCTATGGTGATCAGAGCCAAAGATCTGAGGCCCAGGAAGTTGGGTGATGTGACCCACCATCAAGGTGTGACCGAGCCGGGGTTCAGAAGGGTCCTGGTCCCCTGGGCGCAGCCACTCAGCAGATGAGAAAGCAGAGAAGAGAGCTATATAGCTGACCAGGGTCCTCGCTTCAGCTGTCCTGGAGGAAGCGGGGCTCGCTTGTGGGATTAGATGTGTGGAGAAGGGGCACAGGTGGTGGGGGCGTGGCTGGGGTCTTCTGGGAACAAGGGAAGGGCTGGCAGGGCCTGGGGAGGTGACGCCATCCTGCAGATTTCTCCCAAACCATCCCCCTGGCAGGACGCCTCTCTGACCCGGCTGCCCTTTGCTCCAATTACAGCTGTTTCTCAACTTCTCAGACATCTGTCCTCCACCTGCCAGCTGTGTGACCTCTGCAGGTCACTGAACCACTGCCCCCCAGAGACTCAAGACTGACAGTGACCATGACTAACATTAGCCCAAACCAAAGTGCTCCCGGGTGGGTTTGAGCCCTCTGCAGCCTGTCCGCAGGGGAGATCAAGGACCAGGCCCTCCTGACCCAGGAAGGGAGGCCGGGCCCGTGACAGGGCAGAGGTTGGTCACCTCAGTCTGGCCTCAGTATTTTTAGCATCTTCCCTCCTTCCCTCCCTCCCACAAGCCACTAGCCCACTCCTTGCCCAAATAACAGTCACCAAAATAGCCCTGGCAGTGGACTGAGGGGCACTGGGAGGGTCTCCTCCCTCCTGCCGGTCAGTCAGGCTGAGCAGAGGCCCCAGGGCTGGGCGAGGCCCAAGCGGAGGCTGTTAATTGTACCTTTGGTCTGAATAAAAAAATAGCTCTGCTCAGGGCTGATGGCAGCACCGGTTCTGAGGAGCCAGGTACCAGCTTCGCCCCAGCCCCTGGCCTCGCTAGGGATGGACGCCTCAGGGCCTGCAGTAGGATGGCACCAGGAAGGCAGCAACCAGGTGGGCACAGCGACCAGAGGGAACATCTTGCTCGGTTCTTCCTGTCACACGAGTTATCCAGATGAAGAGACCGAGGGTCAGAGAGGAGGTGTGCGCTAGGCAGTCGCCACCTCCCTACTGAAGCAGGGCCGTGTCGATAGCCATTTACCTGCTTTAGTTTTCTTTAGCACCGCTCATGCCCTGGCATGGTATTAGGTATCTGTTTGCATCTGTTATCTCTTGCCTCCCCCACTAGAACGTCAGCTCCCTGAGGTCGGGCCCTGGGCTGGCGGTTCCCCTTCATGTCTTCAGCATCTAGACTAATGCCTGGAGTTCAGTAAATTCAACATTAGCAAATCATTTGATGAAAAAGGAAACCACTATGTACAGCAGATCTGGTCCATTCCGGGACTTCTGTCACGCAGTGACAAGCCAGAGGAAGAGGCAGAAACAAGAAGCAAGGCCCCACCGGCACCAAATTCCCCCAGCCAGCCCCCAAACATCAGTAAGATAATCCTCCCCATGAAATCTACTGATTTCAGAGTCCACTCTCTGTCCTCAAGACAGCCCTGGGTGGCAGAGATGGTCCCAGTTAGTCACAATAAACGAAGCTCCTTCTAACTGCTCTATTTATATAACTAACACGGGCAGTTCTGGTAGTAACCCCAGGCACAGTAAGACTCGTTATTATCTCCATTTTATAGATGATGAAACTGAGATCCCAAGAGATAAAAGTGACTTGACCCAAATTGCATGACCCCTAAGTATCAGTGCTGGGATTTGAGCTCAGGCAGCCTGGCCCCAGAGGCTCTGTCTTAACTTCTGCACGTATGGTCTGCTGTCGAACGAGGCCCCTGCTTTAGATAGGTGGTGACCTTCCCCTGGCCAGACTGGACGCTCATCGCCCTGCCTCTGTGAATCATGTCATCAGTGGGGCTTCTCTTCAATGGTTTTTAAAGGGTTTCGTGCATGTCATTTCATTGGCTCTTCATAGCAAGCCCAAGAGGTTGTATTTTTATTCAGTTTCTCCCCGTTTTTCAGAGATGGCAGCAGAGGCCCCGAGAGGGTAAGTGGCTTGCGAAAGGTCACCTTGGGTAGGATCTCTCGATTTCCTCTGCTTTCACGGTGCACCACCCTCTCGGCCCAGACTTGGGCCCAGACTAAGGCATTTGCAGCTATTTGGCCCCTGGGCCAGGGAGGCAGCGCCAGCAGGAGCCCTCATCACCACTGGGTGGCTGTTAAACACATTCTCGGCATTTTATGACTTTGCCACCGTGCCGCAAACTGAGTTGCCTTTACGGCAGCACTAGTAAAGCCAATCATCGAGATAAACAAATTCACTGATAAAAGGTTGGACATCAGAGAGTTCCACTCAAGGGCACAGGCTGCAGACACGTGACACTGCGAGCAGGGTGTGACCTGGAATCACTGCCCGTGGCCCCCAACAGTCCACCCTCCCCAGGAAGGCTTCTCAGGGGGTGAGGGGACCTGGATGCCAGGGTTTTCTCCATGGATCAGTTTGTGCCTTGGATACCTGATCTTGCCAGTGGGGACAAGCGTCTGTGCTTTGGGGTTCTTTTGCAGGGGTTGGTCTGACTAGGATCACAAGTGATGAGACACAGGGTTTTAAGGTTGTGTCTGCAGGGGGACCGCGCCACAACTCTTACCCAGCACAAATCTCCAAGTTTTCAAGGTCATCTTTCAATATCCAATCTGCCTCTATGGTTCCCTAAGCTTTCTCTTTAGTGACTAGAAAACTCAGAGAACCTTTCTCCAAAGTCTAGATTTTTTTCTCTACCCCCCCCTTTTTTTTTGCTCATTCATTTCTTCTGTGTTCAAATTTACCTCCTTTCTTCCCCCCTTTATCATATATTTATCATATATTACACCCTCATCTCTCTCTAACCCCTCACTTGATTTTTTTCCCTTATAATGTGTAACTACTTGACATGAATTACTTCATGTCTTCACGCTCTGTCTCTCCTACTAGAATGTCAGCTCCAGGAGGGCAGGGATCTTGTCCAGTCTGTTCATCTCCGTGTCCACAGAGCTTAGCACAGAGTCTGGCACAAAGGAGAAGCTCAGGAAACATTTACTGAATGTTAAATTCATTTGCCTAGCACACGTGGAGTAAGGCCATCCCATAGGAAACGTCAATTTGCAATTCCCCTCTCAGAATGGGTCTGTCCCAAGAGCTGGTTCGTCCGATGATGATTGTAACGCAGGCCACGGGGACAGCCTTGCATTCCGGGTTGGACAGGGAGGCTTTAGCAAGAGACGCTATTTTTACCTGGGGGTTCAGACACTCCTCCACCTGTTCTGGGAGCCCACAAAATCTCCTCTGGGTTCTTACCTTACTCCCACCCAACTAAACGAAACAGACCCTCTTTGATGAGTGCTATGCACCAAGGATCTGTCCAAGATTTTGTTTGAAGAAAGAGTTCTGCCAAGTAGAAAACAAACTCTTGAACAAAACATTTCTGTCCTTTTTTTTTTGAAGTACAGTCAGTTACAATGCATCAATTTCTGGTGTACAGCACACTGTCCCAGTCATGAATATACACACATATATTTGTTTTCATATTCTTTTTCATGAAAGGTTATTACAATATATTGAACACAGTTCCCCGTGCTGTATGGAAGAAACTTTTTTTAAAATAGAGCAATAGAGCAGCATGTAATACACTAGCAGGGGCACTAGCAAACTTGTCCTGTCAGGGGTCTGGCAGGACGTCTTTTCAGTTTTGTGGGTCATACAGTCCAGGGCAACCGCTCAACTCCTGTAGGTCGAAAGCAGCCACCAACAACCTGCAAACGGTCAGAGGCTGTGCTCCAGAGGAACCTTTTTTTTTCATAAATACTTACATTTCTTGTAATTTTCACATGCCTTGGCATATTCCTCTTTAAAATTTTTTTTCAGCTATTGAAGCATGTGAAAACTCTCCTGAGCTCTCAGGCTGTTAAAAAACAAACAAACAAACAAACAAACAAACAAAACCAGGCCCATGCCGAGTTTGCTGATCTCTGTAGTAATCGGAAAATTTGGGGTCAAGTCCTTGCTAGAGCATCACCTCGCCAAGTAGCCATGAGCAGGTAGCTATGGTAGCCTCTGGGGGCCCATTTCCCCCTCTGGAAAAGGCGGGCTTGGGCCAGAGGGTCTCCAAACTTTAACACCTAACAGTAGAAATTTTGGGAATTTTGCTGGGTAGGTGGAAGGAGACACATTCGCCTGGAGGGAGGGAGGAAGGAAGCTTTTCCGGGGGTCTTCAAACCATGTCACCCGGGAAGAGGAGAGGGTGTCTCCTTGGCTGTGACTGACTCCACTCTCTTCCTCTAGACGTTGAGTGGGTCTTGGAGCCTCAGGGCCCCAATGACCCAGGGACAAAGGGATTTTGGCTGAAACATCAGAAGCGATCATCTCTACCCCTTCCCAACTCCCAGCTGGGGCGCCTCACCATTCAGACCTGCCCCCACCCCCCTTTCCCCAATGCCTTGCTTAACAAAGACAGAGACAGCAGTTGACACTGTAATGTTGAAAATTGCTTGTTTCAGAACATCCCAGTAAACAAGCCCGTCTTTGTTTTAATCCCAGCCTAGCTTACTGTAGTTAATTATAGGAATTTGTGGCTATTTATGTGAACCGAGGACAGGCAAAAACATTCATTTGTCGGCCGTGTAAATGCTGGGTGGGAGTGGGCTCCCAGGACCGAGAGGACCCAGGTAGCATTTGTCCTGGGGGCTGTGCTAGGTGGGGAGGGCCCAGGTGTGTAATTATCCCCTCTGCCCCCAAAGAGAGAGAAGGCCGCTATAGAAAGTGACACCTAATGACTGTTTTCAGCCTACACTGGGTAGCAGGGAAGGCTCCGGTGTTTAGGGCAATTGCTTGAGATGTAAGTCTTGCACCTGCCAGGTGAGCTGGGTTATTTCTGGGCCTGTCCCCCATGGCTCTGGCAAGAAGGAAGCAAGGACAAGGTTTCCCAGGGGTTTGAGGAGTCAGGATCGGGGCCACGGAAGTTCGAGGGCCTGGGTGCCGCCTCTCCTCCCTCCGCTCCAGCCCCCGAGGAGCCACAGTTAGTGAGGAATGTTAACAAAGAGGAGACAGCACTGGCTAAACAGAGGCTCTGCGACAATTCCCGGCCCAAACAAAGCCACCCAGGCCCCCACCCAAATGAGAAAACAAGCCAGGCCTTTGTACACACTGGATAATTATCACTCGCAATTACCCGAGTCAGGGCAGCCGGGCTGTGCTGGGGCGGCAGGCATGGAAGGAGGCACTTCTGACAACGCCGGGCATCTTGGGGTACAAAACCTGCTGCTCAGGACAATTCTCTAGGACACTGCCTGTCAGGGGAAACCCCAGGGGCCCGGGTGCCCTGCTCCAGACTCCCCATGGCCTGGACTTTTGCTCTGGGATGGCTGTCAAGAACCCCGGGATGCTGAGCTCGTCTGCACCAGCCAGCCCACACTCAGTGGGTTTGAGCCCACTGTCTAAGCTCAACTCTCACTCCCTTGACTCCTGCTGTCCATCTCTGAGTCCTCATGTGTTCCTCTTTAGGTGTTTCCTCTCTCTGGCCCCCGATCTTCCTCTTGCTCGCTTTCCTCATCTCTTACCTCCTTGGGATCCAAATCCTTCCTCCTCCAGGAAGCCTCCTGGGAATGATCCACCCCATGTTCATCTCTCCTTGCCTGGCCTTTCACAAGTTAGTGATGCACTAGCTTGCACATGTCTCTTAAGTGAGAGAACGTGTATGTATGTACGTGTACACAAGTGCCACCCTGCCAACTCAGTTATGAACTGAGTAACAATAATCCCAAGGGTTTTAATTATACCCAACATTTACTGAGTGCTTACTATGTACCAGGCCCAGCACTAATGTTTTCCACGTATTTATCATTTACATCTTATGGTCAATTTAAGAGCTACTTCTATTATTATTATTCCTATTTTACACTTGAGGAACCTACGGCACAGAGGGGCCAAGTAACATGTCGGAGGCCACAGAGGGGCAATGATAGAGCTGGAGCCCATGGTGAGCTGGGGCTGGCATGTATCAGCTCACGAGAGTGAATCATGTGCACCTTTTCCAGACTCTGTATATAGTCATATTGGTGCCTTGAAATCAGCCATGAGGGTAATATTCACAGCCTGATGGGAATTAGCAAATGCCACACATAAGGGCTCCTCCCTTCCCCCGAGAAGTCGGCTATCAAACTATTTCCCGGCACACCACGGGACTGGACGCGGGCTGCCCAAATACCAAGACTGTGCTCCCTGCATTACGGGTTCGCGCATTTTGCTTCTCCCCTGCTGATGCCCACACCGCAGGGCAGCTCTGGGCGCATTATCAATGAGCTTGTTCATCTGTCCCCTCAGAAGAGCAGGGGCTGATTTCCAGACTATTCGATGGGGAGAGGGAGCTCGGTTTTAACTTGGACAAGGATAAGACATCGTCCTCTTCTCCGGCCCCAGCTGCCCTTTGGTGAACAGAGGTCCCCGCTACCCCTCTGTGAGCCCGGATCCCTGGGCCACCAGTGCTCTGCGGGGATCAGCGTCTGCCTGGCTTGACCCTGGCGAAGGCCCTGCACCTCTGTCCAGCTGCCAGGCAGAGCCGAGAGCTGCAGACACCAGGCCAATTAGAGACTAGCTTCATCTTTGTTTCCAAAACGACAAGACAAGAAAAGCTGTGGATAATGTTAGAAAGGGTCAAAGTTAGCCCTTTCCCGAGAACTCCAGCAGGGCCGGGCTGGGCCGGACGGCTGTCTCGTGAAGTTATTTTGGTTTCCCCGCCCGGTGTGGCTTGGAGCAATTTGCTGGGTACCCATCGACCGGAGAGGCCAAGAATCTCCTGCGTTGGGAGCTGCCATTTTACACCAGGGTAATGACGGCTTCTGGGCAAGAGAGATCAATAGGGGTAAAAATAGGCTTCCATCCCATCTGGAAGCCCGCTCTGGGTCTCTCGATGACTCGGAGGGACCCCATAAGGAGCCGGGGTGGAAAACGGTCAGGTTTGCCAGACACGACAGGTCTGACAAAGCACTGCAGGGAGAGAGAGGCTGCCTCCCCGAGCCCCTCAGGGTCCCGTAGCCCCCAGACCCAAACAAGGAGACCATTGAAGAGAATTCCATATTGGGAGGGTCCTTGTGGCAGCCACATTCTCACCTGATTTCCTCACAGAAGGGCTCTCTCAGCTGTTCACTGAGCAAGAGGAGTGAGGGACCTCGGCCAGAGGGAGCCAGTCAGCGCTCCCTGACACCAGCTTTGTGATTTCAACAGGCAGGGAGACACAGACTCTCCTGCCCTTAGAGAACTCATGGTCCGGGTGAGGAAGCAGGCAGAAAAGCAGACAGGTATCATACAGAGAGATAGCCCTGCAGGGCCCCTCACTCAGCAAAACAAATAACAAATAAACAAATAAAGACATATAGTAAATGATTATTATTATTTAGGGACCTGCCTTTTTAGAGGCAGCCTCTCACTTAATCCTCATATCAACCCATGAAGCAACAATTAGAAGTATCCCATTTTACAGACAACTACACTGAGGCTCAGAGCTCCACAGTGACATGCCCAGAGTCACCAGATAAAGAGCAGCGGAGCCGGCACCCGAACACTAGCCTCTTTGCCTCCCAAAACTGTAATCTTAACCTTTTGGCCTTAGACCAGGGACTGGCATACTTTTTCAAAAAGGGCCAGATGGTAACTATGTTAAGCTGTGCAACCCAGATGGTCTCTGTTGCAATTACTGGATCCTTCTGTGATAGCGTGAAGGCAGCCTTAGACAATATGTGAAGGAATAAGCATGCCTCCGTTTCAATAAAACTTTATTTACAAAGCAAGTGGCAGGCTGGATTTGGCCCCCTGGCTGTGGGTTGCTCATCCCTACTCTAGTGCCTAAGATATATTTTATTATGAAACCATCTTGAGGGAATTCAACTTTTGGAGCTTGGGAGGCTCCGATAATTTCCAGCATTTTCAGCTTGGTTGGATCTGAACCTTTCACTCTGTCTTACTCTAAACCAGCACCATCTACCAGAAATATAAACATGAGGTGAACATATAGCTTGATATTTTCTAGTAATTACTTTAGAAAGGAAAGAGGAAAAAGGTGAAGTTAATTTTCATAATATATTCGATTTAACCCAACATATCACCATTATTATGATTTCAACAGGTAATCGATACAATAAATTATTAATAAGATTTTATATTCTTTTTTCATACTAAGTCTTCAAATTCTGATGTGTGTTTTACACTGACAGGACCTCTCAGTTCACGCTTCCTTATTTCAAATGCTCAATAGCCACCCAGAGCTAGTGGCTATCTTATTGGATGGAAAGCTCTAAAATGCAACTATGGTATTTTTACTGGTACAAGGTGAAATCTCTGCTATAAACTGAAAACATAAGAAAAACAGAAATGAGAGCAAAAATGCTGGGTTAGTCAAGTTTCTCCAGAGAAAGAAAATCAACAGAAACCAACAGAATATATATAGGTGTGTGTGTATATGTATGTATATATGTATATGTACACATGTGTATATACAATAATACATATGTGTGTATACAGATATATATACATATACAGACACATACATACACACATACATATGTATTTTTTTCTTTTCTTTTTCCTAAGGAATTGGTTCATGTGATTATGGGAGCTGACAAGTTCCAGGATATGCAGTCAGCAAACTAAAAACCCAGGAGGGCCGATGATATAGCTCTAATCTGAAAGCTGACAGCCTAAAGACCCAGGAAGAGCAGATGTTTCAGTTCAAGTTCAAAGGCAGGGGAAAAAAAACATTGTTCTAGCTGGAAGGCAGTCATTCGGGGGGAGGTGTCCCTCACTCCAAATGTCAGCCTTTTTGTTCTAGTCAGGCCTTCAACAGATTGGGTGAGGCCCACCTACCCTGGGGAGGGCAATCTGCTTGGTTCTATGGCTTCAAATGTTAATCTCATCCAGAAACACCCTCACGGACACACTTAGAATAATGCCTGACCAAATATCTGGGCACTCCATGGCCCTGTCAAGTTGACACATAAAATTAATCCTCACAGTCAGGGAAGGCTTCCTGGAGGAAGAGTCATCTGAATTGAAACCTGAATGCAGAGTATTTCACCCTACAGAGATTTGGGCATTGGGGTTCCACGCAGAAGGAACAGCATGTGCAAAGGCCTGGAAAGGTCAGAGTGTGGAGGTGTTCAGACACTACAAGCAGTTCAGATGGCTGGTTTCTGCACTGTCAGGTTGAGATGGACAGGATGTGGACCTGGGGGCAGTAAGCCACAGAGGGGTCTAGGGTGGATGCTGCAGGCTCTGCAGGTCTTAGGAAGAAGTTTGAACTCGATTCTGAAGGCAAAGGGAAGTCATGATGGATTGTAGCCCCTTGATAATCTCCATCAGATATCCCAAGACCTCCCCAAATCAGGCACAACCTAAGTAAAAACTGCAACTCCAGCTTCAAGACCAGCCCTCTGACACTTGTTACTCAGAGTGGCGTCCTCAGACCAGCAGCATCAGGTTGGAGATGCAGAAACTTGGGCCCCACCCGTGACCTGCTGGGTCGGAATCTGCATTTTAACAAGATGCCCAGGGCATGCACACGAGTCTGTGCTTGTGACCTCGGTGATTTGGGTTTCGGTAGGAGGGGGCCTTTCTGAACTCTGCTCTTTACCACCTTCTACATCCTGCCTCCTACCAGCAGCACCGTGGCTCCCTACATCATCCCTGCTTTCTCGGCCCTCCCTTCTGCCTAAAGTGCTCAAAAAACACTTCCTGTTGCTGCCGCAAAGGTGGCAAATTAAAGAAATGCCTCCGACCCTATTTCCTATTCCTTTGGTATTTTAAATATTCCCTGTTTGGATCTCCCAGAGCTGTTTCAGATCTCTGCTTTTCTCTCCCAGGGCAAAAATGATAATGGCTCATGCTGCCGGGGCTGGTGTGTTTTGCAGTAAGCGTTAAACAAGTGGAGACTGGGAGGCCACTGGGAGGCCACTGGCTGGACTTCAAAAGCACCCACCATGTGCACAACCTGCTGGGAACAGGGGCACAGGTGAGGGAGTAGGCATGATACACGGGGGAACGGATTTTCATCACGGAGGGAAGCATCTGATTGGTTTCCATCCTTGACAAGTTCCCAGGCTGCCTGACCCTCATTTGTCATCCTGTTCATTTTCTTCCGATCAGAGATGGGCCATTAAGATGACTTCTCCTCAGATTGCTTCTGGGCAGGGGAGAGAGTCTGCTTTTGTCGCAGAATGCGAGGGACATGGTCACGTTCCTGCTGTGGGACAAAAGACTGGTTTTGTACACATTCTAAGCAGCTTTCCAGCACAGCTCCATACTCAATAAAGATGCCCAGGGTTGATGGTTTAAGCCTTTTTATTTTGTCCTCAAAATATAGCTCCACAGTCTGCTCACAGCAGAAAGACATCCTAGGAAGATGCTTAAAGGATGAATGGAGAGCTATTACACCATTGAGTTTTCTGATTTGTGAAGCATTTTGGGGGACTGTATAAAAAGTACCCCCAAAGAGCACCACTGAACACAATAATGATTATTGGTTGACTGGCTTTTATTTTACTAACATGAGTATTATTTTAAATAATAATTTCCCAACTTAACGATTTATCCTCCCTTGGGATAATATTCTGGGTGAAGAGAGATTGCTCTTGTGATATTCTGCAGACAGATCTTCTGCCCGGATCCAGGGGTATAAGTTTCAGCTGCACAAAAAGAGCAAGTTAGATTATAGTAAGAGTAATTTGAATAATTATTATAATGATAATGCACATTTATTGAGCACATATGATGTAGCAGCGTGCTAAGCCGTCCGCATGTGTTAATCCACAGAATCCTCACAACAGCCTGTCAGTTGACCTTCACTCATAACCATTTTACAGATGAGAAAAATGAGGCACAGGATGGTTAAAGGATATGTCCAGGGTCATGCAGCCTGGTCGTGACAAACTCAGGATTTAAACATGATCGGATTCTGATACCTCTGCCCTTTATCTCCGTGTGGTCCTGCCTCTCAAGGATTTGTACAATTTATTGGATCCTCACAACCACTCTTGAAGAAGAAATGATTATGATCTGTATTTGACAGATGGAGTAACTGAAATTCCAAGAGTTTAGATGAATTCAGGAAGGGCAGGATTAAGACATTAACGCTGGCCTTCCGGGCTTCAGATCTTCTTCTTTTTCTGTTTTCTCAGCAGTGACAAACTCAGAGCCTGGCAGGAAACATCACCAAGTGAAGTGGGTTGGAGAGGGACCTGGGCAACCCGGAGTGTGCACACACGGTATCTGGGTGAGCAGCCCCCATGCTGCTCCAGGTACTGGGTAAGGCTGGCTGGGTCCACAGCGGTTCCCTCTTCTGTTTTGCTAAGAGAAACTGGAAGATCAGATTTAATTTTTTTTTTATTTTTCTCCCATTTAGAAATGTGTACAACTAATGACAGTTTTTAAAGAAAATACTCTGTTTTCAACAAATTGGTGTGTGGATTACAGGCAGCCAACTGGCAGCCTTGTATCACTCATGCCTGAAATGGCTACTGATGTCAGAAAACTGCCTTTTTTCTGTGCTTGAAATAAAGTTAGACCCTCAAACTCAAGGTGGGATAGAAGTTCCTCTTCTCAAGGATGAGCCTGACATTAATGTTCTTTCTCCAGGACTCTTTACACTCAAGGCCTAGGTGTCTGCTGTTCTAGCCCAGGTCACATTGGTTGTTAAAATATTAAAATGTATTCAACCAGTTGGCAAATAGCTGCTATAGCAAGTCCCTGAGGGCCTTCCCACCCTGCGGCTCCAGGCTCTCCAGCAAGTAAAGTGGAAAGCCTGACCCAGCCTGGGCCACCCGGAACCTGCTCCAGAAAGCCTGGTTGGGGGGCGAGGGGGGCATGCAATGCATTCATTAAATAATTGGAGTATCACCCCTGATCCCATTACTCAAGGACCATTTCTCACAGTTGGCTTCCCCCGAAGGTATTTAACGCCAGCCTTTGCCTGGTCTCTGCTGCCTCACTCCCACCGCCCACCAGCCTCTTATCGCCTCTTCCACCCAGACTGGGCTCACCTCTGGCCGGCTCAGCCTGTGCACCCCGCCTCCCCTCGCCCCATATGCCCCCTGCTCCCGGGGGGGAAGAATGGCAGCGAGGTGTTCATCCTGCCGAGGGAACGTCTCCAAGGCCTCCGTGCATTTGATGAGATCTTTCTCTGGGCAGAAAGCAGGGGATCCCTGAGGCAAAGTGCTCATTTTCAGGAAAATGGCAGGTGTTGGAGGGACGTGGGAACTGGTTCCTTCGAATCTGCAGAGCAGGGGGGCGGGGCGGAGCTGCTTATCAGGAGAATTCATACCTCCGCGCAATCAGGGATGGATACAAAGAGCTTCAACTCTATCTCAGAAGCTAGGGGCTGTTCATTTCTATGGCGATCCTTTCATGCGTCTGCAATGTTTTGTCCTCCTTTGGACAAATTGGGAAAAATGATGTAGATGGGAAAATCTCTCCCGGCACCTTCAACCCCCTCAGGGAGAGACTCTGACGCTCACACGCCAGCAAAACGGTTCAGAAAAATCAGTTTTGAAGCCACCTGTGGCCTGGCCATGACACAAACCCAGGGGGACTGGAGAAGCAAGACAGTTGTAGCAGATGGCTACCCTTTAACCGCTAGCTGGGGCACGCCCCTGGAATCACAGAATCACATGTAATGACTTATTATGTCTAGTATTGATGGTACATTTCCACCTGCTAGAATGTGGAATTCTTCAGGACAGGGATGGGTATTTATTTTGTTTCCTGCTGTGTCTTAAGTACCTAGGACAGCACCGGGCACATAGTAGGTACTCAGATATTTAAGTCAATGAATGACTAAATACAACCTTAGAGCTATAAGAGGTTATCTCAACCAAGTGCCTCTTTGTGTCGAAGGGGAGATTGAGGCCCAGAGAGAGAAAGGGATTAGTCTCACAGCCAGCTGGAGACAGAGGCTAGACCTGGGGTCTGTTTTAGATAAAAATATCTGTGAGGGCTTTCATCACAGCCTGTCTAGGCCTTGTCCATCTACCCAACTTGGCCAAGTATTTGTTCTAAGATTGACCATCCAACTGGCATCTTCCCAAATTCGACCTATTCCAGGAGACAGCTCCTCCTGGGAGAGGTACAAGCGGCTCCTCCCAGGAGCTGGTGGTGTTCTGTGTCTTGATCTGGATGCCGGTTACACAAGAGTGTTTGCTTCGTGAAAAATTTTCAGTTTCTGGTATGTTCGTATTTCTGTTTGCAAACTTCAGTAAAAAACATCACCTACATAAGACTAATAAACACACACACACGCACAGCCATTGAAGCTGCTTTTAGATGACCGTAGTAGCACTGATAATATTAATTAATCGTGATTGAGATTTGTTCTGTGTCAAGCACTTTTTTTAACATTTTTTATTGATTTATAATCATTTTACAATGTTGTGTCAAATTCCAGTGTAGAGCACAATTTTTCAGTTTTACATGAACATATATATATATTCGCTGTCACATTTTTTTCTCTGTGAGCTACCATAAGATCTTGTATATATTTCCCTGTGCTATATAGTATAATCTTGTTTATCTATTCTACAATTTTGAAATCCCAGCCTATATCTTCCCACCCCCCGCCCCCTTGGCAATCACAAGTTTGTATTCTATGTCTGTGATTCTATTTCTGTTTTGTATTTATGCTTTGTTTGTTTGTTTTTTTAGATTCCACATATAAGCGATCACATATGGTATTTTTCTTTCTCTTTCTGGCTTACTTCACTTAGAATGACATTCTCCAGGAGCATCCATGTTGCTGCAAATGGCATTATGTTGCTGGTTTTTATGGCTGAGTAGTATTCCATTGTATAAAATCTAACCAAGGAGGTGAAAGAATTATACACAGAAAACTATAAACTATTGATGAAGGAAATTAAAGGAGACTTTAAAAAATGGAAAGATATCCCATGCTCTTGGATTGGAAGAATCAATATTGTTAAAATGGTCACACTGCCCAAGGCAATCTACAGATTTAATGCAATCCCTATCAAATTACCCAGGACACTTTTTTTAAGCTCTTTAACAGCAATTAACTCATTTAATCTAAACAATAGCCATGAAGCAGGACTCTGGGAAATTTTTTCATTTTACAGAAAAGAAATTGAGGTACCAGAGGTTAAATGACTTTCCCAAGGTCATGACTGAGGACATGGCAAGCCAGGGTTTGGACTCAGGTCTGGCCGACATCAGAGCCTGCTTGCTCCTGGAAGCTGCAATGATGCGTGCTATTTACCTAAAGTCTAAAGAAAGTGAAATCATGGATGTTTCAGATCCGGTATCCAAAAGCAAGGAAGCCTCCCTGGAAGAGGAAGAGACTTTGGCCAGATCCTGAGATAAGTGATGTGCTAAAGGCAGGAAAGAAGGGGTCCAGCTCTTCGTGCCCAGCTTTGACAACAGGTATCACTCACCGTGTGTGTGGACACAGGTTGGACACTTTCCCATATATTATTTTAAGTTTATGTGTTCATCCCCATTTCACAGATGGGGAAACTGAGGTGGGGGACTAGAGTGCTGACTTGTCTTGCCCACAGTTACCTGCAAGGCAAGCAGCAGAGCTGAAATTCTCTCTCTGTGTACGCTCGTATCTGGTTCAAATCCATGCTTCCTGAGGTCAGGAAGCAGCTCCTTCTCCCAGGAACCCCTGCCACCCTCAGCTACCAAGATCCCCCTTGGCCTCAACTTGCCCACCTCAGGCTCCTGGGGAATAAAAACCCTCGACTATGTTTCTTTAAACTGATCATCAATTTTCCCTTTATGAAAACTAACGCTGGATAGGAAATGCCTTGAAATATACATCAAGGTGAGGCAAATGGCTTTTCGAGATCAATCCCCAGCACATACGGGTTCAGGAGGAATGCATTTGATTCCCGCTCCAAACCTGGGCCAGGGAGGCAAAGAATAACAGGAGCCAAGCATCAAGCAGAAGCTGGTTTTCTTCTCTGAGTAATCACATCCCCGGTGGCTGCCGAGCAAAGCCACGTGCGGGGCTCTCCCCAACACTGACTCCCCTTCCCTTTCCACACTCCTCTCCTCGAGGTATTTTGACTTAATTTTGTTTATAAATTTGAAAAGCGAGTGAAAGCGCTGCATGATTATAGACTTTATTTAAAGGTTTGATTTAGGTTTCTCTCTGTTCTTATATCAAAGATAAAGTGGAAGCGGTGGTAGCATGTTCAGGTAATGAGATTTTATATTAAAAAGAATAAATTAAGCTCATAAAACTGGAGGTGGAAGGACCAGGAGGGGCTGACACACTCACAGAGGAAACCTATACATTTATGTAATGAGTATTCACCATGATTAGAAGTACAGGTTTCGGCCTGGGTTTTAAGTCAAGAGAAGTCTTTTCCTTATTTCTTTTTAGAAATTGACCCATAAGCCTTCAGGGATGGATTTCAGGGACACAGGAACCAGAAACAACTGTGGAGCTCCACCCTTTACCACTTATGGGCTGTGTGACTATGGGAAAGTGACTTAACCTCTCTGATCCTCCCTTCCGTCTCTAAAATGAAGATCATGTTAGTATCCATGCAGGTCCACGGTAGCAGTTGTATGAGATGGTACATATAAAGTGTACATGGTTAGCACTCAAAGAATGTTAACCAAGGGAACTTTTTGAATATCTTTTTTTTTTTTAATCTGACAAATGGGGATACAGCTATCCATTTAGTAGAGCTATTAAGCTGAGTAAATGAAAGAAGAAAGCAATGATCTTAGTTAAAAAAAAAGTGTTAACTATTCTATTTGTGTGATAATTACTGCTCAGACACTCAACCCAGCTGGGCCCTGGGAAGAACCTCTCTGTGTTTGTCAAGAGGGTCTGAATCCCTCATCAGATGCTCCTGGAGACTAGAGGCTGATAGAAATTGTCAAAAAAATTCCAACCTTCCTTCTGTCCTCTCCCGACTCCACCACCTCCCTCCCCTTCCTTCCTTGTGAGCAATAAAACAAAATACAAAGAACAGGAATCAAATAAAGACTCTGAAACCGAGCCGTCTGTGGTCATTTTAAAACAGATCCTTTTTGAAAAGCCGGGTGACATTTTCCTTTAACGCTTGATTTTTTTTTAATGCCGGCTGCATTTTTTAAGCACCCGGCCGGCTTGTAACTAGCCGAGGCAGTACAGTAGCTGCGCCGACTGGACCATTTGATCATTAATTTATCACAGTTCTAGCAGTTTGTCTGACAGGTGATAGCACTTTCATCTAATGAGCCCACAGCCAGGGTGGGGGCACAGGAGCCCCGGCTGGCCAGCCTGCGGGGTAAGGGCCACGCACACGTCCTCTACCAGCCTGTTTTCACTCCAGAGACTGCTGAAGGCCCAGACAATGGCTGTCTAATAGGGCTAGGGTCCTGCCTAGTGGATAAGGCTTGGAAGTGGGCCAAGGACAAGAGGAAACTATGGGAGAAATCTCGGTCTTGGCCAGGGAAGAGCCAGTGCATCAGTCAGGACAAGCTCGGTTATGCTGCTGTAACAAATACCTCCCCAGCTCAGAATCTCAGACTTCCTAGAGCAGAGATGACTTTTCAATCATGTGACATCTGCACTGGGTGGGGGTGGGGGGGATATCTATTCAACACTGTCTCCCTGGGGACCAAAACATAGCAGGCTGTGAGCCATCTCAAAACTTCTGTTTAAAGTGATGTCACGTCCTCTTATGTTTCATTGGCCAGAGCCACTCACATGTCTACAGACAAGTTGACATGAGCAAAGAAGTGTGATTGTACCATGCGCCCTCAAACAGGAAGACCTGGTATTTGTCAATAGCTCTGATGACTATCATTGTCATAAGTTCTGTTCTGATGAAAAGCTCTGCCTCCCAGTGTATACTGGATCCTGGGATCAATCCACTTTTCTTCATGCTCTGCTATTACCTTCACCCACGCTGCCATTTCCTCTCATCTCCAATACCTGTGCTCTCTCCCAATGCCATCCTTAGACTTGTTCTGGGTGCTGGGTCTCAGTGGGTCCTGTGCTTTGGAGTCATTTTCTTGAAAATTTGTAAGTCTTAGTCCCCTTCTAATGCCTGGAACCAGTTATGGCTGGCAGTGTCACTGGGCACCCTGAGTCCACACAGGGACTTGTTTAGGCTATGGTCCCCATCTCTCTCCTTCTTTGTGCCCTCTCATCCCCCTATCCCTCCCCAACACACACACTGAGTTGATCAGATGCCCCAAGGAGCTCCATAATGTATACCTATGGGGTCTTCCTGGAGCCTGGAGCCTGGCCATGGTTCCAGGAGGGCAGTCTGGCAAGCAGATCACTCACACTAGCCAGTGTAGTATTTGTTTTGTGGGATCCTATGAGATCTGGCCACCAGAATGGTGCTGACTCACTGATTTTGGGTGACTCAAATTGTTTCTATAGATAGAGGCCCTGAAAAAATATTTGCCCAGGGCCCTGCATACCCTAGGCTCCCTAGGCATAACTTTCTCCCTCCTTCCTCTCTTACCCTATTTAGATCTATACTCCACCCAGCAGCAGAGAAGACTTTTAAATTCCTCCTATGGATTCTCATCTCAGTGAGCAGACTTCTGATGATGGTCCACAAGGCCCTACATCATTGGTTCTCACCCTGGTGTCCCACAGAATCACTCTCCAGCTTTTGAAACAAATTGTGGTCTGGGGCCCATCCTAGACCAACTACATCAGCATCTCAAGGGCTGGGGCCAGAGTACGGTATGGTTTAAAGAGCTCCCCACGTGATATGCATAGCTCTGTGTGAGAACCTCCAAATTTCATGATCTAGCTTCTCATCTCTCTTCTCATATCCTTCTCTTCCTCATCTTATGCTTTGCCACTCTTCTTTCATTTCCTCCAAAGTGCCAAGTTCTCCCCCTGCCCAGGACATTTGCATGTGCTGTTCCCTCTGCTTGAAATATCCTCTCTCCTCAAACACTGTCAAGGCCTCTGTTTTCTCACCATGCAGCTCTCAGCTCAAATGTTACTTTTACGAAGATACCTTTCTTGACCCTCCAAGGTAGTGTCACCCCTCACCACCCCTCACCCTATCATTTCTGGAGTTGTGTTTATTATCTCATCATTTCTTGTTTATTGATTTGGTGTTGTTTATTATATATTGTGTGTTTCCCTTTACTAAAATATACTTCAGGAGGGCAGCTACTTTATTAGCTTTGTTCATCCTGTGTCTTCAACATTCTCCATGCCTGGCATCTTAGTCAAGAAATAGTTATTAAGTGAATCAATGTAAAGATGAGTATTTATAGAGCATTTTCTGAGGTTTGGTATCGGTGGATTATTTTCAGAATTTCCTTCTGGAAAAAGGTTGTCTCTCTTGAACAACTGGTAAGAATGGATTTTCTTTGAACAGGTAATTGTCTGGATTGTGTAACTTCGGAATAATAAATTTAGTCCTGAGCTTCCTGGGATCCAAGGCAAAAAGGGTCAGATTAACCACAGAAACTATGTTGGTCCGCGTGGCTGGTATATTTGCCTCTTCCTTCTTCTTCCTCATGGTCTTTGATTTTTCCATGTCTATTTTCACAGCATCTGATTACAAGCTGTCTCAAATCCTTTTTGGAAGCAGGCAAAGTATAAATAGCTAGGAACACAAACAACTGATTCATGTGTGTAATGCCTATTTTACAGACGTGCAATACAAGTGCTGGGCAGGTGGGGTGGCTTGTCTGAGGTCACCCAGACTGGCTGAGAACCCACATCCCTTGAATTCCAGACCAGTATGCCCTCTTCTGAATAACACCAGAGGGGCCCTGCCCTGTGCTTTGTTTTGGCTCCTAGAAGTCCTAACACAGTGTTGAGGATCTCATATTATTAGTACTTCTCTAAGGAAACTGAAGCTCAGAGAGATTAAGTAATACTGCCCAGGGTCAACCAGCAAGTTAGGGATAGAATCACGCCCCCAGAGGGGGTAGCTAGGTATAGATTAGACGGCATTATCTCTACCCCAGCAATGGGCTTAATTGCTTCCTGATAACTCGCTGTGTTCAGGGATGAGAAGCCAGCAGTGACATTTGCATAGCTGGGAGAGGAAAAATGGAGCCTTTCTCTAATTATCTGCTCAGTGGCCATAATTGCTTTCCACGGAAATTGTCACCAGATAGGTAAATGCCAGGGAAAGAGTGGGATGTGGCGACCATCTCTGAGCTCACTCAGCATACTGCTCTGACAGATGGACATTCTAGGCACAGACCCTTTCACTGAAAGGAGTAATTATGAGCTGAAAGCACCCCACAGCTCTTCCAACACGGAAGAGGGAGAGAAAACAATACAATGAGAAGGGAGCGGACATGGTTTTGTCAATCACCTAAAAATAATTCCTGCCAATGACTGAACTCCTGCCATGTGTCTGGCAATGGACTCCATACGTCTGATGTGGTTTTTAATTTGATTTTGTCTCTTCAGAAGGCGTTACTGTTTCTGTTTTACACAATGGGAAACTGAGGCTCAGAGAGCCTCGAGTGACTTGCTGGAGGCTACGCTATAAAGAGAAAGGCTCACGCTGGGCTTCTTGAATGCCAGGGAGTGTTCCAGTGCTTTCTATTAGTAAACTCACTTCCTCAGCACACGGGTCCTCTGGGATAGGGGCTATCACCAACCCCCTTTATAAGTAAAGGATCTGAGGTGCAGAGGGAGGGTGAAGCCACCGGCCCAGAGTCACAGTGTCTGTGCCAGGTTTTGAACCCCCACCCTGGGAGGCCAGTCTGTGCTCCTGAGTCATGTGCTCTGTAGAATCTTAACAGATGACTCCTTGGGCTTCAACTTGAGCCTTCCCAGCTCCAAGGTCCCCTCTTTTCCATGTCTCCTGAGGACTTCACAAGTGGTGGCTTAATCTGACTGGAGACCCAGAGCGGGCCCATCCAGCTGGTTGCTGACATGAATGGGAAACGGGACTCTGTGTACAGTCCCCTAGCTGGGGACGCTCCGGGGGCCCGAGTGTCTACTGCACCTGAGGCAGTGTCACCCTCAGATGGTGGTGGCCCAGTCCAGTGACAAACACCCGAGGCAGCGTCACACTCAGACGGTGGCAACCCAGCCCAGAGCATCCAGCTCTGGCAGTTCAGTGGTCCAGGGCCCAGGGGAAGGGGCGGATGGCCCAGTGGTCTGAGCAGCACAGACAGTCTGGGCCTAGTGACAAACCTGGAGCCGGATGGAGGTAAACTTTAGGCAATTCATTTAAACAGCTGTACAGATTTCTTAATGCTGAAAAACAGGCCGGTGATGGGAACACACTGGATCCTCTGAGAACTCGGTTTCTCTCCACTTGGCACGAGTGCTGGAGGCAGGGTTGGCACGCGGAGGATGGATCAGTGGGAGAGCAGAGAGGGCCCCGTGGCCCGTCTCGCCAGGAGCCTGATGCCCTGACCGGCGGTCCTCTACAGCGGCAGCGATTCCACACCCCTCTGCCTCCCACCTCCAGGTCAGCCTCCTTCCCGGGGTGTCATCAACAATGTTCTGGGTGTGGAAATGGCCTTCCTTCTTTAAAATGCCCCCCAAATCCAGGCTCACTCATCTCAGATCACATACAGAGTAACAGAGGCTGTGCCCCAGACCTGCTTTCCCGAGCAATGAAGAATAATTCATAATCGTTTATAATTAGCACACAGCAGCGGCAGTTTGCACGCCCAGCCCCTGGAAAGCCGGTTTTGTTCAGAAGGCCAAATCTGCCCCCTGCAGTTCTGTGCGCAGGCTCTGCTCTCCAAGTCCACTTCCCAACGCAGCACAGAAGGGAACATCAGCAGACTCCAGGGGCCAAGTGGTCCTCTCTCCGTCCTTCTCACAAACACTCTTGACCCTGGGGTCCCAAGATAGCTTTTGTTCAAACGTATACGGTTTTACTGTTACCCGACCATCACAGTCTAAACGGCAGCAGTGGGCACTGCCTCACTCGACAACGGTGCTCTGGCTGCGCCGTGGTCCTCACCTGGGGGCGATTCCGCACCTCTGCCCCCAGGGGACATCTGGGATGACTGGAGACACTTTTGGTTGTCGCCTTGAGAGGAAGGTGCTGCTGGAATCTAGTGGGTCGAGGCCAGGGAGGCTGTTAACCATCCTACAATGCAGAGGGCGGTCCTCCCACCAGTGAAGAATCATCTGGTTCCAAATGTCAGAGATGGAGAAACAGGTGACAGCGATCGTGACAGGGTTAGTCAGGTGTTATTTGCTTGTTCCTTGTTAAAGCCACTTTCCTTTTAGTAGATTCTTCGTGCCCATGAAGAGCTTGCTAAATCCATCCCATTGCATCTGAATTCCACATGAAACTCCCCCATAGTCTTTGCACGCTGACATCACCAGCCAATGCTGCCTGAAGCTATAAAGGATCACTCTGTCCCTGGTCAGTAAGCCTAGATCTTAACCATTGTCTGCTAATTGTCGTTTCTGGTTCCGGACACCAGTTACTCCTGGGGGTTTTGGCCGAAAAAGCAGTCTCCGGGGAGGTGTCTGACCTGTCTGAATAGTCCATGGCAGAGGCAGTTTTTTAACTGGTTGCATGTTTGAAGATATGTTTTTATACTGATTAACCAACTTAGGATACTGGCAAGGATTCCTCAAAAAAAAAAAAAAAAAAAAAGCATCACCACATAATCCAGCAATTCCACTCCTGAGTATATATCCAGAAGAATTACAGCGATTCAAAGAGGTATCTGTGCACCCATGTTCACAGCAGCATTACTCACAATAATCAAAAGGTAGAAACAACCCAACTGTCCATCAATGGTAATCAAAATGTGATATATATATATATATATATATATATATATACACACACACACACATATATATTTATATGTCACTGGAATATTATTCATTCTTAAAATGGAAGGCAGTTCTGACACATGCTACAACATGGAGGAACTTTGAGAACGTTATGCTAACTAAAAGAAGCCAGTCCCAAAAACAGATGAATACGGTACAATTCACTTGTATGAGATACTGAGAGTAGTCAGAGTCACAGAGACTGCAGAATGCCAGTTTCCAGAGGCTGGGGGAGGGGGAAATGGGTAGGTGTTGTTTAAAGGGGATGAAAAAGTTCTGGAGATTGGGTGCACCACAGTTTGAATATACTTAACACTACTGAACTGTGCACTTAAAATGGTAAATTTTATGTTCTGTGTGTTTTATCACAACTGAAAAGAAAAAGGATGCTGCCAAATACGAGCCAGGCACAGACAAGCCAGGACGCAGCAGATTAGCAGAGCAGCCTGGGGACATAGGAAGAGAAAGGGATCAGAGTTCCTTGGGGGTGGGGAGTTGGTTAGGGGTTGACAGTGGCTCAGAGCATCTTGCAGATGCTTAGGGTAGAACAACTTGTCTTTCAGGGGCAGTGTCTGCGATCTGTAGAGCCTGATGGAGGGTGGCCCTGCTTGAGCTGGGGAGGAGGAGCAGGGAATTGGGAAGAGAAATGAACTCCCCTGAGAGCCTCCTCCCCACCCTCCCAGCCATCCCAGTGCGGAGTGTGCCTTCCCCCTAGAATAAAAGCTCACTCAGGTAAGGGCACTGCCAATCCTGTTCAGCATTCAGTCCCCAGAGCCAGGAACAGTATCTGGAACATAGCAGGTGCTCAATAAATGTTTCCGTAATGGATGAAAGAATCCTCACTCCTGCAGCCCAAGTTGTTTTCCTAAAAGTTATCTCTGAATGTCTCAGTCTCCCGATCTCCAACTTCCCATGGCTCCTGTACAGAGTGGAGGCTGGATGCCTTCGTGCAGTGCGCGAGGCTTTTAGCATTCTGAGCTGTGAGGTACCAGCCTTATCTCATCTCATCTCCCCCTCCAGCCTTCACCAATGCCCAACAGTGCCCTGGGCTTTCTCACCCACGTGACATTTTATTTTTTTCACAAAGTTTTCAGCTTCTGCACAATGCTAGAAGTTCACATTCTCCCAGGCACAGCAGATGCCAGGCAGAGGTGGGGTGGTATTCATGGGAAAAAGACACAAGCCTCCAAACTTTGCTCTATACCACTCGACTCAACACCATCTAGCGGGATGGTGGGAGGGGAGGAGGCAGGGGGTGTGGCTGGCTTCTCAGCCTAAGGACCAGCTGCCAGAGTCTAACCCGTGCTGAGATCCATGGATGGAGTAGAGGAAGGGAGGCAGCCAGTGGCCAGGGTGCTGCTGGAAACCAGCTTCACAGCAGCCTCCCAGGACTGGCCCTCTCGCCCTCTGCCAGCGCCTCTGCGCAGGCTCTGTGATGGGCATCAGGGTAGGGACAGCGGATGGCCCCCGGGCTAAAACAGGACCTTAAGGGGAGGGCCCACCTTTGTCTAGGTGGGAGCCCCTAGCAGGAGGCCAGGTCCTGGGGGCCTCAGTAAAGACAGTGAGAGGCTAATAAGGGCAGCGGGGCTTAGCTGTCAAGAACGCAGGCTCTGGAGCGAGTCACACTCAACTTCAAACCTGCACTGCACCATCCTCCGTGATCTTGAATAGGCTCCTCAACCTGTCTATGCCTCAGTTTCCCCATCTGTAAAATGAAAGTGGCAGTTGTACCCACCTGACTGAGCTGATGTGAAGATTCAAGTAGACAACGCGAGGAAAGGCATCTATTGAACACAGGTATCTGTTTAGCTGGACACACATAGTTATTGCCTATTGTCATTAATGTTGATTTTCATGTTTGATGTAATCACAATAAGTATTTGCGTAGCACTTTTGAGCTAACAAGGAAGATGAACACCCATTGCTAAGTTAGGGAGTTGGGCAGGCTGGTGTCATCCTCCCCACGTTATGCAGGGAGGGGATGTGGGGGAGGGGAGCTAACATTCTTGAGCATCAACACCAGGCAGACAATAGATATACATCATCTTTTAATCCTCTTAGCCACACTGGCTGGGTGATAGAAAGGTGCCCATTTTGCAGATATGAAAACTGCGGCTCAGGAATGGGTGGGATTTGCCTCTACTCAGGAAGTGGCAGAGTTGGGCTAGGACCCCAGATCTGTCTGACTCAAGCTGGTGACTATGCCAAGAGTGCTAGAGGCAAGAGGGGGGGTCTGAGGAAAAGGAAGGTCCGCCTTGCATTTGTGCCTGGAGAAGTGGGCTCTCCAAGCTCCTGGCCCTGCCCCTGCCCCACCTTGCCCTTTCTCCAGTAAGTGGGGCTGGCAACAAAGGTGGGGAGACCACTGTGGGCTGCAGGTGGGGCAGGGGGCTGGTCAGTAGGGCTGGTCTTGGCCCCTCCTTCCTCCTGGGATGTTGAGAGGCCAGACTTTGGCAGGTCTTCTGTGCCCCAGAGCCTCCTCCCCAGACACCAAGAGGGCACTTGATCCCAATTACAGAAAGTGGCTGGGTCAGCCGTCACCTCGAATGATCCAAACGCCTCAGATGGAGGCTGATTAATACCCACACAGCACTTGCCCAGTCTCGGCCTTGAATTGGGGAGCTAAGGCCCTCCTGGGCCTTAGCCTTGTGCCTGGATGGGAATAGTCACCTTTCGTCAGCCTTGGCACTGCAGAGGGGTCATTGAAGGGGATGAAGGGCTCTGCGCCTGTGAGCAGAGCATAAAGGTCATGCCCTAGGTCTGTGGACGTGTCCATGACCTTGCATCAGGGTACTGGAGCCTGTCCTCTGTTCCCCACCAGCTGGGCTAGCTCCCAAGCCTCGGCCTTCTCAAACTCCCCCATGGCAGCTGGACCACAGCTGGCAGGGGAAAGGGACCCTTAAGTTCAGTAAAGATGGGGCTGACAGTTCCTGTGATGGGGAGTGTGTTCCCCATCCTTTTGTCTCATCATCCATAGCTTCCAGATGAGCTTTGCAGGTGGGCAGCACTGCTGGGTTTACATGGAGTGAGAAGGTTCTGAGGACAAAGAAGAGAGCAGCCTGTGTGTGCAAGGCCAGGGACAGGGAGGGCTGAGTCATCCAGGGAGGCCCCGGGGAGGCTGAGCTCCCACACGCCCTGAGCCACACATGTCAGTTGGCCGTGGCAGGGTCCTGGGGCCCCCCGCGTGCTTTCTTATCCACCTTTCCCCTGACCCTCAGCCGGGCCTGGGAGAATAATCCCCATTTGATAGATGAGAAAACTGAGGCTCAGGGAGAGAAAGCAACTTGTCCAAAACTTGGGACATGGGGAGCTGGAGGTAGAATGGCTCCTGGACCATGAGGCTGTCCAAGCCCAGGTCCTGAGATGGTCCCTGGGTCACTGGCCTGGTCTCTTGGCTTCGGCACACACCTGATTGTGCCCTTTGCTCCCAGCCCTTATGCCCTTGCCCACCTTTGGCTCCAAGGTCACAGCTGATGCTCACACTCTCTTCAGCCTCAGGCCACAAGGTGTACCAGTTTCATGAATGGGTGCTACATTGGGGTTGGTTGTTAGGGTACTGACAAGAAAATGTGGGTGGAGTCATTTGGGGAGTGAGCACGCAGTGGGAGGGCAACACCAGGACCCCTCACTAGCTCATGCCGTGCTCTGGGCTAATTAGCACAGGTGCACCTTCGTCAGGGCAGATGCAGCTCCTGCACCAGGTACTTGGCTGGGAGAATGAAGTAGAAGCTGAAGTTCTTCTCCTCAGCTTTGTTAGGGATGCTCTGGTACAGTGAACAACCTGCACAACCGTGCACTGTGGTCCTGAGGACCACGATGCCCCAGAGCAGGGAAAGCTGACCCTTCTCACCCAACCTATTCCTAGATTCCTACTATCTCCACTATCCTTAGATCTGAGCCTGTCAAGGGTCCTTGGGCCACCATCCTTGAAGCAGACAGGTTTTCTGGAATTGGAGAGGCTGGAGGGGTTGAATAAAATCACTTCAACCCTCCTCAAGGCAGAGTCACGGACACTGAGTCCCTGAGACAGTCATGATCTGACCATGGCCATCCAGGGCTTCTGCCCTGTAGCATCACCCACCAAATGCAGGCCCAGCCTTGCCCCTGCTCCTTCCCAAGGAAAACTGGAATTAAGGACTAACAGGAGGGGCTCTTTCCCTCCCTGCTCTGCAAAGTCAGGTTTTGATTATGGTTTATTGCAAGGCTGCATTCCATTCAGAGCTTTTCAGAGAATGAGTCCAACTCTTTGGCTTTGCCTGGCCCTAAAAATAGGCTCCAGCTGAGGGGTTCCTTATCCCTTCCTCTCACATGGAGGAAGGAGCACTGCCTGCCTTTCGTGAACTTGGGCAAGTTCCCCAGGCTCTGGGAGCCCCAGTTGGTAGAGCTGTAGGATGGAGCCTGTGAGGGACCATCCTTCTCTGGGTAAGATGAGACCATGGAGGAAGGCAAGCACGGATGCCTTCAGCATAGAAGGTACCATAGCAGGTGGGACAGGGTCAGGTAGTGACACGGGAGTGACTTTAACCTCTAAGGTGGTTTATCAATTTGTCCCAATATTTTAATCATCTTAAGAAGATGAAATTGGCCCAAGCACCATGGATTTACCAAAACATTTTTGAATCTTGCTCTCCCCGAGGACAACCTCCGAGATTTGGAAAATATGAACACAAATAGGCAGAGGTTCCAGACAGAGGCCACAGCAGAAGCAGGGCACTCAGATGATAATATTTTATCAGCTAAGGAGTAATGATAAGGAGAATATGGGTTTCTTTCTCTTTTTTTTTTCTATCTCATTAAAGAAATTAGATGTTTTCCTTACCTGCCATTCTCTTAATTCTCCGAGGTAGAGTCTTCACTAGGAGGGGTTTGGAGACGCTTGATCAGTACCTGCAGTGAACCTTGTTTTTCCCATCTGTGAAATGGGGCTCTCTAGGCTCTGCCGATTTACAAACTCTGGGTGAGAAATGCTTTGGAAACGGTCACGTGCTCTAAAGACGAAAAGAAAGGGAACATCGGTGGGTCTCAATTGAGTGTCCACCCGGCTGAAATTTTGATTAAATTTTAATGACACCAGGAACACATGACTCTATGCAGATATACACATTACAGATTAAAGTTCCTTTGACCACTGTCTCCCTGTCCTGGTCCTCTACTCCATTCCCCGGAGACAATCCCTGGTATGACACTGTAGTGAATTCTTCTAGACATGTTTCTGTGTGTCTACATACCTGTGTATATACTTGTGCAAATATATGGTGGCGTTTTGTTTTGATTTGCTATAAATCGGCTCAAAGCATCATGCTTCTTTCTGCCCACTGACATGCCTTCCCGACTGTCCCTGGTGAGACTACATAGACCTACATTATCCTTTTTCATGGCTGCACAGAGTTCCATGGCATGGGCACGCTGTGGTCTAATCAGATACTCCCCACCTGATGGACATATAGGTTGTTTCCAGTTTTTCAACTGTCATAAGTCAAGTTGTTGTAACTTCTCTGCACACACTTCTTTGGACACAGTGATGTTTTTTTCTGGGGGTCGCCATGAAGAGGTGTAATTTCTGGGTCATAGGATCTATGTACATTTGAAATTTCAGTAGCCACTGCCAAACTACTCTCCAAAGTAGCTATGCCCACTCCTGCTCCTCCTGGTAGTGGCTGATGGCAGGGGTTTAACCCCATCCTCCCGAGATCCTGATGTCAGTACTCCACGGAGACCTGACAAGAGGAGCCCAGCTGTGCCCAGCCTGGTGCCATACCCACCCCGCAGAGTGAGGCGTCTTCAGGGGCGAGGTCAAGGATCAAAGGGAGCTGCCTACTCAGAGCCAGCACTCACATTTCTAGATGATGCTCTAGGTGCCTGGAACTTGTAACTTCTTGCCCAAATGGTCCTTCCAGGGCCTGTGTGGGTCTCTCCTGTGAGTCTATCTCTCCAAAGGTGAGCTACACACCTGGTGTGTGCACCCCTGGGCCTGAGGGGATGGCAGTGTGTGGACAGAGCTGGAGGGATGGCCTGGGGAGTGAGAAGCTCCTGATACACATCCAGGGCAGAGAGCCACAGAGTTGTGGGAGGAATGTTAAAAGCGGGGGCTTCTTGACTTTGGCTCCACAAATGTTCTGGGTGGTTGTGGTGTTGTCTACCTTTGAAATCCGGGTCCAACATTTTCTAGCACATTTACTTCTCTCAACTCTGTGTGTGTGTGTGTGTGTGTGTGTGTGTGTGTGTGTGTGTGCGCGCGCACGTGTGCTGGGGCTTGGTTTTTCCTCTTTATACAGAGGTTAGGAAATATGCCTTGAAACTGACCAGCAAGTGACAGGAGCCCAGACCCATCTGACTCCAAAGACCCACTTGGTCCTCACCTCCAGGTCGGGTTCATCACCATTCTTCCCCTCTACCCTAATTTCCAACCAATTTGATTGTCCCCCTAGAAAGGGCTCCTCTTCTCCCCATCTCCAGGAAGGCGGAGCCCCACGTCTGGGGTGGGGGCTGCCTCCTGGGACTCATTTCCAGCCAACTCGGAGCACATCAAAGGGGCTCCTTCTCAGGAAGCACGCTTTTCATGGAAATTAAACACACTGAGCAGGTGTCTCTCCTTCCCTGCCCCTCTCAGGAGAGAGGGGCAGCGGCTGCAAGGGAACTGAAATAAACGGTGCAAATAAACCTCGGCGCCCGTTAGCGACAGCTCCCAGAATTTAAAGGGACACGTAATCACTCCTAATACACATCCAGGGCAGAGAGCCAGATGTCGCTGATGGCAAAGAGCATCGTTGGCAGGGAGAGGCGCGCACAGCCCGCCTGGCTCCGCTGACAGAGTTAGGGCCTGCTTCCTGAACCATCTCCAGAAACACGTGGTCCTCTTCCTCCTCTTCCTGACTCACCATCACGGGGAGGGGCCTCTTTCTCTGGAAGGCTTGGTCATGCCCCTCACTCAGTGCAGGGACGCTTCCGCAGCTCAGCTCATGGGATCCTCCCAACAACCCCATGCAGGAGGAAATATTATCCCCATTGCACAGGTGAAGAAACTGAGGCTCAGAAAGGGCAACACTTGCACATTTATGACAAAATGCAAATGCAGGCCTCCCTGACTCCAAAGCCAAGGAGGGCAACCTCCTGGAATGCCCTTTGCCCCAAAGCACAACGTCCTGAGGGGCTGAGCTCACGGGCAGAGGGGCTGTTGAGAACCAAAACATCCCACACTCACCCAGAGCAGCCCTCCACACCAGCAGGACTTGCCTGAGGATGGGGGTCCACCTACATTCAAGCCCCTGGATCCCATTCCTCCTGCCACCTAGTGATCCTTGGACAAACAAGACAGGAAGCCCTGAAGAATCCTACTCACTTGTGCCCAGTGAGGGACACAGCTGTTAGCTCCGCCCTGTGACTTACGGAGCTTCGGCTCCTCGACATCTTCCCATCTTCCCGGTGGGCCTCTGAGGTGCCACCGGTGCTGAGTCATGCTGCTGGGTTAAGCATTGCCCTTTGCAGCTCCTCTTTGAAAAGGCAATGAGTCTGGAGACACATTTACTCTCTGCCACCTTGGAGTGACTTAATTTGCATTGACAGAAGCCTCAGGGCAGCACGGAAGCTCCTGGGCCCCTAGTACAAATGAGAATGTGTGCTAAGAGGAAGGAAAACAGGCCTTCTCTGCATTACTGGGGGCTCCCAAGCCCTCGTGGGGACCCAGGGCTGGATTGGCTCTAGAGCAATTAGACCACAATGAAAACCAGCCAGACTTGTGATGAAGCCTGTTTTATGCAGACATTAGAGACCAGGGGCTCAAGCGGGACTCACAATAGATCTGGAAGGACAGGAGGCAACTCAGAGAGATTAGACTCAGAGTAGGGGAGTGGCTCACTCAAAAACACACAGCACAGACGGCGCTGAATCAGAACATCTTCGCAGGCACAGCTGTAGCCCCGCGCATGCCCAGAGCTGCCCCTGCTTCTGGCCAGCTACGGGGCCTCAGAGAGGTCAAGAATGGGGAGGGGTGTCAGTTCCAGTTCCTAGCAGCAGGCTCTGCTTCTTAGGGACTGTCAAGGACAACAATATCCCCATCTTGCCACTGGGACAAAGGAGGCTCAGAGAAGTGACAAGATCCCACACTGGCAGGAGCCGAGGTAGATTTTGAACCCGGGTCCCTCTGTGCCTCTAAAAGTCATGCTCCTGAGATTCTTCTCTGGTCAAGAGGCCTCAGGCCACAGCGGCACTCCCTCCCTTCCCCGGGCACAGCACCCACTCTGGGCCCCTTTGAAAGCGGCTATAAGTGGCTCCTGTTGGCGTGTGGGACTGTCTGGGTGGGTAAGTAAGTGGCTTTGGTGACGAACGGGATGTCAGCCCTTCCCCCGTGCTATGTTTAGAAAGGTGTCAGCCCCAAAACGGCCCGGCTCGGAGGTCACCCAGGAGGTAATCATGAGTGTCTCTAAAACCCCATCTCTGACCTTTCTGCACTCAGACACCGGGGCCTCCAGCGTCTCAAGGCGGGATGGGATTTGGGCAGGGCTCGTGGGCGTGGTGGGGAGCGGGGAGCATCCACCAGGCAGAGCGCAAAGGCTGGGAAACAGGGCTGTCATCTCCCATTCCTCCTTAGAATGCTAGTGAACACCTAGGAGATAACGCTTGTGTAAGGGCGCTGGTCGTTCCATGCGTGTTTACACATAGCACACACACCTGCACACACCTACAACACACTCACGTGCACACACATTCACAGAGTGCGGAAGGACATTTCAAGTATGGTCTACATAGCCCTTAGCATTTCAAATGTTGAATTACAGTGTTTCATTTGTGTTGTCTTAAGTATTTAAAAAGCTATAATATTTACATGAACTTATTACATGAATATGAACTTATTTACAAAACAGAGACAGACTCACAGACATAGAAAACAAACTTATGGTTACCTAGAGGCAATGGAGTGGGAAGGGATAAATTTGGAGTTCAGGGTTTGCAGATACTAACAACTATATATAAAACAGATAAACAACAAGGTCCTACTGTTGAGCACAGGGAACTATATTCAACATCTTGTAATAGCCTATAATGAAAAAACATGAAAAGGAATATATATATGTGTGTGTATATATATACATATATATAATATATATATATATATATGAATCACTATGCTGTACACCAGAAATTACCACAACATAGTAAATCGACTATACTTCAATAAAAAAATTAAGTGAAAAAATAAAAATAAAAATAAAATAATAAAAAAAGATAACTCTGCCCACCCACCCCCAGTTATACTATAGCTGGAGAAATATATACATATGGATCATAAAAATATATATTCAATATATGTTTAATAAAGTGTGATATATCTGATATTTATTGTCATATATATGTTTATGGCAATAAAAAGGCTATGATAAAAACAATATTGTAGAAAATTAAAAATATCAAAACGCATGTCAAGGTATGTTCCCCAGTTGAAATTGGCTGGAGATCATTGCTGCATACTACATGCTGCCAATTTAACTTTCTGGCCGAGAGGGTGGAGAACACCTTGGAATAAAACTCTGCGCATGCCTTTGTTAAATTGAAGTATATCCTGAGATTGCAAGTTGAATTGTTAATACAAAAGTAAAACTGTTACTGTTTGAAACTATTTTTTGGTGTGAGTCAGGACCCTCTTCATAATGTGTGCAAGAAATAAAATACTGAAACACACCACATACTGAGGCTGGCAAGACCCTGAGTGAGGCATTTGTAACTCCTGGTTTCAATTTTGACATTTATCCAGCGGTGACCTTCAAAAGATTGCCAACTGGTGCCTCACTGGAAATATCAAATTAAATGGACAATGGCCTTCTTGCTGGAGCAGGGTCCCAGGGTCCCTGTGCTGTGCTAGGCATGAAGAGTTGAGATGCTGGCGGGTAGGGGTTTGGGTTCAGAGGGAAGGGCTAGGGTTTAGGATGAAGCGGGCACTCAGGTCCAGTTAGCAACTGGTATGGAAGTATTTCAGTATTTTCACAACCACTAAGCTGTATCAGCCCCTACAAGGTAAATATCAGGCCTATATTCACCCATGTGGCTGCTCTGGTCTTAGGATGACCTTCATTTCTCATTGACAGTCCCTGCCTTTTAATTAGAGTGTTTAGCCCATAAATATTTTTTCTTTTTTTTTGAAGTTGCTCAGAATTAAATTCTTTTATTTATTTATTTATTTATCGAGGTATAACTGATGTATAATATTATATAAGTTTCAGTTTTCCAACACAGTGATTCACAATTTTTAAAGGTCATATTCCATTTATAGTTAGTATAAAATATTGGCTATGTTCCCTGTGTTGTACAATACATCCTTGTTGGTTATTTACTTTATGTGTAATAATTTGTACCTCTTCATGCTCTAGGCCTATCTTGTCCCTCCCCACTGCTCTCTCCCCACTGGCAACCACTGTTCAATGTTCTCTATATCTGTGAGTCTGTTTCTTTTTTGTTATATTCACTAGTTGGTTTTATTTTTTAGATTCCACAAATAAGTGATATCGTATAGTATTTGTCTTTCTCTGTCTGACTTATTTCACTTAGCATAATACCCTGTATGTTGTGACAAATGGCAAAATTTCACTTTTTGTGGCTGAGTAGTATTCCATTGCATTTATATATGATATATACATATGTATGATATATATATATCTCACTATGTTTATCACATCTTCTTTATCCAGACATCTGTTGATGGCCACTTAGGTTGCATCCACATCTTGGTGTTGTCAATAGTGCTACTTTGAACCCTGGAGTGCTGTATCTTTTAAAATTAGTGTTATAGTTATTGTTTTCTGATATATGCCCAGGAATGGAATTGTTGGGTCCCATGGTAGTTCTAGTTTTACTTTTCTGAGAAACCTCCAGACTGTTTTCCACAGTGGCTGCACTAATTTACCTTCCCACTAGAGGTGTACAAGGATTCCCGTTTCTCCACACCCTTGCCAATGTTTGTTATTTGTGTTCTTTTTGATAATAGTTATTCTGACAGGTGTGAGATGATATCTCATTGTGGTTTTAATTTGCATTTCTCTGATAATTAACAATGTTGAGCACCTTTTCATGTGCCTGTTGGCACATTTCCTCTTTGGAAAAATGTCTATTCAGGTCTTCTGTCCATTTTTAATTGGGTTGTCTTTTTTCATATTGAGTTGTGTGAACTGTTTATATATTTTGGATATTAACCTCTTAGTGGGTAGACCATAAACATTTAGTGAGAGCATGGATATGGCTGGATTTAGGTCCATCACTTTATTATTTTTCTGTTATTATTTTTTATTCTGTTATTATTTATTCTTTTTATTATTTGTTCATGTTAGCCCTAGGAGTTGAGGCAGGCAGACAGCATAGCTATTTGACAGATAAGGAAACTGAGGTTCCTGATGAGAATCAACATCCCTGAAGAGGCTGAAACCCAGATCTCCTGGTTCCAGTCCATGGCCCTTCCTCGAGATCACTGGGCAGAATAGAGGGGCTTAGGTTATCTCTTGTTAGTGAGGGCGATGCCAGGAGACATGCCTAGACCTGGTCTATCCAAGCAAGAAGGGACTCTATGCCATCCTTCAAACTCTGCCTTCATATTTCTTTGCTGTGTGTGATGGGACAGGCCATTTCACCTCCCTGGGTGTTGTCACCTCCCCTGAAGAAGAAGGGACTGATTTGTAGGGTTTCTAATATTTTATGCCTAGTTTTATCAGCCTTACTAGACTGCATCCTTCTGGATGTCTGTGTCTCATTCATTCATCCCTTCATCCAACAAACATTTCTTGATCACCTAGCACCTGGTGGGCACCACCCCACAAGCCAGGATATAGGGCTGAGTGGTCACAGTCCTACCTCTCCACTCAGGTCGGATTGACGTGGTGAGCAGTCATGTTAAAGCATGGGCTCTGGGTTCAGATCATGGCTCTGGCTGTCTCTCAGAGACACCTTTTTAGAGATTACAGTCTCCTGGGAGTGAGGGACATGAGAACAGGTGTTTACAATCCCATGTGATGAGTACTATGACCAGGTGATTTAGGGAACTGTGTTGTCAACAAGAAGGGATGCCTAACCCAGACTTTGGGCTATTTGGGAGTATGTGTGGGTGATCACAGAAGACTTCTGGGATACAGTGACACTAGTTGAATAGTAATAATATTTAACTTTGAACATCTCCCATTAGGATGAACAACCATCCTGATTTGCATGGGACTGAGGAGTTTCCTAGGATGTGGGACTTTCAATGCCAAAACCCGGAAAGTGCCACGAGTCAGACACTGTTCTAAGCATGTTCCATATATTAACCTCTTCGATCCTTACAATAACTCTATTAATGGGTATTATGATTATCTCCATTTTATAGCTGAGGAATCCAAGGCACAAGGTTTGCATAACTTGGCTGGAATGTGTGGTTGGACATAGCCAGAGCCACGATGTGAACCCAGAACTGGTGCTTTGAACAGGACGGCACATGGAGTCAGTACTGCCTGAGCGAAGAGGCAGGAGAGACCGGCGTTAAGTGCTTAGGCACTAGTGAGTTACTGCTTCTCTCTCATCTTCCTCATCCATAACATGAGGATGCTCACCATACCTAACTTACAAACAGTCAAGCACACTGAGGGAGCGGAAGTGTGTTGTGTGTTTAGCCAGGGATTGACTCACTGGACGTGGTTATGAATGTCCACTTTTGTCATTGTTATAGGGAAGGGAACAGGAGAGTCTGAGGAAGAGGGAACAGCCTGGATGGAGGCTCAGAAGTAAGAGATCAGGAACCAGCGGAGTTCATTTGTCAGAGCACAGAGGGCTGGGGAGACAGAGACAAGAGCTGGGGTCAGATACGGCTTTGATTTTCCAAATCTGGTTTGGCAAAGCCTTGGGTGCAAAAGTTAAGATTCAGTAATTAAGATCAATAATATTTTCATATAATACTTTTAAAAGTCAATATTAAGTCCAAAAAATCCATGATAGACAGAATATCAATATTTTTAAGACAGGCTCTGACCCTGCTCTTGAACAATGTGGCCTCACTTTCTTCACCTGAGTCCCCGCCCTATCAGATCCTGCTTCTATTTACCATTTTGGTATTCTGTTCATTGTGGAATTTGAGGGGGTACTTAATTTGGAGTTTTTTTTTTTTTAAAATAGCGCCTTAAAATATTTACTTTGATCACTGAGTATTTTGGCGCACCCTTAAATTTGGCAGCCGAGGGGAGTGCCTCCTGTGTTTCACTTTCGTCCCGGCCCTGGACATGCCTGGTTTATGCCTGTTGTCCTGGAAAAACTGTTACAAGCGCCCCTTTTCACTTTTAGGAGTGTCCCGTCTGGGTGATAAATTATACGGCCCCCGCACAGCACTCAGATGGACCCGTGGCCAGGGCAGTAACTATTGCCAACCCCACGGGTGAGACCTGGGCATCCCTTTCTTTTCAGGCATCGGAACCCCAGCTTGCAGGTCTCTCTCCTGCCCCCTTGTGCCCTCAGCCACCCTCCCCCAGCTCCCGCCCTGGCTTGGGGGGTGCTGGGGGAGAGGCGATCTCAGACACGGCCTTGCTATTTCAGGGCAGACGATGGCTTCCTTCTCCAGCCCAAATGAAACCTTTCCTTTCCCAAATTCCTCAGCCCTCTCATTAGCGGTTGTGTTTGTGGATAATAGCTATAATGAGGAGGCAATAAAAAAAAAAAACCCAGAATGTGCGGCCCAGCCTCTCCTTACCCCTTCCACGGGGAGTGCCTGCCAGCTCCGGCTGAGGTCTTAATGACTCCGAGGTGGACCCAGGGGCCGGGAGTGGGCATTTGTATTACAGCTGGATTATTTAATCCCCATTAGTTAAAAATGCCGGGCCACAGGCCAGGAGCCCAGGAAAATAAGTGGTGACAGGTGAGAGAAAAATAGCCTCCCGGCGGCCTCTGCAGCCACTTCAAAGGCCGCGGCCCTGCCGGGTAATTGAGGCCTAATGGACACCGTGTCCGGGAAATAGCCTGGCCAGAGACGCCCCGGCACGCAGGGAAGAAGACGGGCAGGGGAGCAGGGAAAGGCTGGCCAGGCCAGGCCCAGGATGGCCCCTGTAATTAGGCCAGGACGGAGCACATACCTTTTCCGTCAGGCGCTGTGTGGAGTTACGACTTCCATTTTGGGAGGAGGGAGGAGGGCCTTGGACCAGAGGCAAGACAGGCCCTGGAAGAGCTGGTCTCTCCACTGCACTGGCCTCTGCCAGGATCTGGTTCTTAGAGAGAGAAAGCAGTTGTGTGAGTGTGTGTGTCTGCACACGTGTGTTTATGTGTGTATTTGTCAGTTTGTGTATATGTTTGCATGCGTGTGTGTGTTGGGGGGTCCCTCCCGTTCTCTCTCTTCCTTCCACATTTGGAGTCTCACTTGAGGAAGGTACTACAGCCCCCCCTGCATCCATTTGGACCCTTAAAACAGTCCTCCCCTCCAGCTAGAAGTCTTATTGAATTTCTAGAACTCCAGCTGAGGGCTGGAGGCTGGGCCAACTGTTTAGACAGTGTCTCCAATCAGCAGGGCGCAGGGAAGGGGCTCCCCACCCTGCAAGGGCCACGGGCAGGTCCCGGCCCCATGGACTCTCCTGGCAGAATCCATTTAAGGCTGCCCCAGCGCTCAGACTCCCACAGAGAGGGCTCGGGGATCGGGTTGCCCAGGTTGGAGAAGCAGGAAAGCAAAATGCAGCCTTTTCCTTACTGCAGTCGTTGGAAGACCTCCTTCGCTTGTGTTCCCCCACGTCCACAGACTAATTTGACCATCCCTTGTTACAATATTTATTTTTAAATCAACTCACTTGTAAACTTAAATTTACTTGAAAAAGAAACCTTGGACACCTCCCCACTGGGAAACGGAAAAATCAAGATCATTTGGCATAAAGAGCATTAAATGATAAAAAGGAGCACAGGGAACACGGCAGTTTTCCATTCCAGCTAGCTGCTGTGGCCCTTCAAGGTCCAAGTTCAAGGTGAGGCTCTCTCTTTGTTGAGAAAGAAGATAAACAAGTATTAGGGAAGTGTGAAGACATTCTACTACCAAGGACTTGGCAAAGGTCATTCAGCTCATTCATTAAGTGGTGGAGCTGGGATTTGAACCCAGCAGGCTCTGGGCTCTGAACCGCTGGACAGAGGAGCCTTTCCTCCGATGTGGCTGTGTCGTGCATGGGTGGCTGTGAGGGTGTGCGCGTGGGTGTCAGGGCCCGGATGAGTCAGATGGAGGTGTCTGCAGCCTGGGCTACCACCAGGCAGCTCAGACCGAGAGGAGTTTATTTTGCAAAACCCAACCCTGCTCATTTCAATCTGTTAACATGAAAGCTGCCTCTAATTCCATCTACAAATACCACATTCTCCGAACTACAATTGGCAGAGGTGGCCAGAATTGCCCCATTTCACATTCCTTCTAGTCACCGAGTGAAGCGGCCAGAGCGTGGCCGTAATTCAGAATTCAGGACTCGGGTTTCATGAGACAACATCAGAAATGCCTGTGTAACCACCCGACTCCTCCATGGCACGGGGAGGGGGCAAGGATGCAACCCAAGCTGCGGGCTGTTGCCCGGTTCCTGCCCGAGACGGGGGCCAGGCTGGCTGCCCTCCGATGCCCAGACAAGCGTGGGCTCTGTCGGAGCTTGGGCTCAGGGCCGGCTGCCCACACGGGCCGCCACAAGGACGGGGAGCTTGGTTTATAAATAAGCACCCAGCGGCCTCTCACCTCCCCACTGGGATCAGGCATTTCTGTGGCCAAGGGACAGGAACCCATCTGGCTGAATGCTGCCATTGACGGTGGCCAGAACTGCCCGTGTGCTGGGGGAGGGGCTGGCAGGGCCACTGTGGGCTCTGTGCGCACAGGCTTGGGGCCCCACCGGGCACTGTGGCTCAGTAGGCCCCTGAAGGACCAGGATGGAGGCTGTAGCACCTGGGAGTTTGGCACCTCCATTAATTCCCCGGGTATCTCTTGGACCATCACAGCTTTGCTTCTAAGAGTCCCGAGGGCTGTTGTCCTGAAGCCCAGCTCCAATCTTAGAACTTTTGAAGCCCATCAGTACCCTCTTCCCCACACTATCGAGTCTTAGGAAATTCCAGATCCTGGTTGTTAAGGACTCTTCCAGTCTAGCTCCGATCTTGACCGGGTAGGTACATTGATTCTAAGGCGCCGCTCCCAGACTCCCTGTGCTGGGCAGCTGTGCCTGTCCCCAGCTGCTGTGAGTGTTGGATGCTAACGGCTCACAGCTGCTACTTTCTGCAGAGGTTGCCCTCTGCCTCAATGCCAGGGAAGGCAACCTCTCCTCCACCCCATAAATCAACTATAGGACTCTCTGTCTTATTTCTGCTTCTAGGGTGCCCAGCCTAAGACAGCAGATAAGGAGATCATTAGATACGTAGGTAGGTAGGTAGATACATAGATAGAAAGAAAGAAAATCCAGAGGAGCAGAAATGGGTAATTTAGAAGTTTGCTAATAATTTTTCTTCAGATTGAACAGATTTTTGGCTTTAAATTTAGTATAGGAAACATTTCTTGAGCATACATTCATTAGCTGGGCTACACATAGTGAAAATCATCCATCATATATTTACATACACAATGTCATATATAGGCATATACATTCACACACACAGTCACACACCAAGTACATTTCCACATACATAGGTTCATGCCACCTGTCCGTTTATATGTAAAGCTGAGCACACACTCCCATGCCAGATATTCGGAGATTCTGATACTTGAATATATTTGTTTGTGCCCTATATGCATTCATACACAAACATAGCTTATGTACTTTTAAACACACACAGAATCACATGGCGTGTATGCACACACATGGTCGTGCCCTGTGTTTATCTATCCACAGATGTCCTCCACATATATGGACCTATCCAAAGTCATACGTCATGTTTATGTACACCACGGTGTGTCTATGCTCTGAATCCTGGGAAAGCAGTAGCTTATTTCCTTAAAAAGAAACATACAGCTGATGAATTTTCCCCCTGAATTTCTCCCTTGTCAAATAGGAGGGAAAAGTTGTTGTGTTTGTGTATCAGGCCCATTAGCCTAGATAAACTGCTGGCCTCCTGTAATGATTAATGACAGAATAGTGCAGTTGTTGCAAAAATAAGTCATGCGGTGAGGAGAGAACTGAAGATTATATCTAACACCAGGGGATGGCTTATTAATCTCACTTCTGGAGGAATTCCTGAGTAAATCAGTCTCCTTTATTAATGATATTTCGCTCTGCTCTGTGAGACATCTTTTATCCAGCCAGAAGGGCAATTATCTATTTAGGCCAGGAAACAATATTAGTTACTGCTTTAGCTCCAGGGCCAGGAGAGGAGCCGAAGGGAGAGGAAGGAGAAAAAAATCAGAGCAGAGGGCTCCTGTCCCCAGACTGATGGATGCCAGGGTCCCTTCCACCTGCAGGCAGTTTCCTTCCCATGCCAAGAGGGTGTGTGTGGTGTGAATATATGGACATAAGTGTATGTCTGTGTGTGTGTGTGTGTGTGTGTGTGTGTGTGACTGGACCTGGGGGCAGTTATCCTGCTCTCCTGCTTGAACCCAACACTGACTCATTCATCCAAAAGCATCTGTGGGCACCTGCTATGTGGAAAACCTCTGCTAGGGCACTGAGGGGCCCCGGGAATGTAGAAGGCCCCTCTTTCTCTCTGTCCTGAAGTCGACTCTGCTTTGAAATTCTGTTTTCATCTCATCCTTCTTGGATTGCAGTTTGGGGAGAACAGGGGATGAGGTAGCAGGCCATGACAGCAAAAGGAGGTATTGTCTAGATTTCAGGCACCATTTTTCTCTGACGTGCTCATTGTCTGCCACGTGGCAGTTATTCCCCAGACCCAGCAGGAAGGCTGGGGGAACTGACTTAGCTGGTTACTGGAAAGGTAGCCAACTCACTGCCCCTCTCCAAGGATGTTTTAGTAAATGTGCTCATTTCTTGAATTAGTCCTTCTTTTCATTAAACAGGCATTTATGGAGCACTTACGGTATACAACAGGACCAGTGCTAGATTCCAGAGAATCAACCATGAGGGAGACGTGACTCTTGCCCATCAAGAGTGTATAGCTAATGGGACATTTGGCATGAAAACGAAATAACAACTCTACAAGGTAACAAAGGGTACGTGAGTTCTATGTGCCTAGTGCTGTGGTAGAACCAAAGTGTGTGTGTGTGTGTGTGTGTGTGTGTGTGTGTAGCAGATGGGAGAACTCACTGAGGGTGGGCTGTAGCAGAAAACACTTGGGTTTGACATTCTCAGCTGATTCCAATCCTGGCTTACTCACTGATCAGCCCGTTTGCCTGACCTTCAGTTTTCCCGTCTATAAAGTGGTGCTGACTATAGCAATTTCTTGTGAGATTTTACGCCGCAGCCTTGTTATCTTCATGGTTTTTTTCTAGAGGATCAAATATGCAGAGATGGTCAACAAAAGAAGCTTTGATAGATATAAATGATGCTGAGTCTCTGTCCTGAGAGGTGATCCAATAAAATAACAATTTCAATCGTCATTTTTGAGCACGGACTAAAATTTCGGCACTATTTGAAGTGGTTTGTGTGTGTCCTCTCTCTGGATGACTCCAATGCCGGAGAACTTGACAGATGAGGAATTATTCTGGATTGAGCACCCTTTGAATGGCTCAGACAGGGAACGTGCATGGTGGGAGAACCCCAGGGATCACCTAGGCCCTCAATTTGCAGGGCAGATTGCCAACCAGCAGCATCGGAAATGCTGCAGAAAGGCCGAATCTCGCCGCCCCATACCTGCGGAATCGGAATCCGCCTTTTGAGAAGCTCCACACGTTAAGGGTGAGAAGCACTGTTCTAGTCCATGCTCCTTTGCAGCCCAGGAATCCGTCCCCGGCCTCTTTTTACCTCTCCTGCCATGGGCACTTACTACCCTACCCGCATCCCGCATCCTGCTGGTTCTGTAGTCTTGTGTTGCAGGACCAGCGTAGGTGGGGAAGTCTTCCGGACTGAGGAGGGGTCTGAGCCAGGAGCATGTCAAGAGTGGGTCCTCAGCAGCACAGCATCTCCTCCTACAGCCTGGAGGGAACGAGATGGGGCCTGGGGTCCACCAAAGGGCATGGTTCTGGTACCAGTGAAGCTGGGTTTTCTTCTGACCATGTGCTAAGCACTGTCAGGCCCTCCCTTGCATCCGAGCCTATAACCTCCTTACCCCTGCCCGAGGAGGTGGGCGCTGCTTGTTCCCACTTTCCAAATGAGAAAACCGAGGCTCTCAGAGGTGCTTTGGCCTGTGGTAACTCGGTGGCAGAGCCTGCATTAGAAGCCAGGTCTGACTGTGACAGGCACTGGCCATCAGGCGGCATGGCCTGCATCCCCCGCCTCTCGCCCCGCTCCTCTTCCAATGCCCTGGATCAAACTGCGGAAAGCGGGGTCCTCCCTCTTCCCCCAGCCTCGGCCTTTCCTGGGCAGGGGTGGTGGCGAGGCCAACACAGACGCTCCCTCCCCTGGCAGGGGCTGCGGGGTGAGCCTGGCAGTGCTGCCGGTGGACTGCAGCCGACACCGAGGCCAGCCCCTCTCTGTCAGCATTTTTGCTGCCCCCAGCCCTCCCCACCGCAGTAATTAAGTAAGTCTCTGGAAGAGGAGCCTGTACAGTATGTCATAAAATCTCTCTGAACTACCTATATTTACCCCTGAAAGTGAATTCTTTATAAGACCCGGGATATCAAAGCAGCCCGGGATCAAAGTGGTTTTAATAAGCCGGCCGAGTGCGCCTGCCCGGCCTGGCCTCCTCCCGCTGCCCTCCTCGGAAGGCACTTAGATGCCCCTTGGGCTGCATTGTCACTCTGATTGCTCGCTGCACACGCCTTCAGGGGAACGAAAACATCGGCCACTCACTCCCCGGGCCCTGCCCACCTGCCCACCTGCCCCGCAGGGCTGTCCGCTCTGCTTGGCCTGTTCTCGGCAGCAGCCTGCGATTTCATGTGTCTGGAAGTGTCATCACTAACAAGTCACTGAGTGCCGGACAGGCCCAAGCCAGGTGTTGAACAGTGGCCTTTCGAAGCATTTAGTCTACACAGAGCTAAAGAGAGAGAGAGAGAACTAGGTGCTGCATTAAGAACTGGAACAAAGTCAAGAAACAGTTCCCTTGGGATTGATTCCTGGAAAGCGGTAGGAGGAAGGATTTTGGTGTGCTGGTCACCTCCTGCTCTTGGTTTGGGTGTTAGTTACATGGATGTATTCAGTTTGAGAAAATTCATCAAGGTGGATAATGAAGCCATGTGCACGTTCCCGTACGCATGCTACATGGCAGTACAAAGTTTTTACAAATCTCAGCAGCTCACGTACAATTCTGCTTGCTGAGATTATTCTCCGGAGACCTGGCCACCATCAGCAGGAGTTAAGTCACAGCTACCCAAGAAGAGAGAGGTGGCCTCCAGCTTGTCCCCCTCCCACCCCCAACCACGTCACACTTCTGTCCTATTTGCCTGTCCTTTAGGAAGTTCAGTGTGAGACCAATGGTCTAGTTCAACCCTCTCATTGTACTAATGGGGAAATTGAGACTCAAAGGAAAGGAGCCAGTAGGTTGAAAGCAGACCCAATTTTTCACCGTTGGTTTAAGTTTGTCCTCTTATATCAAGAATTGGCCAACTGTGACCTCTGGGCCAAACCCAGCCTGTTGCCTGTTTTGTAAATCAAGTTTTATTGGAAATAGCCACGCCCATTCACTGATGTATGGTCTCAGGCTGCTTTGGGGCTACCTGGTTTTGTGTTCAGTGGTTGAGGCAGAAACTCCACGTGGCCCACAAAGGCCCAAATATTTATGTGGTCCTTTACAGACGCTTGCTGACTTCCGCCTTACACCATTAAGTTTCCTCTACCATGTCCTAGCCACAAATAAAATGGGGGTGTGACCAACCTCATTCAGTCAGAGAGTCTCCTGGGTAACTCCTCAGCCCGACACTATGCTGGGCTCGGGATGGATACCTGAAAGGACAAGCCAAGGTAGACCTCTCTAGATGGGAGCCGGGAGGCGCTAGGGTGGTCAGGGAGCCAGATTGCTCTGCCACTTCAGAGCAGTGTGGCCTTGGGAAAGAGTCTTGACCTCTCTGGACCCCCGTGCAGCACACCTGACATCCCCTAGTGTTACTGAGAAACTCCCGAGCGGTCATGTGACTGAAAGCGCTTTGGGGGGCTCTAAAGGGTGAGGGCGGCGGCGATGGTTATAGTGGTGATAACGCTATGATCTCTTAGTTACTGAGGGCCTCCCGGGCTCTGTGAACCCGGAGTAGTATTTTTAGTGGATTATTCTATTTGACACTCACAACTAACTTTGAGATAAGTACTGTTATTTTGCCTGTTTTACACACATGAGGAAACCAAGGCGTTTAAGGCTTTCAGAGCTTCGGAGGGTCCACAGGTATTTACTGAGCACTTTCTATGTGCCACACTGTGTTTCCAGCTCTGGGGATGGAGAATAGAAGAAAGCAAAGACGCATGAAGCTTCTCTTCTAATTAATTCATTAACTTGCCCAAGGTCACGTGGAAAGAGGGGAGCTGAGATGGGAACTGAGCTTGGTGGCTCTGAGCCAGCAGGCTCTCTTACTGAAGGTGACAGAGAAAGAGTGCAGAAGGAGTGAAGGCCAGGGAGCTGGGACCTTGACCCAGGCCGCCTCTCCAGATATCCTCCAGTTCAAACCAGTGACCTATAGTTAGAGCTTGGCAACTGGGCGCTGCCCTCGGGAAGCCCCTTGGAGGGCTCCCAGGGGCAGAGCATCTCTATTAGGCCACCTTGTTAATCAGGAACCTGGAAGTATGCCCAGTGGACTCCTCTTGGGACTGAGCCGTGCCCTGAGCCGCAGCCCAGAGGCTGTCTGAGTCCTTTTCCAGGGGGCCACATTGAGGAGTCACCTCTGCTTCCTGATGATCTGAAAGAGCCCACAGGGAGCCCAGACCTTGGTACTTGTTTGGGACTTGAAATGCCTGTGGTCCACAAATGACCAGATGATGGAGAATCCTGCCCTGGGGACCTTGAAAAAATGGCTTCTCCATTGTGAAGGGTAGGAGAGAGGGAATGTGGACCCAGCCAGGCTTTAGCCTCAGGGGCTGAGAGCGAGCAGGCATTATACCCCAAAGGCCATGCCCCCAACCCTGCCCACTCACCCCATGACCCTGCCTGGCCCCACCCTAACCTGCCTTGCCAGGATCTCTTTGGAATGCTCCCCAGGTCTCCCCATCCGATCATTTTCCAGCTTCTCTCCTGCCCCCAAGCCTTTGTGCAGGTGATTCCCTCTGCCAGGAACAGCCCTTGCCTCTGCCTGGCAAAGTTCTCTCCAGCCAAGGTCCCATCCCCTTCCAAGTCCCAGCTCAAACAGAGGTCACCACTTCTAGGAAGTGTCCCTACTGCTGTCACTTCTGTACTCACCACTGCACCCACCCCCAAGGCTCACGGCCCACCCCAGGGTGCCACTGGGAGATATTCTGGCTAGGACTGGGGGTTCCTGGAGACTGGGGCAGGGCCAGGATCTTCTCAGGGTCCCCAGTGCCTGACAGAGCTTGTCCCATATGAGGGCTAATGTGTGAATCAACGATGCTTGGTTCTCTTTTCTGGATCTACACACACACACACACACACACACACACACACACACACTATGGCAGCCAGTAACTGGCCCATCAGACCTTTACAAAATTCAGGGGCATGGCTAAGTTTCCATTTAGGGCCAAGACTCAGGTGAGGCCAATTTTAAGGAGGCGCTCAGTCTCAGGTGCTGACCTTGCACTTGCTCGAGCCTGTGAGTGAGTGCCTCCTTAAATTTTGTATCCTGGATGCACTTGGATTGCCTCACCCTGATCCTGGCCTGTGCCCATTTCATAGATAAGGAAACTGAGGCTCCAATACAGGATGTAAAGTGCTCAGGAGCATAAAGCATGATACTGGCATTACTGGGAATCAGGCCCAGGGTTCCTGGGAAGCAGGGCAGTGCTCAGACCCCCACCAGGATGCCAGAGACTGGCTTTGGGACAGTGACCAAAAGGGCCTCCAACAGGCCTCTCTGAAGCACTTTTCCCCTGGGAGTCTCTGGCCCAGCCTCTGGCCTTCCATCCACCCTCCTTCCCTTCCACCCACCACGACTTCTCCACTTCCCCGTCCAGGGAGTCTCTCTTTTTCCATTTCCTGCAGAGCCAGCACAGGGCCCCAGGCGTGGTCCCCTTTTAGCCCTTTTGCCAGATTCCAGCTACAGGCCCTCTGCCCGGGCTCAGGGAGAAAGGCACAGCTGGATGAGGTTAGCAACAAAACATCGAGTCCTCAGTCTGAATCCCACCCCCCAACCCCCACCCCCAATTCCCAGCCAAGCAGTGAGGACCAGAAGCCTGGGGGACATTGGCAATTAGCAGAGGAGACCAAGGAGGCAGGAATCCAGACAACCCATTCTCAGTGAAGCCTCACGAATTCTTAAAGACCAGGGTCAGCTAGGAATCATTATGCTCATTTAACAGATGAGGAAATCGAGGCTCCTGCAGAGACAGTGAGTCACCTAAGGGCACCAGCATGACAGGGTCCGAGCCTGGACTGGATTCCAGCCTGCTGGAAGCATCCTTCCCTTGGGAAGGGAGGGAACGTGGAAAATAGTTCCTCATGCCTTCGTGATAAGTGCGTGGATCTCATTTGAATCCCATCTAGATCAAAGTGCAAGTTTTTCCTGGTTAGGCTTTTAAAAAAAAATGACTTTTGGGTTTTCAAAAGAAAGTGCTCTGCTGACTTAGACATCAATAGCTCACTTAAAACTTGGGGAATTGCACTATTAACTTTTTTTTTCCTTTTACTGGCCCTCCCCCCATCCATCCTCCCCTGGGTCCTGGAGGCAGAGTCTATGTACCTCTAGGACCTCCGCTCTGTGGGGGGGATTACTCTTGCCAGGGGTCCCCCCTAAGCAACTCACCAGGAGCAGGCACTGTTGAACTGGGGAAGCAAAAGCTGGCATCTGCTCAGAAAAGCTGTGGGTTATCCCTCGTTCTCAGGGTAGCTGAGGGGACCTCTGACTGAAGGTTTGCTCGGTTGCAGGTTGAAGGCTGGGGAGCAATTCCACAGCCTGGATCATAATGAGTTTGCAAGATGGAGAGGGAGACCCATGCTATAACTAGGCCAGCACGTTTGTTCATTTCTCCTGGTTGAAATGCCTTTGCCTACCCAGCCCCCACTCCTCAAAATGGGAAAAATTGTAAAAAATGATAAATTGAGGTTTTGTGTGTGTGTCTTGTTTTAAACCAATATGATCTCAATTCTTTTGTGAGCTTTGAAAGTCTGTGCAGGAATTCCCCCCTCGCTGTAAATACCCAGCGTCCGGGCCTTATGGCATGTGATCTGTAATAAACTTCAAAAGAACACCTTTGACATTTTAGATAACTTGCAAATGATGATGCAGAGAGATCTTTTGCCACTACAAAGAAAGAACAAAAGAACCGACATGAAAGAGAAATCAATAAACATATGGCAATTAATAAAACATTTTCTATGAATACCCTACAAAGAGTTTTACAACGGTATAAAAACCCAACAGTTGTTTCAATGTGGATTTAAGAAGTCTCAGCTGGCGTATTAAGACATCCGTGCTGAGCAGCACACGGGAAGGCACAGAAACGGGGCCAAGGCTGGACCTGTAAATCTATCAGAGGCCAAGGTACAGATCAGATGGGAAGGTGGCTTGGAAAGTGGCCCGAGGAGTCAAGTAATGCATTCAGTTTTCAGGGGCAGAAAATGCAAGGCGGAAGGGAACGTGTCTTTTCCATCAGTGGGAATTATTGGTGAAGAAACCCATTTTGAAGTTGGGCTGGGTTCCTCCAAACTCATTAGCTAAGCCAAGCCCCGTTAGGGTTCTCAGAGATGGGTTCTCTGGTTGACCCCAGAGATTGCCAGCTTCTCCCTGTCTAATCCCTTCCATCCCCCAACTGTGCCCAGCCTGGGGCCAAGGTGGGATTCAATAAGTGAAGGAATTTGATAATCGGTAAGGCATGGGCACTGACCAATCAGAATGTACGCAGTTCTGTAGACCCACAGATTGTGAGCCCTGCTGAGTTCTCCACTGAATTCTCAGCTGCAGCTTCTATGACTGCAGGTTCTGTGTTTGATTCCTGCCTCTGATACTTGTAGCTTACTGAACAGCGTCTCTGGATCTCTTTGGCCTCAGTTTCCCCTTCTGTACAATGGGGATGACGCTGTCTGCTCATCCCCTCTCCAGGGCTTGTTGGATGCCAGTAGATGTTGGTGTGACCCTCAGTGCCCTGTGCCCATGGAAGTAGAGAGGGTGACCCCGGCGTGGGCATGCCTAGTCCTAGCAATTTGTCTCCACCCCTTCTCTACCTCATCATCCTCTTCCCTGGGGGCTCTTCCTGGCTTCATCGACAATTTGAAAACACCAGGGTTTTTCTAGCCTTTCAGGCTTGTAGAAGTTTCTGCTTGGCCTTCCCTGCAAACCAAACTGGGTGAACAGTTCCTTCGAGGCTGGTGGCCCCTCCCACACATCTCACTGGAAACTGTAAAGCTTAGGCAGGTGGATGGGCCTTCTTTGGAAATCTCAGAAGAGAGTTCAGACTGGACAGACAGCCCGTGTGACACACAGAAAGCAAGACGGACAGACCAGAGGACCAGAGGGGGCAGGAGGAGAATGAGGCAGATACACAGAGACACGGCGGCTGAGCTGCTCTATGTGCAGTGTATTCTTGTGCAAGGAGTTGTGTGTGCGAATGCATGTGTGTGTGCACGTGTGTGTGTGTGCATGTGTGTTGCCTGAAAAAGAGGAAGCAGCCTGGTTGATTATAAACGTAGAGAATATCTGGCCAGCTGGGCTCAAATTCCCTTGTGATTGAGATGAGGTTTTGTTTTGTTTCGTCTTGTCTTAACGTCGCTTAAACTGTTTGTTAAATGGAGGCTACATCACAAAGGTCAGAAGCTTTTCATAACAATTGAATCACATGATCATGATCTAAAGGGTCCAGGACAGGGGTCCTTAATACACTATTACCGTGAGTGATGTCATCGTAATGATGATGAGGCTGATGACTGTCCTCCCTTTGAAGGGGAAGATGGTCTGGACTGAATCTGGCCTCCCAGGTTCCTTTGACTCCCTGCCCCAGCCCAGTCTGTTTTGCTCACTTATAGCAGCAAGTTAGAGGCTGTAGCCCTCACTCCTTCTGCCTCCCAAGGGCAGCTCCGCCCCCTGCCAGCGCCCCTTCATCCTCCATCACAAGTAGCAGTCATCTAGTTCTGTGTTTCATGCTTCTAAATCAGAAAGCTCATGACTTCCCAAGGTGGACTTCCCTGTCCTGGACTGCTTTAAAAGGTAGAAAGGTCTGAAATCTTTCTCCTTCAACTAAGTGGTTTTCAATCCTGGCCACACCTTAGAATCAATGGAGATGAGTCAGAAAGTCTGAATCAGAACCTCTGGGGAGGGGTCCAGTATTTTTAAAGCTATCCCAAGATTCTACTGTGCAGCTGGCAGAGAGCCATGCTGTGCCTGCCAGGCCCATTCAATGGGATGCCCCAGGGCCATCTTGGAGGGCTCCACTGCGTCAGGGTGCCCAGCAGACTCAGGACCAGGTTCAGAATCAGGTTAACCTCTCTCGAACGCAGCAGGTCAGGCCTGAAGTGAGGGCACTACTGGAGGGCATGGCTTTGTACGGTGCATCTGCTGACTCTCGGCTCTCATGCCACCTGTGTTAGAAATACACATCCCCAGGCACCCCCCACCTCAAACCTACGAAGTCAGACTCAGTGGGGGTATGGCCCCAGGAAGTGGCATTTTTATCAAAGTCCCCTCCCCATCCCCAATGGGATTCTTCCCCCATTAAAGTCCAAGAACCAATTTTGAAGTGTTAAGAGCAATGGCTTTGGGGTCAACTAGATCTTGGTTTGAATTCCAGCTTCATCATTTTTATCATGGGAGTGAATTACTTGACATCTCTGTGCTTTGGTATCTACATCTGTAAAGTGGAGTTAATCATAACCACCTCATAGGGTTAATCCAAAGATTAAAGGGACTGATGAGGGTAAAGCACAAAGCTTAGGATGTGGTTCGTATTAAGTGTTCAGTATAAGGGAGCAAATAATAATAATAAATACTCTTGTTATTGTTAGGCATTTCTCTATCCTTGCAGCATTTCAGAGTGCCTTGAGTTTCTGAGGGGAGGCCAGGGGTGGTGGAGGCTGCCTAGAATTTGAGGACAGGAGCAAGAAACCAAAGGTTTCCCCCTCTGCCTTTGGATCTGGATAGAGTAAACTAGTGCTTTTTGCTGGATCAGGGACTTAGTTACAGATCTCGTCCTCAATCAGGTTTTCCTACAGTGCTCAGAGGGCAGTGACGGCGTTGGCCAGAGAAAGACAGGACAGCCCTCAGAGGCCCCCGGAATGGTCTTTCCTTCCCTGGGGTCCTCACCCACCCCCGTGACTTTGAGCAGGAGGTCTGGCCTCAAGGTAATCAAATAAATAAGAGGCACTGGGACAGGAGGGCCAGCCTCCAACACCCTTCAGACTAATACTGAACTTCACACTTGCCAAAGCATATCCCATTTTCAGAGTAAAGTGGAGGCTCTCCCAACCACCCTTCTCCTAAGTAACTTGGCAGATTAGACAATGTTATCCATTTCTTCTCCAATTAGCTTGGTCATTGCCCAGTGGGATTAGCTTGGTACACCCTCTCCAGCATGCCTACGTGTGTGTGCACCCTGATGGAGCTGGGTAAATTCATCCCAAGTTGATTGAATTCATTCCCAGACCTGTTTATATGCCAGTTGTGCTCATTCTTATAATTACATTAAATATGACATAAACCAGTGAAATGGGAGTGCAAAATGGAGGAGGTGAAGGCTTTGCAGTCTCAGGAATGGCGATTTTCTAAGAAAATGCACTCTCAAACAAGAAGGAATGAAATAAGTAGAAAGAGGCTGCAGAAGTTGTAAACATCTAGATGGATTCTGCATTCACATTGCATTCACGTTGTTTTGCGTATATGAAGTTCTCCCTCCACATTAAAGAACATTAGAAATTCATGGTGGACTGTTATGGGTTGCATTCTAGTAAGAATTATTCCTGGAGGTCCAGTGGGGAAGGTCATGCCCCCCAAAATTGCCTTGGTCCTATGTGAAAAAAAATCAATTAATGTACATTCATTTACCAAATTTAAGATAAAATGCTTGCAACAGATAAGTATATGCCATTTCTAATGATTTCCCACTATCAGTTTACGGAATTACTACCCAACTAATTGCTTAAGACACCTCTATTTCTCTTAAGGTCAGCAGAGCTAGGATTGCTAACTTGTTGTACAGGTGAGAACACAAGAGGCCAAGCAGCATGAAATGGTTTATCCACAGTCTCTGAGCTGGATCCAAGTCCTCTGCCTGTGTGGGGGACAGAATTCTAAGAGGGTCCCCCAGATTCCCACCCTCTGGTGTACACACCCTGTCTAGCCCCCTTCCCCAGAGTGTGGGGAGAATCTGTGGTTTCAGTCCTGTGATGAGGTTTCTAATCAATGTACTTTGAGTTAACCAAAGTGAGGTTATCCCAGGTGGGCCTGGCCTAATCAGGTGAAAGTGAAGAGCTGAAACACCTTGTTCATGCTAGCCTTGAAGATGATGAAAAGCACCTTGAGCTTCAAGGCACTGAATTCTGGCAACAATCTGAATGGATTTGGAAAGGAAACCTGAGAATCAAACAAGACCTGACCCTGGCCAACACCTGATCATGGTCTTATGGGACCTGAGCTAATCCATGCCTGGACTCCTGACTTGCAGAAACAGATAATCAATTTGTGTTGTTTTAAGCAGCTAAATTTGTAGTAATCTGTTGCACAGCAATAGAAAACTCATAAAGCTCCCCCAGGACCCCCAAATAGAGTAGTGCTAACCCCAGGCCTGCTTAACAGTTGGAACTTTCTGGCCTTAGAAGACAGGGAGCCATTCTTGTAAGGATGGACTCATTCAAGGTGACGTCTTACTTCTGGAGTGATATCTTGCTTTTATTCCAGGCAAATTAATTTCCCATATGAAATTCAGTTTAAGTAAATTATTAGGAAGAAAGTCTCCCGCCTCCTTCTCACTACGAGGGAGGGGCACTTGCATTAGCTTCTGTTTTTGAATTAAACATCAATAAGGTGGCCTGTCATTAGTGTTACTTCGGATGAAGCTTTTGTAAATTTCATACTCTGTAAGATCCTCCTCTGCCTAATAAGTTTACTCTTTCCAAGTGTCCGGATTCCTCGCGTCTCCCTCCTCTTCTCAAACACAGAGATGCAGCCTCTAATTGCCAGTCCCAGCCGCCCTTGGGCCCTGCTTTTAAAAATGAAAGTGCCTGAAAAGGAACCACTTGAAACCATTTATTAGCTGCTCTGGGTGTCTTTTCACTGCCCCCATCCCCAGGGAGATGGGAGGTCTCTGCCATTTTCACCAGATTGAGCAGCTAAGAGCAGAGGCAAGTTTTTATTTATTTTGTTATTCTCAGTTCTCAGAATAAGACCTGACAAGACAGAGACACACAGAAGATGTTTGCAGAAAGGAAGGAGGAAGGAGGAGAGGAAGAGAGAAAACAAAAGGAAGGCCCGAGTGCAGAGAAAAGGAAAGCAGGCAGGAGGGAGGGCAGGTGACAGCTCCCCTGGTCTTCCGGTGTGTGCTGACACACCCCGAGTACCCATGACTTGTGTACTGGGTGCCCCTAGCCCACCCAAAGGTCACGGCAGCCCTTCCTGGCCTCTCTTCCAACTTACTGAATCTTCCTACTAGAGGGCGATTTCCTGCCTGTGGGAGCATACTCAGACCACATCCAGGACTGGCTGCAAGTGCCAAGCGGTTAAGACCAGAAGAGTGACTCTTCAGGAATGAGCCATGAGAATCAGTGGCTAAAATACTCCAGCTGCCCTGCCCATGAGTGGGGTGCTGCTCAGGTGTGTGCTAGTCTCCAGAAGGTCCCTAGAAGAAATGAGCTCCCTCACCATCCCATTGCCCCAGCAGTAGCCCTCCCCGTACTGCCCCCTTCGCTGGGTTTCTCCCTTCCCTGTCTCATTGCCCTGCTTACAGGGCTCCCTGACATCACCTCCCAAATAAACTCCTTGCACTTGTCTCCGCCTCCTTTTAGGGGAAGCCAACTAAAAGACCTTTCTTGCCCAGCTCATGCCTGGGGCAGACATCACTAATCAATCACATCGCTTGTTCCTCTGGGGCTCAGACAAGGCTTCAGAACCCTTCCATGCCCAAAGCTCTGGGCAACCACGATCAATCATTGCATGGAACGATGAGTCCTCACTCCAAAAATTCTGTCCCTGGACCACCTCTTACGGGGTCAGGGGCAACCCCTGTCCAGAAGCCATGCTACATCAGAGCCCTTAATGGCTGAGGGAAATACATTGCCACACTTTATGACAAATTGTTTATAATGTGGAAAACAGCAAAGTAACAAAGACAACTCATAGATATTATTTCCTCTGCATGGGGCACTATTCTAGGTACTCCACACTGAATAAGATCTTTCATCCTTAGGATAACCCTGTGACATAGACATTTACATCATCATTTTATAAATTGGAAAACTGAGGGACAGAAAGGTCAAGACACTTGTTGAAGGTCACACAGCTTGTCAGTGGTAGAACTCCGATTCAAAGCCAGTTTGTTACTCAGCAATGCTGCCTCTGACAAGTAACATACAAAACTGTATTCACTGGATGGAGCTTTTAGGCACATCTTAAATTAGAGACAACCTGCCTGCCTAAGGAAGAGTGAAGCCTGGGAGGGCCTGGATTAGGGAACACTCCTGCCCCTCTGATTGAGTTGGGATCAGCTCAGAGGATCAGGACCATTCAGCCAGGGCCACGTGTGTCACTCCCATCCCTGGCCCTTCCACTAGCAAGGCTCACTGCATCCAGGATGGCACCTGGAGATCACAGGCCTGGAGATCAGGAACTTTCCCTCACAGGCCCAAGTGCTTAGCTGGAAATAAGTCATTTCTAGGCACCTTCTTCCAGAAGAAGCCTGCGTGGTTCCTTGCCACTTTATCTGCAAGCAGGAAGGAGAGAGTGTGTTTCTGCATTCAGATCTCTCCACCATCTCCCTCCAAAGCTGCTTATGGGGAACTCATCAGTGCCTGAGCCAGAGACAGACTGATAGTGCCCTTGCCAGGGCTCAGCAAGTGGCAGAACTAATTAAGTGTGTGTCAACTGCAGACCTACAGATGCCTCCGAGGAGGGAGGGGCAGGGGCAGGCTCTAGGGTCTGCGAGCTGCGGACATCAGGGCTTGGGAGTTCCTGCAGACACAGGCACTGGCACTGGGAAGCATGGGAGGCTGTGGACTCCCAGCAACAGCCGACATAGTGGTTTCCAGAGAGAATGCCACACCGGGCAGGACCTACTGCAATCCAAGAAATAAAATAATAGCTACAGTTACTGAGGCCCTATGGGGGGCTGGGTACCACGCTGGGAGCTTTCCACATATGCTCTTACACAAGAGAGGTGGTATCACACTGCAGTCAGAGCCTGCCTGGGTTCAGATCCCAGCCCCGTAGTAGCTGTGACTGTAAGCTACCTAATTGATCCACACTTCAGATTTCTTCTCTCTCAAATGAGGTTACTGATAGTTCCTGCTCAAAAGGATTCTGCTTGAACAAGTTAATGCACATGGAGCATTTGGAATAGTTCACATAGGGTGGTAACCATTTTTGTTATCATTTTATTTAATCCTCCCAGTGGCTGTGGGAGGAGCTATTCTTATCCCCATTTTACAAAGGTGGAAACCGAGGCACTGAGACGTTAGGCCATTCGCCCCAAGTCACACAGAGGTGGCTGAGCTTGACTACAAGGTCTGCCTGCATCCTGTGAACACACAACAGGGCAGTCAGTCCCTTTAACAGAAGACAAAGCCGAGGGTCAGACTGGGGAAATGGCTTGATAAAACTTCTGGGATCCAGAACATATGTGGACTCTAAGGTCCACAGAGCTGGCTTAGTTACCTTTCTGTCTCTCTGGGTGGACAGACCCCTCTCTGAGCCATCTGCTGACCCCTCCCCAAGGTGTCTGTGTGGCACTCAAGTCAGGAAGGTCAGTCTGGATTTCTCATTGTTCCTACGATGACCCCTCTTTTCCCACCCTGTCACTGTCTTGCAGAGATGGGCACACTGTCAGCTGAGAATGTGTCTCCTCCTTTTGGGGAGAAGCTGAACATGTTTTTATTTACATAAATAAAATCCAGAGTCAGGCAGAAACCCAGTTATTCTATTATTGTGTGGAATTCCAAATTGGTATAAAGGGTGCTCACCTCTGCCAAGTAACCAAAGGGCAGACTGTGGCAGTTAATTAAGTTATTGTCTCTCAGCTCCACAATGCCTTCCCATCCTCAGCTGTGTGATGCAGGGGCTGGGGCCCTGCAAGCCACACTTCTGGCTCCACATTAGCTCTGCCAATAGGGTCGCTAGAGGGAGACTGTAGGGCTGAAGGAGGAAGGGACTGGCTCCTTCTGGATTACTTCCTGTCTGCTTGTGGTCCATGGGAACATACTCCAGTGATGCTTCTTCACGCTGGCAACAGCAGTTCCAACCCGAGGCAATAGCTGACCCCAGTTTGCATTTTTTCCAATTCTTGTAGAACCTGCCTTATTGAGCCCCTCAGAGATACCAGCACCAGCTGACGGTGCCCCTTTCCAGCAGTCTGGGTCCTTGACCTCAGAGGTCTGGATCGCAGACCCCAGAGGCTCTGCCTCTAAGCTTCTAAATTTTAATAATTCCAATTTCCTCTTTTTGTTTTCCTAGCTCTAGGGCTGGCAGTCACTTTCTGCAATTGCAAACTCCATGAAAACTTAGTCTTCTTTTTACCTTTTCAGTTCTCTAATTCTCTCAATACCTTTTCAGTTCTGGTTAACAATTCGTTACATTCTCTCTGCTAAAATAATCTGAAACGGTTTCTGTTTCCTAACTGAATCCTAGCTGAGACATACCCATGAGGCCTTTATTTTCTCTACTTCTCCACCAGGAATTCAGTCTCCACTCCCACCTATGTCTGTGTCTTAGTCCAGTCAAATCCTCCCCACTCTTCTGAGCCTCAGTGCCACTTCCTCCAGGAAGACCTCTGGGTTCTCCACCCGTGAGGCATCTCCCTGCTCTGAGCTTTCTGACACTCTCTTTCTCTCTCCTCTGGGAGATGCAAAAAACAGTAAGACACAGAATCTCAGAGTTGAGAAGCCTGGGAAAATAGTGTAGGTGAGACTTTTACACCAGCCAGTAGGACACACAGTAGGAAGCAACTACTTCCTACTGTGTGTCCCCTAGTGGCTGGTATATATATCTCCCAGCAGAGGTGCCCAGGCCTAGCAGAGTTCTGGCTCAGAGTGGGTACTCAGTAAATGTTTGCCGAATAATTGAAGAACAACTTCTTAATTCTGCCAAGCTTTTTTCCAAAATAAGAGTTTAAGAAAATGAAAATGATCCTCAAAACATGACTCCCAGGTCCCAGGCATCAGGATGCTCTTTGCTCCATCACCTGCTAGTAGATGTGGAGGTGATTCTGCACCCATAACCTGCATGCATCTACGACCGATGTGAACACACAACTGAAAAAACACTAATTTCTATTTTATTTACATTTTCTTTTCTCCACATTCTTGCTTTTTAAGGACAGAGGATCTTGAGGAATGGTTTTGCTGATGGAGTTAAAGGAAACCCAGAGAGTGGTAAACTCTGCTTCAAAAGGGGGTGGTGTGCTTTGGTGGGGGTATCTAGGTGAAGGAGGAGGAGAGCTGAGAGGAGAGGGGAGTGAGGTGGAAGGAAAAGACGAGACAGTTTCGTGGGGCACTTTGGACAAAGATAGAGGCGTTTTAAGTGGCTTTCAAAGTATTTCTGAAGTGCAATGCACGGTATAAAGCCTCTTTCAGTCTCCCCAGGAAACCTAGAGTAGAATGCACATTATTCATCAGTGCTATCCAGATGTATCTGTGTTGGGCTTTGCTTTGTGGATGCAATGACATTTAGGATTTACGTGTAGGGGAGCACTGAGGAGAGAACATGTAGCTGACCCACTCAGGCACCATGTGTGCATGCATGAAAGCACCTCACATGCAGGTATGAGCTGACACAAACGCATACCCGGCATATGCCCACATGCATGTCTGCATATGCTATATATGCAGGGATAAACGTGCAGACTTGCTTGTGCACACACACAACACATTAAGCACACATGCACTGCATAAGCATGCCTACATGAGTGTGTAACATCACACATACCCACCCACGCCATGCAGGCAAGGGCAAATGCATGTCTGCACACTCATACACCACAGATGCACATAATCACATTCACATATGTGCACACATACACACGGAACACAGCACCTATGCACACAGCGCACTCTGCGTACACACAAAGGGATGATACATGCATACATAACCACATACACACAGCATATATGCAAACGCACACACAAATGCGTGGTGTACGTATGCTTAAGCACACATGCACGTTTAACCGCCCCCAGCATCCGTGCACACGGCGGGAGCGCGGGCGCGCGCACACACACACACACACACGCACTCACGCACGCACGCCCCTGCAGGTTCACACCGCTAGCCCTGCCGGGCCCGCCTGTAATTGCTCCCAGCCCCGGAGTCTGGCAAATCGCTCTTGCGGGGCGGCGGCGGCGGCGGCGGCCGCCCCTGATTAATCCCAGCTTTTCCTGTGCCCTGAGCGCCGATGCCCCCGAACTGCGGCCAGGCCGGCCCAGTCCCAGCCCAGGCTCGTAATCAAAAGGCAGATTTCCGCGCCGGGCACCTGTTTGCAGGGCTGCGCCTCCTCCCGCTGCCGTGTTTTATCTCCGCGCGGCGGTGAATAATTCATGGCCCCGGGTCTGCTTTGCAGTCAAACGCGCTGCGTTCTGTCCGGCGCCGCCGCCGCCGCCCGCCGGCCGCTGTGATTTATTATTTACTAACGCGCGGCCGCGCCGTGTAAGGTGAGCATTGTGGCTGCTCGCAGAACTGTTACAATCTGGCCTCGTTAGTGGCCTTTCTTGCTGCCTCTCCAAACAGCGGCCCCGCTTATTGATTTTCCCGCGGAACCTCTGCCATGAAATCCCACCGCTGCTGCTCTCAAAGCTGTTGCTATAAAGTCAGTCTTGGCCCTTCTTCTCGAGAACAAGAACTCGTGTTTGGATGCGCTTTCTTCTTTTATCCATTGTGTCTTCTCCTCTGCCGAGGCGTCCCCCATTAGTGCGTCCCCCTCGGCTCCCTCCCTCCTTTCCTAGCGACGATGCTCGGCTCTTGAGCCCGGCTGAGGAGATGAGGGTTTTTCTTAAGACGGCGGCAGGCCCGTAGGGGGAAGGCGAAGGGGCTTTCATGGTGGCAGCGGAGACGGAGCCGGCCTGGGGAAAAAGTTTTCCTGCTTTGTAAGTTTTCAAACGCAGAGAGCCTGATCCGGGTAGAGGATGGGATGGCTTGTCTGGCTACTATCCCTGCTACAGGAAAGACAAGGTCTCCGGAGGGCCTGTAAGATGAGAAGCCAGAAAAGTGAGGGGCTTGGGGGTGCCTACTATGTGCCAGGCATTTGGTGGGACTTTCTGAGTTATTTCATCCTCAGAACAGTCACATAAAGTGTGAAATCTAATTTATGAACAAGTAAAAGTCTCAGAGCTAGCAAGAGGAAGCTGCTTGACTTCTCCCAAGCCACCCTACACCAGGGCTGGGTCAGATGGGAGCCAAACTTTGGTGTGGCTTGGGAGTGAGCTCAGCATCCCAAGTCCTTAGCATCAACTTCTGTGGCCCGGGGAAGCCCCTCTGTTTTGGGGTGCTACTGGAGACATAATCTCCTCTTAAATCGCTACTCGGCCTGAAATTCCACCGTGATAGCCATCCTTCTGAATTAAGGGACCATGGGTCTAAAAATGCTTAAGCTTCTATAAGGGAAGATACTGGGATGACCCACTTGGGTGAACCTGCAGGGAGCCAGGGCAGGTCTAAAGTTTCCTTAAATAAGCATTTCACACCTTGCAGCTTGGCAGTGGATGTACCCTGGGGGCTGCATCCAGAGTTGGCAGAGGATTCTGGAGATTTGACCTGCTGCAGGTCCCAGTCCAATCTCACCCACCAATGGGCTCCCTGACCCTTTTACTTTGACAAGGAAAAGGTGTCTAAAGTTATCCTTCCTTCCCTTCAATCTGTTCTCTGCCACATGTGGCAAAGATGGACCTCCAGAAATCTCTCCTGAACTTGGGGTAGGGTAGGGGTAGGGAATGAGGCAGTGACAACGATGGTCATGGGCAGGCTCAATTTCCAGGTTCACTTGTGCTGTTCTGAAACCACCTGCAAAAAGTTAATCTCACCACAATATGGCAATCCTTCATATAGATACAGGTACTTTCTTGCCCACAAAACATTCTACTGTTAGATCTTTTGTTTTATTTTGTTTCATCTATTCATTAACAATCATGTGTGGGGCACCTACCAGCACCCAGGCAAAGTTCTAGGTACTTGGGAACATGGTAATAACCAAAAGAGATGAAGTCTTTGTCCTCATGGATCTTATGTGTTGGATAGGAAAATGGATAATTTAAAAAAATGAATGTGTTGGTTATTAGCCACTGCCTTAGTCCATTCAGGCCGCTATAACAACATACCACAGACTTAGTGGCTTATAAACAATTTATTTCTCATAGCTCAGGAGGCTGGAAGTTCAAGATCAGGGTGCCAGCACATTCGGCTTCTGGTGAGGACCTTTTTCCAGGTTTGCTGACTTCTCACTATGTCCTCTCATGGTGGAAGGGTGAGCCAGCTCTCTGGAACCTCTTTTATAGGGGCACTAGTCCCATTCATGGGGGCTCCAACACCATGACATAATCACCTCCCAAAGTCCTTACCTCCTAATACCTTCAACCTTAGGCATTAAGTTTTCAACATATGAAAATTGGCGGGACACAAACATGGAGACCATAGCAGCCACGACCTGCACCCCCACCCCCCCCAACTGGATCTATTGTCTTTCTTCCTCTGTCATGCTCCGTGCCCAGGGAGGCTGAATCCCTGGGGAGGCACAGGGGACATTGGACAAGCAGATTCTGCCCAGAATTGTCATTCATTCTTCCTGCACGTACTGATTGCCTCCCATGTGCCAGACCCCATGCCCTGCGCTGGGTTGAGATGGTAGCCTAGTCCAGGGCTCCTCAACCTCCTGTACCAGATAATTCTTTGCTCTGTGTTGGCCTGTCTTTTGTAGGAGGTTTAGCCGCATCACTGGCCTCTATCCACTAGATGCTAGTAGCACCTTCCCCACCCCCACCCCAAGTTGGGACAACCAAAAATGTCTCCAGTCATTGCCAAATGTTACCAGGGGGGAAACTGCCCTGGTTGAGAACCACTGGGCTAGACACTCAGGTATCTTGTAGTCCAGTCAGGGAGCCACTGAAGGAAACAGGCAATGACAATACAGTATGATGACTGTAATGGAAGAAGTAGAACTTTGCCTCAGGCTGGTCCAAGCTCTGCTCACACACTCCAGTGATGGGGTGCTCATTATCTGAAGAGGCTTTATCTTCCTTCAATCGATCAACATCTTGGTCTGAAACCTGCTCTCTGTGGCTCCCATCATTAGATCTCTTGGTGAACCCAAACAACCATGTCTGCTCTCTTTGTTTATGCAAAGAATTGCCTGATTCTTGGCTGAATTGAGGCAGGTGACCAGGGAACTGCTCAGGCCCTCAGTGTCTCCATGGACACCCTATCCCTGCACAAACTTGGAGACCTAGAAGAGACTTTTGCAACCATCTAACCTCATGTTCATGTCACAGATAAGTAACTGGGGTCTCAACAGAGAAGAGGCTTGCTTGAGGTCACACAGAACATTAGCAACACATGTAAGACTCGAATCCTGTGTCCGGTTCTGTGTTCATGCTTCTTCTCTTCTCTGTTTATCCCAATTCCCATGTTTTCCTTCTTTCCCAGAATATGCCAGGGATATGTAGGGTGAATGCAGAGGGCCAGGCCTGTGTGTCAAAACCAGGGTCCCTGCCCCACCCTTCTTCCATGCTAGAGATACGAAAACAGCCTCAGCCCATGTAGCCCAAATCCTTCAACAATCTCCCTCCTCGAGACACTGCTGGCATTCATGTTATTTGAGTATGAAACTCTTCAATTAAAAGAATAAACCATCAGATAAGAAAGCAAATCTTTTAAAAAGACAAATATTAACTCTACTGACAACTCAAAGATATTAAAGAAAGGACCTCAGTCTCAGTATACCAGATGACTCAGGTGTGAGTAATATTTTCAGAGTCATCATAATGTGAATATTTAATGCTATTTTAACCAAGTCTATATTGGGAGGCTGAAGGAAAGGAAAAGGTGTGGGGTGGAAAGTCGACAATCTTTTCTAAGAAACCTAAGTCCTCAGCTTTTGCAGCCACAGGTCAACACAGAAACCTAAAAATGAACAGATTAAAAAAAAGTTAAAGGCTTTTACTTCTAGCCAAAATGGAATTACAAGAACTAGATTTATTCTCCATCTGACACAATGATTAAACTGAACAAAATATATGAAGCAATGGTTTTTGAGCCACTGTACATGAGATAATGAAGGGTGTAGATCCCAAAGGGATGGGAACAAATGAGGTAAGCCTACGATCACCCCCAGCTTACTACCTAGAGAAAGTTTCTAGGCCACGCATGGGGAGAGAAAACCCAGGTAGGACACAGTGGATCCCTGGTGAGGAGATGGCATGAAGGATATAGGGAGACTAGGCAGCTAAAATGTACAGGGAAGGGTACAGGAAAGAAGGGAGTGGCAAAGAGACCTGCAGAAGGTCCCCTGAAGCACTCATGGGGTGCTGCTCAGCACATGCATATGAGGAAGCTTCCCAAGGTGGGGAAAGAACCACCCAGAAGGATTAAAGAGAACAGTATCTGGCGTTCATACAGGGCCTGTGGTTACACCTATGCCCACCAGCCAGAGTGGAAATCCCTCATAACTCATGGAGCTTGGAGTAGAGTACTCAGAAGAGTCTTGCCTCAATAATTAGCCCTAGACTGCTGCTCTCATCCTGTCAGAGACAAAGAAGTTCATTTCATAAGGATAACGGGGTCCATTCATCAAGAGGATACAGTAATCCTAAACATTTATGCACTTAATAACGCAGCTTCAAAATATGTGTAGCAAAACCTGATAGAACTGCAAGGAGAAATAGATAAATCCACAATTACAGCTGAAAATTTCAATGCCCTTCTTTCAATAATTGATAGAAGTAGACAGAAAATCAGTAAGGCTATATAAGATTTGTCTAGCAGTATCAATCAACTTGAGCTGATTGACATTTACAGAACACTCCATGCAACAATAGCAGGATACTCATTCTTCACAAGTGTACACAGAACATTCACAAGATAGACCATATTTTGGGCCATAAAACAAGTCTCAATAAATTTAAAAAGATTCAAAGTATGTTCTCTGACCATATGGAATTACATTTGAGCTCAGTTACAGAAAAATACCTGGAAAACCTCCAAATATTTGGAAACTAAATGACACACTTCTAAATAAACCATGGGTCAAAGAAGAAATCAAAGGAAAAGTAGATTCTTGGAAATGAATTTAAATGAAAAGACAAATAAAAACGTGTGTGAGATGCATCTAAAAGAGTATAAAGGGAAATTTATAGCACTAACCATGCATATTACAAAAGAATAAGGGTCTCATATCAATGACATCTACTTCCAGCTTAAGAAACCAGAAAGAAAAAAAAAAACACTAAAGGAACAAATTGAACCCAAAGTAAGCAGGAAAAAAACTGAACAATAAAGATCAAAGTAGAAATCAATGAAACAGAAAAACAACTGAGTAAATCTTGGACACTAAAAGCTGGTATTTTGAGATCAACTAAATTAATAAATCATTATCCAGGTTGATCTGGATAAAGAGAAGACATAGATTACTAGTACTAGCATTGAAAGAGGTGAAATCACTGTAGGTTCTACAGACATTTAAAAGATAATAAGGGACTATTATGACAAGTTTATGCCAATAAATTTATAGCTTTCATGAAATAGACAAATTCCTTGAAAAACACAAACTACCAAAAACAAATGGATATTCTGAATAGCCAAATTTACAGAAGACTGAATTTTAGTAAAAATAAAATCCTCCTCATAAAGAAAACACTAGGCCAAGAAGGCTTCACTGATGAATTCCACTACATAGTTAATATAGAAATAGTACCAATTCTATAAAAACTGTTCCAGAAAATTGAAGAGAATGAAATATTTCCCAGCTTCTATAGGCCCAGCATTACCTTGATACCAAAACCAGACAGGGACATCACTTGAAAACTGCAGACCAATTTCCCTCTTGAATATAGAGGCAAATTTCTTAACAAAATTTTACCAATTTGTATCCAACAATGTAGAAAAGGCTACTACATTATGACTAAGTAGGGTTTATCCTAGGAATGTAAGGTTGGTTTATTTGAGAATCACTCCATGGAATTAACTGTATTAATAAACTGAAAAAAAACACATATGAATATTTCAATAGGTACATGTAAAGCATTCAACAAAATCCAATACTGATTCCTGATTTTTAAAAAATTGCAGCAAACTCTGAATAGAAGGAAACTACCTCTACTTGAAAAGGACATGTACAGCAACCCACAGCTAACTTACTTAATGGTGAAACACTGATTACTCTCCCTCTAAGATCAAGAACAAAGCAAACATGTCTACTCTCCCCATTTCTATTTAATATTGTTCAGGAAGGTTTTAGCCAGTGTGATAAGGCAAGAAAAACAACTTAAAAGCACCCCTACTGGAAAGGAAGAAATAAAATTGTGTTTGTTCCTGGATGATATGATTGTCTTTTTTTTTTAAGTTTAACATTTTTTATTGAGTTACAGTCATTTTACAATATTGTGTCAAATTCCAGTGTAGGGCACAATTTTTCAGTTATACATGATCATACATATATTCATTGTCACATTCTCTTTCGCTGTGAGCCACCACAAGATCCTATATATATTTCCCTGTGCTACACAGTACAGTCTTGTTTATCTATTCTACATTTTGAAATCCCAGTCTGTCCCTTCCCACCCCTCATCCCCCTGGCAACCACAAGTTTGTATTCTATGTCTATGAGTCTGTTTCTGTTTTGTATTTATTTATTTATTTATTTATTTATTTATTTTTTAGATTCTGCATATGAGCAACCTCATATGGTATTTTTCTTTCTCTTTCTGGCTTACTTCACTTAGAATGACATTCTCCAGGAACATCCATGTTGCTGCAAATGGTGTTATGTTGTCGGTTTTTGTGGCTGAATAGTATTCCATTGTATAAATATACATCTTTATTCAGTCATCTGTTGATGATTGTCTATTTAGAAAATCCAATGGCATCGACAAAAACACTATGAGAATTAATAAGTGAATGTAATAGGGTTGCAGCATTCAAGATTACTACACCAAAATCAATTGTATTTCTAAATAATTTAAAATTGGAATATACCATGTACTAGAAAATATGAAATACTTAAGGATAAATCTGACAAAGATATGTAACATCTGTGCACCAAAAACTACAAAACACTGAAGAAAAGTGTTACATACGACCTACATAAATGGAGAGATGTATCATATTCATGCATTGGCAGATTCAATATTGTTAAGATATCAATTTTTCTCAAATTGACCTATCAATTTGATGCAATCTCAATCTGAAGGACGGTTTCTTCGTGGAAATTGACAAGCTGATTCTGAAATTCACATAGAAATGCAGAGAACCTGGAACAGTCAAAATACTTTTGGAAATGAAGATCAAAGTTGGAGGACTAACACTATCTGACATCAAGTCATCAACACAGTCATCAGTACAGTGTGGTACTGGTATTAAGACAGACAAAAAGATCAATGAAACAGAATACAGAGTGTATAAATAGACCCACATGTATATGGACAACCAATTTTCAACCAAAGTGCAAAGAGAAATCAGTGACGAAAGGACAGTCTTTTCAATAATGATGAAAAATAATTGGATATCCATATGTAAACAAAAGAGTATCAATCCATACTTCTCTCCATGTCTAAAAATTAATCATTGACCTCAAAATGGATCATAGACCTAAAATGTAAAACTTAGAGCTATAGAATTACACGAAAAAAAAAAGGAAAAAAAGTTTTGTGACCTTGGCTTAGGTCATAGATTTCTTAGAAAAGGCATCAAAAACATGCTCCAAAATTAAGGACTTCTTAATTAAGGACTTTTGCTCTTTGAAAGGCACTGTTTTGAGAATGAAAAGGCAAGCCACATACTATGAGAAAATATTTGCAAATCATAACTCCGTTATAAAGGACTTGTATCCAGAATATATAAAGAACTCTCAAAACTTAATAATAAGAACGTGAACAACCCAATTATAAAAAGAGCCAAAGATGTGAACAAATACTTTACCAGAGAAGATGGCAGATAAGCACATGAAAACATATGAAACATCATCAGTCATTATATAAGTGCAAATCAAAACTACAATGAGATACCATTACCACATCTATTAGATACACATGTATTACAATGGCTTAAAAAGTCTCAGCGTTCCCATTTTAGAGAGAGTAGGGAACAACTTGGACTCTCACACACTGCTGATGGGAAAGTAAGATGGCACGACCATTTGGAAAAGAGTTTGGTAGTTTCTTTAAAAAGTTATATGTATGCTTATTATATCATTGAATTATTCCACCTCTAGGTATTCATCCAAGAGAAATGAAAGCATATGACCATACAAAGATTTGTCCATGGATGCCCATAGCAAATTTATTTGTAATGCTGAAAACTGGAAACAGTCTCAATGCCCATCAAGTTAATGGATAAATGGTCATATATCCATACAATGGTACACAACTCAGCAGTAAAACTTGTTAATTGCTTGTTAATGCAACAACATGAGCAGATCTCAAAATAATCATGCTAAATGAAAGAAGCCAAACAAAAAAGAGTACCTATGGTATGATCCAATTTGTATAGAATTTTAGAAAGTGCAAACCAATGGGCAGTGACAGAAAGACCATGGGTTGCTTGGGGATGAGCAGGAAAGGGGAGTGGGGGAGACAAGAGGGAGGGATCGCCAAGAGGCAGGAAGAAATTTTGGGAGATGATGGATATGCTCATTATCTTGACTGGTGATAGTTTCATGGGTGTAAGTACATGTCAAAGGTTATCAAATTATATACTGTAAACATGTACAGTGTGTTAGTTATATCCAGGGAAAGCTATTAAATTTAAAATTAGCTGAATGTTATACAGAAGTGTGATAAATAGTAGAAGAAAGAATTTTAAGAGTTGAAAGAGGATGGTTTGGAGGTGTGGGACTTGCAGGTGAGGAAGTGGGAGAAGGAATCAGAAGCCTTCTGTATGTCATTAAACCTTAAAAAGTCATCCAATCATCCTTCTTTAAAAGCCACATATATTTATTACATTGATATTTTCCCTTAATGAAAAAAATAATAAAGTCACGCACACACATCCTTTGTTTCTGAAGCAGGCCAGCCCCTCAAAGAGGTTAAGTTTGTGGTATTTCTCCCCTGGGCCTTTCACAGCTATGTCTGTGTCTATGTGTCTGAGTGACATGTTCTACATGATCAGACTCAGGACAGGGAAGCAGTGCTCAAGGACAGAGATTTGCTGCTGGATGGAGAGCAGGAGCCTGGAAGGACTTGGAAAGATCTTTCTGGGGCCCTGCAGAGTCCCCTGCATTAGAGGCTCACCAAGGAAAGTCAAGGGCAAAGCAGAAATGATGGATACCAGGCAGCAGGCAGAGCAAAAACAGCAGTATCTCAGGAAGCCAGTGGATCAGAAATGCAGGGATCCCAGGAAGCACAGGTGTCTGGGCCCGGGCACCCTGGCCCTGGCTTATGGGAAAGCCCTCTCGCCTCCCAAGGGGTGTTGGCCCCAGTCTACAGGCCACTGCCAAGCCCCTGGCATTTAGCAGGGTGGCAGTAAGTCTCAAGGATTAAACAGACTGGCTCTGGGCCCCAAACTGCCTGGCCTCAAATCCTGGCTCCGTCCCTCCCTGGCCGTGTGATGGACTTAACCACTTCGTGGTTTAATATCCCCTTCGGTAAAATGGGGCTACCGACAATGCATGACTTGCAAGGGTGCTGGGGAGGCTAGGATGAGCCAGTGTATGTAAGGGCCTCTGAGCAGCCACCTGGTTAGAGTCAGGACCCAGGAAGCCTTGCTGTTACTGGGAACCCTTCCCAGATGCACCCAGTAGAACCCTGAATTCCAAATCCCAGCTCAGCCATTTTGTACCTCATGAGCGTGGGGAAGTTGCTTCCCCAACTTGAGCCCCATTATCTCACCCATAAATGAAGGTTAGAATAGCTATCCCAGAGGGTTGTTGGAGGGTGGAAATGACTTGAAGTGCTTTGAATAGGGACTGGCACAGAGTAAGGGCCCAGCAAACAAGGACCACAGTGATCCCATCCTTAGCCTCTCTGCTGGGGTTCAGCCCCTTCATCTCCTCCCTGTGTGCTGCCCATCTCTAACACGTTGCCTATCCTTAACCCCCAAAACTTCCTTCAGTTGTTGAAATTTATGAAGAGCTCTCAATTCAGGTCTCAGAAAGGACGGCCTGGTGGAAAGACCTTGAACTTTAGATTCAATGAGACTGTGTGACCTTTGGCAAGTTACTTAACCTCTCTGAGCTTCACTTTCTTCATCTCTACAGGAGACAGGATTATGCCACCAACATCATGGGGCTGTTGTAAGAATCAAGTGAGAGAATTTGTATAAAATGCCTAGCACACAGTAGGCACTCAATAAACACTAATTTCTCCCCTGCCCCCTCTTCATCTCCCTCTCTTCTGGAAGGGCAGTGACCAAATCTGATTCCATAGCACAGTCCCTGGTCTGCAGTGGGTCCCCAGGAAATGTTTTCCAGGTGAGTTATTCACTGAATGAATATAGTGATGCCTAGGAGAGAGGCCACCCAGATTTCTCCCCCAGCAGGCCTGCCCGAATGACTGGTGTATCTATTATAGATGCCTCACATCTCAATAAATATTTCAGCGCAAATAAATAAAGGATGCCATGGGCCTCTCAGCAAGTGACTCTTTGCAGCTCACTGCACACAATGTCTATCCCTGATTCCTGCCCAAAGTCAGGGTGTCCCTTGGGATCCTTCACTGACTCTAGCTGGACACAATGTGTGCCAACGTGGGGGCATAAAGAAACAAGTCAGCTGGCTCCTGGCAAAGGGGAGATGTCTTCTCACTTTGGGGTGGCCTGGGGGGGGGACACTGGGGAAGTCAAGCTTCTGTTCCACAGGGGCCAACTCTCAAGTGACATCCACCAGCTCATCACTGAGGAGCTGCAGGGATTGTGTTTCCACGTGTCCAGCCTGGTCTGTGCCAGGAAAAGCGACAACTGAAAGTTTCTTCAAAGGAGTTGATTAGATGGTGAATTAGGGGTCACCTTCCTGGCTAATCTGTAACTCCCTCCTACCCAAGGGAGGAAGGTCTGGGCCTCACAGCCATTCGACTCATTCACTCATTCATTCACATGTTCAAAGAAGGTTATGAGCACCTGCCATATGCTAGGGGCTAGAAACATGGGGTTGATAAGGCAGCCAAGTTCCCTCTTGCAGGAGACAGAATTCTAAGGTGGCAGCCAGGATTCCTGCCCGCTGTGTACAGGCCCGGGTAATGGCCTCCCCTTGAGCATGGGCAGGCCTCAGGAATGTGATGAGATTTCACTCTGTGATCAGGTTATATTATATGGCAAAGGTGAAGGGATTTTTTTCAGGTGTAATTAAAGTCACAAATCAGTGGATTTTTAATTTTGAGTCTATCAAAAGGGAGATTATCCTCGTGGGCCTGACTGAATCAGGAGAAAAGTCTTTAAAAGAGAGACTGGGCCCTTCCTGAAGAGGTAGACAGACTCTCCCCTCCGGTTTTGGAGAAATAAGCAGCCATGTGTGAGAGAGCCTACAAAGAGGTCATGTGGCAAGGAACTGCAGGTGACCTCTTGAAGCTGAGAGCATCTCCTCACACCCAGCCCCAGCTGACAGCCAGCAAGGAAGCAAGGACCTCCAGCCCCCAGCTTCAAGCACCTGAGTCCTGCCAACAATCACAGCATTATGGAGCCTGCCTGATGCCTTGAATGTGGACTTGTGAGACCCTGAGCAGAGGACCAGCTAGGCCATGCCCGGTCTCTGGACCCAGGGAAACCAGGGGGTAACAAGTGCATGTTGTTTTAAGCTGCTGAGTCTGTATTTAAAGCAGTGATAGAAAATTAATCCATGGCTCCTGTGGTTCTTGGAGTCTGGTGGGGGTGACAGACAACTCCAATTTAGTGGGACTGGGACTGGCACAGGGGTGAGCCAGGAGGCTGTGGGGATTCTGGTGGAGATCTGGCAAAGGGAGAGGAGTCGGGGAAGAGCCAGGGAGGCTCCAGAGGGGAGGAAGGGGAGGGTGAAGAGGAGGAGGAGACAAGGAGGAAGAGAGGGGAGGGAAGGAGGAGGGGGAGGAAGAAGGGGAGCTGGGGGAGGAAAGGGAGCAAAGACCTCAGGTCTACAGCTTCCAGAATCAACCTTCCCATCTCAGGGGTGGGAGGAGGGGGAGAGAGGAGGAGGAGTGGGAGGAGGAAGAAGGGTTGGGGAGGGCATGGGAGGAGAAAGCAGGTTTCAGCTGGATGGAGCAGCATGTCCAAAGGCCCTGGCATTAAGCAGGTGGCCAGGAGAATAGGAGGTGAGGAGTGGGCATCAGCAAAGCTAATGGTGAGGGGCTGTGGAGGTCACACTCAGACACTGGGACTTGATCCTGGGGGCAATGACATGCTCAGACTGACACTTCAGAAGACCACCCTGGCTTCTGGGTGGGGGCAGATGGAAGGGGCCAACACCAGAGGCCAGCCGAGGGGAGAGGGGAGGGAATGAGGATCTGGAAGGTGGCTGTGGGAAGGTGAGAAGGGGACATTTTTGAAAAATATTCAGCAGGGGGAATGCACAGCATTGGGTGATGACACGTGCAGCCATGAGGAAGGGGCTGCAGGAAGAGATTCGGGTTCCAGGGTGGATGGTGGTGCCCTTTGCTGAGAGGGGAAGGCTGAGAAAGGGGCAGGTTGTGGGGAAGAGGAAACACAATAGAAAAATCCATGTAACATTCACTCTGATCCAGGGCTGTTCCAAGGTACTTTCCCTGTATAGTCTTTTAATCCTCCCTACAACCTAATGAGACAGGTACTATCATTATTCCCATTTTACAGATGGAGAAACTGAGGCACAGAGTGGCTAAGTCCCTGGCCCAAGGCTGCACAGCCAGCAAGTACCAGGGCCAGGATTTGAACACAGCCAGCCTGGCTCGAGAGTGTGTGGTCTGAACCACCTCACAAAGTTCTGCTTGTAATGTGCTGAGTGGAAGTGGTTATAGGACAGACACCTGGGTGATGTCACCAGATGAGCAGTGAGATAGACAAATCTGAGGTTCAGGTGAGGGGTCTGAGTCTATATTGGCCTAGTATTGGTTAGTGGGTCCATGGGGGTTCATGCAAGTGTCCAGAAAGAGGGTTAAAGGGAATGGGGGGAGAGAAGAGGGGAGGGGAGAGCAGAGCAAAAGAAAGGACAAAGCCCTGAGGAACTTGGCCCATTAGGGCCTGGACTGAGAAAGGTACTTTGGAAGATGCTGAGAAGGATCAGCCAGAAAGGGGGGGGGGGAACCACAGAGCAAGGTGTCAGGGAAAGGCATGCTTGAGGGAGGACCAAGGCATGAGCACTGTCATGTGCTGTCAAGGCTCCAAACCAACTAACTGATATCTCATTAGATTTAGGAACAAAGAGACCACTTGTGAGTGACCTTGGAGAGAACAGTGGCCATTACGGGAGAAGCCAGAGGCTGTGATTCCTGCAGCTGCCAGGTGTAGAACACAAGGCTGGCCCTGGGCATCTGGAGTCCTGTGTTCAAGCCCCAGCTGTACCCCTGACTTGCTGTGTGTCTCTGGATAAGTCACTGTCCCTCTCTGGGTCTCAGTTCCCTCATCTATAGAATGGGGATGCTCATCTCCACTGCACACAGGGCTCTTTGTGAAGATCCCAAAGGACAAGATGTCAATGAGGGTGGAAGAGTCCAGCTCAAATGCAGCCTGGAAGGGTGGGGCATGTGGGTCAGACAACTGTGTTCAGATACCAGCTCAGCAGCTTGCTAAAACTGTGACCTTGGGTAGGTCCTGTCACCTCTCTGAGCCTCAGTTTCCTTGTCAATACAATGGGGATAGTGAGAGGTCCATCTCATATAGTGTTGTGAGTACACAGTGATGTAATGACTACAAAGCCCTTCAATGGCCTAGCACCGCATGAGGGCTCAGTTGTGTCAGCCTATGGTTCTTGGGGGTCCAGTTGTGCAGAAATGCCCATTGTGGGAGATCCAGAGGGTTGCCTGGGGCCCCTTCCAGATGTTGGCCCACAAGCCTCAGTTGCTTTGTCCCAGACAAGAAGGATCCATTGGTCAGTGTGGTCCTGCCTGGCTCCATCTTCCTGGCACCCCCCTGCCAGGGAGGTGACCACCATGGGCATGTACTGCCCCAGGCCTCAGTTTCCCTTCCATACACTGAGCACGTGGCAGGGCGTGTCTGTCAGCTTGTGAGCCCAAGAGGAGCAGACTGGCTGGTAGAGCTGGATGGCCAGAAGCTCCCCCGGGGCCTGTTCCAGACGGGGTTGAGCTGAGAGAAGCACATCTCACCTACACCATGTGGCTCTGGGAAGCCCTGTCACCCAGCAAGTTCAAGAGCAGAGTTGTGGGGAGCCCAGCTGCCGAGTTTATGGGCCCCTGAGGATAAACTTTCTGTTCTGATCATCCCTAGAGTCTGCCTGCCAGGTAAGTAGGCAGGAGAATGGACTCCATGACTTGTAGCAGCCCTTCCAGACTCACGACGGTGTCAAAGGCAGGTCTGATTGGAAATCCTAGAACAGTGTGCAGAAATGGGAGAATAACCCACCTCTGAATGTGTCCTCAGAGGCCAAAACAACCAAACTGAGACAAGAAAGATGGAGGGACCTCAAATTGGGGATGGATGTCTCATTTGTACTGTGGGGCATCGGGGGACCCCTGGTGGGCAAGGAAATGCCCTCCTCTCCTCAGACTCCCAGCTGGGGAGAAGAAACAGACACACACACAGCAACAAGATGACCTGCTAAGCGTCTTAGGAGAGGACAGACCAGAGGAGGGAGAACTTCACAAGGGGGCATCACAGAAGGGCTCCTGGAGCAAGTGGCATCTCAGATGGACCTGAAAGAGCAGGGAAGGTTTCATTAGGTACATGGGAGATGACATTCCTGGCTGAGGTTCAGCACAGGCAAAGGCCCTGGGGTAGGACCTTGAGTGTGTCAATTTCCCTAGCTGGGCTAGTGCACCTCTCAGACCCAGGCACAACGTTTATCCTTTATCTGCTATTCTAGGGTCTAAAGATGAATGTTTGCTTAATGGACACCGCAAGGGGTCAAGAAAGGCCAGGTTTCTGGAGGTTAGTCAAACCGGTCCCAGCAGATGTGTGGGGTGGACGTAGGGAGGCTCGGCCAGGGCCAGGGCTGGGCAGGTAGGAGGAAGGAAGGTGGGTACATCCTTCAGGGCTCTTCAGTTATAGGCGGAGGAACCTGAGATTTGGAGAAGCGGAACACATTTAAGAACACTGACTCTCACTCCATCTCTCAGCCCTGCTCTACTCTGTGTTGGCCTCACCCTCTGGCAGGCTCTCCCTGTGAGTAACAAGCTGACAGCCATGCCGCCTCCCTGAGGGTTTCCCAACCCCAGTGCACAAAGAGAGCTTTTTCCCCTTTAGGTGCCATCTAGGGTTACAGGACCTGGCTTGAGACAAGTGTTAATCCAACAAGGACTGCGTGGAGATGGGCAAGGTCGGGTTCTTCTTCAAAAGAGAACAGTTACTGAAAGAAGAGGGAATGGGTGCAGAGCCCCACGAAGACACAGTGGGTTTGCTAGTCCTCCCAGCAGCCAAGAGAGCCTTGCTCAGTATGTCTTTAGCACAGTGATCAGCAGCCTTCGTCCCCTTTCTACCCACTGGAACTCTGCCTTGGCTGTCTTTATGCCTTTATGTCTTGGAGTCACTGGATGTCCCCCCAGAGATCTCTCCCTCACTCTCTTTGCTTTGCTGCACTGCCTGAAATTCAATCCTTTGTAATGAACAGCTGGAATAGTGATAGTGGTTTATACTTGATGTAAACATATGTAACCCTATGACATAGGTACTACTGTTATCCTCATTTTACAGATGAGGAAACAGGCTCAGAGAGGCCAAGAACCTTCTCCAAGTATTCAGCATATATATAATAAGTGGCAGAGCTGGGATTCAAACTTTGATAGTCTGGCCCAAAGTTCATGCTCTTCACCGCCACATCACAGTTCCTCTCATTGCTGTTTATAGAACAAAGCACTAAGGTACTGTCCACACATAAGGATCTACAGATAGACTATCTCCCCTGTTTTAAATGTCCCATCTAGGAGGAGGTAAATCACCATGGACCCACAGGACAAACTCATCCATCCATCTGTCCTTTCTCCTTCCTTCTCTGCATCCTTCCCTTTCATCCTCCCTGTCTCCCTCCCTCCCTTCCTTCCACCGAAAGACTATTTGCTATAACCTTCCTGCATGTCAGGTATCCAGAGTGTGTGCCCAGAATGGGGTCAGAGGCCTGGGGGGTCGCCTGGTGCCTGGCCAGGATAGGAAGAGGTGCAGGGGACCCTTCCTCTGAGTAGGCCCCAAGTTAACACATCTTATCAGACTCCAGTCTACAACTCAAAGCAAAATAGCACCCAAAACCTCAGGATGGAAGCAATTTCTGGGAACTGGAGTTAGTCTTTCCATATGTCGAGACCTGCCAAACTGGACAGACGGACAGAGACTGTGACTGCAAACAGATGCAATTATGAGCTGAGCCAACAACCCATCTTGCACACTTCCGGAAACACAGCGAGATCTGGGGCGTCAATTATTTAAACCCTAATTAACATAGCTCTGCATGTCTTTTTTGGGGGGCGCACTCAGAACACACAGCATTGTTATCGTGGAAGAAAAGAGAGAATGAAATATTGATGGGGGTCGGCTTTGTTCTCTGCTCAGCAAGAGCGGGCTGGTTGTAGGAAGCAGATTCCCGCCGTTGCTGCAGCTTTAATTAGGAAGGTCGGTGGCTTCTCCGGCGTCTTGGATTCCTTTAATTTCCACAGAGGGAAGCGGCTTCTGAATTTTATTGAACACAGTTGAATTTTTATTTTCAAAAATCAAAACAGAAACAGTTCTTGGCATCTGTTATGAGCGCTGGGTGTTATTTGCTCTTTAGAGATAAAGTTGTTTTTATACGGAGAGAGAGAGAGCCAGGGAAACCGGGGCCGGAGTTTTGTCCTGGGAACGAGACTCAGCTGGGAGATGGTAGTCAGCAGAAAAATAAACCTCCACTCGACCCAGCTCGGCCCAGGCTCCCGGCACTCTGGCTGGCCCGAGAAATCCATTTGACAGTGAATGGTGTGAGCTGAGTTTGAGGTGGTTAACTCTTGGGGCACTGGAGTTTGAGCTGGTTCCAGAAGTTTCTGGGGCAGGAAATCAAGTGGAGAGAATCCCTGAGGCCCTAGGGATTGGGAAACCAGAGCAGACCCCTGGGAGGAAGGGAACCAGGGAGAGGGGGAGCCGAAAGGAGGGAAGCTGGGGTGAGGGAAACAGAATAGAGGTACCAGAGAGGAGGGTCCGTAAAAAGGAGGGTCCTTAGTGCAACCTTAGAGGCCAGACAGTCTCCGAATGCTCAATCCCAGGTCCACGTAGGGTGGGAGAAGGTGCCATGGAGAAGGGGTAAGGTTTAAATGGCATCTCTCCTGCCTCTGATCTTTTTTGGTAGTTGGTTGATGTGTTCACCTATTAAGCATCTGTCTCGCATGTCCTAGAAGCCAAGCACCGAGCAGGCACTGGGGGACCAGAGAGACAGAGTCACAGTTGCTGCCCAAACAGGAAGACCAACAAGCGCAGCCCTGTGTGATCAAAGCTGGGGGCAGGGCGGTTTCACTCACTCCAGAAGTGCTATTTGAGCGGAAGGAAGGAAGAGGGGGAGGAAGGAAGGAAGGGAAGGTGGAGAGTGTATTTCAAGGTGGAGAATGGTAAAGAGGGCATTCCAGGCAGAGGGCCTGGCCTCTGCAGCGGCAGGGAGGAGTGAGAGGACAAACCAGAAATTTACTTGAGTTGCAGCAGAGGAAGCAGATGAAAATGAGGTCTGTTCCGGTGACAGGATCCTCTGCAGGCTTAACCTCAGGATGCAAAGCAGACGAACTAGCCTTAAACTGGAGCAGCTCTGCCCGGGCCTCAGGGAGCGGGCATGTGGGTGTCCGGCACAGGCCCACTCATTTAGCCCAGGCCAAGCTCTGCAGCCAGGTCCCAGCATCCTCAAATTTAGTACAAGTTGTGAGGTACAAGGGATGAAGTGTGGTAGCATAGACCAAAGTCATTTCTTTAGCTACAAGGATGTTCCAGTTGCATGTGAGCTAGCCTGGAGGATTTATTCAACACCTAGGGAGCATGCCTGTTGTAGCAACACTGTCAGAGTTCCACCCACAAGCCCCTGGGATCCCTTCCTCCTCTTGCTGCACACTGGAGTCCCGCTCTGGTTATGCCGTCTATCCTAACAGCCAGCCCTGAGTCTTTTTGTTGGTGGGCTGCTCTCAAGTTGCTAGAACATGCTTTGCCTGCATGAGTAGATAGCCGGAAGTACCTGGTACATCTTTCTAGAGCAGCTTGATGGCTGTGGGGTGTAAAGGCTTCACCCCCTCAACTCCCATGCAGGACAGCTCAAACACATGACCCGTGCTATCTCCAGCCCAAGGTCCCCTCTGTAGGACTTTGCTTGATAGGCACCCTCTCTTGGCCTCCTTCCCTTCACTGTCCTGTTTCCCTACTCCCTATAAATTGTTCCTAGAAATGCTTCCTAATGCATCACTTTCACCCTACTCTGTCTCAGGGTCTGCCTTGGGGAACCCCGCCTAAACACCCACCTGTGTGCCAGCCACTGTTTTCCGCCCTGGTGTCACAGTGTTAAATAAGTCATACCCATGCACCTATGCACACCCACACATGACCAAGAACATGCCAAGCAACAATCTATGTGAATGAAACCATCAAGAGCTCCTGCCTGGAGAAGATGACACTCTCCAGGGGAAGACAGATAATACAGGCATTAAATAAATCAGACGGTCAGGAAAGGCCTCCCTGAAAAGGCAACTTTGGAGTAGACACTTAAAGGAGTTGGGAAGGGTGCAAATCATGAAAATTACCCATGTAAGAAGTATAAGAGTGTTTCATAGAGAGGCAACAGCAAGTGCAAATGCCCTGAGGCAGCGTGTGCTTGGAGTGTTCCAGGAATACCAAGGAGGCCAGTGTGGCAGGGGCAGAGTTTACAAGGGGGAGAATAAAGGAGATGATAGTCAGAGAGGTATGGGGTGTAGGTCCTGTAGGATCTCTGCATTTCATCACATGCACATTAATTTTTATTGTGAATGTGGTCAGAACCAGCAGAAGTTGTGTATTTGTCTCATGAAGAGCAATTTCAATCCTGTTCAGAAGCCCAGGTGGGAGCTGGCCTTGAGAGGCCACAGGGACACTCAAAGAGGATTTGTGAGGAATGGTGCCATTCAGGTGGAGCCTGGCCTCTCCCTGAAAGGCTTTTTGCACCAGCTGCCACAAGAACACAGCTCTCTGCATCTTGTTACACACGTGCACACAGACATTAAAGGGATCCTACCACACACGCTCGCTGAAGCTGCTGCTTTTTTTTCTCACTTGCTTATTTATTCAACAAGCATTCACTGGGCTCCTTGACATGTCAGGTGCTACTCTGAGCCTGGGACCACCCTGGTGAACAAGGTAAGACAGGGTCCCTGCCTGAGCAGACCTCACATTTCAGCGGGGGAAATGGATGATAAACAAATGATCAGAAAAACATGTAAAATATATTTCAGGTAGTGCCAAGCCCTATACAGAAAATAGAACAGATTGGACTGCTGGTTCTCAGCTGGGAAGGCTTTGCCCCCAAGACACATTTGATGATGTTTGGAGACATTTTCGATTCTCATAACCTCTGGAGGGTAGGTGCTACTGACATCTAATGGGTACAGCCAAGAAATGCTAAACATTCTAAAATGCACAGGACAGCCTCCACAGCAAAGAATTATCCAGTGCAAAATATCAATAGTTCAGAGAAGCCCTGGGCTAGAGGAAAGTAATGGAAAAGAGTTGCTGAAACGAGGATGGGCAGGAAAGCCAAGATGGTCAGGTTGCCTCTGTGAATGTTACCTCCATTCAAGGAGAGACATGGATCAAAGTGAGGAGTAAACAAGGGAACAGTATTTCAGGTAGAGGGAACAGTCAGTGCAAAGGTTCTGAGGTCCTGATGTGTTCAAGGAATACATGTAGACGTAGCTCATCGTTTTTAAAGACTTTGGAGTATTCTACTTCGGGAATGAGACACCTCGAGGAGTACAGATTTCACCTGGGAATCATGTCTAAAAATCCTCTTCCAAAAAAAGCAAGGCATCCCTATTCACCTGAAGGGCCGTAGCAGTTTCCACCCTACACCAGCCTCTAAGTGGAGCATCATGGTGAGAAAAGGATGCTTCCCTCTAGGACAGAACCCTTGACCCCTTGGACTTGGATCTGCAGCCCCTTCTGCAGGCTCAGGGGCCCAGGGGTTAGGGAGGGTAGGGCTCCCTGCTCACAACCCTGTCAGGAGATAATTCCTCTCATCTGCATAATTAGGACAAAATACTTGCAAATTTCCTGTCCATGAAAATTTATTCATTCATTTCACAATAACCTGGAAAAGTTAGTGGGTCCAAAAGTATCACCCCAACCCTCCATATTATAGGGTCCACTGAACCTCAGAGAGAAGCCAGAACTTGTCCAAGGGTTTACAGACAGCGAGTGGGGCTGGGGCACATGTCCTCAGTTCCAAGTCTATCCTCCATCTTCAGCCCTGTTTACCAGCCACAGAGCCCCGCCAGCCCCTCTCCGATTTTATAAACAAGGCTCAGCGCTGAGTGTCCCTTTCTCCCAGGCCCACACCCTCTTTGCTGTGACATTTCCTCTTCCCCCCTCGAGTCTGCCTCCCAGGGCCCAGCCTCGCTGGAGGCTTTGATTAAAAATGCACCTCCTAATCTCATCAGAGGCCAGAAACATGCATATATGCAAATCAACATCTGCTCCTTTACTCCGGGAAGGATCTTCCCAGAGTGCTTTGGGAAAAGGAGCCCAGTCAGTGAACTCTGAGGGGATGGCTCCAGAACATCCAAAAGTCACTTCAAAATCCCCAGGTCCCTGATGAAAATTCACTCTTAATGTAATTGGAAGTTATACTTGAAGGAGCAATAAAGGAACAGCCCCAGCATGACTCACCTCCAGCTGTGTCTCCTTCCTAATCAAGCCTCTTCTGTGTTATAGGAGACGTGGCCTGGCCCTTGGTTCGGGGGAGCTGGCCTCTCTGGCCAACAAGGGAAGCAGCAGCTGGTGGTCACTTCTTGGCTTCGATGCACGTCTTCTCTGCCAACTTGAAGACACAGGACCCTTTACTGGGAGCATTACTGTATACGTATAAGGCCCATAACAACACTCAGAGTCTCTATGGCTTGAGGCCGTCACACTCCATTTCTCACTCGTGTGAAGTCAAAATGGTGGCAAGGAGTGGGGATGAGGATGAACCTTACATCTCATGGCCTTGCCAGTCTCCAGGACGTCCGTCCTCTCCTGTCTTCTCTGTGGAGAATTGCACGGAGGCTCTGTGGGCGGGGCCAGGAAGTGACGCACATCAAAGAATGATCACGTCACAGAATACGCACATCTCATTGGCGAGAACTTAGTCACATGGTCTCGCCTAACTGCTAAGGACGCTGGGATACAATCCAGCGGTGTAGCCCAGAGGAAGTGGAGGACGTGGAGTTGTAGGTCCGGAGCCGCCTCTGGCGTTGCTATTTTCTCACACGACTTTAGAATTGAAAGGGCTCTTAAAATGCTGATTAGTTGAGGTCCTTGGGCTATAACAGAAAGAGACTAGTATTAGGAATCTTAGGGGCAGGACGTCGAGGAATCACCAGTTGGGGTTGTGGCGAGGCTGCTCTGGAAGCCTAGGGAGCAGCCAGCACAGCCACGGGGTCACAGTAGGAGTGGCCTGGTCACGAGACAGGCCACCCGTGTCTTCAGGGCTTGCGTCACTGGCTCCGTGAACAAAGCCCCCGTGAGAGCTTCTGACTGGCCACATCTGGATCCCACACCTGACCACCTGCTGCAGAGGGGAGGGTAGAGGACTGATTTCCGTATAGTGTGGTATACCCCTGCATTTGTGTTTACACCCAAATATGCCTCAGAGGGAGACGAGTGAGTTTACAAAGGAAAATCAGGATGCTGACTTCAGGAGATCAGGAGTTGAGACCCAAGGTAAGAGCTCTTCCTCTTCAGGTGGGGCTGCTGGGGATCAGAGAGTAGAGTCAGAAAAGGGGCAGCACTGGATCCTAATCTTCCCCTGGTTGCAGTGATCACCTTCTAGTTGGTGGCAGATAGTATTTGATGCTGTTTTCCTTTTCAAAGTCTTTGAGGCCCAATGTCTCTTTCCTGAGGTTTCTGCTTTGTCAGGATCTGACGTCACCTTGATTCTTTCTAGAGGGATCATGTCTGTTGGGAAATTGAATTTTCAGGGGGTGGCCCATGTAGTGGGGCTGGAAGTGGGGGCTGGAGGGCAAAACCACCTGTGGGAGAAATCACAGGGTATAGCTTATAAAACTGTAAAACAACAGCTGAAAAACTGGCATTTGAATGGATGGTGAGCGTCTGTATCCCTCCCAGCTCCCTGACACTTTGACCATATATGGGGGGAAAATATATTTTTATATGATTATATTCGAAGTGTGTAATGGACATGAGTTGTTTTGTCTATCCAGCATCCATGTACCCTCCAGTTGGAAAAAAGCACCCCAATTTCTTTTGGGGAACTGGGGTGCTTTTCAGGCCCTGTGCTTTCATGTGGCTGACTCAATTCCCAGGAACCAGTGTGAACAAGTGGCACAGGCCTGCCCAATCAGAACACAGTAGTTGTTCAGGAGTGGTCACATGACCCAGTCTGGACCGAACAAATTGTCTCCTGGGACCTTTGTGGGAGCCATGGAGACAGACAGAGGTGTTCTCTTTCTGTTATAGATAAAGAATTAGGATGTCAGCCTAGAGTTGCTGGTGGACATCGTTCCTGCCAAAGGATGAAGCCACACAGAGGAAAATCAGATTGAAGATGGAGAACGGTAGATCCTTGATGTTCTGGACAAAATTGTGGCCCCCTCAAAATTCATATGTTGAAGTCCTAACCCCTGGTGCGACTATTTGGAGATAAGGCCTTTAAAGAAGTGATTAAAGTTAAACCAAGTTATAGTAGTGGGGTTCTAATTTGTTAGGACCTGTATCCATATGAAAAGAGGTAGAGATACCATGAGTGTATATGCACAGAGGAAAAGGCCACTTGAGGACACAGAAGGTGGCCATCTGCAAGTCGAAGAGAGAGGCTTCAGGGGAAACCAACCCTGCCAGCACCTTGATCTTGGACTTCCAGCCTCCGGAACGGTAAGAAAATAAATTTCTGTTGTTTAAGCCACCCAGTCTGTGATATTGGCTGAGCTGACTAATACTCCTGATGGCATCATTTAGCACCTGGGCCAGCTGTGCCTGCCTCTGACAAGCTTCCTCTGAACATCTCGGTCACATGAGCTCATCAAATCCCTTTTGTCTGAAGCTATTTGAGTTAGGTTTTCTTTACTTGCAAATTGTAAATTAAGTATTCCCTTTACTTACAGAATACTAACAATGATGGCCTCAGGGTGTGGGATTCGGGGCTTAGTTTCTTCTTTTACTTGATGGCTCTGAATTTTAACAAATGATTGGCAGAACTACTGTGTTCAGAATAGATAAACAACAAGGTGCTGCTGTATAGCACAGGGAACTATATTCAACGCCTTGTAGTAATCTGTATTGAAAAAGAATATGTATATGTATAACTGAATCACTAAGCTGTACACCAGAAACTAACACAACATTTAAATCAACTATACTTCAGTTAAAAAAAATGGAGGAAAGAAAGGTTTTATATACTGTCCACATGTCTCTGCTATGCACAGGAGCCCAAGCAGTTTTTCCCTCCTGACGGCTAAGGAGGGCCCAGTAAGGAGAGGCTGAGAGGGAGAGAGAAGAACAACACCTGTTAAGACTGCACTGCGTGTCAGTGGTCAGGCCCTGCTGTATATCACTCCATTTTATTTTCACAGGGGCCTAGCCAAGTAGGTCCTGTTTGTAACCCCCTATTCATAGACTAGGAAACAGAGGCTCCAGGAAATAACACCTTAACTAAGGTGGCAGCAGTAGAAAGTTACAAAGTATGTGTGGGGGTGGTGAGGGTGGGATTTACCTGATGCCAAAGTTCTGTTTTGCTGCTCAACCCTGCAGTGGGTGAATGAGATGAAGTCCTGGTCGGCAACCCCTGGAGGGCTGGTCACTGTAGAAGTGAGCCCTGAAGCTCTTGGGAGGCTCTAGACTATATCAAGTTCTCCATGGTTGGAGGGGTGGGTGGGGGAGGCGCACAGAGGGCAGAGCAAAGGTTAGTGAGGTTTGTCCGCACTTGTTAAAAAAAACTGATAAATGCAATGACCAGCATATCATTTTATGCATATGTATTTATATGTCTGTGTATATGTGTGTAGATCTGTATCTGTGTCAGCATTATATTTATATCCTTGTCACTACAGTTGTTAGGTTGGACCACATGAAGTGGACAATATTAGAGTGTTTTTGATCTATAGAAATGGCTCTTTCAAATGGTTCAGCTATATAACTATACCAAATCGATATAAGCTATATCCAGATCTCATTTTCTTGCACCGAAAAAACTGAAACATTCCTCTAATTCAAAATCTGGGGGTACCACCCTTCTCCCACCTGCACCAGGAGCCTGACTGCCCTGAGATGGAGAGAAAACAAGGCCTTGAGGACCTGAGGGTTAGGAAGGCAGACAGATAGCTGTCTGGCTCTCCTGGCCTCACAGCAAGCTGGTCCCCTCCACTCCCTCTGCTGACCAAAGGAGGCCGTAACTCACCGGCCACTGCCCACTCCGCAGCAGAAAGGAGAGATCAGTGAACCATCTGACACTGACTTGCCATTGATGGGCAAGGAAGATGCAGCCCACAGGGGTCAGGACCCAGGTCTGGATCCCCTGGGATGAGGTCAGAGGCTGCAGGGCAGGGCCAGGGCAGAGAGAGGGAGGCCTATTTGAGGCCTTGCTGTGGGCCAGTCCAGAGTCTCCTTTTCTGTCCTACTTCTGCACGGGACACTTGACCTGACCGTCATGCTCCCCTCGTCCTGCCTGCCCGCCACGCTATCCCCTCACAGGCTGGGTTAGCCTGGCCTCCAGACGCCCCCTTCTCTGTCCCAGGCCTCTGGCTGCCCAGCTCAGCTCCCCCGGCCGCCCACTCTGGCCGCGGGCCTGTTTGTGGAGCCATCCCAGGCAGCCCCGAGCCTCTGTCTTCCTATTTAGACAAACAAACAAAAGCCGGTTCGGTTACCACGGGCGGGCTGTGAGGCGTCCAACACAAACCAAGGCCGCCCGCCTGGCGTCTCCAGATGCCCTGGGTTCGGTTCAGGCAGTCCCAGGACATTTGCCTCATTCCCACTCTGGCCTCATTACCCGACTCTCCATGCCTCAGTGACACACAACCCCAGCTCCTCCACAGAGGCTGTGTGACATGGGGCCAGGCATTTCTTAGGCTGCAAAAGAAGGCTGACATCCTGAAGTCCCTGGGTTCTGGCCATGGCAGAGCCTTCTTATACCCTTGAATCCCTGGACTATCCTGATTCAGAAGGATTTGGAGATAGCCTTGTCCGATACCCATTTAACAGATGGGAAAACTGAGGCCAGGAAGAAGGAACTTTGCGAGGCTGCATAGTCAATGAGACCAAAACCTTTAAAAGCGTTAAGGACGGCCAGGAACTACCTACATGGTAGGATTTGGGAATCCCCTCTAAAGGATGTTTTCTTCCATTGATTTCTTCCCTAACGGCCTGAATATCCTGAACTTCTACCACTAGGGCTCTAGTTGAGTTCAGATGTGCCAGTAAAAATCTTGATACTGAGTTAAGGGAAGAAAGCAAAGTATAGACAAGTGTCTAAAAGTATTCATTATTCTGCAACATGTGTATGTGTGTGTATATATGATTTTTTACATCTTATACATACCTGCATGTGTACATGCACTTGAATGAACACTTTTGCCAGTGGATCCAAGAAACTATTAGCAGAGGGTGCATCTGGGGAGAAAGGCAAAAACAGAATTGTGGGAAGACTGGCCTTTCACTGTATGCTATTCTGTACAGTTTTTTACTAGGTGCATTTTCACTTTGCAATAATAAAAATAAGGGCAGCCACTGACATAGTGAACAGGTACCATTCTTGGTGCTGTTTATATTAACTCACTTCATCCTCATGATGGCCCCACACCAGGGGCATATCATTCTTTTTATCCCCATGGGACAGACAAGGAGACCGAGGCATTGAGACAGTAAATAACCTGCTCAAGGCCACACAGAACTAAAATTTGAACCCTGTTGGCTCAGCTCCAAACTGCAAGCATGTCTCCCCTGTATCAATCTGCCACTCTATAAAAAGCTATTTGACAAATAAGAAATGAAAAGGTGCATCCTGGGGTGGAACAGGGAACAGGTGTGACGCCGAGTCAGGCATAGCCTCCTCTTGGCCACAGAGCCTTTGGCAGAGTCACCATGAGACTTGCACACCATGGCCCTGGGAGTGGGGCAGGGCAGGAATCCCCAGGGCATGGGACATGGGGGTGAGGAGAGGGGAAGGGGTGTCTGTAACGGTGGACACTAGGAGGGTGGGAGGAAAGAAGGTTATGTCCTTGGGGGCAAGAGTCTGCCAAAAACCTTCTTATCTCCCTCCATCTGACCAGTCACAGAGGCAGGGGTCGGAGCCAGGGCCCCGGCTCCAGGTGAAGGAAGAAGCTGGTTTTCAGGGCTGCTCTTCAGTAAGTGCGATGGGAGGATCTTGGTTCCAGGGCTGCCTCCTCAAATGTCTAACCCTGGGATAGTACTAATCATTAATAAACAATAGCAGTAATAATAAAGTAGTAGTAGTGTGGCTGATTAAAGATGGCCAGAGTCTTTGACATCCTGCCATGGGGAGTTGGGGCCATGTTCCCTCTTCTTGAACTTGGGTACAATGTGACTGCTGTACTGAATAGAATATGATAGAAATGCTAGTTTCCAGCCCAGGCCTTCAGGGACCAGCAGCTTCCACCTCCTGTCTCTGGGTACACTCACTCTTGGAGCCCTGAGCCCATAGAAGAATTCCAGCTAGCCTTTTGGAGAGACCACATGGCGAGGGACAGGAGCCCAGATAAGCCCAGTCTTTCAGAAAAAATGTGAGTTAAGGCATCTTGGATACCACCAGGTGACCCCAGGCAAGGCCACTTGCAGCAAAAGAATTGTCCAGTCAATCCCACTTATACTCCCAACTCATGAAATTCACTTGATTCATCACCCAGGTCAGGAAAGCATTGACAGCTCTTGGAGTGTTCCCAATTACCTCCCTTCCTTTGGCCCAGAGATAACCACTACCTAGGTTTTCATAATGTTTTCATCTCTTTTAAAAATTATTTTTATCATTTGTATACACTTATATAGATATAGTTTAATTGTACTCCTTTTTGAACTTTCTATAATGAGAATCTACAGTATGCATTCTTTTGTCACCTTAGATGTTGCTTGGCACTACATCTGTGATTCACCCACATTGTTGCATATATTGATAGTTTGGTCATGTTCGTTGCTATATAATACTCCATTGTATTGCTGCACAACAACATGTTTATCATTTCTATTGTTGATGGACATTTAGGTTGTTTCCAGTGTTAGGTTCTTTGGTACAATGCCATCATGCTCATTCTTGACTGTATCACCTGGTGAATATGGGCTCACATTTCCTAATATGTGCTAAGGAGTGGAATTTCTGCACACAGTCTATGCATATCTTCAACTCTTCTAGATCATTTTTGCCCTAGCTTTCACTTCCACCAGCAGCATCTGAGATCATGGTATGAACTGTACCTCATCCTGGGTTTAATTCTTATCTCTGTGATGACTGTTGAGGTTAATCACCACTTCATATATTTATTGGCCATTTGGATTTCCTCTTTTGTGAAGTTCCTGTTTAAACTTCCTTCACATTTCTCTAATAGCTGCCTAGCATTGATAATTTTTAATTTGTTTCCAACTTTTTAAAATGGTGAGACTCTAACTAAAATACAGACATCAGGTTACAACAGAAAAGGTGGACTCCCTGGCCACTGTTGGCCGATGTCCCCGCATGGCTGTGATCAGCTGGGGCTGAGCAGTGGAGAGTCCCTTTAGTGAGGGTGTGGGTCACCAGGGTCCCTCAGTGCCTGCTGCCAGGCCTGCTTCATTTATTCTTATGTCATGCCCTGCAGGCATTTGTATTGGGGATCTCTGATTTAGTGTCTCAGAACTGGATCAGCCACTCCTACCTCTAGGCTTCATCTGCTTTTTGCCTAACCTGCTGTGATTGGTTAATTGCAGGAGTGTCCCCATTTGTTCATGCCTCTTGTAAAGTCCTTATCCTTGGGTTGTGCCCTCTGCACAGCTTGCATTGGCCTATGGGATAGTGGCAAATGGAATGCAAGCAGAGACTTGAAAAGCATTTGGGCATGGGAGCTTACCCTCTGGCAGCTCTTGAAATTCTGTAATCTGGGCTAGCCTCCTGGAGGATGAGCACCCACATGGAGAGAAGCCCTAGTTATCCCAAGTGTCCCAGCCAAGACCATCAGCATGCAGCCAGTCCCAGCTGGTCTGCTAGTTGAGCACAGATACATGAATAGCCCTTGCCAAGATAAGCCAAATCTTGCCCGGACCAGAAGGAATGGCCAGCTAAGCTCAGCCCAAGTTGCTGTCATGCAAAGTTGTGAGATAATAAATGGTTGTTTTTAAAGTCACTACATTTGGGGGTGCTTTGTTACACGGCAAAAGCAAATTGATACTTTGCTAACTACTTATTCCACAAACCCAGAAAAATGAGAGAGAAATTCAGAGAAGTATTTGGAACCAGCTTCCACATCCACATCTTTATATGGAAAAATAGCTGATACAGGAACTTCTCCAAAGGTCCTGACTTGCCTTTCCCCACTGCCCCAACCCCAACTCTCACCCTTCTTCACCCCCAGGCCCTCGCATGCCTGCTGTATTGTGACCTCACCATCCTACACATAGTCCAGGCAATAACCCAGTGTAAATGGTTAATATTTTCTCACCTTAATTAAAAGTCCAAATGGGAATATTGGCAGCTTAGGCCCTCATTTGAAAATTGAGCCATATTCCCATTACTAGGAACATCTAATTAAAACATCCGTTAAAAGTCCATAACATTAAGTTAATGGGGAAAGCCAGGAGGAATTCAATTAGATTTTATTTCTGTAAAATTAATATTAGCAACTTTTAAAAATATGTCCCCAATGCTGATTGTTATTCATAAAAACCTCTCTGAGCATTAGAATGGGAGTCTCATTGAGACATTCTCAGATCAGTCTGAACACAAATGGGATTCCAGCAGAAGACAGGGAGCTAATGAGCTAAGTCCTGGACTGAGAAGATGAAGTTCTTGGCCCTGCACCCAAAATTTCCTACTAGTCCTAACCTGGGAGGCTCCAGCCTGGGAATAATATAGAGACCTGGGCTCTGGCTGGGGGACTTGAACCAATCCACTTAACCTCTTTGGATGCAATTCACCCTTCTGCCAAATAGGGTTAGTAATTACAGTCTGACCTGCAATTTCACAGATGTGTCTTGAGGCCATAAGATAATGTGATGAAAGATCTTTGAGGAGCTGAACTTGGCCCAAAGAGAGGGAGGAGGAAGAAGAAGAAGGCTGGATCAGAGCTCTGCAACCTTTAGTTTGCTTTGGGAGAGACTAGATTCCCTGAGAATTTCCCTAGAATCTAGAATTCCCCTAGAATGTATTGGGCACTCAAGTAATGCTAGTTATTGTCTTTATCAGCAGCTAGGTTTTACAAAGAAAAGATGTAATAATTTTATTTTTGGGGTAAAATAAAAATTTGCCTGCTGATTTAAAAGAATACAAGATGTTTTAAAATGAAAGGAAAAAGGATAATCATTCTAAATTCTACTCCTAAGAAATAACCACTGTTCACATTAGTCCATATTACTCCTACTGTTCCACTCACATTTATGCTAATGAGCAATAGGTATATGGTTAGAAAGATGAACAGATGGATCAAAACAGAAACAAATTTTAATAATGGGCTCCTACTACACATGCCACTTTAAAGAAAAGCTGTTGAATATGTTTAACTTGATAGAAGAAAAACAAACTTGTGAAACAAAAAAATATTGCCAAATATTTCAAGAGCTATTCATTCCTAAAAGAATCAAGGTTTAAGAAAAACATTGTGAAAACACTAAAAGGCTGGTTAACTGCTATGGTCTGAATGTGTCCCCCCACACCCTAAATTCACATATTGAAACCTAACTCTCAGGGCAGTGGTATCAGGAGGTGGGGCGTTAAGGATGTGATTAGGTCATGAGGGTAGTGCTCTCATGAATGGGATTAGTGCTTTTATAAAAGGGACCTGAGAGAGCTCCCTCCCCACTTCTACCATGTGAGGACCCAGTGAGAAGTCTGCAGTCTGTGACCAGGCAGACCTGGATCATCCTGGCACCTTGATCTTGGACTTCCAGGCTCCAGAATTGTGAAAAATAAAGTTCTGTTGCTTAGAAGCCTCCCAGTCTATGGTATTCTGTTATAGCAATTCAAATGGACAGACATCTATATCAGAAGGGAAGCTCTTGGCTGCAGGCAATGGAAAAGTGACCTACACTGGCTTAAACAGCAAGAGAATTTATACATTTACAGAAATCTAGCGTTTGGGAGCTTCTGGTCACCCGATTAGGCAGCTCATTGATTTCAAGGATTAGATTCCTTCTCTCTCCTCTCTGCTACCCGAGAGGTGGCTCTGCCCCAAGGATGGTTTCTTCCTGGCTACAGGGATTTTTGGTGCTAAGATAACTAACTTTACAGAACAGTAACTTACCTACCTCCCCAGCTTTAATTGGATCTTCACAACCATCCCAAAGGAAGCTACCATTAGTATTTCTCTTTTATAGATGAGAGAACTGAGGCTCAGAGAGGTTAAGTGATTTGCTCAAGGTCACACAGCTAGCAAGTGGCAGAGCCAGAATTCCAAAGAAGCAGTCTGGGACAGATTGCATTATTGGTCTTGATTTTTCACCCTTGATCTTATGAATTTACAGTACCTCTCAGTAAAAGGTTGGAGTATATTTCCCCATCTTTGCTATTGGGTTCAATCATGTGACTTCCTTAGGCCAAGATCATGAGACAGAAATGACAGAAATGAATCTAGGCCATAAGAAATTTCCCATTGCCATTTTCTTTACTTGTGAGAACATTTCTCTGGCTAGCTCCCTGGACCAAGAAAGATAACAGACAAGTGGAACAGACTTAACAGGTCTTTAGGTAAATCATTCACATTAGTGCATATTACTCCTGCTGTTCCATTCACATTTATGCTAATGAGCAATAGGTAGATGGTTAGAAAGATGGACAGACAGATGGATCAAAACAGAAACAAATTTTAAAAATGGGCTCCTACTACACACGCCACTTTAAAGAAAAGCTGTTGAATATGTTTAACTTGATAGAAGAAAAATAAACTTGTGAAACAAAATATATTGCCAAATATTTCTGGCTCCACAACCTAGTTCACAAAAGCACAAATACATCAGCAAACCCACCTAAAGGTCGGTGGAGCTGTTTCAGCCCACTCAGAGAGACATCAGCTAAATTAACTCCTGTTGTTAAAAGCCACTGAGATTTTTGTAGTTTTTTTGTTTGTTTGTTATGCAGCATTATTGTGGCAATAGATAGCTGATACAGTCTGACTCCAGAGCCTGCATCCTTAACTGCCATCCCACACTGCCTGTGTCTGGTGTGTACTTCCCCTCTGCTAGATGGAGGCTATTCTACCTGAATGTGGAGGGGGAGAGGCTGAGGGAGATGTCTCGGAGCCAGGCAGCCAGCCTCAGAAGGACTCTGGGGCTGGCAAAGGGCTGCAGCCTCTCTCAGGCTCGCGGCTGAGTAACCAGCCAGTGCTGAGCCTCTCAATTATGCATTGCTATCGATCCACAGGGCCTGCAAAACACTTGGTGCATTAAGGTCAGCAAGGCATACCTCGGGCTTTCCCTGGATGCCTTTTTCTTGCTCTCGTTCTCTCAAAGCCAGGCTGGCTTTGTGCTCCTTGAAACCACAATAGTGCAGAGGGTTCAGGCTGGTTCCAGTCGGTACCCTACCAGATCTGGGTCCGGATAGAAACTGAGCCTTGCAGGGTGGATTGGCAGCTTTAGGGCACCATCCTGTGCTCTGACTCCATAGTCCAGCCACTCAACAGTGAATTGAGACTTAGAGCTCTCCTGAACGCCCCCTATTCTCTCTTGTCGCCAAGAAGCTTTATAGAAGCTGTTCTTTGTGCTGGAGCGGTGGGTCACCTGATATCTTAGGATAAATTCCCTAAAAATTGATTAACATAGAGATTCTTATAAAGTGACTTTTTGGAGACTTGTTCCCAGGAGAACCCTGTAGGAGTGATGAAAGGAGAGGGCAGGGGAAGAAGTTAAGCAAAGTTGTGGGTTCTGCAACAGTCAATCCTCAGCCTGATTGTACAGGGAACTCTAGAGAGTAATGACCCCAGAGTTGTCCCTCCTTAAGGCAAGAGGTCTGGGCTTTTGTTCCTGCAAATCAGTCATTGACTGGAGCCTTCCCTCTCGTGGGGGTAGTCGGATAGTGGGAGCTCTTAGACACTTCCAGGTGAAGTGGCTCCCCCAGCTGATGAGTCTCTGGAGAGGGGGCAGTAGTGGGCAATTAGAACGCTGCTGACAGCAACCAGAGTGTGTGTCCCAGTATTTATTAACCCTGACTAACCCCTCCTTATCCTTCAGGATTCAACTTGAATGCTACCTCCTCTTGGAAGCCTTCCCTGATTCCTTCTCTTTGACTCTGTTTGTTGGTTCTTACCACTCATACCTTTAACCCTCAACGTACAGATAGTAAATGCTTATTTTAAGATTTACCATGGTGCCTGTCTCCCCATTAGTGTCAGTTCCAGGAAGGCAGGGACTGTGTCTGTTTTGTTCATTGTTGTATCTTTAGCACCTGCCACATAGTAGTTGTTCAGTAACTGCTTCTGGATGGCTAGAAGGAAGGAAGGAATGAGAGAGGAGAAAGGAAAGGAGGGAGAGAGTGGAGGATTGAAGGACAAAGAAGGGGCAAGAGAAATATAGTGAGATGGATCATTGCCAAGTATTCTTAGAATGAATCCTTAAATTCTAAGTTTAGGAGAGTAGAATCCTCTCTGGGCATGAGATCAAAAGTCAACATGGGAAGGATGATAGAACCAAAAGATGAAATAGATCTTTGACCCTGATGACGTCCCAGAGCCACCAAGCCAATGTCCCAAACTGCCAATCTCCAGATAGCTTGTAATGAGAGAAAAAGAAACCCCTATTAACTTAGGTCACAGTCAGAGGCTTTTCTGTTCCTTGAAACTGGCATTCCTGACCAACAAAGACATTTCCACACGATTTCTTAATGACCCTTGGAGGTGGTTGGGCCACGCAGCAGTGTTCCCATATCATGGATAGAGAAACTGTAGTGTGTCTATGTGGTTTCAAGCTGTCTTCCCTCCAGATCTGCAGAAAAGACACGCATGTCATTTGGTCCCGGGCTTGCAGTACAAAGGGGCGGAAATGTGTTCTCCAAACAAACTGTCCCAGCGCATCGTGTGGGTCCTGGGTTTGCAGGAATATCAAATAGCACTGAATTAGGCCATGGTTTGGGAAGCCCTGGCTGCCGCCCCACTGGTTCTTCTGGGGCTCCTGGGAGACCGGTGGTGGGGCCGGCAGTGGAGAGGGAGGGAGCTAGATGGGTCTCAGTTCCTCAACAGAAAGTGGCTCCATTTTGGGAAAAAAAATTTTTTCTTAACTACGCCCCTGCCCCCGCCAAAAAAAAAGACACACAAGAATCGGGCCATTGGAGACTTTTAGCTGAATAAGAACTGCTTCAATCAATATGCACTCAGAAACTGAGGGGATCGGACATAAATTTCCTGCCAGCTGAGTCCTGCAGACCCTCATCACCCTGAAGCCAGTGGTTAAAGCCAGAGCAGTTACATGTGGAGCACCAGAGCCCCAGCCACTTCCAGGTCACTGGAGAATAGGGGACCCAGCTGCACAGATTCCCTAAGAGAAGCCCATCCCTCGGGTACCCCAGCTCTGGGGAGTAAATGCCTTCTCAGCCCGGGCTTTCATCACCCTGGCTCAAGCCGGCTCCTGGCTCCTTCGAGGAAGACGTGCTTCTTTCTGTCTTACCTAAAGAAGCCACTCTTAGAAGCCAGGGGTCCCTCTGGAGGCAGTTCTGAGCTTCCCATCCTGCAGTCTTTCTACAAACAGGATTTGATTCACACAGAAGCTCCATGTACCGGCAAGTTCATTGTATCTGCTGTAACAAACACCCCCTAAAACCTCAGTAGCCTAACACACTAACACAATCAAAGTTTATTTGTTCACTCATATTATGAGTCTAAGGCAGGAGTGCCTGGAACTCAGATAACTTCCCCTTGGTGATTAGACCTGAGCTCTTCCATTATTTTGGCTTCACCTTCCCCAGGTCCTTGCTGTCCTCTCTATTAATTCATAGATGACTAAAAAATTAGGGAAGGCAGCCTGCTTCTTTGGTTCCTTGGGAAATAGAAGTTAAATAACCTGCTCAAAGCCCCACAGAGTCCAACAGCTGGTTGGACGTGTCCAGTTGCATGTTCTATAGGCATCTCAGAATGAACTTCTCGTCTCCATCTCCCCTCCCTCCACTTCTGTTAACATGGGGCTCCCCACTAGGGAAGCTCCAGGGTTATCGGAGGCCACTGAGCATTAGGTTCTCCATCTGCATTGCCCATCCCATCCATCCTGCATGCCTGCATTCATGGCTGTGGGTTCCTGCCTTCACAGGGCTCATGATGAGCCCCTGAGACCAGCACAGCAAATCTCCATGGTGCAGAGCATGTGGCCCTGACACTTGAAGGCTGAGCAAGGCAGAAAGCATCAATACGGTGCTGTGATCCTGGATGATGACTGAGTGGGTGTCCCTCTGTCTCAACCTAAGAGGCCACATAGCAGTGTCCTCAAGGAGTCCAGGGTCCTAGGTTCAATTCCTGCCTCTACCACTTAGTAGCTGAGTGATCCTGAGGGTGGCAATTTGCCTGCCTAAACCTCAGTTTGCTCATCTGTAAAATGGGGATAATAGAGCCCCCCACCTCCTAGGGCTGGTGAGAAGAGAAAGTGATATGGTAATACAAAGCATGGCCATGGTGTCTGGTGCACTTTAAAAACTCAGCCACTGTTTATCTCTGGAAAAAGACAGGGTTCACCAAGTCTCCCTATCAGGAATTCACTGGCTATCTCATAAAGACCCACACCAGAGTTTCTGTGCAGAGGACCCAGGCTCCAGCTGTGGCCACTACATGGTTTTAGATGCAAAAAATAAAGTGAACGAAGCCTGAAAAAAACAAACTCAGCCACTGTCAACTGTTTACTCCAAGTGGTTCCAGTTGTCCTCCATTTGCCCCTCCATATCTGATCTCTTCTATAGCCTGCTCTGTGGCTTGAGAGATGGATGCCCATGGACAGCAGTGAGGAGCTCCCTCACCCTCTTCATTCTGGTTGGCTTTAACCAATGGAAAACCCCAAGAGGACTGTGGAGGGTAAGACTGTTGGGATATTAATTCGTCCAGCCCCCGCACCATCGCCAGGTCACAGTAGGTTGGCTACACGTCGTATTGAAGGCCAGTGCTTCTCTGAGGTAGCCCTCTTAATACAGCCCCGCTCCTGGGTTCTGCGATGGTTACTCCTTTGCTTATACCTTCATAGATGTATCCCCAGGGTATGCCCTATCCCTTGTCAGTATCCTCAAACCTGCCCACTCCTTTGTCAATAGTCCTTTTATTAACCTCTCCTTCTGTTACCCTGTTTGGAAGCATTATTTCCTTCCTTTTGGGGGCCCTGACCAATTCACTTTGGTTAAGTCTTATACACTGTTTCCTATCTTTCAAAGATTTTTTTCCCCTTATCCACTATTGCAGTACATTTTCCCTGAGGTGTGGCAAACCACCACTTAACAGAAGAACAATTGAAAAGCTCAGAGAGGGAAAGTGCTTTGCCCAAGGTCACGCAGCTAAGGAGTGGGGAGCTGTGTGGGATGAAGAAGAACCATTACCATATCCTCAGCTTACTTTTTTCAGGTCTGAGCAGCACGATGGGGTAACAGGCCTGCTTCCTCCTGGGCCAAGAGAGGAAACTTTCTGACACAAATGATCAGAGGAGCTGGGTTGTGGGAGAGGCTTCAGGCAAGAGCCAAAAAACAGCAAAGGATTCAGAGCTAGAGACTGAGTTTTTAATAATAAATAAACGCCAAGATTGGACCCTTTAAGTAGAAGCCTTGGGGTGCCTGTAGCCAGCATGGGGTACCCAGGAAGCCGCCCATCCTCAGCCCACAGGATTGTCTGGTTATCATCCAAATGGTCAGTGGGATAGGGTCTTGGGGGATCTTCAAAACCCAGAGGGGAGGAGAAGTGAATATTTTGGGATGATCCCTTTTCTCATACAAATAAAGAGGCCCTTAGAAGTCATATCGAGTGTCTGAATTTCCTGACTGTATATTAATCCGCTTTCATGTGAATTATGCAGTATTGTCATGGGGGGGAAGGAGCAGCTGGACATTGGATGGGCAGCCCTGGAATCAAAGAGGACCCATGCTGTGCTGTTGCCTCTGCAAGGAAGCTCAGGGAGGCTGGGCTGCTCCAAGGCACCCCATCTTCCTCAGGCCTAGGGGGCCAGTGTGTGCTCAGGGCGGCCAGGGAGGCCCAGGCCGGAGGTGGAATTGGGAGTGAGTGAAGGGAACAAGTCAGATGCTCCATTGGAAGTAGCCGCTCCCAAACTCGGGCCAATGGTTGCTGTGTTGACACACAGCCCCAGTGAGAAGAAACCTGATTTTTTTCAAGAGAAGCCTAGATTTTTACAGGAACTCTTCCAATCTTTAAATATGGGGGGCATATTCGGATTTCTAAAAGATATTACTCAGGCCAAGCAAAAGCCTCTGCAGTTTGCTTGTGGATGACCACTCCAGATTCAATATGTTGGGGAGTGTCTGCTTCAAGGCTTGGAAAGTATTGTGCCTTTTGATTTAGGCTGAAACTAGGCAAAGACCTTTACCTCCATCCTTTTTTCCATCTCTTTTCTCCCTCCTCAGATGCCTCTCCCTAATGCATTCAGTTTCCTAGTGTGATAGTATGAGCAGTAGGCTAAGAGGTATGTTATGACCTGAATGTTTGTCCCCCTTACCACCAACCCCCAAATTCATATGTTAAAGCCTTCACCCCTAGTGTGGTTGTGTTTGGAGGTGGAGCCTCTCAGGAAGTAATTAAGGTTGAATAAGGTCCTAAGGGTGGGACCCTGATCTATAGGATTAGTGTCCTTATAAGAAGAGAACCAGAGAGCTGGGTCCCTCTCCCTGTGCATGCTCAGAGGCAGGGCCACATGAGGGCTGGGAGAAGACACCATCTGTACACCACAAAGAGAACTCTCACCAGAAACCAACCTTGCCCAGCCCTGATCTGGGACTTCCAGCCTCCAGAACCATGAGAAAATAAAGCTCTGTTGTTTAAGGCATGCAGCCTTGGGTATTTGTTGCAGACTAATGCAAAGTTCAAGCATTTGGTTCCATTTGCTCCTGTCCTGGAGATCCACATTTCTAATCCACTGAATGGGGATCGTGCCCACCTCCTAGACTTGCTGATGGGATCAGGGGTGCCTGTGAAAGTCCTTTGTAAGCATCAAGACCTGCAACCAGATAGGAGGTGCTGACCAGCCTCAAAAACGTAGCAAATAGGACCATCAGTCTGCACTCTCAGGTGGGCAGAGGCTTGGAAAGATCTCTTAGTTTTCCAAAACCGGATTAAGTTTTTGTTCCTCTGGGTGACAGAAACTTACTCTCAGATGTTCCAGTTTGGCCCCCCCAACTCACTCAGGATTCAACCAGGCAACCAGGAGTCGCTCTGGGTATTTCCTAGAGGGAGGGTTTTAATTCGGGGCATTGGGAAATGGTGCAGTTCTTGAAAGGTGGTAGAGGGTAGGGCGGAAGCAAGGGTTGGGAAGGCAGCTGCTGACTTTCGGGAAATCTGGAAGTTCACGAATCATTGTAAGGAAGCTGCTCTCTGTGACCTCAGCCGCACATGGCCCCAGGGTGTGAGCTTTTCAGGAGGAAGTCTAAGGGACACGGGAAGCCTAGTTGCTGCTGGTTTCATGACTGGGAGAATCTTGCCTCCCCTCTCTTGTCTTAACAGGGAGGGTAATGCCCCCCAAGATCTTGATACCTGAGCCCTGAAGCTGTACGATAGCTTTGAGAAGTGACTGCAGATAAAGTGGCAAGCCCTGTACCTTGGTCCAGACTCCATGTCCAGCCAGATAGCAACTATTTCAGGGTCCAGTCTCAGCTGGGAGGATGCCTCTCTCCCGTGGAGCTGGGAGACCTCTTGCTTTGGAATTGACTGCCAGACATTCTAATTTCATCTTCCCGGCTTCAGCTCTGGGCCCTCCAGCCAGCTGCCCTCCAGAGCCTCTTGCAGTCTGTGCAGCCTTTAGAGGGTCTTCTGCTCCTACCCTTTCCTCATGTGGGCAATTTCCCCATACTCTCTCCTCCTTTAGCACGGCAATCTGCAACTAATCCAGGTGGCTAATTCAAATGGTGCCAAGCCTTCCCTCCTTTCTTTCCTCTCTCCCTCCCTCTCTTCTTTTAAAAAATTTATTCTCCTTATCTCTGAGTCAATGTTTGTAGTAGAAACTGCACAACCCGTGGGGTCAGCCAGACCTGGATGTGAATCCCAGCACTGACTTTGGACCTCCAGTTTCTTTGCCTGTGTTTTGGAGGTCATAGACCATGAGGAAGGGAGAAGAGATCAGGAATGAAACACCACCACTCTCACTGGCATCTTCACGGTGTTGGGTCCCCTTGCGTGCTCAGAGTGTGAGAGGACGCTGGGGAAACCTGGCAAATATGAAACAACCTCTGTCCCTTTAAGGAGTATCTTCACTCAACTTTTTGCCATCATCCGAAGGCCTCTTGGCTCAACTGAGGCAGCGAGGCTGATGGGCAGGGACTTGGACCATATATTTGCCCTGTAGCCTCTCAAACGCTTTACGGGGACATGATGTGTTCTCACAGAATAAGCCACACAAATCCCACAGCCTTGAAAATCTGCTCTGCCTTACCCAGCAGGGGTTCCAGGCTCCTGGAGTAAGATGCAGGGGCTGCCTTCTCTGGCTTTGAGCTTAAGCTTGTTGTTATTGGATGCTCAGGCTGGTGTCTGCCCGATAACCCCAGAGCTAGAATCCTTGGACAAGGGGCAGATGGGAAAATCCCCAACATGTGTCTGTTGTCAGATGATGACTAAGCCGCCCTCATCGCCACCAGGCCTTGTCACAGTGAAATCGTGTTTGTCAGACACGAAATGTAACCCCAAGGTTATCACACGGGTCCAGGGGAGGGATGAAGAGTGTTAGCACTATCACCTTTGATCACTTCTCCTGGAGGCATGGAGATCTGCAGGGATAGTTCTGGGAGACAGATCTTTCCAGCTTCAGCTGAGGCGAGAGGCCGGTCCTGGGGAAACCAAAGCTCCCTGCTACAATTCCTTTTCAGAGAGGGTGATGGATTGAGACATATAATTAATATATGTCTATATATTTATATATAAAAACCCTTACAAATCACATCCCTCGAGCCAGGTCTTTAAATAATGGAAGACGGTGGATTACTGCTTTATTAGTCCCTTCCAAAAGCTTATAAAAATTATCTTTTGCCGCTGGGAAGACATTTTATCAGAATTTATGGCAACTCAGAGAGTCTTGAGATATCAGATTCAGAAACGACGAAGCTTTCTGCAGCTCTTTCTGCGGCAGACAGACCCTGGTCTCCGCTCTCCTTGTAAATTAAAATCTCTAACATTATCTACGTTATGAAATAAGACACTTGGCTCGCCTATCTCGAGTCCACTCTTTAATTAATATAGACTTGAGTAGTCAAAAGCCATCAATGCATGTGAGTGATTCTGGAGTGTGGATGTGTGTGGCCAAGGGGGCACACATGGAATCTGGAGAGAGGAAAACTCAAAACACACCCCTCCAGGGGCCAGGCTCTGACCTGGGGGTAAGCATTCCATGAATGACTTGGGGAGATTTTCCTTGGCACGTTCCTGGCCAAGGCTGGGGGTCTCCATTACTCATCAGCCAGGGTCTTGTATCTCCGACACTGAGGGCTGCTACGCTGGGTATTCCCACACATTCCTTGTTAAGGAAACATGGGCTCTGCCCTTCAAGAGCTTGCATCTAACGGAGCCGCTGAGGTGTGTTCAGGGATTGGCAGTGAGCTACAAACCTTCAAAACTACTCCACCATGAGATAGTATGGAAACCAAGAGGAAGTGTGACGTTGGCATAGCAGTGTGATATTGGCACAGCTTCTGAGGGCTTGATCAATGGACTCATCTCATCGAATGGGATTCAGACAAGTTGGGATGCCTTTCATTTCATTTTCCTAGTAATGCTGCTTTCCTTAGAGTTTGGCAACATTTACAACACATTATTTCCTTTCTTTAGCCTCTAGATTATTTTCTAGATTACTTTCTTTAGATTTTCTTGCTTTTGAGAAATTTTTCAAAGTCGTTTTATGTTAACTGGGTTAGTTTCTAGATTATTTCATCCTAGGTTATAGTTATTTTCTAGATTGATAGATTGCTTAAATTCTCTAGTAATTTGCTTTTAATGTATCTTATAAAAATCCTGACAGATTAGAAATTAAGAACAAAACTGATCTTGAGCCACAGACAGTTTGAGAACTGAGGGATCCTGGCTGGCCTTGGTGGGGACCTGGGGGTGCTAGTGAGACCCTGGGCAGGAGCCAGTGGACCGTGGCGACGTGGTGTTGGCCAGCTTACGTCTAGCAGAGAATGCATTCCAGGTAGGCTGCTGCCTCTCACCCCACATTTGCCCACTACAATGAGTCAAGTATCTTCTTTAGCTCCTTCACTCTCCCCCTGAGCATTCAGGACCTTCATCGTGTCCCATATGCAGTTTTACTTCATCCCTGTTCCTGCTCCGTGTCAGAATGAGTCAAAGTCAGAAAAAGTTGCTCTTGCTAGCATCACTACTGATAACAATAATTCCTCTTTTGTGGTGGAGACATTGACAGCTCACCACATACGCACGTGCCTCCTGCATGTCTCAGCCTGTTTGCCCTCAGGCAGAGCCATATACTAATTCTGACCAATAGTCTGTGAGCAGAAGGGACGAGTGTCACTTCAGATCCAAAGCATTTAAAGGTTGATGTGGACCCTCCACATCTTACAACCCTACCATGGTGACTCAGGAAACTATGAATTAAGATTGTGAAGCCAAAAGATGGAACCAGAGACGCTGACATGAGAAGTAATTATGTGTTAAGCTCCTGAGAATTCAGGGTTTGCTTGTTACTGGTGGTTATTAGCACAGCCTAACCTAACCTAACTAATCAGCTTTACAGCTTCCAAAGCACTTTTTGTTTTTAACCATTACTCAATTTGATCTTCACAAGAGCCCAGGGGAGAGGTCCTATAAAGATAAATGTTCAGAGTGGATATGTAGGACACCTGAGACTCAGAGAGGGGACATGATTTGCTCAACATTACTTAGCTTATAAATGGCAGATGCAGGATTCAAACACAGGCTTCTGAGCCTGAGTTCAACACTCTCCCAACTAAGTCACAAAGACATTGGATCTTCTTTCCTGGGGGTATTCTTTTTTAAAGTCAGTAGCTTGCAGAGAGACCACCCCCAAGAGCAAACATCTAAGGGTGGAATTAACCCCCTGCTTACCCAACAAGAGGAAATGCCGAAGCGTAGACTTCCTGGCAGGCCCGCAGGAAGGTGAGGATGATTTAGGTGGTGATGTGAGACAGAGTTGTTGCTGCCTCCTGAGCCACATCAGGAAGCTGGCCTCTCCAGCCCCCATTGTCCAACAATCCCTGGTGCCCAGGTCACAGCGGAAGGAACTCAGACATCACTTCTGGAGAGCCAGCTGAGGTGGGGTGGTGCTCGTCAGACAAGCCTCATGGGGGATTCACAAGCAAACTCCATCTGACCTTGTGTAGCACTGCCTGGCATCCGGTCCCACCTCCCTCCCCAAAGACGGTGCCGGGCAGCCTTCCAGGATGCGTTTTTATTCCTTTTAATAGAGAAATAGGAAATGAGCCTTGAGAGAAAGTGAGGAATTATTGCTGCATTTAATCGCTCTAAAAATATCTCATGACAGCCAGCTGTGAGTTCACCCCCAAGGGCTAATCCAGTGTTCCAGGGACAAGTGGCCAGACCCCAGGTGGGGCTCAGGAAACCAAAATGGCTAAGTGAGCTGAGATTTCTGGGAAGGGAGAGCTTGCACCAAGCCAGCTCAGTAAGGAGCGGGGCCCTGATCCCCTGGCTCGGTCCAGCCCTGCTCCTTCCAAGGCTGCCGGAAACTGATGGTGTGAAACTGTTGTAGGAGAGGCCTGACATGGGTCCCCGTCCTGTTCTGTCCCAGTTCACAGTGAGAGCCTGGGCACACCCCTCCCATCTCTACTCTAGACCCCTGCCTCCCCTATCTGCAAGAAGAAGGGGTTTTGTTCTTTCTAAGGTCGCATCAGTAGTGGCCCTCCCAACACCCTTTCCTGCCTCCTGACAGCACAGGTCTTGTTTGGGATCCATCCATCCCGTTCCCAGCTCTGGGAGGGGAAGCTGGCTTATCTGAGCCAATCGGCACATGGCATTTTGTGGGACCCTTGTTTCTCTAGAGGTGGGGATATGTCTCGGCTGCTCTGAAATCTGTCACCACCTCTGTGCCAAGGCCTTGCTTTCCACTGGCTGCTCTCAGCCTGTGACAGACCACGCTGAGACTGCACAGCCACCTACAACCCATCTTCAACTTTCCTTTCCTCTCTCTTTCCTTGGTGTCTGCTTTTCAGATACTAACTCCTGTGGTACCAGGAGTGGCCAGAGAAAACAGGTGGTAAGATGAGGATTTAGGACTGACTCTCCCAGCACCTGGTGGGAGAAGGGGATGCTATCCTGGTTGGTGGGTGGAGCCAGATAATCCCTGGCACAAAGAGGTCACTCAATTGTCAAAGATTTTACCCGAGAAAGTGTCCTTGTGGAGGGTAACACTGTGGGAGGTGCAATGGCACGGGCATTTGAAAAATAAAACCTGAGCCATAAGACTGATGCTCCTCCTGCCGGCTTCTAACCCTGGGGACCGTAACTGTTCAAGGGCCAGCAGCTGCTGTGCTCTGAAATCCATCTCCACCTTGGCTTTCAGGCCCCCCTCCCTCGGGCGGCTCCCAGCCAGTAAATGAATGTTGCAGGAGTCCTAAGATGAGCTGGATCCAGGGAGACACGGGACTCCTCCAGTGGGGACTTGAGTAACTGTGGCCCTAGGACTCCTCGAAGGCCTTGCCAGTCCTTCTGCAGACCTGCCTGAATGTCCAGGACACTTGCACCTGACCTTGCCGTTCTCAGGGTCAGACTGGCCGTTCCCTAATATCATCCTTGTGCATTTGCTTCTCGGTTCTTGAAAATGTCCTTGAGTTGTTGAATCCATCCTGGCCCTGGTGGAAGCCCCACTACAGTGCAATGCACAGTTTCTTATAAGTCTGCTCCCAGTTCTTTGCCCAAGGCAGTGAGCCAACCTGTTGCAGCTGATACAACCTCCCATTATAATTTCCTATGAGACTTAGAGGCTCAGACTGTGTATCACCGGGTTTTGACTTTTACATGATGATTCTAGGCTATTTTCCCTAAAACTCAAGGCTCTAGATGGCATGATTTTCTAAGCGAAGAGCTTTTCTCCAGCAAAGGATACACAACCTTACAAACAAATAGCCACTCACTGACAGATCCAGTGAGTCAACGAGAGCTACTAAAATTTGGTATTTATAACTCAAAATTAGCAGGTTAGGAGAGCTTCCTGAAGACTTGATTCAGCATTTGGCGAAGAAGTCGGGCTGCCGTGCGATGCTTGGCAGCATTGCAAAATGCTACCACACGTTCCCACAGGCGGAGATGTCATTCTCGAGATGTTCGGGCATAGTCAGGGCTGCCTCGGGCTGGTCCCGGTTTTCAGTTGCTGCTATTCTTACATTTTAATTATGAATCGCTGTTGGTTTGGTTCCCTCGTCATCACTGCAGCTTGTGGCGGGTGGTTGGTTAACCCACAGCATGTAGGGATGCATATTTGCACCAGCAGAGTGTGGGGCCCATCATTTTCCAATAACTACCAGACTCTGAAACATGTAGGTGTTGCACTTTGGTTATGAATCACCCCTATGCCCTTATTTCTCAAGCAGATGTATACACAAAGCTCCGGCAGCTGCTCCCATGGGGCTCTTCCATGTCATCATCACCTTCTTTTTCCTTCTGGCTGTGGTATTGGATGAGACAGAGGGTCTGGGGGCTTTGGTTTGTCCAAAGTGGACTGTAGACACAATTGTTGGGGAGCCAGTGTTCTAGAAGATTCTAGGACTGAGGTGCTGGGGGGTTGAAAAAGGGGAAAGGGGGAAGGGGAAAGAAGGAGCAGGGCTCTTGACTCCCATGTCAATCAGAAAATCTCCAGGGTAGCTTGCCTTCTGTGCTCTAGTCCTGTGGGAGCTGTGTAGGGTGCGATGTAGGCTGGCATTCAGCAGTAAGTAGAGACTTTTTCATCATTCGTGTCTGCAGGGGAGGACTCTGACCCAATCCTATATCATCATTGTGTCACTGTAGAGTTAAGGTTTTCTGGTGGCAAGCAACAGAAATCAACTTGAGCTAACTTAAGTAAAACAAAATAATACAAAAACAAACAAACCCCCCACCAAGACCTTATTTCAGGGATACCATGTAGTTCACAAAATGGACAGAAAGGTGGAGAGTCTGTTAGTTATGGAGTTAGGATGGGAACCAGGGAAGCTTGGAACACCAAGGCAGAAAGATGTACTCCAGGCAGCATTTGTGGGGTGAGGAAGATAGTGATGGATGGTCTTTAGAGAGGTGTTCCAAACTCTTGATATGTCTTTTCTTATTTAAGCATGGCAACAGTCCTATGCAGGTAGGGACCATTGTGATGCAGATGAGTAAAATGATGCACAGATAAGTGAAATGACTTGCCCAAAGTCACACAGCTAATAGATAATAGGGCCTGGCTGTATGCCTCTCACTGAAGGCCACTGCTCTCAATTGTCCTCTGTGCCAACTGTCTTATTCAAGGTGCTGGGAACCACTCCCCTAACCTCTGTCTTGGGGTCTGGGATTATCACAACCCTTCTCTTACTAGTCCCAGGTATTTTGCCATGGCCTGTGGTTCCCCTACATCCTGCCCACATCTTGTGCTCCTTTATTAAAATCTCCTCATGTTATCTTAATTTGAATGTGCTATCTTTTATAGCACCAGTACTGACACTAGTGTGTTTCAAAGAACCCTAAACACCATTGATTATAAACTCCCCTGTTATTTTATGTACCGTGAAGAGAGAGAAAAATGTAACCAATTAAACGATGCCAGACTGTTGATGGTAAGGCCAGCATCAAAATGTGAAAATGTGTACCTTAAAGCTAGCGAAATAGAGTATTATTCCTGTTTTATGGATGAAGAGATAGCGACACGTAAAAGATAAGTAATTGGCTTGAGGACCCAGCCAGGAGATGGCTAAGCCAAGGTTTACACCAGATGGCTTCGTTCTAGGTGCTGTACTCTACCCTCCCCTGTGCTGCTCTCGGTGTGTGGAGCAAGGTTGGGGAAAAATGCTGCAGGGGTGGAGTGGTGGGGGGGCTTCCAACTGATGCTAGCAGGGAAAGGAGACGGCTGGCCTGAGCAACACGCTGAGTCCGAAGGCCTGGGGGACCATGCACAGGGGTGGCTGGGCGGCCCAAGGTGGGACCAGGAGAGCAAAAAGCCCAGCTCCCCCTAGTGGAGAAGTCAAACGCTGCCCTGCCCAGTGGGGAGGGCTGAGATGATGCCCCCGCCTCCCTAAAAAGGCCCTAGTTCCCCCCCCCAGCCCCCAACCCCGAGCCATGCCTTCCAAGTTCAACATGTCATCCGTCGACAAATATAGACCAGGAGAAACCTAAATAAGTGAGTGGCTGCTCGAAGCCGCAGGACAGCTAACCATAATGGGGGTTTTTGGTTTTCTGCTTGAGACACAAACAGCACATTCCCCAGCCGAAATAGCCGGGTGGAGAAACAGGGCATTATTGGACGGGAACACCCGGCCAGGATGAGCCAAACAAGACAGAAATAGGTCCGAGCTACCACATGAAGGGAGATCATCAGTGTTTGGCCGACTGTGCCCTGCCCAACCCTGCCCTGCGGGGGGCTGCTCTTACCTGGGGAGGCTCTGGCTTTGCAGCCCCTCCGAAGAAGGCAGGGGTGAGCTTCTCTGGGCTCTCAGCCTTGAGCATCTAGGGCAGCAGCCCCTTCCTCAGACTAGGGTCCTGGGGAGGTGAGATGGGATCGGGTTGCTGGTAGCCCTGTCCCCACCACAAACACCCGCTGTAGACCCCCAACACACATGCACAGACCATGTCCCTGCAGGTCCAGATATATGTACATGAGCTCATGCAGCAGTGCATACAGATTCAGACTGTGTGCTCACACAGAAACACAGAGGCACACTCAGGCCACAATGTCATGCACATACCCAGGTATGTGCTGACACAGACATGCACAGACACACACCTGCGCTTACACACGCCTGGAGAAGTACACAGATACAGAGATCCACATGACCATGTCCCCTTATCCTTACAGACACACACACACACACACACGAGCAGAAACATGCATGCCTGTGGCAAGCATCCATAAGCACTCATATGTCCACACAGGCACACACATACACAAACACCCATGTAGGCAAGTGTCCACACATAAGCACACAATCTTAGTCACACTGTCACTGGCCCCAAGGGCCTCCTCTTTCCTTGGACATGATCACCCAGAAGTAGCTGGACCATCACAGCCCTGGAGGGCTGGTGTCGTCTCATCTGAAGAAGCATCCAAGGACAGCTTTGGAGGGGGTGTAGATCTGGGATGGGGGGGTCATGGAGAAGTTGCCAAGGAAATCCAGAATCTATCTTGTCCTGCAACCCACACCCCCAGCTTCCAGCTGGCCTCTCCTCAGCTCAGTCCCCAGGTCATGCCCAGGAAGGCGTAAACAGTAAACCAGTCCCAAGCCCTTCCGTAGTCTGGGCCTGGCCATGTCCACAGCTTCTGGGTATCACGTTTGCCACACCCTGCTTCAGTCCCTGTGGGTTTGTGAGCTCTGTGGGGCCAGGCAGTGATGTTCATCCCTTTATGCCCAGAATGTTCTACGGCGCCTGTGCTCAGTACATAAATGAATCCATGTGGGGAGCAGGAGAGCAGGCATTGATATTCCCATTCAAGGGCTAGGGAGACTGAGGCCTGGACAGGGGTAGCACTTCCCTCTGCTTAGCCCGTGATCTCTGTGGGTCTGTCCCCCAGGGCTGCCCCCATCTCTGGAGCCCCTTGATGCCTGCTTCCCCCCCAACGCCCCACATCCAGGCCTGGGCAGGGAAACCTGGACCAGCAATTAGGCAGCCAGGTGGTCCTGGGAGCCTCTGGGCTTCCCATCCTGGCTCCATGTGCCCCAGCCCCAGGCTGGAAGGGGCACAAGCCCAGCCCTAGCACCTCCTCCACCCCTTGAAAGCCCCAGATTTCGTCCCAGCCCCAGCTCCCCACCTCTGCACCCAAGGTTTCCCCAGACCTGGAGATGGACCACAATTTTCTGGCCCTAAGACCAGGCTGAAAGGGAGGAACTGGTGGAGACAGCAGGGGTCATTGTTTATTCAGGGAGGCTACACAGGGGCCGGGTGGGGAGGACCAGTGTCTCCCAGGCAGGGCCCCCAACAGATATTCGGACTCCGGGTGTCAGACCCACAGACCAAGCCCCTGGCCTCAGCTCAGAGTGGGGCAGGGCAGCAGCTGAGTGGTCACAAGCAGCCCCACTGCTGCACTGGGAAAGCCCTTTAGATTGCCCCAACTGGGGGATTTTCCAGCTTTTGTTCTGTAGCAACAGAACCTTTTCTAGAGATGATTTTTCTTTTCAGTTTTAAATTAAATTATAATTTACGTTCAGTAAAAGGCATCCTTGTAGTGTACAATTCTGCTAGTTTGACAAACACAGTTGTGTAGCTATTACAGTCAAAGTAGGGAAGAGATTCATCTTCCCCTAAAGTCCGTCCCCTCCCCTTCCCTTTGGAGTTGACCCCTCCCTGCCCTGCCTCCTCCTGGACAAAGTCTGCTCCTCCCATTGCACTCTCCAGAGCACCTGGTCCTCTTCTTCACAGCAGCTAGCACAGCTGTAATTTTGTAAGTGTTTGCATCTGTCTGCCGTGATCAGTCTTATAGCATAAGCACCTGAAGCACAAATAAATATTTGTGAAATAAATGCAGTTAAGTAAATGTATTAATTATATATTGCCGAATAACAAATTAACCCCAAGTGTAATGACTTAAAACAATCACAGTCATTTATTCTTGGGTACCATTTTGTGGGTCAGGAATTTAGGAGTGGCTTAGCTGGGTGATTATGGCTCAAGGTCTCTCTGGAGGTTGTATTCACATGGCAGAAAGGACTGTGGTCATCTGAAGGCTCTCCTAGGGCTGGAGGATCTCCTTCCAATACGACTGACTCACAGGGCTGGCTGGTTGATGTGAGCTGTGGGCAGGAGGCCTCAGTTACTCACTGCGTGGATCTCTCTGTTGGGCTGCTTGAGTGTCCTTAACAACATGGTGGCTGGCTTCCCCAGAGTGGTTCGAGTCATCAAAGTGGAAGTGTATTGTCTTTTGACTGAACCTCAGACATCACAGACCATCACCTCCCCAGAATTCTGTTAGTCACACCCAACAACTCTGACACCATGTCAGGGAGCAGGCTGCATAAGAGTGTGAATATAAGGAGGTGGGGAACATTGGGACCATCTTGGAGGCTACCTACCAAAACCAGCAAGCAAAACAGTTACAGATCATGGTAAGTGATTTGAGCAAAATAAACACAACCCTCTGGGGAAGGTGCGTGTCTTAGTTCCAGGTTCCTTGAATGCAGAGCCTGAGACAAGGATTTGGGTACGGGTAGGTTGATCTAGAAGTTGATCTCAGGAAGCAGAGAGGGATCAAGAAAATTGAGACAGAGAAGGGAGAAGAGTAAAGAAAAGAAAACTGGGGTGCAGTTGTTTCAGTGAGTGGGTTACTCTGGCGATCACAGGGGCCCAGTTCCCCTGGGGACCTTCTGAGATGCTGAACAGGACATGACTCAGAATTGTCCCTCTGAAAGTTAGGAAGTTGTGACATTTATCTCTCGACTTCCACCTGTCCCTCATTGCTTGTCCCTCATTGCTTGAGTGGGGCATTACCTCACCTGAACCTCCCCCCTCCCCTCTACTCCCCACAATACACACATTGAGCATCTGTCAAGGTTCTGGACAAAGCCAGCAAGAGAAAAGCTGAGTGGTGAGGTGGCATTTGGGATGAGATGCTGCTAGTTTGATCCAGAACCGTCTGCCACCCACAATGTAGCCAGAATCCCTGGCGGCCTGAGGATGTGGCTCAGACCACTCTTGGAGGAGGTGACATCCAGGCTGAAGCATTCGGGATAAGAATTACTCAGCAGAGAAAGTGGAAACACCAAGTGTAACAGCCCTAGGGGAAGGGTGAACCGGACCTTGTGGCAGGAACAGGGTCCTGAGGGAGAGGGAAAAGGACAAGGTCAAGGATGTAGGTTGGGGCCAGACACAGGACCTTCCAGACCATAGGAAGGAGAGGGCTTTGACTAGGGAAATAACTTCCTGGCTGTGTGACCTCTGGTGGGTTACTGCACCCCTCTGAACCTTGTTTCCTTACAGATGTGAGGATTAAATCTGAAAATGCGAATACAATTCTAAACCTGGTGTCTGGCGCCCGATACGAGATAAATGTTAGGTATGTTGTTTATCTCATTCCATATAGTCCAACACTCTGCCTGTCTCCCCTGCTCCATGTCCCCTATCTGTTCATCCCCATCTTCTCAGAACTTTAGTTTCAAGCAGAGCGCAAAGGTTCAGGAATGTTCCTCATCAGACCAGGGCAACTCAGCACCCTGTAGGCAACAAGCTGAGACTCGGAGCCTTCACTGGTCCCCAGCGCCCTCTGCAGCATGGCCAACCCACACCCCTCCACTGCCCACACCCCACCCAGGCCAAGCTGCTTGCAGGCCTTGACCCTGAACGCCAAGCCCCACTGGGCCAGCACACCTTTGCTCCTGCCATTCCACCTGCCAAGGTGCCTTCCTCCTCTCCACTCGCCTCTGGTTGGTGGGCCCCTCCTCATACCTCAAGGCTCACCTCTTCCCCTCCACCCAGAAGGCCACCTGGATTGCCCTGTCAGCCCCACCCTCCTCTCCTCACTTGCAGACCTTAAGAGGTTAGGCTGGGATTATCGGTTCACATCTGTCTCCCCATGCTCTATCTGGACATACTTTGATTTGGGGTTACAGTTGTAATTGTTATTGTCCTTTCCTTTCTCCTTATCACTGGCTGACATGACATCATATGTACATTTATTTTCTTATTCATCTGTTCTCCCCACTGCAGTATAAGTTCCATGCAGGCAAGAGACTCTTATTTTTAACCCCTTTCTGTCTCCCCAGTGCCTAATAAGCAACTGGCACATAATAGATGTTCAATAAATATCTGTGGAATAGGTGAGTGATTGACCATCCCACCCCTGGATCTGGCATGATATCATAGTAAGGAAAGCTCCCATTGACTGAGTATCTGCTGCATCCTCAGCACAATGACAGCTGCTGTGTCCTCATCATCAGCTCTAATCCTTCCAACAGCCTGACTCACTGCAAAATATGTACCATTACTTTCTGTTCATACATGTAGATTGATTATATGTGCTAATGTATATAGGTTAATATTGCATAATATAGAATATATTATGATATATTGTAATGTTAATATTATGTTATTGTATAACTACTATATTACTAATATTAATATAGATTATTAATATTACTAATATATAACACTGTAATGTATATATTAATATATATATTGCATATATTAAGTATACAAATAAATATGTATTATATACTTATATATAATATACATTATGTAATATAGATAATCTTACACATATAAGATACATAATTTTATATATACACACATTCATGTATTGGATACTTGTATAGTCTTTACTGTGTGCCAGGCCCTCTTCTTAGAACTTTACAGATATTTTAATTCACTCATTCTCACCCCAGCCCTTGTGGTGGATTGAATGGTGGCCTCCAAAAAGACAGGCCCAAGTCCTAATATCTGGAATTTGGGGATGTGACCCTTTTTTCTTTCTTTTTTTTTTTTTACCTTTTTTTAAAAATTAAAGTATAGTCAATTTACAATGCTTTGTTGATTTCTTGTGTACTGCAAAGTGATTCAGTTATACATGTATATACTGGACGTGAGCTAGTTGGAAAATAGGTCCAGGCAAATGTAATTAAGTTACAGGATTTGAGTTGCAATCCTCTGGATTAACTGGGTGGGCCCTACACCCAATGGCAAGTGTCCTTATAAGAGACAGAAGAGGGAAAGACAGAGAAGAGGAGGCAGCTGTGTGAAAACAAAGGCAGGGATTGGAGTGTCACAGCAACAAGCCAAGGGACTCTGGAGCCACCAGAAGGTGAAAGAGGCAAGAAAGGACTCTCCCCAAGGGCCTTCGGAGGGAACATGGCCCTGCCCACACCTTGAATTTGGACTTCTAGCCTCCACATGAATCAATGTCTGTTGTTTTAAGCCACCTGGCTTGTGGCAGTTTGTCATCTCAGCTCTAGTAAACAAATACAGTCCCATAAGGTAAGGACTATTATTATCCCCATTTTACAGATGAGGCAACTGAGGCACAGAGAGGTTAAGTAACTTACCCAAGGCCACAGAGCCAGTAAGGGGCAGGGCCCAGATTCAAATCCAGACTCAAAGCTCTTAACCATGATGTCCAACAAGAGGAAGTTACCTGACTTAGCCACTGTCTTTCATCTGGTAAATGGCAGAACCAGCATTTGAACTCAGGACACTGACTGCAAAGTATACAAGGTTCCCCTGAAGCTGAAACACCACTTAGCTACTTAGCTCTCCAGTCCCTCCCTGTGTCCAAGCTGCTTCTTTGGTGAAGGGGTAGTGATGCAGGTCTGTGCCCAGGAGCTCCCCTTCAAATAGAGCATCCTCCTGGCCGACTCAGCCCCAGGTTGTGCTACAAAAGACTGTGATTTATACAGTGCGATTTGACACCTCCTCACTTCATCTTCCCACAATTAAGTAGGGCCTGGTGGTGACAAACGGCCCCCACGCCCATGGCATCCCTGCTCCCAGGGACCCTGCTCTCATCAGCAGCCCCAGGAGCTAATTCATCCTTTTCCAGCTGCCCAGGTTGGAGTTGATAAATCAAGCTAGCTTGAGAGCCAATTACAGGGTCATCACTCAGTGGAGAGAGAAGATTGCCTGGAGTTTCCGAACTTCATATTTTACTGAAACAGCTGGCAGCGCGGGGCCACTGACCCCCTCACCTCAGGAAAGGCATGGCTTCCTATCCGTCAACACAGCCCACCTACCCAGAGGAGGTGCTGCCTCCCCTCAACCTCTCAGGGCTGGCTGTTCAGTCTTTAGTAAGGGTCCATAGACACAAAGGTGGGAGGGTGGCCCCAGACTCTGTCCCCATCCTCACTCAAAGCTGCCCCAAAGCCTTCTTGCTTTCTTATTTCTGGGAATGCAGTTGAGCATAGCCCAATGCCAGGGCAGCGTAACTCCAGCTTTAAATAGCCGTTTGGGATGTAGCTTTTCCAGTTCAAATCTAGGCTCCATCACTCATTAGTGTTTTGTGACTACGGACAAATTATTTATCCTTTGTTAGCATCAGTTTCCTCATCTGGGAAATGGGTCATGAGGATTAAGTGAGATAATGCCTGCAGAGCACTTGGCTCTACATGTGGTCCCTGCTCTAAAAAAAATCTTCTCATTATGTATTTTCGTATTGTTTAGTTTCTGGGAAACTCAGAGGAATAAGAGATGTCTATATGATAGGTCTGTGCAAAGTGGGACCTCAGCCTCTCCTGACACAAAGGCCTTGGGACTCTCCAGTCTCATTGGGGTTCTTGAGGTCAAGGCTGCCCTTCAATGGCAGGGGCAGGCCAGCCATTGTGGCAGCTTTGTCCTCCCAGCCCCTTGAGCTTCTGATCTAATCCCATGGTGGGGCCCCAGGAGGGGAACAGGTAGCCCCTTCAGTATCACTTCATCTCTGTACAAAAATTTAACCACATTTATTGAGGGTGAAGTACTTACTCTGCTATGTAAGTTAGGATTGGGTTCTGCTTCATAAAATAGAAAACCTGATTGATGGTGGCTTGAACCAGTGGCTCTCAAAGTGTGGTACCTTTATGAGCACCATCAGCATCACCTGGCAACATGTTAGGAACAAAATTCCAAGTCCTTACCCCAGGCCTACTGAATCAAAAACTCTTGGGACTGGAACCTAGCTATCTTTGCTTTAGACAGCTATCCAAGTAATTTGAATGCAGGCTAGAGTTTGAGAATCACTGACTTAAACAAAAATAGAGGTTAATTCTCCATTCCCTAGAAAAAAATCCAGAAACAGAGAGTCCAGAGCCTGTGTGACATTTCCATTTTTTTGTTGCACCATCTTCGGCAATGGATTTAGTCTCAAGAGCATTTTATACTCCAGAATGGCTGCTGGAGCTCCAGCCATCAAGTCTGCATTCCATGCAAGGAGAATGAAGCAGGGAGGGAAGGGCAATAGGCTTTTCTCTCAGTTAAGGCAGACCCCTGTAATGTTCCTGGAAACTCCACCACCACCACCAATAACATCCATTCCTATCTCCTATCCCTAGCTGTAAGGAAGGCCAGGAAGTACAGTCTTTTATCTGGGCATTTTGCTGCCTAAATAAAGACTTGTAGGCCTGGAGGTAACAAGGAAGGGAGAAATGGGCATTGGGTGAGCATCCAGCAAATGCTCCCACACAAACACTCTCTCCTCTAATCCTCCTAACGATCCTCACAGGTAGATATGATTATTTCCTCCACTTTACAAATGAGGAAAATGACCTTCAGAGAGATCAAGGTCAAGTAGCAAGAAGGAGCTAATTAGCTTTGGCTGAACTGCTTCATCCTCTCACCCTCTGCCCTCTAGTATTGCTTTTTACCCTTAGGGGCAGCCTCTGGAGGGGAGGGTGGTGGGGTGAACATGGGCTTATGCAATTTCTGCCCATCTCCAGATCCCAAAGATTTACCCCCTCCTTCTAGAGCCAGAGGGGTTTCCAAGCCTGATTGGGGTGGAGGGTGAAAAGGAGAGAGGGGAGGGGTTGGGCCCTCTCCAGAGCCCAGGAAGCCCCTTCTCTTTCCAGAGGTAAATAGTAAAACTTAATTAGCAGGTTGTGTCTGCCAGGCAAGTAATCCACAGGCTTTGGGAGACATCTGTTTGCAGAAGCTCAGAGGGAATATTACTAGCCCCCTTCCACTTGGGCACGGAAGCTCACACCTGCCTGGACTCGGATGGGGCTTGCTCAGCGGGTGAGAGCCAGGGGCAGGGGCTTCCCTTCCTGGGATTTCTAGTGAATTCCTCCACCCAGGTCCTTTGGAAAGCCCATGGTATGGCCTCAAACAACACGATCATTCAGGACACTAAGTCCCAGAGGCCTGTCCCTCATCTCAGATAGAGTCACTGAAATATTTCAAGAAAACATTTCGGAATTGACCGAGAGTCAGGAAAGAGAGCAGGTTCAGAAGCAAAGGAAACACCTTAGAGCCTCAGTCCAGGTTGAGGGGAGAACAAGAGAGGTGAGCTGTGGTTTGGGAGCAGCAGTGAGTCTCCCTGTTCGCCCCTGAAAGTTCTCCCTGCCGCCCTTTTGGCCTTCAAGCCATCTGCAGTCTTCACAGTCCATGCCTTTGAGTTATACACTGTGACATTTTTTGGGTGAAAAATCACTCTCTTCCCACGTGGTCAGAGCAGCACAGCGAGTCCCCAGGTTTCACTGGGGAATGAATTTGGGGTCTCTCTTCTGGACAGGAAGGCTTGAGCCCCAAAGTTTCTGGAAGGAGGCAAAGGAAGAAACACAGACCACTGAGATGGGAGAGGCCCAGGGACTTGAGCGAAGAAATAGAAGACCACGGGTCAGGATTCCCTCTGTCCCTTACCAACTTGGAGCCTGCACGCAACTCTTAGTGTATCTGAGCATTGGTTTCTACCTCTGTGAAAAATGGGGATGCCCCGATAATGGGCCAGATAAGGAGGATAATTCTAAGTATAGTAATGCATGGAAAGAATGCTTTAACAGGCAGATTCTATAAGATGAACCAAAATGGTCTTAGATGACACCAGGTTCCAAGGAGTCGGTGAGGAATCATGCCACCAAGGAGGACCAGGATCCTCCCGGGTAGGTGGGGAAGAGGTAGGGGAAGGTCAAGGGGAGGAGAACCAGAGCAAGTAGAAGCAGCCAATCCCCATCTCAGGAGACTTTGTGTGGTACACAAGACCCGTCTCAGGGAAGGAATAGCAAGTGCTTTATACCATCTTCAGTCTTGGGTGAGTTTGCAGTCAGCTCGTAGGTAGGATTGTAACGTCCTGCTCTCACCCTCCACCAGATACTGTGGGCATCACTGAGAAATACACAAGGGTGGCCCCTTGCCCTCTTCTAAAGAGCATTGGCTATCTTTAGAGTCTGAGAAGAGAAGAAAGAAATGCAACTCCAATCTCCAGCTGGCATCTGCTACAATAAATCTATTATTGCGAGCACTCACTCAGGACCAGGTCCTGGCATTTGGGCCAAACCCCTCCCCAAGACCAGGAGGGCAGCTCTGCGCCATGGCCACTAGCCAAACACAGCTCATTTGCTTCAGGTCCTTAACAACAAACACACAAACTCCCAAACCCATGGGCCTCTTGTCTCCCTCCTCCCATGGCTGATGGGGGAGCAGGAAGGGGCTGAGGTTATTGAAATGCTATTTTAAACTCCAAGTCAATGTTAACCAAAACCTTGAGGCTGATTAAACACGACCTTCGGGCCACGGGGCTCCAGCTCAAAAAAGGCAAACAGCTTTCACCCTCTCAGCAGCTCCAGGCTTGTTTATTGGTTTGAAAGCCCTTAAGGGGCCTGCCAAGCAGAGGGGCAAGCAGGGGAAACTTTAATATCTAAAGGGAGAGATCAAAAGCAGTTGACATTTCTGGCAGAGAGCAAGCGCATGTATCTTTATATGTATAATGTTATAGCTGAGCAGAAGGGAAAAGGCATTTCTTCTCTGGGTTAAATCAAATCAGGCCACATGTTCTTGATCTTGACTGTATTGTCTTATGATCCAACCAAATTTAACTGACATTGAGCATTTCTGATCTGAACAGTTAACATGGAAATTTGGCCCAAATAACTTTATATACGTTCTGAACAAGAACTTGGTTCAGGCATCAGAAATGATGGGAAAGACCCGTCGCAGCTGCCCTCCAGGGAACCAGGCAGGGACATGGCTGGTGGGTCGGGCTTCTGGCTCTTCATCATCCCTTCTCTGGATGGAGTGGCTGGGGAGACCACCTCCACAGGTGGGCATACGATTTCCATGTCTGACTCTGGAGCCCTGGGATTTGCTCCTTGGAACCCCACAGAAGAGAGATGACCTTGCCTTGGCAGAAGCATCTAAGAGGCCAAGAGCTTGAGGAAGATCCCTGGAAGGTGTCTCAGGGATTTGTCTACCTTGGTTCCTGGTCACCTTGGGGAGGAAAGTTTCAGGGCCCTGTTGGGTAGAAGTCAGGATGGCCTGAGACACTAGAAAGCAGCTAACATAGTGCATGGAACAGGTGGCCAACCAAGATTTTTGGAATAGATTTTAAACAAATGAATGTGTGACAGGTTCAAGGAGCTGATGACTCAGTATCCATTTCCTCCCCTTCTTCCTTGCTTAACTGAATCCTGTCTCTGGTGATGCAACACGATGGATGTAAACGATTGGTGACAATCCTGTTCTGTTTTCCCAGTTTCCCTTGCAGCTAGGGATGAATAGGGGACCCAGTTCTGGCCAATGAGACCTAAATGGAAATCTGCTGGAGGGGTTCTGAGGAAGCTGGTGCATTCTTGGTTAAAGGAGACATATAAGGTCACAGTGCCTAATCTTTCCCCCTCCCCCTTCTTCCTACCTTCTGGGAGGACTTACTGTTACAAATGGCTAGTCATCATCCAAATACATCTCTTTGTCCACATTTCAGAGTTGCCCCTGAGAAGCATCTGCCTTCCTTTTTGCATCTGTTTGAAGGAGGATGGGGAGAGGGGAGAAAGAGGGAGCCCCAGTCAAGAGTCAGGGGTGTAGCATCCCAGCCCCACTGCTTCCCTTTCAGAGCTCTTCTCAGGGCTTGGGTTCCTCATCTGCAAAATGAGAATAATATTTCGCACTGAAGAGGACTGTAGAGAGATGGAAATGAATTAGTACATGTGAAGTCACTAGAACTGTGCTTGGCACAGTACAGGAACTTGAGTGGCTCACTTTTCTCAGGAGAGAGACAGTAAGGGGAGTAGCGTAGAGTAGAGCTACTTAAGAACTTGGGCTTAGCTGAAATCTAGCCCCAGGGGAGGTCTGGAGCATGAATGACAACTCAAGGGCAGTTCCACCCTCAGGCAAGATGTTCAGGCTTTGGTCCCCTCCTGTCAGTCCATCTTTGGCTGCTGGTTGTTCTCAGGAATTAGGGACTTTAACCTCCCCAGTCAGGGGACTTAACTGTTGGCCAAGGAAGATTGGGTAATTCCATGGGCACCTGTGAGCCATTAGCAGCCAATTAGCAGTCACAGTCACTGAGGGTTGAATGCACCAGCCTAACAGAGATGTGGGAGGGAGACCAGAAGCTCCCCACACTTCGGTCTGCGATTTCAGACTGCATAGGCTAAGGGACTTACCTTCATCTTCATTAGTAAAATGGGGACAGGAGGTTCCCCTTAGAAAGCCAATGAGAGGCTGGAATAAACCAATGTAGGGCCACCAATGCTGCAAAGCTGAGAGCCGGGCCAGAGGGCAGGGGTCTGGGAAGATGCCTGAAGTCTTGCCCACTAACCTGCCACCTTCAGGCCTGCAGCCAGGGGACAATAGGCCAAAACTCATCCCCAGGAGGAAAGAGGATGTATGGACAGCCTCCCGGAGAGACAGCTGGCCTGGCTTATGCTCTGGCCACTTCTGCCCCTGGGTGTAAGGGTCAGCTGGCCTACTTCACAATTTGTTGAAAGAATGAATGAAATCAATAAATTTTTTGAGCCTGGAAATTAAGGGTCATAGTATCTGTTTCATAATATTGTTTTAAGAATTAAAGCAGAGAGGGCTTAGCACAGTGCCTGGTGGATAGCAGGCTCTCGGGAAACGTTTGTCATTTGTTGCTAGACTTGAATGAGAAAGGGTGATGAATGGGTAAACTCTATGAGCCTCATTGCTTCCCCTGTGAAATGGGGTTAACGATACCCATTCAGAGGAGTGATGAGAAAATAAATGAGACAGTAATGTACAGTGTCTGGGACCTGGCGATGCCCAGCAAAGGTTGTAGAATGAAGGTGCAGTGAGATGACAGATGCCCAGGAAAATAATTCATGGCAGAACCTACACCAAGGGGTTTTTTCCTTGGACTGCAGGAAGTTGTGCACTTACGACCAACCAAACCCCGGGCCCCCGGGCTCCTTGCCCAGTGCCCTCTGTTTCGAGCTGTCCAAGGTAGTTAGTCACTTGTGTCTACTCACTTCTTGGAACTTCTTCAGCTATGCCCAAGCCCACCTGGGCCAGGTAAAGTGGCTCACCCATCCTCAGGCAAGGGCCTCTTATTCTCCGCAAGACTGAGCTTCTGTATTCACCGTAGAACGTAACAACCTATGGAGTAACTATTATTATCACCCTACTTTATAGGTAAGGCAAAGACCTGTAAAGAGTCTTGGCTGAGGTCACAGCTAATAAGCAGAAGCTGGCTTCTGGATTTGAATCAAGTCTAGCTGATTCAAGAACCAGCACACTCTATTCTTTTTTTTTTTTTAATGGAGGTACTGGGCATTGAACTCAGGACCTCTTACATTCTAAGCATGTGCCTTACCACTGAGTTATACCCACCACCCACCCCATCACAGTACTCTTGACCATCGTATTGCTCCTCTTTACCCACATAGAATAGTGGCCAGTGCTGGGCATGTGATCTTTACATCCTTGCAAGCATAAATTTGAGATGAGATTCTGGAATAAGGTTTCATCAGTAAGGGATGTATTCAGCTGTAATTAACAGACAACCTTTCTACAGTGGCTTAAACAGATGCGAGTTTATTTTTACCCCATAACAAAAAGTCTATGACTATGTGGCCTAGAGCTGTAAGTGACTAAACAATGACCTTAGAGACATCCATCTTTCTGCCTCACCATCCTTAGTACTGTGGTCTTCATCCTCAAGCTGGTAACCTCATAGTCACAAGATGGCTGCTGTAACTTACATCCGTATTCCAGGCAGGAGGAACATGGAAGGAAGAAAGAGAAAGAGATGGTGCATGTATCATGTTGACAAAGATTTTCTCTGAAACCCTCATCTTGTGTTTCATTGGCCAGGGCTGTGTGGACAACCCAAACTTCAGAGAAGTATGGGAAAGCCATTGTTTCTTTTTTAGCACAGAACATAACTAACCTGGAAACAAATTGGGACCCATTTGGTCAACAAAATGGAAGAACCAATCTGGGGTGGTGAATTGATAAATTCTGCTTCAAGGGTAGCAGGGGATAAAAAATTATTAACCACGTCTTGACAACAGCTCTTCTCTACTAATGTCGCTCCCTGGTGTCAGTGGCAGCAAACAATCAACTAATGGAACCAAGAGTCAAGTATTAAAGAGTTAGCACTCACAATCACACATCTGAGAGGCAGCTCACTGTTTTCCCTGCCACAAGCTGTTTATAGGAACTGATTTCTAATAAACACAGATTGGCAGCTGGGGGTAGGGGAGGTCAGCAGTGCACATATATGGCTTTATTGATGCCTTGTCAATCAGCGGCTCTTATTTCGTTGTTTAATTTTTTTTAAGTGCATGTAAGCACTTTCCCTGCTAATAGCAGATTTATTGAACAGCTCGGCAAAGGAGTTCATCTCCCCCATATACGGTGGCAGCTGATTATCAACTTTGTGCTTCGGGTCGGAGGGTAAATTGACCCTGTATCCATGGGAATTGCAGGGGTCTGAACAAATTCAATCTGTCCAATAAAATGTCCCACCCTGGGTGCGTCACGGAGGGTCTCAGTTTTGCTGTCGAAGCAAAGGATGTAATTTGACGAATGGAACATCCAAGCGTGTGGTCCTATTGGCCAGTTCGTAAAGACCAAAGAATTCTCTTAATTGAGAAGCTTAGTTGAGAAGCTCTCTTAGAAAGCAGAGTTGTTTTTTCTGAGCATGGACACTCCCTGCTCTGATGAAAACAGGTCTCTTCATTTAAAGCTTATGCATGGTGTCCACCCTCAAGCTGGGCATTTGGGCCGGGCCCAGCCTCTGTCTTCTGCCTCATTCCCTACTCTTTGCATCTCTTACCCCAACTCCAGCTAAATATGCTACTTGCTGATCCCCTAAGCACACGGAGGCATCTCTCCTTTCACACCCTACTTGGTTCTTTCCACCCGCGATGCCGTCCTCTCTTTGCTGACTGGCCATCCCTGCTCTGCAACCCTGCAGTTTAAGAAGCGACCTCTGCTCCTTTGCTGAGGATGGGGCCCAGTCCTCTTCTGAAAATCGGTGTTGATATTTCTGGAAGCCAAGATGTTGAGCAGGAAGCAGAGGAGGGGGAGGATAAAGGCAAAACAGCTCTCACTATGCTGTAACCTGAAATTAACACAATATTGTAAATTACCTGTACTTCAGTAAAAATTTTTTTAAATAATAAAAAAATGCTCTCATTTATCAAACCCTTACTGTGCGCAAGCCAAGAAGCTTTTTGTGCATTTTCTCATTTTATCTTTACCATAGCTCCCTGAGTTAGGTGCTATCCATTTTATAGCCCAGGAAACAGGGACAGAGAGAAATTGAGTGGCTTGCCTAAGGGCACACAGCTGGTAAATGGTTGGTGCCTCATGCCCTAAGCAGTACATTTCAAGGCCCACACATCTGGCTTAGTGCCTTTGTGTTCTTGCCCCATTCCTACCACTCTCCACAGCTGGTCTAACTAGACATCACAGAAGGCAGGAACCATTGGGGTACATCTGATGAACTGGCCTTGCCCAGTCTCAGTTTATAGCATCTGAGAAAGAGACACACAGAAAAAGGCCAGAAAAAGATGAGAAAGGGACAAAAAAAGTTCACTTGATCTGGAAGAGGCTACAGTCAGTCCTGACCCCAAGCCCTGGCGTGCAAAGACACAGAAAAGAAGAAGCCCTTGGCTGGCACATCTGGCCAAATGAATCCAGCAGGGACTAGGGGGCATGGTTTCCAAAGTTTAAAAGCCCCAAACCATAGATCCTTTGAAGGAGTGACTGTCAACAGGCTCTCTAATATGAAAACAACAGCTGTCTGAGCAGGATTTACAAGACAGATTCTCAGAATAAAGCATGTCTACGGTGAAGATTAACTCCCCTCTGGGGAGGACCTGGCAGAGAACCTGCCCCTCTCATTTGTACATATTACCAGCCCTTTGGTTCCAGGAAATGTTGTGGCCACAAGGGCAGATGGGAGCCTATTGTCTGGTGCTTGTCGTTCTTCCTCTGGTCAGCAAAGGGATGCCAGCAAAGATGGAAATACTTAAAAAGGCATCATTTTTAATGACCCAGAGCTGGAGATTTGACTTAGAAAAGGATTGCTAATCCCTCCCCTCCAATTAATCCCCCCTACAACTCGCCATCGAAACCAGTTGGCTGGTTCACTTAGAATGAACAAGAGAGCAGAGGCCTTGAGGAATTTAAGTGTTCCGGAAGGAAAGGCTGGCTGGATGAAGATGAGGAAAGAGAGGACCCAGGACACTGGTACTCTCAGCTGCTTCAAGGTCAGCCCTGTCCAGGAATTTGAGAGGACAAGGCTGTCCAAGGCAGATGACTTTCCTCTTAGGGGACAACAAATAACTTGCCTGGCTCTGCATCTCCTGCCAGGCCCACATTGCACGGAACAGGAATTAAGTCAGGTAAAGATGGCAGTGAGGAGCAATTTCCTTTTTTAATGGGGCTGGACAAAGTGGTTTAAAGCAAACTTCTTAGAGTCAAACTTCTTACAGAGATGCAGCAGAAGCCACCAGCACTTCCTCCCTCCACCCCTACCTCATGCAAGCCTTACTCTTTCAGTGCACTCTGGCCTCCCTGCTGCCAGGACCCATCTCTCTCTGCCCCAGGGCTCCTTCTGGCCACCAGCACTCTCTCTACTTGAGCAACCTCCACCTGTGATTGACAGGAGTTGGTGTACAAATACCCCAGCTCTCTCCCCTCTCGGGAGGGACACACAGGCAAGTTTTGCACTGATTCTCACAGTGACCCCCAAAAAGACTAAACTCCAGCTGCCCATAATAGTAACTTTATGGGATTTCTCCCCTCCCAGTCCCACCTCCCCACCTTCTGCACGTGTGTTTTAGGCTCACCTCCCAAGTAAATAACTTGCTCTTCAATCCAGGTCCCAGGCTCTACTCTGGGAAGAGGCCAAACTAAGACAAGGGACAGCTGGTGACAGAGGGGGAGGGCAGCACAGTAGGTGAACTGTGCCCTGCTGGGATGCAGGCCATACAAGTGTTAAAGAGAAACCGGAAATATGGATTCCTGATATGAAATCTCTTATTTTGTTTTGTTTGGTAGAGGAGGGATCACAAAACAGAAATAGCAGCACCCTCCTGGTCAAACCCAATGCATTGAGATGAGCCTGTGGGTAACGTCAGGCCTAAGGCAGGAAAGCAAGGAGGGAGGGACGAACTGGTACTTTTCAGGATGGCAGTGTGTACATGGTAGGGCAGCATGGAGTGATTTAGGGCCAGGCTAGTTTTTCATAGTGAAGCACTGGGACCTCCAGGTGTATAAGGAATGGACCATGGCTCTTTTGGCTTAGAAAGGCTGAAGTGACTGAACTTCCCATGTCCTCTTCATAAGACACCTCTCTGCCACCTTCTCCACCTGCACCATTGGAGCCTCCACACCTCCAGTGTCTCCTCCAGGGCCCTCCAGACCTCAGACAGATTGGGTTCAACTTCCCAAACTGGATGGGAGAAAGCATTAGGGATCTCTTGGAATTGGGAGTGAAAGCATGGAGAACAGTCTTTAAAACTGGGATTTACGGATACCAACAACTATATATAAGATAGATAAACAACAAGGACCTACTGTAGCACAAAGAATTATATTTAATGGCTTATAATGGCCTATAATGAAAAAGAATATGAAAAGGAATATGTATATATACGTATAACTGGATCACTATGCTGTACACCAGAAATTAACAAAACGTTGTAAATCGACTATACTTCAATTAAATTAATGATAATAATGATAGTAGCAACAGTGGTAATAATGATTTAAAAATTAAAAAAAAAAATACTAACCTGTGAAGGTGTGGCTGTTTGTCCAGAGACACAGAGTACATCTCAGTTTTTGAAGCAGAAAGTCAGAATTGGAAATCATAGACTCCAATAGCTTCTCTGGTCACAAGTAGTTACTTGGCTTCTTTTTACATACCTCCAGCCACCAGGGGCTCACTACCTACAATGTCAATCCATTATGTACCAGATGGCTCTAACTTCTAGAATGTTCTTGTAATTCACCCCCAACTGGCCGGATTCTGCTTTGTGGAGCCACACACTTAAAATAGCAAAACTCAGCAGGGAGGTAAGGAAGTCACTAGATGGGTATGTCAGAATCTCCAGAACAGAGAGAGCATCAGGGGTATACATGGTTTGAAAACACACAACTCAAGTTACGATACTTAAAGCTGAAAAAATGAAAAAGAAATTTTTTTGTCTGTGATACAATTAAAAGTTGATAAACCTTGGCTGATGGGATACCCAGAGGGCAGAACCACGTGTGTCCTCTCAAGGGACAGGTACCAGGATACACAGAATGTACAAGATTTTTCTATTTATCAAAAGGGGGCATGGCATTTTGCTAAGAACAAAGATGTTTGTTTGATTTATCTTGCAGGTTCCCTATCTGACATCTGAAGGCAGTTGTCATATTTGACATTGACCATCACCCTTCTCCTCTTAGGGAAAATCACCTCCAGTATCTACAAATACTTCTCCTGGCCCATATCATGGCTCCCTCCCTGTTTAAGCCTCTTTTCAAGTTAGCACATCAGGTACTTTTCAGACTGGGCACATGCACCTGGGAAGGTAATTGGAGATGAGGTAGGGATTCAGTGAAACTTTAGGGAAAATGTTATTTTAAGTAACAGCTATGTTTTAATATTAAAACAAACAAGGACCTTATTGTCCAGTAGATTACAACATCAGAATAAATTGTTTAAATAGTTCAAGAAACTTCAAAGGCATCCCTCTTGCTTTCTTCCTTGCTTTGTCCTTACATGGCCATTCCTCTGAGTGTGAGAGAGCTCTCTGTGTCTCTTCCTATAGAGATACTAACTCTAAAGGATCAAGGTGCCATCCTTATGACCTCATTTAACCTTAATTACTTTCTTATTGGCCCTATCTCCAAATACAGTCATGCTGGGGGTTAGAGCTTCCACATAGGAATTTGGGGCAGAAGAACACAATTCACTTCAGTCCATAGCAACCCTGCAGGCACTGGTTGCTTTAAGGAAATGCCCCTACATTATGGAGATTATAAGTTCATGCTCTTCTGCCCTTCTTGATATTTCATTTGGCAAGTCTGAGAGGCCCTGGGCTCTCAGTGTGTCCACTGACAGGGTGATGCCCAAAGAGAGTGCCCAGTGGAGAAGATAGTTGCCTCCCCCATACAGGACATATGTGAGGTCCAGAGGCACCCCCCTAAGCCCCTTTATTACTGTCCAAAATTGAGCCAGGCTGGATCCAGCCTTGGAGTATGTGGACAGTTTAGAGCTTGGGAACCTTGAAAGCAAAACCAGTGGAAATTACTGTCCAGCCCAAATCTGGGATTTCTGACCTGTGACCACCCAGGTTCCAGATAGGGGGGGATCAGTTCATTTTTGTTTAGACCTCAAAATATTACATTTCTTTCAAAACCTTCTATAATCCAAACAGCATGTGGTGACTTCTACAGTGACAATCTGTTCATTTTTTCATTCATTCAGCAAATATTTATTGAGTCTCTACCATATGCCAGGAACAGTGTTTGGCAAATAGTGGTCCCCAAGGACCTACATGAATGACTAACTAAAATCCAATATATTATTAGCAAACCCACCTTTGGGATGTGGGTGTGTGTATGTGTGTGTGCACGCACGTGCATGTGTGCATGTAGGGTTGATTCTCTTAAACAGGCCAAAGGTCTGGCTGTCTTATTTACATCTTTCCTCTGTTGAGTAAAGCTATGTCCTTGGAGTTTGAGAATACTCATAAATTCTCACTTTGAATCTAAATGAATGAAGTATAATGACTGATAAACTTCAGATAGTCTAAGTTGGTTTGACCTCAGTGGCAATATGAAACATCTAAACTCAATTCTGGCCTGTCTACCCCATTCATTCCCCTTCCTTCCACCCATCCCAGGTAAGGCCCTCAGGGGGTTCATGCTCAGCACTCAGCAAGGGAAACCCAGCACTCATTAGCTCAGGTAATCTCTCCTTTTCCCCAAAAGTAATTCACCCAGCTCAGTAGTTCTTAACCCTGACTGCGTCTTAAAATCATCTTGGGAACTTTAAAAAAAAATAATGATCCCAGATCCCGAACCGAGAGACTATGATTCAGTTGGTCAGGAGTGTGATCCATGCATTAGACTTTTTTTTTCCCCAGAAACCTTCCCAAACAGCTTTGAGGTGCAGCCACAGTTGGGAAGCACTGATAATCATTTCCCCAAGAGAGCTGCAAGATTTCAACAAGGACCATACCTGGGTCACAGATCTCAGCTTGGTGCTGCTGCTAAGTTGGTAATGCCAAGTACAAACCTGGTACCTAGAACTTGGCTAGATGATGAAAAGAGTAGTCACTTAAGTTCTGAGCCTCAGTCATGTCCTCTGTACAGTGGGCTCTCTCCCTCTCCAGGTTAGCATAGTGTGTTGCCCTACATAGAGTGGAATGACTCTAATAGCAGGACAGAAGGCAGGTGGGTAGGGGCTGCTTTTGGTCAGGGCAGCTTTGGGGGAGCCATCAAATTGCACAGCAACTTCACCCACTTCTGTCCTTACTGGCATCCTCAGATAGGAGAGAGAATTAAGAGGCATTGCATAGATGTTTCCTAAATTTAAGGGAGTAATGAGAAAGTACTGTTGACTGGTATTACCAGCAGCCACTGGGATCAACTCAGGCCCTGATATGACGAACACCGTTTTCTCGTACTGTTGGTGTCTTGGTGGCAAAGAGCAGAAACCCAAATTTGCACAAGCAATGAAAAAAGTTCTATTTTGGGGTGCATCTCTCAAAACCCAAGGAGAGTTTATGAAACTGGGCTTCATGGAGGACAGGAACTCCTCACAACCAGGTTCCCTCTCAAGACTCACTGCCTAGAATCGCTTCTTTTCTCTGGATCTTCTTCATCTTTCTTTCTCCGTAAACCAACTTGTCTACGAAAGGCAGCCAGCCAGTGTACCTTGAATTTATACTTCTGCAGTTCAAGCAACAAGAAGAAACTAACTAGCATCTGCAAATGCTAGTTCCAAATACTGGGGTGGGTGGATCTGCTTGGCTAAGCTTTAGTCAGGTGACCACTCCTGGTCCAATCTGCTGCATCAAGGGCTGGGATCTGTGACTACAACATGACTGTAGGGTAGGGAGAGGCTGATCTCAGAGAAGGAGTCATGAGCTGGACAGACACCCCAGTTTGTGTCTCCTGGAGTCACACACACGTTGTTTGAGCGACAGTCTTACAGATGACTGGCGCTAATTTGAGAGTGTTCTGGTCTAAATCCTAAATCCAGAAGTCTCCACCCAGCTGGAGGAGGAGTGCTAGGTGAGGCCAGGTGAGGGCTCTCCCCAGGTGTCCTGCCTTCCCTCCTCACCCTTCATGCAGCTCTTAGGAGCGCTTGTCACAAACACTCTCCAACCTAATTACCAGCCGGAATTAATCAAAGGTATTCCCAACTGCATGAGTGATGCTAGCCAGGAATGTCTCCGAGTTGAAATTCTTAAAATACTTTTGTTTATGAGGAAGTTTTACATGTTAACTTTTTCCAAAAGCCGGTGAGAGGAGCAGTCCCCACAGACATCTGAGAGCACTTTGGCTGTCTTAATTCGCTCATGATGTTTCATTAATATCAATTTTCTCCCTGCATCCTAGCCTGGCAGGTTTTTTCACAAGTGTTTTATTCTCCTAGTCTCTTGGTTTGTTGTTGTTGCTGGATTTTTTTTTTTAACTTCTCTGGAATTCTTTCTCAGTTTTCTAAGAAATTCTCTCAAATCTTCTCCATAATGTACACATCTTTTGGCTCTAACAGTGCCATTTAAAAAATGGAGGACATCACAGACCTCATGGAATTTTTTTCCCACTTGGAAGTTAAAAGAGGGAGATGGAGGGATAATAATCTAGAGAAACAGACTTTAATCCTGTTTCTTACTCCTGTTGTTGAGGTTGATGGTACAGAAACTCCATCTTCTTCTCTACTTCTGTCCCTCCAGAGTCTCAGGGGAGTACTATCTTACTTGGTCTTCTCAATAACCAGAGACAGACAGCTAGTGAGAACTCTTAATCCATCACCACCACTTCCACTACCGCTGTGGTCAGAAATTGATTGTAAGTCATTTCTGTCTGGCTGGTCTCACCCCTCACCTTTTGATGGTCTTTTCCTTATTTGCTCTCAGATCCATTCCCTGTCCTCCCCCTGCCCTCTGTTCCCAAGCTCCCTTGCCAACTGGCTTCTGGGTAGGTTCCAACTAATGGAAGGTACTGGCAGATACCAGGGGATGGAAGGAGGAGAAAAGCTGGGGTATTTCTCTTTACCTCTCCTTTTTTCCAGGGGCATCTAAAGCAGAACCTAAATCTCTTCCATGGCTCCAGTTCCAGTTGGGAAGCCCTAACCATGGGTCCAGCTCCCTCTGGACAACCCTGAATCTTGATTTTAGTTGCACCATTTCCTCCTACTGTCCCACCAGCCCTAGGAGTGGTAGCAGATTCCTGCTGTAGCCACTCTCTGGGTTGTATCATCATTCCTTATTTGGCTTCCCAATCTTCTGTTGCCTGTGTGATCTGTCCCCTCTGTTAAATTCTCTATATTTGAAACACCTAGAGCACTTTTTGTTTTCCTGGTGGACCCTGGCTTATCTATCTACCCACTCAAAATTAAAGTTCCCTGCCTACCTATAAAACAGCATTTCTCAAACTATCTTTTGCAAAGGACTATTTCTAAGGATTTCCAATCCTTCATGGGTTGACACATGGTCCTACTGCCCATGACTGGTATGCAGCTTGAGCCACATGCACTGCACCATGCAAATTCAACAATCACTGGACTAGTCTTCACCCCATTCAGTGAAACAAGTCTACCAACCATGCATTTGGATGTCACATCAATGTGAAATTTCTATAAAAGTTTCAAAGCTTTTATCCTCAACCTTTATATTTATCTCATCAGAGATCTCTTTCAAACAGTTCGCAGGCTGGTGTGGGAACACAGACCACACTTTGAGTAACACCATTCTGGATCTTTTTTACTCATGTGTAGCACCATCTCATAGTCTAGAGAGTCTTGCATGCAGCCTAGATCTTTTATCCTTTGAGTTATGTACAGTTCCCAGTCATAAGCTATATTTCTCACACTGGCCATGTTCCCCACAACATTCTAATGCAAAAGACATACATAACAAAGGAACAACAATGACCATCACTTCCCATGGGCTGACTTCTTTTTCAGGCTCATTTAATCCTCACAGTGGCCCCATGACAAAGTGCCATCATCATCCCCATTTTACAGAATGGAAAAGTAAAGCTCTGAGAGGTTAAATAGCTTGGCTAAGATCACACAGCTTGATGGCAACAGCACTGGGACTTTTAACCAAGTATTTCTGAGTCAGTGTCCATGGTCTTAGGTACGACACTGCATTGCCTTATTCATCTTGTGTCTGTGGCACCAAACACTGAGCCTAACACGAAGCATCCTTAAAGAGATAAATGACCAAGTGAAGCAATGCCTGGTCCATTCTTTCTCTCACTGGGATAGGGTTCTCTACAAAACACCCTCCTGAAGACGTCCACTGTTTCTCAGCTAAATCTTCCCATCAACACATTCCTTAGAGAAGCCTTCCCAACTCTTCTGGGCCACCCTTCTCTGCTTTCCTACAGGTCTTAAACCTACACTACACTCTCTGAATTTATGTTGAATTCCATACAATCCAGTTGTCCCCAGACTGTACTTTAGAAGCACTTCTTGTCTCCCCATGAGCGCAGACATTTTTTAAGAACAGAGGCTTTTAAAATAACAGTGGCTCCTGGCACACAGCTAATATTTATTAAGCACTTCTTGGCGCCAAGCATTGCTTTAAGCACTTTCCCTACAATAACTTGTTTAATATTCACAACAATGTGAGTGAGGTACTTTTATTATACCCTTTTGACATATGAGGAAACTGAGATGGAGAGAGCTTAAGAAAGTTTCCCCAGGTTCAACACGTAAGGGCTGGGCTGAGATTTAAACCCTTGAATTGTTGGCTTCCAAAGCCAGTACTCTTAGCCAGGGTTCAGTTCTTGAATTTTCAAGATACTTCCACATCTGTGATTTGAGTAGGTCCTCCCAGTGCCACCGGGAAGGAAGGAAGTGCAGTCCTCCAGAGAGCTTTAGAGTTAAGAGAGCACTTGGAGGGTTTTTAACTTGCCCATTGTACAGGCGAGGACACCAAGGCATAGGTGAAGCAACCTCCTCAGGGGCACACAGCAAACCCATATAAGAAACACCAGTGAGTCTTGAGCCCCAGTTAGGAGATCCCCCATCTGCACCAAGTACAGCAGCAGGTGCATGGGTGTTTATTTGACTGCTCAACTCACCACAGCAGCATGCAGTTTTCTGAGACTCATGAAAGCCAAGCATTGATTCTGGAGAGGAGATCATAAAGGCCACCTGTGTTGGGAAATGTCCCTACTGGTAAGTAAGAAAAGGCAACTAAGCGTAGAATTGGAAACACTTGCCTCAAAGTCAGAGACTTGGGCTTGAAACCCACTTCTGCTGCATGAACTTTGACAAATCACTTAACTTCCCAGAACCTCGGTAGTTTCATCCACAAAATGTTCTCAGTTTTGGAGTGGCCATTGTTCACTAAAGGCTTACCACAGTGCTGAGGCCCTTCAGTCATGCATTATTTTATTTAACCCTGGAAACGGCCCTATGAGGCAGGTCCTGATGTTATCCCATTTACAGCAAGCTTGAGAAGCTTTAGAATTTGCCCAGAACACACACTAGCAAGTGGTAGAACCTGACTTTACTCCTAGATCTGACTGTCTTGAGATTACAGGCAGTTAAAACTGCAGAATTTACATGTGGGAAGTGTTTAGCATAGGACCCAGCATAGGATCATTGTTGAGTCTCTTCCCTTCTCCAGGCTCCAGTCTTCCCATCTGTAAAATGGGTAGGTCAAACTAGAGCTGGGCCTACAAACTCATATGCTGAAGGACCAGGCAGTTATAGGGGTGTGGTGGGAGAGTAATGAATGCTGTTAACCAAATAGCTCCATTTTGCCCCCTTCTGGACACATGTAGGATTGCACTTCCTGGCTTCCTTTGTATGGGGCCATGTGACTAGTTCTGGCCAGTTGAGTTGTGAGTGGAAGTGACATGTGCCACTTCTGTGCTGAGCAATTAATTGTGGGAAACCCTCAGAGCTCCTTTTCCCTCCACCATATTTAAGATGATGATCATTCCAATGGACTTGGTCCCAGAGTGAGAAGAAATGGAGTAGGTCCCTGGTCAGCTTAGCAGACTTAACATCATGAGTAAGAAATAAAGTGTTGCTTTTTAAGCCACTGAGATGTTGGGGTTGTTTGTTATCATAGCAGAACCCAGAGTATCCTGGCCGCTACTATATGTAATGTAAAAATCAAATGGGTTAATCATAGAATTCTATTAAAATGCACGACTCCCTCTTTTTAGCTTTTGTTTTCCTTCTTTTGATGGAAATAAGAGAATAAGTCACATGTCACTGTCTTCTTCACTCTTCCACAAGACAGACAACAACACAACCATGATAGTGGGTCCCAATCTCTGTCTTCTGTGCTTGAGACATGGGGACTGGGAAGAGTGCTTGTGGTGAACCAAAGAGGGCAGCTGCTACTCAGTGCCAACCCTAGTCATATAGAAATGTGAGCCTGGTTAGCTTGTAGCTTTTCATGGGAAACTGAAAAGCCAGGTGTTTATATCAAATCTTCCGATCTGAACACATTGATTAGTAAATAAAGAGGGAAAAAATAACTGTATAGCTCAAACAAAATGTATCTGTTGTCTATGTGAGGACTGTGGGTCACCATGTGCGCCCTCCAGTCTAGAAAGTCCACCAATGCCCCATCCAGCCCTGTCTAGCTGGAGTAACATGACATGAGCTCCCCATGGGCGGGACATCAGTCATCACCATCTCACCAACACCTAGTCCAGTGTCTGACACCTTGTAAGGGCTCAATAAGTATGTGGTGGATGACTGGATGAATGAATGAATGGCGTGCAGTCTTGAAGGGGTCCCCAGGAAACTGATGATCAAGGCTTAGGGCAGGGACACCAGAGACAAACTCTGCTGGCAGCCTAGCTTGTGTGGAAATAAGCATTGAATTGCGAGACCAGAGGAATTAGGAACAAAGCTTTTCTCCAGAACTTTCCCCCAGCCAGGGACGGTTTCAGGGGCTGGGCTCTGCCAACGATCCTGTTTCCCACAGATCTGGTGCTTCAGGGCCCAGGAGATTCGGCCTGAACTAGATTTAACCTGTAGAGTGGGAATGTCTTCCCCAGATTGTGGCACCAGATGCCACATAAGATAGGGCTGCCTCATGTCTGCCAACGAGACCTTGAGCCCCAACTGGGAGGGGGGCCTGGCCAGCTCCTGGTCCCTCAACACTCCCAGGGTGGGTGTGGTCCTATCCTTCCTTCCCGGGCAGGGAAACTGAGCCAGGTGAGCTGCTGTGAGCTCATTTTCCACCCTCTGCCTGCTTGGCTGCTAACAGCTGTAAGATTCCAGGCCAACCATGTTGCAGAAGGTCCCCCATCAGGGTTTGTTTGATGTTTCACTTTGATTAAATTCAGGTTATGTATTTTTGAGAGGAAATCACAGTTTCATTTTTTCACATGAAAACATTGAATCCATTTGGAATTCATTTGGGTATAAATGATATACTTTTCCTCACTTCTATGAAACCCCTCCTTTATCATAGAGCAAATATTTAATTGCATGTCTTTTATCTCTCTGTCATTCAAAGCCAGTGTCACACTGTTTTAATTACCATGACTTCATAATATGCTCCCCAAACATGGTAATGAGCAAATTCCCCTTAATGATGCTTCTTTTCTCAAAAACTTCCTGGCTCTTCTCTCCCATCAAGTCTTCCAGGTATACCTTAGAATCGTGTTATCAAGTTCCTTAAAAGGTACCTTGGTGATTTAGGTGATCTTAAGCTTCTAAGTCACTATGGACAAAACTAAAAACTTTCTAATACTTAATCTTTCCAGAAACGAGCAGTATATGTGTATCATTCGAGCTTTTTGTGACTCAGGAAAGCTTTGTACTCTTCTTCAGGAAGCTCCTGCCCTTTTCTTTTTTCTTTTTTTTTTTTTCTTTTTGCTCCTGCCCTTTTTTCTTTTCTTTTCTTTTCTTTATTTTTTTGCTCCTGCCCTTTTCTGGTTGGGCTGGTGACTCCTTTTAAGTCTCTTGTGAATGGACTCTTTTTTGTTGTAATTTCTGGCTGATTCCAATGGCTGACAGGATAATATCACAGTTCAGTTCGGAGTCTCTAGAGATGATTACTTAGGTATGTACTGATGGCCAGTAACAGTACAGCAGGTAAATTAGGTCCACTTGGGAGGCCCAAGCAGTGGCGCCGATTTAGGACAGTAGTGGGAGCAGCCATCACTTGGCTTCCAGGCTAAGAGGGGCGGTGCCTGTTGCTGCTCCAGGCTGCCTTTGTGCTCCACCTGCTCACCACTCTGAGCAACCACCAAACACTGTGCTGGCTGCAGCCAATGCCAGTGTCAGGTGACTGGAGGACTTTGACCTCTCCTCACACCTCTGCCCACAGAGCCACTGTCCACTGGCCCCAAGCCTGGCTGAAATCCCCAGATCGGTGGGTCCTACACTGTCTTCCTGGGGGCTTCAGGCTCCTACAGGATGGGGTGAGGGGAGTCCCTAGAGAGGAAGGTCAGGAGAGTAGTAGACTCGGGGGTACCTCCAGGCTCCCCCCTGCAGGCTGTGCTCTTGTCTTGTTTTCTCATGTAGAGTGTTATGTGGAATTCCACTGGAAAGAAAGGATTTTTCTGTCCATTTAAAAACGCAACACAAGTTACCCATCCTCTTTGCTGAACTAATTCCAACTCACCCTTCAGGATTTCCCTAAACCCTGACACAAAGGGTTCTTTACTTTCGCTTCAAATAAGTGAACTTGTCTTTTGTGGAAGTCGTCACAGTTTGTGATGATACGTTTATTTTTTTAGAGGTGAGTTGTTAATCGTCTATTGTCTTTATTAGACCCAACTGGCTAACTCAAAACCTGGCTCTATCAGTTTCTAAATGATTAGCACTAGAATGTTCCTTAACACCTCTATGCCCCAGTTTCCATATCAGTAAGAAGGAGCTAGTAAAAGGCTTGTTGCAGAGATACAGTGAGATCATCAATGAAGGAGCAAGGCACAGGTTGAATTCTTAATAGAAGTTAAATGTTACAATCATCATTATCACCTCCACCACCACCACCATCCTCCTCACCAGCACCACCATCTCCATCACCTTCATCATCATCATCCCTGTCACCCTTAGGGCGGGACTATGTTTTTCTTGTTCATTGTTGTATCCTTACTGCTTAGCACATAATACGGCTCAGAAAAATGCTTATTAAATGAAAGAATGGACAAATGCGTCTCTGCAAACACAACTGTTCTCCTTCTAAGGAGGCATTTCCTTTGAGCCATTAAGTTGATCCTTCTTATTTTTCAAGTAGAAAAACAAAACTCTCCCCCAGGTGAAAACACTTAACTGTAGCCTGTGATGGAATCCCAACATGTCGCATATTCTCGGAGATACTTTGCCAGGATACCTTATGGGGAATATTTTGAGGCTGTGAGGAAGTGCAATTTTCCTTGTAAAATGTCTAGGTTTCTTTTCTCGGTCATTTTTCATGTGCTTGTCACTTTCCCAGACTAATCGGTGGGCTCTGTTCTCTAGCTGTCTACACGGGCTCTCGCTCATCTGGCTGGTCCACTGCTCAGTGCAGCCCACTTGAGGGTGTTGCAGGAAGCACCCAGGAAAGGAGTCAGGAGATGTGAGTTCTCTGGGGCTTTGGGAAGGTCTCTGCCTTTCCCTGGGCCTCAGTCTTCCCATCTGGAATATGAAAAGTTTCGACTAGATGTTTGCTGATAGAGTTTCAAGTTCTAAGAGAAGTTACTGGCTCAGAGTTGGGCAGTTTCCATTTCTGTAAAGGTCTTTTGCCTTTGTGCAGCTCAACCTTTTCTCCTTCCATCATCACTGGGACTCAGGGGCCCACAGTAGTTCACATCCTCAGACTACAGTCACTGGTAAGACAGTTCTGCTTTTGGAGTGAACATAATGCCCAAGGCCATAAACCTATGCACAGACTTTCAATGCGAGATCTTGGCTGCAGCACTACAAGGGAGAACAGAGGCCTGTAATTCAGTTCTTCTGCACTGAAGGGTTGATGGTTAGCCTCAGGATTGAGAGGAAGGCCAGACTTCAGGAGGGATCCCAGGCTCCCACTTTTCCAAGTGATCTCTGGAGGACTACCTGGAAATGCATTGTAGGTCCCAAGGACCTCCTGGAGGAGCCTGGGATGACTGTGGGAAGGGCAGGCAGCCCACAAATGATGCCCTTGAGTTCGCTGTGACTCTCTGTGTCTCCAAGGGTCCCAGCTCAACCTGCAAAAGCAGACCAATTTTGGCAGTGAGGGACAGTTTTAGGTGTGACATCAAGGGTGCCGCTCATAGTCCTCTTACTCAGTCTTCAGGGGATTTCCCTCTAAATTTCTTAGCGAAATGAGCAAAAACAAACAGCAAGGGTTAAGTCAAATGGGCATGATTACAGTGAAAGTGTGTAGGTGTGACAACCAGAGAGGCCTGAGTGTGAATCCCAGCTCCATCACTTGAGTTGGGTACCATCTGGAGCCACAGGGACTAGAAGAATAGGAAGCCAGCCTATCCTTGAAGAGCAGTTGTAAGGCTCAAAATAAATCTTCCATGTAAACATGCCTGGCACATAATAGAAACTCTAGATATTTTCAAACTCTAACAAAGTGTGTCTACCCTGAATAGAAAACTCAAAAAAAGAATTCAGCAAAAGGCATTGTGGGAGAAGCAGACAGATCACAAGAAAGAATAATGTTAGCGGAGGTAGAGTGGACAGAATGGTGGCCCCTTCACATCCTAATGTCCAGAACCTGTGAATGTGACCTTATTTGGAAAAAGGATCTTTATAGATGGAATTAAGTTAAGGAGCTTGAGATAAAGACATCCTCCTGGTTAATCCAGATGGGCCTTAAATCTAATGACAGATGTCTTTATAAGAGAAAGACAGGATGAAATTTGAGACAGACAAAAGAGGAAAAGGCAATGTGACCATGAAAATGATGCAGCCACAAGCCAAGGAATGTCAGCAGTCACCAGGAGGTAGAAGAGGCAAAGAATGATTCTCCCCTTGAGCTTCTGAAGGGAAGGCAACCCTGTCAACACCTTAATTTTGGACTTCTGGCCTTGAGAACTGTGAAAGGACAAATTTCTATTGTTTTAAGCCACCCAGTTCATGGTAATTTTTTATCGTAGCCATGGGAAACTACTTTGGCGACCAAATTCTGTGCTCAGAAAACAGCAGAGCCAGCAGCCTAAGCTGACATTTGATTACGGTTAGAAGAGCCCCCTATTGGCTGCCAAGGCAGAAGAACTTGCAGACCTCTTCCTCCAGATATGTTCTCTCTTTGACCTCCCAACATCCATCTCCCCTTTCCATGTGTCTGGACCCTGTCTTCTTTGGGGGTATTCTCTTTACTCCATTGTGTCAGCCTATAGATCAAGGCTTCTTATAGGCCAAGAAAAGAGCATGTAGCTCAAGGTTGGTCAACTGAACTCTCTCCCAGGACTCAGAATCTTGGGTGGAACACATCTCAAGGGCAGTGCCCACCATCATTGTTCAGTTCCAGCACCCTGAACTCCCAGTGCTGCCTTTTCCTGAGACTTTTCCTCTTTAGCCTTCCATCAACTCAGTGAGCTCTTCTGTGTAGCTTTCCAATCAATCTCTTTGTTGCCTAGGTCAGTCACTGTTGCTTGCAACCAAACACTTGCAAGTGCTATAAGGGAGGTGACAGCCCACCAAGGGAAGTGAGAGACTCAGTTGATGAGGGGAATAACTCACCCTGTTGACTAACTTTTCCCTGGTATGATAGAAAATTCAGGGAGACATTAGAACTTTGTCACTTTATGGTTCTTTTTTAAATTGAACACCCTTCTCCATATTCCCTGCTCACATGAGCTGCAGCCATGGCTTATGAACCTCTGAACCTGTAGTGCCTGATGTACAGTACACATCATTGACATTTAGCAACTAACATACTGTACACAAAGTATGAAATCTATTATTCTCAATGAGGCCCCAGTCCAGCCAAAGCTGGCCACAAGGAAGGATGAGAGGTCATCCATGGAGGGCATTAGAAGATCCTACAAGTCAGGGAGGAAACTATGTACTCAGACTAGTAGACCTTTATTCAGCCTTAGAACAGACGGTACCTTAGAGTCATTTCGTCCAAGGATTACAAACACCTGGCTCACAGATGCCTCACCCTTGCCCATAGCAGACATTACTAATCAATCACCACACCTATGCTCATGGCAGAACTACTAATCAATTGCCACACTCCCTCCCTCTGAATCCAACCATAGTTTCAGAACCTTTCTCTGTGCAAGGCCACATGCAGTGCACTAATTAAGTGAAATTACCACAAAACCTATTTACCTTTACTGATCTTGGCCAAACTCCTCATTTGACAAATGGAGAGACGAAGAAGAGAAAGGACATATTCCAAAGTCATTCAACACGTGAGTGGGAGATGCAAGACTCAGGTTCCCTGGATCCCAGCCCCAGGTGCTTCCCACCACCCCACCAGGGCTCTGGAGTGGCTGCTGCCTTGTGAAGGGCTTCTCTGCCCTCACACTTCTGCACTCTCCATCCAACCAAGCCCTAAAGATTGTGTATTTATTTTAACGAACACACAAATCTGGTCTCTAAAGGATGAACATTAATAAAATATGTGCTCTAACTCTATGTAACAAGGAAAATATAGAATACATTTTCTATTCCCATTGATCCTTAGGCCACTGGCAATCCACCAACAATTGATTTAGCCATTTGATTAGTTTAGGGGAGAAACATTATATTTTAATGGGGTATATATAATTCTAAGTTACTGCTTTGAAGTTGAACCAAATATTAAAATTACCTCTTTTTATGAATGCGGCACAGCTATGAAGCTTTATAATTGCAGCCTGAGCTTTTGTAAGTGATTTAAACAGAGGAGGCAATTTCTGCAAAGCTTCCTGCATGGGTCTGGTGGCTGTCAGCCTAGCCAGCCCCTTGACAAGCAAAAAGGTACAGATAACAGGGCTGATGATCATACCTTGCATTTAACCCATATTTCACAGTAGCAAACCTCCCTTCTGGGCTGCTTCCCTTCAGAACAGCTTCCAAATCCATCACTTCTCTCTGTCTCCTCTGCTAGTTCTTGGGTCCATCAGCACTTATCTGGACTTCTGCAGTAGTTTTTTTAAATTTCTTTTTCTTTTTAACAGGAATCTCTCTTGACCCACTGCCATCCATTATCATCACAGCAACCAGAGAGGTTATTTTAACAATGTCAATCAGATCATGTCATACCATGGTCAAGCCCTTGCTTAAAATCCATCCATGGTCCCTGTGACCTAAAGCAGAGTTGGCAAATTACAGCTTGGGGTCAAATCTGGCCTGCTCCCTGTTCTTGTAAAGAAAGTTTTATTGAAACACGGCCTCACCCTTCTGTTTGCATATTGAAGATGGTAACTTTTGTGCTACAACAGCAGAACTGAGTAGATGAGTAGATGCAACACAGAACTTATGGCCTACGAGGTCTAAAATATGTATTCTATGATTTTTTTTTTTTACAGAAAAAGTGTGCTGTCCTCTGACCTAGAGAAACAAAATTTAAATTCCCTTCTTGAAGCCCACCAGGTCATCTGTGATCAGGCCCTGCCTACCCCTGGGCCCTCCTTTTACACTGCTTTCTCCTCTCCTCAATGCTCTTTCCTCCTGCTTTTCTACCACCCAAAGCTCGGCGGTGCCTCAGGGCCTTAGCTCTTGCTGTTTCCTCCGCCTGAAATTCTTATTGACCTGATGGTTACATGACCGACTCCTTCCCTTTACTCAGGTCTTAATGAAGATGTCACATGGCCTTTCTGACTCATGACTCTAAACATGCTCTTCTAGGTCACTTTTTTATTTATCCTTCTCTTTCATTTTCTTTACAGTGACAAGGAATATAGAATTGATCTTCCAAACCAGACGACTTTTGCGTATGAAAGGGGGCGCTATTAATAATTCTGCAGGGACAGTAGGTGTAACAGGAGACACGTGGTCACTCTGTGCACAGCACCCCATTAGATGTCTGTTTGTTGTCTTTCTCCCCCACGCGGGTGGGAGCCCCTGAGAACAGAGGTAGACCCTGGTGCCTGGAATGGCTCTGGACACTTTGTGCATAGATGGTCTCTGAATCCTCACGGCAGCTCTTTTGGGAAGGTTCTGTTGCCATCCCTCACTGCCGACCAGTAACTGAAGCTGGAGTTCAGCTGGAGGCTGTCAGCACTGCTTCTGGTCTCGGCACTCTTGGCCACCCCACTGACCTCTTACACACAGGTCACCTCAACTGATCCTTGCAAATCATAAGTAGGAGCCAGTGGGTAATGGGAGCGCCATTTTACAGATGAGACAACTGAGGCTCAGCATGATGAAAAGGCTTTCCCCTTTGGAGCTGGAGCTGAGTCTTCAGATGATGGCTTCTAGCTCCTCTGTGAGCCCACTGCCTCTCTCTGAGCTTTCTGGTTCGTTCCTTCCACCTTCACTGGCTATAGTTCCTACTGGTATCAAAGACCTTCTGGAGAGACGAAGAGGAGGCTTGACAGTGGGCCCCATGAAGCAAGGCTGGAGCCACAAGGAGCCAGGGTGAAAATGGGTTTGCTACTGTAAGGAGCAAAGACGCTGAGCAGAGCATCTGCTGTAAGCCCAGAGCCAGGAATGTGCCCTGCTGCCTACTTTAGGGCTGTGAGTGTATGACCAGGTCTCACCAGACAGTCCTAAAGTGTTACAGCCCTCCCAGGCGCTGGGGTACTCTGGCTGCTTTTCTGCCCAACAGGCCCGACCTGCGGGGTTGGGTCCGGGTATGGGGCAGGCCGACAGGGATGCCCAGGAGGAGGGAGTGGGCGGTGACTGTCAGCTCCACGTGGACCAAGACAGGGTTCCACCGGTGCGTCACTCTGAGTGCACTGGCATCATAGGTGTTCAGGACATGCGGTAGCTTCTGAAGACAAAAATAATTCTCTCCCATCAGGTGCATGTTTCCATCACAAGTGCACGCATGTACATGGTCCCGTGTCATGCACGCAAACAACCCAGAGAGAAGGCACCTTTGTCTCCTTTGATCATCTTCCATCTAAGACACCGTGAGCTGACCCTGTAACTAACCTCCACTGCCGCCCTTGGTCCAGGAACTGGGCATCTGTACACTCCTCGAGCATCCCATGTCACCTCCTAGCCACTGATTGTCATGATTTACTGCAGCAGGGCTATCCCAGAGGGCCGAAGAATCTTCCTGTGACCTCTCTCACCCTGCGAGGTCTCTCAGGGGCTTGGATGGGGAGGAGGCCATGGAAAGCGGGTTCTCTCCTCCAAGTCCGGCCCACTCCCTGCCCTACTGAGCTGCTTCCAGGGACCCTGCCACACCCCTTCCCGGGCCCCCTCCGTCACAGTCCCTCAGCGGCCTGGCCCTAACAGGACGGCTTTCATCCTTATTCAGATACGTATTGTATTGGCTGAGAAACATCAAAGGGGCCATGTCGTTACATATTTTATTTCTGAGAGGAGAAAAGCAGCCCCTTGCTTTATTAACGTGGCAAATGTTGACTCTTGTAATGAAAAATGCACAAACGCTGGGCAATTTTTGATGAATAGGTAATAGAGAGGAGGACCCTGAATGGAGAGAATTAATTTCTCTTCGGGGCCTCCATTGCAAGGATGTGGAGGCCCTGTGTGAAGCCACCCTGCCCTCCGGACAGGCCCTTGGGACCTGGGATCCCAGACGTGGGCCCAGTCCGGGAGACTAGGTGTGACTGTTAGGAGGGTTCCAGCAGCGGTCTCATGACACCAGGGCATTAATAACTGCAGCAGTCACATGGTTCACTTCTCGAGAACTAACTGTTGAAGTGTGTTCAGCTCTTTACCACCATTATCCCATAAGAACCCTATGAGCCAGATATAACTGTCCTCGTTTTCCATGAATGGGAACTCAGGTCAGAATCACTTTAATAAATTGCCCCAAGATGAACCACCAGACTTTGAATCTGGAACCCAGTCCTAGGAAGACCAGCTAAAGAGAAGTTTGCAAGGTTAAGATGTCATTTAGCTACACAGATGTTATGGTGGAGGGAAGTCACTGTGGTGGTTTTTCTTTCTTTGTTATCTCTGGGTCTAACATAGTACTCAGCACCCAGCATTCAGCAACATGTGCTTGTTTTCCGTGGAAGACTGATCTTGCCCAACTGACTGAACCCATCTCCTGTGACCTTTGTCTACCCAGTGGTAGTGGTTTGGCAGCTCAGCGGTGTCAGGGACCCAAATCAACATCTATGGGATTTTCTCGGTCTTTTCCTCATAGTTGCAAGTTGGCTGCAGCAGCCCCAACCATCACATCTTCACACTACAGTGTACATGCAAGATGGGAGGGGCCAGAAAATATAAAAGGGCTAACTGCTGGGATGCCCTCCTTGTTTGCTAAGGTGATTCCCAAAAACCTCTCAGAGGACATTTAGATATAAGTACGTATTCAACATTTTCAGATTTGATAATGATAATTTGAAGAAAGGTGACAGGGGGGTGCTGTAGAGCAGGCAGCCCACAGTGTCTGCCTCAAAGCCTCCACTGGCGCCTCTGTGAACCACTGAGGCCACTGGTTCGATGCCTTGACACCCAGCAAGACTGACCTGGCAGCAGGAAGGCAGAGGGCAGGATACCAAAATAATGAACTCAAGTTCCCCACCTGCTCAGTGTAGTGCTCGAAACAGAAATGAATGTGATGATCTGGAAAATAGAGAAAGTACTTTCGCTGCCTACCCAACACTTGGTGTTTTTGAAAGCCAAGAAGGGATTCCCATGGGACATGAGATAGCACAGGAAATGAGAAAGAGAGAGACGGGTGATCAGAATCACAGATTTAGGAAGGGATGGGGAGCATTCAAGGCTGCTGCTGCTGCTAATGATGATGATAATAATAATGACCTTTTATTGGACATCTACCCACCAGGGGCTGTGTTGGGTACTTGATGTACATTTTCTCATTACACCGATGTGAATAGTATCATCCCATTTTATATATAGATGAGGAACCTGAGTGTCAGAGGTCCTAAATTGCCCAAGGTCACCCAGCTGGGGAGAGGCAAAGCCATGGTAAATAGCCTGAGTCAATCTTGAAACCCTGGTGCAATTGTAGTTAGGACAGGACAGAGCCAGGGCTCTTTAGGCCCAGGACATGGCCACAGCAGCTGGCCCCATAGCCAGGCTGTCCTGTGGCCACCCCTGCACCTCTCCCTCCCCAGCCTCCCTGCTGCCTCCAGGATCCAAGCCCTGGGTTCCTAGCCCTCCCAGCCATGCCCACATTTCTTGCCCCCTTTGGAGGGATATCCTTCCTGACCCAGGATTCCAGATGGAACTTGGCTTCCCAGAAAAAGTGAACCTAGGTCTCTAGGGAGGTTCCTGGGCCTCAATGGCTGGGCCCAGAGCCTCAGACAAGCTTACCAGCAAGCCACCTTTCCAGAAGCTTATGTAAGCTGATTAGTGTAAAAGTGTCCCCTGACCAGAGACGTTTGGAAGCATCATGACTGACCCTCTTGGGGTCACATCAGTTTAATGCCAAGCGACCCTTCTCAACAGAGTTTAGCCTGGCAGTTCCCAAACTCATGTGGGCCCAGAATCCTTGATCACACAGAACAGCATCTGTGAATAGAACTGGCAACCTAGGGAACCCACTGGGGCCCGTTGGTGAGGCAGGATGGCCCAAGTGCAGTATCGGGAGATCACGCTGTGCCTTTGCGTCTATCTGTGTGACCTTGGCAAAACCCACTGCCTCTCTGTGCCTCAGTTTCCCTCCGAAAAAGGAGACCCTTAGCCTAGATCAGCATTTCCCATAGTAATGTTTCCTGGGTGCATGCACGTGATGATTTTAGGAGGTCTGTGAATGAACCATTGTTGTTTAAAGAGTCAGAGATTTATTTGAATGTGTATTGGGAAAAAATACAGCGAGCACATTAGATCTGTGACTTTGCAGATACGATCAAATTTTGTTTGAAAATAAAGACATTCAAGTAAAAACATGGGCTCTATTTTGGGAGAAGCCATCAAAGTAAGTGATAAAGTCATGTGGACATGACAGAAACCCTCAGGGTGTTGTGCAAATGACTCATTTTGGGGACGACACTGCCCTCAACAATCTCTGAGACTCTCCCTGCCCTTCACGTCTGTGAACATTTGCGAACAGATGTGCCTGCGAACCTTGGCAGATTGTTTCAACTTTGCTGAGCATGACAGTCGCTCTTGATCTCACCTTGAGAACCATTCCCATCAGCCTTCTTGGCAAGGGTTAGGGGATGGGAGAGCCTTGGCCAGTGGGAGCTAAGCTGGAGGACCGCTCGCCTCTGCTCTGCCACTTCCTTGCCTGGCTCAAGCCCTCACTTACCCATCTGCAAAGTGCAGACCATCATAGCCTTCTCTCCTGGGGCTGTTGCAAGGTACTGAGGAGAACACAAGCATCGGTGTTTTGTGAACTGTGAAGGGCAGTGCACACACAAGGGCTTAAGGTAGTTCCTTTCTGCATTTAAATTTAAGACTTCCTGGGGCAGCACTGTCACTCTGGGGCTGGAGGTCCGGGTGCATATCTCTATCAGTGGGCTTTGTATTATGCGTCACTGGTCCAAGGGCCTTGGACCAGTGCTCAGAAAAGCTCACCTTTAGGTCCTGTCACATCTCTGTTTGGGGCCTGATCCCCTGCAAGGAAATGCTTCCTGCGTTCAGTCTTATTGTGACAGTGAGTAGACTTTATGTTGCTTTTTCTTTCCCACAAAGCAGTAGTTGATAAGATGGGCTAGGAGCTGGCCTCTCACCCTCCCAAATGCATCCCTAACTTTTGGTGATTGTGATCTCTAGGGTAGGAAGAGATGCCTGGGAAGGAGGCAAAGGATGGGGGAAGGAACTAGGGATTGCTGTCAAATAATAATCACAATCATATTTAATATTTATTGACTATATACTATCTGTGAGGTAATTTATGCTATCATTTCATTTAATTCTTACCATAGCTCTATATTTGCCCATTTTATACATGAAGAAATGAGGGCTTTGGAAGATAAAAGAACTTGTCAAAGATGGCATAGCAAGAAGTTGTCTGAGTCAGCTATTGCTGAATAACAAACAACCACCATGATCTGAGGTTTGGCTCCAGTTTGGCTGATCTAGACTGGGGTCAGCTGTGCCTGGATCTGGGTTTGGTTCAGGTCTGCTCTATGTGTTTGTCCTAGCGGGACCACTGGGCTTACTAGCATATGTTCCTGTGGCAGTGACAGGAGGATGAGAGGCAGGTTTGCAAGCATATTCTAAGCCTCTGCTTGCATCACAATGGCCAGCATCTCATTGGCCAAAGCAGGTTACATGGCTCAGCCCAACATCAAAGGGGTGGGAAGTACCTTGTGACCATTGAGATAGGGGAAGAAGTAAATACTTGCTGATCAAAGACCTCATCTACCATAGTGATAGAGCCAGGATTCAAATCATGATTTTAGTCATACATCACGTGGTATCTACTTCCAAATCCTAGCCTCCAAGCGGTTGCCATGGCTCCAGAGACAGGATATGCTTCCAGCCCCAGGGGCTTCCTCTAAGTGGCTGGCCTACCTCACAGCATGTGTTGAACCCCAGGCACGTTCTGCATGCACATCATCACCCCAAACCCCTTGTCTAGATCTGTTTTTCCCACTGCAGCCTGAATGCAGACAACCCTCTGAGGTCTAGCCCTACCATTCTGTAGCCTCTCTCCCATCCTGCTTCTGCTCTTGGTTTTGCAACATGCTTCTATCTTCCTAGATACAGTCTAGATTTAGCCTTAAACATTCTAGTAACTACTCCCCACATCTTAAGGAAAGTGGACGTTCCTGGACTATCATGGAAAGATGTCATGTACGGTTGTGCAGGATGTGCACTGTACAAAGGCTTTAGGCTGGGGATATATGCAAAGCTAATACCCAGCCTACACACTACAAGGCAAGTCATGTGTCCTAGCATGGTATCTGCCCAGAGGAAGGGGCACCTCCTCGTCATACAAGGCTCCATCAGCCAGCCAAGCCGCATCCTAGCTACGAGTTAGGAGAGGTGGGGCAGCTTTTTATACTGCTCACAAAGGTGCTACATAGGCTGCATTAAACAAGTCACACCGAGTTTTAGAAGACTTGGGTTCAAGTCCGAATTTGTATAAGCTCTGAGACCTAGAAAAAGAAGCATTACCTTTATGAGCTGCCTCAGTTTCCTTGAAAGCCATCCTAATCATCACAGAGAAAGTGGGGCTATAGAGTGGGGCCCCTGGCCTCCAACAGGCAGAGAAAACAGCCCAGGCTTCTCTGATTTCAAAGGCAAAAGCCAACACTGCAGCCTAATTATTTTCCTACGGTATTTGATTTAGCCCCACTTTCAGAGAACTCAGACTCAAAAGCAGAGAGAGGAAAAGAATGAGATTTATTTTCGAGGAAGCCTTGGAAGTTTCTATGGCATCCCTGATGCTGTTGCTGATTGAGATAATTCAAGGGCATTATTTATTCATTATCTGGGTGTTTTTGGACCCTGAATTCAAAGGTTTAATTTCCCTCCTTCACTCTCTCTCAATTCTTTTTTCCTCTCTCTTATCCTCTGCCGAATATTTGTTACAGTTGCATTTTTCAAACCATTTACTGTCTAGAGGGTAAGTGGAGTGACACAGCTCATAATGTGCAAATAAATGGGAACTAAGCTCGTCAGCTCGAGTGGAATGAATTACTGTCGCCAGTGAAATGCAGTGATGGGGAGCAGCTGCCCGGGAGACGGGGAGGGCGCGAGCAGGTACTGAGCTGGAGTGGCCAGAATAACACTTACTATGATTTATCAAAGAGCACTTGAAAGCCCCTCGGAGGCTTTAAATAGGCATGAAAAGAGGCTTCGTGGCACTCGGGCACTGGCAGAGCAGAGTGATTATCGGGCTCAAATGCCTGACCCTGTGTGCGGCTTCCGGACTAGAGAAGCCGGAAATCTTCAAAGGCACTCAAGATGGATGGCTAAGTAGGGGCAGTTCCAGGGGAGGGGACTTCCTGGGATGCAGCGAGCAAGTAGGAGGCTTCAGCAACTGATGGGGAAGGGGGTGGATGGAGAGGGGCTGCGGGAGTTTAAGGGGCATGAGGGCTCACAAAACACGGGACAGCCCATGAGACTGAGGTGTCTTGATCAAGGCTGCATAGCAGAGAATGGTGGTCTGCTCACTGGTACTGCTCGGAGCCATCCAGAAAAGCCTTCCTGCCCCAAGTTCTCTCCCTTTGATGTGGTAACTATAGGTCCCCATTAAAGATGGGGATAAGCAGTGTCCTCTCCCAGCAGGCTTTTTAAAATTAAAATTATTTTGAGAGCCAAAGGATAGTCACTGATGTCACAGGTAAATGAATTCTGGGCAGTGTTAGGGCAAAACTGCAGTCTCCCTTCTTGCCCACAGCTTGATGTCCATCCTACTGGTAAAGGATTCCTCAACCATGGCTCTGTCGACATTTCAGACTGAATAACTCTTTGTTGGGGGAGGGGAGAAGCTGCCCTGCACACTGTAGGCTGTTTACAGCATCCCTGGTCTCCACCCACTAGATTCCAATAGCACCTCACTCATGACTAAATCGCGACAATTGAAAATGATTCAGACATGGCTAAGTGTCCCCCACGCCACCCCAGGTTGGAGAACCATTGGTTAAGAACCAGTGCTCTAATGGAACACCTTCTAGAGTACGCTAGAATTCTCCATTGTGGAGTTGTGTTCTCCCTTGACATTTAAAACACATTTTTTAAATTACAAATTTTGTCTCAATTAAAAGAAATTTATTTTAACTTAATGTAACAGGGGGAAAAAAAGAAGCAAATCGGAAAGAGTTGCTACCCTTTTAGCTAACTGTTCATTTGCTTCAAGACCTATTTGTTCCAAGACCAAGTTAAAGTTAAGGAAAAAAAATTTACCAAAACATTAAAAGGTTGGATTTGTTTTATTTCTTAAGCTTCAAACTCCAACTTTACATAGTACCTATTAACTGTAGAAATGTCTGTATACTTTTTCCTTCTTCCAATTTCTCCTTCTCTTTACTTGTTGAGGGTTGAATACATCCCCCAAAATCCATGTGGTGAAATCTTAACCCCAAGTACATCTGAATGTGACCTATTTAGAAATAGGATCTTCGCAGAGGAAATCAAGTTAAAATGAGATCAACAGAGTGAAACTTGATCCAAAGTGACTGGTGTCCTTTTGAGAAGAAATTTGGACGCAGAGACAGACACACACAGGGGGAATACCATGTGAAGGTAAAGGCAGAGATAGAACCCCAGATTGCCAGCAAACCACCAGAAGCCCTCAGAAAGAACCAGCCCCGCTGACACCTTGATCTCGGACTTCCAGCCTCCAGAAGTGGGAGACAATACATTTCTGTTGTTTAAACCACCCAGTTGGTGGCGCTTGGTCACGGCAGCCTTAGCAAACTAATACACCACTGATTTTTTTTTTTTAGTTATTATTTTTATAGTTTAGGTTAATACCATGTGCACTGTTCTGTACCCACAACCCATACTTGTTCTTTAATCTGAGTTTATGTATCAAAATGGGGTATATCACACCTCTCCCAGGCCTTTCTATTACTTCTCACATCAGAATCCTTAACTTTGTTTGATTCATCTCGAGGCTGGCTGAATTTCATTAAGCATTTCTTTCTTCCTTTCTGTTTTTAATTTCCAAGAAGGGGCCAAAGGTCCTACACGAGTTCTTATATACCTTGAAAATGGGTTGTTTTTATACTTGAGTGGTAGCTTGCTGGGGCATAAACTTGAAGCTTTTATGTTTTCATATCAGAGCCTAAACCTTGCTCCATTGTCTTATGAATTGCGAACTTCTGTGGAGAAGTTTGATGTCTGTCCAATTTTTTCCCCTCGTACTTGACTTTCTTCCCCCAGTATCTTCTGCTCTAGATACTGACAGGGCTCTCTTTTTTGTTTGCTTGGTTGTTTCTGGAACTTTAGGAATCTCACCAATTTTTCTACACCATTTTTCCTATTCCCATTCAACGTACAGTTAAAATTTGATTTCACAAAGATTTTCTGCGCTGTATTTTGGAGTATTTATTTATGTGCCATTCTGTTCTCACCTTCAAGTCCACTGTTGACATGTGTGTTTGATCTCCTTTGTCTTCTGTGTTGATCGTCTTCTGTATTTGGATATTTTGAATTTTGCATTCTCTTCCATTCCACCCCTATGATTTTCTCTGCCCTGTTCGCCACCCCCCAGCTGAATTTTTGGCCATGTTTATTTTGTTGGTTGTTGTTTTCAGTGTGGTGTTCAATTCTGTCTGGCTTCTGCTTTCCCTTTTTTTGCTAGCTTGCCTTTCATCAACTCTCTGAGTTCCGTTTGTAGAAAGACCGCACCGTGTGTAATTTCTTTGAGTCTTCAGATAACCCTTTGTCCAACTCCCTCTGTGATGCTGAGTAAATTCTTTTTCTGTGCTGCACACTCTTCAGTGGCTTTTGCTTATATTTCTTTCCTCCTTCCTGATTTTTTTTTAAGTGTTTCAGTTTGTGTACCTAGGGCGTGTGCTGACTCCTCTGACTATCCCTCCTCTTGAGATGCTGGATGCAGGAGGTATGGAGGGGTGGGGGTCGGAGAATGAGCTGGGAAAGCCCACGCTTTAGTTCAGAGATGAAGTCTCAGGTATTTTCTCCCCAAGTCTACTTGCTGTGTTCCGGGGCAGAGGGCACCTCAGTTTTCCATGATGGAGAGGGAGGTATAACTGTCCCAGTCTTTCTGTGCTAAGCTCACGGGTCACCACTTAATCATCTTTCACCTCATCTCACCTCCCATGGTCTCCCTTGCTGGGAGGTTGGTTCCCAGAGAAGAGAAACTGCCTGTCCCCATGAGTTCTCCACCATGTCCCCTCCCCTTCCATCCACGTCCAGTGGGACCTGCACAGGTATGCCTCCACATCTCTCCGGACACCCCATCCTCACTTCTGGTCTCTTCAATCACCCTCCTCTAATTCAGGAGGCCAAACCTTATCTTCGTATCCCGCCTGAAGTGTGAGGAGGGACCTGGCCACTTTCTCCACCTGCTGTGCTTTGTTCCAGATACAAGAGAGATGATGGTCTGGGGATGTAGACTTGTCCTGGTTCCATCAAGATCCAAGTTGATCTCTATTTTTACTTACTCGTGGCTGCTTTATGTGGACTTTAAGGGAGATAAGGGCAGAAAAATGACTTTATTATCTTTAGCTAGAAGTCTGTGCTCATTTTAAATGTCATTATTATTGTAACAGTTATCTGTGATTATAAAAGAATTATGTCCACTTTTTCAAGCTTGTAAAATGGAAAAAAGTAGAAAGAGGAAATCTATACCCCCATCTCCCAGAGGGAGTCCTGATGATACCTGGGTCATACCTTTCTAGGTGAGATAAGACCCTGGGACAGGGCAGCAGGGGGCCTGGGTGCTCAGGGAGGGTCCTTTTAGTTCCTTCTAGTAAGTGGAAATGTGTCCTGCTATGCCTCTTCTGTGTAGCAAGTAAGAATAATTTAAATAAAAAGAACAGGAACATGCCAGACTATGCTGGTCTCTCTCTATATATTAAATAAATTAATCCTCACAAGGAGCCTGTGAAATGGACCCCATTGTTGTCATTTCCATCCTGTAGGTAAGGAGACTGAGGCTTAGAGCAGGGAAGTGACGGGGAGAGCTAGGAAGTGGCAGCAGGTGGGGATTTACAGGCAGAGTCCACACTCTTATTCACTCCCCCGCCCCACCTCCAGCACCCTTGACAGAGCTCTTTGCCCGGAGAAGGCACTTCAGTGTTATTTGCTGAATTTCACTGAAAGGTAAATCCCTCCATCACTGGGAAGAATTGGAAGAGGGGCTTTTGGGGTCACAAAGAAAAATTACACCTCACACCCAGTACGATGGCTACTGTTAAAAGAAAAAAAAAGACAGAAAATAACCAGCATTGACAAGGATATAGAAATACTGAAACTCTTGTCCACTGCTGGTGGGAGTGTAACATGACGCAGCCACTATGAAGAACAACAAGGTAGCAAGTTCCACTTCTGGGTATATGCACGAAAGAATTAAAAGCACAGTCTTAAAGAAATATTTGCTAAATTTTTTTTCTCTAATTTAAAAAGGAGTCAGAGATATAGCTCAGCAGTAGGGTGCATGCTTGGTGTGCATGAGGTCCTGGGTTCAATCCCCAGCACCTCCATTAAGAGAAAAAAAGAAGAAGAAAAGAAAACTTATGTTCATAGTAGCATTGTTCACAATAGCCAAAAGGTGAAAGTAACCCAAATGTCCATCAATGGATGAATGGATAAACAAAATGTGGTCTATCTAAACAATGGAATATTATTTAGCCTTAAAAAGGGAAGAAATTCTGGCACGTTACCTCATAGATGGACTTTATGCTAAGTGAAATAAGCTAGCACAAAAGGACAGATACTGTATAATTCCACTTAGGTGAGGCATCTAGAGGAGTCAAATTCATAGAGACAGAAAGTAGAATGGTGATTCCTAGAGGCCAGTGGGGAATGGGGAGTTATTATTTAATGGGGACGAAGTTTCAGTTTTGCAAGATGAAAACTGTTCTGTGGATGGATGGTGGTGATGGCTGCACAATGAGAATGTAATTAGTGCCACTGAACTATACACTTAAAAGTGATAAAGATGGTACATTTTATGTGATGTATATTTTAACACAATTTTTAAAAAATTTCAAAGAAGAAAAGTGAAACCAACAATTGGAGAGAAAACTGAAGCCCAGGGAAGACATGGAACAATCTTGGAAGGCTGTCTACCTGCCTCCAAGGATGGCATATGTAGCTACGAGGTGGAAGAAGGGTCTAGTCCCTTCCTGCCCTCTTGGGGGCTCCAAGGGCAGCTGCAGAGTCCAGATGAGTGAGTCCGGAGTCATCAGGAGACAAAACCAGGCAGAATATGATCATGAGGTCTAGAGTTAGGGGAGGCAGTTTTTCAGAGACAAAATACTCTATGACTGGAATTTAGACTGGCAATGCCTGGATGAAAGAGGAATAGTTCAAATCAATGACATTCATCATAGTTTTTCCAAGGGCTCACTAGGCACTCTGTGATCTAAGTGTCATATGTAAAGTTCACTGTCACCCAAGCCTGGTGGGAGGGCAACTCCACCCTCAGCAGGAGTCAAGATTGCTTCCTATTTTTCCCAGAATTGCCTCTTATGTTTATCACCCATGCTCTAATTTATTCATCCATCTATGTATGATCCATTCACACATTCATCATTTATATATAAGTGGGAAAGTCATGTGGCCTAGGGAGACCCTTAAGTGAAAAGTGTGATCTGCTTAGACTACAGGAAAACCTTCCCTGAGAAGATAGTGCTCGAGCCAAAGCCTGAAGGATGAGCAGGGAAAGAAAGAAATGCTGTGGTAGTAGGGTAAGCATGTGCAAAGGTCCTGTGGTGAGAGGGACCATACAAAAACAAGGAAATAAAAAACAAGCACAGGGCTACCAGGCACTGAGAGTGAGAGACAGTGAAATGCAAGTTGAAAAGCCTCTCAAGGAACTTAAATTTTAATAGGGGGCAATACCTCAAGCCAAATTACTCCCTAAGGATGATATAAGGCATCAGGGCAGTACTTGCAGAAAGACAAGTAACCATATGCACAAAGGTATCCAAGTGGAATAAACAGCCTGGACAGGGCCTCATAGAGAGAACGAGCATGTGTAGCCAGGAAATCCACCTGCCTGGAGTGGAAAGTTTAGTGCACCATTTGGTGGTACCCACTCTGATACCATATTTGATTCAAGTGCCCTGAATCCTAGAGGCATCAGCTTCCTCCTCATTTCCTCTGGGCTTCCTCTGTTGCTAGGACTAGCCAGGAGCACTCAAGGGGTCTAGCCATCTTCTTTATCCCCTAAGGAGGCTTTAGAGTGACTCTGAGCTTCCGGAACTCGGAGTTCAGCCCTACCCACCCTGCCAGCTGCATAGCTGAGCTCATCTCTTACTCTGTTGAAAACATGTTCACCCGGACCAGAGCTTTCTCTTTGCCTCTCACCACAGCCTGCCTCAGGCTCTCTCTGTCTTCACTCCACCTGCCCTGGTTGTTTTGTCCAACACCAGATACTTAATGTATTTCATCAGTCTTGAGATGAGCATTTTTTGTTACGCATCTTAACATCATTGAGATTAAGATTGATGTTGGCCAGGAGCAATCCTGATATTACTGGCGTTACTAGCACACAGGCATCAAAATTTGCACAAAAGTGTCATTGCTTAGAAGAAATTCCCAAAGACAATAGTGCAGCCTTCTTTTAAGAAAACACAGACATCAATGACACTGAGCTCAGAATATCTGGTCTCTGAATATTAAGATAGTTCAGGAATAACTTTGCCAGTTTATTTCACTTACATTTTCTTTTTATGTATGCAAGTGAGTGATCTATGATTTTAAAAAATCTGTTTATATGAGTATGAAAGAGACTTTCAGTAAGTACAAAATAAAAATTCTAAGGGATTGAAGAAGCACTATATGTATCTTCTTCAGCAATAACTTTTTGCTTTCTTAGTACATAAAATAATGATGCATTTTACAATTGATGGCCTCAATGAACTTCAATAAAATGCAGTAATAAATGATAACACTGTTTATCACTGCCCTCCCCCTCAAACACACAGGATTTCCCCGGCTCAGTCTTAAGCATCTGGGTAGAGCATAATAAAAACTTCTAGAATTGAATTGGATGGGACAACCAGACACCTCCAAGTGATAATCACACCATCCAATATCGGGAGGGAAAATGTGTTTGGGGCACTCAGAAAATAAATCATCGAGTGAACACACAGGAGGCGGTCTGTGTCAATACAGGAGGATAATTTATTGAAATATTAATTAGAGTTTGCTCTCCCTCTGTCTTCTCCTTCAAGCAGGTAGGCAGGCTTTGTAATTCTCAGCCTCAGGAGTTTCAGCTGGGCTGCAAACAGAAGCTGCCCGAAGTTAAAGGCTCTTGTGATCCTTTGAAAAAGGCAAACTTATGAGATAGGGTTACTGGGGGGAGCTGGCGGCACCTCAGAGGAGCCTGAACTTGGGAAACAGTGAGCTGGCCTGAGACCTGGGCAGGGAAACTGCTGTAAGTCATGACCTGGCTCCTGTTCCCCACGGATGTGAAACCTCACAGGGCCTAGCTGCTTCCCTGACCCAGCTTTGGAAGCCAGACCTTAGGGCCCGCGGCTCTCAGCCTCCCCAAGGGTTCTTGCGTCTTATGCCTGGAAGGGGAGCTGAGGAGCCTTGGAGCCTGAAGGGACCATGCACGCTGAGACAGGAGGGGCCTTTGCACTGTACACAATCCAAGATGTCTCCCTTTCTCTAGAGGTCAGATGGTGAACTCAATTTATCTGTGAGTTTCAGCTTCCACCAACGAAGCAGCATGAGTCTCCAAGTTAGAATTCAGTAAATTTAAAGAAAATGAAAGAATGTGCTCTTGTTTGCACACTTGAGTTTGTAAACCGAGATCTACGGTGCATGACATCAACAAAATTATTCCCTGGGCTTGGCAGTTAAGGAGCCTGCATCCATTCCTTGAGGATGGAATCTCTGGCAGCCCATGGTGCTAAGATGCTCTACCTCCTCAGACCCGCCTGGGAGGGGCGCACATCTGCAAGCTGGAAGGCTGGGCCTCCCCTCATCCTGTCAGTCACGCTGAAGGCAGCTTTAATGGCCTGGTGTCACGTGTCCCTCGAAGGCCAGCCCCCACTGGATGGCTGTTTGCAAACTCCTCTCCAAAGCAGCTTCCCTTGAAGAGAGTTGCTACACAATCATTACAAATTGATTGCAAAAGAGCTAACAATCATGATTAAATCATTAAATTCTTGTCTACGCTTCAGAGAGCGGTGAGAAAATTAACTTCCCACCAACCTAATTTTTTCCTGAACATGAAATAATGATTTTCTGCCCGTCTAATTACAAAGCCAACATCTGATCAAGCCAGCATCCAGAGGGGATTATCGCATGCACGAGTATTAGACCTCATTACCAGCTTGAGTGCAAAATTATTACATCTTGTAATTGGATGGTGAGATTTATATACAGATCGGCCCGGTTTCTGTAAGATTGTAATTACAAGCTTCGTTGGTTAGCTACTTATCACTCAGCACAGAAGAGAGGAAAATAAGCAACAGAAAAGGCATTTCATTAACCCATAACCCTATCAAGGGAAAGCCACTGTAACACCCATGTCTGCATTAGGGAGAACAGCTAAATTCACAGATGAAACAATTTATTATACTCTTTGCAAATGGGATTGCATTTTGTTTAACCCCTAATGAACTCTTTGGGTAAAGTGTCTGAACAAACCATTCATTTTATAGACAACTAGGTTCAATACAGTAATTATAAGGGGTAACTGACTGAGATAAATGCTCACCTGCTTAGAGGCAGTTGATTAGAGACACAATTGCTGGGCGCCAGGCTCCCCGCACAAAGGGCCAGGAGGGGGTGGGGGGTGCGCTGGGACAGTGCTGGCTTCCCAGGAGCGGCTGGGAAGGAGCCGAGATCCCCGCCCGCAGATCTACTCAACTCGGAGGGAACTCTGCTCGTTTGTTCGTCAAGCATGGCTGGAACAGGGGCGAGGTTTAATAAAGCTGCAAGGGCGACGCAGTTTAACAATTTTAGGGGCACTGGTGTGGAATGTAGAAATTTAAATACTGCCTGATGAAGGCGCCTTGCCCGCTCCAGATGCGCGACCTAAATTAAATGTTACCTTTTCACGTGTTGATGGCACAACAATGGGCCTCACACAAAGTCAGCTTGGCAAGGTGTGACACTGCAGGAGGATGTGACACCCGAGGTGGATTGTTCTTTGTCTACTGTCCTGCGCTCATCTCTTCTCTGAGAGGTAGCAAACCATAGCTTACCGCTACTTGTTGTATGCCAGTGAGCCTGGTCTATTTCCTGACACGCACGTGAAACTTACATGAAATTCAGAGGTCAGTGTGCATAAATAAAGTTTTATTAGAGCACAGCCGCATCCCTCTATGTGGTCTGTGGCTGTTTTCTGCTACAACAGGCAGATTCCAAAGCAGGAAATATTTACTATCTGGCCCTTTGTGGGAATGTTTTGCTGGCCTACTCCTATTCTATTCCACATGGCTGCACACGCATCTATTCATTGGATAAACATCGACTCAACACTTGGAGTCTAAGTATGTGCCAAGCCCTGAGCCAAGTGTTGGAACATAAAAGAGGAAGGGACACAGTTCCTGTCCTCCAGGAGTTCACAGTCTGGGGGTGTAACAGGTCTGGACATGGTCAGGCTTCAGCATCCATGTCTATTTCTGGTTCCAATGTAATGGATTTCTCCATGGAAACTAGCCTCACCTTGATTCCTGCCATGTCACCTGGCCTCCCTGATTGGTGCAAGGATGGACACACGGTTTAGTCAGAGATGTGAGCTGTAAGCCAGGGCCTTCTATGGGCAGAAAAGGGCCCTCCCTCTTTTAGTTGGAGGTAGATTTAGTTGGCTTAGGACCATGGGAAGCACCTTGCTGCCCCTGAGAGCCTATGAAGAAGGGCCCAAAGAGGAGAGTGGAGCAGATGATGGAGAGAGACCGGGTCCTAAAAACACTGTTTGATTCCTTGAATCCAACTGTGTCCAAAGTCAGTCTACCCCCTAAACTTTTCTATTTTATGAGCCAATAAAATACATTTTTTACTTGAACTGGTCTACTGTCACATCAGAGAGAATGTAATTGATTCATGCACAAATGATTAAAAAAAGACAGAATGAAATGTCTCAGGCCTGGGGTATGATCAGCATATAGTAGAAGTCCAGTGGAGAGCTTGATTCTACCAGGAATTCAGTGAATCCTTCCTGGAAGAGATGGTCTTTGAGCAGGCTCTGAATAGGTGTCAGATTTTTGATAGATGGAGAAAGTGGGTGATCTAATTCCAGGCTGAAGGCTCATCCCTGGGAACAGCAGGAGAGCATGGAGTATGTACAAAGAATAGCACCATGGGACACTGGGAGAGCCCAGGTGGGAGGGAGGTTAGGACCTGGTCAAGTACACACACTGAGCTCCCTCCTCCCACTCATCTACTTTCCTTCTGGACCACAACGAGGCTTATTCTCAGAGCACTGGGGCCCCTGAACACCAGGGTACTCTTAGCCAGGAAGTTCTGAGAATCACCACCACCCAGAGACGATAGCCAGCAGACTCTAACTTGGTCTCCAATGATCTCTGTCTCCTGGTATTCATACTCTTGTGTGATCCACTTCCCTGAAGTGTGGGAGGGACTTCTGCTGTGCTTCTAAACGATAGAATATGGCAAAGGTGAAGATCTGTATGCTGAAAACTATAAAACACTGATGAAAGAAATCAAAGAAGACCAAATAACCATGTTTAATGATTCAAAGATCCAATAGTCTCAGTGTGTCAATTCCTACCAAATTGATTTGTAGATTAAATGCAATTCAAATCAAAATCCCAGCAGGATTCTTTGTAGGAATCTACAAGCTGATTCTGAAATGTATAGGAAGGATCAAAGGACCTAGAATGGAAACATACAGGTCCAGTCTCCTTCCTTAATTTGGGAAAACTCTGAAAAACTATCTGATTTCAGAGCTCCCTGTAAGATGAGCTGAGACGTCAGTTGGAACCGCACCTTGGGGCAGCATCTCCTCCTGCCCAGTATTGCCTTCCTCACTTCTCTACAGGGGTATCTACTGGGACCAAACTCCAATGGACCATTTATACACTAGCCTCTGCCCCAGAGTAAGTTTCCAGGGACTCTAATCTAATTCACTAAGCTGGAATGAGTTTTTGTAAATGAAAAAGTTCACTATTTATTTAAAGCAGACCAATGTGACAAAGAAAATGTGTCACTGTGTCCCTTTTGGAATATTATCTATGAATTTAGCCTGATCCCTGAAGAAGCTTGTTTTAAAAAAAAGGAAATTTTTAAATGTATGTATATAATATATGATTACAACTATGTAACATTCGTAAAGTGACAAAAGTATAGAAACAGGGAAGAGATTAATGGTTGCCAGTGCTTACAGGGAGGGTGAAGATGGGAGAGATGCAGTACAGCTACTGAAGGCAATATGAGGGATCCTGTGATGATGGAATGTTTATCTTGACTGCATAACGTCAGTGTCCTACTTGTGATATTGTAAAATGTTGCCATTGGGGGAAATTGGCTAAAGGGTCCCTGTGATCTCTTTGTATTATTTCTTACAACTGCATGTGAACCTGCAATTCACATGTAAAGTTATGAAAAGTAAAAGTTGAACTAAAAAAAAAGGAAGAAAATGGCAAAGGTGATCGCTTGGGATGCGATGGGATGTCACTGCTGTGCTTAGGTTACATAAGGATATGAATTCACCTCGCTGGTAGACTTTCTCAATATTTTTTAAGCTTGCATGCGTCTAAGCAAGCAGCAAGGGCTGGAGGAGTTTAAGGGTATGAGTGGCAGCTAAAGTACACAGAGTGCCTTTTTGAGGTGACAAAAATGTTCTGAAATTAATTGACTATGATAAAGGTTGCACATACCTATGAATATATTGCAAACATTGAATTATACACTTTAAATGCATGAATTATATACCAACGTGAACTATAGCTCCATAAATCTCTTAATTTTTTAAAAAAAATAGATGTTCTTTCCCCCTGGCTTGAATATGAACACAATGGCTGGAACTTGAACATCCTTCCTGAACCTTTAGGTGGACCCCTGGTAGCAGAGCATGGAGGTGAAAGGACCCTAGAGGTTTGCACTGTGGAGCATCACACAAGCTCCGGATGGCTTACCTCTGCCCTTCTATTACATGACAGAGAACTAATCTTTTACCTTATTATTTGTAAGAGTGGATATAGGGGTTCTGATATTGTTGTCTCATCTTCCATTGAATTACCTTGCTTTACTCCTCGGAAGACCACTGGAGGTGGGTCTGGAGGCAGGGACCACAAAACTGTGGTAGTTATCGTGCCGTTCCCCAAATATTTCTGGCCCTTTCCATTTTAAGTATATGGTCGGATTGTACTTTCTGCTTCTCTGTGATTGGGTAGAACAATGTAACTAGTCCTGGCCAAAAAGTTGGCAGTGGAAGTCACATATGTCACTTCTGGGCTAAGCATTTAATTGCTGGCATGAAGCCCTCCAAAGCTCACTTTTCTTCTTCCCCACAGTGACAAGCACCATTCCAAGTGGAGGCTGCTCCGTTAGCCTGGATCCTGGAGGGAAGATGCAACAGAACAGAGCCCCCAGACAACAGGTAATAGACATGTTGTGTCGGGGAGAAGTAAACATCTGTTGTTTTAAGCCACTGAAATGTTGGAATTGTTTGGAATTTTGGAATTTCATCTTCCAGAGCCCAATTTGCTGATGGGCTGGATGAGGAGTAAGAGAGACAGAGGTTCAGAGTGGCCCCACAGTTATTGGCCTGGATGACCATTTCACTTCCTGAGATGGGAAGACAGGGAAGAGCAAGATGGGGCCACAACCCAGAGTTCTGACTTAGGTGTGCTGGGACAGTTGGGACTGGAGGACATCCAGGAAGGGTGCCTGTTGCTACTTTCCACATGAAAAAAAACAGTGAAAAAAGATCAGAGTTGGGTGGCACATTTAGGAGCCCCTCTCTGACCCAGTCTCCTCACAGTTAGGACAGCTGGGACTGAGAATGGGGAAAGAGACTGTGCCAGGTCACTCATTTAACTTGTGGGGGGTTGAGGGGGCACAGCAGGCGAGAATCTGATCGTCTGCTGCCTTCTCTCCACTCTGCATTGCATGTGCCCTTGATACTCCAGCACCCAGTAAGAAAAGCAAGCTTAGAAAGTACTGTCTTGATTACAGAGTCCCAGCACCCCATAATATTTCATATTTATAATTTCATAATATTTCAATACTCCCTGGGAAATTCACTGGTCTACTGCTGCTCTCAATTTTACTGTCATTATTAATCGGCATATTGTTAGGCTAACAGCATGAATGTTTCCGTAGTGCTTCACAGTGTTTTCTAGGTACATTATTTCATTTGATTCTCTGTAATTTCCAAGACAGAGATTATTCTTATTCCATTTTACAGATAAAGAAGCCAAAACTCAGAGAGGCTGAGGATCTTGCTCAAAGTCACACAGCCAGTAAATGGCAAAGCTAGCACTTGAAGGTCTCTCTTCTTATCATGAACCCCATGCTGCTTCATTTGACCACGCTGCCTCCTCTGTCACCAAACAAGTGACCTCTTCAGCTCATAAAACATAAACCTGTCCCACCACCACCACCGAAAGCAATCCAGAAAATTATAGCAAGGGCTTTTTGTCCGTTAGAGTCTAAAATGTCACTTTCATCAGTCTTAGTTTTCACATGAGAGAGATGCAGCGGAGGGAAGTAGTTTCAAGCACCGGTTTCTGAGGTTGGCATTCCTGGATTTCAAACCCAGTTCTCTTTTAACAGTTGTGTGCAAGGTGCTTAATCTGTTTCCTCACTAGAAAGTGGAGATGGTATCATCCTCATGGTGAGGACCATTGAGACAATCTTACAGAACACTTCCTGTAGTCTGTGCACAGACTAGGGCTCAACCAAGTGATGCGTGCTACAGTAATAATGTCACTCAGATAGAAGACTGCTGGCAGGTTTCTGTAAGGAAACACTGGCCAAGTGTTTAGAACAGAGCCCAGCACAGAGTAAGCCCAGTAAATGTGGATATTATTATTACTGACATTACCGGAACAAAAATTCCCAAATTGCATGGCTAATGAAGAAGTCATTCCTGAGTGAGTTTACTGTTCTTCCCTGCTGTAGAATGAGCCTGTTACCTCACACCTAGGTTAAGGGGAAAATCTGTCAATACTCTATTTGATGGGCTACTGTTTTCCATGAGCATAAACCATGAACCCAGACCCAGGTCCTGGGCTGCTGTTTACTTCCTTTCTTCACTGCCCCCGTCCCCTCCTTTTTGACATCCCAGCCAAAGTCGCTAGGAGATGATAGCCTTGAAAACTGGACTTCCCTGGGCACACACTGCCCACTGCCCTTTGATGTGCAGACCCTTGGAAATGGTCCCAAACTCAGCGAACACGAGCCCTCTCCCGACAGCAGGTGGTCTCGTTCACCACGTCCACCCAGGCTGCGTGAGATGATGGGGCTGCAACAGTTTGGTGGGGAGGCTGAGGGTCAGGTGGGGCTGGCGAGCTGATGTGGTCAGCAAGGTGAGCCCTTCCTTTCCAGAGTGCCAAAGCCACCACTCCAGTTTGAAAACGTGCCAGAATCACCCTGCCCATCATGACGCCTGTGGTTTTTGACCACACATGAAAGATGGTAAGAGGTATTGAAAACTGGACTTTCTGGCCCCACTGCTTAAATGCTCCACTCACTCACCCAACAAAAAACCATGTGTCTTAATTGCATACATTACCTTGATGGGTTTCTATGACTGACATAAATTAAAACAAGCACAAAAACACTAATAGCCATTCCTGCTCTGCCTGCCCTGCAAGCCTGGCTTGGTATGTGAGTTAGCTCATCTGATCCTCTTCAGTGATCTCTAAGGTGGTTATGCTATTACCCCATAATAGATGGACTGGGTACCTGGTCCAAGGTCACATGGCCAGCATTTGACAGAGTCAGAATTTGAACCCAGGTCCGTGTGAGTTCAGAGCCTCAAGTGTTCTGACAGGCATACCCACCTGGAAAGGCAGGGGGTGAGGGTGTGAAACAGGTTCAGAGACACTCTCCTCATAAGTATTCAGACCAAGGATCCAGCCTCAGGATTGATGCACCAACCTATAAAGCTGGGAGGGGGGGCGGGGCGGGAGCACAAGGGAGGGGTGGGGGAAAGAAAGAGCATCCCCATGCCCTGTGCTCCCACCCCTCTCCAAGCCCCCCTCTGCACACCACAACAGCCAATCAATACTGGCTTACATTTTATGAGACAAGGAGTTAACTTGTTCAATTACGGGGGAGACAGCTCTATTCTTTCGTAACAAGTAATCTGAGTAGGGAAATCGATCCTAAGAGGCCCCATGCACGCTGGCTAATTTTATATTATCCTTAGCCAATGGACGAGCCCAGAGTAATGGAGTTGTTGTTACAGTTCATTATGGGAGGGGGGAATCAATAGTGGGACAATCTGAGGCTCAGCAGCGCAGCTGTGGCAGTCAGGGGAGGTTGTGGGGTGCTCAGGACGGGGGAGCACCACTTCCTTTTTTGTGTTTCCAGCCCAGATACTGCCGATTCCTGCCGCAACCCCTAAGAAAGAAATACCTCTCAGGATGGAGACCTGGAGACTTCCCACTACCTTAGCCCCAGTGCCCCCCACTCCCAGCCAGACTGCAGAGAGAGGCCACGATAAACACCCCAGGCTGATGGAAAATGGAGGAAGGCAAAACCCCCATCATCGCAAGGCCTGGCTTGTGACCATCACATTTTCTCTGCTGTCCTTGCAAGTGGCTTTTGGACAGAACCCAGGTTTGGCCTGGCAGAGAATCCTCCTTGGCATCTTGATGGCCTCAAACGCTAATTCAAATGCACTGCCGACAGACAGACAGGCAGCCTCTGTCCTCTGTGTGCTCAGCAACCAAGAGATGCTGTCCCAGCTCCCCTGGTTCTCGGTGTAGGGGACAGGGGGGTGGAATGTAATCTCCCTGAGTCAGCGGCTTCAGTTCCAGGCTTACATTTGACATTTGGGTTGTTTCAGTTTCCTCCCATGCAACAGAAGTGCCTAGTACCACCCCAGCGCCTCATAATCCCATCTTGTGTGCGCCTCCACAAGCATTTTAGAAGCTGTGCTTATGACGTGCGTGACGGGTCCTGTAGCATCCTCTTTACAAAGCTATGCAATCTAGTCTGTCATCAGACTGTTGAACTCCTCTATAGTATTATTTAATACATATTATGTGTGAACCCTCTTTACATGCATTGTCCAATCAACTCTTGTCGTGGCTTCTGGCAGGATCCCAATATACACAGCAGTAAACTGAGGCTCAGAGAAGAAAAGCAACTTGCTCAGGAGACACAGGTAGTAAAGATCAGAGCCAGGATTTGAACTTGGTCTCTCGGACATGCCTCCAGTGCTGAAAAATGCCCTACGTGGCACTCTAGGAGGTAGGAACCATGTCCTTAGGTTAAAAGTCTCTATCTTCTCAAACGACTAGCCCAGGAATACCGAGGGATCAGAAAAATCCTCTTATTGTCCAGGGCTTTCTGCAGACAGCTCCTGAGGGTGCCAAGGCTGTGTACTATGGAAAAACCGCCCTCTAAACTCAGTTCAGCCTTAGGAAGGTCATAGGTGCAGGGGTCATAACCTAAGTATTGGCTTTTGTCTGAGCACTGGAGTTGCTCTGTGTGTTAGGATAGTGGTTCTCAAAGTGAGATCAGGGAACCCCTGGGGGTTCCTGAAACCCAGCCACTGTCTTCATAGTAATACTATTTGCCTTTTTCTTTAAATTGTGACTTTCTTATGTGTATACAAGAAGGTTTCCCCGAGGCTACATGATGTTGGATGTTATAACAGATTGATGCAGGAGCAAATGAGAATCTGTTAAGTCAGATAGTAAAGAGATGTGCAAAAGTGTACAATTGTGACACTTCTGGCTAAATTTGCTTATCTATGTAAGCATATAGTGGGTTCATTATTGTTATTTTAAAATAAATTAATGAGTAAATATTTCTCATTTTTAATTTCTAACACAGTAGATATCAATTGATATAATCCACCTAAACAAAAGATCTTTGGGCTCCTCAATAAGAATAGTTTTTTTTAAGTGCAAAGGGGTCGTAAACCAAAGAGTTTGAGGGTAACCTTGTTCAGAAATTCTGCACCACCTGCAGCTTATGGGGCAGAGCCCACACCACACTGTAGAAGCTGGACAACCACTTTCCTGGCCATCCCTGTGGCTGGGATGTGGTCACGTGACCTAGGACTAGCCAAGTGGGGATGTCTAGCTATATCTTTGGAAGAGGTGCTTGTGGTCCCAAGCAGGGCAGAGGATGGAGAGGTGTTCTGGTAGTGAAAACCACATCCAGGTCAAAGGTCAGAGAGGCTATGGGGCTGCAGTGGTGACCAGGACTGGGGCTGTGGCATTATTCAGCTATGTCCTGGCTGCCACCTGGCCTCCCTACTCTGAGCCATCATCTCAGCCTCTTTCTCCAGGCTGCCTGGGAATGCTGTGTGAGCTCGGACAACTTGCTTGTGCTCTCTGTGCCTCAGTGGACATAATAAAGGTAAGATAACAAAGAAAATCACTGTAAGGATTGTAAAGATTAAATGTGAGGTGCCAGGTGCCTGGCACATGATAACAACTTAGTATGTGCTGGTCTCTATCTAGATGATGGTGAAGATGACTGGCTTTACTGTGATGATTCACTGCCACTAGCTTTGCTGCTCACTGTAGTGTCATTTGATGACGATGTCTGGGGGCCCAGAGGCCCCATCCCTGACCTTGGTGCTCAGTGCAAAGGCGTAGATGGCCCTTGCCAGGAATATCCTCCCAATAATTCCTCTGCTCCTTAAATGAGCTGATGCGGCTGAGAGTGCAGAGTGATCCGTGAAAGAGACCAGGCTGTGCGGCCTCCCTAGGCCCCACTGAAGAGCCAGGAGCCACACAGTGTGTATTGTATGTATTTACCTGATGCGCTTCCTTATATTGACTCCCTTTTTACTTAAATTTGCATTGAGAGGGTTTGATGTGCAAGTAATTCTCATTTTCTTCCTTACTCCTGTTGAAATCACATAACTATTCAGTAAAAACTCTTTGGCCTACACCCCCTAAAATCCTTTCCCCATACCATGAAGCCCACAGTTTGGGGAAGTCTGCCCCAGCGTTCCTGGCTCGCTGAAAAGGGTGGCAGGCAGGGCAGGCAGGCATCATGGTTTTTATCCCTGAGCCCTGATTTCCCCACCAGAAAAACGAGGGCACTTGGAGCCTTTTCCATAGTCATCAAGACAATTCGGTGAAATAGCAAATGCAAAGTACAAGACCTGAACCCCAGTACCAGGGGAGGCTGAGGTATGTTTCCTTCCTCAGAGGAGACGTGTCCAGCCTCGGTTCTCTACCCTGTGCGCTAAGACCTCAGACTCACTCACGAAGAGAAAGATCTGTTGGGCAGGAGGAAGAGAACAGAGGGAGGGAGGGAGGGAGGGAAAATGAGAGGGGAGGAGGAAGAAAGGGGGAGGGGAAGAGGAAAGAGGAGGGAGGGAAGGAGGAAGGAAGAGGGAGGGGAGGAGGAGAAGGAAGAAAGGGGGCAGGAGAGAGGAGAAAGAAAGATGGAAAGGAGGGGAGGAGAGAGAGGGGGAGGGGAAGGAAAAAAGGGAGGGGGAGAGAAGGAAGAAAGGGGGAGGGGAGGAGGAAGAAGGGAGGGAGGAGAAAGGGGAAGGCGTAAGGGAAGGGAAAAAGAGGTGGGAAGGAAGAGGAGGAGGGAGGGAGAGAGGAGAGGACAGGCAGCAGGACTAGGCTTCTCAGTCAGCTCCGCCCCGTCCCCTCTCCACCCAGCATGTCCTCAGATCTTGGCTTCCTCTCCAGAAATGTTCCACAGTTCACATTTAATTACTTCATAAAACACTGGAAAGTAGAAGAGGAAGAGTTAAATGTTCCCCTAAAAGGAGGAAGCTGCAGCTAATCCCAATTAGGAGGAAGTCCCAGGCTATTGAAACGCTACAATCCAATTACATCAGGTAAAATGAATTACTCCGTTAATGCTGACTTATTATGAAGACACCTTCTTATTGCTCTCATTAATAATCTTTAGACATCATTTTAGCGCGTATTGGCTGCAATAACATTTCTATTAGCATCATGGTGGAGCAGGGCTGACAATTAAAATAAAAAATAAATCAACCCAAAGAGTGAACAAACGTAATTATAGTTCAGAAAGAGCTTTTATGTGTATTTGATTAGTTGATGGAACAGCGCCTCCCTTCTTGCCTTGAATGTGTGTTAGCTCCAATCTGTGCAGACTCCTGGGGTCAGGGGAGAGGATGGGGGTGTATGTGTGTGTGTGTGTGTCCAAGAGAGAAAGAGATAGACAGAGAAGATGGGGGGGAGCTTATCAACCAGGGAAAGGTTCAAATCCCATCCCTGACTCTGTGTGCCCTTGTATAAGTTTCTTCCCCTCTCTGGGTCTCAGTTTCTCCATTCCTGAAATTGGAATTTTTGAAATTATATAATTTCTGGATTATATCAACTGTAGTCTAGAGTTCAACAAAATTTTCCTGTTTGAGAGGACTGAAGATTCTTAAATACTGAGTGCCAGAGTGACAGAGGTCTAAGAGAAGATGAAAACTGGATTTTTTCTTGAACCGCTGCTATAAGCCTGAAGCTTGGTTTCTTCTAAAGCAAAGGCTCTCAGCTGGATGGTTTTGATGATCAGAGAGTCGGGGTGGAGGTGGGGGGCAATGCTCCTGGAATCTTGTGGGTGGAGGCGAGATATGCCGCTAAGCATCCTCCAATTCTCAGGACGGCCCCTTACACCAAAGAATTATCTGACCCCAAGTGTCAGTAGTCTTGATGTTAAAAACCCCTGCTCTGGACTACTTCTCAGACTGTGTATCTTTGCACAACTGAAGTCAGATTTCCAGGGCAGCTGTAACAGATATCAAATCTCTTTGGCCTCCTTGGTATGCTGATCTTCTTCACCAAGTACAAAACGAAAATTCAGCAGAGGATTAAAGTTTAACAACTTTAAATGCAGGAACAAATTCTCAAATAATTGTATTTTCAAGTAATTATATATATACACACATTAACCTGTGTCCCTCAGTGCTCTTAGCTCCACCTCCTATTCAGAACTTGGCTCCCTTTCCAGAAATGCACATCCATATATAATATCATATATATGACATACACATACATGCATATACAGATGTATATAACGCCTCATATATTTACAGATACATCTATAATACCTATATAATACCATATACACACACATGTATATGTATCTGTTAATACTTGTAACTTGTAATGACTTTCTAAGGTAGTATGAAAGAAGAGGCAAAGAACTCTAAAATAATTTCAGATCAATAAAAAATGTGCAGCTGGGAGGTCCTTGGGTAAATTGTCAATCTGGGATTTTGCCTGTCTTCTGCAGCCCTGGATTTGATGGAAGCCCCTCAAGATTTCCTAAACATTTCACTTAAAATTCTTTTTAAAACATAATTTTGGCTATTTTTAAGACTGTAATTTTTAGAAATCCCTGTGACTCTCAAGATGTTGGATCCCAAATTTAATATACCCAGGACCACCATTAACTCACGCTGCCAAGCAAAATTGCTCTGGGACAGACCCTGAAATTAAGCTTCTCTTTCCAGCTCTGTATAATTGAAGAGCACCCAGAACTTGCAAATTGAGTTATTAATAACTACTTATCTAAGGGAATCTGGATATTCTTGAGACTCAGCAATATTCAGAACAAAACTGGATTTGGGACTAAAATAAAACTTGTTCTTGTCAGCCATCATTTCTAATTTCAAATGGGGAAAGGAATCTTTTACAAGAACCTTATTATACTACTTTACTGACTTTTAAAAATTCAGTGTTGCATTTTAGCTCTGTATTAAGTTTTGGTTGTAGCATAGCACTTACCACAAACATAATGGTTTAAATGATCATATTTATTATCTCACAATTTCATGGCTCCAAAGTCTGGATACAGCATAGAGTCTATGTTCAGGGTCTCACAAGGCTGAAATCAGGTGTTGGCCCCAGCTTGCTGTGGGGTCTTCTTCCAGACTCATCCAGGTTGTTCACAGAATTCAGTTCCTTGACATCACAGGCCTGAAGATTTTATTCTCTTGGTGACTGTCAGCCAACAGTTTCTCTCAAGAGATCTTAGGTTGTACCCCAAAAAGAAAGTCTGATGTGTTAAGAAATAGGGGAGAGGAAGTTCCCTGCCTCTGGCGAATGAGCTCTCCCTACTTCCTTCCCAGAATTCAGCCCTTAAAAACAACAGAATCTTGTTTTTAAATTTTAAGTTTTTTCAACTTAAATGTTCAGACTATAGTCTTTTATTTTCCCACAATAGTTTGCCTGGGAGTTTTCCCAAGTTAATCCCACTCAGCCACACACTATCGGTGTGAACATTTTTAGACCTCTCTGGATTAATTACCCATTGCTGCATAACAAATTAGCAGCTGAAGATCACACATATATATTATCTCACCCAGTTTCTGTGAGTCATGAATCCAGCAGGGTCTTAGCTGGATGGTTCTAGCTCAGAGTCTCTCCTGAGGTTGCAGTAATGCTGCAGGCTGGGGCTGCAGTCATCTGAAGTCTTGATTGGGGCTGAAGTACTTGCTTCTGAGCTCATTGCCTTGGCTGTGGGCAAGAGACCTCATTCATTTCCTTGCCTCTCCATAAAATGGGAGTCCTTGTGACATGGCAGATGGCTTCTCCAAAGCAAGGGGTCTGAGAGAGAACAAGTGATATGTGAGAGTGATTTGTCAGTGAGTAATCAAGACAGAAGCTGTAGTGTCTCTTATAGCCAAAAATCAGCAGTGATATACCATCACCTCTGCCATCATTTATTGGTCATACAGAGCAAGCCTGGTATAGCAGTGTGATGGCCAGGAGACAGGGAGCATTCGGGGCCATACTGGATGCTGGCTGCCATACTTTCTGTGCCTCAGTTCTCATCCATAAAATGGATTTAATGATGATCCGATACATTAATATATGTAAAAGCAGTGAGAATCATTTCTGACATATAACAAGCACTGAATAAATATCAGTTGTTACTGTCAGTATCATTATTAACCTTATTCAGTTGGTAAGTTGCAGAGTACAGGGTCTACAAACTTGTAAAGAGCCTATGAAAATAAGTTGAGACAAAAATAAAAATTACATGCACTAAAATATGAAAAGAAAACTACAAAATCGTACTTAATATATGCCAGACTTCTCCTCTGGCTATGAGTTTGTAGCAGATCGCCTTTCCATGAGAATAACTTCAAAAACTAGATAAACATTTTTTAAAATTCTGTTTGAAGGCTTCGGAGAAACACCAAGCAGCCAAGACCTGAGGACCCATAATTCCAAAGAGAAGAGAAACTCATGGAGACAAACCTGACGTTCTCAACCACTTTTCTCCTCAAGACATCGGCTAGTACTTAAGTGGCAGAGATGGAGAGGCTGAGACCTGACCTCAGGTCATCTCAATACCTGATTGGTTTAAGGTGATCTGATTCTGCTTTAATTGGCTGCCAGAAGCTAAACTCCCTAAAGAAGAAAACAGCATCAGAGCCTCTACAATTTTTAATACACAATAGTTGGTAATTTATTAAAAACTTACCAGACATACTAGGGGGCAAGACCGAAAGAACAAGGACAAAAGAACAGACTTACAGGTAATCCAGATATTGGACTTATCAGATATGGACTTTAAAATGACTTTCATTCCTATGTTAAGGAAAATAGAATTAGAAATGGAGAATTTGACTGAAGACCAAAATCTATATTTAATAAATCATATAGAAACTCTAGAGGTGGAAAACATAGTAACAAAAATTAATAAATGGATTTAACAGAAGATTAGACACCACTAAAAAGAGGATTGATGATCTGGAAAGTATGTGGGTAGAAAATATCCAGTCTAAAAATATCTAGGAAGGGAGAACAATAGAGACTAGAGAAAAAGCAGTATTTAGAAAGATAATGGCTGAGAATTTGGCCAGACTGCAAAAGACATCAAGAGATATGTTCAAGGTGTGCTACAAACTGCAAACAGATTAAATACAAAGAAAAACACATATCATAAAATAACTATTGGAAACCAGAGGTGAGGACAAAAATCGTAAAAGCATCTGCAAGAGATTATATCTGTATCTATATCTATATTTATATATCTCACATACACACACTATGTCACCCAGTTAAAGGCATCCCAACGAAACTCTTAGATGGTTAACTTATATTAAATGGGAAATGACTGGCCCTTTTAATACGTGTGGTATAATGTGCCAAGGGCATCACCAGTGCATGAAGCCGATGCCCTGCTAAGATTCAAATCCAAGTCAGCAGACCCTGAGTCCTGTGACCTCTCTGGTGCTCTGTGCTGCCTCCTGGAGGCCACCCAGCCTCTCTGTTCCCCATCTCCTCATCTATAAATTGTCTACCTCACAAGATTGTTATAAAAATTAAATAAGATACTACATATAAAAATGGTATGTACACTGTAACTGATGCTTTAAAGATAAGGTTCCTCTTTTCCAGGAAGCCCTCCCTGGTACAGCATTCTTAGGGTTTAGGGAGACCATTCTTAGGGTTTAGGGAGACCCCACCACCACGGTCCTCCCATTGTCCCTGCAGTTCTGTACTGAAATTGTCTTTACTGCACTACCTTACCCATTAATCAAGAGGCAAAGTGGCAGGTGGAGCCTTAAGTCTATATTCACAGGATCTAAAACATAATTAATTCTCAATTTAAATATGAGTTGACCTGCTTATAAAGTGGTGGCCCTGAATATTTTACAATTAGCTAACATTCCTCGGTAGTTAGTAGGTGCCAGGCATTGTACTAAGAGTTTGCAAACATTTCCCCATATAATTTCACAGCAGCCTAAGAAAGATACTATTATTATGAAAAGACCCATTTTATGGATGGAGAAACTGAGGCTTAAAGACATCCAGGAGTCAGCTGGCCAAGAAGTGGAGGAGCTGAAATTGGAGTCCAGGACCTTTTGGACACAATTCTTAGTCATTCTCTTTCTACACCTGTCATTGGCCAGCCCCCATGACCTTCCAGAAGAAGTAGATATTTGTACATGTTCACCTGGAGATGGATCCTGAAAACTGCTGAGGGCTACACACGCAATAAGGGTACCCCAGAGAGGGACTGACTAAGGACTCTCCAGCCATCAGCTGCTCTGGCTACAGAATTGCGAAGGAACTCAGAGCCTGAGGCCCTCAGAACAAATTCCCCTTAGACCATCCTAAGAAGAGAGAAATCCAAAGCCTGTCTCTTGTTCCAAAGCTAGAGGTTAAAGGAAAAAAAAAATCCCCAGCCACAGGTAGTTAAGTGATTATAAACTGTAAAAATAAATCAGCCTGATATAATTGCTTCAAGGAAAAAGATGACCAACATATTTAAAATGTCCATGGTGCCCCCTTTCCCATCTCCATTTGGCATCCTCTAATTACCTTCACATTTCATTTCCATCAGCAAGATGACCTGGATTTCCTTCGAGAAGTGCCAGGGAGGGGCCTGGCTGGGGAGCAGGGCCCCGGGTGATAAATCAGGTTCGCCATTAGGAGTGAAGTGCTCATCTCGGTAGCGCTAAATGCAGGATTTATAAAGATGTCTCCGCCATCCAGCCCAATTGTGGACACCATAATAAATTCATGAGCGGGTGCCGGGGTAGCGCACTTCATTATGTGTGAGGCTCCTGGCCATTAATCTAGCTGGTCGGCGGGCAGGATTCCTGGGGAAGGGAGACAAATTTATGCGGCCCAAACTTACTCATTCCATTATGGATTTAATCGGCCCAGGCTCCGGGCTGCACAGAGGTGAGGGGACCATTTTTTACACTTTGGATCAAGTATTTGTAACTCCCCGTTGTGTCTTATTTCTTCCACAATAACGCCCTAATTTTATCCCTCACACTGCTCTCAGGGAAAGACTTAGAAAGACCTTCGTGGCTGCCACTTACTCTGGATAAAATATTTATACAATCAATTGACAGAGAGCATTTTCCCTTAAATGTTCTATTAACATGGAAATGCTCATACGCAGAAAGGGGTCCAGGAGCCTCTCGAGACACTTAACCCTTTACTTCACCTCAGAGAAAGAGGGTGAGAAAACATGGGTCACAGATTAAGGGCGGTGCTTTAGCCCATTGCGTCACACGCGTGTAGAACGGGAGTGAATGGGTTTGTGCATGTACACTCAGTCATTTCTCTTCTGAGGTGTTAGGACCTCCTTTGACCTCTCATTGGAACTAAACTCTGGAAGTTGTCTAGAAGCTGCCAGAAGTACCCTATAATCCCCTAGTACCTGCTAACATAAACTCTTATCCAGTTCCTGGTACTTTTAGCAAGGTCAGCAAGTGCTTGCCACGAGGGCCACCTCTTTTCCTTCTGGCACACCAAGCAGCATATTGTTTCTAACTGAGCCAAGATGAGGCCTCAGAATCCTTCTTAACACAGTTAGATCACATCAGTCAATCTCCACTGAGAAGGACAACAATGATTGCATCCTTTGTATAGTGCTTACAATGAACCAGAACAATACTTAGTGCTTTACACGTAGTAACTCATTTAATTTCCACAACCCTACAAGGTGGGTACCACTATTATCTCCATGTTACAGATGAGGAGACTGGGAAACAAATGAAGTGAATATGGCCAGAAGCACACAGCAAGTTAGTGGTGCATTCTTAGTCTACGCAAACTCTGGAATGTGGCATTCAAGGCTGGCTGTGATTCACAAGCCTCTCCCCTCAAACACACCACTGATATTGTTGCACAGACCACATCTAAGGAGCCAACCAAAGGCAGAGGTGGCACCCATGTAGCCAGAGTGTGCCAGCACCACCTCTCCCATCAACAGACCACCAACAGGTACACCAATGCCTGGTCTTCTGACATTCCAGATCTTTTTACCTGAGATGTGCTTCTGACACTGAGGTGATAAGAGACCATGGACTGCTCAGTCAATTGCAAGATCTGACCAGAGCATCACCAACCCCTTCGACAAACATGTATGTGACCTAGTCTGTGTCAGGCATTGTGCTGAACCTGCACCTTGCCAGGGGTGAGGACACGAGAGTGAATAAGGCCAACCCTTTGTCTTTGAGGAACCTACCATCTTTCAGAGAGCTAGATGTCAACTAAACCATAGCTCAACTAGACAATGTAAGAAACTCTACAAAACCTGGGTGGGGGCTATACATGCACAGAACAGGGTTGAGAACATAGGAGCAAAGTTTAAAGAGGGACATGATGACATTTAAGTGGGCCTGGAGAGATAAGCAGGACTTTGACAAGTGTGCTGTGTGATGGGCAAGAGAGGAAAGAGCATTCCAGGTAGAGGGAACGGCACAAGCAAAGGCATGGAGCAGTGATGTAGCCTGATGTGCTTGGGAGTGGTGGAGAGAAAGATGCACACAAGAGCATCTAGAACCTTCGCCTACAGTAACAATTTATGTATTGGGAAAAGAGAAAGGAGGAGAACTTGCCTGTAATCTGCCCTTCCCTAGAATTCCTATGCTTCCCTTTTTTTTTTTTTTAATGGAGGTACTGGGGATTGAACCATAGCGTTCTAAGCACGTGCTCTAGCGCTAAGCCTACCCTACCCACCAGAACTCCTGTGCTTTACTCACTCCTCTGCAGAGGAATTGTGTTCATTTATTCAGCAAATGACTGTTTGCTGTTTTCACCCAGTCCTAGAACTTGGTGTCTGTGTGTTGAAATGAAACTCTTGAGGGTGTGGGAGAAAGACTTGGAGACGGGAAGAACCCTGCAGACATTCAGACCAGGAGAGAGGCTCAAACAGGGGGTGGAGAAGATAGTCCCTTCTTGATTTATTGGAGGCTTTAGAGATGAAAGTCAGCTGGAGCTGTGACTTAGGGCTGCTCACACTAAAATTGGGTGCATCGATGTGCCTTTCAGCTTGGACTGGAAATGAGATTGGACCAGTCTGTTGGCGAACAGAGAACTACACAGAGATATTTAACACCTTGTGTCTGGGGAAAACTTTCCTGAAAAACAGGGGAAAAAAACCGACGTTGTGGGTTATCAGCACCTCCCGAGGAGAAGAGAAAGGGAATAAATTCTGAAGATGTAGAGCATGAACCAGACTTTGAAAACACAATCCACAAGAAGGAGATACTACTATAGAGCACTGGTTGGTATTCTCAAGAGCATCACAAAGATACAGTTTCCATGAAACTAGAACACTAAGCCTAAGAGGACGGTAAGGTAAGACCGGCAGAATGATATGCAAATAAAGATAAATGAGATCAAGAAGAACCAGAAGGAAACTGAAAATGCAACTGCAGAATTAAAATCCAGAATTCGTACAGAAAAAAAGAACAGAATTGATACATGAATATCAAGTCATGGGATAAGCTGGAGAAACACCAGAATGTAGAAGAAAGGGGAAAAAAATAGATGAAAATGATGCAAGGAAGATGATAAATGTGGAGAAAAGACATTTTTCTTTCCCAGGAAGCTCCTCAGCCCTGCACAAAAACAGATTCCTGGCAGATGTCTCCCTGAAGCTCGCCAGACTTGTCTGAACCCCAGGGGAGCTTGTGGTTCAAACTCAAGCTAGAGCTCTTTCTTAGAAATTGAATTGGTAAAAACTTAAATCTTTCTTTAAAAAGAAAGAAAAAAAGTAAACTTTCCAAATCATAAGAGAGGAAAACAGAAATAAGTAAAACAGCTTTGGGGCTTATATAGCAGAAGATCAATGAATACACCATTTAAAATGGAAAATAGAAAATAAAATGAAAGAAATGAGGTCACGTATGCTAGTTCTGAAAATAAATTTACATTCCCCTTGGCATCACCAACCTATGAGGGGGCAAATAGGGTGCTGGTATAATAATTAACCACTTATTTGCTTTTGTCTCTCTATGCAAGGTCCTAGGTTCTGGAAATGTACCCTTCAGGTTGTCAAGTTTTCTTGAACCCTCTGGGGTGGGTTCCCTCGTGAGCTCATTACCAAGTCCAAACAGCTGCCAGATTATATCCCCTGGGCTCCAGAGCGCTCCGCCGAGTGCCAATCAGGTCCATTTGGCATTACTGCTACCTCCCCTAGGCACAGGATACACACACACACTGAGGTCCTTGAGGTACCTGAGCCACATGGTGGGTGTGGCAGTGATGGGAGAAGGTTTGTCTTTTCTCTTTTGAGCTACAGGCTCTGAGACAATACTGCCGGAGGGGTTACACCCTACAGAGCTGGTAGCAGTGCTAATTCCCTGTCTCCACCCCCCACCATCTTCTACCCCATCTCATTCCTTCCCTATCTGTCTATCACTCATGACCCCACAGTGGGCTAAGATCACAAAATATGTGAGTAAGAGAGATCCCAGTGTCCTAAACAAAAGCCACTTACCCTCCCCAATCTCTACAGCTCTGCCTGTAGGTCATTTTTCAGGAGTATTTACAGTAGTCAAGACATGGAAACAACCTCAATGTCCATCAACAGATGACTGGATAAAGAAGTTGTGGCATATTTATACAATGGAATACTACTCAGCCATAAAAAATAATAAAATAATGTCATTTGCAGCAACATGGATGAACCTGGAGATTGTCATTCTAAGTGAAGTTGGCCCGACAGAGAAAGAAAAATACCACATGATATCACTTATATGTGAAATCTGAAGAAAAGAAAAGACAAATGAACTTATTTTCAAAACAGAAACAAACTCAGAGACATAGAAAACAAACTTATGGTTACCAGGCAGGTAAGGGGATAGGAAGGGATAAATTGGTTGTTTGAGATTTGCAGATACTAATATATATGAAATAGATAACAAGTTGATACTATAGAGCACAGGGAACCATATTCCATATCTTGTAGTGACCTATGGTGAAGAATATGAGAATGAATGTATGTATGTTCCTCCGTGTCTGAAGAATTGTGCTGTACACCAGAAATTGACACAACATTGTAAACCGACTGTACTTCAGTAAAAATATATTTTTTTTAAAAAAAGAGTGACTCTTTTCCAGGGAGAGACTAGTCCCCAGGGCATCCCTCAGTGTCTGAATATACACCCTGGGTGCAGGTGGGCCCCACCAGCTCTAGCTAACCATGGCTCCCAGTCTATGTAAATGACCTTGAATCCTCAATTAAAAGACTCACAGCAGGAAATAAAAGCAAAATTGGACTCCATTCTACTTCAATGGACCAGGCCTAAAAAAATGAGACTAGGTTTAGAAAAGGTGTTATAGAGAAAAAACAAGACAAATTCATACACAGAGAAAGCAAATGATAATTTGAGTCTTTAAAATGAGTGTCATTATATTAGGATAAAAATAAAGTCTTCGATGAAGGTATAAAACCTTGATGACACCTCCAGAACCTTTTAATTGTTCTGGAAAAGTCAGGGGAAATTGAGGGAGACACAGCTGTGAAAGGGTTAACAAACTTCAGATACCTCCAATACGTCAAGCAAACTGAGGAAAACATGAATGATACAGTTAATAAGGCTGGAGATATATAATAGATCCACCTTTGTTCCCTGTAAATGCTTTTTCAAGTGTTGGTAGAACATTTTCAAAAGCTTTCCATGAATTGTACAGTCAAGAGAACCTCAACAAAAAAAAAAAAAAGAAAAGAAGTTTATGGGCCAAATTCCCTGATAGAACTAAAATAAATGGAAACATGTCTAACAGCCACAAAGAAAATAATAGAAACCTGGATAATAAATAAATAAGTTGAAAAATTCTCATAAATAGTTATTGAGTCAGAAGGGAAATAAAAACTTTAGTTACAGACTATTTAGAAAATAATAAAATGAGAACAAAACAACGCTTTGTCAAAGATGATGGAAAACTGCCAACGCTACACTTAGAGAAAAGAAATGTAAAGCCATAAATTGTTTTATTATTAAACAAGAAAGAATAAAAATAAATGAATAAATCTTTGCTCCAAGAACTCAGCAAAGGAACAACAAAATAAACCCAAGGAAAGCTGGCTAAAAATTAAACAGATAAAGATGAAAAGTGATTGATCAAGAAAGAGAACAGAGTATAAATGTATAAGAGGACTCATTAAAGCTATAAGAAAATGGGCTTTACTCTGGCAAATTTAATAATACAAAGGAAAGCAAAAATAAAGCCAAATAAAATGAGAAATAAGAAAGGGAATGTAACAAGAGATAAGAGCTTTTGTAAGATGAACTAATGAAGTCCTTTCTAAGTATAAAAGCAAAGGAAGGGAAAAAAATATTTTAAAAAAAGCAAAAAAAGAAAGCATAAAGGGAAAAAATTAATAGACTCCATAAACAAGAAAAGTTTCTGTACTCTCAAGAAATTAAAAATCAAAAGCATATGACAATCTAGGAAAAAATATTTTAGCTATAGATAGTTGACAAACTATCTAAATTTTTTCTTTGGTGGGGGAGGTAATTAGGTTTATTTGTTTATTTATTTATTTTTTAAATGGAGGTACGGGGGATTGAACCCAGGACTTCATGCATGCTAAGCACGTGCTCTACCCCTGAGCTATATTCTCCCACCTCAAATCATCTAAATTAATAAGAACAATATGAGCACCTAATAGAAAATAGAAAAAGAATATGAATGGGTAACTCAGAGAACAAGAATTATAAATGCCCGGTACATATTTGAAAAAATGTTTAATCTGAATAATAACAAAAAGCATTTTAAATAAAACAAGACAAATATTTGAAAGCTAATAGCCAGAGTTGGTAAAAGTGTAGGCAAGCTAACTTGGAAATAAGGACCAAAAAGCTTTCACATATTCATAACCTTTGACTTCCTAATTCTACTCCCAAATATATATGCTGAGAAGATAGTCACATGTGTATACATACACATATTTACAAAACTGTATGTCTCAGCATTATTCATAGGAAAAAAGCAAAATGACTTAAATGTGTAACAATAGAAAATTGGATAAATTATGTTACATCTGTAGCACAGGATATTATGCTGTGCTTAAAATTATGTTTTTGAAAACGAATACCAAACAAAGTCTTTCATGTTTTATTAAGCAAAATAGGGAGCTAGCTTGACAAATTGATCTAAAGTTTATAGGCTGAAATCTTGAAAAGAACTTGAAATACATGTGATTTTTGTTTTTTAAATTTGCCTTTCTATGTTTCTCAAATAAATGTTCTAAAATTAACACATGTTTATCTTGGAAGTCAAGTTAAAAATTGGCTACTATCTTTTATAAATGTAAATACTAAGTAAATTTCCCTGAAAAGTCTCAAAGGAATGGATGGTTTTGAAGAAAATAAAATTGATCCAAATTGATTTAAGACATTTCAAAACTATCAAAAAGTTGCCTTTGAAAAAAATCTCCAGGGCTAGCCTGTCTTATTATGAATACTTTCACACTTCCAGGGGGTCAAATTAGTTCCACAGTGGTCATCTTTCCAAAGTTAGAAAAAGTTAGAAAGTATCCTGATTAATAGCATAGCAAAATACGACAAAAAATAGCACAGATATCTATAGCTCAGTTGTGCTTGGAAATATTGATATGAATATTTTCTAAATTAAAATAAACTAACAAATTGATACCAGCAGTATGTTAAAATATAGCTAACCAAATACAATTCCAAATATTAGTTACCTCAGGAATTAAACGATGGGTTTAACATCTATTTTTTTGTAAGGCAAAATTTTACATCAATAAATCAGAGGATAAAACTGTCCAGTCATTTCAATAGATACGAAAAAGAAATTTCATCAAATTCAACATCCAGTTCTTAGTAACCTGAAAAGGGAAACTTTACTGTCTTAAAGTCTGGGTATAGTGATTAAAAACGTATTCTGTTACCAAATTTCATGGCTATGAATCCTAGTTTCCTCTACTTGCTAGACACAAACAGCATAATCCTGATTGTGCTGGAAGTTCTAGCCCAAGTCATTTTTTTGCAGATGACAGGTGTCTACCTAGAATATTCAAAAGAAAAATATATTGACACCTTTGAGGAAGAAGTACTTGGATCCTGGGGAAAGACAGTGATTCACTTTGCATTATATATCCCTTTCTACTGCTTGAGAACTTTTTAAAATACAAAAACAAAAAACCACGTTCCCTTCCCTGCCAGGTTCAGAAACTCTGCGGGCACAAGCACTCTGGAGAGCTGCTACCAGTCCACCACTTCAACTAATTTCCCTTCTCTGATGTTGAAAAGAGCTCTGAAGTGCTAATCAAAAGATAAGGATTCCCATTCTAGATCTGTCACCAACTTGAGCAAGTTGGTCCATTTCAATCTGAGCCTCAGAACCCATCTCTGTAAAGAGAAGACTGTGCAAGACTATCAGCTCTGGGAGATTCTGACCAGCTCTTTTATTTCCTAACATCACCATTGTGCGCATCAGTCCTTATGCCTGCCTTTCTCAAATCGATCTTGCAACAAATCATTATGTCTGTGGATATTTCCTTGAGCTGCCTAATGCCCAGTGATGCTCAACAGTCTGTCTTCCCTGTAGGTCTGGATTTCTTAACAGTAACAATGTTGACATTTTGGACTAGATAATTCTCTGTATGGGGGACTGACTGTCTTGTGCATCATAGAATGTTTAGCAGCATCCCCAGCCTCCTCTACCTAGTAAATGCCAGGAGCACACCCCTAGTCGTGACCATCAAAAACATCTCCAGACATTGCCACTGTGCCCTGGGAGACAAAGTGACTTTGAGTGTTGTCCCACTGTTGCATATCCTTCTCCTCAGGGAGAAGAAATTAGTTCCTTTAGATTCTGAGGTTTGCTGAACGTCATCCCCTCAGCAGGACTAGGGATGAAAAAGAGATGTGAGCATTCTTCCCACTTGTCATCCAGACCTCCCTTTGAGGACAAGACCATGTCTCTGAGGTTCTGGAGTGTAGACCTGGGGATGCAACCTGCTGTGCCCCACTCTGCCTACCACGAACATGGCACAGCTGCCAGGAGGACCAGGGCTTTCCACAGAAGGGTGTAAATCACCACTCCGGGCTGGCTGGGCACTTAGCATAATGGAGTGATTGACAGGTGGATATTTACAGTCAGCTGACTAAATGGGCAAATCAATCAGCTGATGGCAGAACAGAGAGAGGGCTGTGGAAAGAATTAAGAGGCTCTAGGACCACCGTGGCCACTCCCTCTGGGTACTGTGGAAGATTCTTCTAAGTTTTCCTGCAGGTCCCTGTTTTGTGTCATTTATATTAAGACTCCCTTTCAGCTTCATTTCCCTCCCAGCTGTGCTCTTTCCTGGGCAAAGCAGCCACTTACCCCATCTCCAGATGAGAAAACTGAGACCCAGAGAGGTAAAGCGATGAGACCAACCGCTGGTGGCCAAATCGGGCTTGCTGACTTATGTTCAAAGGGTTTAGTTCTTCCAATTAAACAAAGAAAAAAAATACTTCCCATTTTTGTCAGAGCCAAGATGATTTCTAACTTTCACTTTATCATTTTGGGCTGAGGGGGATGTAACTCAATTAAAGACAGAAACATTAAATGCACAGTAAAACCATCACACATGGAGGATTTATAGGGGTATTGATTAACACAGTCAGTAAAGTATTTACCTTAATCAATAGAGAAAGGTGATTTAAATGTTTAGGTGTCTCCTGCACTCCTGTCGGCCAAGGCTTTCTTAAAAGCATGCATTTGATGTGATACACCCGTTCATTTCCTCATCGTGTGCTCCTCGGCAGAATTCGTTGCCGTGGCCAAAGTCCTCCCTTCCACACCGCCATCATTGTTTCCGCCCCTGTTGTGGAGACAAAGTTTGGGGTGTGATATGCTTATTTCAAGAAGCAACACCTGTGAAGGGGGTGAGAGGAATCAGGACTGGGCTCAAGAAGAAGATGAAGTGTGATGCAGCCCAACAAAGACCAGGCAGCTGAGCAGGGAGCTCTGGAGTGAGAACTGCCCCTCGGTGGGCGTCAGACCCTTGCAGCCCTACCCAGTTAGAGGGTGAGGGCGCCCGAGCACAGTGTCCTGGCTGACAGGGAGGCAGTATTGCCCAGTAGTTAGAAGCTGAGACCTGGAAGTCACTGTCCTTGAGTTTCTATCGTAGCTCTGTTGTGTGCTGCCCTTGGGCAAGTTTCTTAACTTCTCCATGTCTCCATCTCCCTATCTGTAAAATGGGGATAATAATAGAATCACTAAATAAAGATTGAGTGAATTCATACAAAGTGCTTAGAATAATATTTGGCACAGGGCGGGGTCTATATACATATAAGCCTTGCTTGGTGTTGATCAACCCCCGTTCTCCCCCTGATTCTTTCCTCTCCTCACCTCCTGCACTTGGGAGAATATGCCTAGAGGGTTAGGACAGGCGCTACCCGCTGGCAAAATGGGAACATCACTTTGAAGGAGGCTCAACAGGTCAATAGAAAATATCAAACACTGGGCCAGGGAGTAGAGATTGCCAGGTACAGCCTCCCCACCACAACTGGAGTGGGGCTGAGACAGTTCCCATCCTTAGATCCCAATGGTCTGCACCTCCCACCTCCCATGTCCACCCCTCTTCCTGGCTGCCCTCTGCCCCTCAGTCAGAGACCCCGGTCTCTGCTGTGTCTCCTGCCCTGCCCCCCTGGCTTCACAAGGGAGCCTCCTGGAGTTGTCTTGATCTCTTCTCTCTATAAATCCATTCTCTCTATTTGAAATGTGCCTTTCATGGAAGCCACATCAAATCCTTTTGGGAAGTAGGAAGCCTAGACGTCATAAATAAACACATTTGGATTAACTGGGGAGCAGGCCAGAGAGAAAGCAGAATTATTGAATATTTTTTAAGTGGATACAGCCTTATTACTCTTAAGTATTTACAGGGACTCTTTGGGCACTGCCATTCTGCAAATCTAATTGCTGACAAATTATTTTTAAGTTGAGGTCCTGCTGGGACCACTTTGTGGACTAAATTAGAGGACAGGCTTCCATACTAATTGTAGGCCAGTGGTTGTACTAATTACAAAGGAATCCTCACTATTCATCAGAAGTAGGTTGAAGCGGGGTCTGCCTCACTCCTCGTCCTCTTCACACAGCGCCTGCCTCAAGGAACCCTGACTTCATGGGCTTGGCTAAGGCTCTGCTCAGCCTGAGCCTTGGGTTCTTAACCCAGACTTGGCATCTGGGGCTGTATGCCAATGCCTTTTGAGGCTTTTTTTTTTTTTAAAGAACTGCCTACCAATGAAGCATGAGGAGGTGGTGAGGATGTGGGGGGGGGCTGCTGCCATGTTTGTATTACATGACTCACCCCTTTCATTCATTCAACTTTGAGAACCTACCAGTCACCAATCTCAGTAGACTGCCAGACACGGGATCCAGCACTAACCAAAGTAGACAAAGTCCCCCATCCTCATGGAGTTTGCTATCTGCTTTGAGGGGACAGGTATAAGCAAGTACTCAAGAAGATGATCTCAGAGGAGTAAATGCTATGGAGAAAACGAAACAGGGCAATGGGATTGAAAGTGACTAGGACCTGTGGGCATCCGGAAAGAGGATGATGATCTGGATACAGATGATGGGGGTGGCGGAAATGGAGAGAAGTGAATTGACCAATATTTTGGTTGTAGTATTTGCTGGGTTTGGTAATGGATTGGATGAGAGGTAGGGGGGTAAGAAGGATGAAGACTGACTCTCAAGTTTTCATCCTGGACACATGGGTTGTTGATTGTGCCACTGAGCAAACTGTGGATGAAAGAAAAGGAACAAGTTTAAATTATTCTGAATTATATTCTCTCCAAATTTTTATGTTAAAATCCTAACCCCCAGTACCTAAAATGTGGCCTTGTTTGGAGGTAGGGTCTTTGCAGAGGGAGTTAAGTTAAAAATTAAGTCATTAGGGAGGGTCCTAATCCATTATGACTGGATTCCTTATAAGAAGAGGAGATTATGACACAGATGTTCTCAGAGGGAAGAACATGTGAGGACACTGGGAGAAGACGGCCATCTCTAAACCAAGGAGAGGAGCCTCAGAAGTAACCAACACTGTGGATACCTTGATCTCAAGACATATAGTCTCCAGAACTATGAGAAACTAATTGTTGATTAAGTCACCTAGTCTGTGGGACTTTGTGACAGCAGCTCTAACAAAAGAATACAGGGGAGAATGAAGATTCCCAAGCCAGGGTCACGATTCCAGAGGCTGGGTTGAACCAATCACTTGTCAGTCCCAGGAATGTGAGTTTGGGACCCAGGGTACTGGAATCGTGCCTGATGTGGATGCCCACAAAGAGCCAGGGCAGTGACATTCCAGTGAAGACACAAACGCACACACTAACGTGGACAGAGGCAGCAGAGGAGGCACTCTGTGGAAGCAAGAGGAAAAGATGCTCAGGTTGCTGTAGAGATAATATGTTGAGTAGCTGCCAGGGGAGAGTGCTGCCTTAGTGTGTGACAACTTCCAATCTGATTCCTGAGCCACACAAGCCCACTCCTCCTTCCTGCTTTGGGCACCACAGTAGATTGGTTGTATTCATGGCCCCTCCCAGTATTCATACCCTTTGCTATGTAAAGTGTAGTACCACTCTTGACTCTGGGCTCAGTCATGAGGCACTCATGGGGACATTAGCTCATGATTCAGGAGAAGCTTGAAAAAGCACTGGAGTGTTTCCATGTATGCTGTTGCCCTCAACCTTCACCGTGAGAACATGTTCAAGCTATCCTGTTGGGTGATAAGACACATGGAACCCAGTTGAGTCCCCCAGGCTGCCCAGCCACAGCCGTTCTAGATAAACTGACTTGCACCTACCACAGACATGTAAATAAGCTGAGCAGAGACCAGGAGGGCACCCCTGCTGAAGCTAGCCTAAATTGACAGTTCACAGACTCATCAACGAAAATCATTGTGTTGATTTAACTGCTTTGTTACACAGCATTACTGCAGTGATAGATGACTGATACACATTTCATAAGATGCCTCCACAGTCTTCAGATTAACTGCCTGGTTTTTTTTGCTTGAGTTAGCAGAAACCAAGCAATCTCTGCCCATATCAATAAGGACCATATAGAAATGAGGCCACACTTCATAGCATGCTTGTATCTGCAGACAGAGCAACAGCACTGGAATGTTCTCAGTTGCCTATGATGCCTAAAACTGGGGAGGGAAAAAAAATGCTGAGAGGACTGGAAAGATCCTTCTAGTCACAGCCCTCGAGGGAAAAGAAATATTTAAATATTTTATGAACTTTCTCTTCTCTCTCATCATTTAAACAACAATAAATGTAAGATATCAATTTACATTATAGTCCTTTTATTACATTATAATCAAGTGCCAAGTGGTTAAAATTTACGAAGAGATTTTATTATAAAGGCAACAATGAGGATTCATGAATGTGGGTGGAACTCCTTGGGAGTGAGGGGGGCCTCAGCAAAGATATCCCAGAGCAAAGGGGGGTGTTATGGAGGTTACGAAGGTTAAAGAGATGAAGTGAACAGAAGGAAACAGCATGGCCCTAGAGTAAGTGCTAAGACTGTGGAGCAGGGGTTCAAGTCCTGACTCCATCACACGTGAGGTATGTGATCCTAGAATACTCACCCAACAACTCTAAGCCTTGATTTCCTGATCTCTAAAATGGGTGTGATCCCCACCGTATGCATTTCCTAGGGTCAAATTTTTATGACATCCTAGAAAAGCACCTACCATGCTGATTGTTTTGTTACTATGGCTGTTAATACTATTATCAATACTATTACTTATACTAGTGTTTCAAATTCTTAGAATCCCCAAAGATATAAGGCTGATTGCTTTTAGTAAAATGGAATCTTTGATGGTTTCTCCAGGCTAATCCATAATCGAACAGTCCATTTATAGTTGTGGTTTGTCGAAAACCATGCTGTAACCCCCAACTAGTTCTTGGAAACCTGTGAGTGAATTACAGTTAATGTCTCATAGACTTGAACCCTCGGCCCTGAAGAGGACCAGGGACCGAACCAGCTCCACTTGTTTATTCTTTCCATGTCAGGGCTTGAATTGCCCAAACTTCAGGCATCTCTGTTTCCTTATCTGTAAAATGAGGATAAATTCAGGTGTCCCATAGTGGTAGCGATGATAAAATGTGGTGATATGTGAAAGGACACTGAAATCAAATTTTAAAATGCAAGGCAGCATTGCTTTGTGATATTTTGATGAATAAATACAATATAAAGCCAGCAAAGAGCACGAGCTCTCGAATCAGAGTACCTGGGCTTGAATCCTGTCTTCACCACCTATGTGTCCTTGCATAAATGACTTAACCTCTCCCAGACTCAGTTACCTCATCTGTAAAATGGGATTAGTCCTAGCATCTGCCTCACATGACTAACTGAAGCTTAAATGAGGTGGTGCTGGTGAAGTTACGGCACAAGCCTGGTGTAGCCTATGCACTCAATAATCATGAGCTGTTATTGGGGCTTGTTTAAAACCTCAGCAACCACACAGGTACACTTTCAGAAAATCCAGAAGAGGTCCAGAGGGTGTTCTTAGACTTGGACTAGGAAGGATGATGTGTGTATTGAGTAGAAGAAGCAGACTTTATAAAAGTGACATATGTAGCTAGTGGCCATAATTTCCTCCATAGAACTAAGAAGCAAATAACATTGGTTTCCAATTTTTAAAGTCGCACCCACCAGCATTCGCCAGCAGCTCCTCAAATGGAATGGTTTAATGAGACTACTAATTTTCCCAGAGGTGAGTCTGAGAACCAGGTATTGTATTTTTAACTTGCAAAAGACAAATCCAGGAGTATAGTGGACTTCAGGCACAGTGTGATTCAGGCTCCAATAATATCAGCAAGATCCGTCTCTTGGTTCTGTTCCCCCTGGGTTGGCTCCATCCTCAGGCATCTCTGGCCATTTCGGGCTCCTATATTCCCAGTGCCAGTTCAGGGGAGGAGGGGCTTCTTCTCTGATAGCACAAACAAAGGTCCCAGTGTTGAGTCAGGATGGTTCTGAGTGGGTCCACTTGGGCCATGTGCCCATCCCTAAACCAGACACCGTGGTGAGATGGATGAACAGAGCTGACTGACTTAGCTTCAGTCACAGGCTCCTCCCCAGGAATCTGAAGCCCACGAACCAAAAGTGAAGTAGGGTGGGCTCTCCTAGAACAAAATCAGGGTGCTTTTGAAGAAGGCGTAGGAAATAACACAAAAAAATCACAAACGATACCACCAAGCTTAGCCCAGATTCTTCCCATTAGCCACCGTAGGCAGGTGACTGAGGCCACAGAAGCAGCGCCCTCCTGCCTCAAAACAGACTCTGTGCACAGATCCAGGCTCCAGAGATAAGTGCCCCCCCCCAAAAAAAGATGGACAAAGCAGAACCCCACACACACCAGTGGGAGGCCTTCAGCAGGTCACAGCAGCCAGCTAGAAGGACAGGGACCGAGGAGGGCCCCACGACAACACAGTCACTAGATAGGGGCGGATGTGTTTCCTGGCCTCTCTGGAAGCTGGCATCGAGCAGGATAAACAGAGTCTGTTTTTCCTTATTGCTCTGTCACTGTAATCCAGAAACAAACACACCCTCAGATGCCCTGTCAGTATCTTCCCAAAGCCACTATCAATTACTTTATCTCCTCTTTGGGATTTCCTGCTGCTTTTGCCGGAGTGTGTGTGTGTGTACACATTTTCTCTTGAGAGATCACAACTTTCAGAAGCATTTTCGAAAGTGTGAAATGTGTGAGTTACTGGGGTACACAAGGTCATTTTGGGTGGCATACACATGAAATATTTTTTTAAATATTTTGTGCCTATTTTTAAATAAACTGGGGGAAATATATAATATATTGGTGTTACAATAATAGCATTTATTGAGTGCTTGCTATGTCCCGGGCATCGTCCACTTTCCCTACACTAACTTATTTAACCCCACAACAGCTCTAGGCAGAAGATACTTTTATTAGCCTCATTTTACAGATAAAGAGCAGAGGCTCACCTCCTGGCATTCACACCTTTGTGTAATCCCTTCCCCTTGAGTGTGGGTTGGATCTCTCACAAATAGAATGTGCAAAAGTGATGGATCATCATTCGAGTTTAAGTTATAAAAGACTGGCTTCCATCATGTAAACACCTTGACTCTTCTCGCTTGCCCTGATGAAGCAAGCTGCCAGGTTGTAAGTGGCTCAGTGGAGAAATCCACACGGCAAGGAGCTGAGGGCACCTCCAGCTAACAGCCTGTGAGGGACCAAGTCCTGTTGACAACACACCAGCAAGTCTGGAAGTGCGTCCTTCCCCAGTGGAGCCCTCAGATGACCACAGCCCTCGCCAAGACCTCCGATGCAACCTAGGAGAGACCTTCAGCCAAGGAGCCCAGTTTGGCCATGCCAACATTCCTCACCCACGGAAACCATGAGATAGTAAATTTTTACGGTTTTAGACCACTAAGGGGGAGCTCGTGCTTAGCGTGCACCAGGTTCTGGGTTCTATCCCTAGTACCTCCATTTTAAAAAACCCACTAAGATTGGGGGTAATTTGTTGTGGAGCAGTCAATAACAAATAACAGGGCACTTCATATTAATAGTTTACAAAGCACTTGAATAAGCACTCTCACCCCCACCTACCGTCATCCTTGCACCGTTCACATTTCTCAGATAAAGGGATGAGGCTCAGAGAAGTTCAGTGATGTTCCAGAGAGGTGGAGTTAGTAAGTGCTGGGCTAGACAACAAGTTCAGGTCTGTCTGAACCCACCAAAAGCAGGCGCTCTTTCCATGAAACAGTGTCACTGTAAAGCTGACTGAGCAGCTTGGGCTTAGGGCAGGCAAAGTGGAGACACCACACAGTTTGGGTGCGGAAATCTTGATATTTCAGGAAGGCACTGAGAACCAAGACAATTCAATGGAAGAAAGGATCATCTTCTCAGCAAATGGTACTTAAACCACTGGACATCCTCAGGCAAAAGAAACCCCTTCCTGACACCGTATACAAAAGTTAACTCAAAATGGATCACAGAGCTGAATGTTAGCACTAAAACCATACAACTCTTAGAAGAAATCATAGGAGTAAATCTCTATGACCTTGGATTAGGCAATGGTTTCTTAGATATGACACAAAAAATACAAGCAACCATGACAACAAAACAGATAAATTGGACATATCAAAATTAAAAGCTTTTGGGGGCTGCAAATAATACCATCAAGAAAGTGAAAGGACAATCAAAAGAATGGGAGAATATGTGCAAATCATACATCTGATAAGGGGCCGGTATTCAGCATATATAAAGAACTCTTGCAACTCAATAATAAAAACACGAGCAATTCAATTTTTTTAATGAGCAAAGGATTTCAATAGAAATTTCTCCAAAGAAGATATGCAAATGGCCAATAAACACATGAAAAACTGTCGAGCATCATAAGCCCTTAGGGAAATGCAAATGAAAATCTCCATGAGATACCACTCCATCCCCACTAGGAAGGCTATCAGAAAAAAAGACAGATCATAACCAGGATTTGGAGAAATCAGACCCTGCATACGCTGCTAGCTGAAATGCAAAATGGTGAAACCACTCTGGAAGAACAATTTGACAGTTCCTCAGATGAGAAACACGGAGCTACCATATGGCCCAGAAATTCTTCTCCTAGGAATATACCCCAAAGAAATGAAAACATGTCCGCAAAAGAAAAACTTACACGTGAATATTCATAGCAGCATTATTCATAATAGCCAAAAAGTAGAAACTACACAAATAGTTATCAACCGATAAGTGGATAAATAGAATATGGACTATAAATATTCCTCAATAAAAAGGAATGCCTTACTGACACATGCTATGATGTGGATGAAAAGTGCAAAGCCAGTCACAAAAACCACATATTATATGATTCCATTTATAAAAAGTATCCAGAATAGGAAAATCTATAGAGTCAGTGGTTGCCAGGATCTGGAGGGAGGATGGGAATAAGAAATGATTCTTAATAGGGGCGATGTTGGTTGCACAGCCCAGTGAATATATTAAAATCCTTGATTTTTATGCTTTAAAGGGGTGAATTTTATGGGCTACAAACTATATCTCAATAAAGCTATGTTTTTAATTCATTGAGAGAACTGTACACTTAAAGGTGGTTAATCATGAGTGGCTCATGGAGGGCAGCTTGATGGCTCTACATGCAGAATCCACATCGAGAGATTTCGGAAGCGTAATTTTTTGGTATTTGGGCAGCTGGTGATGGTCAGTCCTGGTGCCCCTACTTATAAGTCTGAAACAAAAGGACTTTAGAAAAACAGTTAAGATGGTCGTTTTGTGTTACGTGTATCTTACCACAATAAAAAAAAAAAAGAAAGAAAGAAAAAATGCATTGAGAAATGTATGTAGAAACTTACCCCCTCCAAGAAGTGGAGCTTAATTCCCCTCCTGTTGGGTATGAGCTAGACTTAGTGACTCATTTCCAAATAATAGAATATAAAAAAAGAGAAATGCTTAACTTTACTGTGGGGAAACCTGGCAGATAAGTGGTTGAAAGTTAATGTCCCATGTGAAAAATAATGTTGACATCATATACCCCGGATATCGTGTTATGAGAAGGGTATTTCACCTCTGTGACATTATTACCCAGAATCATGAGAAAACAGCAGAAAAATCAAAAGTTAGGGACATTCTACAAATTACCTGACCTGTAGTCCTCAAAACCATCAAGTCAAGCAAAACAAGAAAAGTCTGAGAAACTGTCACAGATTGGAGAAGACTTGACAACTAAATGTAATGCAGTCTCCTAGATTCCATGTTAGTGGGGAAATGGTGACATTCTAATAAAGTCTGGAGTTTAGTTCATAGTAATGTATCATGTTGGTTTCTGAGTCATGACACATATACCATAATTCTGTAAGATGCTAACACTAGGGGACGTTGGATGAAGGGTCTGGAGGAACTGTCCTTCCTTTGCAACTTTTCGATAAATCTAAAATGATTCCAAAATAAAAAGGGTTTTAAATGAGGAAAATCCATAGATTTATTAAACTTTTCTCCACTTAGTTCATAGTTTTATGTGTGTATATATAATATGTTACATTGTTATATGTGTATATATAACATATGACTATATAATCATTTTACTTTTCATAACATGTAGGGGTAATCAGTCCTCTTTTGGGAACTCGGGGGCAAGGGGTTGAGTTCATTTTGTCCTCAGTTACCACGCACTGCCATCATCCCTCTGGACAAGAGCCACTTCCCTGTATTTCTCTGGTTATCTGATAATTCCCATGAATACCCACTGTGCTCTTCTCCCACAGGGAGTCCTTCTAAAGTCTATCTTCATGACTGCATGTCCCCTTACAAAATATGTATTCTTCATGTGGGTGTATATTTAACTTACATAAATGGCATCGCACTGCATATTCTCATTATATTTCTTACTTTCTCACGATAACGCCATCCACTGAAACCCGATTCCCACTGCTGTGTGTTACTAAGTCTGTTGCTTCTATTTCTCCATTCTCTATGGTGAGCATTCTCAATTTTCCCAAGGATGAACCCAGATGGTCTGTCCAAGTCTCCACCACCAGAAAATACAATGCAACGTATTTCCTCTTTACAGTGACCTGTGTGGGAATCTCCGCGGGGCTTATCCACAGGGTCTGAACAGCTGGCCCTTGGGTCATACATATACTTAAGTTGACCAAGTGCTGCCATGTTGCTTTCAGAATGATCTCAGAACATAGCAAGAGGTGCTTTGGGTCCCCACCCAAGTCCTCATATCCTTAATATTTTCAGTGCTTAGTGCCCTCATAGATCAAAATCTGGTCTTGAGTGAAGGAATGAGAGGAATGACGATGGGAAATGGCATCCTAATATTTACAAAGATGCATCAGACTTGCTTTGGACCACTCTAAGCTTTATGGGTGTGTGGTCGGGGTGCGGAAGGGGTGATTTAATTCTTGCAACGGTCTTTGTAGGTAAGTACTATTATTATCTCCATTGTAAAGATGAGGAAATGGAGGCTCAGAGAAGTAAAGCGACTTGTCCAGGCTCTTTCAGCTGTAACCACAGTGTTGCAAGGCTCGAGACAGCCCAATGGCCACCCCTTCCTCTGTTTTCCCATCTCAGTCTGAAAGCCTGTGTGTACCCAATGCCAGCCTGCTCCCCAGACCGACCACATGGGCTTGGGATCCTTGAACAGCATTCGTCTTAATTCTGGGGCTTAATGAAAACATAAGCCACACTCAGAACAGTATTAGTAACTCGGTTCTTCCTGAAACCAAGGAAGGCATCTTTTCTGCCCCAAAGAGGTAACATGCTGCATGGGCCTGGAGTAGTCATCAACTTGTTCTGCGGTCCCCAAGATGAGTGCATGCTTCCCACCTTGGACCCACTTTATAATGCTAAGAAGCCAGACCACGGGACGAGGTTGCTGTCCTAATAACAGGCGGGAACACTGCGCAAGGGGGGCACCACGGTGACACCACGTGGTGCCCATCGACAGTGCTTCGTCAGGAGGCGTAATCAACATGCAGCAGGCAGACCTGGCCAGTTAGGCTTATCAGCTGACAGAGGGGGCAGGAAGCCTCTTTTCCTCCTGCTTGTTTTCCTGCCCCATGGAAGAAGTCAGTTCCCATTTTTTATCTCTGGGTTCCCACCAAGCCATCTCGATGGGGAGGGAGTTCTGACAGAAAGCAGGTTTAAGCTATCTCTCTCCCCTTGAGCGGAGGGTCAGGCCAGACTACCCTTAAGGCCGGCTTACACTTGGATGCATATACACACACACACAAATCCGATGCAAAATCCAAGAGCTTCTTGGCAAAGAGGAAAAGCCAATCTGGCCTGGCCTGACCATATCTTCATCCTCCCTCCAGACTTGAGAAATTTCCCAGTGGGCAAACTTAAGTGTCTCCCCTGCCCCACCACACTCCAGGGAAGAAAGTGGTTGGGGCCGGGGAGAACCAGCTCCAGTCCTGGCAGTTTAAAATATCAATTTCACAGCAGAAAGGCAGCCCCCATCAGTAGCACTTTAACATTTAACTGAGGCTAATTGTACACTGCAAAATAGTGTTTTTATCAACTGCATCTGTCTTTTCCCTTGCTTTCTCCTTCCAAAGAGATAAATTACCGGGGCAGATAAGGATCCAGCTTTCAGGGCGATCAAATGAACACTAGAAGTCCTCAAGATAGGAATGGTTTGTGAAACCCAGCTCCTGCCCACTCAAGTACGCCAGCTAAGAGGGTGCTCTCTGCCAAGAATGTCATGGTCACATGGGTTGTTGGCCCTTCCACACCACCCCCACAACCTTGGTACATTACATGGCGGGGTAAGGGAATTTGCTTTTAAAGTATCTTTTGCAGTCCCTTCTAATAAATCACTCAGCTGTTTCTGGTGCCTGTTGTGGTCGGTGGTGTTGATCCCTGGTGAAAGGACGGGCTGCTTTCCACCAGTCACAGCCTGAGTGTAGCGGGTGAACCACAAAAGCAGCCAAACAAGATGGCAGCCTCCAGGCCAACGAGCTTGTGACGCTGCCCCCTCCAACCCCCGCCGGGATTTCGTGGTGGACTTCTGAAGCAGTCACATGGATTCCCCAGCTCATGATTCAGAACCAGTCGTGAGGGCCTGAACATTCCAGTTAGCAAATTGTATTTAATGGTGTATAACCTCAAGGCTTCTAAATGAAAGATTTACAGACATAGAAAGAGTTTGAAGAAAACCTGCCCCACCCCTGTGGGATCAGGAGAGGGTTTTTTGGTCTCTGTATAGTACCGCCAGCCTGTGTCTAGGATAAACCTATATGAAATGTCTCGAGCGTTGGAATTCTAATACTTCCCCTTGGAGACGCTATCCTAATTGAAGTACTAGCCCCCATCAGTCAGGGCTATTATAGTGATACTTGTCCTAAATGTTCTTCTTTTTTTATTTAAGTTGTCTCCTTACTCTGAATTCCCCCCATCCCTGTGTGTAAATGCTCCCCCTCTTCCTTGCCATGTGCCCCTATAGAGATTAGTGGGCAGTTATCAAATCGTGCCCCCCCTTCACACCCCACCCCAATCACCACTTAGCCAAACTACATACACATATATTTAGCTCTTTTAATCTCTTTTTCTCATAAGGTTCTAATTTTACATTTTCCAGGGTATTTTGGATTTGGCAGGATAGCCTTCGTCTGTGAAGAGTAGAACTTAATTATCAAAAGCTGAACCAGAGTGAGCAATCAATCACCGGGTGACACAAACTTGCCTGTGCTCATTTGAAAAACATTTTTTTGTGGCTCTTGGAAGGGGGTGGGGGGAATAAAAGCTGTCAGAGCCAAAAAAAAAAGGAAAACAAAATCCATCCTGGCATTGATCATCCCACAACACAACCACATAACATATCAGAATATCACCATTTAGGGGATTAAGAATTGCAAAAGTTCATTTGGCTTCTCTCTTGCTTTGCTTTTCTTCTTCTTTTTATTTTGTTTGAAACTGGATCTAAAATGTCTCCTAGCATGTGAAAGTTAGTCATGTAAAATGCCTCCTACAGTAAACATCGTATTTTTTGACAAGGTTTGCATTATAATTAAGGCCTGTCTGAGTAGTCACCCAACTGTCTTGTTCCACTGTTTTCCTTAAGAGGCAAGGTTTTTTAACAGCCAGATAAGTGCTCTCTGTGGCCCAGCCCAGTGGCACAGCGACACCCAGTGGCCATGTAAGGTCATGGCCCCACGGTGGGGCCACATAGGGCTTGACTCCAGGAAAGCCAGCCCCTGGAGTTTCGCCGGGTGAATTTTGGCATTATCTTGCCGTCTAAGTGCTGATGAGATTTACCAAAAAGGACCCAGTTTTGAGGCGGGGTGTGTGTGTGTGTGTGGGAGGGGGTTCCCAGTGTGAATTTAAATGAGATGCAGCAGGGGAGGGCCTGGTAACAGCTGGCTCTTATTGACCATGAGGCAATTCTGAATTGTCTACATCTCACCAAGACCGGTGACAGCTTTCAGTCACCCAGGTTTCCCAAAACCTTTGGACAGTAGGTTCAAATATTTCATCTTTTGTCATTGACTTATGGTCCAGCCACGCTTTTAAACAGTCGACTGATGTAATAAACATTTTCATAGTAAATACAACCAGCAGATCCTTCCCCCATAATTGGTCAGTCCAGCACCACTTTTAGCCACTATCCCTGACTTACACGCAGCGAGATAAAGTGACTAGCTTCCTCCTGCAGGGGGCGCTGTGATTGCTTACATCAATGGATGCAGCTTCAGGTAATGTTTTTCTGGAAACATAGATTTGTCACCTTCCTCATTTAAATTATCCCAGGTTCCATCAATACACACAAATTTAAATCACTTCGTCCAAATTAGGGTTTTTTTTCTGTTTTAGTTTGTTATACTTACTGGGCATAACCATAGATGTTTCCCTCTGGCCTGCTAAGACCTGCTGTGATTCAACTGTCAATGGCTGTTTCCACTCTGAGCTGACCAGGTCCCCATGCCGCACCTCAAATGCCAGACACAGAAATGGGAGGGCAGCTCGTTTCTCATGGGTCTGATTCAAGGAAACACTTAACTCCCAAAGACCAACCCTCATGTTCAACAAACTCTCCGAGAAGACAGATTGTGGTGATGAATAAAAACAGCAGATAAAGAGACGGTCTACCTTCTGGAGAGACTGGGCCAGAGTCATTTCCTGTGTTTAATTGGCTGAGTATCTTTTACACTGGACACACCAACTGGTCTGTAAGGACCACCTCTCAAATCCTAAAGCAAAAGCGCCGAGAAAAGACTTGTGAAAAAAATAACGATAAGGATCAGTACATCAAATGTTTGATTGAGCATTTACTTTCTGCCAGCTACTATGTAAATGCTTTATACCTACTAACTCATTTCATTTCCAGAATAACTCTACAAGGTGGTACTATTCTCTCCACTATTGTAAAGACTTAGAAAACTGAGGCACGGAAATTTTCACTCTTTAGCTGACAGTCACCCACTTACTACGGAGCAGTGTTGGTTTCTAATCGGAAAGCAATTCCAAAGACTACCTGCTTGGCATCCACACTGTACTGCCTTTTAAGTAATCAACCAAGGAAATACATTTTAATAATAGTAAATAAAACCAGCAGATCTTCACCCCGTAACTGATTAGTCCATCGCCACTTTTACCCATTATATGGACTTTCATTGCAATAAGTTGGAGAAGTAGCCACTTTAAAGCTGGGGAGACTAGGAGCCAGGGTGTGGATGGGGACTGCCCACAGCCACACGAGGTAGCTGGGAGAGACTAGGACCCCACACAGCTAATTCTCAGTCTAGTGTACTTGACCCTGCATGTGAGCCACCCAGGTGCTCACCGGAATGGCTTCCAGATCACCGTCCCTTCACCTTGACAGCTGATACCTCATCTCTGCTCTCAGCTCTTGGAGAGTCACCCTCACGACGTTTTCAAGTCTATTCTTCTTTCTCTTTCTCTGGGTTTTGTTGTCACCATAAATGAAGAAATTATTATGATGTTAAAGAACAATGTTTCGTTTATTACATGATGTAAAAACAGAGCCTCAGGGAAGACTGGACACATTACAGGTGAGAGTGCTTAGTTTATGATCAAGTCCAGGGAGGAGGCCCCACTTGGGGTCTATTCAGAGGGAGCGGGAGATGGTGGCCGTCGTTACACAGACAGCCTCAATTCCCTCCTTACCCCATTAATTCACCTTTGGGCTGTGTCTTCTTCCCTAGGCAGACCCCACCAGTGATGGAGCACTTTTCCTGCTGGTGTCCCATCTCACGGCCTCTCTCCTTCTCTAACTTTCTCTCCCTAGGATGCCATCGATCTCTGTTACACACTGCTGCCCACTGAGTCTTTCCAAAGCACATCCCAGATCCCTTCATTTTATTTTCCAAAGTCTTTGATGGCTCCCCAGTGCTCACAGAACAAAGTCCTAGCCCTTAGGCTCAACCCTAACTTTTCAATCCCTTCCACTCCCCTCCAAGAATCTTATGCTCAAGCCAAATCACACACAAACTGCCCTGCCTTTGGGCCTTTGCTTGTACTTTCCCCTCTACCTGCAGGGCTGTTGCAGTGCACAACTCCAGGAGGCCCGTTTTCATCAGAGGCAGTGTGACTAGCCCCCAGTGGAGTTGCTTTGTGCACAGCCTGCACAGCTATACCTGACCACCTGGCCATCTGGATCATATATACCACCACACCCACTTCCTTTGCTCTAAAGGAGGATTTCTTTACATACAAATGGTATGACTGATAAGGGGCTAAGATCCAAAATATATGAATAACCCGTAGAACTCAATATCAAAAAAGAATAATCAATCCAATTAAAAAATGGGCAGAAGGAAATGCAGATGGCCAACAGGCACATGGAAAGATATTCAACGTTGCTAATCATCAGGGAAACACAAATCAAAACCACAATACAGTATCACCTCACACCTGTCAGGATCAAAAAGACCACAAACAACAAATGTTGGCAAGGATGTGGGGAAAAGGGAACCCTCCTACACTGTTGGTGGGAATGTAAGTTGGTGCAGCCACTATGGAAAACAGTACGGAGATCTCTCAAAAAACTAAATATAAAACAACCATGTGATCCAGCAATTCTACTCCTGCCAGTATACCCGAAGAAAAGGAAAACACTAATTCGAAAAGATACATGCACTGCAACGTTCATAGCAGCACTATTTACAGTAGCCAAAACGGGGAAGCAACCCAAATGTCTATCAACAGATGAATGGATAAGGAAGATGCGGTATATATATATATATAGTAGAATATTACTCAGCCATTCAAAAGAATAAAATTTTGCCATTTGTAACAACACGGATGGACCTGGAGTGTATTATGCTTAGAGAAGTAAGTCAGACAAAGACAAGTCGTGTATGTTATCACTTATTGTGGGAGCTAAAAAATGAAAGAAACAAATAAAAATAACAAAACAGAAACAAACTTACAGAGAATAAGCCAGTGGTTAAACCAGTGGAATTAAGAGGTACAAACTAATATGTATATAATAAATAAGCTACAAGGATATGTTGCACAGTACAGGGAAGATAGCCAATATTTTATAATAACTTTAAATGAAATATAATTATACAAATATTGAATTACTATGTTGTACTCCTGAAACTAATATAATATTGTAAAGCAACTATACTTCAATTTAAAAAAAAATTTAAAGAAAACAAAATCACAGTACAAAAAAATATAAAAATAAATAGAGTTTCTCGATAGCAAAACAGTTGATACTTTAGATCAAATCATTCTGTGCTGCGGGGAACTGTCCTGAACCCTGAACGATGTTTAGCTGCATCCCTGATACCCCGTGCTCCCAGATGTGACAACTGAAAATGTTTCCAGACCTCATCAAGGCTCCCACAGAAGGCAAAGTCTTCTCTGGTTGAGAGCCACGGCTCAAAAATTTTACCCAAACTTGAAGCTTTGCCCTCAAAGCCACACACTCCACAAAGCTGAGAATGTAGTCGCTTGCCAGGGAGGGTGCTCAGAATCGTGCCCCCTGGTCTGCCTTGAAGGCACTGAGCCCTTTCTACTTCATAATATTTCTACCCAGAATGTAATCTTCTTTGGTTCGTGCTTTTCAATTGCCTCTGCCTCAAGGACTTACATACAATAGAAGCTCGGCAAACATTTATCAAATGATGGAGGGCATTGGACAAAATCATTTGCTGTGCGTCCCTCCCAGGAGAAAAGCACGTTTCAAACCTGCCTCGTGTCAGTTGCCCTACCAATCACATAAAAGAATAGCCTGTTGCTTCTTTAGATGCAATAGAAACCTAATATCTTACCTGAAACCCTGATTTATGCGTAACCACTCTACTCCTTACTAAAACCGGGCTTGTTTTAGCAAATGGGTCCAGATTTAGTCCATTAGCTTAAAATAAGTGAAAAACTCTAGGGTTTGGTGAAATCACACAATAAAATATCATTAAGCCCTAGAGCCTATCAAGGCAGACAGCAAGTTTGAGTTGAAAGTTAGGAGACCGTCTAAAGTGAAGCAAAATGCTCAGTGGATGAGATGGGGGCAGCTGGCTTTCATTTGGGGGAGGTCGTCGGAGGACTCCCGCGTCTGTGATGTAAATGAGGAACAGAGGCTCCCACAATTTAACTGTCATCGGTAGAAATGCTTCCACGGCCCGGCCACGAGGCCTGGCCCTGTACTCCATCTGGGCAGTTCCTGCTCTGCATTAGGAGATGGGACCGTGGGGCCGCAAGATGAAAGAACCAGCTCAGGCCCCCCTGGAGCTGGAAAGGTCCTGCCAGTGTGCCAGGCCGAGGGCTGATGGGCAGCTGGTGTCCCTGGGACGAGGTGGGGGCCACCGCCACTTCTGAGGGCCCCTAGGCATGCAGATCTGAATCTCCAGACAGAGGAAGTTGGACCTGATTCCCTTGTTGCTTCCAGCTGTGGGAGCCAGGGGCGGCGCTGGCCTCTTCCATCTCTCTCCTCCCTCGGTCTCTGTTTATCTCTCCTCCTCTCTCTGTCTCTGCCTCTATTTCATTCTCTGCATGTGTATCTCTCTTCCTCGCTCCCTGGCTGTCTCTCTCTGTGTCTCCATCTTGGTCTCTGTCTGACCTTGTCTGTCTCTCTGGTTTTCTCCCTCTCTGTCCACCTGTCTGCATCTCCATCTCCTCCTCTTCTGTGTCTCTCTGACTCTATGTCTCTTGTCTGCCCTGTCTATCTTTTCTCTACCTCCCTGTGTCTTTTGTCTGTTTCTCTGTCCTTAGTCTCACACTTTTGTTACTTCTCTCTGCCTCCTGTTTCTCTTTCTCTCTCTCACCCCGAGAGAATCAGCCCCGACTGAATTATTTCCCTGGGGATTCCCCCGAAGTGTTCCCCAGGTGCCAGCAGCGTAGGGGAATCAAACCTCCAGCTCAACGTTTGCAACATTTGGCTGTTGGAAGTCACATGCTAGGGCTCCTCTCCACCTTGAGCCTTCACTCTGTGCATCTTCTTCCTTTTCCAGAATCTGTGCAGGCTGTAGTCTTAGTGTCTTCCCTGCCAGAGTCTACAGCAAGGTCATCAAATGCGCTCGGGTGCCCCGACTCTTCGCTCCTCGCCTCTGGCAGACAGTACCAATCGCTCTTTCCCACGTAACTCTTTCTAAAGAAATTGCTCCACGTAGCTCCAACCAAGATGAGAACAAACACAGGAGACACAGGAGACAGACTGGGTGTGCCGTCCCAGATGTGGACAGTAAGAGGCTCAAACTCATCCAGAAGTAGCCGAGCCACACGGCCGTCATGGAGTAACAAGGATGGCAGCCATCGTGAGCATCTGACACAGAGTGCTATGTGCTTTACATACTGTGCCGCCAGGTTGTCTTCCTGATCTGGTGTTCGTCCTATTCTTCAAATTTAAAAACTGAGGCTCAGACATTCTGCAATAATATGGGTGGACCTAGAGATTATCATACTGAAAAGGAAGTCAGACAGAGAAAGACAAATATATGATATCACTTATATGTGGAACCTACAAAAATGACACAAATGAACTTATTTACAAAGCAGAAACAGACACACAGACAGAAAGCAAACTTACGGTTACCAAAGGGGAAAGGTGGGGAGGGATAAATTTGGAGTGTGGGATTAACAGATACACACCACCATATATAAATTAGATAATGCAACAAAGTCCTGCTGTTTAGCACAGGGAACTATATTTAATAGCTTGTAATAACCTATAATGAAAAAAATATGGAAAAGAATGTGCGTATGTATAACTGAATCACTATGCTGTATACCAGAAAGTAAAGCAACATCGTAAATCGACTATAATTAAAAAAAAAAAAAAAACCCTGACACTCAGAGCAAAAATATAACTCTTCCAAGTCAGACAGCAAGTTATTTAACTGGGACACAACCCCAGGGCTGTCTGATTCTGAGTACCAAATGGAGCTGTTCTTGCCCTCATTTCGGCAAAAAGACTAGTCGATTCCACGTATTAAGCGCATACCACATGCCAATCCCTCTGCTCAACGTTTAATATACATCCTCTTGTTTCCAATTCATAATCCCATAAGGTAGCTACTATGCCTATCACATCCCATTGAGCAGATGAGAATACTAAAGTCCAGAGAGTTTAATTCACTGGCCCAAGGTCACACAGCCAGTCCAGGAGCAGAGCTAGGGTAACGTGCTGCAAGCAAATTAATAGATTCCAACTGGCATCTCTAAATTTATATTTCCGCCTCCACCAAGGTCCCTACCACTGCAAGTAATCCTGAAAATTCGTCATGAAGCTTTCAAAACAATTTATGCAAACAAACCTCAAGTGGGGCTATTTGTATTGGCAGCCCATTTCACTTAACCGCCCACAACAAGGAACAGATGGCCAGAGCGCTGGAATTGCCGGCAAAGAAAACAGAAGGGGCAAAGGCATCAGAAGCCGCTTTCCTTCCCCCACGCCTGCCCAGCTTTGTGATGATTACAGGCTTGTTCTTGTTTATGTCTTTCATTCTGTTGTTGTTTTATGTACTTGTGAAACCGACCCGGCGTTTCATGAGACAAGGTTATTCAAAGATCATTTGCCAACCATCTTTGGTTACCAGGAGCCTGGCTTTCAACACTGAACTTGGAGCCCTCTCCTGATGGAGCCTTCTGGAAAGGGGCACAGCAGGAAGTAGAAACAGCCTGCAGATGCTGGATTAGAGACTGGCAAAACCTTCAAGACAAACATTGTGAGAGTCTTCATTACCTGCCTTTTTTTTCCCCACCTATTTCAATTGGGCATTCACCACTCTAGGTGAGGACGAATCCTAGGCTGGGAGGCAGATCCTGGATTCAAATTTGCCGTCCACCAGCTGTGTTGACATTAGACAAGTTGTCTAAGCTCTCTGAGGCCTCTGTCAACTCATGAATGAGGCTACCAACACCTCCTTTGGCAGGGCTCTTGTGATTTCAGTGATATCGGAATGATGCCTCTATATGAGTGATTTGCCCCTCGTAAAATACTATTCAACTCCAATTGTCCTAACCCATAATAGTCAAGGGGCTGCCTCCATCACAGGCAAGTGATCAACCAGTAAATATAGCTAAGCATGTGTTATTTTCAAGATCCTGTGTAATGGGTCTGGAAAAGGTTCAAAGGGAATTGAGTCATGGTCTCTGTCCCAGAGGGAACGTTTCTCAGGGTGTGGTGGATGAGACTTTCCAAGGTGGCTGCAACCACCCCTCCCACCTCAAATGCTCTTACAGTGTGTCTTTGACGCTCTTCTCCCTGAGACATGGGCTCTATGTTTCTCCCCCTGAACCTAAGGAGGCTTGGGACTTACAGCGGTGATATGTGACATCCAGGCTAGCTCATAATAAGCAAGAGCTTGTTCCTGGCTCCCCTGGGGCATCTACCTTTGGAGCCCTGAGCTGTCACATGAGAAGTCTGATGCTGCCATGCCGGGAGGGAGCCCAGTCCACCCGGGGAGGCTGTGTGCAGCTGTTCCAGCAGCAGGCAGCATCCAATGCCAGGCGTGTGAGTAAAGACACTTCCATATGATCCCTGCCCCAGCCATCAAGTCACTTCTATGCCTGGGGGAGTCTTTCCAGTAGAGACCCCAGACACCTGAGTACAAACCATCTACCCTTTCCTAATTCCTGACACAAAAACTCCGTGAACAGGATACAGCGGCCGCATTTGGTGCTAATTGGAGCGATAACTGCAGCAAGAGACAGCTATAACAAGAAAGCAAAATGAGATAGATACACACGTGAAGTTTCCTTTAAAATATACATTGATATGTGTCATAGAGAGTAGTCAGGACAGGAGTTGAGAAGAGGGAAGAAACACGTGGGCTGGAGGTCAGGAAATATTTTTGAGGCAGTAAAGCAAAAGCTAACCCTTAATTTAATGGACATTATTTGGATGGGGGTGCACAAGGTGAAGGGAGTTCACGTACTAATAAAAGAACCCATAACTCAATATGCCTATAGTGATTACAGTTATAAGAGTTATATTAATATCTAACAATGTCATTTTAAATACTTACCAATTATTGTTTCTCCCTGATATTTCCTGTCACTCACCTGACCCCTTTGTACCTTTTCAGCAGCTCCACTATGTCATCCATTGCCTCAAGGAAAGGATGTAAAAGACAAAGCAGAGAAGAGGTATTAGTGGGTTGAGCGCCTGGGCCCCCAAATCTCCTTAGAAAACACACAGCGAGGGGAGCCATGTTTCCTGCCTTCCCAAGGACAGAGGAGTAATTCCGGAGGGTGGAGGAGCATCCGAGGAAATCAACAGGAGCATTTAAACAGCTCTGGATCTGGGTGGAGGGGCTTGAAACTTGGCTTACCCATCCCTCCCCAGAGTGAGTATGTTGAAAGAATTCCAAAGCTGAAATTACCGGGACCTGCCCACGGAAGGAGCATGATGGTGCTGTGGTGAGCAGAAGACAGGTGTGACCGGACAAGGGGTCACACAGCCTCACCGGAGCTCCTGTGGGACAACGGGTCCCTCTGTGGGGAGGTTTCCAAACTGGGGGGCACAGCCTAGGGGCAAGAGGGAGGTATGGAATGTCTTCTCAAGCAGGAAGGAGGCCACAGCAGTGACAGGTGTGGACACATGCCCATAAGCCAGATGGCAATGAGGACGACTCAGCAGATGCCAGCAGAGGCAGAAGATGGCCATCCTTGGGCCCCAGCCTTCACCCCATGATCCCACCCCAGCCCACCCCCACGCCTGGCTTGAACAAAGACACGCCACCAGGGAAAAGGGACAACACTAAATTGGCAGGTTCTAACTCTTGCCTTGAAATAGAGATTGAGCTGTTTAGCAAAGCAGGCAAAGTTGTACTTGCTGCACTCTGTGGAGTGAGTTACTCTGGCTCCATCACCATTTATTGAGTGTTTACTAAATGGGAGCCCTTGCTTAGCTCTCTGTGCTTTCTCACTCACCCCTTACAACAACCCTGTGAGATGGGTCCTAGCCTCATTTTTCAGAGAAGGAAGAAGAGGCCCAGAGAGGTTAAGTAACTTGTCTCTGGTCACTCAGACTCTTAAGTGGCTCAGCAGGGATTCAAACCCAGGATCCTGCTCTTATAACACGTGCTCCACCATGTTCCTTCTGGGTGTCTGTTGTCCCCATTGGGACTCACTTCCATTCAAGTTCCTAAATCAGCATGTTAACCTATGTTCTAAAATAAGCATGTGGGCTAGGCAGGATGGGCTAAGTTTTGCTGCAGTAACAAACAACTGAAAATCTCACTGCCTTAACCCAACAAAGACACAGTTCTGCTCACACTGCTTATCCCTGGGATGGAAGGCTACGTCCATCTAAGTCCTCATTCAGGGACGCAGGCTGCTGAGCCCTCCTCTGGCTGGAGTGGCTGGGGCAGGAGAGGGAGGCAAAAGGTGAATTGCATGTTGATTCTTAAAGTCTCTGCCCAGAAGTAACACATCGTTTCTGTTCACCTTCCAAGGCAAGGCCCAGATGGAGAAGAACTTGACCATGGTGGTGACATTGCTAATCACCACTACATGTAGCAACTCAGTTTTCATAAAATTTCACTGAGAGGAACAAAGAAAGGCTTGATGTGGCCTCTGATGAAACTCAGCTCCCCAGCAGTTAACCAATTGGCAAGGCTATTCTATTGTGACTAATTTTAAACACTTCCCTAGAAGTGATTTCTCACAAAGTATTAGAGCTACAGAGACAGGTACATTATTATTTTTGTTTAATCTGGGTACTGGGGATTGAACCTAGGACCTCCTGCATGCTTAGCATGCACTCTACCACTGAGCTACATGCACCCCAAAAGTAGATTATTTAAATAAAGTTCCAGGTTGTATTGAAGAGAAATCTGAGGTCCTGGGAGGGAATGGGATTATGATGGACCATAAACATCTCCTTCCTCCTTCTGCAGGATCCCCTTTAACATATTGCAAAGTCATCTCTGTGCTGGAGTGGGCCCCCGACTCTTCCTCAGCCATCGAAAAGGCAGGTACATTTCAGTGCGACATGCTGTTTTGGAGTGGTGGGCACATTTTCTGCTAATGTCCTATTGTCTCTTTGATTCCCATCTACACTCAGAGATTATGAGCTCAGAGGCAGCTGAAGCTATAATATTACTGAGGCAAGGAGCATTTCCTAGCAGTGGCTTCACACACTCCCATCACCCTTCACAGCCATGGAGAGGACCAGCAGGTCAGCGAGCCTGGGAATGGGAAAAGAAGCCAGGCCACAGTTCAGGGATTATAACTGTTCCTGGGATTTTGGCTGCAAGTTTAATACCAAACAGTAATTAATTCTCTGAAAGATCTCAGATGGGCTAACCCCCCCCCCCAGGAACTCTTAATTAACCCTTCCTAGGATTATACTAGTTCTGAAACACGGGAGGAAATATCAGATACATCCAAGTAATGCTGAATTGTGAATGTGTCATTTTTCTTATAAACAGCTCACTACCCTTTCATTCATCCAACCATCCATCTGTCCATCCATCCATCCAACTATCTATCCATCTATCTATCCATCCATCCGTCCATCCATCCATCCATCTATTCATTCAACAATAAGCAACATTTAAGTTACTTTCCAATAGATTTCAGGGGAAAGATGGACATCCATCATATAATCACACAAATATGTAGTTACTAACTGATAGATAAATGGAAGGTACATGTGGACAGAAGAGTAATTAGAAGGAAACCTGGTCTAGTGTAAAGGATGCTACTAGTGTTCACCCTGCCTTGGCATTCAGATTAACTTCCCAGCCCACTGGGGTCATGTGACTGGTTTTGGCCCAAAATTTGAGTATAAATGACCCACTGAAACACCTCTCCCTGATTCTCCAGCCTCTCATTCCCCTTTGAGGTAAATGTGTTGAGAAGGTGGAGCTACAAGATGGAAATAACCAGGAGTTATACATGCAGGAGCACGGCTCTGCAGAGTTGCCTGGATCTGCAAATGACTTGACATGATTGAGAAATAAACTTTAGTTGTGATGACCCGTTGAGAGTTTTGAGATTGGTTGTTACTACAGCGTATCCTAGCCTAGCCTGACTAACACCCCTAGGTTGGGGCAGGGTAGAGGGTCAAGTAAGACTTCCCAGGGGAGTGGTAATTCATTTGAAATTTCCAGGATGAGTAAAATATTCCAATCTGGCATCTTTCCTTTGCTTGCACACCTCCAGTGACAGAGAATTCACGACTTTATAGATCAGCCCCTTTCTCACTTGAGCACCAGTTTTGCCCACTGGTTTCTGCCCATCAGGTTTAACTCTGCCTTCCAAGACCCTGTGGATGGAGGGCGCTCTATCTGCACTCCACTAGCAAGGACAGAGTGCTCAGAGAGGTAGCTGGGGGCTAGAGCTGGGAGGGAGGGTAATGGCAAAAGACTTGATTGCTAGACTCATGTGATAGGAAGCACTGGGCTGTTGGGAGAAAATAGCGATCTCATCAGATTTCTGTTCTAAATGGATCTCTCTCGGTGGCTGTGCAAAGGACTGCAGGGAATGAGGGTGAAAACAGGGGACCAGGTGCTCAATTACTGCTCATTAATTAATATTGAACACCTTAGAAAGACTTGCCTGCAGCAACAGCCAGTGATGAAAAGACACTTCTTGGTGGGGCTCCCTGAGCCACTTGAGTTACTTCTCTTGAAGCTCTAATCACACTGTGCTGTAATTATCTGCTTACTTGTCTGTACTTCCTCGGAACAGAGTTCCTCGGATGCAACTGGCTAGGTCTTATTCACCACTGAGCTCACCCCACACCCCACCGTGCCCAGGACAGCACCTGGCACGTGGTAGTTTCTGGAACAACTTAACAAACACCAGTTGTTCTAGGGTTGTTGGTATCACTGACAGTGGGATCAGGCTTTGATTACAGCAGGAAGGATCTAAGTTAGACAATAAGCAACCTTTTCCAGCAGTGAGGAGCATGTTGGCAGCTGAAAAGCAATCTGCCTGAAGACTGGAGGTGACGATACAATTTATCACCTGAATTGTGTTGGGGCAAAAGCTAAGTAAGCGAGTGGGACTTCAGGACCACAGGACTGGTCCCGGCTATTGACTGGGACTATCCCGGACAAGCCAGGATTGTTATCTCCCTACTGAAGACTTACCATTTTTTTCTGCTCCTTTAACCACTTTTTGGCTTGAAGTAATTCTGTCAATGGTATTAGCAAACATCCCCCACCTATCCTCTGACTCTAAAATCTCCAGATCTCACCCCTTCCCTGTCTCCATTCATCTCCCCCCGCCCCCCCCCCCCCAAATCAGGCCACGTCAGCTTGGCCATCTCCTTGTTCTGGCTGCACCAGCATAAGATGACCGACCTCACTCTCCAGAAGATATCTCTCACGCCAGTGGTGGACCCAGAGAGGGAACCCAGATTTCCACTCCAGGCAGTGCACCCCAATAGGACACCTGCTCCGTACCAGCCACCATCTAATGGCCTTCCTCTGGGGACCCAGGGCTGAAAGTGTCACTTATATTCACTTCTGCCCTTTGGGGCCATTCATTATCACAGAGGACAAAGTCCCAGGCACTCAGCCATTCTTGGCTATTAAAAAATAAAGGAGGGGGTGGGGGATGGAGCAAGACGCAGCCCAATTCTCTGTCTTTTGAGTCAGCTCAGAGAGAGGCAAAAAGATATTCTTCCCAGTTAGGCTGATGTGTACAACACCCGATGGCTGTGAAATGGGTGAGGTTTCCCCTGGTAATTTTTAGTTTTGTTACTTGGGTCTTTTCATGGGATGTTCTGAGTGCTCCCCGGGTATCCGGCACTCCATGAAGCCACTTCATCTTGTGCCCCCTGTGAAGCAGACAATGCAGGGTCATGGTTAAGAGCTGTTCTAGCTCAGAGCCCAGCATTTGCTTGTTGTGCAACCTGCTACAAGTTACTTAATTTCCCTAGGCCTCAATTTCTCCATCTGGAAAATGAAAATGGTAATAAATAGTGACCTGTTCCATGGGTCTATTGTGAGCACCAAGGCACTTCATTTCAGCAAAGTGATTAAAATCAGATCTGGCCCTCAGTCAGAACTCGGTGTGCCCAAGCTCTTATTGTCCCATTTCACACATAAGGAAGTGGAGGAGGTTCAGGGAAGGTGGGCCAGTTTCCCAAGGTCACAAATCTACAAAGTGAAAGAATCCAGATTCAACCTCAGGCCTGCCTGATTTCAGAAGCCACGCTTATAACTGCTGCTGCTCCGGGGCTTAAAAAAAATACAGAGGGAGCCTTGCCTTGGGTAATTCAAGGTCTGCCAGATCAAAAGGGAGTAACAGATCTAACATGTCACAGGATTAGACTCGTCTGACAGGACATTTTCTACGTGACTATTTGCTGGAACTGAATACTCTTCCAAGAATTCACTCCTTGACTTTCAAACACTTTTCTCCAGGTGTTTCTGTTAAATCCCACTGTGTGGGATTTAAGCCCTGATCTCTACTTGTTGTCCCTTTTTCAGTGCAAAGTTATACATCACGTCTTTCCAAGTCTTCAGTCACCTGGGATCCCATGCATGGGCATGTTAGGGCTGGAGGAGACCCAGTCACAGCCCCTCCTTCCTGCATGGAGACACTGAGGCCCGGAGAAGGCAAGGGACTTGGGTAAGGACCCCCAGGCTCGTAACAGGCAGGCTAAAACCCAGAACGCGGGACCTGAGTCCACGTGGACTCCAGTGCTGAGATGCTGAGGCCACGTTTGCCACCTAATTTCATCCACGAGGTTCCCCAGGAGGTGCTGCAGAGCCTGGAGCCATCAAACATGAGGGAGAGGGAGTCAGGCTTGCCTTTCAGTCAGTTATTCCCACAATAATGCAGAGCCACCGGCAACCACATCTTGCTCGGGACATATCACTTCAAGAATTGATTTCCCGTGTGAGTGGATCAGCTAGGCTCGGCTGCTTCAAGCTCAGCTCAGGCTCAGATCTACTCCCTGGATGCTCACTCTGGGGCCCCAGCCATAGGGGAGCAGCTCCCTGGGAAGCCTGATGTGTGACAGCCAAGTGTGGACACTGCAGGCTTTGGCTTACGCTGGCTCACAGGCATTCTTGCCTCCATCCCATTGGCTAAAGCAAGTCACATGATGGACTGTGATGTCAAGGGCTGGGACATTACACCTCTAATGGGAAAAGCTAAAAGAAAAAGCAGCTAGCAGGAGCTGGGGAATTAGCTCAAGTGGTAGAGCGCTCGCTTAGCATGTGAGAGGTAGTGGGATCGATACCCACATTCTCCACGGCTGAATTTTATAAATGAGTATCACTTGTCATGGTAACCTTGGACTAAAAAGTCACATGACAAAGGGTATACATACAGAGCAGGGTAAACAATTGGGGCAATAATTCAATCTGCCACAAGCAGGGAGAGGAGACAGAGTGCAGGACCATGATCTTAGGCAATGATGAGTTCGAGTCCTTTATCAGCCGTGAACTTCAAGAAAGCCACTGAACCTCTCTGGGCCTTTATTTCCCCATCTTTAAAATGGACATAACAGTACTCACCTCAAAGAGAACTAAGGGAGATTAAAGGAGACAGTGCGTGGAGAGAGCTTACAGCGGTGTGTGACACAGAGTTGCGGCCAGAAACGACCAATACTTGTTTTTATTGTGGGATCACAGTTACTTAGCAGAGACACGCTCAGAATTTAGGAAATGTTGACAGAGGAAGGAACCTCTGAGCAACCTGGATTTAGACTTCCACCTATGCCTCCCAAAGTCAGTGAGGATGAACTTGGATAAGGACGCTTAATTTTCTCACATAAGAAATCCAGAGGTAGGTAGCCTGGGGTTGGCATGAAGTCTCAACATCTCAAAGAGCCCAAGTCCTTTCTACTGTCCCCCACTGCATTATTTAGCAGGTGACCTTGGTCCCAATACCCTTTGCCCCGTGGTCTCAAGATGGCAGCCAAGCCATCAGGACCAGGTCAAAACTGGAAGATCTGGGGAGGGGAGAGGCTGCAACCTGTCTTCTTGGGATGTCCCCTCTCTTAGGAAAACTAGGCTTCCCAGAAGCCACCAGGCACACTGCCCCTGACATCTCAGTGGACAGAACTGAGTCGTGTGGCCAGCCCTGCCCATAACAGAGATTTGGAATGTGAGCATCAAGCAGTGCCAACCCTCATAGTCCAGGGCAGCCTAGGGAGAGGAGCTCAGGAATGTCTCCAGGGCAATCAGACAACAGAGTCTGCCCCACGCCCCTTCTCTGCCTCATTTTCCCACATTCCTGATTCTAAGTTCCTGGTCTGTATCCTTTCTCCTCTCTCTGTCTCCCTCCCTTTCTCCCTCCTTCCCCCTCTTTCCCTCTCCCTCCCTCACCCTTCATTTTTTAAATTCATTTTTTTCAGTGATCCTAAGCCTTCTTCATCCCTCCTGCTTCTGCTTCTTTTCTCTTTTATGATAACAGCCACCATTTCTAGAGCATCTCCTGAATGCCAAGCTCTGTACTAGTCCATCCATGCATATTATCTCACGTAATCCATAGGCCCACTTTACAGATGAGGAACTGAGGCCAGACAGCAGCAGATCCAACACTCTAATAGGGTCACTGTCACTTCAGAGCCCACCCAGTCCATTACTGGACCTCTTTGTGGGAGAAATAAAATAAAATGAAAACTCTGCTATAAATATCTGTGTATTTCCAGTGAAGGACAGGAAAATAAAAATAAAATCAGTCTTTTTTTTCGTGCAAGCTTTTGTAGGTGGAGCTTAAGTAGCTACATCATTGGGCCACCTCTCTGGCCCTCAGTGTTCTTGTCTGTAAAATGGCCTCAGCAGTTCTTACCTACTAGGGCTGTGATGACGATGAACCGAGTTAGTACCTACATGGAGTGTGCTGTGTAGTGAAGGTGCCGCAGAGTTAGCTAATGTTATTAAGCATGGCTGGGAAGTAGAAAAATCAAGTAAGTACTCAGTTTAGCTTAAATTCAGGCCACAGGTCATCTGGGCTGCTTTCCCGTCTCCACAGTCTGGTCACTCACACAGTCATGAGAGGACATGAGGGACACTTGATGCAGAGCCCTACTCAACATCATACTCAGTGGTGAAAAGCTTTATTTCCTCTAAGATCAGGAACAAGATAAGGATGCCCACTCTCTCCACTTTTATTCAACACAGTACTGAAAGTCCTAGCCGCAACAATCAAACAGGAAGAAGAAATAAAAGGAATCCAAAGTGGAAAGGAAAAAATAAAACTGTCCCTGTTTGCAGGTGGCGTGACCCTATACATAGAAAATCCTAAAGACACCACCAAAAAACTGCTAGCACTCATCAGTGAATATGGTAAAGTTGCAGGATGCAAAATTAATACACAGAAATCTGTTGCATTTCTGCAACAGACCAGAAAGAGAAATCAAGGAAACAATCCCACTTACAGTTGCATCAAAAAAATAAAATACTTAGGAATAAACCTACCTAAGGAGGTAAAAGACGTGTACTCAGAAAACTACAAGACACTGATGAAAGAAATTGAAGAAGACAAGAATGGATGGAAAGATATACAGTGGTTGTTGATTGGAAGAGTTAATATTATTAAAATGACTATACAACCCAAGGCAATCTACAGATTCTGTGCAATCCCTATCAAAATAACTGGCATTTTTCACAGAACTAGAACAACTAATTTTAAAATTTGTATAGAAACACGAAAGACTCCGAGGAGCCAAAACAATCTTGAAAAACAGACTTACAGATACAGAGAACAAACGAGTCTCTCTGGAGGGGAGAAGAACAGGGAAAGGGGCAAGATCGGGGCAGGATATTAAGAGATACAAGCTATTATGTATAAAATAAATAAGCTACAGAATATATTGTACAGCACAGGCAATATTGCCAATACTTTATAATAAGTATAAGTGGAGTATAGTCTATAAAAATTTTGAATCACTATGTTGCACACGTGAAACTAATATAATATTGTACATCAACTATACTTCAATTTAAAAATTTTAATTAAAAAATAGCAGTATTTATAAAGCAAGTCCTCCATGCCAGGCATTATTCTAAGCACTTTATAGTCATTTAATCCTCATACAATCCTATGAAGTTGGTCCTGTATTATCTATAATTTACAAATAAGGAAACAGATTCAGAGGGGGTAAGTAACTTACCCAGGGTCACACAGCTAGTAAGTGATGACGCCAAGATTCAAACCATGTGAGCCTACAACCAAAGTTGATGTTCTTAATGAAACGTAACTGTTTATCACATTTGCATTGAAAGGCAAACATTTTAAAAGAAAAGGCAGAGTGGGGGTGGGTTTTCTGTCTGCAAATGGGTTAATGTAGGTCAAATACTTTTAAAATTTGAAGTGGTTTGAAAACATGAGACGATATTCATTACTATGATTAATATGTGACTACTACCACTACTATTACACTAATAAAATCAAGTCCAAATAATACCGCAGCCAAATGTGGGGATTTGATATCAAGTCAAGGAGGTGGGAAAGAACTGACAAAAAGCCAGAGGCAGAATGAGAGAGCCCCTTTAATTAAGATGAACCAGAGCATGGGCAGCTGCGGGGAGAACCTGGAGGCAAAATATTTAGGCAGCTGCACAGCGTTCAGATGGCAGCCCCTGCTGCTGGAGCAGCGCCCGCTGCCTCCCTCCTCCACAGAGCTCCTCCCAGCCCCCTGGGGTGTGTTGCAGCCTGATGAGTCAACCTCTCAACAGGGAGGGCGAGCCTAGCTGGGGAGTGGGCAGGGTATCACTAGAGCTCTGCTTTGACCCACACATAGAGTAGCTACAAGGGAGGTCACTCATGGAAATCAGAAAGGGGGCTCTGGGACCCCACAAGCTCAGCTGCACCCTCCTCACCCTAAACATCATCTCTGAACCTTTGGGATCCAAAGAACACAATTTTAAAACCAGTCCTAAATCCTTATTTTACAGATGAGGAAACTGAGGCTCAGAGAGGGGAAGTCATTTGTCTAAGGCCACACAGCAAATTGGCAACAGGGTTGGAACTGGAACCCTGCCTCCTGGCTCTCTGGTCACCAAGCCTAACTGCATGATACCACTCCCCCAGGGTTTAAAAAGAAGAGTTAGTTTCCTTCCTTTGGACCACCTTGGTGGAATGGCTTATCTTTCTAAGGTACATCAAAATTATTTGCTCACTCCAACGCCTCTGAACACATCATCTCAATTTTTTTAAAGATCTTTGTCTGAATCAGTCTGACCTGGTAAGAACCCAATGAGAATTCTTTTCCAGGGTCAAATTCACTGGTATTTCTTTTTCATTGCACTCTTTCAGAATAACCTAGCACACACACACAAAGGAAACGAAAAACCTGGATAGAATTTCCTTGCATCCATAAGGCAGACAGCTTGGTATCTTTGAAGTTAAAATTGCTAAACTAAGGGACTCACTTGGGATGGATTGACTCCAGCCATCCAGTCTCTGAGGTCACCCTCAGCTGGACACATTTGCTACTCCAGCCCTTGGGGTCTGTGCTGTGGGGAGACTCGTGGATGTCAGAGAATCACGTGCCTCATGACCCAACCTCAGAATCCTTCTCAATACAGTGCTCCAAGCAGCCCTGCCCAATCTATCAGTGCTGGCCCTGAAAATGAAGCACCTTTGCTATCCTTGGTCCCATCCAACATTCCCCATTTTACAGACGAGAAAAGAAAGCCCAGAGAAGCTAATTGTACCAAGAAACCCCTTACTCTTAAGAATTCCCCCAGATTAATAGAGGCCAGCCATGAAGCCCCACAATCTTGTCCTCATCTCACTTATTATTGACCTGTATGTCAGTATAGTGGGTCACTCAGACCCCATACATCCAGCTCTTGGCCCACACTACTGCTCCCGCCCCAGGCTCTTGGTATTGGTGTCCGATTCTGCTTCAATTAAGCAGTCTAGGCTTTGGTAACAAAGAGATCCCAGAACACAATGCCTCCAACACAACTGACCTTTACTTGTCTTTATGTAATAGTTTTAGGCATATATTCCTAAGTAGTGGAGGTTCGCTCCCTGTCGTGATTCAGGGACCCTATCTCTTTCTGTCGCGTGGCTCTACCAACTGGGGGTGAGGGTCTTGCCATAATCAGCAGACAGCCAGAGGAAGGGGAAAGAGCACTGCTGCTCATATTCCATTGGCTGAGACGGAGTCACATGGCCTGACCTTGTAGGGGAGACAGAGAAATGGAAATGGGGGCTAGCTCTGTCGTGAGGACAGTGACCACAGGGATGATGGTGGTGATGATGTTGATGATTAATATGGATAAGAAGAGGAGGAGAAGGGGGAGGAGGGGGAGAAGGAAAGGAAGAAAAATGGGTTTTGGGTAAATAGCAAGCAATCTCCAACAGCCTCTCAGCTCCCCCTAATGACTCAGTTTGACTCGCTCCTGTCTTTTCCCCTCGTTGGGCACCCCTACTCCGGGTTCTAGTTTTCAGAACCTAATCCCAACAACTAAGCCAATGTCCATCCACAGCTAAAAGAAGGATTTGTCCAAGTTCACACAAGCAAGATGGGACTAAATCATGACTCCAGGACCACCATGTTCCAAAGTTTAATTGAACAAGCCTGTTCTTAAGAGTAATACCTCCGACACTTAGAATATTAGAAGTAAGGCACAAAACAGCCTGTATTTACATGAGGGAGGTAAGGCTTTTTTTATTTTTCATAATTTTCAATGTAACTTTCAAAGCAGGTTCTCATAACCCGGTTCAGTCTTTGGATGGCATGAGGGGTTACTCAGAACGACTCACATGTAAAAGGAAAAACAAAGTTGAATACTGGAGACAGAAGGAAAGAACCATGCCACACTTAGTAGGTGCTCAGTGAAAGGGTTTTTATTAATTTGAATGAGTTCAGTCTTCATCCTGTACACCAGGCAGAAAACTGAAAAGCAAAACTCCCTGTGAGGTTTCATTTTGCTTTTTTGTAAGTACCTCCTATTTTTGCTGTTTCGAAAGCCATATTCTTCCATTCTAAAAACATTAGAAAACACAGAGAAACAAGGGGAAGAAAGTTAAGATCTCTCCCAACTCACCACCACTTTTAATGGCTACTTTTAAACACCAAGACAGGCATTTGGCCAGATTTTACGTACATAATTCTTAATAAAAATGGGATGTGGGGCTTTTAAGAGATTTTACCTAATTAGGCAAAAGTGACCGAGTCCCACCCTGCTTCTTGGGAACCCACTGATGTTTTGCAAGCCACGCTTGATGAAATCTGCCAGCACCGGTGCAAACGCGTGACCTGCATATATTCTTAATATGCTAATTTGTGTTTTGGTTTCTGAACAAAACCCGTCTTTTAAAGAAAAATTTAACAGATTTGAAACCAGAAACCCTGTCCTCCCTGGAGGCATTAAAAAATGCAAACTGAAGGCTTCCCATGTGTGGCGGCTATTACTGATTTCCTTCCAAAAACAGGAGAAGCGTTGCCCTGGCTGTAACGCTTGAGGTCCCAGAGCCAGAAACTGTTTGCTTTCTGCGCACTCATTAACCATGGGGTGGGATCCAGTAACTGCTCTAATTTCCTACTTTAAATGTTTTTCTTTCCCCCGCTTTTCAAAAATGTCTTTTCATGTTGTACATTTACATACTCGCATTCAGCCACTTAACGCTGATAGGCTGGTCGCTGTCAGACACAATAAAAAGAGACAGAAACCACTGCGAATTACAGTAGCTTTAGTGTTGAAAATGGAAATTTAATTTCCAGAAATGAACCTCAGCAATAAAAGCTCCCTTTGTTGCTGTTCAGATTAGAAATGAATCAGGTCTGAAAGGGAGCTAACATGCAATTAAAAACATCTCAAAGAGGTATTTGTTATGTGTTAGAACAGATGCGTTGGAAGGGTGTTTTGAACACGGGGGGGGGGGCCCTGGATAAATGTTTTTGATGAGAACGAAGATAGCAGTAATGCCTTACATGTGTATCACGCTTTTAAGTTTACAAAGCGCTTTTGCCTTTGTGACATATTTGGAGTCTTCCCAGGGAGCCTGGGGAGGGGCGATGCACATGTGGAAACTGAGGCTGAAAGCGATAAAAAGTCACCGTTTCCCCAAGGTGACCTGGCAGACCCAGGACTAGAATGGGGCCTTCAGTGCTCCACTTAATATAGTTCAAGTGATGGAATTATCTCAAGCTTCCAACCATCAGTCCCCGAGTACCACGCTACCCGTGTGGTAGTGAGATGAAGCCATATTTTGAAATCTTGACCCAGGTCTCCCTGATCAGTATTTCCTGCCCCCGCCCCGGCCCCCCACCCCACCCCACCCCACCCCATCCCCACTCTGACAGCAGTGACCGGCTTTCTAGGGGACTGCCCTCAGGGTGCAGAAGGGAGAGAGAAAGAACAGTCTCAGCTCTCGTGTTGCAAAATAGACTTTGGAAACGCAAAGCAAAAGCAATAGTTTGAGAGCAAGGTCTTGAGTCTCTGAAACCTGAGGTTTTCAAGTTTGAATGTTAAAAGGTGCAGCCCTAAACGTCCTGACAAGCATTTTAAGAGCAAACAAGATTAGCCAGGTCCATCCCCGCCACCTAGTGCAAGTCACGACTTAAGGGGACGAGTAATAGACCCCCAGAGAGTGGTGGGGAATCCCTGTGGCCCTGTTTCTGGGTTGAGACCAGGGAGTCAGCAGGCTTATTGTTTCCTAGGGAAAATAGGACTTGACTGAATGCAACCTACCTGACTGAAGGCCGCCACCACATCTTGAATCAGCAGAGAAACGACGGGCTATCCAACACAGGAAGCTGGAGCAACTGTCCAACCAATGGGAAGAAAAAAGGAGTAAGGTTGCTTCATTCCTCACATCTGGACAATTAAAAAACTTGATCAAATATTTAAATATTAAAAATACAAATCATAAAAGTTCTGGAAGAAAACCCTGAGCCACTTCTTTATCACCTTGGAAAGGCAAAGAGCTTTCTAATTATGACTCAAAGCCAAGATGTCATAAAAGGAAAAGACTGATAAATTTGATTAAATGTATTAATTTGTTTAATTCCTGAAAGTTCCTCAAAAGAGTAAAACATAAGTAACAACTACTTACAGGACTAAATAAGAAAAAGACCAGCCATTCAATAGAAAAATGGACAAGAGTAATTAACATAAGTGACTTTTACTGAAAGTACATTGAGCTACTGCTTTTCGCCTATCAGATTGGCAAAAACTCAAGTTTTTACTTTTTAGGGGGCAAAGCAATTAAGTGTATTTCTGTTTACTTATTTTTAATGGAGGGACTGGGGATTGAACCCAGGACCTCACACATGCTAAGCATGCACTCTACCACTGAGCTATATCCTCCCTTACAAAAATGTCTCAAACATTTTATAACATATTCTGTTGTCAAGGACAGTGGCCCACAGGCACACCTCATGTATTATTGGTATGAAAATCAATTGTACAGCCCTTGAGGGGAGGGGGGAATTTATCAGAATTACTAATGCATCCTTTGACCCAGCAATTGTATTTCTGAGGACTGATCTCACAGGTATAAATTCATGGAGAGAAATGACAAACACAAAGCTATCCATTGTGGCAGAGTTCATAATAGCGAAAGGGTGAAAAGAAGGCAAGTGTTTATGATCCAAGGAAAAACTATGCATTTGTAAAAATACTGAGCAATTATCTTATGTACTGATACAGAAAGACTGTCAAGTTATATTAAGTGAAAAGGATCAAGGTGCAATATTTTATTAGGAGAGAGACAAGAAAATAAATTCATATTTATTTGAGTGTGCAAGAAGATATTTTGAGAGGCGCACAAGACATAAATAAACCAAAAATGGATGCCCAAAGGGATGATGGGAATTGGGCAGATTGGGAAAAGAGTGAGAGAAAAACTTTTCACTGTATTTTTAAAATTATACCCTAAGAATGTATTGCTGTACACATGTAATCTGATCAACACATTAAAAACCAGTGACAAATCTTTTAGGAAAAATAAATCTTTATGTTATTAAATGAAAGAGGGGTCAAGGTATAACTTTTAGATTGAATGACAGAAGACGGCGTTAAAAGTTACCTTTTTGCACAATGTGAGCCCGTGGTCTGAGTGAAATTTGTGTATTTTACAGTATTAGGTAAAAGAAAAACAAGGATTCTGGTAGTCGAATACAGCTGGAAGCTATTGATCTAAATAAAATGAGGTTTCATTAGGCAGAACTTTACAGAACCTTAAATAAGCTAATGGGCATAGCGAGTCTCTAAGAGGAAAGTATAGAATGTGTCATTGCCTAAACATATTTGACCCAGAAACTCTTTTTTACCTGGAGCATCTTGTGGAAGCACTGCTATATGGGAATCAGGGATCCAGATCTGTATAGTTTGGGATGGAGATGGTCCCTTTCTTCAAGAACACAATGACATTAGCCTTTAGAAGGAGTTATGAGACTTCCGCTTCTGACCTGGACAGAATAACAGATAACAGACTTCCCATCCCACTATAAACAACTAGAAAACTGAAAGAAACAAAAATATATGAATCAGCTGTTTTCTGACATTGGACAACTGGCAGTGCAGGCCTGTGTGATCCCCAAGGAGTGTTGTCAGATTTAGTCAAGGAAATACATGATGCCCAGTTAAATATGAATTTTAGATGAACGATTTTAGATATACATATGTCCCATGCAATATTGAAGATATATTTATACTAAAAATTTATTTACTGTTTATTTTCTGAAATTTGAATTTAAGTGGTTGTTCTGTTCTTTATCTGGCAACTCTGTCTCTGAGAGAAGGGAGATATAGGTGGTGAACCCAACCCAGCTTTCTTCCTGGACGTACTTTCTGGCCACAAAGCAGGAAGGGGAAAACAAATTTATAAGAAAATATCCCTGGAAAATCCCCATATATATGGAAGTTAAGCAACACTCTGTAAATAACCTATAAATCAAGGAAGAAATTGGGAGAAATTAGAAAATGACTTGAATTCAATGATAGTGAGCACACAATATATAAAAAGTTGTAGCCAGCAGATAAAGCAATGTTTAGAGGAAAATGTTTAGCTTTACAGCTTATATTAGAAAAGCAGAAAGGTCTAAAGCTTGTATTTTAAGAAGCAAGGGGGATGTTTAAGACATTAATCCCAAAGTTATTAGAAGGAAAGAAATAGAGATAAGCATGAACATTGTTGAAAATAAATTTGCCAAAAAAATAATGAAACCAAAAATTAGCTCTTTGGAAAGATCAATTAAAGTGACAAATTTCAAGCTGGACTATTTGAAGAGAAAGGGTTGGAGGGGGAGAGGAAAGAGAGAAAGAGAGAGAGAGAGACAGGAAAGAATACAAATTGCTAATACTGGGAATGGAAAAGAATGCATCACTACGTTTCCACAGACATTAAAAGAATAGTAATCAAATATTTTAATAGCTTTATGTAACACTTCAACCATTTAGATAAAATGGACAAATTCCCTGAAAACATCACTTAATAAATTGACTAAAGATGAAACAATATCTAGACGGCTCTACATCTATTAAGGAAATTGAATTTATAATTTAAAATCTTCCCACAAAAGAACTTAAGGCCCAAATGACTTCACTGATTCTCCCAAACATTTAGGAAGGAAATAATATCAAACAAAGGGTTCCATACAAACCCTTTTAGGAAATAAAGGAAGATAAATTTCCCAACTCATTGTATTAGGTCAGCATTATTGTAATACTAAAGCCATTCATAAATATTATGTAACAATATCCTTAATGAACATGAACACAGAAATACAGAAATTCTTAACAAATTGTTAGCAGTTGAATCCAGCAATATATAAAAAGGGATAATACAGTGTGACCCAGTAGGGTTTATTCCAGGAATGCAAGATTGGTTTAACATTTGAAAATCAATGTAATTCAGCATATTAAAAGAATAAAGAGGAAACAATTTACATTCACATCAATAGATTCAGAGAACACATCTGAGAAGATTCAATCCATTCATAACAAAAACTCTCAGTGAACTAAGAATAGAAAAACTTTTTAAGGGCATATGCAAAAGGGCAGCTATGAAAAATTCGACAGCTAAGTTTATACTTAATGGTGAAATGCTAAACGCATTCCGTCTAAGATCAGGAACAAGACAAATTCTTGCCTTCACTTAACTTTGTACTGGAGGTTCTAACCAGTGTCTTAGGACAAAAAAACAGAATAAACAAGTGCATATTGGAAAAGCAGAAGTACAGGGTAAGTAGATAATCTAAAGGAATCAACAAGGGAACAAAAGGTACTACACCCAAAGCTATGAAATGTCTTTTGAAGAAGCTAAAACCAATACAATGTGATCCAAGAGTAGGTCTGAATTACTTGGTGCAAGATTTTGGAGCCGTAAGACAAGGGGCTTGACATCCCTCCCACCAACTCCCTTCCCCCACCTGCCCCACTCTGCCACAAAATGCTCAGCCTTTAAGACGTGACTTAATTCTCGGCACCCCAGGCTCCTGTCCAACTAGACCACAGGTGCATTGCTAGGAGGAGGAGGCCTGAGCAGCCTGGGTCCCTGAATGAGGAGATGGATGGGCATAGCCTTCCACCTGACCTCCCAGGGAACAGCAAGGTGCCAGAACTCTGTCTTTGTTGTCTTAAGGCAGTGAGATTTTCAGTTGTTTGTTACTGCAGCATAACCTAGCCCATCCTGCCTGGCCCACATGCTTACTTTAGAACACAGGTGACAACACTGATTTAGGAACTCACATTGTGGAGCACGTGTTGTAAGAGCAGGATCTTCGGAATCGGGCAGTCCTGGGTTTGAATCCCTGCTGATATTGGACCTTCCTGTACAATTTTATTTTAAAAGAGTTCTATTGCCTCAGATGATCTAGAACATCCAGCTTTGACGTTTTATGAGATGATCTAATTGAGTCATTAAATGAACATACCCTTTGACAAAGAGAATGTAAAACCAAAGGTATAAGATTCTGTTTCTGAAGTCTTGATGTGTTAGGTTGCTCGTCTCTCTTCTCCACCCATATGCGAAGTAAGACATTTTAAAAAATACTAAAAAGTGGCGTTCTAGATGAGTTACGAGTGTAGAGTCAGACAAGCTGGATTCAAATCAGCGTGTGACTCAAGACATTTATCTTAAGCTCCCTGAACTTTGTTTACCTTCTTTGTAAAATACACCAAATAATCATACTTACTTCATAGAGTTGTTAGCTCTTAGTAGTGCCTGACAGTACCAGCAAATAGTAGCTAAAAAAAGAGGGATTTTTAAAATAATGATAACACTCAGAATTTGAAAAGATACTGAAAAAGTTGTCCTTTTCAAATACTGCTAGTCTGCAGAGCAATTTCCCAATGTTCAAAAGCCTGGAAAATTGTGCATAAACTTTATACCTAACAATTTCATTTGTAAATGTGCATCCTCAAATATAATCAGTGATATGAATTAGTGGTCATGGTCACCAGTATTGATTGCAACAATATTTATAATGCAGAAAATTTGGAAACAAACTAAATATTCAAACAATATGAAATTGGTTACATATATCATAGTACATCCTTAACACAGATTTTCTGTGCAGCCACTAAAAATCACATTGAAAAAAATGTTTCCATCGCATGGGAAAGCGTTCCCAACATACTGAGTAATAAAGGCAGATGACACAGCAGTAAATCCAGTATAATCTCAATTTTGTTAAGAAAAAAAAATAGAAAAAGGTTTGGAGGGATAGATATTCCTGGTGACAATCTTCTGACAGAAGGTTATTTCTTTTTTGTGTTTTCCTGTCTTCTTCAATTACTATATTGATACACTTATGTGAATTAGAGTGAGAGATAGACAGATGGATAGGATGATAAATAGATTAGAAGACAGATAGATAGATAGACAGACAGACAGACAGATAAGAGTACTGCATCCAGAGATGTGCTGTTGTAGGTGTGCAGGAAAGTTTTGGTTACCTGCTGACATACTTCCCTGGAATGTTATGGCTTAAAACAACAACCAAGTTATTATTTAATGTGGTTGATGTGTCAGCAATTCTGGCAGACCTTAGATGGGGAAATGCTTCTGTTCCATGTGCCATCGACTGGAGGGGTCCCTCCATGGTGTTCGACTAGCAGCTGGATGGTCTGGAGGGACCAAGAAAGTTCACTCCTATGTCTGGCCCTGGTGGAGTAGCTGGAAGCTGGCTCCCTCCCCTCTCTGTGTCATCTCAGGGTTTCTCCACATGGTTTTTCTAAGTGGCTAGTCAGACTTTTCACAAGGCAGCTCAAGACTCCAAGAAGAAAGAAGCGGAAACCTCCAGTCCTCTTAAAGGCTGTGCCCTGAACTGGCATAGCATCGCTTCCCTGGCATTCTAGTGGTCAAAGCAGATCCAGACAAGCCCAGAGGCAAAGTGAGGGGAAATCCACCGATCTCTGATGAGAGAAGCATCCAAAAATTTGCAGCCATGTTTAAACACACCGCAATGGTATATTAAGCAGCAGGGAAGAAACCAAAGCCTTTTCCACTTGGAACAAGAACTGAGGCTCAGAATTGCTGCCCCACCTCTTCACCACACAGATATCACTAACGACGCTCATCCCCATCTGCAGAACGAAGCCTGTAATCGTTACGGAAGTGCTTCCCTGCGCTGTCAGACACTGCACAACTCTGAAGGATTATTTGGGTTAAAAGCCCCATGAATAAGCTAACAAGGCAGAACATTCATGGATGTAAATGCTGTCTATGTCACTGAGTGCCAAGGACCATAATCAGGCTTTTAGAGATGGCTTTGACTGATAGATAACCATGTTTACAAACTGCCACCCTCGTGGCCCTCAGGCATGTTTCACTGGGCTGTTGCATCACAAGAAAACCCAAATTCCTGCCAGGGCCCACCGCATTCCTGCCCGACAGCAGCTGATGGGGTCTGAGTAATGGTTGTTGTCTGGTGTGGAGACAGGGCCTCCTGTTTGGCTGAGGCTCCACCTCTCACAAAACGCGTCCACGTGCTAAAGCCTGGCCCACTTCACTTGCGTTCCTTGACTGACCTGTGGCCATTTTCACTTGGATCGCCTGACACATAACGTACCAACCTCGTTCATGAGTCACAGGAAAAGACAAGCGCCTGCCTTCTACAATAGTACATCCATAGTTATTTTCAGCTTTTGCCCTGATACCTAATGGTGCATCCTTTTTGCCCAATGATCTAGGATGCTTTTGACAATTGTGGGAATGTGAGTTCAGGGCTGATGGAATGCAACAGAAAATGGGGTTGGAAAATGCGCTTGGAAAATGCTGACCCACCCCCACGTCGAGGCGCCTTTGAAATCTAGGAACCACATCAAGGCAAACCAAGCACCAAGAAACACCCCCTGAGATCCTCCTGTGGGTGACGTGGGGTGGCTGGGTACCGCCGGATGCCTTGGCTGACTCAGGCTTCCAGAATGTGTGACATGCCAGCCCCGTCTGCCATGCTCACCACAAACCTGGAATGCCTGTCTTCAGTTATTTTGAAAAGCTTCAGGTCATTTTCCCTCCCAGATGTTCAACATTAAATGGCAGAGCTGTTAGAGAGATCCAGTGTGACTTTGATTTTTGCCTAGGCCATGGGGCTCTGCTGGAGGAAGTCCCTGGGGGAGTGGGTCCTTAAAGAGATAGTCACCAGCTCCCCCTCCCCACTCTCCCGAGAAGAGCCCACGCTTCTCTCAACCGTCAGCAAGCACAACTGCTTTTAATTCCAATGAGTTGTTTTCTTTTATCATTAATTTTGGCAGTAGAAAAATAACCCTTTGATATCAAAGAAGGCAGGCCTACCAGAAATTATTATTATTAGATTAGTAATAGTGGGAGTAATAAATTGGACCGAACAAGAGTTGATGTAATGGACCCTCTTGGCCCCAAGCACACAGCTGTCAGCTCTGCTTAACTCACTCTTCTTTCTGCCCTGGGTTGTGAGAGCTTGTGTGTCTGTCTCCCTCCCCGCTGGAGTTGTCAGCACCTGGAGGGCACAGGCCTCGTCTTGTTCGCTGTTTCACCTCCCAGCCCTCCGCGGCACAAAGCACGGAGAGGTGCTTAATCAATGCACCAAGCAGGATATTCAGGAAAGCCTCAATTAGCTGGAAACCTCATTGAACTGAATTTTATAAATTACTCTCCCCTCGGAGGAGGACAAGGCCATTGGAAGGGAAAAAATTCAAGGATGAGACGGTTTCTGTTCAGTTTGGGCTTTTGTCTTCAAAGCCTGGGCCTGGGGTCTGGATACATTTAACTCGACCCCAGGTCTAGAGAGTAAGTCAGATGAAGATGTGATTGAAATGAGTCCCTCTTTGACCCAGAATTATGTTTGGGGCAGAGACAAGGAGATAGTTTCAGACATTGAATATAGGTTGTCCTGGGCCTTAGTTATTCATTCATTCATTCATTCATTCATTCACCAAGTGTTCATCCATCACTCGCTGTGCCCACTGCTTTAGGCAGTAAGGATGTAGCACAAGTCCGCATGTCCTAGTGAAGTGCTGTGTTAAGTGATCCTAAGTGCTGCAAAGAAAAATTAAGCAGCTTAAGGGAGTAGGGGTGGGAAGTTCCTTAGGGGAGGTGGATAAGGAGGCCTTTCAGGCAGGAAGTGAAACCTGCAGATAGTGGGGAGGAGAATTCTATCCCGGCAGAGGGCCAGGCCAGTGCAAGGTTGCTGGCGGGGGGGCACCTGGGAGTTTGGTGAAGGAGACCTCTGTGTTCACCAGGCTGCCAAAAGGACTTAGGATTTTTACTCTGAGATGGGTTTTGAGCAGAGGGATAGTGGGATCTGATTTACATCTTAAAAGCATCACTCTGGCTTCTGTCTGGGAGACAGACTGAGGGGGAAGGAGTAAGAAAGGGAAGGGCAGGGAGGACTCTGCTGCAGGATGCAGGCTACATGTGACGGTGACCCGGAGTGACAGACCTGGTGAGCAGTGGTGGGTTTCTGGGCAGATTACGATGGTGGAGGCAGCGGGATTTGCTGTTGAGGGCAGAAGGTGGGGGTCGGGGGTGTTGAGGGGAACCCTCATCTGACTCTGATGAGAGGCAGAGTGTAGTCAAGGATGACTCCGAGGTTTGGGTCTGAGCACCTGCAGAGCCAGTGTGAGAGATGGAGGTGTAGGGAGCGGGGACCGGGGACTTTGCCTGTGAATCTAAGTGTCTTCTGGTGTGAAATAAAATGACGCTATTATCAAACTCGAGGGGCTCACCTATGCGTTCTCTGGCTAGAGCTGTGGGCTTGTGTAAGTCAGAAAGGTCTCCAGGTGTGCTCTGATCGAGAACTTGAGATTTAAAGTTCCAGTGAGGATACAAACGTGTGAGGATACAAACATGTGAAGATGAGAGAGTGTCCTGTCTTAGAAGGGTCTCTGATCTTGGGAGTTAAGACCTAAGTTTATAGAAATAAAATTATGAAATTTATTATTATTAACACAGTGTATTAAGATCCACCCTAATACGAGAATAAAATTTGGATGAAGGGAAAGAAACTGAGTATTTTTATTGTCTATATTAAAGGTGATATTAAAATGATTTTATATGGGAAGGAATATTCTATAATTTTACTATTTTATATGTTATTATAAGTACAGTTAACTATATATTGAAATTCACTGGAAAATCATAATTTTTGTATATTTAGTAATAATCAACTAACTCTTCCAAGAGTATAAAATGACAGTTTTACAAATTACATATGTGTGAATGTGTGTTTGTGTATATATGTATACATACACATATATGTCAGTGAATCTGGAAAACAGCAGAAATAGTAAGTCAAAGTCTAATCAGTCACGTGGTTTTTTTAATTTTTATTTAAAAAATTTAACAAGGTAACCAAAAAAACCTTGCCACTACTAAAAAAACCAAGCAAACAAAAAACTTGCCCCTACTACCGAAAGGCAATGGTACTCTTCTTGCTGTGAGAGTTTGAATTCCCTAACTCCACCACTGGGGGGTAGCATCTTCCATTACTTTTTCTCTTCAACACTCATTTCCACCTGGAAGATGGGCACATTGGACACGCAGTAGTTTTCAGCGTATGGAGGAATGTCGGGGCGATATGTCTTATACGCTAGTAAATTTAGTGGGTCTTCTTATCATCTCCGTTTAAAAGATAACAAAACCGATGCTCAGAGAGGTTAAGTGACTTGCGGGAGGCCACACAGCTAGAACTGTGCAGAGTGGGCTCTAACTGCAGGGACCAATTTGCTAACCACAATGCTAAGTACTTCTCTGCAGCCAATGAAATTATTTCAATCTACTGTCAAAAGCATCCTGAGGGTTGAGCTGGTCCCTTGAAAAGTTTTTGACAAGGAAAAAGTGCTATACAGATATAAGGAGTTTTAGGGGCAGTAAAACTGCATCCTGGGTCTTCCATGTTGCCCTAGCAGGATTACAGGCTCCTTGAACACAGGAAGCTCTGCCTTTCCCCTTTCGTAGGGCAAGCCCTACACCCAGTGGGTGCCCCAGACACGCTCACTGAAGTGCTCATTTGAATTTGTCCGCTCTGTGAAATCAGAGGAGCCAGAATTAATTTGGTTGCACTGTATTATTCATGTTGCTGAGATTGATATCAGTGTTGAATGCCAGAGGAGCATTCCAGCTGCCTGTCCTCTTGAATAGGCAAAGAAAGAGCGATGAGACAGTTCGGAGTTTTCCCCAGCGAGGGCCTGCCTCACGCTGATTCCTGACTTCTGTTCAGACTCCACGCCAGAGCAGGCAGCAAACTCCACACACAGCCTCTTACCGGCAGCTTCTATGCCAACAGCTGACCTTATGGGGTGCCTACCGGATGCCCGACACTGGGCTAAGAACTTTTCATGCAGCGACTTACCGAGTCTTGCCCACAGCCCTCTGAGGCGGGAACTACCAAGTATGATCCTTATCTTACAGCTGAGGTTCAGAGAGGTTAAGTCGCTTGCTTACGGTCAAACAGTCATCAGGCATACAGCTGTGTTTCAAAGCCTAAATTGTTAACCAGGATGCTCTCTGACCTCTGAAAATCAAAGATGAGTCAACAGGACAGTACCTGACGGGTTCACCAAACACTGGAAAGCCTAAGGTCCAAGGATATATACAAGCCCCCCGGCCCCTCCAGAAGAGCCCAGGAATTGATTACACGATTGTGTAACCAACCTCCTTTTCTCTCTCTCTCTCTGTCTCTCCATCAGGGCACAAGATATTTCTTCTGTATGTGGACAGTTTGATATATTTAATCTGGCATATTCTGTTTTGCGCACCAGGACATCAAAATGGAAAGTCAGGGGATCGCTGTGACTTCAACAGATAACAAATTATAAAGCACGGGACGTCATTTGAGTTACTGAGGTTCAAAAGTATCTCAGGACGCATTTAGCATTGAGTTAGGCCCCTGCACTCTTGGGAAACAATGCCCAGGTAATTATTTTAAATGAGCATTAATTATGTCATTATTAGAAATGGGGAGAAAATGCAATTTCCTTCTGTCACTTCTTGATATCTTAACTAGAAGAATATTTGCCATGCTATTATGACAAGCCACTGTTCGCATAATGGTGCCCAGACAATAATACAGAGACATGTACATTTTCATATGAATATATCATGCCTAACTAATGAGATTGCTCATTTCATAACTTCAGTTCCATTTTTATTATTTCATAAAACTGGAAGTCCTTATCCATTTTATGAAAAACACCAAACCTTTGTGAAATTCATTAAATAAGCATAAAAAATTCATTAAACAAGTGAATTGCATTCAGGGCTGCTTTGATGCAAATGCCCTTTAAGCAATGTAAAACTCCATATTGATTTAACCTTTCATGTTCTGATATTTCCATGTGGATATATAAAAAAAAATTCTTTATTCAGGGAATGAAATTAAGTGCTGATCCCTTGATCTCCAGCTGGGCAAGATAGATTGGTCAATTTAAGTAGCTGCTCCTGATCAGCAAACAACTGAATTTAAAAGTATTAAGGCTTGTCGATATTTTAAGTATTGTCACCTGCACATCAAGCAAAGGGGAAAAAATTATTATTCCAGCTCAATTAAGTTTGTGTTTGCCGTCAAGCTGACCTTGGAAGGGCCAGCCTGCTGGGCCGTGGCTTCATGCCCTTGGAAGCTGGCAAGGGCAACAGTGGCAAGATGTAAAACACCAACAATAGCCTGAATATCTTGAATTGTGTGGTCAGAGCAACCACAAAATAATTAGCCTGGAGACACGGTCCCCTTGGGCTGTGTCCCCTCATTAGTGGGGGGCAGACAGTGGAGCAAGCACTAGTTCAGAGGAGGAGAAAGGGGTTTGCCCTTCACCTGAGAAATGCTTCTGGGAACTCTCATTAGGCAAAGAGCATAATTCAAAGGACTTTAGAGCTGAACGGGCTCTTGGAGTTCCTTCAGCCATTCATTCATTTATTCATTCATTCATTCAACCCATATATAGTAGATATCCACTCTTTGCCAGGTATTACGCTTGGTGCTGGGGGAATAAAGTTTGAATAACATAACTGTGGCCCCAGTCCTCCTAGACGTTCACAGATTATAAGAGTTTTGCAATGAAAAAGCTGGTCTCTTAAAAAAAAAATCGGAGGGTGGGAAGGGATAGACGGGATTTCAAAATTGGGGAATAGATAAACAAGATTATACTGTATAGCACAGGGAAATATATACAAGATCTTATGGTAGCTCACAGAGAAAACAATGTGACAATGAATTTATATATGTTCATGTATAACTGAAAAATTGTGCATTACACTGGAATTTGACACAACATTGTAAAATGATTATAAATCAATAAAAAAATGTTTAAAAAAATCGGTGTTAGACGCCTGAATCACGTCTCAGCTCTGCCATGTATTGGTTGCACCGTGATTCAATCTCTATGAGCATCAGTTTCCTTAGGTCACTACTTCATGAGGCTGTTGGACCAACTAAATAAGATACTGTATATAAAAAACCTCGGCAGAGCAGATGGAAGCAGGAAGTACCTTCTAAGTGGTGATAATCATCACCATCCTCATCACTGCTGTTATTTTAATCTGACCTTCTCGTGTAACAGACAAAGAAACCAATATTTGGAGAACAGAGATCACACAAAGACTGAGTAGCAGACTGGGACCCACAGGAGACTTTCCCATGCCAACAGTGGCCCTCACAGCCTCCCAAGCTGTAAGCTTTGGATTCCAATGGATGCCAGATTCAAATTGGCTTCTATGAGTATAAAATCCAGAGGAAGAACTGCTGAGGCTTCAGGTGAGGCATGATCCAGGAGCCCAGTGATGTCACCAGGATCCAGATCTTCTCTCTTAATTTTTCAACTCCATTTGCTTGGTAGTGATTCCAGCCTCAGCAAGTGTTTCTTCTCCCAGTCTCAAGACGGCTTTCAGCACTTTGGGGAGCTTCCTATTTCTTTGTTCATGCCCTGGAGGGGAAGAAAGAGAAACTTTATCTCAGTATTCCCAGACAAAGACCTGAAAACCAATTTAATCAGATCCACTGAAGTCACACTCCCACTCCTGAACCAATGATTGGGGCCAGTCGATGGAATGTGTTGATTGGCTTGCCCTGGTCTCACTCACATTCCTCCTTGGGCCCCAGGCTGCTATCAGCCTGCCTAGAATCACAAAAATCAGGGGCTGATGGGAAAGCAGGGGAAGGTGGGGAAGTGCCTACTAGGGAGGTAACCACCAGTGTCCTCACACAGACTTGAAAGCCACACAAACACAACACTGGAGGGGGAGGATTCTGCCATATCTAACCTGTATTCATAAAAACAATGACATGAGGAAAAGTGAGTCTGGTTTCTTATAATACACACTGAACTGTAAGCTCCAAGAGGAGAGAGACCACGCTGTCCTATTCACCAGCATCTCCCCAGCCTGTCCCACCATGGCGCTGTACATCTGGGGCCATTAATTAAGCAGCTAGTAGATATGAGTGTCCAATGGCCTGGCAGGAGACTGCACCCCAGCCCTGCTGCTTACACATGGGAACTCTTATGGGAAGTGGGGACAATTCAGGGTCTATCCGCAGATGCTGTGAGCATCCAATGAATGACTATCTGTAAAGCACACAAAAGAAATCTGACAAATAGGAAGCATTCAAAAAACGCTGTCCATTATGATTATCACGTGGTACTGCCAGACCTCAATCTCTGCCTTCAAGGATGTGTCACATTAAGGAAAAGTCACTACCTCCAGCCTGCCCTGCACTGTCTTGACCCAGTATCTCTACCACTGATGTTCCCTTTCTCCTTGTGACCCAGAGCAAAAGCCACTTTCTCTGGGAGCCCTTTCCTAACCCCCAGCACCAGAGGCAATCCTGCTATGCCCCACACTCCCACAGACCTCTTTCTCCTCTCTCTTTTGGAGCCCTTACCACAGTATACTGCTATTTACCACTAATCTCCCTACAGGCACTCAGAAAATGTTTGAGGTAATGCGTTAAATTCGGCCTTTAGATCAGCCCAACTGTGGTACTTCAGTAAAAGACACGGGGCAATGGGAGGGAACTCAATGTTTGGGCTTAGAATCAGGGACTAGATGTACCTAAATGGGTAGGGCTCCCCTGGTTGCAAGGGCGAAAATCCCAACTCAAACTAGTTAGCAGAGCGTTTGGAAAGAAAGTAATAATAATATGTTGTGTCACAATGGGATGGGATGTTATTGATGGAAAGATGCTCCCAGAGAATAGTGAGTTTATAATATCAAGGGCCGCAGAAATTTACAGAGATGCTACCCCAAGCAAAAGATACAGGGTGCACCCATCAGGGCCCCAGAGTGACCCAGCCATGGAGGAAACCACTCGCTTGGATGAAGGATTTCCATTTTAATTTTCCTAAGAAAGGTCATTGGTTAATATCCTTCAGGCTCTCATCTTCCCTGACTCTTGGCAGCGTCTGGCCACTTCTCTGCTCACTTGTGCCAACACATTCCTGATGTGCTACACTGAGTATCAGTTTATCAGACGGTTGATTTTCCAGGACCAAGTCCTAGACACTGAGTTCTTATCAAATGTTTGGCTGGAATAGTTCTAGGAAGCAGTTCCTATTAGCTTCCTCACTCTATAGATGGAGAAACAGAAAGAATAACTAAGTGGCCTGTTCTAGATCAAGAGCTCGTGACCGCGTTTACATGACTCCACCCCCCAAACCCTCACCTCTGACCTGAAGTGCCCTGTTCATCACCTGTGATTGAAGGACAGGTGAGACAGCCAGGGCACATGAGGGACCAGGTTGCAGCTGGACCTGGTCTGCTGCTGGTAAAAGCTAAACAGCTGGATCTGGGAGTTTACTATCTCCTCCTCAGACTTAGTGGGTAGAATTCATCATCTCTTGGTAGGGAACATGGCCGAGTGACAGCTTCTGTGTTTCATATCTGTGGTTCCACTCAGCATCCAGTGCTGATCAGCTGAGGTCAGTAGGGTGGGGTTCTGTGAAAACTGGGCAGCTCCTACTGGAGCCACGTGGCTGGAGGAGCAGAAAAAGGCCTGGGAGGTGCTGAGCCTCCGGACTGTAGATTTCCAAACAGTGGGAAGAGTCCCAGCTTCTCTATAAAGTTATAGTGACCTGAAGAAATGAAATATACATGCAAGCATCCAATGTTAAAAAAAATGATGTTTGGGAATAGTCATTAAGGTTATATGTCATCTTTAAAGCAGCTTAATGATAAGTATGCCTGTTCACTGCCAGGAAGAATAAAGCAAGAAATGAGAAAGACAGAACCACATGGATGTGCGTGGCTTCTAAAGCTGGCAAACACATTGCAGGCAAGGCGTGACCAAGGAGGCAAGTTATCTGCTTTTGAATCTTAAGAACTAAAGCATGCGAAGCCCTTGACTGGCATTAATGGTCCCTCTTGGCCTTTAGTGAGCTGTGTGACTTTGGACAAGTCACTTCCCCTCTCTGAGTCTTGGAATTTGGAGCGAGTGAAGCTAATAAAGCAGTGGTTTTAAACTTGTGTTCTGCCAAGCCCTTAGGCACTTCACTGTTGGAGGAGGAGGGGTCGGGGCTCTGTGGGTGGGATTTTGAGCCCCCTATCCCCACCTTCACCAGAGCATTCTGCTTTTATCTGTTTTATAATCAGAGTTTGGTATTATATTTTGAAGGAAGAAAGAGTTCTGAGGCTACAAAGAAAATGAAAACCACTCTGCCAACTGATCTCGGAGGCCTTCCAGCCCTCATATCCCAGCAGCCAAGGGAGATAATTGTCTGTGTTTTCTAGTCCTTCAAACTCTTGCAAATGATTTAGGCACCAAAAAGAAACCACACCCAGACGCCTGTCTGCATGCCGCCTTCTGGGGGTACCATATGGCTCTGTTACCCCCAATGTCAAGAAAATCTTTCCCTCCAGATATTAAACCCCTCATAAAGAAGGCGCTTTCTCTCTGGGGCTGGACCTGGCCCGCCCCGACACTGCCTCACGGCGGGCATCTTCCTTCCTGCTTTACTGTTTATGTTCCCTGCAGAAAATCCAGGGCCATTGCGGTAAAATGGAGAGTAATTTTCCCTCTTGGCTAAATGGTTTCATGTGTAGTGTTTTTGGTGTCCGTGAGATTGAAATAGAGCTTTTAGAGGTCCGGGCAAAATGATCTATTCATTTGAGTTAATAACAACTGCTGACAAACACTATCTTTTCCATCTTGCTGATAAATTATGCCTTTCATGATGGACATCAGATTGTAAAGGCCCCTGGCGGTACTTGAAGGCATTTAACTCAAAACCATTATTAGACTTTATGTAGTTCTCCCTTGATACCCTAGTCCAAAAATAAGGCCTGCAGGTACCTCTGAGATATTTAAGTATACGCTTGTCTTAGGAGACCACCCTCACACCAAAGGCAAATATTTTAAAAGTTGCTTTGTAATATTAAAAAGAGAGAGAGAGAGAAAGCAAGAGGAATAGAGAAAGAACTGGCTAGGTTTTTTCATGATTACTAATTTAGCAGACTCTCGGTTATGTTTTATTGATAGCTCTAAACATAAATTTGCCTTTGGTATCCTTTGCTGCTGATGCCTAAAATAAGACGTGTAAGAACACATAATCCTATGCCTACAGCTTTTCAGAATAACGTACAAAGGCTCTTTGTGGCAACCCAAGCAAGAGATATTTAAACGGGGAAGTGCAGGGCTTAGGCAATTCTTCAAATTTGGGCAGAAAGAGAAGTCGCTTGCTACTCGCCAGTGTGTCACTCCAAGTCCCAGTGTTCATGCAGTTTTAAACACGACATTTCTTCTGGTTTATTCTTGAATTAGGATTACTGATCTCACACACATTTTATTATTTGCAATTGGAGAATCGTGTGTGTGAGGCCCCCAGTTCACAGGAGAAAAATAATACATGTTGCACCACTTAAGAGGGTGGTTATTTATGCCTAAAATTGCCAAGGATACCAATGGAATTGATGTTACGAGATGCCTTTGCATGCTCAGAGAAACACAAAATTCCGTGCGCAGTAAAAAGCAATCACTTTCAAGGATTTGCTGTCAGGTTGTTTTTTTTTTTTCTCCCCTTCTTCTTCTTCCTTTTTAAATCGTGAGGTGCCAAAAGATAATCAAGTGTGTATATTTTATCTTACAAATACTAATGAGCTTGAACACAGTGTGAGAGACGGGAGATGATTAACGGGGGAACGTAACGATGCCACTATCGGCACTATTTTCTTTATAAATAAATGCTCTCGATAAAATCTTTTATCCAAGAGGAATGCTACTGTGAATGATTTGATAGCACTTGTAACAGGAGCTGTAGACACGGCAGCAGTATCTTTAACCTGACGGATAACGCGGCGTTTTCACCAATGACATCTCGGAAATCAAACCCGGTTTGTTTGCTCCAGCTCGCACGCTGCTGCCGGGGAGCCAGGCAGTGGGAAAGCCCTCGCTTCCTGGTGCATCAAGGCCCTTCCCAGCAGGGCAAGTGGTCTCTGCTTCTGGCCCCATTTCTGCAGGCGGCAATATAGAGCAGGAGCAGAGAGACTTTATAAAGCCCATCTCTTAGTATTATTTTAAAGAAGACAAAGTATCTAATAGTGCGCTCTAGGCAAACACGCTCTCAGAGACAGATCAGCTTAACTCCCCGGTATCCTGCAGCACAAAGCATTTTAATAAAAAAAAGATTTTGGCTGCTGCACGGGTCTGAATTGCAGGCCTCTTTCCGAGATCTATGTCCTCAGAGAGGCAGCTGGTAGTGGAGATGATGTTCCATCGAGCTCCACGGCCTCTCCTCCAACCTTTCCTCCCCAGACTCAACTTCAGGCCCTGAGATGCCAGCTGGGGAGCCAAGAAGAAGGCTCCTCTCTCTCCTCCCAGCCATGGCTTGCCTTCCCCGAGCAGGAGAGCCCCAGAGCTGCCCCGCTCCACCCGCCGGCTCACAAGCCACAGCCTGCTCCAGCATTCTCCATCACGTGTCAGCAGCAGGCTTCCGTTACCAGCACTAGGCTTTTCTCGGCTTGGAATCGTGAGCTCTTGTCAGCACCTTTTCTGGGAAGCTTCTTTAAGCTACTCACCAGCTGAGAGAGAAAGGGTGTGGGTTCCAGGGGTACTGGGTGCTTTGCTTTATTGCAATAACTGTTTCCTGCCCTCCAACTGTGTGCAAAATGTGGTTCTAACCATCAGTTTCCTCCCTCAAGTAGCTCCAAGGAGGAGAATGATGAAATTGGACCACTAGGTCCAAAGGGAAGATGAAATGAAGTCTAAACATAGAGCTAGTCATTCATTCATTCGTTCATTTTTCAACATTCCTACTATGTGCCAGACCATTGTCTATGTAATGAGGTGTCATAACCATGAATGAACTTGATTTTTATTTTCACAGGGAAAGCCTACTGTAATGTAACATAATAATCAGAGCCATAAGATAAAGAGGGGATTGGGGTTTTTTTTGTTGTTTTCAGCAGACTGTTCTTTTGGGAAGCCCAGTGTTAGTGAGAAGTCGCTGTCAAAAATCTTGGTAAGTCATGGGGGTGCAGTGGGAGGGAGGTCCTCCTAAAATGATCAAGAAAAAAAAACGTGCTTAAGTTTAAACTTAAGAGAATAAGTCCGTTTATCTAAAGGACCTGTTGTTTGTTGGACACTTTGGTTATTTGGAAGCTCGGGGCTAAATAGTTCCTTCTAATGGAAATAATAGAAAGGATGGAGGGAAGGAAGACAGAACAGAAAAGTAGAACGGAGCCAGGTCATTTTTCTGTGGCCCATGGACTTATTACATAAATTCACAGTTTTAACAATTACTGAAAATTTGGCTGATGACTGGAATCACCTTGGGAGCAAAGCCAGGACTAGGGGGAGCAGAGTGAGGCACCTAAGGTGAAATATTTAAGGAAGCACTCACCCCTGGGATCCAGAGAGCCCGGAATTGGTGCTAGACAGTGGGTGCCTCCTTAAATTCTGCACTGGAGGCAGCTCCCCTGCCTTACCCTAGTTCCTACCCTGGGGAGTTTGAAAAATACTGATTCCTGGGCCACACCCCAGAGGCTCTAGTTTAATTGGCCTTTTGATGGGCTGGGGCATTGAGATATTTTAAAGCTCCCCAAGTGATTGTACTGTGCAGCCAGTTTTGAGAAGCACTGATGCATCAGGGTCTCCCCAAGCAGGGCACACTAGTACAGGCAGAACTGTTCATTATTGACTGTCAAAGGCTTGGAGCAGCAGTGGTGGATTCTTTTCACACACTTGGCTTTCTCCTGGGTGGCTCTGCAAGATTTCAGATTTTCGTCTTCCAATGATGCAACCCTGCTCTTAATCAGAGTGGCCACTAGGAGGACTTCCACACACCTAATTCTGACGACAGCCCTGCTAGGTAGATATTACGGTCTTCACTTTATGAAGAAGAAGCCAAGACCCGGAGAGATTTAAATCCCTTGTCTAGGTACTTCACAGAAAAGAAATAGGCTGCTGTATTCAACCCTAAATTTGTCTTTTTTCAAAGCACGTGCTCTTAACCTCCCACTAAGCTACACAGACTCTCCTGGTCGGATGGCCACCTGTGATCAATGGTAATGGAACACTGGCTCGAATTTGTGATCTGTGAGTAACTTTACTTACCAAAGGTCTCTTGCCCTTGATCTAGGAGAAAATCAAGCCACGTTATGCCTTTTAACCTTCAGTCACCAGAGTTAGCAGGTGTGCAGTTCTAAGCCTACATCTGATTAAGGTTAGATTTCACATTTGCTTCTGGCTCCAGGAAGGGTCTCGTGTTACCATGCCCAGACCTCTGAATGATGGCAAGTGAGGAAGCTGGGATGTGAGGTCCACTCTGATTCTCCACCTTCTCCAGAGCCCTCAGTCAATGGTGATGATGGCTGCCATACAAGGATGCCGAGGTGACATGAGTCCTTGGAATGACAGGCCCCATCAGCTTGAAGATGCTTCATAATCACAGAACATGCTCAGAAGTTTCCCTGAAAGGCACAGAGGATTAAGGGCTGGAGCAAAGGTAGGCTCGGTGCGAGTGTCTTTCAAAAGCCAAAACCATAACCAAGAAAATGCTGTGACCCAAGGCCAACTTGAGTTGAAAGTGGAGTGGCCTGATGTTGGAATAATCAAGATTTGCATTCTCCATGGGTCCAGCTTTTAGCTATAGAAATATCCCTTCTTTGTATTTCTGCTAATAGCCTCACTCCTGTGCTCATGACCTTTACTGGCTTCTGCCACCAAGTAAGCCAAGTTCAAGTTCTTCACTTACCAGCTACAGGGACTTGGACAAGATTCTCAACCTCCTGTGACCACAGTTTCTTCATTTATAGTACAGAGAAATAATGATAGTAGCTACTACTTGTGGTGGATTGATTACAATGTGATTTTGCAGCAGCTTTCATCAAGAAATAGAGCCGATTTCCCCATTCCTAGAATCTGGGCTGGCCAAATAGAATAGTGACTGTGTACTAATTCCAAACAAATTCCAAAGAGGCTTTTCATGTTTCTGATCTCTATCTCAGAATCCTGACAAAGGCATGTGAACAAGCCCAAGCTAGCCTACGGAAAGGATGTGAAAGCGTTCAACGGAGGCTTCCCAGCTTATGCCATCTTAGACCAGCCAGGCCCATCAGCAGAGTACAGACATATGAGTGAGCCTGAAATTAGCCAAGCTTGGCCCAGATCTGCAGACTCTCTAGACTCATGATAAATAATAAATGATTGTTATATTAAGCTAATAAATTGTGGAATTGTTTGTTAGATGGTGATAGCTAGCTGATACATTATTTTATAGAGTTTTTATGATTATCAAATGACATCACATATGTAAAATGCTTAACACAGTGCTTGGAACAACACAGGTGCTTTATTAATACCAATTAGTATTAGTATTTTACTAATAGTAGTATTACAGTACCGTATGTGGATTTAAGCCAGACTGGGCTACTCTCCACACATACTTTGCACTTCTTACATCTTAGACTTGATTAGACCCTTCCTCCTACCTGGAATTTTCTTCACAACATGTGCACTTCCTAAATCATCTCTGACCTTGAAGCCTTAGCTGAAATGCTACCAGCTCCAAAAAACTACCAATGATGCCCATCATGACATCGTTGAAAAATCATGATTCCATCTCTCATTTTTCTGTGTATCCATACCATAGCATTTGGTGGACTTATTGTAAGATTATACTTGTCTTGTTTTGGAGCTAATTACGCCTGCTGCTCCTGCATGACTTTAGGCTTTCTGAAACCTAGGATATGTTCATCTCTGCTCTTCCCCAGTGGTCTCATCATGGTGCCTAAATCAGGAATGGCAAAAACTGAAAATTAAATTTGGGGGTGCAGGTCATCCCTAATCAGTTGGTGGTCTTCTCAGAGTGCTAAGTTGAAGAGGACTGTGGGGCTGTGTCCAGCTCAATTAGCAACATCTTTCATGGGCACAAATGAGAAAGGGCAGCATCAGAGCAGGCCCTCAAACGTTTGCTAATTACATTCAGTTTTAGAACTGCATCTCTGAAACAAACAAAAAGAATATATGATGCTGCATTTCTCCCACATGTCTATTGTCATTTCATCTTATCCTCAGGACAGCCTTGAATGGATTACTCACCACTTCACAGAAAGGTTAAATGGCTTGGCTGAAATCACACGGCTAATAAGAGGCAGAACCCAAACTTGAATGTAGCTCGCCTCCCTCTAAAACTCAAGGCTGCTTTTATTATGGGATATGAATTGTCCTAATTGACATCATAGCCCTGAGTTTGTATTTTCATGCACCATGGAAATTCACTAAAATTATGTAAATTGGAGTATTTATTTAAAACATAGGACAGTACAATATAGCCAAAAGCACACATGCACATGGGCAGGCATACACATAACAGAGAGACATAAAATCAAAGAGCTTGCTTTCAGTTCTCTCCTACTATAATTCTCAATGAGGGCAAGGGGACATGGCCATCAGTATAGCTGTAATTGCATCATAAGTTCATAATTTAATGACTGACTTCATAGAAAATGAAGACAGTGCTTCCAATATAGTAGTCTTGGCTGGGGAATAAAGGTGTTCTGATAAATCCAATGTTCTGGTTAATAAAAAGGGTCTACATGGAATACTACACAGTAGTGAGGAACAATAACTAGATGGACATAGAACAATGTTGACAGGGCCGCAAAACAGTAGGATTCATGAGAAAAATAGGAAGGAGAGCAAAATGTTCAATACAATCCACTTCATATACATTAAACACACACACACAGAACCACATTGCAGACTTTACACATCACCCGTACCCTTACATGCAAAGGGGGAGTGGAAATGAGAATCATTAAAAAAAGGAAATAAAGTTAGCAAGGACTTCACTCAAGCAGTGATAATAATTGGCTAAAAACTGAAAAATATGAGTAACAGAATTTGACGGTAGAGGTCCAAATTTTTTAAATTAAAACCAAATGAAGTCTCTGTATAAATAGAAAATGGATTCAAACTATACAAATACCTCAAATGGTGCTTTATTGTTGCAAATTGTTTTCTCTGCCTCCCATTGCATCAATACACGTGGACCACTTTCTGTGGTCAAGTTGTTGGGAGTCTGCACTCCAATACAATTGTACAGTAATGTACAATCTCAAGGAACTTAGGAACTGCTAATACTTTTTAAACATCTATTAAATTCTAAGTTCTACCCAAGGTGTGTAACATATATTGTAATTAATTCTCATAACATGATAGCAGTGATCATCTACTTTTTAAAGATAAGGAATCCAAGGCTGACAGAGGTCAAGGATTTTACCCAAAGACACAGCTCAGAAGTAGCAGAGCTGGATTTCAGACTTGCATCCCTTTATCCACAAACCCCAAGTTCTCTCCGTGGAGTCACACTGTGTACAATCTCGTACTGGGGCAAAGTAGGGGTGGAGATCACAAATATATACTCCTATGTATAACTGAATCGCTTTTCTATAGACCTGAAACTAACATTGTAAATCAACTACACTTTAATAAAAAACAAGATTAAAAAATAATAATACAAATAAATAAATAAAATATATCCTCCTGTTCTTAGAGTATCTCGGTGTAATCATTATAAACACTGTATGGACTGTAAGCTCTTTGAGGGTGCACACCGGTCCATATTTATCCCCACACTGCCAGCTCTCCGCACGATGCATGATTTCACATTCTTGTCAAATGAAAAAAGTAACTAGTAATGCTAAGAATAGAAGAGCGCATTGCTGGCTGAGCTCTCTGGTTAATAACTTCCCAAATAAGGCAAATGTTATTGTATTTATCCTTTTATAAATAGACTAGGCAGTTGCACAGACAACCACAGGTATTGACACTTCACTGGTTTCTCATGATACAATAAACCATGCACCAGCACGTGCCAGAGAAGATTCTTACCCACTGTCCAGAGCTGGAGATTACCTGGGTTCCTCGACCTAAACAGAAGGATTTGAATCCAGTTACTCCACCCAGCTTCTGAATCACCACCATCATCACCCCAATAGCATTATTACCATCACTACTGCCATGTTCATCAAGTGTATTCAATGTGCCAAACCCTGAGCTAAACAGTTTACATGCATATTCTTATTTAATGATCCTATGAATTAATCCTATTATCTATCGTATTTTACAGACAAACAAAGGAAGACTCAGAGAAGTTACATTCCTGGCCCAAGATCACATAGGTAGTAAACAATAGAATCATATATTAGTCAGGTTAGGTTAGAACGTGCTGAAGTAACAAATGTCTCCCAAGTCTCCATGGCTTAATTTTTGCAAAGTTTGCTACCAGTCTGAGAATCTTAAGGCCACCCATCCTCCATGCAGTGACTTGGAGATCCAGCAGCTCCACCACGTCAACAAGAGGCAGGCATACTTGCAGACTCAAGGAAAAAGAATGATGGGCACTCATACAGAGGCTTCTCATCTGGAAGGGACTCACATTATTCATATTTCTGTGGCCCAGACTAGTAAGGTGGCCCTGTCTAACTTTAGGGAGGCTCAGAAGTGTTGTCTCCAGTATACCAGGAAGGAAATGAGAAGAACAGATAAGTGAGCACTAGGTATATACACCACACGTGGGGACTCCAAAGGCCTCTTGGTCCCTGGAGAGACCCACATCCACCATGAATGTTAGATCTGTCTTCCTGAACACTTCCACAGGAGCTGGGGAGTGTTACCACGTGCTTTGCCTGAACCTTGTGCTCAGACCCTGACAAGCCCCCTTGCATGCATTATTGTCTAACCCTCACAATAACATCACAAGACAGGCACTAGTGTCCCCATTTTATAGATGAGGAAACAGGATCAGAGAGGTAAGGGGACTTTCCTAAGCAAAAGCTGACACCCAAAGCAATGATTTTCTACCCCCAAAACCAAACTCCAACAAGATCACAAAATAATCACACATGCACTCATTTGTTGCTTTGCAAAACGCTTTCAAATGTGTCTGGAGGGTGCATTCATGACGGTCCTATGAGGTTGGCAGGAATACCCCCATTTCACAGGTGAGGATGCTAGAGCTCAGTAAGGTTAAGTACATCACCCAAGAGTTCCAGGACTTGGAGGAAAAAAGGTAGGCCCCTCAATCTTGTCCCAGCAGCTCAGTCCCTGGGGGGAGAGAAGGCAAGAGAAATTCCAAACCTAACAGAGTTCATGCTCTTAAACACTTATAAAAGCTTTAAGATCCAGACAAAATCCAGACCTAAGTGCAAAGGTTACTGGAGCTGGGGTTTTATTGCCAGATGTAAATCCATCTTCTCTAAGACCTGCTCCAGGTCCCTTGTGCCTCACTTGAAATATTTCATGTGTGCTGAATGGATTTGTTGGCTCCCTGTTGCCTTTGTAAATTATGAAGTCCAAATTTCTTAGGGCCTGGATCCAGCAGAGGTAGCTCTAACTGCCGCCCTCCGAGCCCTGAATGCAGGACAGCTTTGCTTCACTCCTGGGCATTGCCCTGATTTACTCTTTGATCCACCATTTTGGATTGGGGAGGACCGTGCCGCTTGGCTCATAACTGGCGCCCCCTCGAGCCTCAGTGCCCAGGTTTGGGCCATCACCCCGTCATTCTGTGGCCACAGCTGATTGGTCCAGCCACAACGATACTAGGCCAAAAATGGACCAGTCAGATTCTCTCTTTCAGGAATATGATACTTATTAAAAGGGACATAGCTATTGGATGCCAAGATGGCTTAATGGCAGCCTCCTGGAGAGAATGTCCTTGAGCCTCTCACTGAGGTCTCTGGATGTGGTTCCCTAAGGACAGATTTCTAACTCTTCCGTTCACCTTACTGTCCTTTTATCTTTTTGTTCTTTTTTTTTTTTTGCATCTCCAAAGAATAGCTTATTGAAATTCTCTTGTATTCACTCCTTATTCTCCTGATGTGCGTATTTAAACCCAGCTTCAAAAGTACTTCATTTTTATTTATTTATTTTGGTATATATAGATTTCTTTTTTTAATTGAAGTACAGTTACAGTGTGTCAATTTCTGGTGTACAGCACTATGTCCCAGTCATGCATATACATACATATATTCGTTTTCATATTGTTTTTACCTTTTTATTCTTAAACTGAGCTGGGGTCCCTCTTTTGCAGCAACCAAAAGAATCCTGTCTAATACCTGTGTTAAGCACCCACTCTCAAGACAGAGGCACGTCATCATGAGCCTTCCCACTGCCCGTGACCTACTTTTTCTGTATTTCTCCCCCAACTCAGCAGTTTCACCCACTTTCTTCTGGAGCCCCTGCAGAATGGTGTCGCTTGGAAGGTAGGAAAGCTAGAAGGGTTAGAGTTCCAGAAGATGCTACATCTCATCAGCTTTGTTATTTATGACCCTGCTGGATTCCAGAGCAGCTAATCAGAGACTCAGGACTCAGCCTTCTCAGTCTGCCCCCATCACCTTCTCTGGCCCCGTCCCACACATGCCCCACCACTTACCCCTTAGGATCCCCAGTATCTCACTTCATGGCCCTGCATATGCTACTTCCTCTCTTACCCAGGATGCCCCCTCCTCCTTCTCTGAGTGGAAACCCAGCTTGTCTGTCGCAGCCGGATCATTTCCTGATCTCCTGTACGCAGCTATAAGGCACAATTAGTTAACATTAGTCACTCCCATTGCCCTTTATGCTTATTCTCCCTCATTACACTTAACGTGTTATGGTATTATTATCTGATATATTTCATCTCTGTGTCCCCATCGGACTAGTTGCTATTTAAAGACTTCTTCTTTCCTGGTATTAATGCCACCAAATTAGCTATTATGCGCATCTGTACTTAGGGAACTTCTGGGTTGATTTCCATGTTTGTTTGTGCGTCTGTTTGTTTGTTTTTCCATCCAAGAGATGCAGCCTCATAAAGTAAAAGTCTGCAAAGATCCAGTTCTTAAATGTTGAAGTAGAATGTATCAGAAATGCTGCCCCATGAGTGTGCCTGGCCCTGCACATAACTAAAGGGGAAGGTGTACAGAGTAGGGTGAGAGAGAGAGTGGGAGACAGGGAGCCTTGTAAAGGGAAGGCTAACAAAGAAGAAAGAAGGCCAGTCTCAGCTGATTCTCCTTGGGCTGTTAGCCAGCTTCTGTGCAACCCAGACCCTTTTAGGACATGGTCCTCCATCAAGAGGGCTCATTCAAATGTCCCCTGGACTTTAAAAGAAAAAAATACTGATCTCCATACTGAGGAATTCTACGCAGGTTTCAAAAGGACGACTATTTATGTGCATGTTGGGAAGATGTACGAGTAGGTGTTTAAGGGAATGGGATGATACCCATTGTGTGTAAAGTAGCGAACATTTCTGAGCGGTTACGTTGTACCAGGGCCAGTTCTACATGCTTAACATAATAATGGGCTAAGTCATCGGAAGAAACTGTGCGGTAAGCTTGTTATCTTCATTTTCCTGATGGGGAAATTGAAAAACAGGAATTAAGAAACTTATTCAAGACAATCATGCTTAGAAAGTGTTGGAGCCTTTCTAGAGGCAGCCTGCATATCACTCAATACTATTTATATACATACGCCCTGCTATATAGGTTGCCTACATCCAGACCTTCAACCTCAAGGCTACACTGTCATTAATTATGTGTGTGTGTATGTGTATGTGTGTGTGTGTGTGTTTGTGTGTGTGTGTGTGTGTAAATGAGATAGAGATGGAGAGATTGTATATATGGCTTATACTTATATGGCTTGTATTAACATAGAAAATTTCTGGAAATCAGCCAAGAAACTGTTAGGAGTCCATGCCCCTGGAGAGTGGGGATGAAATAATCAAATGACTTAGTTGTCTCTTGGTACCCCCACTACACTGGCTCAGGAATTCATTCAGCTGTAAGTAATAGAAAACCCAATTAACAGAGACAGACAAAATCAGTTTATTTGTCTGACATAACTAGAAGTCCAAGATGTAGTGTTTTATTGGCTCCCTGATAACAGGGCTACTTTTGTGCAATTATCTTGGCCTTATGCTCGAGGTAACTCTCCTTCCTTGCTTTACTTTGCCCTCCATAGCGTTTATCTTCATCTAGCACCTCTACATTTTACCTGGGTAGCTTGTTTATCGCCCTTTTCCTGCTCCAGAAGGTCAGCTTTATGAGGATGGAGTCTTGCTTTTGTTCTCAGCCACACCCCAGCACCTCAGAGTCCTACCTGGTACAGAGTAAATGCTCAATAAATATTTGTTGAACTAGTGAATGAATGAATATTGCTGCTTCAGTCATCACGTCCGCGTTCAAGACTCAGTAGGGAGGGCAGGTGCCACCACAGCTTCTGTCCTCTTTTATCATGGAAATAAGTGCTGTCCCAAAATCCTCCACGCACACTTCCTCTGCACCTTATTGGCCAAAATTGGTTCACATAGCATCCTCCTCTCCCCCGTCAAAAGATTCAAGACAGCCAGGAGCAAGTGCTTACAACTGCACATGGCTACACCAGCCAATATCAGCATGTGCTTAGGCAGGAAGAAGCAGGGATCGGGTGTCAGTTTGGCTTTTTACTGTGTGCATATTCCACTTTTATTTTATATTTTTCTTGAATACAGATGTCCAAGCCACAGAATCTCAGAGGGTGAGGCTGGGCATGTGTGCTTTTTGAAGACGCTGAAAAGATTTTGATGCACCATCACAATAAAAAAGAACTTTCCAGAGAGTCTGTCCTTTTAGGTGGCAGAAGGGTTTTTAAGTCCTGGAAAAGATGTGAGCCCAAGGGACCTTTGTAGCTCATGGAGCTCAGGCTTTCCATTTAGCAGATGAGTCAACTGAGACTCCCAGAGGGAAAGAGACTTGTCCAAAACCTCCCAGGCAATCAGTAGCAGGACCAGAGCTAGATTCCAACATTGCCTCTCACACCAGCGCTTTGCTCCCTTAAGATCTTGGCCACCTTCTCCATCAAGTGTTTACAGCCAGGAGCAGGACACTCCCATCACGCATATTTAACTTTTACAGAGAAACAACCAAGTATCAATTTTCCCTTTCTCTGCTAACGGCATAATCTAGAGTAATAAATTTGTCCCCAAGCAAAAAGATGCCCTTAATCCCCACACTGCTTTTCCATATCCCTGTGGTGTTTATAATGTAAAAGGAGTTTTAGTGGTTAATATCCACTCTGAGGCTTCCTCTTTATATATGTATAAATTTACATTCCGTAATTATAGTTGCAGGTTTCCCCTCTGCTCTGCCCCTGCCCTTGAGTTGGAGAGTGACACCGGAAATGGTTTATTTCTCCGGTCTACACTGACAGTCTAATCCCACCCGTGTATTTCATGCTGTCTCCGTCAGGTCCATTTTCTCCAAGCCACAAGGTAGATACTGTCCCAAAGTCCCCATCTCCGCAGACTCAAAGCAGCGTGTGCCTGGAGCAAAGGTAGGCACCCCCTCTGCAAGGTGACAGCTTTGGGGCAGAGGGTTTCAGAAATGCAGGCGAGGAGACCCAAGGTCCTGTTGGTGGATGTATTATTGCTGATTGAATGCCCCATACTCAGTGTCATGCCTGTGTGGTTGCTATGAACATGGCAAACTTTTCTGAGTTCTTGATGAAAGCAAACCTGAACAACCAGAAAGCAGAGGTATGTGTGGCTTGAAAACTGCCAGGGGAAATCTGATAGCAAAACCAAAATGAGAGAGCGAGGTGCCACCTTCCCACAGGTGGGGAACGCTGCAGAGCTACCCCCCAAAGCCTGTCTAGAACCCCAAGGTCAGACTCCATGCTTTCTTGCAAAAGGTGCTGGATCCCATAAGAGGACCAAGCAGCAATTCAGAGACCCAGTGGGTCCGGGATTGCCTCAAACGCTGATCAGTATGTGGCCTGAGCCAGCAGCTTAGTCCCTCTGAACCCCGGTTGCTCACTTGTGAGAAGAGGGTAAGAACACCTCCCCCAGTGAACCCCCAGGATAACGAGGAGACTGGAAGAGAGCAAGTTCTGAGCCTGTAAGACCTGCAGCAGGTCATGTGGGGAGACTTGAAGCAACAGAGTCACGGATGCCCTAAAACTCCAGCTCAGCAATGCTCCCTCCCCCATGCTCGTCAGCCAGTATTTATGAGATGTATTTTCCTAGTCATTTAGACGTTATATGTGGCCCTGGTCATCAGTTGAAGGCAAATGTAAAAAATATCAGCTGAGACTCCAAGGTGTTGGTGTCAACGAGACCAAAATGGCTACTGAGCTGCTCCATTTGTTTATTTTTTTTTTATTTCTATGCAGCTATTTGGGATTGCATAAACTTAAAAAGGGAGGGGAAGGCAACCACAGGCTCTAAAAAAGCATAGCAGCTCAGATCAACCGTGTATTAGGTGAGGTGGGTATTTCTCGAAACGGCATCATCTTAAGAATTAAGCATTTGATTGGAAATATGTTATTTTCCCCAGCCTGCAAAGCCTGCAGCTTGAGCTCAAGCCCCAGATTTTCAGTACTAGCTCTACTATCCTGAGCAAGTCATGCTCTCTGAAGTTCCAACTTCTGTAAAACAAATGATAGCTCATTTCAGGTAGACGTTAGAGCTAAACTGTAAACTCCACGGGGCCAGAGAGTTTAACTGTCTCGCTGACCACTAAATCCACAGCCCCTAAGTCAGTGCTCTTAAATAAATATCAAGCACTCAGTGAATGCTTGGTGAAGGAGTGAATGGAGGGTAACATGAAACATGCATAACTTCGTGCCTAGAGTCTGTTGAACATTCAATAAATATTAGGCCACTCTCCCAAATTATGATGGTGCTAGGTAAGTGATTTCAGGATGATGTGAGATTATTTAACTCATTAGAATGTAGCCAGCATGAGGGCAGGAACCTGTTTCTTCAGGGCTGAATTCTCACCTCCTGGAACCATGCCCAGCATTCAGTAGACACTCAATAAATGTTTGTTGAATGAATGATATGGGTTCTTCCCAGAAAGGCTGGGTGCACCTGAGATTTTTCTTAGATTCTCACTAGCCCTCGTCTGGTGTGTACACAAAATATATTCAAGCATTCGTAGGATGTTAGGACTGTAATTCTCAGGGGCTCCAGGCTGCTTAGAGCCGCCACGATCAGTCAATAGCAAATAAGCAGAGGCCATACAATAGTTTCAACCCCAAAGTAACAGAAACATCTTCTGTTGCCCCTGAAACTCTTCCTGAATTTCAACAGAAAATTGTGCAAGAAAAATACTGTGAAATTTCACAACCTTTGTCACTGTGAAAAATGTCATGGAAAAAGATTTTTCTTATAAAACAGCAACTTATTAAAGTCATCAGTGCTGGAAAGCTCCAAGATAAATGAAGAAAACAAGAGGCACAGATCCAACAGTTCTGGTTTTATGAATAGACTCTCCCACCACCCCACTCATTTGTAAGATTCTCATAAGATCTTTTTTTTACAGCAGGTAATGAATCATCTTCATGATATCTTTAAATGGATGATCAATACTATATTTTCCCATAAAATGTTTGGTTTGAAATCCAATTTTAAGTGCATTAGAGTTTTTGTGCACCAAATGGGTGAATGCCATAATAAATTGTCATCAAATATGAAAGAAATATAGCAGAGATTAATTGCCATATTTATTTATGAGTCTATAAAATACCTTGTGAAAGTCCTGGCACATTTTTGGGATACCAATTTGAACCTTCAGGAAAGTTAAAAGCATTAAAAGAGACTGCAAGGAGATTTATTATCAGAATGTTTTTAATTGCAGACCCAGGCAGACATGCGGGTATTAGGATGGCTGTGCCCTTAATGGGCATGTCTCATGTGTTTCTCTTTTTTTTTCTCCCCCTTTAAAAATGATATACTTCCCATATTTTTATTGATTTGTGAAGATCTGTCGTAATTTACTGGGGCCAGCACGTGACATCACAAATGGTCCCAGCTTCCCTAAAGTAGCGGGCCCCAGGTGGCACAAAAAAGAAGGCTCCTGGCCAGTTCTAATGCTCAGCTTTAAACGTAGGAGAAACCCCAGTGAAAGAGAACACTGGGGGAATGCCACTAATCAGACAAAACGTATATGGCTTGGAGGTCCTCAGATTTTCACTGAAGCCTTAAAGTCTACGATAGTGAAATCCTTTAGGGAGAAGGATGACAAAATCTTATTCTTAAAAGTTGCTTGTTAGCAGTGGTCCAGTTAGAGAGCTGTACCCAAAAAATACACAGCCCCTAGCTGGAGGCAGAGCCAGCACCAAATCAGCTCCATTTCCGTTTGTCTAGGCCGTAACTCTGTCCCCTAATTATACACTCAAACTGCTCCTAGGCTGTGTTGCAAAGAGGAGAAAGGCCATTGTATTTTATCCAGGCAAGGCCTTCTATGTTGTCTCTTTCAGGTCTTTCTTTTTCACATGCATTTCTTTCCCAAAGACTTTGGCTTCAAAAACTGTTCCCTGGTTTTCAAATCCATACATCTGTTGTTGACTTTCAATTTTAATTCCTTGAGATGCCTTGTGCTTATCATTAGAAAGATGTCACCATCCAGAGGATAAAAATAATCAAGAATTTCTATACATAAAATCTGCTTTGTGAGAAGTTAATGCACCAATTCTCCCCACCAATCTACTGATGCAAAAACAAAGATGTGTGTGTGTGTGTATATATATATACACACATAGATATACATACATCCTCCTGAAAATAGTCACTAACTAAATGCCATTAATGGTTTTTCAGACCAGCATAGAAATATAGACATAATCTTGGCTTGATTTTTTTAGAGGCATTTTTGTTGTTGCTGGCTTTGTTTTGTTTTTTTAATGTTCTTACCGGTCACAGCTGGGTCTGTTTGCTGTTTTCTATTTTAATTAGCGACCAACATTGAATTTCTGAAACTCTCAAATGATTACATAAGCTCTTTCATAATCCAAGATGATACAAAAGCATGTAATAGAGACCCTGAACTTGTGTGCTTGCCATGGCATCTCTTTTGATAATTTCTCTGCTAAATTACAGTGTGTTATCCCAGGGCACTAAATGAGAATGCTCTCGGTCCAGCTGGAGTTAGCAATATCTCATGGCTGTATCTGGCTTTATATATATTTGAAATACGGTCCTGTGGCAAGACCCAAAGTCAGGAGGTCTGGATTCTGGTTCTTCCTCTGTCATCTACTGGGTTATATGATCTTGGATTTTCTTCCCACCTCTCCAGTCTCCTTATCCTGAGCCTCAAATAAGATAAAGCAGGGGTGTTTAGGATAGCTCCCAAGCATGCTATAAATGCAAAAGAATGTTATTATTAACAAGCTATAATATTTAACTCTAAGCTTAGGTTTGTATCAGGCCTGCTGCACCAGGATCTCAGCATTGTCTCATTTTTTACTTTATCCAGAAGTTCATCCTCTCTTTCTATTTGCCACCATCCTGACAAGCAACATCAGCACCCTCATCTGGGAATTACTGCCTTTTTATTTTCCCCTCCTGATGCCAGAGTTGCTGCTGACAATACGTATTCAGGCAAGGCAGGGGCTCGCTGTGTTTCACAATCAGATGCCATGCACACTACTTCCGTCAAAACAATTAGTGTTCATTTCGGTTTCACTCGGGGAGACCTGCGGTGACTGATCAGTATAAATTATAGATGCCTCTGTCCAGATGCACTTGTTCATTCATGCATAGATTTGAGGAAATTTCATTCTTCTTAGTTCAAAAACAGTCACTGAAAAAAAATCATACTTAAAAAAATACAATTTAGCACATTTTCATTTGTGTTATTATACCCATATATTCACACATTCTATTTATGATTTGAGGCATTGGAAGTTGATTTGGGGCATTTTGGAAGTTGTCACTCCCTCCCTGTAAAATCTGCTATCTTTATAAATCATTTAGAAATGATAGCTATTTAACCCAAAATAATGCAGTATGATTTGTTTTCTTTTCTTTTCTTTTTTCTTTTTTTCTTTCTTCCTTCCTTCCTTCCTTCCTTTCTTGCTTTTTTTTTTCTGGTAGTACTTGCATTCAATTCAAGTTCATTGTTAAAGACATATCCTTTACTCTGCCTGCTCAGGTCCCTCAGTGCATTTCAAGCAAAGCAATGTGGCACTCTCCCCACTCCAAATAGGCCTTTGGCTGTTTACTTTGTTTCATATTTGTTTTAATGAGCAGCTAGAGGAATTATCAAGACATGTGGCATAATACAACAAAAGAATCTGTATCATTTATATAAAATACTTTAGGTGGAATGACACCCTTAAATATAACTGGGAGGGTCTGTATTTAATAGGTTTATTTACTTGCTTCAATGAAATTCAATGTGTACACGTAGACAGTTGGGTATTTTCCCCCAAAACTAAATTAATCAGTGCTGAACAAAGCAATCAAAAGCCAGCACTATAGAGAAGCTCAGAGCACTTGGCTGTGGAAGTGAGTGCCTGTCGACAGTCAGGAGGATGAGAGCAAATTCCATGGCAGCATCCCTGAATCACTTTCCAGGAAAGACTTCTTCTCACTGGAGCTTTCTGCCAGACAGAGGCTGATACTGGTTAAGCCTGCTGGTTTGGTTTTGTAATGAGGGTCCCAAAATAAAGGGAAAAGGCACACCTCATAAGAACAACTTTAAGGGAACCCTACTAAACACTCAAAGTTGTGACAATCAAATTTGTCAGTGGCCCTGTGGGTGCAGACTCTCCCCAAGGAAAAAAATGTTAAATTAAGATCTCTCATGTCTGGAAACAACAGCCTTCCTTCCCCAAATGTTCTGATAACTTATAGCAACTTTGAACACAACAGAAAGATTCCTTAACATAAACCCTGTTCTTTTGTTTGTTTTCTTTTCTGCAGATGAAGAAAAACATTGAGGTATTTTTACAGTCCTGCCTTCCAATTCACTTTACCACTGCTCTTCCACCTCTTCCTTTTCCTTTTGAAAAATCTTGTTGCTTTCCTCTAACCCTAGAGAGCAGAGACAAGAGGTAGGCCTGGAGGCCCTGCACACAGCATTGATACCGCAGAGGTCTTATAAATCAGCTGAAAATCAATAAATTCTTTATGGTAGTTTCTCCTTTGCAATCAGATCGCCAGGGGACAGAACTAATGCTTTTTCCTCACCACCCTCCCTATTTTTCTGTCATAAAAAAGAAAAAAAAAATCTGCTTAGGAACAAACGGGCAATCAAAGTTGCTGAGTAAGTATTTCAACTATCTAATTTTATTACTTTACAATTGACATACCTTCCCTCTGGAAATGTTTGCAATTAATTAATTAGCAGTAATCTTCCCCAAGGGACTAATTTAATGAATTCTCTCCAATTCTTACTTAAAAAAAAATAGCTTAGATGTATCCAAGCTGCAAATGTGTAGATGGCTCCAAAGTGCATTTTGAAAAATCAAGGGCTCTTATCTATTACGGTGAATTTTTGTCACTAAATCCATCTGGCGATAACTATAATTCTTCTAACTAGGAGTTTGCCCGGGTTGAACGCAAGGTTTCTCCAAGGTAACGACACCCAGCAGCAGCCAGGAAATCTGGCTCGGTTTGCTCGTATTTAGAATGGAGCTTGTCCTCCTGTTAATAATCTCTTAGGCGGAGAAGTCTGCGGTTTGCGGCTTATTCAAGCTCTGTGCTCGTTCTGCAGAATCCGTAAAGAAAGAAAGAAAGAAAGAAAAAAGCCAGTGTCGTTCTAAAGAGGTCGCGGGCTCCTGGGCCTACTAGTCTCCTCTGAAAGGCGCCAGAGGAAAGCTCTCCGCCAGGTATCGCGTGCCAGGCCCCAGATCTTGCCGGTCCCTGGGCTTCCGCCTTGCCTCGCCAGAACCCAGGGCAGAGATCCAGGTTGCTCTTAACTTCTGGGCCACACGTTCATCAGTTTCAACTAGAAGATAAAACTGGGCCCTTGACCTAACCCCCCTGATTCCTCTGGAGAGGTGCAGTTGGGCCTGGGAGAACGTTTTTAAGCCCAGTAACCCCATAAGTGAAAGGCGAGGGATTCCGAGGTTTCTGGCCTGCAAACCCCCAAACCCGAGAGTTCCACTCGGATCCCGGCAGCATCCCCCAAAACCTAGCCCCACCAGACTGGCCTCCCCTTTACGCCCCCAGACCTCGCAGGTTGGAGGCTCTAAGCGGGTAGCTGCGGACATGAAGACTGAGCCTTCAGGAGTGCAGGATCTGGTGGCCGCTTGCCTGAGGGTCAGGCCTAGAGTGCTCAGCCTCCTCTCAGGCACCAACGAGCTCTTCCGCCCATCAGTGCCTCTTTGAGGGCCTCTGGGATGAAGGGGCGGTCTGGCCGCTGGGCCGGGCCGGCGGGGCGTCCCGGCGGAGCGCAGGGGAATGAGTTGTCCTCCCCGCGCACTGAACCGCGGCTCGCCAGCGCCACCCCCCAGCGGAGCGCAGCGGCTGCAGTTCGTCTCCAGCTCCTTCCTGCGGCTCTCCGCTCTCCCGTGGACACGCAGCGCGGTGCGTACAAGGCAGCCAAGTTTCACCTTCGGAGGAAATGCCCTGGGGTCTTAGCCCGCGGTCTGCAGATGCCAGGGGCGCGTTTCCAGGCCGACTCCGAGGGGATCTGAACCTTGACCTCGAGGGGGCGCTATTCGGCCTACTCGAGGGCCAGAAGGCGACAGAGAAGCCCCGGGGTCAAGGCCCTGGCAAAGGCCAGGGCATGGAGAGCCTGAATCGAGCTAGAGTTTTGGAGAGACTAGGGTGGAGAGCCAGCTCCCCGTGGACAAAGACGGCCGGATCACTGACATCCACTGACGCTGCCCAGCGCTGCCCTAAGGAGCGCGGGGCCTGTGGCGTGAACAAACTTTCCTGCAGCGGAAGGGCGGGGGAGCCCGGCTGGAGGCTTCTTCCGCGAGCCACTGCTCTCCTCCACCTGCCAGCGTTCAACCTCCGCCCAGCCTTCGCCCACCCCCATTCCGTCCCCTCCCCCGCGCGCCTCTGTTCATACAGACTCCTCATCTCTCTCCTCTCCCCTCCTCCTTCTCCCTCTAGCCTTTCTCCCCCACTTTTCTCCTGTTTTTTCCTCCTGTCTCTTCTTTTGTATTCTCTCCTCCCTCGCCGCCCGGCGCTTCTCTCCTCCTCCGGGCCGCAGGGGAGGAGGTAAGCGCGCCGCGCCTGGGGCCTGCGCGGCGCAGTGGGAGGCGTTTCTACTACTTCTCCCGGGTAATTTGGAGAGATTGTATGTGCGCGCGCGCGTGAGCTTAGGCGAAAAGGGGTAGGATCCTGCGCCAAGCAGAGAGGGTCAGGGTCTTTGACGTTCTCACCAGCTGCACAAACCTTCCGGAACAAGTGTGAGTGTGGCGAGAGTGCGCGCGCGCACACGGGCTGGCTGCGCTCGGCAGGCTTGGTGGCCCGGGGCCCCAGGGCCCGGGGGCTTGTCTGGCGGCCCGGGATTACCGTGACGTCACCTTGAGCCTCTGGCCACCTTGGACTGGGGCACCTCGGGAGCCGCACAGCCCCGCGCCGCGCCTCACCTTGCCTTGCCACCGCGCGCTTTTGGGAACCCGCAACCTCTCCCTTCCCCTGCCCATCCATGGGCCCTACTGTCTTCCGGACCACGCGGGCCGGAGGGGAGCCTTCTGGAGCGCAGGGCTCGGCAGCCAGGCTGCCTTCGGCTCTGCCTCCAGTCGCGCCAAGCGGGCGGAGGACCCGGCGCTGGGCACGGGCAGTCGTGTAAGGAACAGAGGCCGCGGACGGCTGGAGGCGCAGAACCGCGGGGCTGAGGCGGGAACTCGCAAGAGAACAGGGAGGCGGGTCAGGTATAGCCACCATGTCCTTCTCGCACTTCGGACACCCGTACGGCAGCGCTTCCCAGGTAAGAGCCTCCACCATGGAGGATGGGGGCCGACTGAGTGGAGGGGGTGGCCAGTGCACGAGCCTGCCCTTTAGCACCCTCCTCTCCCACGAGTCCCCGGGGAAGCCAGAGTGAGCAGACACCTGGGTAATGTGCCACGGACCCCTCTGACATCCCCAATCCCTGGCTGAGAACGTTCCACTCCCCCAGTGCAAGCTGAAAAATCGTGTGACCCGAAACTTGGGCACTCTGACCACGCGCTCACCGAGGTGGGTGGATTTCGGTAATCTTCCAAACAGGCCTTATTGTACAGATATCCGAGGTGCCCGGGAGAGTCTCAGAATTCCAGTCCAGAGGCTACCTGCCCATCTCACTCGTTTTCTGTGCTTGTTTACTTCTTGTCCTCTGTTCTTATCCTCCCCCTTCCTTGGGTAGATTCAAGCTCTCTGCTTCTGGTTCCTTCGATTTTCCAGACCAGGGTGGGTATTGTGCAGTGACAAGGGTTTCCTGGGGAAATTCTGGAGACATTCAGCCCTGTCTACAGTTTCTCTGCGGAGTGCAGAAGGCTAGTCCAACTTGACCACTGCCCTGCTTTGTGGTCTAGGATAAGTCTCTAGTCCTCATTTCCTTTACCCCTCATTCCCTATCTATAAAATAGGGAGCGGGAGTGAGACGTGGTCTCTAACGCTAGCTAACTTCTAGATCGGCCTTTTTAGATCCTGTGAGCCGGGAGAGAGGGTTTGCGAGGGAACTTGTGGAGTTTGGCTTCTGCAATCTGAGCTTTAGAACGTTCCCACGACCCGGACCCCCTAGAACTTTAGCAAAGGTTTATAAGTATCTATATAGGCAGTTCGGATAAATTGAGTCTTCGGATAATTCCCGTCTCAGTACTTAGAATGCTCGGCGCCCGGTGGCATTGAGTTTACATTGAATGAAGGAATGATCTGGCAGTTCCTCCACTGGCTCCAGCCAGTCCCAGGCGCCGGTCTCTGACCTCCAGTGCCCCGTATCTCGCCCCCGTAGTTTCTGGTGTCTGCAAGTTCCAGCGCCACTTGCTGCGAATCTGCCCCGCGCTCGGTCCCAGACGTGGCCTCAGGCTCCACCCCGGCGGCTGCACTCTGCTGCTCACCCTACGACAGTCGGCTGCTGAGCAGTGCGAGGCCTGAACTGGGCGCGGCCTTGGGCATCTATGGAGCTCCCTACTCGGCTGCTGCAGCTGCCCAGAGCTACCCAGGCTACCTGCCCTACAGCCCGGAGCCGCCAGCACTGTACGGGGCGCTGGTGAGTACACTGGAGCCTGGATCTGTGACCCGGAACCCATCCGGCCTAGGAGCAGGAGCGGCAGGGGCAAAATCCAGTGTGATATCTCCATCTAGGAAAACATAGGAAGGACGCACCACTCTGAGGAAAGGAAATGGTTAGGATTGTACATAAAGGATGCGGGTGGGGACCCACATCTTCACATTTTACAGTTTGCAGAACTCCGTACTGTTTAGAAAACATCTGTACCTCAGTCAGTGCTGTGCAAGTCATCGCCAGGCTCACTGCACAGATGAGGAAACTGAGGTGCAGAGGGACTCAAATAATCTTACCCAAAGTCATAGAGATAGAAAGAGCCAGGGAATAGTCTGGGGGAGGAAAGTAAAGGAAGTTCCCCCAGGTAATAGGAGGGGAGGTTGAGTGAGACAAGGAGTAACAGTAATAACAACTAATATTTACTGCTTATTCTGCACGAGGAATTCTGCCAAACATTGTTCTTCAATTACCTATAGGTCTTATTGTTATCCCCATTTTACCAAGGGGGAAACTGAGGCACAGAGTGGTTAAACTACTGTGCCCAGGATCACACAGCCAAGGCAAGCTGTGGTACTATAGTCTGAACCAGACTTGACTCCAGAGTTCACATTCTTAGCAACGCCGCCCCTCTCCTCCTCCCCAAATGTAGTCCTGAATCCATCCTTCCTCCTCAATCAGAATCCACAGTATGAATTTAAGGAGGCTGCAGGGAACTTTACACCCAGCCTGGCGCAACCAGGAGCATATTATCCCTATGAGCCGACGCTGGGGCAGTACCAGTATGACCGGTAAGGCATGGGGCATTGGTGACTGGCATTGCAAGTCCTTCCCCTTCCCCTTCCCCTGCCAAGGTGGGACCAATCCACAGAGCATGGGGAGCTGTGTGCTGGGAGGGGAGCAGATCCTCACTGCCAGGCCACAGACTGTCTCCTGTCTGCAGCCCCAGAGCCAGGTTCTCCCCCCAGGTACGGAGCAGTGGAGTTGAGCGGTGCTGGGCGCAGAAAAAATGCCACCCGTGAGACCACTAGCACTCTCAAAGCTTGGCTCAACGAGCATCGCAAGAACCCCTACCCCACCAAGGGCGAGAAGATCATGCTGGCCATCATCACCAAGATGACCCTCACTCAGGTGTCCACCTGGTTCGCCAATGCACGCCGGCGCCTCAAGAAGGAGAACAAGATGACTTGGGCACCCAAGAACAAAGGCGGGGAGGAGAGGAAGGTGGAGGGTGGAACAGAGGAATTGCTGGGCTGCCTAAACGGTGACACCAAAGGTATCAAACATTCACCTCCCCACCTGACATGGGTTTTCCAGCCATCAAGCAATTTGATTGGATTTTCACAACCACTCCGTGGGGGACCTTTCACAGAAGGCAGCCCCTGGCTTACCCTTGTAGCTGCAACTCCCGCATTCCTCAGGGTCTTTACCTGTGTGGTTCCCTCTGCCTGGGATTCCCTGCAGAACCAGCTTCTTCTCCACTCTAAAGTGTCACTTCCTCAAAGCCTTCCCTGGCCACCCTTGCCAACTAGCTTCCCAACTTATTCTCTGTCACATCAGCCTATTTTATTGCCTTTGCCATACTTACCCCCTCAGGAATGTCCGCTCCACTAGAAAGTATCTTATCCACTGCTGTAGTTTCTAAATTCCTAAGACCTAAATGCCTAAATGATTTCTGGCACCTAGCTGGCGCTCAGTGAATATTTCCTGAATTAAATAATACCCAGCTGTGGGTGTTGAAATTGGGTGAAAACGGTCCCTTGCTTTTTTAACGTTGAGAAACTGAGATCCAGGCTTTAGGCAATGAAAAGTGGCCGTTTCCTTGGGCTATGGAAGGGGAGGAGTCTTTCAAAGGGTAGGGGCAGGTCTGGGGGTGGAAATTCTTTCCCAGGGCAGGCAGGCAGCCCTGGGGCAAATGTAGGAGACAGTGTGGCCAGCTTGGTGAATTACACCGAGAATGCCCTGAGTGCAGGGTGCATCTTGCTAAAAGCTTCTCAGGGATGGGCACTCCCAAGGGTTTCCCTTGGGGCCTGGGGCTTTTCTCACTCCACTCCTGATTTCCCGCAGACGCTACTGCTAGCCAAGAGGCCCGGGGGCTCCGGCTGAGTGACCTGGAAGACCTGGAGGAAGAAGAGGATGAGGAGGCAGATGAAGAAGAGGAAGTGGTCACAGCTACGGACAGGCTGGCTGAGCTCCATAAAGACAGTCAGTCTCTGCCAGAGGTTCAACGTGCGGCCGCGCGAGAGGGCCGGCCGGAGCGTAGGGAGTGCAGTCTGGCGGCGCCCCGCTTCTCCTTCACTGAGCCCCGCGGGTCGGGAGAAGCAGACTTCCTCCGGGTTGAGCCAGGAGGCCCCAGGTTGACCATGCACTACCCATGCAGCGAGAAACCTCGCATCTGGTCTCTGGCGCACACGGCGGCAGCCAGCGGCGGCGTCGAAGGGGCACCTCCATCCCTGCCCAGGACGCGAAGTCCTGAGTGCCATCTGATTCCTGGACAGCCTCCGGGCTCGGGCACGAGACCCACGGTCCGTAGAGACTCCGCGTGCGAAGAGCCTTCTCGAGTAGCCAAAGCCTTTGGAAACCGCACGTTTGCCCTCCAGGGTCTGCCGCCGAATTGTGCGCCGTGTCCGTGGCGGAGGGAGCCTGCAGCGCAGTGCCAGTACCCGTCGGGAGCTGAAGGTAGTGGGCCCCCCAACCGCGCTGGGAGTGTCCGTCCAAAAGACACCTGCTGCTATCCCTCACCCGCATGCTCCCCAGCCGCTGGACACGCCCTCTGCCTCTCAGCATTCCTTGAAACAGAAGCTTAGAGAGTTCTGTTTAGTTCTAGTACCCACATTTCAAAGCCAAATGATAGTACTAATTTCAGAATGAGAGAGTAACTTACCTAGGGAACACTTAGAAAGTCATTGAAGAGATGGGCAGGTTAGATCTCTCCAATGTTCAGCTGAACGTGCCAGGTGGGCATCATCATGGCCCTCTGGCACAGGTACCCTTGTCCCGTGCCTGCCCATCAGAAGAGGCCAGCTGGCTCCTGACATTCTTATACCAAGACTTTGCTAGGGGTAGGCAGGCACCAGGGCTTTCTGAGAAGTCTAAGGGTAAGGGTCAAATATAGACAATTGATTTAAGGCCAGTGCTTAAGTTCAGCTTGCAGCCCTCTGTGTCACCCACTAAAATCCCTAGGGAGTGTAGCTCAGGTGGGTGCTGTCCCTGGAGAGCACTTACCCCCAAGAGCTCACCCCCAAGTAGGGCAGGACTGCCAATCAGTGTCTTCTGCCCCTGGCTGGTTCTCTGGCTGTGCCTGGTGGAAGGGAATTTCACCCGACAAAGGGACATTCCCCAAGCATTTGGCAGCCTCCAGCAATTACTGTCAGATTGTGCTCTTTGAAGTAATTTCTCTCAGGATTAGCTACTGGCTTAGAAAATTGGGTTACACTGTTATTTGAAGTTACACATAACGGGGTCCAAATGTTACCTCTGGCAAGCAAATTGCCTCTAGATTTTTGATTCCCTCTGGATGAGACACCACCGACCTCCGATTTCCTAGGAATCACCACCAAGTGGCCTTTGGGTTTTAATCAACCTTTCCTCTCTCAGCAGGTTAGCGCAATGGCTGCGATTTGCAGAAGAATCTTGGAAGTAAGCCCTAATTTTTCGAACTCACCTCCACACTAAGAAGCTGAGAGACCTCGCCAGGGTCTGGGGCTCTCACTTCGCCTAAGAGACAGACACACAGAACCCTCCTACTAGCCCTCCTTGCACGCAGAGCTGGGAGTGGCTGACAGACATGCCAGATCCCACTCCCACGGAGGAGGTGGCAGGGCACCTTGGAGAAGGCCAGGTGGGAAGGCTGGGCGAGTCTGCCTGGTGCATCGACTCAGTGCCCAAGTCTCCGTCTCCCCTTTGGATTCAGGGTCTGAAGCTGCTCCCTCTCCTGCTCACTCCCATCACCCTCACTTTGTAACTTCAATGCTGACCTGGCCCCCAAGGACCACCTGCGTCTTCTCCCTGCCTTCCCACTCCTTGTGTCCTTAAAAATAATCAAACCAAGCCGGAGCTGTGTGGCCTATTTGCTCCTGGGGTGCTTGGAGAGGTTGGGGTGAAGGGGAGGATGGAATGTGGTCAGGGGTGCTGAGGAAAGGGCAGCATGAGCTGCAGATTTCAGTCCCTTTCATAGCTGGGGGGGGGGGAACTGACTCGATAATGGCCAAGACGAAGGCTCCTGTGGCTTAGCCCACCAAACTCTGCGGGGCATCCAACTTGCAGAGTTTGGCTGAAGCCAGGCCGATAAGTGTGCTGGGGGGGGGGGGGGGACCTGCAACTGTGAGGAGCGGGGGAGGAGCGGGACGGAGCTGTCAGGATATTCGTCTGGAAGCTGAAGTTGTTAACGGGCTCGTAGTTGGGTTTTAAGTTTGTTGGGAGGAGGGGCGATGCGGATCCCCTTGGCCTTCCGTTAGCGCGCCGGTGGGGCCCCGCGCGCTCCTCCTGTGGGACCGAATGGCGACGTCTGTCAGCTTGCCGGGTCGATTAGCGGCGAGAGGGGGCATTCTTTCGTTTAGTCAAGTGCCAGCAAACACTTCCGGTACAGGCCAACCAATGGGAGCTGACGAGCGGGGCAGGGGCTTTGTCCCCCAGCGAGCCGTGTCGGGAGTAGGGCTGGGTGGGCGTCGGGTGTGTGAGAGATTTAAAGATGGCGGTGCCACCCCCGAGCTCGCGTCCCCGACCCAGTGGCTTCGGCTTTAGCCAGCGAGTGCACACAGTTGAAAAGAGGGAGGTGAACCCGGGACAGTGCCCTAGGAGGAAGGTCCGGGTTGCTGATGGGGATGGGAAGGCAGCCGAGATGTGCGCCCAGGGGCTGGATCCTTGGGGAGCTGTGTCTGCACTGCTGGGCTCTAGCCCTGCCATCCTGGCTGGGTGACAGCCTTTCAAACCTGTATGGTGCCAGCTGACTGGTCACCGAAGTCTGGGGCAGGAAGGATCCACATCCTCCTCGGCAGATTTTAAGAACCTTGGAGGCTGCAGAGAGGAAAAGTGGGGGCTGAAAAAAACAGGGGAGCCTGCCACCTCCCAGCCCCTAATTTTCTAGAGAATGGCCAGAGTCGAAGGGGATTTAGAGATCATGAATTATAAAAGCATAAACCCCTTCCCCAGATGAGGAAACAGGCCAAAGGAGAGGCCAGAGACTGGCTCAGGGTCACAGAGAACCAGCCCTCCCCTCAGGGTCCACTGCCCCCTTTCCCTCTCTTCCTCTGGAACTGCCCCTCCGCCCCCACTCCTGTTTTCCTTTTGCTTCAGGGCAACAGCTGCTCCTACCCTCATCATCCCCGGGGACCCTCCAGGCCCCCTCACTGACCCTCGGCTTAGGGTCCGGGAAATTAAACTGCGAAAAGATAAACATTATTTCCAGTCGGCTTTGCAGGATTAACGCTTGTAATAAAGAGCATTAGCTAGAGGTTTCTTTCAAGGCGCTCTCAACCCCACCCCCTCCTGGGGGGTCCAGGTAGACCCCCGCTCCAGGCTGCTGAAGCTGCAGATGCTGGTTCCTAGGGCCTCTAGTTGGGGGTGGGGCTTCAGCTAGGCACTTTGTGGAGGAAAGAGGGGCCCTTAGCATCTGATTGGGTCAGCATTTGCAGATGGGAAACTGAAGGCCAGAGAGAAGGGACCCACCTAAGCCCGAGATCACGTGGCTGAACTGGGACTAGGGTCCAGAGAGTGGGGGATGGGGGTGGGAGGAGGGTTTACCTGCACACGGCCCCCAGCCATTCAGCCTTTATAGGACCCTGAGCCTTGGGAAAGGAGGCCCATCTGGGGTCATCTGCTTTACTACCCAGGATCGCTGGAGATTGTCTCTCCATCTCTGGTCTGGGAGGTCCAGCCTCTCCCCACCTCCCACAACCCAGAACAGGAGCCTGCAGCCCAGGATTGTCCCAAAGATCTGGACCTGGTTGGCTGGAGGCAGTCGAGTGTGCGAAGGGCTGAAAAGAGTAGCCTTGAATCCTAGGAAACCACTGTACCGCCTCAGTCCCATTACTACCTTGCTGTGGGGCCGTGGACAAGCCCCTTCCCCTCTCTTAGTTTCCCCAGCTGTCAAGTGCGGAGATGATCTTGGTCGCCACCCAGGTGCTTGGTGTTCGCTCCGGAGCTGATGGTGGGCTCCAGGAGTCCAGGTGAAGGCCTGCAAAAGGCAAGGCTGAGCCTGCGATTATCCCAGCCTCCGGCCCCCCGCAGCAATCTGTTCCCACCATCTCCGCCCCCACGGAGAGCCTCCTGCAAATCTCCCAATATAATCTCCCAGAATCATATTTTGAATACTGTTTTGATGAAACACCAGAGCAAGGGGAGGGAGGGTGCAGCCCTGTTGTCCTCAGCTGAGCTTGCCGGTGCCCTCAGACAGCTGGCCTGTGAGCCCTGCAAAGTGAGTGACTGCAGAAAGGTGCCATTCTCCAGTTGGGAGAGTCTGTAGGAGTTGCCCCCCAAAACCCCTTGATGGCTAACGTGCTCCTTCCCTCGGCTGGGGGGAGCAACCACCAGGGAGCTGGGTAGAGAGCTGAGCCAGGGAAGCCACAGCTCATAAACATCTTCTTCCTTTATTGATTCCTTTCCCATCAGGCAGGAGTCGCTATGTTGGCACTGGACTCACTAGATCTCTCTGCTCACTCTCAGCTCAAACATCCTATGACCCTGGTCATGACGATGAGAGCTTCTGGAGCCCTTTCCATGTGCCAGACTCAGTGCCATGTCCTTTAAATGCATTGACTCATTTATATGTCACAAGAGTCCCAGGGAGCATTATATGATACTTACTTGTATGACCATCTACTGGATGAGGGAACAGAAGCTCAGAGAGGTTAAATAACTTGATGTCAGTTACCCAGTTAGTAAAGAAGTCAGACTCTGCGTAGGACTGATTCTTAACCACCAAGCTCTACTGCTAATGCATTCTCTTATTTTAAAATTCTTGGATTCTGTTATGAAGAAGAGCCTATGTTTCTGAGACTCTGACTTCTATGAGTCTATTGTCTCATGCCTCTGGGACTCCAGGTTGCCCTTTATCCATTCTCAGGAATGTCTGATGGACAAGGACTTCTAGAGCCTCCTGGATCTGCCCCTCTATCCTGGCCGAGCGCCTCTGCCACCCTCCCCACTGCCCACACCCTGGGATATGGCTATGTGAGACACCCCTGCTCAGTGTTTGGCAGAATGTAGCCCAGGAATCGCCACCATCAAAATCAGCCTTTAACTAAAGAATCCCACTGGGAGGTGGGCTGGAAGATCTGTTTGTGTGACAAGCATCTTGGGTGGCCTGATGGGCTTCTAACCTGAGTGGCAGTGGCTGACTCTCAGATGGCCAGACCCTAAGCTCAGCATGAGGCCCAGGGACGCCTGCTGTTGGCCAGGAGTAAATCACATCCCAAGAACAGGTGCAAACATTTTCTCTATTATTTAATCTGGATTCACATGCAATCACCTCATCTAGTTCAGCTCCCCCCTCCCCCCCGGCACCCCTCCAATATCCTGAAGCTCAAAGATGTGTTGTTATTGGAAGGGGAGTGGGGGAACCTAGGAGACTAACTTGCCTTTTCCAGCTGTCTGACGGCTAACTAGGATTCCAGGTTTGGAAGCATCTTAGGAGGCCCTGGCACCTCAGAGTGTAAGAGAATTCTGTCCCCCAAATGAGCACGCATTCCAAAATCCCTACACGTTTGGGGAATGCCGCCACCAGGAAGGAGAGACTGTATCTTGAGCAAATAAAAGGATTGATGGAGAGGGCGGGTCTTTCGCTGTCTCCTGATACAGCCAGTTGCATCTTTGGTGGCATTAGAAAGTTCTTTCTTTTCTGAGCCAAATGCTTGCCATGTCACTTCTGAAATCTAGCTCCTGAACCCACAAGTCTTACTCTCCTTCATGATTTCTTCTTTGTCCGACCCTCTTGGCATCCTCTTCCCCTCGTCCTCTCAGTGGGACTGCTTGGCTCTTACTCTGAGATCAGAGCAAGAATGGAGTCCAGTTGCTGTCTCCCAGTCATATGGTGGAGGACCCCTCTGTTGGCATGGTTTTCTTCACTAAATGCTACATTGGAGAGGGTGGAGAGACTGACCTGAGTCCTTGGGTAAGTCGCCAAAAGCCTCTAAGACTCAGCTTTCTCCTGGTAGGTTGAGATCATGTTGAACCATGTGGCTCTTTCATAATTTCTCTAGCCACCATGGGAACCAAGATTTAAATCAGTGTTCCTTGAATTTTGATCAGAGGCAAACCAATGCCCTGATTTTTGCCAAGAGTTAGAGAGATGTTGAAGCCAAGCTAGCACCAAACAGAGGCTTCTCCTTTGCGAATCAGAGGACTGGAAAAAAGTTGAAGCGGGAAGGTCACTCTGAGATCCAGCATTATTTAACGCCATGGCCAGTTCACATCACTGCTGGTACACCTTCGACTGTTTGGCAAGTTAATCTGTATTCATGTAAAGGGAGGTTATTATTTCTGAGATCATCAGAGAGTGAGGTCTTCCCTCATTGCCTGGGACCATCTCCAGATTCCAACTTGACTTTATTTAAAGTCTTAGACAACCTGCCTTAGAACAATAATGCCAACATTGATAATGATGAGGCTGGAGCATTTGTTCTTCACCCTGGTGGTGCAGAAAATCAGCCAGCAATGTGTTTTGTTTTGTTTTGATCTTCTGAACCAATATCCAAGCTGAACTCCAGACCAATTAATTCCAACCCCTAGGAGTGAGTCCCAGCAGTATTTTTCAAACTTCTAAGTGATCCCAGTGTACAGCCAAGGTTGAGAACCAGTGAACTACAACCAGGCTGTTTCTTTTCCAGCCCCAGCATTGTCTAGGTGTGTAGGAGGAGAGGGTGGGGTTTGGCAGACAGAGTCTGGAAGCCTGTGGTTTCTCCCTAGCCTCTATGGATTTCAGTTTTCCCCTGGTGAAATGAGGTCTAATATTTATATTTTATCACATCATTTATAAGGAACCCAAAGATGGATGTAATCTTGGGTATTAAAGGCCAGCATCAAGCCAGGGGAGACTTCCCTGAGCCTTGTCCACCTCATATCTCAGCTGCCTGCACGTGGAGTGGAATTGTCAGGGGAGATGCTTCCAGGTGGGAGAGCCTAGGCACGTGAGCAAGTCATCCCTGGGACAGCTCAGAGGTGGCTCTGAGAAGGGGTAGGAGCCCTTTGGAAGTGCTTCTTAGTGTCCCGAGGTGTGAATGGCAGAGGGAAAATTACCCCTAATTTAATGACTCAAGACACCAACAGTTACTGATGTTGTTCATGGACCTGCAGTTTGGGCAGGGTTCAGTGGGAATGGTTTGTTTCTGACCCATGAGGTGTTAGAAGAAGCAGCATGACTGGAACTGGAGGACCCCCTTCCAAAGAGGATGTGGGGTTCCAGCCCCTGCAGAAGTTTCCAATCTCTCCATGGGCTGCGTGAGTTTCCTTCCATCATGGCAGGTAGGTTTCAAGAGCACGGATTCCAAGAGGCCTGGGTAGAGGTCTCAAGGTTTCTTATGACCCATCCTCACGAGTCCCAGAATGTCACTTCCACTGTATTCTCTTGGCTAAGCAAGTCCTTAAAGCTTGTCCAGAGTCAGGAGGAGAGGAATTCAACTCTACCATTTAATGGGAGGAGTAGCATCCAATGTGTAGTCCTCTTTACCTAAATTGGGATAATTGCTGAAGGCACAGTTTTGAATGTACTTCCAGACTTAAGTCTTCCATTCAGCATGTGGACTTGGGATTCTGTCTCAGTCAGTTTGGACTGCTTAACAAAATATCGCACACTGGGTGGTTTAAACAACAAGTATTTGTTTTCTCACAGTTCTGGAGGCTGGAGGTCCAAGATCAAGGTGACAGCCAACTTAGTTCCTAGTGAGAGCTCTCTTCTTGGCTTGCAGATGGCCACCTCCTCATGGTGTCCTCAATGGTAGAGAGAGAGAGCTCTGGTATTCCTTCCTCTTCTTATAAAGGCACCAGCCCTATTGGATCAAGGTCCAACCCTCATGACCTCAGTTGACCATTATCTACACAGGCCCTGTCTTCAAATACAGCCCCATTAGAGGGTAGGGCTTCAACAGAAGAATTCTGAAGGGCCATAAACATTGAGTTCATAACAGACTCTAGCCAAGAACCCAAAATGAACAAGGCCAACTAGGAAGAAAGTGATGAAGAAAAGGGCTCTGGCTCTCTGGCCAATGGCCTGGGCCAGTCCCTAGCCACAGAGGTGCTGGTTTGGGCAGGCATCCATCTGTCCATCACATTCCCCCATCAGTGTCCTGCCCTGGCCATCAGCGTCTGTTGCCTCAATGTGGAAGAAGGAGGCAGTGACGTATATTCCCAAGCTGTTAAGTGTTTCTGACATCATGTATAATTTCATAAAAACTCTCCACTCTGTAAATGAAGAAACGGAGTCTTAAGAAGCGAAGTCCTTTTTTCCAAGTTGCAAAATCCAGAAAGTGGCAGAGTTGGGGTTCCAATCCAGGACTGTGTGACCCCAAGGCTTATGCTGTCCTCCAAGGGAAGGTAGAAGGAGGCTGAATGCATCTCCTCTAAGATCATGCTGCAGAGTGAAATGGTAAGAGCACAGCCTCTGAAACCAGACTTCCAGGGTTTGAATCCCAGCTCTGCCATTTACTAGCTGTGCAGCCTTAAGCAAGTGTCATAACCGATCTGAACCTCAAGTTTCCTCATCTCTAAAATGGGAATAATAATGGTGCCTGCCTCACAGGACTGTTGTGAGGATTGAACAGTTGATATGCAGAGCATTAGAATTGTGCCTGGTCCGTAGAATGTATTATGTAAGATTCGAGCGGCAACCTTCCCCCTGCTGCTATTCTACCCCACTGCCCAGCCACATTCCGGCCTCCCCAGTGAGTTCTGGAATCCCTGTCGTGTCCCCACCCCCAGCAGCCCTGCCTCCCTGGCTCATTCTGCCAAGTCGATGTCACAGCTCACAAGTGTCCTTCTTACCTAAAGCAAAGACATGGGGTCATTCTCCCGGGTGTCCATTTAGGGAGAAACCTCACCAAGCAGATTTTATGAATTGCTCACACTTCCCCCTTATCAAGATTAATGGCACCATTGCCCACGGTCAGTCCTTCTGTGGTCGCAGCTAATGACTTCAACCCTCAACACGTTTCCTCTGCATTTGCTTCAGAAAATCATTCTGAACAGCAAGACTGCTTTAATAGCCACTTGGTACTAATGATGCCTTTTAAGTGCATAAAGAGAACCTCTAAGTACCAAATGGGAGGCCCATTGACTGGTGGCAACAGCTATTGACATTGACACGGGAGGCAAGGTCAGAGAGCTGCCGACCACAGGGACTGTCACTGGGCCTAACAGTGGAGAAGTTTTTTCTATTATATTGGAAAACTCTTCATTTTTCCCTACTGTGCCTCAGACACCCCCACTAGCACCACTTACTGGATTCTGCTCTGTCCATTTCAGAGCTGTCGGCCTCTACTGGTGTTCCTTTCACCGTCAAGATGCAGGCCATATCCAAATGTGTACTATTTTCTTTTGATATATATTTTTTTTATTGAAGTATAGTCAGTTTACAATGTTGTATCCATTTCTGGTGTTCAGCATAGTGTCATAGTCATTCACATACATACGTATATTCCTTTTCATATTCATTTTCATTATAAGTTACTACAAGTTATTGAATATAGTTCCCTGTGCTCTACAATAGAAACTTATTGTTTATCGATTTTATATTTAGTAGTTAGTATCTGCAAATCTCAAACTCCCAATTTATCCCTCCCTACCCCCTTCTTCTTTCCACCACCCCTGTTAAACATAAGCTTGTTTTCTATGTTTGTGAGTCTGTTTCTGTTTTGAAAATAAATTCATTTGTGTCTTTTTTTTTAAGATTCCACATATAAGTAATATCATGTGGCATTTTTCTTTCTCTTTCTGGCTTACTTCACTTAGAATGGCGATCTCCAGGTCCACCCATGTTGCCAAATGGCATTGTTTTATTTCTTTTTCAAGGCTGAGTAGTATTCCACTGTATAAGTATACCAGAACTTCTTTATTCATTCATCTGTCAATGGACATTTAGGTTGTTGTCATGTCTTGGCTATTGTAAATAGTTCTGCTGTGAACATTGGGGTGCATTTATGATATTTTTCTTTAAATAGACTTACTTTTACATTTTTAATAAGTGGTTTTGAAAAGGGAGCATTGTCTTACTACCCGCTCTTTATGCCCACCCTTCTCTTACTGTGTGGTCATCATGACACATTCAGCTGGTCCAGAGGTGGTGGGGAAGTGTGAGGAAGAACATGGATATAGAAGGCTGAGCAAGCCAGACCGACTGCATAGTACCTGGTGATGGTGAGCTAGTGCCTTAATCTCTGAACTTCAGTATCTTCATAAGCAAAATGGGATAAAATTAGAACTTAGCTCATGGGATGGTAAGGATGAACTCAGTTGAGAAATAGTAAGTGTTCAGCAAAGGGACTGGTGCATGTGCTCAGTAAATGTTGGCTGTGATCAAATTAACTTTCTCCACTACAACTGGGCTCCCTGGGGAAGGGATGAACAGACTGCCATCCCTGTACCTGCTATGATTATGATAGACTACAGTCCTGAGTGTCTCAGGTGTCACCCCACTGTGAGGTCCCAATTCTGTCCACAAAGAGCCATTCTCCAAAGATGAAATCTGGGCATGTGATATCACTCTCCGATGGAAGCATTGTTTCACTACCACACTTTTCTCCTCATTGGGATCTGAACCAAGAATGTGTTGCTTTTTTTTTTTTTACCAGCCATTATCTCAATACCAAGCTCCTATTTCCCCGGAATGCCGATCTAGCACATAGTGTCCACCATGTTGCCTAGTCCTTGATCGTCCATCTCATTACCTCCCAGCAGGACTCCAACTTTCCATTTCTGAAACACATTGGTTCCTGGTCTCATTTTATGCTCAACTTTTTGTTGATGGTGGTTGGTGTTTAGGCCCCATCTGTGAGGTTGGGGCAGAGCAGTGGATGAGGCCACCCTGGGGGAGGGGGTTCCTGAGCACTGGTGGGACCCATAGACTTTCAGAGAGCAAGAAGAGAGGGGAAGGACTTGGGAGAGAAGCAGAGATGAAGCGTGGATAGGGTGGAGGACATGGAGATGGATGGGCATTGAGGATGTCAGCTCAGAGACTTCAGAGAGTGAGGAACAAGTTGTCGGGTGAGGAGGGTGGGGACGTTCAGGAAATGAAGCCCCTTAATGCTGGATGTCCAATGGACTTTCCTTAATGTGCAGCATGCAGTGCATTGAACACATGAGGCAGAAGGGAGTGGGCTATTATTGCATTCTGTACAAAACTGAATACTCAAACATGCATCTTAACTGAAGTGCAGGTACTTCTAATCTGGGGTGTAGACGGATCCCTTTAACGGTGGCCAAGGGGGCAGCCAGCCCCCGGATGGGTGCAGAAGTTCAGTCTTCACTTCCTCCCACACTCTCTCCACCTAACTCTCAGCTACTGTTCAGCCCCATCCCTTAACTGTGACATTTGACACATGACACCCATGAGTTTCACTTGACCCCTTCGTCGGGTGCCATTAAACGGCCTGAAGTTAAAATGTTAATGATCATTCATCACTTTTTATGAAATGGCTTTACCAAGCCATAAATCCAGCAGAGAGAGGCCTCTTGCACGGAGCTGACAGTTTAGGGAATACTGACTGATGGAGAAGACACTTGAATACATGGATGTTTCCAAGGGTGTAAGTTATAGAGGAAAATGAATGCCTACAGGTGGGATGTGAATGATAGAAAGTGACTCGGGACAGAAGAGAAAGAGAGGTGGCAGGATGAGTCAATGGCGGGGTGCAGGGAGGAGTCTGTTTTATCCGCTTTGCTCTCTACACCGAGCTCAGTGCCCCATCAGAGGTAGATGCCCTCAAAAAAGAAAAAAAAAATGTGGAAAGCTGAACCAGTGAGGAAGGAGAAAGGAAGGTAAGAAAAGAGAAAGAAGCAAGGCCCAAGGGAGAGGTTTATAGAGAGTTAGGGAGTAAATCAAAGGCATATGAAATGAGCCCAAGTTTCTGCTCTTGAGTTCAAGATCTTGGGACCCCTCAGTATTTATGTCTCTGCTTGTTTGTTTTTGGCTAAAGTGTGATTTATCTGTCTCATTCCTGTTCAAGAAAAACCTGCCCATCGTTAGCAATACCGTGTTGGGCACTTAAAAATTTGTTAGGAGGATGGATCTCATGTTAAGTCTTCTCACCACAAAACAAAACCCAAAACAAAAACCAATGCACACAGAAAGGGACACAAGGAACCTCTGGGAGATGACAGACGTATCTGTTACCTTGAAAGTGGTCGTGTTTTCACCAGTGACTGCATCTGTCCCACCTCATCAAATTGTATTTATTAAAGATGCGCCATTTTTGTATGTCAGTTGCACGTCAGTAAAGCTGTCTCTGGTGCTACCAATGATGCCGGCTCCTGGCTCCTTCTGGTGTAGCGGCAGCAACGGCTTTCCACGGCTGCAGGTCTCTGCGTGAAGCACTAGCCCTCGGCGGCTCCCTCAGTCCACATCACTGTCAATAATGCTTTGGCAAAATCTCTGTAGTCACCTCCTCAAGGGCACCCTCTGCTTCCTCATGGCGGAGACGGCACCCCAATTTCCTTTGGAGAGGTTACCTTTCTCACCCCTACACCAGTTTACCAGCAGGAGTACCAGGGGCCTAAACACCCACGCCTCTCTCCTGATGCCCTCCCAGCTCCCGCTAGAACTCTCCAATAGAAAACCAGAGAGCGAGGGAGCCTGGGGCGGCAGTCTGTAGATGTCAACATCCAGGGACCCAGAGCAGGGTGAAGAGTGGGAGCACGGATCTGGAGGGGCAGCTGGAAAATCCCCAGCACAAGTGCTCGTATCAGAAGGAGGTGGAATGGAAGGCAGCCAGCCCGGAGAGGGCACAGATCCACAGCGGGGGGGGGGGGGGGGGGGAGGGGGGAGAGGGGGGCGGTGTCAGGTGAAGCCAGAAGCAAAGCACCAAGGAAGTGATGGGAGTTAAAAGAATAGAGCCTGGAGTGTTCCCAGCTGGAGGTCAAGAATATAAGAACAGTGACCACAGAGAAGAAACCTCAAGCCATATTAAGACGAGGTTTCCATAAAAAAAGGATGAAATAAAAATAAACAAAAATAAAAATAAAAAGAAGCTAGAAATGGACCAAAACGTTGCACAAAGTGTTATAATTTCAAAAAAAAAAGAAATAATTCCATTTGCAGCAACATGTGTGGACCTAGAGATTATCATACTGTGTGAAGTAAGCCAGGCAGAGAAAGACAAAAATTATATAATGCCATTTATATGTGTAATCTAAAAAATAAAACAAATGAACTTATTTACAAAACAGAAACAGACTCACAGACATAGAAAACAAAGTTATGGTTACCAAAGGGGAAGGTGGAGAGTGATAAATTAGGAGTTTGGGATTAACAGATACACACCACTATATATAAAATAAACAATGAGGTCCTACTGTATAGCACAGGGAACCATATTCAGTATCTTGTAATAACCTGTAATGGAAAAGAATCTGAAAATACAGTATCTGTATAATTGAATCACTTTGCTCTACACCTGAAACTAACACAATACTGTAAAGCAACTATACATCAATAAAATAATAATACAATTTTTTTTAAAAAGATGAGAGTTTCAACTGCATGGAAATAGATGGCTTTGCTTCTAATTTTTAAAAGCCTGCCTTCATTAAGGTGATTGTCTCCAATACATCGAGGTGCCCTTTTTCCCCCCGTGGAGAAATGAAAACAGGGGTGAAATTTTTTGAAGCAGTCCTAAGAGATTTCCAGTTGAGTAGCTGTGAAGGAGAATTAACTGTTTATCTTTGTCAATATACTAAATATTGAAAACTATAATGCAACCATGCAGACCATTTTATCACCAACCCCCATCTCTGTAGAGTAAGAGCTAATTGCAATCCTAGTGCAGTACCAGCCATAAAAACAAGGCTCTTAGCTGAGATTGAGGGGAAGGACCACTTTAGCAATTACACTTCCTTTACCTGTCAAAGGAAAGGATCTCTGCCCAAAGACTCAGTCCTTGGCAGGTATGTGTAAAATTACAGAAATGTCATCTAAACCAATGGCTTGAGTGAAAAACACATTATGTTTTCCAGCCCACATTATCCCTGTGTCCATTTTATGCTTTACAGTTTGCAATGCATTTCCATATATGTTTTGTCATTGACCCTTACAAGTGGCCACCTGAATGGGGATTATTATCTCCCTTCCACAATCAGAAGAAGTAGGGAGCATCACATAGCTAATATCCTAGGCTGGATTTCCCCTGGAAGTTAACTTGAAAGCAAGACTTGAATACAAATGGTTTCTTTGGAAGATGACCTCAGGAAGTACCAGTGGGAGGGTAGAGAAACAAGGAGGCCAGTTTGGAGTGCATGGACACATCAGTGGGCAACTGGGGCTCAGTTCCATTGGAAACCACTGGGAACTGGTAAGAAATATGTCTTAGTTTGGTCCCACTCAAGGGCAAGGAAGCTGGGGTATGAATCCTCCATCTCTAATTTGTCTTCCATGTCCAATTTACTCCCAGAGGCATAACTCCCCAGCACAAGGGACTGCCAACTTGTAGGCAAGAGAAAGTCCTTGGCCCCTCACAGTAGAATGCAATTAGCATGGACAGTGTACAAAAAAGTGAGTGCCAAAGGGATAGGGGCTGGGCATTCTGCTAGCAGGACCAGAACGTGGTAGGCATTGCAGGCTGCCAGTCAGCAGCACGCCCAACCGCTGCATCCTTGCCTGCCTCCCAGCGAACTAGTTTTCCTTGTTATCACTGCAGCTATGGTTGGTTTTGCTGTGGCCGATGATATGTAACAGAACACCACCGGGGGCTTCTGGCAAAGATTTTTCTTTCCTGTTACAAGGAAGGTGATTCATAAGGAGACCACTCACTTCCTGGCCTCCATGTGTTTCCTGCCTTTGGACAGCTCAACATGAGGTCATGAGATCTGGGACAGTGGCACAGCTGGGAGCACAACTTCAACCCCAAATTCATTTATCTTCACAACCAATACTGGAACTGCATGTATTCAGACTTAATGTAATGTAAACAATGTCCTTTGCTTTAAGCCACTATTGGTCGAATTTTCTGTTACTTGCAGCTAAGTGCGTTCCTAACAGACACAAATTTTGTTTTTATCTCTGAATACAGAGTTTGTATCATTGTTTGTTTAACTGTTCTTCCTCCTTTTGCTAGGTGATGTAAAATATAGAGACAGTCTTTGTCTTAGATTTTTTAATAATCAAAATAAGGGTGGTGGTTTAAACAGAGATAAATATAGGCTGAAACTTAATACAGCATGCAATTGAAACAATCAAAATAGGAGATAAGTTATTATTTTAATGAATCAATTAATTTTTTTCTCAAAGCTTTTTTTCAGCTTTTAGACCTCGGAATTTATCCTGGGTATGATAGAATTCTTCCCCTCAATACACCTTCCCTCTTCCCTGAAATCAGTTCTTGAATCAGATATCATGCAGCTCACCCATGGTGGGAGCAAGGAACAGAAGGGTAACTTTTGGCAGAAATCAAGTCCAGAACAGACAGAAGTATAAACAAAATCTTACCAACATACAGTAAAGAACTGGTAATTTAAGGAATATAGAGGCAGGCCCTGGCATGAAAGTGAAGGATGGCAGACAAAATAGGGAGCCCTGGGTTTGAGTAGAAACTTCGCCAGCATAAAGGGAAAACTCAACTTCCCCCCTATATAGGGAAAAATCCAGCTCTTTTCTACTGTATATTTCTTCCCTCTGTGTCTCCTTTACTCTCACACGACTGCCACACTCACAAAAAGTGCTTCACTTCTGACACTTCTGGTCATCAAATGATTTTGAAACAAATTTCAAGAGTGGTTCATCCTTCTTTAATGAATGAAAACTTTCAAAATGGACAATATCTCAAGACTTTTGTTCTTAGAAACTCCTCATCCACAGGTTATTTATTTTATTTTTTATTGCAAAGTGATGAACAATGGTACCCATGAGAGAGGCCAGCACTAACACCCAAGGACCAAGTTTTTCCCCCCAATAACAAGCGATTCTCCATGACACCTGCTGGTATCCCACAATTTAACTCACTTCTGACACTATCTACCTGCAGATAGTGTCAGATCCCAAAGGGTAAGTATGCAGTTCCACCGGACTGCCTCCAATGCACACACTTCAAATGCCAGTTGCAAGCCAGGTTGTCACCTGTGCTCTGACCAACTGGCTATGGATTGGAGGTTCCAGTGACCTCCTCCTTGGGTCTGATGATTTTGCTAGAGTGGCTCACAGAATTCGGGGAAACACTTATGTTTACCAGTTTATGAAGGGATACGATAAAGGATGGACAGATAGACATCCAGATGGAAGAGATATGTAGGGCAAGGAATGTGGGAAAGGATACGGTGCTTCCATGCCCTGTCCAGGGGCACCACTCTCCCAGCACCTCCACATGTTCACCAACCCTGAAGCTCTCAAACCTTGTATTTTGGGGGTTTTATAGAGGCTTCATCACATAAGCATAATCAATCATGGACTCTGTTTCCATCCCTCTCTCTTTTCTAGAGAATGGGGGTGGAGGGTGGTGGGGCAGAAAATTCTAAACTTTTAATCATGAGGTGGTCATTTTGGTGAGCAGCCCTCATCCAGGAGCCCACCCAGAGTCACTTCATTAGAACAAAAGACACTCCATCACCCAGGAAATTACAAGGGTTTCAGGAGCTCTGGATCAGAAAGAGAGGTCAAAGACCAATATTAGAACAAGAGATGCTCCTAGTGTTCTTACCACTTAGAAAATTACAAGGGTTTCCTCTGTGCCAGGAACCAGGGGCAAAGACCATAGGTATTTTCTATAATCTCACAGCCAAGCGCAGACACCGGGGACTTGCGTAGGTCATTTGCCCCGTCTAAGCCCAAGTTGTCCCCCTGGTAAAACAAAAGGGTTATAAGGACTACCTCTGATACACTGGGGTTCTAACAATATTCTAACAATATTCTAAACAATATTCTGTTTTCTCCTCATTTGCAGGTTAGATTTTTATATATCTGTTTTCCTCAAAACTGAGCACATATGTATGTAATTAGAAGTTGCAACTAAAGGCATCACATATCACTTCCAAATTTTTATTCCAAATATTAGCTGGGGAAATGTTCTAAAGACAAAAAAATAAAAAATCAACCATGCCAGCAAATGGCATCCATTTATTTTTAAGTCTTCAGTCGCTACAAAGCTAGTAACATGTTAATATGACATTTACGAATCACCCCCAACCACTCTCTAATTAACTTATTGTGTGCCTTCTCTAAACTAACATACACAGAATTGGAGGAGAAACACTTATTTGTTCTGTTGCTAAGAAACCGATATAATTTGCATAGGGAAAAAAATCATTAGTATAGTTAAGCTGAAATTCTATCTATTTTTAACAGCCAGATTTAAAACATGAGATCAAAGTCTTATCATTTTTTTTCCCTCCCTTCTTAAGTCAGCAGCCCAAAGCAGCAGCATGCTTGTACTTAATACATAATATTAGCAAGAAGTTCTGGAGCGCTTTGTGGTGCTAACTGCTCCAGAGTCAGCTGAGTGACTATGGGCAAATGTCATCACTTCTCTGAGCCTCAGGTTTTCTACCTATAAAGAGGAATTCCCAGCATTATTATGAGGAATAAAAGAAAAATGGCACAGAAAAATCTTTTCAAAGAAGGAGGTGATAATTTTTCCCAGTTTAATTGAGTTTTATTAAAATTGTGATATTTAAAGTGCACAATGTAATGATTTGATATTTGTACACATTGTGAAAGGACTTTCCCCCATTGGGTTAATTAATACATGCATCAAGGAGGAGATTATTAATTAAACATTTATAGGTTTTGTTGGAGCAACCTGACATAAGGATACCAAAATTCATATGGAAAAACAATCTTAGAAGATAGCCAGGAAAATTCTGAAAATAAAAAATATTGAAGGAAACTAGCACTATTGCATATTAAAACATATTTTGAAGCTGCAGAAATTAAAACAGTCTGGCCCTGGAGCAGAACTAAGGAGGCAGATTAATGAATTAGAAGAATTCAAGCTAAATACATATGGAGATCTTACACGTAATAAAAGTATTACCTTAATTTGAAGAAACTCTGGCTTACTCAATAAACGGTGCTAGGAAAACTGGCTAAATATTTGGAAATAAATGAGATTAATTAGTAATGCACTTTTTACAACTATTACAGATGTCTCAAGTATTTAGATAGAAAATGTAAAACCACAAAAGAACTAACAGTGAATCTACATAATGTATTTTAATAAAATGGCAGAAGAACGCTATTCTATATATGACATACCAGCCAGAAACTGTTACGTTAAAGACTGATACATTTGATTGCATAACAATATTTTGTGTGTCCAAAGAAGACAAACTACAAAAATATAAAGAAAAGGGCAAAATACATAAACATTCATGTTTTTTAAAGAAATATTAATGGATAATAAAAAATATGACCGACGGTTAAACATATTAGTAAATATAAGATAACACTTCACTCACTGCACTGGCAGATATGAGACGGTTGGATAATGCCCACCATTGTTGCCTTTGAAACGTAACAGGCATTCTGATGCCCTGTTTGGAAAGCATATACTTGTTGCAACCTGATTTGGAAAGACTGGTAGTAGCCATGAAATTTTGACTCAGTGGTTTCACTCTCAGGAATGTTTTTCTCATGTGTAAACTCACACAATTGTGCAAATATATTTGTCTAAGTACATTACAGCACTGTTTGTAGTAGCAAAAAAAAAACTGGAAATAACCTAAATATAAAGGGATCTGCTTAAATATAGTTTAGTACATTCATATAATGGAATGGTAGGTGAGAGAAATGGTTTGATGTAGAAAGATAACACATACAACTTCCTCTCTAACACTTGACATATATTCATGAACAGAAGGCTCACACAGTCCTATGAGACAGGAGCTTTTACTCTGTTTTCATTTTATAGATTGGGAAACTGAATCAGAAAGGGGAGCAACATGTCTAAGGTTATCCTGCTGGTAGTTGATGAGCCAAGGCTGTCTGGCTCCTAAGTGATGCTCTCGATGCTGGGTTGCACTGCCTCTCTGCAGAGCCTGGCTATGCCATTAAGTGAACAACAAGGAAAAAAAAGCAAGTTACTGAAAAACACAGAGAGGGTTGGGGTGGGGAGAGAATGGGAAACTCTGCATCTGCATAGAAATGTCTGGAAGGCTGCCTAGGAATCCACAGCTGGGGAGGGAATGGAGAAGATGACTCTGCTTTTCACACTTCATAGATCCTGGTTCAGAATATTTTAAACCATGAGAATAAATTTCTATTTTTTCAAATAGTAGTTATTAAAATTCCCCGGGAGGAAATTGCCACAGACCTCTTCTTTTCTTCTCCCTCCCTAGCAACTGCCCACCTCCTTCCTCTTTGTCTCTCATCTGATGGCCTCCACCAGCACAGAAGAAAAGTGGATTCATTCATTCACGTCTGTCACAGGGCCACTTGCAAGACAGCAACCGAGTCGGATAGCCGAGTCTCAAATGCCCTGAGAGCACAACACTGATCTCAGTCCGGGGCTCTTCCTCACCCAGGTTCAACTCTGCTTTCCTCATGCAACCTCATGAGATGGTGGCTTCTCAGGGACCCAGAGGTAGCTCCACCCTCTGGTCTCCCACAGCAATGGGCTGCCTGATTCAACCACATGACTTAATGGCCACTAGAGTGAGTGGCTCTGAAGGGCAGCTCCAGGTGTTGGTGCATTGGTCTAACAACTGGCTGGCTCTGTAGAATGGAGAAAAGGGAAACCCTGTCCTAAAATGGGCTGATTCACAGAGGGTAAATACTCATACCCAGAGGGTAAATACTCATGCCAATTTCGAGCTACCAGTATAACATCACAGACCATGAAGTTGGGTAAAGTGACACAGCTGGAATAGCACATGTCACATAGCACTTCCATCACACAGATATAAATTATCTCAGGATCAGCAGTAACAATGTTCAAGAAGTAACAATAATTAGAAATAACAATAATTAAGAAGAAATAAGAGGCTGGCTCTGTAATAAGTACTTGTTCAACAAAATAGAGAAATTCCCAGATACAGATTTTAAAACCCATTACCTAAAATCTACACAACCCAAAGCAACTAATGGTGTGGATTTTTTTTCTAGTTTGTTATCATTCATGATTTGGGGTTGGGGTTGTGCTTTTGGGGAAAAAATTGCACTTTCATGTTCTGGTCATAGGTTATATGCAGTTTGGCATTTTATTTTCTGTTTAATATTATTCCATATGTACTTTTACATCATTGAAATGGCTACACAAGAGCACTATTTACTTAAACAGTTCCCTACTGTTGGATCTTGGCTTTGCTACAAAACTTCTGCTATTATAAAAATCACTGTCATGGACATCTTTGTGTTTTAATATTTTCAATATATTTTTACTATTTCTTTTCTTTTAAAATCAGTCCCAGGGAATATGGACTTACTGAGTCAATGGCACACAATTCCAATTTGTAAAATGCTTCTTAAAACCACAAAATATAGTGCCAATGTAAGGACTAGTTACAGTTCAAATTTAATCAAGTTCTTCCCACAGCAGGCACAGGACTGCCCTCAGCGCCCTGGGACGAACTCATGGAGCAGCAGGGAATCCTTGTGTCTGACCTAAAGACACTAATAAGTTCATAGGGATGACAGAGATTAAATCAGCAGGAACTCAGCCCCCAAGGAGCCCTCCCAATGGAAAGGAGAATGATATACCTGTAAATAACGTTACCAGATCGAGAGTACCCAATAAAGTCACAGGAGGGGATATATTCCTGTGCTTAAAAAGAGGGACTGGAGTCTATTGGCCCTGATTCATCACCTCTCCCTATGTCAATGCCATTTGTCACATTGTTGTATATTTCCCCATCCTTTGACTTTGAGCTCAGCCCTGTAACTTGTTTTGGCTAACAAGATGTTCACAAAGATGATGTGACCAGAGGTTTGAAATGTGCTTGTGCAGTTGTGCTTGCAAAGACAGACTTGCCCTTTTGCTTCTCTGCCATCACTCTAAGATCATATCCTGGCTGGCCTGAATGTTCCTGAAGGAGGAGAATGAGAGACATGTGGAGCAGAGCTGTCTCAGCTGCTCTGTCCTGAAGCAGAATCTCTCCAATCAACCCACAGATGTATAAGTGATAATAAACAATTATTGTTTCAACTCCCTGAGTTTTGGCATGGCTTGTTACGCAGCACTGTTGTTGTAATAGCTAACCAATACAAAAGGGAAGTTTTCTAGAAGTGAGTTTATATTTGTCTATAAATAAAATACCAAGAGAAAAAAAGCTTTATTTGTTGTAAAATGTAGACACTAAGACTTCCTACATTGTAGGCAGCCTAAATTGGGTTATCACCTGTGTGATTTTGGGCCTGTTAACTTCTCTTGGCCTCAGTTTCCACATCTGTAAAGTGGGATGCCTGTGTAATTAGATTTACTGTAAAGATTAAATCTGAGAGTACATGAGAAACGTTTCACACAGTGCCCACACAAAACAAGCACTCGATCAAAGGCAGCTGCTAATTAGCTGTTTTCTAAATTCCTATGAAACTTAGTGTGCATATGACAAAATTCAGCACATCTCTAGAAAAATAGTAGATAGATAGATAGATAGATAGACAGATAGATAGATAAACAATTCTAATGGGCAAATATTCTGTAACCCAGCAGGCAAGCATTTTAAAAGCAAAACTGTTTTCTGGTTCCTGCCCAGAGGAATGGGACCATGGTGAGCACTTTGAGTGAAGTCAAATCATAGTCTTTTTTTCACTGTTCTTTACATTCTTCTGATTATCAAAGAGATGTTCTCCACTGGTACTAACACATCTTTAGCAACTTTCTGACACAGGACACCAATAACCTCCCTTTTTAATGAAGAAAGAGAAGGCCTGGGACTCACAAAGCCTTAGGCAAGCAACAATTATTTTGATGGTTACTTTGTAAAGGTGGTAAGCAGTGTCATTGGTGGGTTTTCCTCCCATTTATGGAAGTGATATAAATTTTCTCTTAAAAATTAATTTATTTACTTAAACAATGAAGTCTGTTTGAACAGAAAAAAATAGGTGAATACTAGTATAAGTTGTACCTGGATCAGCCAAAAAAGTCAGAAAGTTGATACTTAAAGAACAATGTTTGCAAATTAATAAACACTTAACTGATTAAAGCAGAAGTGCTGCTTACAAATGGAATTCGGAAATGATGTCTGCTCTGCTAAAGCTTTCGCTAATTCAGATTTGTTTAGTGATTGGTTCTACTTTCTATACAGTGATCTACTGATTGGCTCTAATTTCCTATCCCTTAATTTAGCCCAAATAACTACATGTGATGGGGCTGATGGCCTAAAGCATAAAGAACACTTCTAAAAAAAAATCAGCATAACATTTCTCATTTCAACAACCAGGGCACTGACAACCAGCCCCTTTCAATAGTCTGAAAGAAAAAAAAATACAGATTTTGTGTTTTCCAATTTTATTGAAGCCGGCAGGAACCATCTGCACACATGCAGACATGCGGGGTGACATCCATGACTCCAATAGGCTGGCAAATTAGGCCAAGTGTATCTTTGTGTCTACAATTATCTATTTCAAATCCTGGAAAGATGTCTATAGAACAGAATCAGAGGGAAACCAGGCTCTCTCTCGTGTCTCTGTGCAAGCAGCCATTGTTCAAGACCAATTAGCATTACTGGTGGTCCCTTCTTCCTGAAGCTTACACTTCGGGGCTGAGAGCATCTGCTGCACATTTTTCATTTCTTCCCAATTCTGAACAATTTGGTTCTTAAGCTCTGTTTCCTTGTGGCTTCCTGGAGTCCTGATGACAAACCACCACACTTTGTTCCTGTCCTTTAAGGCCTGAAGGGCACTGGAGAACACGCAAAATTTGTTTCTAATTTTGCATCTGCCAAAACATTCCTGGGGTAACAATACAAGCCTATAAAAATAGGATGCACCATCCCTCTAATTCCACAAAATAAACAAATCCAAAAGGAAATCAAACACAGTCCTTAAAAACACAGCATCCATATTTTTTGCACCCACTCCCCCTTTCCTTTGCTGGTAAAAACTTGTTCCTGGCTTATGATTTGAGATTGCATATTTATCCTTTTATGTTTACAGCAAATAACCATGACATAAGCAAGTGAAAAGAAACATCAGAGCTTTCTTCTTCTTGGTTTCGTGTTTTGTAAAATGAAGCTCCCTAAAGACAATTTAAGAGAATGTGGGATCCAATTCCCTCACTGGTGTCAGGAGTTTTATTTTTAACTCAACTACTCAAAATAAGAGATATTCCCCATGTGCTCTTATCCGCCGTTGGAGTACACAGAAACACAAAGCAGAATCATCTTTCCATGTTCGTTTTCAGATAATTCAGGGAACTTAGAGCTCTGGATTCCTGAATCTTGGCCAAGGTGATGTCATTAAATCTATAATGAAAACAGTGTCACTGGGAGAATTAATTCATTACGGTGGAATTAAGTTAAATCCTTTATGATATGCCATTAAGTACCCATCCTAACTTGCTTGCATCAACCAGAATGAAGCCCATTCAAACACAAAAAAAGAAAAACAAGTTCTGACCTCAAACCTCACAGAATATTAGGTAACTTTCAAAGTTAAATTCATTTAACTATTAAACTATTTAGAAATCTCATGATATGTAAGTATCTTAAGATGTCTGAAATGTTGCAGTGGCCAAATACTTTGTGGTTTATAGAACATCTTTGCCTAAGGGAGTATAACTTACTGTATGAATCATGATTATGTATTTTATAAATGTTTTCACCGTGTTATTCAGTTCCTACAACAGCCGAATAGCACAAGAATTGCCCAACGTTTCAATAATCCTCAAAATATTACCATCTCAGTCCAGAGATGATAAAACAGCACTGCCAGAGTTTGAAGTAACTTGGTCAAGATTGTAGGGATATTTCTCACCCCCAAGTCTACCGTGGAATCAACAAATCCTTATTTTGTTAGGTCCCGCAGAGAGAAATAAACAAATGGAATCTATTCCTTGTTCTCTAGCATTTTACAATTCAGTCCAGAGCCAGAACGTATCTGGGTAAAAAAATCTATCCCCTAGAACCTAGGCTGTAAAGGAACTAATGTAACTATTAGCCTCGTATTAAAAGGAGCAATTTCTGCTTCTGACACCAAATTTGTGCCGAGTCCAGGGAAACCTCCCGCTTCCTCTCTGTGTCCTGGCTCACCCTCCCTCCTTATCTAAAATAATGCCGGCTTATGAAGGGGATTGAGTTTCGTAGAGAAAACAAAATTATGATGGTATTCAATATGAAAACTTGAATGTTAATAGTTTTGTTTTGTTTTTATAAAGGTTACTGTTTCAAAAACTAGGTCATTTCATAGTGGTGAAAGAACGTACATTCTTAGGAGATACTGAAAAAAAAAATCACAATTTGTGTTCAAAGCATCTGGCTTCTGACACATGGCTGCTCAGTGACAAATGGAAATTTCCTGAGCTCAGTAAAATGACTTGACATGAGACCGCGTAGAGTTTCTACTGAAGCCGGCTGTCAAAAAAGTTGTAGCGATCATGGTCCATCATTAATGATGGCCAGCCTAGCTCTTTGTCTGCAAAGACCATGGACAAAATATTGTCACAGCCCAGCACTGGCTGTGCAAGGCTTTTCTGTTTTCACTTTGCAAAAAGAGATTTTATTTTTACAGATTGGCTCTCATTACAACAAACATCACCCCAAATCCTTGAAATAACAGAAAGAATTCTGAGACCTAGCCAATGACCTGCTTGCTTTATACAATATTGATAGGGTAACCCCTGGGCAACAAAGGAATTTTGATGGTACCTTGGTTCACTTTATAATGGGATTTGGCCAGGATCAGGGAAAGCATGTATTTATTTTTTATTTATTTAAAACATAGAGCCTTCTGGTTCCTCAGAAGGTTTGGAAGAAGTGGCAAAAACCAAAAACCAAAACCAATATAGAAAACTATATGCATTAAGACTGGTACAAATATAAAAACAAAATGTTTTAAAGGCAAAAAAAAAAAAGGAAAGAAAGAAAATCATCGAACACATTGTTAGCCTAGGCAAATACAGCTCCTATAATGGAGCATTAAATGAACTTAGGTGTTACATTTCCTGTTCAGGAAACTAGCAGGACAGAAACTCAGCTGGGACACCAGGACGACTTACCAGACCTAACCAGCTGTTTTGTTTTTGGCTGGCTTCCGCTCCAGTTGGTGGGTGCTTATGCTGGACTGGTTGTTAGATATTTTTATCATCACCCCGGGAGCCAGGCAGGGAAGAGGCATTCGATAAACGGTAGCAGTTTTCAATTTGGTGTCCTGCATTCCTAGGAGCCATTATCACCTGCAGTATTCAGTAAATACACATTCACAACATACAGAAAGTATGTTCGTGGCTTCCCTTCGAGCCACTGCCTACTAACTGCTTTCTGCCAGCCATAGAAGGCAAGGAGTGGATCTTTCTTTAGGTTCTGTTTTCCTCAATAAGTAAAATGAGGACAAGAAGCCACAGCTCAGCTGATGGTTACCAAAAATCAGACTCTTCTTGCTAACAGAGGCTTTGCAACCACATTACCGATAAATCGAACACCGCGCTGGAGTACCCCAGTTCTAGTCCATGGCTAAGGAAGATGCAAACATCATATGGAGTTTCAAGCTTACAGAAAAAGCCGGGGGCAGGGGACCTCTCTCTCCTTTGCTCTAATTTTTTTTATATTTAAGCTTCCCACCTTTGGAAGAGTCCGAGCAGCTAATTGGGCATTTTCCCTTGTGTGAATAAAGGACAAGTTGCCTGCTTTCACTTCAAATTGCTTGGCCCTCCATCAACATCACCATAAATGTGACATCTGAATATTAAATCCAAATATTTTATTGGTGCAGATAAATATGATTTGTAAAAAGAGTCAAATTAACAATCCATTACATACTAATGGGTTCTAATCAATAAGTTTAATTTGACTAAAAGGAGAGGGGCGGGGGAGAAAAGTGACTCAATTACACCCAAATGGTGCAATTTGAAACTATAAAGGTGACTGACTTCTGCAACTTTTGAGCTATATTCTGACTTAGGGGCTTATGGGCCCAAGGCCTGAGCTATGTTGAAAGTGGACTTCTGTCTGTGGGTTACACATTCATATTTCCAATTATTTTTCTTTAAAAAAGCATTGCCTGAAAAACAAAAAAATTTCAGAGAATTAAAAAAAAAAAACCTCCTACAACCCAGAAAGAAAAAAAAAATTTAATGTCATATTTGCAACAGATCTTTTTAATAGACATAAATCAATGCACATAAAATAAGTCCTTTCTGTCCCCTCTCTCTGTCTTAACCCCTTTTCCTTCCCTTCTCCTTCCCCAGAGACTGGGCTGGAGGTTGTATGTTTTCTTCTCGCCCTCAGTTCTGTACTGTTACTAAATGTATGGGGCTCCCTAAGTCAGCACAGTATCACCAGATGTGTTTATGAAATTCTACAACCAGCTTTTCCCACTCCACAACTTATGTCATCTCTGTTAGTATTCCATTTTGTGATTTCTAAATTTTTTAAATTTATTTTTCACTCATTCGTTCCCCTACTGACGAGCGATTGGAAGGAACCAGCTTACTAAGGTTATTCGGACATCAGTTAGGAAAATGGCGTCCACGTCCCTTGATTATAGATGTAGATTTCATTCAGGTCCTAGGACAGGCCACAGCCTCACCTACGGGAAGATCTACATCCTCTCCTCCAGGGCTCAGTCACCGGAGAACCAAGGTACAAAAATATCCTCTCCTCCTCCTTGGCTGCTGCTCTTGCCTTTTTTATACCAGGGCCCCGATCCGTTTGACTCAAACACGCAGGAGCCTTTGAGCATGAAACATGCCCTCCTTCCTTCTTTTCTTCCCCACTCTGTGGCAATATCCAGAACCGAAATAAAGGAGGAAACAGACAACGCTTTCATTTATTTGCAGCGGCTTCTGCCTCTTCAGACGGGGCGTCTGCAGCGCATCCATAATCCTTGTGTCGGTCTGCTCCCTAGCGTCGCCAGCCGGGTCCAGCATCTGACAGCCTCCCATCTGAAGCTGCCGGCAGCTCCTTTCTAAGAAGCAGCTCGCAGTTGCAGCCGCCCTCCTGAAGGAGAGGAGCAAAGCCCAGTGGACTATCTTGCTATCTTCTGGGTGGCAAGGAAATCTCAATTATACACCCAAGGGATGTGGTTTATGAAAAACTAGAAAGAATGTTTAAATTGTATACGTAAATTGTTTTGTTTTACAAGCTGGGGTAAATCAGCACATTTGCAGCCCATATTTAGCTGATCCACTCCATAAGGCTCTTTTTGAACGTATGCCATTGATGTGGGGTAGATGCCTATGCAAAACATAGCCAACCTCCTAAATTCAATTAGGGCATTAGGGGGGAAAATGGAAATTTTGCTCTGGGGTTAGTCAAGACTGCTGAGAACTTCTCAGAATAGTTCCTAAGCTGTAACTGAAGATTGAATCGAAGGATAAAATTTCCAGCGGATGCGGGGTAGTCAGACTATTGGCTCGGGCTTGCCCTTTGGAGAAAAAAATGGCAAATGTAATGCCCCCCCCTTTTTTTTTACCTGATTTCTAGCTCATTTTAAAACCTATCTTCTTTGTGTCTCCCCTCAACATAGCATATTTAACATTTATTAAGCTAGATAGAGGCTTAATTAACATTCTCTATCCTGATGATAATGAGTGGTGGAAGATGGGAAGACAAAGTTCCACTGGAAAAACATAAATTGGGGGAAAAAATGCCCCAAGGAAGGAAATATTGAAAAACAGTGTTTTATTTTTATGCAACTTTTGGCAGCAAAACACCCCCCAGGGATTGGTTGATGAAAAAGCCAGAGCGTTTAAATTGTATATGTAAACTGTTTTGTTTTGCAAGCTGGGGTGAATCACAGATAGAGGTCAAAGCGATGAGAAAAGTTTGAGACGGCGTGGGAGTCTAAGCAGGAATAATCTCCTGGCTTTGACCATGGGCTGCTGAGCCCTAATCGCTGATAACAGCCGTCAAGCGACCGAGGGGCTCCACTTCATATCGATGTGGCATTTACTTCTCCAGAAAGTCCCCCACTCGGGCCAGCACTTATGGCAAGATAATTAATAGTCCCCTGAGTTATAGATTCTGAGTTAAAGGTAACAGTACATAATAGAAGTCAAGGTCACCCATAATACAGTAGCTTCTATAACAAAGGGGATTATTACTGCAATTACCGTCCTGTTGGAAAGATTTTTATAAGTTTTCATCATTTTAATTCTTCCATCTTCCTCTTGCCAGTGAAGTTTAAACTCTCCGATGTGCGATAGAGGAAAAGAAAGCCTCTCCCACAAAAGCTTTCTCCGCTGAGCATTCAAGTGGCTTCTAGGGAGGTGGGGAGACAAGAGAACGGTACCCTGGTTAGCAGCAAGGTCTGCGAAAGTTCCCACAGGCTGGATCTGCCTCCTTCCCATTGCTCCTTCCTATGCTGTATCGAACATACTAAACTACGTTAAAATTATATAATTTATAGACTATATGATTAAAATTATAAAACACATAATATCCAACATTAGACGTAATTTTTTTTTTTTACTATACAGAATGAGAAAGAAGTATCTAGTTTTGTTTGTAACATGATTTATTCATTTTCAGTGAGTGGTGTTCTTTATTCCTTTTGCAGCCAGTGATTTTTTTCCCCTCCAGGTAGGAGGCCCTTGAAAAGTTTGAGCCTCTGGCCCTTTGCCTGTTGTGTTCAGTGAAGGCAATAGCTCTATTTGCCAAGACCTAAACTGGAGTTGAACCCACGAGCGTGTTTCCCACCCAAACTATTTAGTGTCTAAATTTGCTCCTGGCTGGAAGAACTCCAGTTCCTGTAGTTTAAACCAAAGAGGGGGAAAAAGGGCAACAAAAACAAAAAACAAAACAAGACAAAACCTGTATTAAAAGCTTCTAAAAAAAAGGATTCAGTTCTAAAAATTGTAATTAATTTAATAAAACGTCCTGCCCAGAGCAGCTCAGAAGCTCTGTGTGCCATTTGGGTGAGCCCCGTGAGCATGGTGACAGACGGCGTTTCTGCAAGGGCTTTCTGAAATGGTTTCTAACTAACCCTGCACTCATTTTTATGACCTGGACAGTCTTGCCGTCTTTCTGCTCAGGACAAAAGAGCGAGCAGACACAATCATCTTTTGAGAATGATGGCATCGTCATTGTCTGCATAGCAGGACTGTAATTAAGCACCAGAAATAGGACAGCTGAGAATGGACAAAGAGAGGGGAAGGGAGGGATGGTGGAACGGCATCGCAGTGAGAGGCCTGAGCAAAGATAGTAGCTGAAAGCGAGTACACTCGTGGATGAGGTCATCCTGGGAAAGAGTGTGTGTCAGGATGGAAATATGTGAAACGGGCCAGAAGAAGGGAGGCCCTGTGAGCTGTTTGGTGTTCTGTGCCCAGCTTGCATGCCACCTCTTCCAGGCAGAACTCGGGGATGTCTCCTGGAAGAATTATTCATGTATCAAGTTTTTTATTGAGGGCTTGCTATGTTCCAGGCATTGTTTTAGGGACCAGAGATTCTCAGTGGTGAATGAGACAAAGCAGGTCCCTGCATTTTAGGAGACAACTGAAAGTCAACTCCAGAAAGAGCCAGCCAGTTGCGCACATCCAGGCTGAGCTCACACACCAGTGAGCACCTAGGAGGAGAACTTTGCAGACAGAAGGGACAGTAATGGCAAAGTTCCCAGGACGGGCATAAGGCTGGTGTATCCCTGAAGTCTAAAGAAGGCCAGGGCACTGGAGCTAAGGATGCTGGAGTGTAGAGTAGAGGGTGAGATCAGAGAGGTGGGCAGGGCCTCATCATATGGAATCTGTGGGCCCCAGGTGAGGAGTTTGAATTGCGGTCTCTGTTGGAGGCTTTTAAGGCATAGAATTGGGTGTATTCACAGGCTTCTCACCTCCCTCCCAGTACTTACATACAATGTGTACGCATAGCAGCCACCTCATTGAGGTGCACGGAACTGAAAATGGGTCAGGACTGGCTTGAATACCTAGAATGTGAAGACCCACTTACTCTGGGTGCTACCCACACACCTCACTCAGGCTCAACGGGTTGGTGGATGACGACAAATAAAACGACAGCTGATTCTGCAACTAAACTCTCCAGGGGGGTTCAAAGAGGACACAAGGACACTTTAATTGTCTTTGATTACTCTCATCCCATGGCTGATGAATCTATGTAAAAATGTATTTCTTTTCAGAAATCAAAGGTCAATCATGAGTCATTTAATACCCACCCCGGTATAGCCCCTGTGGAGGACTGAATAAGAACACGCACATGAAAGTAGGACCCAGGAATTCATTACATAAATGAGCAAGTGAATGAGTGAATCTCTTCATCTGTGCCTCAGAGGGCTCCTAGAGTTGTGAGCCTAGATAGCCTGCTTCAGGGCCTGAGCAAAGAGGATTTGCTTGTTCCAGCTCCCAGTAAGTCCCCTGAGTTATTTAGAGACCCTCTTTAGTGAGTAGAGTCATGAAGCATCAGAACAGCAAGTCTAAACCTAGCTGGAAACTCTAAGGCCCAGAGAGGGGAAGTGACTTGCCCAAGGTCACACAGCCAAACCAGGACTGGAATTTTACACAGTGCTCCTTCTGGTATGCTCTGCTTCCCCCTTTTAGGATAATGAAGGACAGTGGAAGTTGGTTCAGAACACACACTGACATCAGTGAGCATTAACTAATGAAAGAGGACTTGGGCAGCTGGTGAATCTCTCCCACTTTCCCCACTGGCCCTGCTCTGTAGGCCTAGCTGTAGAGGAGCGCTTTCAGCAGAAAACTAGGCTCCGGATTTCGAGGGCAAGGACTAGAAGAGGGACATGGGCTTTGGGTGGTCACATCCCCTTAGATTCCTCATCTGTAAAATGGGTATAATCATAAGACCTATCTTACAAGGTTGTTGTGTGATAAATTAATTTATGAAAAGAGTTTATCACAATGCTTGGTGTGTGATTAAATCCTCAGTAAATAGTAGCCATTGTCATCATTGTGGGGTTTTTTTAATGATAGAAAATGTAGAAAAATACACATAAAAAGATCACTCATTATCCCAAACCTTGAGATAAGTAGAGTTAACATTCCAGAGATTATCTTTCCAGTCTTTCTTTTAAGCCTATGTAATATATATGACATATAATATATACACTATTTCATACACATAATATATACACTATTTCATACCTTGCATGTTAATTTGAGGTACATTATAAACATTTCCCATGTCATCACATTCTTCCAAAGTACGATTTTCATGGCTCTTTTAACCAATCTCCTCTTATTGGAAATTTCGGTTTGTCAACTTTTTGCTATTGCAAATAAGGCTTCAGTAATTATTCTTACACATAAATCTTCATAAATATTCATGACACTTTCTTCAGGAGAATTCCTAAATATTGACTTGCTGGGTCACAGGGCATGCATATTTTTCAAGCTTTTGATAGAAATTGCCAAAGTGCCCTCCAGAAACATTGGACCACTTCACACGCTCCCGAGCAGGGTCCAGGAGGGCATGCCCACACTTCCAGCAACCCTGCGTGGCATCATTTTAAATACCTGTGCCTTTTCCATAGGCCCCAAATACTGCATTTTGGTGTTTCTCATTCCTTGATTGCTATGAAGTTGTGCAGGTTGAACTTGCATCTGTATTTATTCATTTAGGAACCACCTGGTGACATCTTTTACCTGTTTGTCTGCTGGGGTATTTGTCTTGGTCGAACTAATATACCTTAGTCGAACGAATTGGTAAGAGGATGCTGTATAACTGGGATGCTAATGTTTTGTCCCGGTATTAACAGAAATACTTCTCCCTTACTTTGCTTGTGGCCTTTTAGGTTTTTTGTTTTTGTTTTTTAGGGTTTTTTTTTTAACTAATCTTTTAGTATTTTTATCAAAACGTTGGAAGGACACGAGTTTGGCATGGCATGCATCTGGCTCTGACACGCAGTCGTTGGTGGGTAGGCAGTCTCATTCTCGTTCATTCCTCTCCCCGAGACTGTAGTGTGTGGCAGGGGTGGGGGAGTCGCTCCAGTAGGGTTCCCCTTTTGTGACTATTTGAACTCTCTTTACTTCACATCAGAGCACCACCTGGAGCTCCAGCAATACCCACCTTCCTGTGACCACCCTCTTTAGGGCCAGGCAGTGTCTCGACTTGGACTCCTCCATCCCTTTGCCTGGGATATGCATCCAGCGCCCAAAGGCTCTGCTGGGTCCAGGATAAGGGATATTGTCTTTGAATAAAGTGGGGGAAAGAGAGGGAGGAAAGGAAGGGCAGCTGGTGGGTTTTTTTAAAGCAACCTAATTTAAGTGTGAAAATCAGCTTTCCTTCTGAACAATGTAGCAACAACCTGAAAGCTGTGAGAGATGGTGCTAAAGCTCAGGAACCCGTGAGGAAAGGCTTTTATCTGAAGCCCAGGGGGAGGCTGACTGCTTCCGTGCTGACAAAGGACGCTCCTGACCTGCACGGTAACCCACCCACAGCTTCTCCTGAACTCCTCAAAAATTTCTCCACTGTCCCCATCAGTGAGCCCTGGACAGGAGCCATGACAGCTCTTCAGTTGATTTGATGGACATTCACCATTCACTCCCCCCATTTTCCACTTTCCCTCCTTCGGGTGACAGGATTCCCGTTTCCCTCCAGAAAATCCCACCCTCCGTTCATGTGTTTGAGGGGAAACTGACTCCGATACCAGCTCCGGGTGTGGGGGTTGGTCTCAGGCTTGGCCAGTCAGAGCCACACGCCACTTGTGACCTCAGCTACCCGCGTGGGGATGGGCACAGGATTCAGTTAAGGCCAATGTGAATCAGGCCCAGAACTCTCAGCCCTCTCTTCCCCCAGGCCCGGGGCTGTGAAAGGCAGCCTGGAGCTGCTGGCGGCCACCTTGCCCCCCTGGGAGCCCAGAGGGAGAAGCCGAGGGGAGAGATGGGAGATTAGCGAGCCCACAGATGAAGCCATGCAGGGATTGTCAGTGATGGGAGCCAATCAACTCCCTTTTTTAACAGAAGCCCTTTTGAGTTGGGCCTACCCCTTACTGTGGAAGGAGTCCTGAATAATATGACCTCTTCCATCCATCGGCTCTCTGCCTTGAACGACAGAATTATAGACACCCATGAACCCAAACCAGACGAGGTTCTAAGCTTCCCAGCTAAGTGCGTGTGGGTTGTGGGGTGGGCATTGGTAGCCCAATGAGATCCTGGGAGAGGGACCTGGAAAAACGTGTGACAAATAGTTAAAGAAACCAGAGGAGGACTCCAGGGAGATGTGACAGCCTGTTGTCATGGATACTCCACTGCATAGACCATTGAATGAAAGATTTTTAGAGCTGGGTTTTAACTCAATAAGAGGAAAAGTTCCTGACTCTCAGATGTGAGGAGGTAATGAGTTCCTCTCCCCTGTGGGCGTGTAAGAGCAGAGCGCCTAACAGGATGTCACCGGAGAAATTCAAGCATCAGGTGCAGGTTCAACTAGACACCCTCGACATCGCCCCCAGCCCCGAGCCGTGGTGAGTCTGTTTTCAGGATGCAGAGGTTAGTGTTCGAATCAGGTCTTTCTCATCTGTGACCCAGCTTTTCTAGCAGGGAAATTATGTTGATGAGGGTAGAGTTGCTATGGAGATGATTAAAATGAGAGATTCCATGCATAAAGCAAAGAAAGCGAGACATTGCTTTTAAGAATGTGGCCCCTCCACCCGACCCCAAAACCCTACCCACTTCTCCTGTTACCCAACACTTTTACATACCATATTAGGGGCTCCCCTAAAAGGAACTTGGCCCCCAGAGGCCCAGAGTTGCAGGCTGGGTAGATCAGGGGCCAAGGCTGATACCTGGACACTGCCCCCAGGTTGGCCCTACGTGAGTATCAGGAGGCCCCGGATGGCTGAGGGCTCTTGTCTTGGTCAGTTCCTACTAAATATGGGATTTTTAAAATTTCATTTATTTCTTATTGCATTATTTAATCATTTTATTGGGAGGAGGTAATTAGGCTTACGTATTTTTAGCGGAGGTACCGGGGATTGAACCTAGGACCTCATGCGTGCTAAGCATGCGAACATGGGTTTTCTTCATGCTGCTGCTCTTCTCTCTCCTCGTCTCAACCCAGAACCACCTGTTCCTTTTTAAAACAGAAGCTGAATCACTCCGTCTCCCATGGTCTTAACAGAAGTGGCATTGCTATGTCTCTTTGGGGCTTTTTATCTTTTTTAATATTATAGATTACCATTGTACTGTACATTCATATTTGGGGCATGATTTTGAGACTCATTTAATATTTTGAAAAATTTTTCAGTGACTGGCATTTGTTTTTCCATTTTGATGTGTTTAAGGTGTGTGTGTGTGTGTGTGTCCCCACATATGTGCACACGTATACTTTGTTGCTATTGTTCAAATCCAGTAAAAAAAGTTCATGCAAAGAAATTGCCAAAATACAGATGAGCTGTTTATAGGCTCCTTCTTTTTTTAGGGAATCTATTTATTTTGTCATTTTGCCATGCGCACAACACAGGTTTCGTGCAGGTGTTCTTAAGGCATTTCTGTAGGTCTAATAGAGCCATTGGGAGGAAGCTATCTTTTTTTCCCAAACTTCCTTTAAAAGAGAAATGAGCTTTCCCCTTTTCTCAGCATCTTCCATCTCTCCTGCTGCTGTTAGTGACTTCTCCCCTCTCCCTCATTTGTATAAATACTTACCATGCCTGGGACTCATGATCCATAATCCACGAAAAATAAAATGTACAGATGTTTTTTTTTTTAACGGGCCAAAATGGACATGTTCCATATCTCACTCCTCAGGGTATTTTATTATTGACTTTTATTTAGGGGAAAGGATGCCTCGTCCCTCTTGGCAGTGAAACCAAAGCTATGGCCTGTCTTTAAAAGCTATGTCCTTGTAACCCTGACGGGAACACCTCCTGTGAGTGGACCTGTTAATTAGGAAACTTTTCCTAAAATGAAAATGCCAAAATGCCAACACTATTTTATCTGGGATGTGAAAAACATGATGAATTTTTATTTTCATTTTTATACTTTTCTATGGCTTCTGGATTATCTACAGGGATCCTGTGCTTGTTGAAAAATAATTGAGTAATTTGTGAATCCACATTTCTCAAGAAAAGGAAACATTACATATCAGGTTAAAGTCACCTTTGACCTTTACCCCTTCTCACCCTGGTTCCCACTGTTATCAAGTTAGTCTGTATCCTTCCAGATCTTTCTTTTATTAATTTAATTAATTTACAGACACACATCGGTATGCATTCATGTTCGTCTTTAAAAATCAGGAGAAGAAACAAACAATGCTTTTGGTGAAAGGATAGCCAAGAATACTTACAAATGTTAGAATAAGGAAGAGTTTTAAGGACTTTCTAGTTTTCCGCTCCCTCATTTAACAAATGCAGCACTCAGCTCTCAAGAGCCTCTTGTCCCAGGAAACAGCACTTTGATGGGAGCCACATTTTGATATGTGGGTCTTCAGATGAGCAGGAAGATGTGTAAATACTCATCTCCCAGGCCTGAGTATGATTTTTAATAATCGAATATGGAGCTCGAGCCAACATTTTATTCAGGCACTAAATTTAAAAGTGGAGCCAAGAGACTTTAAAAAATTTATGATTCCACAAACGCAGGGAATTTTCCCCTACGATCGCTATCTCAGAACTAAAAGCGTAAAACCAGCCCTGTGCGGCTCGGCTCGCTCTCCCCAGCTCCAGCTCAGGGGTGTTCTGGAGTCTCAAGTGAGTTCCCTGGGCTGGGGGCCCTCCAGACGGCTGGGGTGGGGAACCTGGTGCCCCCTCCCACACCCATCTCTGCCCCAGGCCTAAGAAGGCCCCCCTACCCAAGCCATTCGGCTCCGTTATGGTCCCCTCCCTTCCCTACAGGCCTCAGAGTGCCCTGTGATAAAGACAGTGTTTTGACTTGAAAGAGTAATTGCTGACACACATTACTCTTTCCCCAGAGGAAATCAGTCCAGACAAAGCCTCTGCAAACCCAGGACAGCAAAAGTGACCGTTTATGATGGGAGCCTGTTTGGCTTTTGGTCTCCCTTGTGAAGTAGCTCTGTCTCCTTTTCAAGACTCATTTCCAAACATCTGCCAAGCTCACAACATACTCACCGCTTCCCACTCAGCGGGGCCCATCACTAAGATCTAGACCTCAGGGGCTAGGGCAAAGCTTTGTCCTTCCTCCAGGCCGTTTGGAGGCTGTTTGAGCAAACCCCTCCTAGATGAGGCACCAAGGACTGGGGGCCAGTGGGTATCCCTCCAGTCCGGAAGAAAGAAGCCCACTGGACAGACTATTTTCATAGGAATTCGTGTATGCCAGGCCTCACTCACTCATTCATTATTTTGACAGTATTCGTAAGCACCAACAATGTACTCACACAGATCTACATCAAGTACTGAGAAGCTCAAGAAAGAAAAATAAAACAAGGCAGAGAAGATAGCAAAGGCCAGGGAGCAGATTTGCTATTTTTGTTAAGTGGTGGTCAGGGATAACCTCACTGATTGGGTGACGTGTGAGCAGAGACCAGAAGGAAGTAAGGGTGTAGACCATGTTCTGGTGGAGGAACTGTCCAGGCAGTGGGAACAGAAAGTGTGAAAGTCCTGAGGCAAGAGCAACAAAAAGCCATGCCTGGCTGGAGCAGGATAAGTGAGGGAGAAGATGGGAAATTACTGGGGAAGATTATTTATGGCATCTGTAAGGATCTGAGTTTTCTTTCAAGTAAGAGAAGCTATTAGAGGGCTTTGAGAAGAAGAATGACATAACTGGATTCAAATTTTGACAGACTCATTCAGACTTAATTCTATAAATTGCAATTGCAAAAAGGCCAAGTTGCAAGGAGTTGGGGGGGACTTGGGAAATTGGTTGCAGACATGCTAATTTTGAGATGACTTTTAGACACCCAAGTGGATAAAGAGTCTGAAGTTCAAGAGGGAGATCTCATCTAGAGATACGTTTTTTGATGGTATTTAAAACCATGAGACTAAATGAGTAGCCAGAGAAAAAAAAATGACAAAAGGCATGCATAGAGACAAAGAAGAGGAGAGAGAGAGGGGAGGGAAAGAAGGGGTAGGAGAGGAAGGAAAGGAGTCTGAGAACTGAGCCCAGGGACACTTCAACATTTAAAGATTGGGGAGATATGGAAGGTCTCCAATTAAGAGTTTCCACTGAGGTAGGGGGCCATCCAAGGGAGTGATCAACTACATCCAATACTGCTAAGAAGTTGAATAAAGATGAAGTCTGAGACTTGACCATGAGATTTAACAATGTGATCCTGACAACAGCTCTCCCAGTGGAGAGGAACCTGTTGGGACTAGGCTCAAAAGAGAATGGAAGAAGTAGAAGAAGATAATGAGAAGAAGTCATAATTTTGTGACATTCCATAACTGCAAGTCTTGGAGTGATAAAAAGGCACCCAACGCCTACATGGATTTCCACAAAAATGCAAGAAACCAGCTGCTCATCAGGCATCGCATTTCTGCATGCCTAACACTTGAGAATTTACCAAGTGTCCCAAGTATTTTTTTTTTAAATAGGATGAGCATTTCTATAAAGTACAACATCTCTAGCACCCTCTTTTCAGTGGGAAAAAAAAATCTTGTAACATTCTTTTTTCAGTAGGAAAACAATCCCGTAACACAAATGAAACTAACCAGAGAGCTGTCCAGTGAACAGCCTCTGCTGTACACACTCCTCGTTATTAGGGTCTGGAGGATTCCGTAACTCTCACTTAATCTTCTAGAGACTATCTGACTTTTTCTCCAAATCAACAAGAATGGAAAAATATCTGGTCTTCAACAATTTATCTAGAAAAAGAAAATCATGATCCAAGTGTAGTAGTCATAACTATCATCGTTTAATTGTTTAGAAGTTGCGAAGTATCATGTTTTCACCTGTAGCATCTCATTTGAGCTTCACGCTATGTTCGATGACAGGAACAGTTACCTCCACTTTACAAAACAAGAAATGGAGGGGCAGAAAGGTTAGGGGCTCATCTAAAGGTATTTAGAAATTGAAGGGCGACCCTTCACACGGCACTGCTTCTTCTCACTCCAAACTCGGAGGGGATTCCAAAGCTTCCCAACACCTACATCCGTGGGATGGATGGACACAGCACTGAGTGGGAGCCAGAGAATTTCTCACTGGATGCTTCTCCTTCACCAAGTGGACTTTTCCACATACTGAAGTGGCTTCCTCTGCCTAAATCTATATCATGGGCTGACACTGACTGCGCATGGAAAAAAGCCGTCTCTAAGAGCCTCTGTAGGCTCTAGGAAACCAGGAAAGCTCACTATAGTCTCCATACTTCAACTAACCGACTTGTTTGTCCTTATCTTTTACAAATATTCAAAAATGGTTGCCAAGACTTCCCACCAACCATGTGGACAATATGTGAAATGACTAATTGGCAAACACAATGTTTCCAATCAGAGCCTTGATATACCCCTGCACTTTTCTGATGGAAGGCTGCCCAGGCAGGTAAAGGCCTGATGGTAATGGGTCCATGTTGTCTTTGACCTCACATCCAAAGTTCTCAATCTGAGATATGATTGTGCAGTCATTGGGTATTGATTTATTTTAATCCACCAGCAACAGCCATTGTGGTATTGCAACATGAGTAGACAGATGTCCATGTTAAGAGGAAGTTCAGAAACAAATTCAAAGTTACATATCCATTTGTTTGATAAAGGAGGTATTTCCAATAAGTGAGGAAATTAATAATGATTTAATGAAATTGTGCCAAGGAAATTGATGAACTATTTAGAACATACAAGGTTAAAGCCTCACCTCACTCTCTATGCCCAGATGAATTCAGTCCAATTAAAGACATAAATGGAAAACTAAAATAATACAAGAAATAGACCAGACAATTGAGAGCTTTTTATCTGACCTTGAATTGGGGAGGATCATTGTAAATATCCACACTAGGAATGGAGCTGTATATGAAAATACTAATGGTTTGATAAAATGTTTTTCTGTTTTTATTGAAATACAGCCCTAACCCTGAGGGCCTTCCCCCCACCCTACCTCTGCTAAAATCTCTTCTTCACTCCTTCCCTCCAGCCTTGAGGCCCTCCAGGATCCAAGGAGCATCAGGGGAAAATGACTTGCTCATCTTGAGAAAGGGAAGCCAAAGATCCAGAGAAGGCACGCAGCTCATCTAAGAACAAATAGCTGGTAGAGAAGTATTAGAGTGCCTGGGTTTGAATCTCAGCTCTGCCCCTGATGAGCTGTGTGACTTTTGGCAAATCACCTCCCCTCTCTGAGTCTCAGGGTCCCCAGCCATAAATGAAGAGGGAAATAACGCTGTCCTAGGGGTTTGTTATGAGGATAAAATGAGTTATAAACCTGCAAAGTGCTGGGAATCATGCCAGCTCTAGAGCAAGTTACTCAACACATGGTAAGTTTATTACAAGGCTGGGGTTAGCCTTACCTTATCCTGGAAGACACTGTTCAGAGCATCCCTGTCTTCAGCACAGCAGTTGGTGCAGGGCCAGCATCAAGCCCTTCAGAAATACTTATTTAGATAGAAGCTGAGTAATTGTGTATCATGCCCTTCCTTTTAGATCTGTTCTTTTTTTTTTAACCATTAAGATAAATGCATTTTCTTTCTTTTTCTTTTTTTTCTTTTCTAGTTGAAGCATAGTCAGTTCACAGTGTTGTGTCTGTTCTTTTATTTTAGCCTCACAACAACAGTGGGATGCAAACAGAGCAAAGATGGTTGTACCCATTTCAAAGATGATAAAACTGAGATGTGAGAGGCCTGGCCTCCAGCCACAGAGACCTGGAATTAAACTCAGATATCCTGCTTCTCTGCTATACTTAAACAATTATTTTTAACACATGCTTTCTTTTTCTTTCTTTTTTAGACTTGTTAAAAATTTTTGAGGGGGAAGGTAACTAGGTTTTTTTTATTTACTTATTTTAGCAGAGGCTCTGGGGATTGAACCTAGGACCTCATGCATGCTAAGCATGTGCTCTACCACTGAGCTCTACCCTCCACCCTCTTATATACTTTTACATTGAAACCTTAACCCTGCCCCGACCCCCAACCAAACAAACAATAGCTGTGGTGTTTGTTCTTGTCATCAAAAGCCTCCCTTTATGGAGCTTACCTTGGACCTAATCCAGCTCTAGTGTTGCACACACGTAATCTCATTTTGTCATTAGAACCGCCCTGTGGAGTAGATGTTTCTGTGCACATTTTATCCCTAAGGAAACCAAGAGTTAGATGACAAGCCCAAGGTCATACAGGAACAGAACAAAATCCCTGCTCACATGGAGGCCTGTGTGGTGGCAAAGCCCAGGTTCTTGGCCGTTCCTCTCAACCAGGACAGGAACTGGGAGGAGAAGGGCCCAGCTCTTCCCTTAAAGTGGTCAGGCATCCACCCTGGGAAGATGATGCGGCTGGGAACAGGCATCCCCCAGGATGGGCCCCGGCTGTCTGAGTCCGGGGCCTAGATTTTCGTTCCCATGTTATCCTGCCAATTAGTCCAGAAACAACACTACTTAAATACTAAATCACATTAAAATAATAAAGTAATAATACTGAAAGACATCCTTGTGTACCTACCTAGAAACTAAAGCACCAGGCCAGGCCACGTGGGAAGCACAGAGATGGGTCCATGGACGATCATTTCACCAGTGGATCCACCCGCCACGTGCCGAGCAGGCTTTAGACAGGCTGGTGACAGAACCACATCGCACCAAAGGGTTTGCAAAAATGTTGGGAAGCAGAGACATAGTCAGACAACTAGATAAGCAGTCAGGAAAGGCCAGAGAGCTAGTTGAGGGAAAGAGCGGATTGGCATCATGGTTCCAAGAAATGGATCGTGGTCTCTGCTTCCGAAACATGTAAGACTTTTTGGAGGAGGCAAGACATACAAATCTCGAAGACACATGCTCAAAGAGAAGTAAATAGCGTGGATGATTGTAGGAGGGTATAAATGAATTGCCAAGTAAGGAATCTGAACCTAAAAATGGTTCTGGGAGGGCTAGCAGAAGTTGGGAGGCTGGGGAGATTTTGTGCCAGCTTCAGGGCCTAAGCTGGTAAATCGGTGACTTAAATCCATAAATAATCTTATTCTCTTGAGTTTAAAATTTAAAAAGAAGAAGTAAAAGAGGAAAGATGTCTCCTTCGCTCACTGCCCTGCCTCCTCCATTCCCAGTCTTGCAAGTAGTCACCCCTCTTTCTCCTGGATTGCCTGTTCCATTGACCCCCACTCCCGTGTCTGATGGAAATTGAGACGGGGAGAAATTGTGAGGACGTGTTTCCTTCACCTTGCTTAGCCCTTCCCGAAATCACTTCTGACCCCACTGTAAGGAGACAATATTGAGAATAGTCCAAAACAACCCCACTAAAAACATGAATCAAAAAGTCACGACTCCTGGACATGTTTTTAAAATTGCTTAGTTGCATGCAAGTCCCTTTAGTGCTGGAAGGACTTTAATAAAATTGATTTTCTGAGTATAGCCTTTTAGCAGTTACTGTATAAGCTTGAAATATGAACCCTTCATTGTTGAAAGTGTTTCATTTTTGCCCTGTTACTAATGATGAAGGGAAAGTGTGGGTTTGGAATTCTCCAAGGCGGACATTCTCATAATTAAATAGTGTTAATAATAAAGCTTTTGCAGATTTTAAACAAACTGGCACAGAGGTGGAACAGTTTGCCGTATTTCATTTAGAAGCCACAGCAATTAGCCCTTAATGAATAGGACCCAGCCAGCGACGTACGAGGGAACCATTTCTCCCTGTCGTTTATTTGCCAAATCACAAAAGGTGACATTTTCATTCTGCTGATTGAAAATGATTCTCAGGATTTCTCCTGAAAGCCTCTTAAGTAATTGCATTGTAAAACTTGCAAGTAAATAAATAAAATGAAAGGGAAGAACATTAATTGCTTTTAATATCTGCAGTCTAATTTTGGCAAAGCTTAGCACACTAATAGCTAACAGCTTAGGATCTAAAGCCATACAACAATGGAGCAAATATAGACGGCTCATCACAGCTGATATATTTAGAGGCTGGTGTTTTCCTTTTATAATTTTAGGAGAAATTTGTTCCCGGGCACATTGTTCCTCTTCTCTGCGAATTGACACGTGGGTGTTTTTATAGAGGACTTGTGGGTGGGGTGACTCTGAAGTCGTTGCCAAAGGAAACTGACAATCTTATCCTGAAGGTAAGATGAGAAAGCGCCTCCACGGTCAAGGCTGTGAACGACAGAGAGATAGTTATCCTTTTATGGTCTTCCTCCAAGCTTTTGAGGACAGGGATAAATTATTTTTAAAAAGATGGGTGGGCTCTCGAACTATTTTTCCACTCTTCAAAATATGATTTCTTATCTCTGAGACTCGATCTTCTTATCTGCAAGTTCCACGGAGGAAGGAAAGGCAGGAAATATTGATTAATAGCTAACATCCCTGGGATGCTATTAAACATTCAGATTCCCAGTTTCCACTTGGGACCTACTGAACTGGAATTTCCAAGGGAAGGGCTTAGGAATTCCACCCTTCGAGAAATCATGCAGGGGTTGGGGGGTTCCCGAGTACAGGTATCTTCTGCTATTCGAAAGTTCGTTTAACACCCCCTTGCTTTTAGGAAAGATACACATTGGCACCTGTTTTCACTAATGGAAAGAAATCCAAGAGGGTTTTTGCTTTTATGAAAAAAGGAAAAAGAAAAAATAGCGTTCAGCATTTGTTTTGCAGGAAGGAGGAGTTACAGAGGCAGCGCGCACCCCCAGCGGTAAGAGTAGCCCGGCCAAGCTCCCTCCCAGGAACCACACTCAGCATCTCAACATCAGCCACCATAGCTCTGAACTGCGTCTGTGAGCATCTGTGCTTTATCTCGATTTGTTTGTGCATCTGTTAGCAAGATGTGTCACAAGGTAGTTGCTTCTTCACTTTAAGCTCTTTCAGTTTATGAAAGGTTTCACGAAAAGGTACTTTTGGACAGCAGGGAAACCTGTACCTGGTAAGTTTGGTAAACGCTTACTCTGGGACGTTGGGACCTTCCAGTTCCGCAGCTGCTGACAGACTCAGGGCCAGCCTTGCAGTGAAGTGCTGTGGGAGAAGGCAGGGGCTCCCTGCGTGGGGCCACTTGAGAAATCACAGGTCCTCAGCCTAAGAAAGCTCTTCCAACCAGTCTACCACCGTGCTGCCAATGTCCCCATCAAGGTCACAGTTTACCCTGCAATGTGATACAGAATGAGCAAGGGTTTTGTTGACATAACTTTCTAGGTCGAAGATGGAGCCACTCCGGCTTGGGAACAACTTCCGTGTTCCTGTAAATACTCCACCTGATCAGAGGCACAGGCCACTCAGTCAGCCAGTCCCTAGATGCTGACCAAAGCCAGCTCCGGGCTCTGTATACTTCCTTGCTTGTTCCTTATCCCTTTTCTACTTGTCTCTTCCTTATTCCTTATTCTCTACCCTATAAAAGCTTCCTGCCTTCTGCCCCATTTTGCAGTTCTCAGAACCCCTGGGAACAGAGACTGCCCTCTTCTGAGAGTGTTAAAGTTTGTTCGTAGCACCTAAACAGTCTTCTTTAAATATGTTCAACACTTATAAGGAGCAGGACTAAGGGAAAGCAAGTTTTAACAAGGATTGGGTGGCAGGTGGGCTGAGTATGGGGGAGGCAGAGACCCCACGGGGTTAGGTGTTCTGTAGAGGACGGTACAAAGACAGACGAACAATTAGAATGTCACATGTGCACCCCTTTCTGTGCCCTAAGAACCGAGTGATGCAGGGGCCTTTCCTTTGCTGGGTCCCAGAGTGCCCGGCTAGAGAATGCAATGGTTGAATTGCACCAAAGGCCCCTTCAGAGTTCTGACATTACAGCTCATAACGCTTGGGAGCTCTGCTGGGCTGGTCCTGACTTCAGCTTGGATAGTCTAACCTAATTCTGCTTTGCAGTGAGGGCCTAGGTAAAGTGCCTTAGTTTGGCCTTCCACTTGTTTTTCCAAACAAAAACTCACTCAGAAAACCAATCTGTGAAAGAAAGAGATGCTTGAACAAATGGTTTTCCTTCAAGTGAGTAACTGGTCCCCAGGCCACCACTATTCACCAGCAATCACTTCAGAAGACCCTCCCAAGGTTTAAAAAGCATTGATCTGGTGATCTAACCCCACACCTTTTTTAATGGGGACCCTAAGTTCTAGGAAAGGAAAATGAGTTTCTAGAAGTGGAGAGCCTCTCTGTTGCTTGCCTCTTTGTGCTCTGTGCTCTATCTGGAGCCCGCTTAGGGGGTCTGCGGGGAAGACCAGAGGCCGTCATCAGCAGTGGTCGTTGAAGGAAGAGCACCTTGACTCCTGGCTGGTCAAGGTGACCAGTGGGTGTAAAAATCAGTGATGATATTTCTGCGTGTATGGAATAAAAGCTCAATGCTAAGGTAAAATTAAGCACATTTTCTACCTTTCAAAGCAGGGGAAAAAAATCACGCAAGTTTAACTAGGTAATTAATTAATTCACAAGTAGGTCCAAAGTGGGAACGATTACTAAACAATGACTAGCGATAAAGAATAAACCCTAAGGTAAGTGATGATCAAGAAGATGAAACAGTTTTAGCTTGGAATCCTATTACAATTCTATTTCAATATAAATAAGCTGACACCCAGAAGCAAACGATTAACCCCAAAGCCACTGGCTGTTCATTAGCTAAGGAATAATTTTACATTTCATTATTATTCGTGTTGGCTAAATTTCCATTAAAACCAATTTAGTAAACTGGCCTTGGGATGGGCTTGAAATTAAAAGGAAGAAAAGAAGGTAGGGAGGGGACACAACAGAGGCCATCATTTGAGCATCTAGGGACAAGAAACTCATGGGGGCAGATTGCCACTTTAATTAAAAATAATGTCTCAATTCACTTTCAAAATGAGCCTCCGGAAAGTGCCTGGGAAATTTTCCCTGGCCAAAATGTCTGGCTCGTTCACCCAGTGGGTGATTTCTGTTGCCGGGATTTCTGATTGAATGGAGGAATGGCCGGCTTGTTCTCAGGTCAGTTTCCCTCATCCCCAGCTGAGCAGCCTCCAGTTGGGGAGCAAGCTGCTCAAATACTCGTCCCAGAGCCTGGGCAGGGAAGTTGCTGCTTCATTCTTTGGGCCATCATGCCGGCGTAAGGACATGTATGTAACATAAAAATGTGACCGACATACCAATGACTGGCTTAGGTCACATTTAAGAAGCACTCCCTTTAGCCAAGCCCTGAACTAAGTACTATCATGAATTCACTTGTTTAATTCTCCTGATCTCTCTAAGGAGGTGGATTCTATCAGTATTCCCATTTTACATACGTGAAAGCTGGGACACAGGATAACTAACTGATATTATTCAGCCAAGATGGCACAGAGCTGGAATTCAAATCTGGGTCATTTATTCGAGAGCTGTGTGCTTACCTGCTAAGATGCAGTGCCTCTTGATAACATAATGAAATGACTTCGTGCTGTTTAAGTACAAAAACCAACAGAGCACAAGGTATATAGTGAGTTGTTACGGGAGACAGTGCTGTGAAGGTGAGTCGGGGACAATTTGGGAGGACTGAGAATGCCAGGCTCAGGGGTTTGAACTTGACTCTTTGGGGGTTCACAGAGTGCAGTGCCCTGATCACTGGGAATCCAAAACCAGATTTTAAAACACTATCTAGTAGTGATGTATATGTTTTAAGTTCATTAGAAACATATATAGCTGATGTATGTAATCGGGTAAAAAAGATAATCCTTATTCAAGGATGAAGGAAATTTGACTTACCACTTTACATATTCTTACTATGTATCAGGAATGGTTCTAAGTGCTCTTTTAATTCTTAGAACAACTTCATAAGATGGGCACCATTATTCACTTCACTTACAAACAAGGAAACTGAGGCAAACAGAGTTAAGTAAAACTCAGATCTCACAGCTAGCCGACAACAGAGCAGGAATTTGAACCTGAGTGTTTATCTCCAGACTCTGTGCTCTTAACAATTATGCCAAGTGATTAAGCGTATAGGAGGATGGTGGGGTGGGTAGTGGTAGAGCACATGCTTAGCATGCATGAGGTCCTGGGTTCAATTCCCAGTACCTCCATTAAATAAATACATAAATTTCAAAAAGAAGAGTATAGGAGGGTGGGATAGAAACATCATGGAGGTGCAGGTGGCACAGTCTGGGATGTAGCCTTCCTGAGCACCGCCAGGGGATGTCCGCACAAGCTGGCTTCAGCCCCTGTGAGAGGCGCTGGCAGCGTACTTGCCCTTCTTAGCCAACAGGGCAGGATTCCCAGCAAATTTCAAGGATCAGGTGTCCACATCAGAAACTAACCCAGCTCTAGGTGCCCAAAATCACTGCCAGGAGTGGAGCTCTTTCAGTTCAGATGCCTGGACAGTACTGCACCCACTCTGGAAGCCAGAGGCCCTGGGGACCACCTAGCTCAGCTGCTTTGGAACGTGGTAGAAGAAAGAGCAAGAGTCTGGCTTTGCATGGCTCTGATGCAGGAAGTATTATGCATCCAGAGAAGACATAAGCATGCCTCCTCCCCTGACCTACAAGAGCTCTCAGAGGCTAGTTCATGTGGACTGGAGACGGCCCTCCACTTCACAACAGTGACTATTTCGTCTCCATTGGAACCCTATGGCTGGTGAGTTCCGTACTTGGACCACCCTCACCAAGGATGCCTACTCCCACCCCAACCCACCTGCTTTCCCAAAAACCCCACTGAGGCAGAAGCCATGTCCTGTGTTCCTCTCCAGTCCTATGTGGCCACCGTAAGCATTTGATGCAGAACAGGATGGTGGTCACACGCCTAGACTCTGCCAACATTCGCTTCCCACCTTCCAACTAAATGGCCCTGGGCCAACCCAGTACCCACTCTGTGCCCCATTCTCTTCATGTGAAAAGAGGAAATGATAACAGATCCAAGTCATAGGGCTCTGTTGGGAGGGTTACCTAGATAATGTATCTAAAATGTAATCCCAGCACATATTAAATACTAGATAAAGAAGAGCAATGACTCCGAATAATATTAACACAAGTTTCAAGTTCGATGGCACAGATCTGGAGTTTGGGAAAATGCAAGTGTAATTTACAAGTCTACCGCTCAGACCTGTGTTTGGTTTGGCACCAAGTAGCCACCGCAACCTCCCAGACCTGACGCCGTCTTCCCTTTATTAGATCCTCTGCCTTCCCTTCTGGCCTGGACAAGCCCTCATTTCTTAACCTAATGGGAGGAGTGATTCTTTGCCAGAAAAGCGAGAGACGTCCTTCTCAAGGCATCTAAGACGTTGCCATTTACCGTGCAGAGAGAAGGCCATAGCTACTCTTTCAATGAGACAGGCACAAAAGCCCTTGTTGTGGACACCAATAAGAAAAGTGAACCCTCCGCCTGGTGTAATTCACTTCATTTATTGACCAGAGTTCTCTCCCCCAACCCCGATTCCTTTGCATTTGTCAGCGGTTCAGAGACCCCTGGCATTCAGCATGATTTGTAATGTAAATTATATAATTGTACTTTCACATATTTTAACATCAAATGAAATGATTGACTACAGAATCAGAGCTGTCTACAGGTGGGGGTCAATTACCATCTGAATAATCACAGTGCCACACAAGAATAGCGTAGCCGCTGAGCGTGACATATTTTTATCTCTATGCATTTCAATGAAGTCAGGCTGGTACATAAAAGGTTATCACCTAGGAAACATATTTTCCTAAGCACAAGTTAAACATGCAAGTGAGATCAGCAAAGATATTCAATTTAGCCAGTCAACCCTAACCTATTAATATTTTAACAAAATCCAGTGAGGATAATTTTTTTCTTTGATCCCATTTCATGTGAGCAGCCTGGAAAGGGAAGAAAAATTAAAAACAAAATAGTCAAGCATACAGAATGAGGTTATGTATTAAGTGGGCTATTTAATGTTTCTGGCATTTCATAGCCCAGGGGAAAGTGTGGATGGATTTAACCATCAAGAGCTGTGTTCCCTTGGCCACAAAGTTCGAGAAACATAAAATAATCTATACTTCCAAGCTGACAAATCGTACCTGACACCCAGCTTCATCTCACCGGGACTCGGGAGATCAGCATTAATCATGTGTTACAGGGAGTAAAAAGCAAAGTAAATCACGCCACGTTGAAAAGTAAGATGGAAGGTCTTCGGGCAAGGATTTTAATCAATAATATGTGAGATGATAACCAGAAGCTATTGTTTTAATCTCCCAATATGAAAAGAAATGAATGCAAAACACAGCGCTACCAAGAGCCGGAGCGGCTTCCATGATGCCTCATAAGAACTACAAACGGTTTGGCAGCTCAACTTCCAGTCTTGATTCACGACAATACACACCCTACTTCTTTTTAATGGGAAAGAATCAAGCCTGTCCCTTAAGTCGCCTATTTCTGAAGCCTCAGCTGTGGCCCAGGTCCTGGGCTACGGGTTCTGACTTGCTCAGTTTTCCTTGTGTAGTAAATACCTACTGGCTTTGTGTGCCCGGCATCCCTTCCTGCCTCTTCTAAGGGCATCTCTTTTTCCTTTGAGACCCTCCCCTCTCCCCTTCTCAGTCCCCGTGGTGCACGTGGTGTTGGCTTCACCAGTGGTTCTAGGGGAAGATGTGTCTCTATCCTGGCATCACTGTGATTAATTAGTTCAGGAGTGGGTGTGTGATTCATCAGAGCCCATGAAATGCAGCCTTGGGGGTTCTCGCCAGTACTCTTATGAAAAGAGGCTGTTATGGGTTGAACTATGTCCTGCCCAAAATACGTATGTCGAAGTCCTAGCTCCAAAAACTTGAGCCTATGACCTTATTGGGGCATAGGATCACCAAAGAGGTAATTAGTTAAGATGAGTTCATACTGCAGTAAGTAGGACCCCTAATACAATGTGACTAGCATCCTTACACAAAAAGGAAATTTGGACCCAAACAGATACGCACATAGGGAAATGCCATGTGAAGATGAAAAGGTTGGGGTGATGCTTTTACAAGCCAAAGAGCACCAAGATTTCCAGCAAACCACCAGAAACGAGGGGAGAGGCATGGACCTGATTTTTCCTCACAGCCCTCAGAAAAAATCAACCCTGGTGACATTTTGATCTCAGACTTCTAGTCTCTAGAACCATAAGACAATCAATTTCTGTTGCTTAAGCCACTTAATTTGCGGTGCTTTGTTACGGCAGCCCTAGCAAACTAGTACAGAAGCCCTCTCTCTTTTATTCCCATGTACTGGGGACTTTTTGAGCATATAAGCTTGGCCTGTGCTGTGGTCTAAGTGTGGTCTCCCACAATTCCTATGTTGGACCCTAACCCTGACAGATGGTGGTCGTAGGAGGTGGGGCCTTTGGGAGCAGCTTAAGCCATGAAGGTGGAGCCCCTATGAGTAGGATTAGCATCCTATAAAAGAGGCTCCTGAGAGCTCCCTCGCCCTTCCAATATGTGAGGACATAACGTGAAGTCTGCGACCTGGAAGAGATTCCTCACTCAACCACGCTGGCACTCTGATCTCGGATTTACAGCCTCCAGAACTCTGAGAAATAAATTTCTGCTGTTTATAACCAACCTAATCTGAGGTATTTTGTTAGAACAGCCCGAACGGACTAATGGCTGGTATTTATCTTACCCAGCAATGGAGCCAACAATCAGAATGCTGAGTAAATACTTACAGAGATACCTATCTCAAGAAGATGGTGCCTGAGCCCCTGGATCCATCCATACCTGAAGTTCTGCCCCTGATTGTGTGGGTATGTGAGCTATTAAATTCCCATTTTTACTCAAGCTAGTTAGAATTGAATTTTCACCACTTATAACCAAAGGAACCCTAGATGGTTTATTCTGAAAGCAGTCATTGTGATCTTAGGATGAATTAATAGACATGAAGTCTTTAGAAGAAAGGACATAATCATGTATATTAGACCACAAGAAGGTTGCAGTCAGTCTGAGGCATCTTACCTTCAAGAGGGATACAGATAAATGTGGTCAGAGTGTTTGGGTGGTGAGAGACCTGGACAGTGAATCACAGGAGGCATAAGGGATGTTGTCTTTGGCAAAAAAGAAAAAAAACAAAAAACAGATTTATAGAAAACATGAGAGATGACCTCAGATATCCACAAGACTCATAATTAAATGAAACATTAGGATTCAATCCACATGTCTGCAAGGATAGAACTAGAAGTCATGGGAAGACAGAAATAAAACAGTGATTTTCTAAATGCTCCCAGCTATCGGAAAAAGTAATGAGCCACACCAGAAAGCAGTGAGAGCCCTGTCATAGGAGGTGTCCCAGCAGCAGAGAGGAATTCTGTCTCCTGATGGGGGCCCACTGGATCCCTAGATTATCTGGGTGACTGTAAAGCCCTTCCAGCATTGAGTTCTAGTTCTAGAATTCTTTTACTAAAACTCAATTGACTTGGACATGTCCTTTCCTATCTGTGGACCTCAGCCTCCCCGTCTGTAAAATAAGGAAGTTGGAGCCGATGATCTATAAACATTCTTCTGATTAGGACATACCGCCATTTCATTTTTTCAACTCAGTCCTTTCCACCTCAGCGTCCATTCAGATCCACGAGCCCTTTTGAATCAAAATCTGAAAGAGGAGCCAGAAACCTGTGCTTCCAAGCCCTCCGGGTGATTCTGATGCACACTCAACTTTCAGAAATTGGTGGTGTTTTGTGACTTGGCTGGAAGGGCTGCTTCAAAATATGGGTCAAAAATTCCAACTCAGCACCTTTGAATTCCATTTAGTGAAGGCGAGAGTTGAAAGCCTTGAAAAGCTTGTTCTGATCCAAAGCTGGCTTCCTTGGCTCTGAGAACATGGGAATAAAGACTCACTCACACTCACACGGAGGCCTGGCCCCAAATCCTCTGCCAGTCACTCACCGTTGGGGCAGCATAGAGCCCAGCTCAGCCGTGCGGCTGATTATGCTCCAGGACAGGGCGACCAGCGACTCTAAGCCTATAATCTTTGGAAAACAAAGAGCCGAAGTCTCCTGGAAGTCTGGGGTAAACAGAGGGGTTCCAATTTCATCTGCATTGTTCCAGACAGACCATGAAAGTGTCTGTATGTTCCTTCTCCCCATACTTGCTCCTTAAACCTCTTGGGTTTAATCATTCTTCTGAGGGACACATTAATATACAAAGAAAACAAACTTCACCAGAAAGATGGAAAGTACAAAGAGTCCGGAATGATTAAAGTCGGGAAAGCAGGGACAGGGTCTTTTCCTCGTGCTCAGATGGACTCCAAGTTCCACCAAAAAACCAAGCTGCCATGGAGAGGATTTGACCACCCCAGCTCGCCAGACTCTCCAGCAGTGCAACGGCCCGGCACAGAAAACGTATTTAGAAGGATCGCTGCCACAGAAGATGCTGGAGAAGGAGACAGACAAAAGGAAGGACACTGCAGTGTCTCCAAAAGGCAGGGTGGATTGGGACAAAATTGAAAATCACGTATGTTGATATAAACCAAGGATCTTTGCAAACTGGTGGTTCTCAGGCTGAACTGGGCCTACAGAAGAGTTTTGTTTGAGCCACAAGTGGCCCAGTTCAACAGTTTCATCTGAAAGGTGAATGTGTTGCCACTAAGTAAAAATCAGGAAATTTCATACAAAACTATCTGGATTGCCCCACCTCGAAGCGTATCAGAAGATCTGGCTGTACCGGGTCCACATCTCTGTGTGGTAGTGATCTCCCAGTCCCATTTCCAGCCTGCTGCCCTTTTTTATGTGACTCCCCTGACCTTAGCAAGCATTTAAGCTTGCAAGCCCTAGTTTAAGCAAACCTTGAGTTTCTACCATTTAGTATCAAAAACCCAAACTGGTTTTGATTCCACGCTACAGTGGAATCATCTCCCGGGTGGCTGTTTTCCAGTGAGAGATAGGCAATGAAATGCTGATATAAAATCTGGGTCTTTAGGAGATGAGTCTTTAGAAGAAGTCTAGAATCAATGACCCAATAAATGTTCACATTCTCTGTCAATAAAATAAAATGAAAAATTTAATAATCTGTAAAATGACAGCTATAAAGAAAAACTCAATGAGTGACTTTAAAATGTTTGTATTCATTGATGTATCTATTGTCTGCCCCCCTGTGTGACTATAAGCCTCATGAGGGAAGGGACTTGGGTTTGGTCACTGCTGTATGCCCAGTGCCTGAAACAATGCCCAGTTTACCAAATATTTGTTGGGCTAAATGAACAGTCATAGTGACTGAGACATTGCCCTGAGCACTTGGACAAGTATTAAGACTTCAGAGATGCTCTTTAGCAGATGAGGAGATAGAGACAAAGGGCAATTAACCAAGGTGCCCAAGGTTGCCCGGCTGGGCAGTGGTACAGCAGGACGGAAGGGCAGGCAGCCCACGTACCCACCCACTGGTCTAGCCTGACTCCTCCCCAACCTCTTCCTCCATTTTTTGGGCCAAAACTAAGAAACGAAGGCTCCCTGAGCCAGTTTGAGGCTTTGAATCTCTTTCTGGTGCCAAGTACATACTAAAAGCTTTCTGAATTTGAGCTATTAAAAGCATTATTTCTCCAAGAAGGAGAACAGGAGGGCTGTTAAAGAGACCTGTAATCTAAGGAAAAAGCAAGAAGTTAGGAAGTTAAATACCCTCTCAGGACTCTGTTTCTATTTCTGTTTCCTCTTTAAATCAGTTAACTTAGCCTTTATAGGTTCCTGTTTTTCCAGCTAGAAAAACTGGGGAAACGCTTTCTCCGACATCCTCTCCCCGGGAACACTGGAAAGGTGACATGTGAAGGAGGCAAATTCAAAACATGTAATATTTATAATAACACAACTTATTTTACAAGTTTAAAACCTGGTTTTTAATTCATGATCCTATTGTCTCCACCCCCACCCCCAAGAACTCTGTTAGCGGACCAAGGATGGTTAGCTCCATCAAAATGAGAAAAGGGAGGCTGGGAAGCAATTATCACTTGCCAAACATTACAAAGTTTACAAATAGTAAAGCTTGGACCAGAACGAACCCATTTCTTCTAGGCCAAGTGTAATCGCTGAACAAGACCTACAGGGAAAATGAGAGCTTGCTATGGATGTGCTCTGTGATGTGTGGGGGTGGGGAAGGGCTGATTCAGACACGCAGACCATCAAACACAGGAGGAGGCTGTACTCCCCACAATAAAGGGGAGAGGGCAGATTTGCAGCGGCATGGATGGACCTAGAGATTATCATGTTAAGTGAAGTAAGTCAGACAGAGAAAGACAAATATCATATGATAGCACTTATATGTGGAATCTAAAAAATATGATACAAATCTTATTTACAAACCAAAAACAGACTTACAGACATAGAAAACTGTGGTTACCAAAGGGGAAAGGGTGGGGGAGGAATAAAATTAGGAATTTGGGATTAACAGATACACATTGTTGTTTAAAAAATAAACAACAAGGACCCACTTACTGTCTAGCACAGAGAACTATATTCAATTTCTTGATAATATAATACCAAGACATATAATAGAAAATAATCTGAAAAATATATACATATGTATGTATATGTTTAACTGAATCGATTTGCTGTACTCCTGAAACTAACATTGTAAATCAACTATACTTCAATTAAAAGGAAAAAAAAAAAGAAAACAGAAAAAAAAGAAAAAGAAAGAGAAGAGGGCAGGCTTCCCAGAGCTTGTGGCAAGTCATGAGCAGCATAAGAGTGGAGGAAGGGAGAGGATCGCAGATAAAAGGCATTTGGTACGCAGTTCAAGGAGCATTTCAGAAACGGCAAGTACGAAGGCTGTCTGCGCTGGATTGGAGATGCTGGCAGATATAAGGGACAGGGGATTTGAAACCTTGAATGCCAGGCTACAGACTTTTTTTTTTTCCTAAACAATTAGAAGCCTTTCTTAGTGGAAAGAACTTGGGCGTTGGAGGTAGTGAGTCCTGGGTTCAAATCCTGAAGCTGCCTCTTTCTGTTTCCAAATCTTGATCGCTTCATTGGTATGGCTGATTGGAGACTGAGAGCTCCCAGCGCCTGACACTCACCACAACAGTGACCTCTCCGATCGTCCCTAGGCTGGCTGGACCCGAGGGAGGACAGGCAGGCAGAGGAGATGAGAGGTTGAGATGTCCAACTGCAGATTCATTAGTGATGTGAAGTGTTGTGTCATTTCCCGCCTCCAGGTTCTGCGGCAGTACAGAAGCATCTGGATCAGGTGGCACCAGGAGCTTCCAGGCTCCAGTGTTGATTTGCGTTCGAGTGTTTTCTACAAAGAGCTCTCTCTTCAGACTCGCACCAGGCCCGTAATTGGGGAAACACGGCGATGGTGTCCCTCACAAGCTGGCTGATGCATTCCACTCTTCCCATCACCTTTCAAGTGTGTCTTTGAGGCTTCTCTTTCGGGATTGTTTCGAAGGAGTCTTGAGCAAATAGGTAATCACCTTCCCTGCACAGTGCTGCCCGGCATCACCCTTCCACGAGCCCTGCAGCCCCTGTGAACCTGACAAAGCACCCTCCATAGCCAGTTTCCTTATGCAGAAAGGCCGGCTTTATTATTATTGCTGTTTTTTGAGAGCTATAGTCTAGGAAACAGATCCATTCAAGGGGAAGCAGGCAGCTACTAGCCATTAGAGGGAAGGAAGTAAATAATTGCTTTTTAATACATTATTTATCACCTGCTCAATGCTCACACCTTTCTTGTGCAGCCCAGAACTTCAGCCGCACTAAAGGAGGGGCTTATTTACTCATAGTTCTGTAAATGTAGACAATAAAAGTATATCGATATTCAGGCAAAAACAGGGACGACTTAAGATACTTTTTGCTCTGCTGTAGTTTTCTGTGCTGCTCTAATTGGAGTATTTTTTGTTTCTGGGTCAAGTCATTTCACAAGTGGTGGAAAATAACCTCCTTCTGGGCTCAGACACAGCTCTTACTAAACAGTATTTCCATTCCTGTATGTTCAGAGGATATGAGTTTGAACACAGGCGTGTGTGTCTATCCATTGAGGATTGGTGAATTTGCTGGTGGAGGACTGAGGTCTGGGTGGGTGTGATGTTGGCTTCTCCAAACTTCCTCTATGGGACTAGACCCTCTCCAAGGCCCCGTGAGGATGAGAGGAAGAAGGGAAGTGACCAGGAGCCCAATGCTGGCTGCCCAGGTTTTGTGTCCTTGGAGCAATGTCACACCCATGCCTTATGGATTTCACATATCGATTCATATGATCCTTACAACCACAGGCAAGGCAAGATGGTGACTGTCCCCATTTCATAGATGAGAAAACTGAGGCTGACCTCCTGCCAAGCAGCCCATGCTTACTAAAGCCCAGAGCGTTTTTTCACTTACCACGGCAACTGCTGTGGTGCCATCTCTGTGCCCACTGGCCAGGGCTGCCATTTGCGGAGTTACCTGTACCAACCTGAAAAGACCCCATTGTGTGCATGCAAACATTTATGCAGTGGTTGCAGGTGTCCCAAGCAGAAGATCATCAAAACTGAGAGGAAATTTTAAAATTACCTAATACAGCAGCCACCAACTGGATGTTTGTAACAGTTTTAAGCAATTGCCAACACTTAAGCATCAAAAAAGTTCGCTGCATTAAAATGTAAATTTCTGTTTCTCTCTGGAAGTCAGGTCTGGCTACCCTGGTCCCGGGCTCCGCGGCCACAGTTGAGTGGGGCTGAGTGACAGCTGTCCCTTTGGGTGGAATTGAGGGCTCCAGATCTCCAACATCCCCACTGCTCCCTGATGTTTCACACCCAGCCCATTTCAGTCACTTATGTTACCTATCTGGTTCTGTAGACATTTAAAACATTTGAATTTTATTTAATTGATTTATTTAATCATGCATGTGGAAAATACTTCAGATGGTACCAAGGGAATATATAGTGAAAAGGGAACCCTCCCTCCCATTCTGTCCTACCGTCTCCTTGGACAACCACTGTTACCGGTCCCTTCTTGTTCTAGGGATACAATATGCCAGGCAAGCATAATATATCACCTTTTTTAAAAAACATCAACTCACTAAGATTTTGTTGTTTTATGTGTCAGTATATTTTAGGCACTATACTTTATCCACAGTAAGAGAGCTGTCTCCTTCTTTTCCAAGGCTGCATAGTATTCCTTTGTGTGGATGCACTGTAATTTATATAAGCAGTTCCCTAATGATGGACATTTAGATTGTTTCCAAGACTTTGCTATCACAAACGGGGCTAATCTGAATATCTCTGTGCATGTTTATCTGTACACATGTGTGAGTGCATCTGGAAGAAAGATGCTTAGAGGTAGAACTGCTGGGTTGAAGAGAGTGTGCTTTTAAAATTGTGATATTGTCCAAAGACCCGACAAGAAGACATACCAACTGACAGTCCCACTAAGAGTCAGTAAGAATCCCTTCTAGATCTAGGGCTCCTGATCTCACCTAGTCCATTCAACAGGTAAGGAAACTGAGGCCCAGAGGGAGGATGTCATGTGGTTTGTAAACAGCACAGCCCAGACTTGAATTGATCCCGGATGTGTAATGCTGTCCGCCTCCCCTCTCCATAAGGCCCCAGCTGTTCTGCTGTCCCGATCCAGCCCTGCTTTGTAGGAAACTAAACTAAGGGGCTCTGGGATTAGGTCTGGGGTTTGGCAAACTAGACCCAGGCCAGCTCTGGAGGAGCAGATGTTCTGCTAACAAATACTTCCATCGTGACTGGCACATGCTGTCACCTTGGTGGGCTGGCTTGGCAGCAAAGGCCAAAGAGTAAATGGACCATGGAAGCTAAATTACCAGCCCAGCCCTTGGTGGTTTTTAAATTATAGATTTTTAAACAAAGCTAAATATAGAGCAATTAAGAAATGGCTCCACAGTCTACCCCAAAGAACAAAACAGCTGAACTGGAACTAACACAGCACATGCATATACATGTGAAATGAGAGATGACCAGAGGGAGCTCTTAGAGTAAAATCCAAGCTCTGTCCCTCAGTTTCTCCAACAGAGCGCACACATTCCTGCCTCAGGGCCTTTATACATGCTGTTCCCACCGCCTGATAGGCTCCCCTCCCCTTCCGTTCTCTTCTTTCTTTTGAATAGAGACCTCCTTAGATTCTCCCCCAATTGCCATCTCAGTCTCATTTTATCTTTTCTCATGGTTTTTATGACTAGCTGTTTTTACATTTATTTACTCTTTTTGGTCTGCTTCCCCACCCCACCCCCAGCCCAAAGTCTCTGTTTCTTCATCTGTACTATTATGATAATGTTTCCACTCTGCCTGTTGCTAGGAAAACAACTGAGACACTGAAAGCCAACCACCCTCACTGATCTCCCCTCCTGTGCCTCAGTAGGACTGCTGGTCTGTGGCACAAAATTCAAATCTTCATACTTGATATAGCAATTCCCTAAGTATAGTGCATGGACCACCAGAGCATTAAAGATACTGTTATATGGGCCATGGAGAAACTTTGAAAATATTTTTTTATTATAGTTACCTCTTACTGTCATCCTGGCCTAAAGTGCCTTAGTTTCCAAGATTTTTGCATCATTTCTGTCTCCTCACTGGTACCCTGTCTAACTACCCTTCCTTCTTACAGTCTATTCTATACTCAGGGGCCCGGAAGAATCTTGTTAAAGAAGTCTGACCATTACTAACTACTATATATAAAATAATAAACAACAAGGTCCTACTGTAGAGCACAGAAAACTACATTCAACATTTTGTAATAGCCTATAATGAAAAAGAATGTGAAAAGGAATATATATATATATATATATATATATATATATATATATATATACATACATGCATCACTATGCTGTACACCAGATATTAACACAACATTGTAAACTGACTATACTTCAATTATTTTAAAAATGCAGGAAAAAAAAAAGAAGAAGAAATCTGACCATGCCTTCTCTGATCAGAACCCTCCCATGGCCCCCTCTCCCTCAGAGAAAAATTCCAAGTCTTTCCAGTGATCTACAAGACCCTTCACAGTCAGCCCCCTACCTGACCCTTTCCTTCTGGGACCTCACCAAATATTCTCTAGGAACACCGATGCTCTCAAATATACCAGACACACAAAGCTTCCGCACCATTGCATTTTCTGAGCCCTAAGCCTGGAATCTTTTCTTTCCAGTTCTCAGTGTGGCTTATAACCTCAGCTTCGTTCAAGTCTTCACTCAACTGTCCACTTCTCAGAGCGGTCTTCACCGACCACCTTGTTTGAAATTGCTACCCACCCCTCTATACTTCCTGTCCCTTTTCTCTGCTCCATTTTGCTCCAAAGCACTTAGCAACTCTTGGTGTCCCACTATCTTCCTTATTTCTCTCCTGCTCTGTCTCCCTTACTTAGAAGGGAAGCTCCAGGAAGGCAGGACTTTTTCGGTTTTGTTAACAGCTGTATTCCTCAGGCCTGGAAAGATACCTTTGTAGGAGCTCAGCAGTTATTGGCAAATGAAAGGATGACTCTGGATTATTGAGTGTTAGCCACAGAAGCTGACGCTGCAGAGAGTTAACAGAAGTTTTAGTGACGGAGGAGTTTGTTGGGATTCAGAAATCAACCAGAGCCTGAAAGAATGGGCTCAGAATCAGCAAGAACCCCGCCATCTCAGGAGAGCTCGGCTGCAAAGCCGAAGCAGAGCTTTCTGGCAGAACTGAGAGCACAGCTCACCACCACTGCAACTTGTGACAGATGACCTCCCTGAGTTATACCGTCACCTGCTCAAGTTTCAGAGTCTGGGAAGCTATGCCTGACTGCCCACGTCAATTTGTGTTCACTGTGCCCCTGGCCAGAGTGGGAGAAGGTGGATTTGGCCCGGTTCAGCCTCCACACATGGGACATTCCCTAAAAGGGAGGTCATGTTGCTTTTAGGATGGGGGAAGTTGATACCAGGCAGAAAAAATAAATAACAATAAATATCTACCTTTGTATGTTATGATTTATTTATAGCAAGTACAGGTGTCAAGGGTGTGGTTTCTGCTCTAAAAATTGAGAAAAAGATGAAAAGCCCCAAATGGGTAAATCTATTTTGCCGTTTGCAACAGAAAGTGTATAAATGGTCTCAAGACACATGAAAAGATGCTCGATTGAACTCATAATAATAGAAATTCCCATTAGAACTAAGCCAAGACACTGTTTCTCCCCTCTCATTTCAGCAAAAAATACAAAAACTTATCAACACACTCTGCTGGAGATGTTGCAGGAAAACAGGTACTCTCATGGGTTGCTGGAGGTACTACAAGAAGGCATGATTCCTAGGGTGGGGATTTGGCAATATCTAACAAAACGTATATAACCCTCTACCCACTTATACCCACAGCCATCCCACTTATAGAAATTTACCCAGAAAATACATCTGTACAGTTATAAATTACATATGTCTGAGGTTATTCACTATGACATTTTGGTTACAGTGAAATATTGAAAACAATCTAAATGCCCCTCCACGGAAGACTGGTTGAGTAAATTATTGTATCTCCATACCACAGAATACTATGTAACCACAAAAAAAGAATGAGAGCGAGCTCTCTTAACGGATATGGAGTAGCTTCCAGCAAATATTGTTAAGTAACAAAGCAAGGTACAAACACGTGTATAGATAACCTTGAGGATATTATGCTAAGTGAAATAAACCAGTCATAAAAAGAGACGGACCACATGAATCCCCTCAGATGAGGTGTCTAAAGTAGTCCGATTCACGGACACAGTAAGTATGGTGATTGTCAAGGGCTGGAGGGAGAGGGAAGTGAAGGGTTGTTGTTTCATGGAGATAGAGTTTCTGTTTGGCAAGATGAGAAAGTTCTAGAGCTCTGTTGCACAGCACTGTGACTATATTTAATGGTACTGAATTACACGCTTAAGACAGTTAAGATGGTTAAGTCTTTACTATGTGATTTTTTATCACAATTAAAAAAAATTTTTTCATTCATTTTATTTATTTATTTTTAGAGGAGGTACTGGGGATTGATCCCAGGACCCTGTGCATGCTAAGCTTGTGCTCTAAATCTTGAGCTAAATCCTCCTCCCTAAAAATTTTTTAATGTATAGAGTATGCTGCCTTTTGTGTAAGAAATATGGGGCAACAAGAACAGATACAGCATTTGCTTATTTTTCTAAAAAGAAACTTGGCAAAGTTAAACCAGAAATGAATTTAAATGCTTTCCTATTGTGATGGGCTGGAAAAGGGCAAAAAGAGGAAGATGGGAGAGAGACTTCACTGAATAGATCCTCTTAAATAAGGTTCTGACATTTGAGCCTGGTGAATATTTTAAAGGAACAAAATTAAATTTAAAAGGGTCTAGAAAGCTAACCCCAACACTGAAATCAGAGAGAAATGAATGAACTGAACTATACATCACGATGATAATATAGCAACACACCCACACAAAAAGTAATTCCAGCAACATTTTAACATAATAGTCTGATGGTTCACGTATGATGGGATATAGTCTAAGAACATAAAAAAGGGTAAAGAAATCTTGAATTTTACTTAAAGCACCTTTTGTCCACAGGAGTATCAATGCGGTAAATCTGAAACAATTTTGCGTGTATTGTAGAATAGGGCAGGTGAGTAAATGTATCAATATTGTTGGGACCCAGTGTTTTCACTGTGAGAAGGAGCTCATGTATGTATGGAATGAGGGAGGGAAGAAGAGCCCTGTGATTTGGGGAACTGGATTGAAGGTATCACATTTTTCTTCTTAACTGAAGTAGAGTCAATTTACAACGTTGTGTTAGTTTCTGGTATACAGTATAGTGAGTCAGTTGTATGTGTGTATATGTGTATATACATATATATATACACACACACACTCATTTTCATATTCTTTTTCATTGTAGGCTATTGTAAGATACTGTATATAGTCCCCTGTGCTCTACAGTTGGACCTCTATTTTATATACAGTAGTTAGTATCTGCAAAGTTATCACATTAATCCAAGAGCTGCAACTTGGAGAGAAATCACAGGAGGTCAAAATTGTTTAAAACTCTTCTCCCTAAATATGGTTCCCAGAAGAAGCATTCCATGCATTCCTGCTACTTGGACTTTAGAAGAGCCCTTGATTCTTTTAGTGTGGCTTTTCCTTCATTCTTGGAATTAGTCCACGCCCTTCTTCTGACGGTCAGTTTTATGTGTCCACGTGATTAGGCTATCGTCTCCAATTATTTAAACAAATACTAATCTCACTGCTACTGTGAAGGAGTTTTGTGGATGTGATTAAAGTCTCTAATCAGTTGACTTTAGGGAGGGGGATTAGACGAGGTAATCTGGGCAGACCTGATTCAATCAGGTGAACAGATTCAATCCGGGAGGCTTTCTTTTTTTTTTTACATTTTTTATTGATTTATAATCATTTTACAGTGTTGTGTCAAATTCCAGGGGAGGCTTTCTAAAAGAGAAATTCTGCCTGTGGACAACAGACTCAGCCCATACCCAAGACTTCCACCCTGCCCTTCCTGACCGCCCAGCCTGCAGGTTCAGGACTTGCCTAGCCAGCCAGTTCCTTGCAATAAATGTATATGAATATATATCTTCTACTGGTTCAGTTTCTTTAATTGAACTCTGACTGATAGACCTTCTAATAGACTTCTTTTGTTTCTCTTTTCAATTAGTTTCTGTTACTTATCACCAAGCACCAAGAAATGGAACCCTACTTAAACTACAGTGTTAAGAATGTTCCCATCGCCCTTTCTCTGGAAACTTCTCAGCTTGGAGAAGGTCAGTCATAACCTCCACCCCTCATCAGACACAGGCTCTGTGTGGACCAAGGCCTCTTCCGTCCAGATCTGGGGCTCCCACAATGATCCAGTGAACAAGTAATAAAGTCCTATTAGCAACAGGCTGTAAGGACAACCAGTTCCGGGGTTCCTGTCTCTGTGCTCTGCTAATCAGACATGGGACTTGTCAGAGGCCCTGAAATAGTTACAAACAACTGCTTCAGTGAGTTTAACAGTTGCGCAAATAGAGATGGGCCCACGGGGGATGCGGGAAGACAGGGGACCTGGGGTTTTCATCTCCTGTTCTCACTTATTCTTAATCCCATCAGACAAAGAAGGAATTTGGGAAATCTCAAGGAGGACTGATGACCGGGCAGTGCCAGGCTGCAGGCAGGAAGCCACAGGAGCCCTGGGGCCTCATGAGCATCTCCTGGGTGGGTGGGGCTTCTTAAAACACAGGTGGCTGGGCGTCTCTGCAGATAATCTGATTCTACAGTGGGTACGGGGCTAGAGGGGGTGGATTTTGCATTTTTAACAAACTCCCAGGTGGTGTGGATGCTGCAAATCTGGTGACCTGACTGCTCTACAATATTAACACAATGGCTCAAAAAGGGGAGAAGGTAGACAACTGATGCTTCATCTGGCTAATGAAAGCCAGCCTGAGTCTTATTCTTATCTGAGTCTCTTCTCTGAACAGCAGGGTTTGCTGTGACCTGCCGGAACTGCCTGGTCATTATATGGGATGTGGTCAGAGGGCCCTGAGTCATCAGTGTGAGTGTCGTTCTGAGCAAGACCTATCTCACTGTCACTCTTGAAAGGCTCAGTTTCACTACTTTATACCTGTGCATCTTGGTAAATGATTTAAAACCTCTGTCCTCCATTTCCTCATGTACAAAACGGGGAAAACAATAGTCACTCCTTCCTGGGATGTTGTAAGGACTTCGTGAGCTGCTGTGGATGTAAGGTAGTGGCTCAAGCAGGCAGTTGTATCAGTCGGGAGCCTGGCAGGAAACAGAACTTACCTGGGAGGGTTCCAATGAGAAAGCTGCAATGAAGGAACCAAGGTGGGATGTTGAGGCACCCAGAGACTTGTAACAGAGAAAAACTCTTCCATCCCCTAGCACTGAAAGGCAAGGAGAGGAAATTGTGCTACAAGAGGCCGGAGAGGGCTGGGGCTTGCAGGAGGGCCACCCTGGCAGAAGCTGTAGCCGTGGAAGGGAGAAGATGTGGCCAGAGATGCTGCACCAGTGTAGGGAGGGAACAGGGAATAAATACCCCTACTTCTCTCTCCTCTTGTCCTATGACCTCCTGCTGGGCTTCCCACTGGCTGAAGCCAAAGGGCAATAAAACCCAGAGATGGAGTGAGCAAGAGTCCACTTCCTGGATCACAGAGCAGGGAGAGAAGGCACAGCACTAGGTAAGTGTGTACTGTTGGTTTTGGTACTAGGAACATACAACCTAGCTTCCTGGGGCAATTACAATTTTCACTCCTAAAGGTTTCCCAGTTGGGAAGACAAATTGTACGATCATCCTAGTTACTAGCCACGATCAAAGTATGTGAGAATCTGACCTGCAATGAGAAGAAATAATTGTGGTCCTTTGGATACAATGTGTCCAAACTAATGTTCTGTTCATTGATGCAAGTGGGGGTTCCATGGGTGTATTCAGTTGGTGAACACGTATATATAGAAGGCTGCACATCTGTGATTTACAGAAAGTGCTTTTCTGAGTTTATCTTATATATCAATAAATAAGCTTATTGTTTTTGAGACTCTAAGCCATACCGCTTTCAGAGCCAAGAGCACAGAAAATAGCTACTTCACTAGAGCACTCTAGAATGTTCTGTTAAAAAAAACCCTAATTGGGAAACAGGACAGCAGGTGCACCAGGCTCGTGTACAAGAGTACCCCCAGGAGGCTCTCAGGAGCCAGGACAGAGTTCAGTCTCTGTCTCCAAAGAACACATCTCCTACCCGCTTACTTTATCTGTTTAGCAAACTCACCCCACATCTTGCCTTCTCCTTTGCGCCTGACATCCAGCAGGATCTTTGAAATTTATTTTCTCCTTTTAGCCTGCTGTATTTTTAATGTCTGAGTGAAAGAACAAAGGAAGGCGAACCCCAGACAAGATCGTTTCATTCCCCCAACGAGCTGTTGTGTAGCCCGGCTCAAGCTCAGCCAACATAAATGTTTTAGAATTCCGCCTTTGCACGGAACAAGTGCCAGTCTAGTCGGGCTCCTGTTTCTGCCTTTCATTTGGTGACATAAAAAGCCCCTGCATCAATCATTAACAACCTATTAACACAAGTAGCCCAGAGAAGTTTTCCTGGTCCGGTCAACCGCAGTGGAAGAAATTCCTGTCGCCCGGCCGGCTGGCCATCCACGTGACGCAGGCTGCTTTTCAGCTTTGAAAAGGGCCTGCTGATTGCTCTTTCATCTCTCTCGAGTAACAGATACCTGGTAGGCTTGCCTTCCCCGCCCTACTGCAAAATTACCCACCTGCCTCCTCGGCTTCTGGCGTTAAGAGATGCTTGCACAAACACTGACAACACCGACTACGTGCGACCAGCCTGCCGGACTGTTAGGAGGTGCGCTCGGCACACGGGCCAGAATCAGGTCTGTTCCATCCACACACGTCAGGGCTGGGAGGGTCTTGAGGGGGCCTTGGGAAGGTAGTTGTCTGCCTCGTGTTTCTGACTCTTGTATCTAATTGATTTTGATTTGAAGCAAAACCAGTCAACAGAAACTTAGGGTTTAAAAAAAAAAAGCCTGTGTAGACGCATCCCGGAAGCTGGCAGACCCAGAGAATTAGATTCTCGTCTTGATTTTGACACCGATTCACCGGGTGGCCTTGAGAAAGTCATTGGCCTGCACCGAACTGGTTTCTTTGTCTATAAATGAGAGCGTTGATCTCCTCTGACTCTTGAAACTCTGACCACGAAATCCCCACCCCAGCGCTGATAGTGTTTGGTTGAATATCTTACTCCCTTAGTGCTTCTGCTACCTCAGCTTACAAGTCAGGAGAATACGACTTGCCTCTTTTCCCCCTCAAAGAGCTGCAGAGCTGGTGAAGGTTGGGGCAGCAATTCGAAGACTTTGGAGGAGTAAGGATTCAAAGTTCCAAGGACTTTAGACAAAAATCCATAGTTACTTCATGCAGGTGCTGGGTGGGGTCCCTCCGAGCATCTTGGGCATGGACGTAACAGCTCTTCCCTTGGGGCTTTCTCCCTGTGCACCTGTGAGTTTCTTAAGAGAATAGATCCCACTGTCTCTGCCTGTTACCTGACCCGGAAGCTGACACCTAGTAACTACTCACCATATCTGGGGACCAAACGGCAAGAGGAATGTGTGAAAAGGTAAGATCAATGGGCAGCAGATAAATTAGCCCATTTAAATTAAGCCACGAGGTGGATGGACCTAGAGGCTATTATACTCAGTGAAATAAGTCAGAGGAAATTAAATCTTGCATGATATCACTTCGATGTGGAGTTTGAACAATAAAACAAACAGATGTATATAGCAAAACAGAAACAGACTCACAGAGAAAACAAGCTAGTGGTTACCAGTGGGGAGACAGAAGCGGGGAGGGGAAAGATAGAGGTAGGGGTTTAAGAGACACAAACTACTATGGATAAAACAGATCAACTACGAGGTACAGCACAGGGAATTCTAGCCATTATCTTGTAATACATTTTAAAGGAATATAATCTGTAAAAACACTAAATCATGATGCTGTATACCTGAAAATAATGTAATATTATAAATCAACTCCAATTCAAAAAAGCAACTAATTAAGCCACGGGAAGGAAGAAATGGACTGGAGGGGAGTGGAATACCATATACACACCACCAACTGCTTCCTCTGTCTCATTTTATCTCAGCAGTCAAGTATTAATTCTTTTTTCTACCTTTTAAAATTTTTTAAACTACCGAGGCACTGCTAAAGTCAATATCCTAAAAGTGGTATTTTAAACTCTACGCCTGCCAAGGAGACGGAATTGGACAGGTGCCAGCATTCCAGTTTGGGAACCAGACCGTCTGCTTCCACACCCAGCCCACCCTTAACACTATTTGTATTCCCACCCTCACCCGCTTATTACTCGGTCCACTCACATGATAACTGCTCCTTTGAAAGGGGAGGACTCTGTCTTCCTTCATTTATTCATCTGAAGGATATTTATTGAGGGTCCATAATATACCAGGTACTATCCTGGATCCAAGAGCTAGAAGAGTGAAGAAGGCATGAATATCAGTCAGGAGAGGCTGGATCATGCTGCAGAAACAAGCAAGCTGGCCGTCTCGGAACCATAAAATATTAAGTGGTCTTCTCATCCGAGGAACACGTCCATCACTGGTCAGCAGGGGGGCTCTGCTCTTCCAATTCCCTCAGAGACCCAGACAGGACAGGAGCGTCTGCATTTCTACAGCAGTGGGAAAGGGCAGTAGTGAATCATGTACTCGCTCTTTAAGCTTCCTTCTCTAAGTGACACATGTCACTTCTGCTCTCATGTCATTGCCTTTGCCGACTTTTAAGGTGGCCTGGAAATGCAATCCTATCCTGTGCTGGAAGGAAGAAATAACTGGAATGTTAGTGATCAGCACTAATGATCTGACACAGCTCCTGCCCTCCTGCTTGTGAGAGTCTCAGGCGTGTAATCCATCACTACTAGAGCCTGGTAAGTGCTGGGGCCTGCTGGGGGCCTCGCGGGGAGCCAGGGGACAATGGGGATGAGGGGCCCGGCCCATGTCCCTGCGGCTGCAGAAGAGAAAATAACCTTTATCTTTCTCTGTTTAACAGAGACCTCAAAAGTCAGCTGGGATGAAATCTCTAATAGTCAGCGAGAGTGAAAGGCAGCATTATTTTGGCAGTGCAAGCGAAATTTGTAAATGCTTTCCCTGTCTCTCAACTTTATTTGCCTATATATTTTCCCTTTTATTCCATTGTAAGCAAAGCTAAGTTTTCTCTTTTAAGAGCAAAACAATTAGAAATTCAGAAAGTCTACCTGGGCTATCCATTGCTCATTTAACAAAGATTTCATGAGCACTTACTATATGCTAGGCACTATGCTAGTGTCCTTATGCAGTGAGCTCAGAGAACTGCTCCATGCTTTGCTCCTTGGAGATAAAGAGAAGAGATACACCTTAATCAAAGAAACATGCAAACAGCTGTATGGTTCTACATCATGACAAGTGCTATGTAGGCAAAGAATAGATTCCTGTAAGCTGTGTCAAGGAAATGGAAGATAATCTCCACCTGCCAGTTTACAAGTTCCTGGAAAGCTGATTTTGTCTCCCATTTCTTCTTTCAACCAACAGACATTTAGTGGAAACCTACTCTGTGAAAAGCCCTGGAAAGGGCGGGGGTGGCAAGGAGAGGAAGGCTCTGATTGGGGAGAGGAACCAAAAGTCAGTGAAACACAAGTTCTGCTCTCTCTAAGTTCACCATCTCATGGAGGAGGCAGAGAGGTAAACAGACCCATGGAAAAGGCCATGTGAAGACGGAGGCAGGGACTACAGAGACGCTGCCACAAGCCAAGGCATCTCTGGGGCCACAAGAAATCAGAAGAGACAAGGAAGGACTCTCCCCTAAAGCCTTCAGAAAGAGCGTGACCCTGCTGACACCTTGAATTTGGACTTCTAGCCTCCAGAACAGTGAGAGACTATACTTCTGTTGTGTTAAGCCACCCAGGCTAGGGCTATTTGTTATTGCAGCTCTAAGAAACCATAGAGAATTCCAGTATCTAACACCCTGTACAGCAGAATCACAGCATATCAGCCCCGATCTGGTCCGATCTCCTCCTAGTCCTGAAACTGAACACTGAATAGCTGGGGAACCGAAGCTCAGGGTCAACCACGAAGTGCAGATCCGTTTCAACCTAAAAGTCAGCCCTGAATTCCTTCCCTGACACTTTCTGTCTAAGGGAACCTGAGAACGCAGTGGGGGGATGTCCGTTCTCCATGTCCCGCTCGGTCCCCATCCCCGTGCCCACCCCCTGGTCTATCTGTGCTTCCTAGGCACCCCCTCCCCCAGGCCACCCTGCCTTGTTCGGCTGCTGGAACCTTTGCCAAAACCCATATTTAGTTGTTGAAAGTTCCTTGCCTGGACGCCTCTGAAGTTAATGATGGAATCTTTGAAAATGACATTAGAAGCAAAACATAAGCAGCAGAAGACATGAAACCACCTTGAGTCCATCTGTTCGAGCACGAAGCACCTCAGAGCTCCCGTTTCCCATGTAAAACAGAAGATGTGATTTATAATTTATATCTCACCAGTACAACCCTGATTGAAGCAAACCACTTTGATGAAATGTTGGTTTCATGCTAGTGGAACACCATTCCAAATCAGAGAATATTTAGAACTCTAACTCCTCTGCTGCCACTTTGAAGTAGAAAGATTTGTATTTTATATGCTTTTCTTTAAAAAAAAAAAAGAAAAGAAAAAGAAGAAAGAAAAATATGTACACTCCAGCATGCGTGCGGTGGAAATATGAAAACATTTACGTGTGAATCAGCACCAAAATGTAATTACTGCTTTAAGCATTGAAAATATTTATAGACTCGTATCTCATGTTGAAGACCTGGTTCCAATAATTCTCAGAAAACTGCAAAATTCAATACTTGGTTTTTTGGGGACTAATTTAATTTATTTGAAATCTACAATGCATGAAGAATGAAATCAAAGAGCACCAACTTTCCATCACCTCGGCTAATGATCTAATAAAGTTGTACTAATAAACTAAATGTATGTGTATAAATGTATATGACTTTGGCTGAGAAAGGGAGAGATGGAGTCAGAAAGAGAGACAGAAATGGGAAGAGAAATCAGCTGAAATTTGGAAGACAGTCCCTCCTATCCTTTTGGGAGCAGCCAGAAAATATCTTATGCTACAACCAAACCATCAGACAATCCAGGTATGTCTCTTCATTATTTCCCCCAGTGACAAGACTAGCCGTAGTTAGTTGACATCATGATGAATAATCATTCATTCGTTCACAGGTGTTCACTGATATCCTCTGTGCCAAGCACCATTCTAGAGGCTAAAGATGTTCTAATAAGCAAAGGCTCCTATTCTCATGGACTTACAGTGAAGGGTCAGAAAATGAATAAACACAAACATGCCCTTATAAAATGAACAATTTCAAAAGCAGGGAATGATTTTAAAATAAGGAGGGGAAAAAAAGGGTGTGTCATTTTTAATTGGGAAGACCTTTCTGGAGAGATTTGAGCATTTGGGTAGTTATGTGAATTAACTGAGGGAGACCATTGGGCCAAGACCTGGGGCTAGAGCACCCTTTAGAGAGGGATGAATGGGGTGAAGAGGAGGAGATGAGGATGAGGTCAGGGAGATGGGCAGAGCCAGACCCCATGGGGTACCACAGGGACGCCACGCAGACTTCATTCTGCATCAGAACCAGAAAGGGTGAGTTTAGCTCTTTGGGGTCAGTCTGACAACCATATTCTAAGTGTCTATGATGGACAAGGCTCTGAAGGTACTAGGCACCACGGGACAAGGAAAGACAAATTCATGACGACTATAGAATAAGGAAGCATTAGATAAGATGGGACACAAAGGGCTTTGTCTTTGACCTGAACTGGACATTTGGGCAGGTAGAAATGGGAGAACAACTTGAGAGAAACTCATGTATTCATCTGTTCATTCAATCAGTCAGTGTTTATGGTGTGCCAAGCACTATGCTAGCAGGCCGTGAGAATATACAGCTGACAAAAACAAAACGAAGCTCGTGCTCTTATACATCTTAGAGTCCGTGAGTTGCACGCACACATAGAGTTGTGACCGCAGGGAGTATCATACAAGAGGGGCTCGTGGTGGGCTTGACAAGGGTTATCAGAGAGATTTCCTGGAGAAGGCAAGTCTGACCAGGAGCAGAAGGAGGATTAGGTGTTACCAGAGGGAAGAGGGATGGCAGTAAGGAGATGTCCAGGTGGAGAGAAAGGCAAAGATCCTGTGGTTCAAGGAGTTGGAAGGAGAATGATAGGAAGCTTGGCCTGAGATGAGGCTGGCATGGAGGGTGCCAGGGTCTAGCCATGGTGAAAGCTGAGACTCACATGAAGACTTGGGTCTGTGTCTTAAGAGCAATGGAAACTGGAGGTGAGGGCAATGAAATAGGATTGCATACTGAAAAATTCACTCTGATTTTGGAGGGTGGAGAACAGACTGGGGGACAGAAACTAGAGCTACATTAGGGAAATCAGATCGGGGCTCCTGCAAGTCTAGGCTAGGGGAGAAGCTGGTGGTGGTGGTGATGGTAGAAACAGAGGGGAAGGAAAGTGATCAGGTTCAAGAGAGAAATTTACAATGTTGTGTTAGGTCTCAGGCTTATGATTGATGTGGTCATATGATTTGCTTGCCAATGAATCATGACATATGTCAAGCTGATAATTCCAGGTGGAAGCTTTAAGAGCCAGGTAATATGTGATTGCCCACTCTCTCTTTCCCTTTGAATGACACTTCTCATTACTTCAAATGGTGGCCACTTATACAGTCTGGGTCCCTTGTCCAGAAGAAACACGGAACAGAGCCCCAAGGGACCCACTGGCTAAGTAGCTTGAGTCAAAAATCGACTTCTGACATCTTAAGCCTCTGAGATCAGGGGACTGCTTGTTACCGCAGCATAACTTACCCTATCCTGCCCCTCAAAAAGAAGTAAGCAGAAGGCACAAGTGGGACACCATTGGGAGGAATTTAGATGGAAAAGACAATTACCCTGAGATCTCTCCAGTACTTATTTTCAGGCAGTTTTCAAGCACAACTCAGTGCTCCAAGGGAGTCTCCTGCTCCTTGTCCCCTCCAACTTCAGTCTGATGCGGTTCAGCGTGACACAAAGGAAAGTGAATCTGTCTCCAGCAAACGTGGCCTTCAGTGGTAGCAGAGCACTTTGAAGATGACAAGTTCTCTTGTGAGTGCTAAGCATTATTATTCTGCATCTGATGTGAGTATGCACTTTAAAAAAAAAAGACGCAATTGAACTGCCTTGTCATTGTTTAGTGATACGACCATCAGACATTTTCAAAAGGGTCAAGACACAGTAGGAATATTTAACTCCTAGGAGGAGCAGAGAGTAACTGAAGTAAGCCAGAGGCTGAGCCAGGAACTAAAGGACCGGGTGTTAGTTTAGCAGTGGAATTCGTGGGCAAGAGTGTCCACTGCTGTATGATGGAGTCACTGTACTCGTTTAAAGAGTCTAAAAGTACAGAACTTGCGGGGGGACTGCTCAAATGGAGCCAAGACTGCGGCAGTTGTATATGGGCAGGTGAGGCTGAGAGAGCCCACCTGGGACATAAGGAAGGATAGATGGATGCAGACATGCAACCCCATAGTCCCTGGTGTTTCCTATGCATCAATGCCTCAGATAAAAGAATCTGGGGGAAACCGTCCAGCTCAGCCCCATGAGCCGCCCCCCACTTCACTTTTGCTGTTGGACCACTGCAGTCATTCAGTGCTGGTCATCTTCATTACAAAAAGTATGGAAGAGGATGAGGAGGCAAAGGATGGCAGGGAGAAGAGGAAGAGAGGGTGACTGGGATAGTTGGGAGGCTGGGATGGTGCCAACAGGCAAACATCTTTAGGTCTAATACGAAGGAGGCTGGTCCTAAGGTTCTACCATTACAGTGTGGGAGCAGGGGGTTGCGGTTTCAGTCATACCACTACTTACTTACATGTACAAAGAAAATGTAGCTGCTTTATTTTGTCTAACTGATCTCATCTCCCCAAGCCTCTTGCCACTACGATGTATGTTGGGTGGTGGGTTCTAGAAAGGATATTTTAAGCTTGCTAATTAAAGATGACTCCATTCCCTCAGTTGGTAGCATCTCTTCTCAGTTAACACAGTCCTGTCCAGTCTTCATGTTTATGACATTGAAGGGAGGGGACCTCTTATCCACACGGTGCCCTCTGAGTACTCACTGGTGTCTTCTGCAGAGCAGCCGCTGGTGTCTGCTCTGCTCCCAGGATCAGAGCCTCCCAGTGATCTGCCCCATCTCGACATTCGAGCTGGTGCTTACGTGGAGGCTGTGGTCCCAGCATTTCCCCCTGAGGAGGGCAGTCAGAACTCCAGTGACACACAGCTGGCCTCCCTTATATGACCATGCCCTTCAAGTACCTCTCACCTCTCCCCTGCCAGGAAGGGCCTTTCTACTTCCTCTTCTTATCCGGCACTTCTTATTCCTACCTCATATCATATTCCTGCCCAAGGTGGCATTCACCCTTCATTGGAGCAGTCACCGGGGACTGGCTCTAGACCACATTATTTATAGAGGAGTCGGATGAAAACCACAGGCATTTACTATTTCTAAAATATTTTCTCCATTACAAGAGGTGCATTCCTTTAGCCTAAGGTTTATTTCATCTCATAAAATGCAGATATGCCTCGGGGATGTCAAGCAAAACCTCTTCTTTCAAAAAACACTATTGGATAATATGAGTTCATTGCATAATCTTAGCCCATTTATTCACTCAGGACCTGGTCACTGCACAGCACCAGGAAATGGGGCTCCTAAACTACTGACAGGGAGAGAAAAGGGCAAGAACAAGGGATGAATGACAGCAGTGAGAAGGGCCACCCGGGGAGAGTACAGGATGTTGTGGGAATGAAAGACTTCGGCCAGGGGCTCTGGGAAGGCTAGCTGAGCAGGTGACAAGGAACATGGAAGGACGAAAAGGGGTTCTCGAGGTGGGGTGGGGCAGAGAGGACAGGTCCTCACAACAAAAGAGGCAGGATGTGCAGGAGCCTTGAGGGAGGAAGGAGCTTGGCGGGTCCCTTCCAAAGTGAACTCTGGAAGTTGGCTTTTAAAGGGAATGGAGGGAGGGAAGGTCATGGAAGAGAGAGGCTGGAGGGAAGGAGTGACAGGAGGAAGGCAAGTCCATCAAAAGTCACATTGAGAAATTGATGGGCCAAATTGTGGGCCACTTTTTCACTGTTGATTGCAGAAAACCCACAGACGTGTGACGTCCTATTCTTGTCACTTCCAAACTAATTTTGGCTGGCCCTCCTCTTTGGCCAGCTCTGTGTGTTTTCAGGTTCTGTCCTGATCCTCTCGGGAAAGACTGGCTGGAAAGGACCGTCAGTGCCACACTGACTTAGCACCCAGTGTTAACCAGGTCCTCCCAGCTACAAATTCATATCGTGAATAGTAAACCACTATTAAATGCTAACCGTATGCCACATATTCTGCTAAGTGTCGGACCTGTATACATCATTCTTACAGTACAGTACAGAGAAGGGTAGTTGCAAGCCCTATTTGATAGATAAAGATAATGGTGATCAGAGAGGTTAAATCACTTGCCCAATGTCACACAGCTAGTAAGTGACTAAGCTGGCATCTGAACCTAAACAGTATCTCTCTAGGGCAGGGTTGGCAAACTATGGCAAACTATGGCTCACAGACCACTCCAGTCCACTACATGTTCTGGTACAGCCTGTGAGCTTGGATAGGTTTTTACGTTTTTAAATAGTTGGTGGGGAGGGTTGTGCAACGTTTGTCGCACCACAAAGCCTACAATGTTTAAAAGAACAAATAGATCAAAATAAGAATTCCCTGGGGGAGGGTATATCTCAAGTGGTAGAGCACGTGCTTAGCATGCACAAGGTCCTAGGTTCAATCCCCAGTACCTCCAATTTAAAAAAAATTATATACATATATACATTGAAAAAAAAAAGAATTCACTGGGCACTCTGCATGTGTACACAGGAGGCGCAGAGAAGAGATGCATATTTAAGTAGCCTTCACTGGGCTCCTCTTCTGCTCCAGGCACCAGCTATGCACCTTCGTGGAGATTATCTTATTGAACATCACCTCACAACCTCCAGCGTAGAGATGATTAAAAGGAGGCCTCGAGATTAAGTGATGTGGCCAAGGCTGTATTTTAAAAGGCAGAACTGCGTGGAGAATCACAAAATCATGGCTGGAGAGGCCTCCCCTTATCTCATCCCAGCAACTTGTTTTATGGATTCAAAACAGAAGTGGTTAAGTCCCGGGGAGGCCAGGTACAGTCAGAGATAAGGCCACAGCCCCTCTCTGATGCCTGGGCCGGAGGTTTACCTTGACTACGTTGGCCCTTCCCTCCGCTCCCCTCTCATTTCCAAACTCTCTGGGAGTCTTTACCAGCCCCGGCCTCCGGCCTGTTTCCTCTCCCCTTCCCGGCCTTCCACCTCACCCACCACTGCCATGCCCGCGAGGACCACGTCAACTACAAATTAACTGAAGGGGAAAACTGAACTGATATGATCTGAGCATGGGAAGCACAAAGGCCCCAATTTCCTCTCCACATCATACAGGAAGGTCTGGGCCACGTGGGGAGCCGGCGCGGGGCCTTTTGATGCTGGCCTTCCTGCAACTAACAAGCAGAAGGACAGGAGGCGCCTTCACCTCCACGCAAACTCACCACAGCAGGTTTCCAATCAGGCTTGAAACAGATCCAGAGATGAAAAACGAAGAAAGGGAGTGAGGAAGGAAGAGAGAGACGATGGTTGTTTAGGGAGCTTTAAGGACAAGGAGGCCCTTTAAAACTAACTATGCAACACGAGCTTACAAACACTCCCCCAACGCAGCCCTGGGCTGGGCTCCTGGGGGTGTTTCAGCAGGGGAATGAGCCTGAGCAACGGCCTTGCAGCAGCTCAGCTCAGCCCGTTCACGATGGGGATGCCCAGGCCTCCTTGACAAGCCTGAGCTGGGATTTCTGAAAGCCTGGGCCAAGACGCTGGCACCAGCCAGAGTTTAGACTCCAGCCCACTGAGTCACTTCCACCTGCCAGGGTATCAGGTCTGTAAATATCCTTTGAGACTCTTGTGCCCAACTCAGGTGTCTGTGGTTCAATCTGTGACATGTGACAGAGTCATGGTGGCCCCATAGGAAGGAACCATCTTTCTTTCTCTCTCATCTTTCTCATCCTCTCAAACTTTATTACAAAGAGGCGGGTAGTTCATGCGTGATGTCTTGATTTTTCTGCCTAAATCACCTTGGTCTTACCCCGTAGCACGAGTAATTCTGGGACATTCCAAGGAACCAACTGAAGATCACTGAAGCACCTTCCTGCTTTCACTCACCACGCTGGCCACCAAAAATTATCTAGGAACCATGGAAGAAATAGATACAGACAAGAAATAAATATAGACAAGAACTATCAGTTGTTTTTCCTTCCAGAGAGAGGGGAGTTAAGTAAGATCCTCTCCTTAGTTGAATCCTTTATGGTATGATTTTTTAAAAATCTGAATATCCCAACAGCTCTATTGTCATTTTACAGTTGGTGGAACTAAGACTCAGACAAGTCAGCAAGTCAGTTGACTTCCCCGAGGACCACATGTCATGAAGTGATGGAACCAGACTCCAGCCCAGGGCTGTCTGACTTTAAACCCTGAGCCCTTTCAGATAATGTCTGCACATATTCATCCGAAAATGGCCACGGGGCCCCCTCACTATGCGTCTGTGAAAACAGAGTCGTGTTGATCTTACATGTTCATTGAAAATGGTACTAGACTGATCTGGACCTGGCACCTGCCTGGACTCGGACTTGTCAGTGCTGTCCACACTTCCAGCCAAGTTGGCAGGTGAAGGTCTCCAGCTTTGATGTACGTAAGTACAAGCTCTGTTCTCAGATGTATGTCCCATCCTCGACCTCTACCTTCAACCCCCTAGGCTTAGAGTTCCACCTGTTTGGCTTAAATGGGCAACAGCAATCTCAAACTTGACATGGCCACAACTAATTACCATTTCCCCTTCAAACTTTCTCCCCATCCACCCCCAGGTCTTCTCTATCCCAATAATGGCAGCTCCACTCCTCTAGTTGATCCAACCAAATGCTGTGGAGGTACCTACCTGACAAATTCAGAAGTTTAACCCCAATTGGAAAGGATGGGTGGATGGGGTGGGCCTCCTGAGACCTATTACACAGAGAGGAGACTCCACAGGAGAGCATGTAGGTCTCTAAGAGGAGAGAATGCCTCGGAAAAGGCATCTAAACTAGCAGGAGAGAAGAAATCTTCTTCTGGGGCCTACAGAGTCAACGCAAGGCCTTGGTGGGAGTTCTAAAGTCTAACCCATGCAGAGCACTTTCTATGTGCCTGGCACTGCCTAGTGTTCTAACTACTGTATATCTATTCACTTGTTTAATTCTCACAATGACACAGGGAGGGGGAGGTTTATTTCTCTCCCATATAAAATCTACAGAATGGGGAGGGTTTGGTTTGGTCCTCTTCAGTGTCAGGGACCCTCGTGCCTCCTCCCTTGTTGCTCTGCACCTTTACTGCATCATTCAGGATGGCTTCCAGAGCAGCAGCCTTTATGAACAGTCCTGGCCTGCAGAAAGGAGGAAAGTATAACGAAAGAAAGATGTAAGAAAGCACCTCTAGCAAGGGCACTCTCCAGAAGTTGCACATACCACTTCCACATATGCCCACAAACTGGAATACAGACACAGGGTCACACCTAGCTGCAAGGGAAGCTGGACAATGTATTATTCTAGGCAGCCACATATCCATTTAAAAGCTAGAGGTCTTGAATATAAACATGAAAATATGTATATATACACACATAACTGGTACATTATGCTGTACACCAGAAATTGACACATTGTAACTGACTATACTTCAATTAAAAATATAAATAAATAAATAAATAAATAAATAAATAAATAAATACATACATACATACATACATACATACATACATACATATATACATCAGATCTCTCTTATGGAGGGAGACCTGACAATACATATTAAGGGAGGATAAGGAAAATCTCTGCCCCACAGATTAAGTAAATGGACCACAAACATGCCAGAGGGCCTCGGGACTCACTAGTTTACATGGTGTATTTATTACCTGTTACCACAGAGCAACTTACTCCCAAGATTAAAACAACAAATGCGATATCTCGCAGAGTTTCTGAGAGTCAGGAACCCACAAGAAAATTAGCTGAGTGGCTCTGAGTCTCTCACAAGGCTGAAGTCAACTGGTCAGCTGAGGCTGCTGTCCCCGGAAGGCACAGCAGACCTCAGTTTCTCACCCGTTGGTCAGAGGCTTCAGCTCCTTGTCCTGTAAGTCTCTCCCCAGGGGTGCTCACAACAGGGCAGTTTGTTTCATCCAGAGCAAGAGATCCAAGCAAGGGAGGGAGGAAAGGGGGAGAAACAGAGAGAGAGAGAAAGAAGGAGAGAGAGCAGACACCCATGTTGGAAGCCATGGTTCTTTATAACCCATTCCCAGCAGAGACATACCATCACTCTGCCATTTTCTTTTGGCTACACTGACCAATCCTGGTACCATTCAGGAGGGAACCACACAAGGGTGTGAAGACCAGGAGATGAGATTCCCGTGGGCCATCTCAAAGGCTGGCTACCAACTACGGTAGGTAGACAAGAGCCAGGGGTTGAACACAGATCATCAGCAAAGAGAGTTCCTTGAAGCCAGGAAGATTACACAGGTTCAGGAAGGCTGGCTGGCCCCGGACAGCAGCGAGTCAAAGGTTAAAGAGCACAACAGAATGTTCCTGTGATTGCCTCCTGATAGGTACCTACCCATTCACCTCTAAGGGATAAACCTTTCTACCAGTTGGGGAGAGAGACAGTTTTACTAGCATAATAATCAGCACTATTACCTGCAGGACACACGGCTCAAGCGTCCTCAGAGGGAAGGCCAAGACTACCAAGCAGATAAACGTGCTGGCTAAGCACGGACCCAGCGCTCAGTTAGGGATGTGAACACACAGAAGGCTCTGCCAGCTTCCTGGAGGCCACCGCTTGCCTTTGGGAATGACTGATGTGGGCAAGCAGGTCCCTCCAGAGACGGAAGGCCTCCACTGGCCCATTACCTGAATCTGAGAACCCAGCACCATGTGGATGGACTAAGTCGTTATAAAGGCATGTAAATGCTCACCTCTAGAGACAGATGCCAACATGTAGATTTCCTTGCAGGGAGAACTTAGCTCTTTGAGCAGGGGTAAATATCTTTAGTCATATTTTCTCCCAAGCCTAGGGGTGACTCAGGAAGTCAGTGTTGGTGACATGTACACAGAGGCTCACGTGCATGGCTATTGCCCTACACTGGGCAGGGGGACCATGATACACAAAGCACGTAGCTGGAGACAGGCAGCCACTGAATTCCAGCTTAATATTCCAGTCCACGAGCCAGCAGTTTCACTATAGCCTGTTTTTTTTTTAAAAAAAAAAAAAGGAAAAAAAAAAGGACAGGAAAACCCCACACACATTCTTTCAATTTCTAAAGGGAAATTTGACTCGAGTTGTAGAACAAAGGACGAAGAAATAGAAGTAAAAGAAAATCAAAGAAAATGATTTGGATTCAAGGGGATCAGATGTTTCATTTATTGCAGGTTGGAGACCTTCAATCAGTCAAATGAAAGGAACATTTGTATTAAAATACCTACAAGGCAGAGGGAAAGCCTTGATCGAGTGCAGGAGAGTTAAGTTACAGCAATCTTGGTGAGAGATATGAACCCACCTTCGAAGCTATCTGTTCCCAATATTGAAGGTTTTCTGCGTTACAAACCTGAGATGAAAGGTAGTTGTTTTGACGTCTGGGTCTGGAAGCCAGACGTTGAAATTAGCAGCGTTCTTGAAGTGTGTGTTGCAGGGACGGGGAGTCCGGGATGGAGTGAAAATGTAGCTGCTTTATTAAAATAAAAAGATGTTGAATACGACATTGAGGGCTCAAGTCATCCATGCAGGCAGAGTGTGGACGGGGATGATGAAAGCACCTTCTACTGGAGGGGAAGGGGCAGGGGAGGAACACTAGACCAGGAATCAAGGGACCTGGAATATTGTCCCTCCTCCATCCTTAGGATGGTAGCTCCACGGTGACTGGAACTTGGCCTGTCTGGTTCACAATGCCAGGCACAGAGGGGCTGTTTCACAGGTAGATGTCAAGTAAATGCATAAATGAATAAATGAATGTGACGTTGGGTAAACCCTTCCCTTCTTTGAGCTTGTCTTGTAAGATGAGAGGGTTGGACTAGCTGAGGATTTCCCCAGTGGGATTGGGTACAGTGACACTTGGGTACCATATGGAAGGGACCACGTGATAAGCATGAATATAGCATTAAATCATACTGATGCACACGGGGAGGAAGGTATCACAATTGAAGTCTTTTTCAAGCTTTCTGATTCCCTCTAAGACAAAGTCTCCAGTCCAAAGCTAATATGGCTTTAACACATCTCTTATGTTCCTAGACCTCCCTTCACAATAAGAAGAGAGGGGAACTCAGGCTCCCATCTGTCCACGGGCAACAGCTTCCAACTAAATTTAATAATGTGATTTTTTTTCTTTTGTTCTTATTTTACAGTTAGCTATTTATGGCAAGTAATAGCAGTTTTCCCTTGACAGAACTGATATTTTTTAAGTCTTCTTTATCGGACAAATGGATTGATGCAAAGAAATAATAGTTCAAGAGGGATACAGGTAAGGCAAACATCTTGATGGTGAGACAGAGTGCCTGTGGTTTGAGAAATAGTGTCCCAGCTGACCTCCAAGTTTCCCTCTAGAGCACTGACTATCTGAACTACGCACCCCCTCCCCTGGTTTGTGTAGAGCAGATGGAACTGTCTCCAACAAAGAGGTGGTGGTAGCTTGAATTTCAGGAAGACAGCCCCATTCATTCATCCAATCGTTCGATCAGTATTTATGGAGGGCACACCATGTGTTCACTTTTCCAGGTGCTAGGAATAAAGCAGGAGGGAAAAAGAGATCAAAAAAAATCCCTTGGAGTTTCTGTTCTAGTGGTTTGAGGCAGGGCATGGGCCAGGTGAAGCAAATGAGGCAGCAGGGTGCAAAATTTAAGGATGTCCCCACCGTCAAGGGTCCTGTACAATCTGGCCCTGACTGGAGGACAGTGCTGCCTCCTGACCATAACGTGACTTAGTCGCCATCCTTGTGGGGAGCATGGATTCTGCCTCCAGAGTGTCTGCTCTTTGGTCCTGGGTGGGGCCCCGCAATCAGCATTTGGCCAGAATTCTCCAGATAAGTCCATGCACATCATGATTGAGAACCACTGAGTTATAGACCTAGACCAAGAAACTTTTAAAATGTATAGGCTGGCATTTCTCAAAGGCATCTACTGATAAATGCTGACCAAGTAAATTAACTAGTAAATAAATATCAATATGCTGCCACTCACCATAGTGACAAAAATATCTCTTTTCCTCTGCGCACTTACTAGGGATTAGGTGATCTTCCGAGGTCTTTACACTTCTTCCCTCATTCGATCCTCACAACCACCTACAGGAGGTATGATTATCATCATCACCCCATTTTGCAGATGAGGAAACAAAGGCAGAGAGAGTTTAAGGAACTTGCCCAAGGTTACCCAGAAAGCCATGCTCCTCTCCACTGTGCCTTGGGCACAGGAGTCACAGTGACAGTGAGGGAAGCAGGGGTCATTTGCATAGTAAGGATAACACATAGGCATAGTCATTATTTCCACCCAAAAATATGTCATCTCTCATCCTCTCCAAACACAAGGCCGGCTCCAGCTTTGTTTTGCATCCACATTTGGTAAAGCCATGACAATATAACAATAATGTTCCTCTATGCAGGAAAAAACAACAGTGCAAGCACATGCTACATAGCAAAGCTCTTCCCACCCTAGTGTTGGGGACTCTTGGGGAACAGTGGGGAGTGTGGCAAATTGGGAAGATCAACCTGTCCAATATCTCCAGGTCTTCTGACTCGTCAAAAAAAAAAAAAACCCATATTCAGACTTAGTTGTGAATCCTCCCAGTTTCCATGGGAGCTCTCACTTCTAAATAACCACCTGGGGCCAGTACATGTTCTGTAAAACAGGAATGTGAAGTCCCCTGGGAAAGGCAAAGCTGGAGAAAAGTACCTGGGACCTGGTCTAAGATCACTGTGTGATCTGGGACAAGCGCCTGGGTTTCTATGTGCCTTAAATCTAAAGCTGTAAGAAGGGTATGAAAAAATATCATTTATTCGTTCTTCAACTTTTAGTGACAATTTCTATATATTAAGCACTGTGCCAGATGGCGGATTTAAAGATTAAATCCATATGCTTATCATCGAGAGAGAGACGGGACAGTGAACTCTAGGTTCATGGGAATGGTTGCTGTGAAATCAGGCCACGGGAGGAGTTCTGCCTGGAAGAGATGACATCTCCACCAGCCCTGGAAGGCTGAAGCATTGCTCTCCAGCAGCAAGGGCAGAAGGAAAATGACTTTTTCTTGATACTAAAGTCCTCTGTATGCCATTACAGCCTGAATCATTCATGAGTTCAAAACTCACACATGCACACCCACAAAAAGTCTGGAGAGTGCAAATTGGTACAACAAATCCAAAACTGCATCTCTGTTTTCTACAGAAACTATTTATCTAAGTGTAAAACCAGACTCATGAGGTTTTCCCCCAGGCTGCTCCCCCTCCTTCGTCTTACTGGAGCCACGATGTCCAGGAGCCCAGGTCAGGCATGTTGGCATCACCTCCGTCTCTTCCTTTTTCTCCTCCTCCATGCATGACCCAGAGAAGTGTCCCTCCAATCAAGCAAGTGTCCTTGCCCACCACCCGCCATCAGGCCACCATTCAGTTCAGCCACTGTCTCCCGTATGGACATTTGCTGTTTTCTCTCTGCTTTCCTTGTCTCTCTTCCAGTCAGTCCATTGCTGTTTCCAAAACCCAGATCTGACCACATCGCTCTGGGGCTTTAAGCCTCCAACGGTGCCACTGGCCCCTGGACAGTATGTAGCTCAGCACCCACGGCCCTTAGCACCCTGGGCCCTGCCTGTTCTTCCTTCCCCACCATCCTTGAGTCGGAACCCCTAACACAGACACTCACGCTGCCTTACATTCCTACCACCAAATGATCCCCAGAATCTGCTGGCACTTTCTCACCTAGGTGGTCTGCCCCAGGCTCTTCTCTTTCCCTTGCATGATGGTTTAGCCCAAGTATTCCCTCATCCAGGAGCCTCCTCTGCCTACCGCCCCTTGCTGTCCCCCTCTGGCCCCCTCGGACCCCCAGTGGGGCACAGGAAGCTAGGGACAGGGCTGGCGAGTTAAGACAGGCGAGGTAGGAGGGGTCTCGAAAGTCAGGGAAGGGAAAGCCTTTGAAAAGAGTCATTTTTTCAAAGCCCTCAACCCAGAAAGTCATTTTTGCCAAAGCCTCAATTCTCAAAATCCTTTCACCAAGCATGAAGACCCACTCGCAGAAAAAAAGAGCAAGCAATTTCACACGTTGGAAAAAGGCCCAGGGCAGAAGGCATGAAAGCCACGAGTTGGCAAGTAGGTGCTACGAGGTTGAGCAGGAAACCCAGATCAAATGGGAGGCTGGGACGTTTCTGGGAAGCATCTGGGCCCCAGCCCTGGGAGGCCTATACTTGCTTCTGAGGGGCGGGGCAGCCAGTCTTCCAAAGGACTCAGACAGCCTGGAGTCCCGGGGCCTTGTTCACAGCCAACCAGGGGGAGGGGCTGGGCGAGGGGGGTAGGCCTACCCGGTTAAGGCGGAGCACACTCAGGGCTGTGCCCTTATCAAGTCAGCAGGGAAGTGTTATTCTAACACTTCCAACGGGGGCATCTCCTTTCTGCCTTGAACATCCAGAAACTCTCCTAGTAAAGTCTCAAACTCAAACATCTAGGCTGAGCAGGTAACACAAGAGAACAACTTCACCTAGTGGGACCAGGATGAGCAGACCACAGCCGCGGCAAGCAGGCTCGACTCCTGCTGCTTGTCGCCAGATCCGCTGATTTTTCTAGAGATGTCAGATACTGGCATTTTCATGGAAAATCTCCTTGTTAAAATGTTTACTCGGTTTTAAAAAATACCACACAGTACAAAAGGAAGAAGGCCTCTAGGATCTGAACTCTGAGGTCTAGGTTCAGATTAAGCTCATTAATTTGGATCAAAAAAAAAAATACGGCCCTTAAGTCTGCATGACTCTCTCCCTCTGGCTGATAACTGAGATTCTGTCACTGGGTTGGATTTTTCTTACTCTCTAGGAATTTGGCCCTGCAGAGATGGGGCTTCAGTGGGCAATAAAAGTCACCGGTATTTCTTAGTCCACTCCTCGCGTATGTTTATCTGAGCGCGGTGTCCGTATCACTTTTTTGTTTTAATTTTAAGGACAAGAAGAGTTCTTAGACCTCAGCTAGCCTTGTCTCCCCTGCACAAGTTTACAGGTCAGGAAACTGAGGCCCCGGGGAGGAGGCACGCTTACTCGGGCGCACGGAGCCACTTAGAACGTCGGATCCCAGGCTCCCCCTCCACCCCATCTTTGCGCACCTCGGCTGTATTTAGACAGCGTGCACACCCGCGCGGCTGTGTTTGTGTTTTCCCGGGTCCTGAGAGAAAGCCCACCAGGTCGCCAGATGTGCCGAGCTCAAGGGAGCCCGAGGAAGTGGTTTGCCAGCGATGAGAAGCAGGCCGGGTCTGGGGTGTAATCGGCCCTTCCCATCAGCCGCGTCTTTCCGCCCGCGGGAGGTAAGAGGCGGGCGCGGAGGAAACTGACCGACATGGAGGCGCGCACCCCGCACCACGCACCCCGGGGATGGTTTCCTTTGCCTTCTTTCACTCAGCGGGTTTTGGCCGGCCTCTCCACCCCCTCCTAGGCGCGTGCGAAGCCCCAGGACCCCTCAGCCCACCGGTGAGGGAGAGGCACCCGCCTTGGACGGGTCCTGTCCTTTGCCCTCTCCTTCCGTTTCTCCCCGTCCCCCCTTTCCCGGGGTCTCTGTTGAAGAAAGCACGAGACACACCCCTGTCTGCTTTCGAGAAGGAACTGAAATAATGAAGTGTTTGGAGACATACAGGGACCACAGATCATACCCAAAATGACTTTAGACGATGCTCAGACAAGATATTAAATAGCATTGATTTGCACAGTTAATACATTGCGTCCTTTTAAACTCCCTTTAGACCCTCCTTAATTACATCAAGGAAGTCTCCATTTGATGCTAGCGTGTTTTTAGCACCCAACACGTGTTTTCTTTGCGTTCTAACAGAGAGATGACTTAAGGTGCTAAGTCTATTCTAGGCAGCAATACCGAGGTAGAAGAAATGCTTTTTGATTGAAGTAATTTGTATGATTATTGGTTTTCTATTTACAGTAATGATATAAAATTCACTACAAATAATGGATTTAAGTTTTAATAAAAGTAGGGCCATTTAAAGGGGGGGAGGGGAGCACTAAGTGGGTAAGTTTCAATGACCGTCAACTATGGCCAGAGTTATAAAGGGAGTCACAAACGATGGAAGTTTGGAGTCATTGAGAAAACCCATAGCAGAGGGTTAGCATGGTGATTATGACCATGGTTTTGGTGTCAGCACAAGAGGTGACATGAATTCTGAGATGCAGGACATGTTCCACATCCAGACCCCCTTGCTCATACCTTGCATCACCAGGACACAGACTGAAGAAGAAACCATAGTTTGCATAATACAGGCAAGGCTGGAAGCCTGGACCAGCACTAGAGCTGGTGCCAGGGCACTGGGGCTGGGGCAGCATGGCCCAGTTTTCCCGTGTATCCTCCCCATGCCTCAGTTACCTCCTCTGAAACAAGTAGGACAGGCTGGACATCCCTTCCCACTCTAAGGACCTGACAATCCTTGCTTGTCTAGTCCATCACTTATCTGTGTCGGGTTCAAAGCCAGATGCTCCCACGAGAAGCAATCCTCATCTAATGCAGCCCTGGACCCAGTCTCCTATGGAACATCACTGCGGAAAGATGTTTGGTGCAAAAAATCCTCTGTGGTCAGACAAGTTCACCTTTCTGGGTCTTAGTTCCTCACTGTAAAATACTGTTCCTGTTAATACCTACCTCCTAGGATCTGTAGAGTCACTAAGATTATGTCATGTCTCACAAAATGTAGAAAGTTACCCTGAGATGTCTGCGGATGGTGCGTGGAAAAAGACTTAGGTAATATTGACTCAGAAAGGAAGTTTTCTTATTGCACCAAAGAGGAAGTCTCAGTCTGGTGCTAATATGTCTTGAGCACTTCTTGGACACTTGCCAAATAACCTTTAACTTAAGCAGAGAGCGAAGCATCAGGCTCTTGGTAGGCAGCAGAGTCCAAGTGGGATGCTAGACGGATGCTTAGAGGCATATGGAGTGAGCCCTGGGGACAGGAGCCACAAGGCCAGTGGCGTTTGAGCTGGGCCCTGAAGGAGGAATAAGGTTCCTCCCGGTAGACCAGGCGTGGGAAGACATATAGGTATAAGAGGTCACTTCCCCCAGAATCAGGGGGTCTCAGCTTGGTTTGGGCCATGGACCCCTCCAGTGAGGTCCATGAACCCCTTTACAAGAACAATGTATTTTTTTAATGTGATTTAGAAATATCTGTATTTTTCCCATGGTTTTTTAAAAAATTGTGATAAAATATAGATAACATAAAATTTGCCATCCGAACCATTTTGACGTGTACCATTCAGTGGCATTAAAACTTTGTTGTGCAGCCATCACCAGCCACCTCCAGACCTTTTTTTTATCTCCTCAAACTGAAACTCTGTACCCATCAAACACTCACTCCCCACCCCTCCTCTCTCCAGCCCCTGATAACCACCATTCTACCTTCTGTCTCTATGAGTTTGACTCCTCTCGATTCCTCAGATAAGTGGAATCATGCAGTATTTGTCCGTTTGTGGCTGGCTCATTTCACTTGGCAGAAAGTCTTCAAGCTTCGTTACAGATAATGTTTTCACAGGCACAAAACAGAAAAATAGGATTACAAAGAAAACAAATCCTATTAAATGATAGTTACTCAAATAATTTTGAAAGCTACAGGAATTCATGAGCTTCGCTTAACCTTTAAATAGCAAGATACAGAGGTGGATCTAATAGTTATCGTTTCAAGATAGTGATGAATCTATTTGAAGATATCCTAGAGCAACTATCCTGTGATATTAAATAGCTGTGATGTCTGTGGATGACAAAAGCCACATGCAGTGCCAATACGGTTATGGTCTGTTACCTACATTCAGAATTGAAGGAAATGCTAACTTTCAGTTAGGAATTAGAAAAAAAAGTGTGTGTATCTGTGTGTGTGTGTGTGTGTGTGTGTGTATAAACTTTTCCTGTCTAAGCTCACAGACACCCTGAATTCTCCCCCAGGGATTTTTTAAGGGGCTTCTGCCCCATGGAACCCAAGTTAAGGAGCTCCACCCCAGAGAAGGGGCGTTTTTATTCTCTACCAGCTTACGTCATTCTTGGCTCAGAAGTGAGGCAAAGGCCAGAGCCTCCCAGCTTCCACTGAGCCCCAGAACCTGGCCCGCTCTCCATGCCAGCGAGTCCATTTCTGATCCATTGGCGTATACTGGACAGCAGACAACCTTCACTAACCCCATCCCAACCCCTACCCCAAGCATGGCATTTGTGCTGCATCCCGGGAAAGGGGATGCTTGAAATCGAAGACAAGCCCCTTTTTGCTCTGAGAGCTGCTCCCTTTAGCCCTATGGCTGATTTCCCTTTGTTGTACGCACAGCGCTCGACGAAGAGGAGGAGGTGGTCTGAGACGGGACAGCCCCGACGTGCGGACGGGGGCTCCTAACCCACAGAGGAGATGCACTGCCTCATTCATAGTAGTTGTTTAATTTTTCTCATCTGCAAACAGGCTTTGGATTGCCAACCTTTAATTAAGATGCAGTTTTCTTTTCAAAAGCAATGTGTTCTAATAAATACCATCTGAGCTGGGGCGGGGTGCTGCAGAAGTCATAACTGCAGCTGAAAACCATGAGACTTGCAGCAGGCTAACCATGGAGACCTTCTGGGAGGGGATAGTTTCCATGTGCCTCATAGAGGAGCACACGCCTCACGGACCATGCTCTCGGCTTCAAAGCCAAGCCACCCTCCCGTCGGCTCTGCCTTCTTGTGTGGAGGAAGGACCAGAAGAGGCAGCATGTTGGCTGGGATGACCTCTGCCCTGGCCTTCTGACTTCAGAATCAAGAAGGTACACGGAATGAGGTTAGAAGTATTCCTGCTGCGTTGAGCCTGATGGGGTTTGGAGAAGGGAGTTCCTAGAAAAGAAGATATTTCTGCATTGAAATGTCTTGGCTTCCCTGGGACTGTTCCCGCACCCCTCACTTAGGTTTGCCAGATAAAATACAAGATGTCCAGTTAAATTTGAATTTCAGATAAATAATGAATAATTTCTGAGGATAAGTACGTACCGTATGATACGCTAAAATATGCAGAATCATTATGGTTGTTTATCTGAAATTCAGATTTAACTGAGTGTCCTGTATTTTTACTTGCTAAATCTGGCAGTTCTATCCTTACTCAGATGGGGCCTCAGGATCTTGGGAAAGAAACACCGGGCCCAGCCTGGGGCATCCTGAGGTCAGCTGCCAGATGTCTCTACAGTCAGCACAATGGGCAAGAACGTGAACTTTGGAGTCCTAAAGATTTAAAGTGGCTTCCACCTCAGGCCTGTCACTGCCTAGTAGCTGGTCCTTGAGAAGTTTACTTGGCCTCCCAGAGCCTCATCTTTGTCCTCTGCAGAATTTGAAGACTGAAAATCAGGACTGATGTTCAACCATATCCAGGGGTCCAGCCTGTCCTGGTTGTTTAAAAATTAAAGCCCTTCCCAGGCCAGGTGTTAAGTAGCCTTCCAGGTCCCCTTCCATCTGGCCAGCCACCCTGGCCCCTCCCCTGCCTCCCCCAGACCTCCACCTCTCCTCACGCTGTGGAGAGTGAGGGCTTCGCTCCATGTCCTTTCTGATTGGCAGGTATCGTGTTGTATTGATAGTTCAATAGATTGGCTATCACTCCTGTTAGGAAATCCAGCTCAAAAAGTTGTTGTAAGAATTAAATGAAATGATGTTGGAGAACTGTGTGATACAGGACCTGGCCCACAGGTGACAGACACATACAATGAACAAATGAATGAATGAATCCATATACTACTTACAAGAGAGAGTCTTGATTTTCTTTGTACATAGCAAAATTATTCTCTCTCTTTGTGTATATATATTTATATTATATGTAATTCATATGCATATGTATTTATATGCATATGTATATATACACACACATACATATATATGTGTGTATATATATGCATACACATTAAAGATCATTCTAGTTCCAATTCAATTCCTTCTGCTTTACACAGAGGAAAGCTGAAATCTAGTTTAATTTACTGACTTATCTAAACAAGGCCACCTCTATGCATCAGAGGAGAACTGTTTTGCAGAATCGTTGCAAAGATTTTTCTGTTGTTGCGCAAAAATATCTTTTATCCAACTGCTACAAAGCCTGAAATTTCCGCATTAGCATTTTCGCCATCTTTTAAAATTGAACTAAGGCTTCTCCTGGTACTTCTCAAAGCCCACTCTCTTTAAACTAGAAATGACCCAAGGTCATCCTGAGAGACTTAAGCTCGGGGGGGAAGAGGGGAGCGGGTGGTAGATAGGAGATTCTAAACGAAGCTGAAAGGGCACCGAGGACTTGCTGAAGACACATGTGGCCAACTTTGAAACTTGGTGACAGGCTGCCTATGCATGGAAGTGTCCCACTGTGACAGTTGTACATTTGTGCTGTTGCATTATACAGAAGGACAAAATGCATAAATACTAACTGATCATTTCATTCAAAAGAACTCCGACGAGAAAGCCGGACCCCTTGGTGATGTCTTCTGCTAGACAAAGCTAGAAGTCTTTCTTGTGGCTGGTAAAGGGTTTTTCAACTGGATGGAGGGAAATGTTTTTCACAGATCTGCAAAACATTGATGGTAAAGCAAAGCCTCAAAATATCCGGGAGCAAAAATGTAGCTGGGACCGTATCTGTTCATACACGCAAATGGATTCCACCACTTGGGTTAATGCTCCCTGTTGGTGTTCAGCGCCACTCCCATTTGGATGCGTCTTTATCTGCTGTCAGTTACATTCAGCCCACCTCCATGCCATATGAGGGACGGTTGCTGGTATAGACGAAACTGTTTTCTCCAAAACATAATGAACACAACCTCCAGTCATTTGATCGGCTTAGTTTGGAAGATCAGAGCCTTCGGGAAATGAAGAAAGCAACCTCTAGAAAAACAGGGTTTCAGATTGGGCATTTTCTTCCAATATCAATATTTGTGGTCTATTCATTACCGATAGACGATCACTAAAACAAGGAAGGATTTTCCCATCAGAGTCTGATGCGTTTCCTTGTCTTTTCTCTGAATTCTATTGTAGTCCACTCCGCCCATCGGCTGCCTCTTTTAATTAATTTTGCCCTGCATTCAAAGGTTTTGCGTGTGCGCCTCTCTGTTTGATTTGAATTCCTTTTTGCAAATAAATAAATAAATAAATATCAAAGCTAATGAGGCTCTGAAGATTTGAGATGTAAATATCATATGCAGATTCTTTTTTGGGGTCCCAGCTCAGCAGAAGACCAAAAATAACACTTGGAAGTTTGATTAAGAAATCTCAGGCTCCCTCCAGACAATCCTTCTGCTGGCAATCCCAGTTATTTGACCAAAAATCATGCCCCCCAACCCCCACACACTCAAAACCCAAGAAGCAAGTTTCTTTCAAGAACAGCTCAGACAGGCACAAGATTGTGTTGAGCCCTTTAAGATGCATCTCCCACTGATTGATTCATATCTCTCTTGAGAGGTTGCCTGTGTACACACTCATGCATGCGTACAAACTCACACCCACACACACACACTCTCTCCAGACCTTCACATGTGTCCCCTACACTCACACATACGACACACACACCAACTCCTAGACACATTGTGTATACACATGCCCTCACGTACACCCACACTCACCAATGCAGGCACACACGCACACACACGATCATACACACTCTCACACACCAACTCACCCGTATTCATACACCCAGACACCCACATCCATACTCTCAGGCACACTCACAAAAACAAACAGGACATACATTTTCACACACATGCATACAAACTCTCTCTCTCACACACACACACACACACACACACACATTCTCACATCCAACACATGTATCATGCTTTTCCCAATCCAGGTTTCCCATTTCAAATCTATGCCACATTGGTTTGAACCGTGTCTCCAGCATCCTCCCCAAAGACATCTCTGGAGGGCATTCCTGGACCCCCTCCCTCCTTTCGGGGGGTACAGGGAGCCTCCCAGGGTACAGTTATTAAACTGTATCTGAAGGGCTGTTACATTATGCAATCTGCTTTTGACCGGGGTATTTGTCTCCTTTACCGAGAAGGTCTGATTCATTTCCCAGAAATTTTCATCTGCTATTAATCTTTCAGGAGATAGTTAGTGTTGTGATATTTTCAGATATTGTTTTCGGGTGGCGGGGGTTGGGGAGAAGGGGAGGGCGGATTTCACGTGGCTGTCCCCTGGCAGTTTCTGAGATTACTCAGTGCTTTAAGCAGCTCAGAATTGTGTGACAGCATTTCCATGCAAGGGACTTACAATCATGTTTCATTAATTCGACGTGAATGAAGCCTCATTTCTGGCCTTGAGGAGCTTAAGATTTATGTGAAATTAATAACAGAACAGATGTCTTCACAATTTGGTTCCTCTGGAAAAAAAAGAGAGAAAAAAAGAAACCTGATTACTTTGAAAACTTCAATGCTTGAAAATGCAAACCCAGGGAGTTTTTACTCCAGGGTAAAGAGTTACGCCTTGATATCGTCCACATCTCAGAACTAAGTGGAATTTAAATGTCAGATTTATATTAAATAGTCATATTCCCCATTATGACATATATAAACAACAGCTTATTACTTTCATTAATAAGATGTGTTGGACATTTAAACTAAAGCTTCCGAGATAAAGCTGGCACCTCATAAGCGGGAGACACTGGGGAGGTGGAAGGGGGGATATGCAAGCAGCCTGGTTTTGAGCTTGGTTTCTGATAATTTAATCATCGATTCCTCCTAGGAAAACAAAATGCAGCTGTGCTCACACAAACTCACCACTTTATAAAGGAGTTCTCTCCGGCGGATGTCTGTGCTGGGGGAGGTGAGGGGCAAGCTCTCCATTTCACAGGACATTTTAAGTCTTGCCTCTTTATTTTATTTTTCCCTCTTGCCTGAAATCTCTTTCCTTTCTTCCTTTCTTCCTTCCTTTCTTTTCTTTCTTTCTTTCTTTCTTTTCTTTTCTTCTCTTTTCTTTTCTTTTCTTTTTTTAAATCTAGGCTTCTGTATCACTAGGCACCTCTCCAGCTGAATTTTAACACTCCTCCAGGCTCAAGTGTGGTTGCACCCAGTAGGAGCTGAGTTTTGACTTCTCAAAATCCAAAGAGGGAAAATGTTAAGGAAAGATTACCCATGGCCATGTTCTAGAGGAGGAAGTGAGAGAACCAAGAGCCCCAAGCATGGATGGATGGATGGATGGACTGACAGAGGGATGGATGGGAGGTCCCCTCCCTCTGACTAAACAAATTAATGTGGTGGCGGGGGAGGGGGAGGGGACACTAAATGACAAAAGCCCAGAGCTAAGGTAGTAACTCTACAGGTCCCTCTACAACTATGATGACCCTTTCCTCTATTTCTGACCTACTGTGTGTCCTTGAACTTGCCATCGCCTGATTTCCGCCATGGAGAAAGCAAGAACTTTGGGCCAAGCAATCAGAAAGCTCCTCCAGTTCACCTCCGTTTACTCTCAGTTTTGGCTTTCCAGACACTCACTCTCTTACTTCACCTCCCCGCCTCTCTCCTTTCAAACCTGGACAAGGTCGGAGGTCCCCTGCTCCAGCCACCTCTGATGACTGACCTGTAGGCGCCAGTCGAGGGAAACGCTCAGGTCCAGCCCTGGCACTTACTGGGGGTGTGGCACTTACTACGGGCAAGACACAGAGTATGTTGGACTCTCCGTCTCCTCATCTGAGAGCGGACAGAATAACCCCGGCCCAGGGCTGTTGGCACAATGATATGAGCGGATGCTGGAGAGGAAGGAGGTATCATAGCAGCTACGGTTAGCATTTCACAGCCCCCTCGGGGGAGGACAGTGGGCTGGAGGGAGATGAGGGGATCCACGGATGACTTGAGGAAGCTCTGCATGCTGCCACCACGCCCAGTGAAAGAAGATTGTCCACATCTTCTCTCCCCTTGGCTGAGGGCGCAGCAGTGAGGACCAGGCCGGAACGCAGAAGGCAGGCCCCCTCCAAGGGGGTGGGCGCCACTCAGAGTCCAACCACTGTCACCCGAGGTGTGCAGGCCAGTGGCACTGGGGGGCCACGCCCACCCTTCCATCTCTTCAAGGAAGCCAGAAATATGAAATTTTATGTGAAAGCTTCCTGGTTTTGAGCAGAGATCACTCTAAGGTCACAAACTGTTGGGGTCAGATGTATTTCAGTATTCAGAAGTTTTCCAATTTAAAAAGACTATACGGTGGGGAGGGTATAGCTCAAGCGGTAGAGCGCATGCTTAGCACACACGGGGGCCTGTGTTCGATCCCCAGTACCTCCACCAAACAGAAATAAATAGACCTAGTTACCTCCCCTTCAGAAGACAAATAAGAAAAAAAAGATCATATAATGCCACTACCACTGATTACCTGTAAACACTCAATTGCCGCCAAGAGTTGCTCTTCCCTTGCTAATAAAAACTCTATTCAATTCACATTTACCGGTCTCCTGAGGTTGTTATTTTTATCTCCATTTGACTGACCAGGAGGAAACAGAGACTCAAAGAGTTTAAGCAACTTGCCCAAAGGGACAGAAGCTAGACCTGACATTTCCTCCCGCCGCCCTTTGGCCCCTGAGGCTTGCCATTTGTTTCTACCCAATTCTCCTCTTTTTGAAACTGGGGAGGAATGGGTCCTACCCTTGAAAAAAGTGGGAAGGAAGTGGTTCCTCCAGTGGAGTCCTGGTCATTCATCCTGTTCGCATTTACTGAGCTCCTGACCCGTCAGTTCTCTTAGGTTTGGGGCTGTGAAGGGGTTTGGAGGGCGGAGGAGGAAGGAGACGGAAGAACAGTACTTGTTAAGGTATAACTGGTTCCAAAATGTTTGCTCTTAGGCAAGAACCGATATTGGCAACAATTCCTGGAAAATGAGCCAGCAGTATGTAAGTGCAGATGTAAATGCAGATCAAGGTTAAGATCCACAATCATAGGTAGCACATGCACACACTAAAAACAAATTTAAATATGAAAAGTCTCTCTCACATTCATCACCCAGCTCTGCAGTTTTTCCCCTTAGAAACAAAGACTTTGGTTTCTCATGAGTCCACTCAGAGGAGGTAAAGCTTGTATCAGTGAGGCTACGGACTTCTCCAGAAACTCCCCCAAAAAACAATGTATTACCAAACTTTGTCACGTTGCCAATCCAATCGGTGAAAAAGAGTATTTCATTTTTCTTAAATTGCCTGTTTATAGTCTTAGAACATGTATCTGTTCAGTTATTTGACTTTTTCTTATCAGTTTATGGGAACTCTTTGTATATTCAGTAAATTCGACTTTGTAGGACATAAACTGCAAATAGTTGCCCACATTTGGATCGCTTTTAATGTTTTTGTTGTTGTTGCTATGCAGCCTTTAAAAAATATTTATTTGTAGGCAAAGTGGTCAATGTTTTCTTGTATGGATTCTGGTGTTTCATTCACATTTTGGAAACTCCTACCCAAGCTGAGGTTATTTTAAAGTTTCCCAATTTTAAGTAACTCATCTGTGATTTCTTCTGTAAGTTGTGAGATGGGATTCACTTTCCCTTTTTTCCAGATGAGTACCCCATTATTCCAAAGATGCGTATTAAAGAAACCATCTTTTCCCCACTTATCGGAAACCCCTGAAGCTTGGTAGCAACTCCTATTTCAGCTTTCTTCATTTCATTGCTTCGAGGCTAGACAATTATTTCAGGCTGATCATATCACTCCCAATGTTTGTGGGAGTCATTTTTGCACAGATTTTAGGTGCTAGAGATAAAACGGTGTCGGTGAAAAACAAGGGCTGTAAGCAGACTCCAATCAGAGAGCAGCACCAGTTGACACCGAGGCTGTGATGGAAAGACTTCCCATCAGGAACCTCTGATTGTGTTCAGGCTCCAGTCACCAAGAGAAAAAATTTGAATACCAAAATGAGACATAAAAGTGCGTCGTTTTGTAGGCAAAAATCTGTAGCATGAAGGCTGAGAAGGTCCTCATGTGGACAGCTTCAGGAGCGAGCTGTTAAGTCAAGGTTGTGATTCCACAGTCCTGGTCACACCACCATCTCTGCCACCGTAGCCCACCTCATCCTTTACAGTGACAACCTGAATTCCTGGGTCCTGCCTTGAGCTTGAGGTGAACCTGGGACCTCCTTTCCACCAGGGAAGGCCTGGGTGCCCTTTAATCTTCTTAGAGCAAAATCCACTGAGCAAAATTATAATTTGATATGGCTTCACTTGGCTAGTAGAAACTCATACACTGTCTTAACGTCATAATGCGTTGTGAAGAAGAATTGCTAAGCACCATGAAACATAGAGAACCCTGGGCTTCCATTCATCACCGGCTTTGCATGAGGGCGGCATGTTAAAGTGATTTCAACTTCAGAGCAGATCTCGCCAAAGAGTGCTCCAGTCTTAATTAAAATGTCAGTGAAACACAAAAGTGCATCGGGGACATTTTGAGAAATCGTTCCCTTTTCACTTCTGGACGGCTGGCTGTTCTTTCCCTCTTGCCTGCTTCCTGGTCCACTCAGTGCAGACACTCGGTGCTCCTTTCTTCTTTGCCACCGGGGACCCCTTGTCCAGACCCTTTACCATCCCTGTGGGAGACTGGAGGGAAGTGGGCTGCAGATGCCCGCTGGTGGCTTCTCTGTATCTCCAGCTGCCCAAGTTAGAGGCATGGGCGGGCATCACCTGGGTGCACAGCCCGGAACTACAGAATGGGGGTGTGGGATGGAAGGGAATGTGACAGAAACAGAAACCACAAGTTCAGTCTTATTTCCAGCCCCATTCCAGTATTATCTTGACTTGAGAGAGGGAGGCAGCTAGATAATAGTTTTTAAATAATGCTGTGTGTGTGTGTGTATGTGTGTGTATGTGTGTGTGTGTGTATGTGTGTGTGTTTTAAGCAAAGGCCAGGGATCAAAGTCAAGGTCTTTAGACCTGTCTTGGCTTCTAAGTTGCACACGACCTTCGGCTAATGCCTTCCCTTCTCCAAGCTTCTCCTTTCCCATAGCACAAGCTGGAGAATCTTCTTTGAGTCTTGAAGTTTTCACCTGTGGCCATTCCCGGTCTGGATCTTAACCCCATTTCAGGCCCCAGGCCAGTGCTCATGTTTGTACTGACGTCATCTCGGTTCAGGCTCACCTGCCTGAATCTGCCATCACTTCCTTCCTGTGCCCTACCTGGACCATAACCACAAGAAATCCCCCCACAGTAGCTGGAATGGCTGCATTTTAGGTTAGCCCAGGGAGAGCAAACGGAAGTGACCCCCATCAGCTCTCCCGAGAGAAGTGACGGCCTGGGCTGCAGTCTCTTGCTCAGAGGGGGACTCACCTTCTGTATCTCCACCGTTCTCGCCTGTCTCTGTGCCGGGGAGGTGGTCGGGGGTGTGGAGTCTTAATAGCACATGCAAGGCAGGCCCTGCTTTATAGGTAATGACCTTCTTTGTTGCTGATGCGGGGACCCTGGGAAGATGCCAGCCCTAATTGTCCCCATCTGAAGCCACTGATACCTCATGAGAACAGGATGGTTTGACCTCTCACTTCTGCATCCCCAGTGCCCAGCGGAGACGCTGCCGAGAAGAGGTGCAGCCTTTGTGGATCCACTGACCCACTCGAGGAAAAATCATTTTGCTGATGGGGAATTAAGGCTCAGAGAAGAGCAAGGACTTGCCTGAGGACTGTTCCTCCCACTGTCTTCACACACACACACACACACACACACACACAGATACATACTCCGATACCAGCCATACATATGCATACTCACATCCATATCCAGACACACTCACACACAGACTCCAGGCATATACACACAGGCACACAGATAAACACAGGGATGGACACACGTACACAGACAGAGCTTACACACTCACACATGGGCACTTGTATGCTTAGACACGCGCATGCAAATGCTCCGACACAGATGCACATGGAGACACACACTCATGCACAGGCACGTGCAGTCACACAGGCACACATTTGCACTGATGCACACACCCGTTTCCCCCACCTTTGGCCCCCGGAGGCCACTGCTGCCGCAATTTCTGCATCTTCCCGTGGGAACTCATGTCCCACATGCGGAGATGCCCTTCCTCTCAAAAGGTCTGAATGTATGACTCTCGCTTGAGTAGCCTCTCTCAGGCAAAACTGTCACCTTAGCAGGGATCTCCTGGGCCTCAGGAGGTAAAAGGACGAACCCAGTAGGACATTTCTGCTGACAGGGAGAAAATGTCACATCATTCTCGAAATCCCATCTTTTAGGTGGCATTTACTTGTCCCAAGGAGCGAGGAGGGAACACACCTCAGTTCCACAACTGCATCTAGACTCGACCTCAGCTGGAGGAATTCAACATTAACTCATTTATGTCTGGAGTTGCAAAATCGCAACAGGGCTTCTCCGCTGTTCTTTGTCAAAAAACTCAAGACGGTACTGTTAGACCGTGAGTGCCTGCTCTCCCTGGGCCTGATTCTCTGAGTTCAAGGTCCCCATTTTCTTTATTAGCTTATCCTTTCCTTTGTGTCTTTGTGCCTTGTGGGTCTTTTTACGTCTCCTGCACAAATTCACTGATTTGGGGCCATTTCGGGTCCGTTTTGTGATCATCCAGCCCGGGGCTTGTATTCAACTGCCTTTCAGAATTTATGGGTCTGCATTTCTCCAGCAGATAATTTGGCCATAATTTAACATTTGTGGGTTTTTTCCCAACTCTTGCAGACATTCTTCTTTTATGGGGTTAGCAGCCCTGGGCGGGGCGGTCAGGGGGGACCTGGCATGGGGAGACATGCTTGGGTTTGATCTGCCTTTGTTTGAACCTGTTGCTGAGAAACGGTGTATATTTTGTTCACCATCTCATCCTTCAGCTTTTGATAGAGAGCAGAGGGTGTTTTCTGTATAAGAAGGAACCAAATGTACGCAACAGATTATACATTCATTTTATCATTATGACATCGTACCAACAGATAATCCACACACACACACACACACACAAAAAGCTTGGGATTTCTTAAAAGTGAATTTAATTATAAGGAGTAACATGTGCTGGAGAATTATAATTATGAAAAGTCGTGTTCTGTAAGGCTGAAATGACAGATTATATTTCAAAGGCTTACTGCAGAGGAATTAAAGGACCCAATTTATTAGTTGTAAATGTATGATTATTGCAGCTTTGCTTTAAAAAAAAAAAGCCACACACTCACGATCACAGTATATTCTAGCTGGATTTACTGTGTCTAATCCTTTCGACAAGAATCGTATTTGGCACCGGAAGCTGCCACTCCATTAATTTGTTTGTGAGACAGAGACAGGGAACTAATCTTTGTCTTCTGATCCCTGAATGGCAATAATTTCAAGTGCTTTGTGGGCATGTTTTGTGTCTCTCATTCCCGTCCTTGCAAGGTGGTTCAGAAGTTGATGGGGCTCAAAAAACAGAAATATCACTGTCAGGAAAGAAATAGAGATGGTCTCTGGGATGTTGGTGGGGAGTGTGGGGAGGGTGGGGTGGGAGGTACAGAGACTTCGAAGAACTTGGGACGGGGCTAACTTTGTTTATGCCAGCCCCCGTGCTAAGCACATTCAGCATATTATCTCAATAAAGACTCTCAACCCTTCCTGGAGGCAGCTGTATTGTGAACTTGTCTTACAATGGGGAAACTGAGGCTTGGAGAGACCGGCAAACAACTTGCCTGGGTGACTGAGGTCTAGAGTGGTGGAGACAGGACTTGAGGCCAGGTGTGTCTGGCCCCCACACCTACGCTATGACCACAGCCTCCCCATTTCTCCCCCATGTGGGACTCATGGGCTCCCTGGAGAGAGGGAGAGAGGTGGGCAGTGGGCGTGTCGCAGGGCATTAAGTAGGGCTGGAGGGCTGTGTTTCTAGCACTCTCAAAGACACAGGAAGGAAAAAGGAGGAATCAATCGTGCCAGGTCAGGACGGGAGCGTGGCATTGGGGGAAGTCCTAAAGGATCAGGCAAGACTTTGTAGACGGGACATGGTGTCAGGCCCTGGGAGACAAGCAGGTTGCTCCGGGCAGAGGAAAAACGTTCCCAGCAGAAGGAGCAGCCCGTGGAGGAGACAAACGCTGAGATGTACACAGCAACTGTCCTGTGTTTTCAAACCTGTGTGATAAGAACGTGAACAGGAGCAGGAGAAAGGGACATGGTGAGGGGGGTAGCCTGGACTAGTCACAGTGACGTGTCTCTAATGCCCAGCTAAGGAGCTTAGACTTTCCTCTGTAGACAATGGGGAGCCATCGATGATTAAGCAGCATGACTTGCTGGTCACAGGGGAAGAGGCTGTCAACAGGGTCCAGGTGGGTAACGGATATGAGTGATGCGGGGCCGGAGAGGCTGTATAAGCCAGAGGAGGCACACTCTGTCTGGAGGGCTGGCCACTTCTCAGCTCCAGCCTGGGGTGGACAGTGAGAAGCAGGTGCCCAGCTTGTTAAGAGAACCTGGAAGAATTAGCAGCTTGGCAGACTGCTTGCAAACCAGCCCCATCTCTGTCCTTATCCAGGCCCCTTGAAGCGTGAGCCCCCAGTTCCTCCCATCATGCCTCGGAGCCTCTTTCCCGCCCATGGTTCTGCACGGACCCACTGAACATGACCAACATGAATGCATGTCCGTTCTCAGCCTCGGCCCTGGTGACCTTGCACCTGTCACTGTCTCCCTCTTGGATTCTGTGACAGTCAGTCTCCACCAGGTGAAGGGACGGGCAGGTGCCTCCCGGTCAACCTCTGAGTGTTGGCACTGGACAAGGACCAGCTGAGTTGGACTAGAGTGGCAACAGGATGTGGAGAAAGTTCCAGAGCTGGAAACTGACCTGGGCATCACAGTGGGAACTCCAGCCTGTGGTGGGAGTTTGTGGGTCTCTGGGCGATGGCTGGGAGGGCAGCGGACTAAAGTCAAGCTGTGGATTTTCCTATTTGAAGGGCTGCCCTGACCTGATGGGGAAGGATGGGGAGGTGCCTACAGGAAAGGGGATTGACTGGATTCTTAGAAAAACAATAGCCAGAGCTTATTGCTGCGGCAGAAGGATTGGGGTCACCAGCTGGCTGTTTGATACCGTGATTGGTTCCTGATGCTTCGGAATTCAGGGGCAGGAGGCAGCAGGGGGCTCCGGCTAAGCCTCGGGCTACCTGTCCCCTCCCGAATGCCCTCTCTGGGACCTACAATGTGTGGGATGTTCTGATTGTCCACTTCTCCTTCCTTCTCGCTTGGCTTCTCTTTCACTGGAGTGTGGCAGGGGGTGAAGTCTTAGAGATGTTTATCTGAGCCATGTATGGATCTCACGGTGGCTGCGCAGGAAACTGACACATCATCTCAAGCTCAAGGATGTTGACTTGCTGTTCCTGGCCTGGGTGCCTGCTGAGGACAGCGGCTTGCTAGTGGGGTAGGGGCCTGGCTTGGGTGGGAAAGGGAGACATTCTGAACTGGGGCTGGTAGAAAAAAGTTCATCCCTGTAGGTAAGAAACCACGTACACACAACTAAGAGATCTCAGGAGGGCAGGGTCAGAAGAAAGCACAGGGTCCCCATTGTCATTAGAACACAATCCACTGCCTTAGCTTTGCCAGACAGCACAATCTGGCCCCACAGTTTCCCCCAACTGCATCTTCTTTTATTTCTACTCTACCTCAGTAGGATTATTTGGGTGCAAGCAACAGAAAGAAATTCTGGTTAACATAAAACAAATGGGCGTTTATTGGAATGATAACAGGGGTGGAGGTAAAAGGTACCAAGACGGAACCACAGGCCCATGGGGCATGCATGGGCTTCCAGTGTGCTGTTTATATTGGTGTCATTCAAGATTCCATTGAGTGTTCCGTTGGCTGAGCCCAGATCCTAAGCCCACCCCTGCAGGGTGGCCAGAGGAAGGGCCTGCCCCAAGAAGGCTCCAAGGACCCACGTGCCTTCTGAAGAGGGAAGGCAGGTACCCTGATGTGCCTTCCCAGCAATGCTGTTCTCAGTGGGAGAAGGGAAGTCCCTCAAAGGAAGTGGGGCAGATGCTTGGGAACCAAACCCACAAATGTCCCGTAGGATCTTCACTCACTCTGCTCCAGCCACAATGGCCCTTTTGTTCTTCAAATACAGTAAGCTTGCTCCCACCACAGGGCCTTTGCACCTGCCATCCTCTCTACCTGAAACACTCTTCCCCTGGTTCTGCACATGTCTGGTTCCTTTTCCTCCTGCAGGACTCAGATCTCACATCAGCTTCTCTGAAAGGCCCTCCCTGGTCATTCATAGGTTTCCCCATCAGATCATCTTGCTCCCATCCTTCACAGGTCTCCCAATCACCCAACATTATCTTGTTTATTAGTTTATTAATTTGTCTACTCTGTATTGCCTATCTCCCCGCTAGGAATATAAGCACCATGAGAGCAATGACTGTAGTTAATTGCTACTGTACCCAACACGGGGCTTTAATACATAGTTACCAAGGAAATAAACAAATAGGAACAAGGAGACCCAGACAGAGAAGGTGGCTTGGCCAAAGATGACCAGAGAGAAGATGATGATGTCCCCAAAGGTGCAGAAGCCAGCCCTTGCCTGCTCTGGGGCACTGGGTGGTCCCTGGTTAAAATCACGGGCCTGAAGCAGACTGTCTGGGTCAGTGCCCACTAACTGTGCCTCAGTGTCCACTGCATAAAGGGGTACCCCTATGTATAAAGGAATAATCATAATGCTATATTCTCAGGAACTCTTTTATAGGATCAGAGGAACCAATACATGTGAAATGTTTAGAGCAGAGCCTGACGATGTCATGATGTAAGTTGTTATTATTCTAGACCTTCTGAGTCCTCATCCCTGATTGACAGATCAGTGCCCAGTCCCACCATCACTCCAACAAGGATGAAGAAGAGGCAAGCAAGGCAGTTACAGTAATAATCAGAGAGACAGACTGCAGCCTCATATGACCAGGGCCAGGAGATCCTGCCACAGTGCCGCCAGCTCACCTTTGCAGAGCCCTTCGTTTGCAAGGTGCAGGTAAGAGATCCCAGGTTTCCTATTGGCCGAGGTGCTTCCCTCCTGCTTTTCCACATGCCCTAGAGCTGGGAAGGAAGATGTCTGCTCCTTCACTCGCTATGTTCTCATGGGTGAGTGACTGCCACCTTCGGAACCTCAGTTTCCTCCTCTTTAAATTGAAAATGAGAATCTCAGATGTGAAGTGGGTTTGATTTTGTTATGGAATAGGTGGGGAGCCAGTACAAATACATCTCTAAGTCCCTTTAAGTCCTGCTTCTCAAACTTCAACTTTCCTTGAGTTCAGAATCACCTAGAAATCTTACCTAAAATCCAGGTTTTTAGAATGCACCCCTCCCACCCTGCAAAATCGGGCTCATTAACTCTAAAATGGAGTCCTAGGATATTTAAACAATCTCCTCCAGGGATTCTCAGGTTGAAGCTGATAGTGTGTGATTGCGCACTAATGCCACTAGATGGAGCCACGAGCCCGGAGAATGTTCCGACCCAGTGGGCTCCTAGCTCTGAGGCTGCTTCGCCAAGAGTGGCCACCAGATGGCGCAGTCTATCTGCAGAAGGAACTGTTCCTCCAAGGTGTGGGGTTGGGACGAGGATAGCCAGCCCTTGCAGAATCAGTGGTCTGAGGGGTACACAGACATCCTTCCCTGCTGAGGTTGGTTCTAGCCCTGGGAAGGCGCTCTGAGGAGACCTAGTCCTATTTTCAGGGTGATAGGAATCCAGCTCCTAGTTCCATCAGAATCCCCTCTGCCAGTGGTTTGGCTGCAGGGGTGCTGGGAGGAGTGGAAGACAGTGGGGTTGGGGTGCTGAGCTAACAGAGGACCTAGCAGCTCTGGAACTAACGGCTGCTTCAGGGGAAAGAATCAATAGACTCAGGTTCTAGTTACACTTACATGCTGTGTGTCCTTGGTCAAGTCATTTACCTTCTCTGGGCTCACTTTTCCCCTCATATTCGTAGCCTAGTCACCAGTTCATTGGGAGGACTGAGCACAGTGACCTTTGTGAAGGTGCCTGCCTCAGTCCTTAGATCAGAGTGAGCTCTTGGGAATGCCTGGTTTTCTCTTCCTGTGTGACTTGGGCAAAGTTTCCTGTGTGCCTCAGTTTCCCCATCTTTCCAGGACAGCTGTGTAACATGGTGGTTGGGTGCAGGGGCTCTGGTGCCAGAGAGCCCCAAGGGGCATCCTGGTGCTGATGCTGCGTGTGATGATCTTAGCAGGTCCTCCTCTCTCTGCCTCAGTTTCCTCAAGTATTAAAATACAGATGCTGATCATATGACCTGCTTCAAAGGAGCACCATGGGAATTCAGCATCCATAACCGACCTGGCCCGGGGCCTGATGCGCTCCTTCTAGTGGTGACTTCCGTCAAACTGAGAGGTGTAATCAGACCCTAGGATCCATCTAGATCTGACATGCAGTTAGTCTTTAGTTTACAGCCTCTTCCTTTCTTCTTTCTTCCTGACTACACCTGCCTGTCATCTGGGGTCCACCATTAGTGCCCCAAGTGCTCAGGAAAGCCCCAGAACCTCGGACTTTGCCCTGAGTCCTCTCTGCAGCCTCCATGTCATGGGGGGCCTCAGCCTATTTGAACACATCTAAGTACAGGGAGATCACTGCCTGGTTTCCATCTACCTCCCAGTAACTCTCGCTTCTCAGGGCATTCAAGCTGCGGTGGGAATGTGGGCCCTTCCTCACGGATGCCCTGGAGCCCATGGGCCAGATCTGCACTCCGACATCTCTTCCACCACGCGGTGCCTGCACAGGCAGAACTGACCCCCAGGAGCCTAGAAAGGGGGGTTCTCTGTCAGGCTTAGGGACGTGCAGACAGACAGGCAGACATCTTGCCAGCAGAAGCACCTCAGTGGTGAGCCTTTCCCAGGTATCATGTGGATTACCCTGCACGCTTTTAGGTACAAATAACAGAAATGCTACCCAAATTAGATTAAGTTTTCAATGGCTCGTCAAACTGAGAAATCCAAGGTGGGACGGTTTCAGGTAAAGCTAGATCTAGGGTCTCAAATAGTGTTCCCAAGTCTGTATACTCTGTTTCCACCTCCACTTTTGGGCCAGCATTATCCCCTAGATAGAAGCTGGCAAGTGCCTTCTGTACCCAGAGGGCCAGGTGCTCTGACTGGTCAGGCCTGGGCCATAAACGAGGGAGGGAGGTGTGGTTTCCCAGGAGAACCCAGTGTGTTGTACAGCGTGCTGAAATGGAGAGTGGGGGCTGAGCAGGCACATATTATCCTGGCTAGAAGCCACAAACCTGGATAAAAACAAAGGCAAAAAAAAAGAGAGGGGAGGTGGGCAGGGGCAGAGCCCCAGGGGAGGCAGTGACCCAAGGACTCAGAGACCCTGCGTGGGAGTGATTGAGAGAGAATGGAGGGTCAATGGCAAGGTGGGGGCAGCAAAGACAGAAGCTGATGGCCCACTTGTCCTTCCCAACCTAGTCATAATTGTTAAGCTGTCTGAAGCTCCTTGCATCCACCCACCTAGTCCAGGGTGACCAAAGAAGGTTTCGCCTGTCCTCTGTCTCTCTGAGGTCCTTTGGATGAGCAGCTGTATCAGCCTAACTTATGTCTCAGCCTAACTCAGACCCTTTAAGACCTCAATCTTTCTCTTCACTGTTGGGAAGTCCCACTTGAAGTCTACCCTGAGTTTCTCCTGCTGTTGGTTACAAATGAACAACTCTGTCCTGAGACTCCCCAAAGTCTAAAGTGGTCTATTCTCCCTTGACCTATTCATGGCAGAAAGGAAAAACCTAAGATGGCACAAGAGAACCCCCTACATTTTGAGTCATCCAATCCAGGTCAGAGCCCTGGGTGCTCATTCTGGCCTTTCCTTTTACTCAGGATAACACCCCACCATTCCCACCTTCGGTTACTGTGCCTGCCCTTCCATCTCCCGACATCTAGGCGAGATTCATTAATTTATTCAACCATTTATTTGACAGGTATTAATTAAGTACCTTCTATATGCAAACCCTGTTCGGGATACTGGGGCCACAGCTGACATTCTAGTTCAGGAGTCAATAAACAAATATTAAAGTTAACAAGATCATTTCAAGACAGTTGTAGCTGCCAGGAAGGAAACAACACAGGAGGTGGATCCTTTCTGGGGATGATCAGTCAAGGAAGGCTTCCCTGGGGAGGTGGCATTTGAGCTGATTCCTAGTAGATGAGAAGATCTGCAGGCCGAGAGGACGGGCGTGTCAGTTGCATCCTCTAGGAAGTGCATTCTGGGATGCGGTCAGGAGTTCACGAAGTTTTGGAGGATAAGTCCAGAGAAAGAAAAAGAGGGGGGAAGCAGGATGGGGCCTAGCCTCCAAGACAGCGTTTCGAAGAAAACATCAAGCTGCCCCAGAGGGGAGCCCTGGTACCCTGTGTGCTCAGTCAGCATCCGGGCTTGGCCGAATGAGCGCAGCGTAGGCTCAAAAGCTGAGGCCGATTCCTGCTGCTGTGGGCGTCGGCTCACTGCACTCTTGGCCACTGAACGACATGTTCTTTCTGGAAAGAAGATCTGTGGCCGCCACAAGAGAGTTGCCATCTCTCAGGAACAGAGAGAATGCCAGTGTGGCTGGAGTATAAAGAGTAAGTACGGGAGGGAGGAGGTGGTGGGCGTGCCGGTCAACTTCCGTTTGCTCCTCCAGGTGGCGCTCCACCTCCCTCCCTCCTGGGACCGCTGGGCCCAGACTTCATGCTAGGGGAGCCCAACAAAGGGTCAGAGGGAGCGATGAGAACAAAGGAGGATGTTTATTCCTGGATCCGTCCGCAGGAGGTCCTTCCGGCTACCGCTTAGTTCAAGGCCCCTGCTCTGTACAATTCTCTCTCCTTTGGGGGCTCCCAGAACTGCCCCTCTTGCCAACCTTTTGGGCCTGCGACGGTCACAGACCTGCTTCTGGCCAGTTGGTCCCCCTACACTCCACCCACACACTTTGGATTTAATCCCTTTGTCACTAAGCTCTCCTCGAATTATCCTCCTTCTGAGAGTGCCATCTGCTCCCTCCCGGACTCCTGACTGTGTGGAGGGGACATGGCCTGGAATCCACAGGCCTCAGCCTGGGGGTTGGAGTCCTAGTGGGAAGCCCAGTGGTACCCGAGGTTCCCTGATCCCAGAGAAGGTCCTGCCTGCTATGCTCCTCTAGGATTGAGTGTGCTGACACACTCCTGTCTCCCCCAGGACTGCTTCTCAGATGTCCCTGGGACCTAGAGGCAGAGACAAAGTGAGGGAAGGCTGTGACCTCAGGCAGAGGGTCTGACTGGTTCTGGTTTCTCACCTATGTCTTTCACCCTATCCGTCAGGAATTTCAGGTTGCAAGTGACAGAAACTCAACCCAAACAGACATCAGTGAAAAACAAAACAACACACACACACACACAAAGTTGGGAGGAAGGGATATCAATATATCACACACTAAACTAAAAAGCGCAGCATACTCTGGCTGCAGGCAGGGCTGGATCCAGGAGCTCAGGCTCAGCATTTCTGCTCTGTTTGGTGTATCTTCAACCTCAGGAAGACCTGTCCTTAAGGATACCTCCATTCTTGCCTCACACCTTCATTTATAGCTGAAATTGTATGCTGCATCCCAAAAACCTCCAGCGAAAGTCCCAGAATTAATTTTCATGGGCTCCAATTGTTGCCGGTATATGCAACCAGTGTTCCAGGTTCTTGTCCTGTTCCAGAAAGAATTCAGAGACAAGACGTAGTGGTTAAAAACAGTAAAGTAAGGATTTACTAAAGGATGGATAGTACACTCTCAGGGGGAATAAATGGGTGGAAAATTCATTGGGGAGGGAAGGGTTTGGGGTCATATTCCCTGATTATCATCCCAACTCCACCTTCCCAAAGGGAGGAGGGATTTTTGTCCTTATTTAGTCTGGATTGGAAGTGTCATGGCATCGGTGCATGATGGGTACTTCTGATCTGCAAGGCTAATTTTATTGAAATGAAGACATAATGAGCAAAAGGTTACATTCGAACACTGGCATTTCCTGCCTTTTCTCACCTTTCTTTGTTGATCTCCAGGCCACTCATCACCCCCCAAAAGTGTGACCCCTTATCAGCCCAAAGGTTCCCGCTTTTCTTTCTCTGCCCAGGGCCCCCTGGTGCTCATATGATGTGTGGTTTCCTGCATTGGGCCTGTGCCCCTCCTTTCTGCCCAATTCCTGCCATTTGGTCTGCGTCCCCCTTTCTCTCCTCATATCTAGCTATCTGCCTGCTCTAACACAATAGATTCAAAAGCCTACCTCTGAACCATCACCCAGCCAGTGGTATTGGATCTGCTTTTTAGCCAAGCCTGGGTCACATGGAGCCGGGAGGTAGGTCACATTCACTGAACCTCACAGACCAAGGATTGGGGAGAGGAGGTTCCTTAAAGGAAAATTAAGAGGCAGCTACCAAAACCAGGAGGACAGGGCCTTGGAAAAGTATTAACAACAGATGGCTGCTACTTCCCTGGGGGCCTTGTTTTCTTGTTTGGTAGTTCACATCGTTGTTTTACTTCTTCATCAATACAAATTTTATTTTTTCCCCTCATTTTTAAAAATTTGAAGTATAGTTGGTTTACAGTGTATTAGTTTCTGGTGCACAGCATAGTGATTCAGTTATGCATATATATACATCTTTTTTTCATCTTCTGTTTCATTACAGGTTACTACAAGCCATTGAATATAGTTCTTTGTGCTCTACAGTAGGACCTTGCTGTTTATCTATCCTGTGCATAGTAGTTTGTATCTGCCAATCCCAAACTCCCAGTTTATCCCTCCCTCCCGCCTACCCCCCTGGTAAACTGGCAACCATTGTTTTCTACGGCTGTGGGTCTCTTTCTGTTTTGTAAATAAGTTTATACGAACTTTATCTTGATGCTGATGTACCCCAGCATCTGGAACAGTGTTCAATAAAATGTTCCTGAATGAATGAATGAATGAATGAATGAACAAGTGGCATAAATTGATGCCATGTCCTGGTGTCACCTAATTGTAACCTGTATTAATTTCTTAGAGCTACTGTAACAAAATAGCACAAACTGGGTGGTTTAAAGCATCAGAAATTTATTTTATCATCGTTCTGGAGGCTAGAAGTCCAAAATCAAGGTGCCGTCAGAGCCATGCTCTCTCCAAAGGCTCCAGAGAAAAATGCGTCCTCACTTCTCCCAACTTCCAGGGGCTCCTGACGGTCCTTGGAATTCCTGTCTTGATGCTGTGTCATTCCAAACTCTGCCTCCATGGTCACATGTAGTTCTCACTGTGTGTCTCTGTGTGCAGATTTCTTCTCTTTTTAGGATGTAAGTCACTGGATTAGGTCCGGTATGACCTCATCTTAACTTGGTGGTACCTGTAAAGACTGTTTCCAAATGAGGGCACATTTACAGGTACTGGAGGTTAGGCCTTAAACACATCTTTTGGAGGAACACAATTTACACCTGCATTACGATCGGTTAAACGATGCTGCGGTAACAACTGCATGCCCAGAGCTCAGTGGTCTACGATGTGAAAGTTTGTTTTTCTACAGGGAGACTGGTTGTTTTCATTCTGTGGTTCTGTCATATCAACATGGGGCTCCCGGGGTTACCACAGCTCCCAGGGTGACCATGGCAGGTTGCCACTGCAAAGAGAGCTAAAGGGGTCCACAGGGGTCTTGGAGTGTGTCACATGTACTCACAAACAAGTCCATTATCACCAGATACTGCCTATGTTCTCCTAGTCCCCTGGGTATCAGTCGCTGCTGGGCACTGCCACTGCTCTGCTGGGCACCACAGACACCTGCTTTTGCAGCTGTCCCCATCTCTACATGGGTACCAGTCACCTACACTGGACCCCAATGCCTCTGGATTGCCAAAACTACACAGGTTGTGAAGAGGTGCAGTCAAAGCTGCCCTGTGCCAGAGGACCCCCAAAGCAGTGTTGTTTATTCCCACATGTCTTACAAAGATTTTTGCGAAAAGGTTAAACTTCAAATGGGATGAGTGATGTAAATGAGCAAAACTGAGCTGAGTGAGTCACATGAGGGGCAATAGAGAATGGTGGGGACTGTGGCAAACCAAAGTCCACGCCTCATCTAGCGGAGGCAGCCACTCCTTAACTTCAGCTAATTGTTGCCATGTGGAAACTGGCACCCGGTCTTGCCAGATTTGGGGGAAATTTTTGAAAGAAAACCAGACAGTCAGATTTTTACACGAAGTTTCCCAAGTTTCAAAATGCTGTTCAGGCGGGATTCAGCCCACAGGCCACGAGTTTGTAAGCCCTGCTTTAGTGAGACAACTTTTTCCATTTTCACTCCCAGCTCACTGCTCTCCAACTTGGCTCTCCAGTTATCCAGAGGACTGGACTGGAGCCAAATGGGGCTGAGCTAGGAGGCAACCCCCCACCCCCACCCCACTGACCTCAGACTCACCCTCCCCCAAGCAGTCAGGCTTCTCCCTGGTTCAGGCTGATGGGCGGGTGTCCTTCCTTCGGGGTTAAATCCCTCCCAAGGGGCGCCTTTCAGACTGACTCCTGGCTGACCAACAGCGCATGCCTGCCAGGCAAGCCTGTACTTGTCTGAAACCCACTTGAGACCCAAGCTGCAGAGGCTTTTCTGGTTCTTAGGAGAATGACCAGACTCATCGCTATGACGTCTAAGGTCCTCACAGGCAGATTGTTGCTGATCCTTTCAGCTCGTGACTTTGCTCCTCTAATGGGTCCCTGCTGACCCCCAGTCCTATCTCGTCACCCCGCCCCCTGCCAGATCTTCAGATAAGGGAACTTCCTTCTCCAGTGCATCAAGCTGTTGTTCGCCTATGGACATTTTGTAAGGGCTGTTCCTTAGACTGTGCCCTCAACATCCCTCCTATCCCAGCCTCCACCTAGGACTCCCCCTATCTTGTTGCTCTTCAGGTCTCCTCAGCTCAGAAATCACTTCTTCCAGGAAGCCATCCCTGACCACCTATGCTACTTTAGGGGCTGAGGTCAGGTGTTCCCACAGCCTGCTGGAGTTCCCCATCACAGCCTAGCACCTAATTAATTCTCTTTCCTGGGAGAGGAAGGGGATATTCCTCAAGGACAGGGACCAAGACTGCTGTGTTTCCAAATGTAGCACCTAGCATTACGCTTGCCAAGTAAATGCTTAAACATTTACAGAAGGAAGAAAGAAAAGGAGAGGGGAGTGAGAAAGAAAGAAAGAAGGGAGGGAGGGAGGGGAAGGAGAGACCCTCCACATTGTTTCCATCTCTCCTTCCATTTCTGTCCATCTCTCTCTGTCTCCATCTCTAATCATCTAAAATCTCTTTCTCTGACAATCCATCCATCAGTGCAGCTGATCATCTGTTTCTGACCCTTCCCCTCCATCTCTGACCCATGCCCCTGGGAGTGGCCGGAGTGCCCGCAGTCCTGCCCCTGCAAGTCACTCCAAGATCCGCTGCTCTCCAGGCTCAGGAGGTCAAGAGCCTAGAGTGCACGCGCCAGATGTTTCCCCACAGGGGGTCCTTAGGTTTCGCGCCTGGATTGCGGAATAGAGGTTGGGCGGTCCAGCCCTGCTGGTGCTTGCAGCCGAGGGGGGAAAGGCGGAGAAAGGAAGAGAGGAGAAAAGAGGAGGAGGGCGAGAGGGGGAAGGGGGCGGAGAGGGGCGGGCCTGAGCGGCCCCTCTCTCCCAGCCGCCACACTGCCAGCGCCCTCCCAGCCCAGCCGGCCACATCTGGCTGCTGCCCTCCCTAGTTTCCGCTGCATCCAGACTTCCTCAGGCGGTGGCTGGAGGCTGCGCATCTGGGGCTTTAAACATACAAAGGCTTTGCCAGGACCGGCGAGAGCAGGCTGCGCGGCGCGGGCTGGGACGCGGGGGCCGGACCATGCGCCGCTGAGGCGGGCGAAGCCTAAACCACCGAGTCAAGTAGCCTCTCGGAGCGCAGCGCTGCGCGGCGGAGCAGGCGCCAGCCAGGCGGCGACGCGGCCGCACGCACCGAGCCAGCCACCCCCGGGCGACGCGCGGGGCCCGGGAGCGCAATGACCAAGGCGCGAGTGGCCCGGGGCGCGCTCTCCAGCCCCCTGCGGGCGCTCTGCGTCCTGGGCTGCCTGTTGGGCCGCGCCGCCGCCGCGCCGTCGCCCATCATCAAGTTCCCTGGAGATGTCGCCCCCAAAACGGACAAAGAGTTGGCTGTGGTGAGTTGCTGTGCTGGCCTCATCCAGCCAAGTTTAGACAAACTTAGGAGGTGGAGGATGAGGGACTTCCCACCACCCCACCTCCGGAGGCTGGCGGGGGAGGGGGGGGTCTTCCCGCCACCCCTCCCCCACTCCTCCCCCCATCCCCAGGGTGGGCGCACAGCGTGGGGGATGGGCTTCAGAAAACAGCCTGGGGTGGTCCTTGGCCAGCAGAAGGAGGGATCTCTTTGGCAAACCTCAGGGGAACTTTAGTAAGAGGGGAAGGCCTTTGATAAAAAACTTGGCAACTTTCAGGACCCAGCAGGGGGGCGAGCCGCCAGCGGGGGCGGGGAAGGGAGTGCTTTGGCAAACCCCTGGAAAGGGCCCCTTTAGCAAATAACAAGGACATTGTCTAGTATCTGAGATTTTGCAAAGGGGGCGACTTTGTAAACAACTTTTGGACACATCTGGAGGGTTGACTAACCAGGCCCTTGGACAGAGTGCTGGTAGGCCTTTGGCAAAAAGCCCAAAGGGGTGTCTTGCATATGGTAGCGGATCCTTTAAACCCTAGTAGGATTTAGGGGAGAGGGTCTTTTGGCACATGAGTTGGATAAATTTTCGCACACACGAGCGTGAGTGCTCTGGGCAGAACGGGACTTGGCAAACATCTGGGACCTTTGGCACACATCTGGAGAGGGGCCTTGGACAAACCTCTCTACTGGCCATTTTTGGCGAATATTTGGAGCTGGAGGGACGCGGACGGCGCATCTTTTTCGAATGGTTCAGTGAACAAATTGGTCAAAGAGGGTCAAGGGTTAGATCTTGGAAAGTTTCCTCGAACTTCTCCAAAGGGGTCGGAGGACAGAGAGAACTGGCGGGCAGGGCGGAGGGAGGGCCAGCACGAGGGCTCCGGCGCGTGGGGCGGGGGCGGACCGAGCTGGGCTTGGGTCGGAGAGCCGCCAGGGAGCCCTCCCTCCTGGCGGGTCTCCGAGCTGCGGCTCGTGTGTTGTTTTGCGAGAGCGCGCGGGCGCTCCTGGCCTGAGGGGCATTCTGGCCACGGCGTTGCACTAGCAGGGATGGGGGCAGCCGAAAGGCCTGGGTCTGGGGACCCCTCAAGATGTTCCTTCCAGCCCGGTTCTCCTTCAAAGCCCTTACCCTCCTGCAGCCGGACCCACCCAGGGAACCACTTGTCAGGCTGTGACAGTACCCTTGCCACTTTTCCAGCATCTAGGTCTCTGCCCTTTCTGGATAAATAGGTTAGGAGACCGTACACGTTTAGAGGGCTACTTTTCTCACGGGTCTGGAGCTGGTCTGCCTAATGATGGGACTGGGGGTGAGAGTGAGGGAGCAGCTTTGGAGCACTGGGTTCCCATATACCCTCTACAGCATACGGAAGTCCATGGAGCCCAGGGGCAGTGCAGTGGGGGGGGTTTGAGAAACCAGGCTCTAGACTTAGACTGCCTGGCTTCAGATCAGTGGGTGCACTGATTAACTGGCCCGGTAAATCTGGAGCAAGTGACTTAACTTCTCAGTTTTGGCTTCTTCTGCAAACTGAGGGTAAAAATGGTGCCTGTTTCAGGGTTAAAGGAGAGGTAGTCTTAGACACTTTGAAGGGCACCTGAGACATGGTAAACACTCAATAATCATTTGTCATTATAACAACAACTACTATTATTATTATTGCACCTCTATTTCCCTTTTCCTAACTACCCTCTGAAGCAAGATTATGATGCCAGTGATAAGATTTCCTGGCTCCTTCTGCCGTTTCTATCACATAATTAATTTTGCATTTATTTGGTCCTTCAGCCTCCCCACACTGGGATTCAAACCCTAGAGACTAGAAACGTCTGTTGTGCACACCACTTGACCCCCACCAGCACTAGCACAGGGCGTGGCACCTTGGAAGTGTCAAAAAGTATTTGTTGAACAAATAAATGAGCTAGCTGACTGGTCCCCGCTCCCCTGCAGGGGCCTGTTTGATTGTGGCCTCAGTTTGGGCTGAGCTGGCTGCACAGTACCCGAAGGACAGGACTGTTTTCTTTTGGGAAATGTTAGATCCAGGATTTGAACCCAGGTCTGTCTGTTGCTGAAGTCGACTCACATAGCCTTTGAATCTCCTTATAAGAAAAGTGAGGAAAATCATCCCTATGTCATCAGCAGTTTGTTGGATTAAAAGAGTTGATGGAAGGAGATGGGGTGGTAAAGGGTACAGTTCCTGGAGCCAGACTTCTCAGGTTCGAGTTCAGTTCTGCCCTCTGTGAGCTGTGTGATCTTAGGCAAGTTTCTTAACCTCTCTGCTTTAGTTTCCTCTGTATGATGGAGATAGTAATAATGTCAACACTGTAGAGTTGCTGTGAGCATTAAATTAAATAAGTTAATACTTGCTGACATCTGTGCCTGGGCATATAGTAAGCACCCAACTTGTGCTCCCAAACCATGCCCCCTTCACCTTTTATGCCACTCAGCTAGTGGGGTAACCCAGGGCTCCACCCAGTGCCCTTGCGTTTGTGACTCCTTTGGTCTATACTGTACCATCCTAACGTGGCTGCTTGCCTCGGGGTGCTTGTTTCTTCCAGCAATACCTGAACACCTTCTACGGCTGCCCCAAGGAGAGTTGTAACCTGTTTGTGCTGAAGGACACACTGAAGAAGATGCAGAAGTTCTTCGGGCTGCCCCAGACAGGCGAGCTCGACCAGAACACCATCGAGACCATGCGGAAGCCGCGCTGTGGCAACCCCGACGTGGCCAACTACAACTTCTTCCCCCGCAAGCCCAAGTGGGACAAGAACCAAGTCACTTACAGGTACCAGGGCAGGGCTGCGGGAGGCGGGGCCCCGGGGCAAGGGACACTGCGTCTCGTTGGGCGTTGCCCTCTCCCCACTCCAGGGACCCAGGAGGTATCTTGGGAGGGCGAGACATTTTAAGGAGTCTGCGTACAAAGTGCTTTAGGAACAGGCGTCGGACAGACCAGGACTTGAATCTCACACTTACCGGCTTTGGGGCATTGGGCTGCTTCCTTTTCAGTCTGCTGAGCCTTGGTTTTCCAATCTACAAAATGGGGTTAAAGCAAAACCTTCCTCGTAGGTTGGTTGGGAACTGGATCACGTACGTAAAGGGCTTTCACGGTGTCCGGCGTTTAGTAAGAGTGTAATAAACACTAGTCACTACTACTGGTAGGTGGGGTCATGGGGCAGGTAAAGCGAACTTGATCAGTTGCTAATTAGGTTTAATATTATAGAGTTGTTATAATTGGCTGTTAACTGGGCTGAGAGCTCTGTGCTGAATGACTAGTGCTGGATTCCAAGCATGAGATCTCTGCTGTGTCCCGTAATTCACTATCTATACCCCTTCCCTCCCCACCAGCCCCCCGGAATGCAGAGACTGCTAGGACGGATCCGGGCTGATCTAAGACTTCATGGGCCCTCAAGGCATTCTGGGTGGGCTCTTCTCCCAGCGAGCTCTGCTCTACATGCACACACATGCACCTGCGTGTGCAGACACACTCACATGCACACACTCGTGCACACAAACCCATGTACCCTCACACATACGCACACGCTTGCACATCTGTGCACATGCGCCCACCCTTGTGCACAGTCATGCAGGCTCACACACAATTGCATATACACACACTTGCACACACGCACACAATCGCGTGCATAGGCGCAGCCGTACACGCTCATACGCGTTTCTACCACCTCCAGGATCATTGGCTACACCCCTGATCTGGACCCCGAGACAGTGGATGATGCCTTCGCTCGTGCCTTCCAAGTCTGGAGTGATGTGACCCCACTGCGGTTTTCTCGGATCCATGATGGAGAGGCTGACATCATGATCAACTTTGGCCGCTGGGGTAGGCAGAAGAGGGGCCAGCAGGGGGACTAGTGTAGAGACAGGGGTGATCTGGACATTAAAGAGGCACAGGAGGCTCCTTTCCAGCTTAGCTAGGAGGGCAGAGATGTAAACACTGGAGTGGTGTGGATGGGAGCAGACTAGCGTCTGCCGCATGAATGTGAAGGCGAGGATGTGACCCTGGGTATTCCCCGGAGGCAGTGTGAACCAGAAAGCAGTGGTCTGTCCTCACTGTCCAATATGATAGCCCTTGGGTTCATAGGGCTACTGGCTTCTAAATTAGCTAAAATTAAATAAAATTTAAAATTCAGTTTTGTGGTCACACTAGCCACATTTCTAGTGCTCAGGAGCCACGTGAGGCTAGTGCCTGTTAAACTGGACAAAGCATGTTCCCATCACGCGGGACGTTCTGTTGGATAACACTGGTAGACGCCAAGGAACCCTGATACGAGAGTGGGTCAGATACTATGGAGCAGGGTAGACTTGAAAGTAAGTGGAATAGAACCCAGGGTCAGGGGCGCCATGCTGGCTGGTGGTGGGAACACTGGCAGTAGTGTAGACATGTAGGTAGGCAGTGTAGACATACTGAGTAGTATGTGACAAGGGTAAGTGTCATAGGCACAGGAGACAATGTAGATGTGGGTAGGTGGGGTGGCCCTGGGGGGCAAAGGGGTTTCGAGGGTTAGTGCTGTGGGTGTTGGTGATAGTATTGGTGATGACATGAAGGTAGGTGATACGGCTAAGAGAGCAGCGTGGGCGTGAGTGTAGATGGTTTAGACACTGGGGACAATGAGGATAGGAGGATGGGTGCTGAGGACACTGGTGTGGCAGTGTAGATATGTGAGTAGGTATGGTGTCATTGGCAGTAGTGTAGACAATGAAGTAGTGTAGACTTGGAGTGGTGTAGACCGTAGGATGGCAACAATCAAGTCAGCAACTCTGTTGACTCATTCTGTCCCCAGTCCTGGATAACCCAGCTGGGACTGGGGATGGGGACAGATGCTAGGGGGTGGGCTAACGTGCCCCAACCGGGGGTGCGATATCGCTGGGTTTCAGTGCCCAGCCTGGGCAGCTAGAAGCTGAGAGCCAGTGTGTTTCAGAGCATGGAGATGGATACCCCTTTGATGGCAAAGATGGGCTCCTGGCTCACGCCTTCGCCCCTGGCCCTGGCGTTGGGGGAGACTCCCACTTTGATGACGATGAGCTGTGGACCCTGGGGGAAGGGCAAGGTAAGAAAGTGACCGTCCGCATCCCAAGCCTCCTCCCCGGTCCTCGGCATGCCTCCCTGTCACCTAGCAACAAGGACTGTGGCTTCCCTGGCTACCTTGGGCCCTTCCATCTACTCTGATGGGACCAGAGAGATGGGAGGAGGAGGGAGGTCACACACCCGGGTGAGTGAGACTCATAGTCTCCAAAGAAAGGCCTGGAGAGGCTGACCCTCCACCCTGTGTGGCCCCTCAGTGGTCCGCGTGAAGTATGGGAACGCCGACGGGGAGTATTGCAAGTTCCCCTTCCTGTTCAACGGCAAAGAGTACACCAGCTGCACGGACACGGGCCGCAGCGACGGCTTCCTCTGGTGCTCCACCACCTACAACTTTGACAAGGATGGCAAGTACGGCTTCTGCCCTCATGAAGGTGAGCGTCCACGCGCCCCCAGGCTTTCCATCCCAGGCTCCCTCTTCCCGGCCTCCACACTCCCCATGCTTGGCACTGCCACTCAGCCAGCATCCCCACAACGTCCTCCAGGCCCCACGTCCCAATTTGAGCCATCACTGTCCCTCTCATCTGTGCGATGATTCACTTAATACTTTGATTAAACCAATTCCCTTTTTTAAGTTTCGCCATTAGCCATAATATTTTTCAAATAGCAGGTTTGACGTGCTAATTATTTTTTTCTAACATGCATTAGAATTAACTTAGAATGGGGGGGGGGTGTAGCTCAAGTGGTAGAGTGAATGGTTAGTATGCACGAGGTCCTGGGTTCAATCTCCAGTACCTCCTCTAAAAATAAACAAGCAAATAAATGAATAAATTACCCCTCCCCCCCAATGTAAAAATAAAATAAAAAATTTTAAAAATGAGTTAAAAAAAAAAGAATGAACTTAGAATGATTAAAATGCCCAATGGTTCTCTTCAGAATCACTCTCTTCACTCTAGTAGGATTAGGGGTTCAAGGGCATGAGTAGAAGCTTAGGGATGGATCAGAAGCCTAGCAGTGGAATGGGAGGCAAGACTCAGACACAGAGGTTGGTACCCAACCTGGCTTGGGGACACTGACCCCAGGAGTTTCAGCCATTACTCCTGATTGTCATGCTGACTCTGTGTGTGTGTGTGTGTGTGTGTGTGTCTGGGCACGAGGGCTGTTCCATCTGCCTCTCCCTTTCTTGGTCTCCATCTATCTTTGCTTGTGTCTGCATCTCTGTGTCTTGACAAAGGCATTAGGTTTGACAGTATTTGTGTGTGTGTTTTTGTCAATGCCTGAGACAAGATTTTCATATATTTTGAAGCCATGTAGAGGAAGTAGTTTTTCAAAGGAGTAAGGGTATGAAATACACACTCAATCCTTTTTTAGTACACCCTTGACACTTCAAAAATCATAAAAAGACAGCACATACAACTTCATACTTGATCAAGTCACTGTGTTTAATGATTCTCCAGATTGAAAGCCCAGAAAATGTGGGGAAAATGGGAGAAAATTTGAAATTTTTTAAAATACTTTTTTCTTCCCCATCTCATAAAGACCACTTGATCTACGGATATATAGATTCCTCTGTCTTCTTGGCTGTAGTTTTACATGTTTGTGAATCTCTCTGACTTTACTGAACCCTGAGCACCAGCCATGCTGACAGAGGGAAAGAAACAAAGAGTGAATTAACTGTGCTCCTGTTTACACTTTTAGTACCAAAGCTCACGCAATGCTTTGTATTAAGTAAGAGTTCAAAGCACTGACCAGAAAGTCAGCAATATTTAAAAACAAATATATTTCATATGTCTTGCATTTCCCAGTAGGGTTTCAGGTGGCGTTAACCCTCCCACGTATCAACCCCTGTGATCAGAACTGAATGTTTTGTTAATAGAAATGGGAGCAGATGTAATTTGTAAGTTTGGGAAGGGTTTTTCCCTGCTCTGGACATTAGCCATTTACTTGGTCTTTAGCCAGATGCAAGTTCGCACGACATGCACGTGTTTGGGTCTTGCGGCAGAGGTGCTGGTTACTCAGCCCCTCCTGACTGCTGAGTCAGTGTCTGCCTCTCTCCATCCCTTTGGGGGCAGGATCTGAGGAGAGATAGGGGCTTCCTGGGTGGTAGAAGTGCAGCTGTTGGGAGGCCAGAGGCGGAGACTGGTCTCCATCGAGGTTAACACTTTGCCTTTCCCACTTTGAGGCTACCAAGGCAACTGACCTCAGTGTTGCCTCCTCCTTTAGTCCCGTTGTTCTTGGTGTAGCAGGAGAAGGTCGCTGGGGTGGGAAGAGAGGAGCAGTGAGGGTGTGGGGCCCCGAGACCTGTGGTGGGGGGCCAGGGACCAGGCTGTCTTCTGGCCATGATGGAGTTAATGGGGGCTGGTGAGGTCACCTCTGGCTCCGTTGTGCACAGATGGTCCTTGTTACGCACTTGTGGTTTTGCGAGTTGGCAAATCAAGAGATGCACCATTTTGTAGCTTTGGGGTGGATGAGGGTACGGGGGAGCAGGGGGAGAACCCAAGACAGACAAGCCCAGACTCTTAATCCTCCTCTCTCCCCTGAACTCTCCAATCATGGTGCATGTCAGAGTGGGAGCCTGGGTGTGTGTTAAAAGGTTCCCAAAGATACCACCTTCTCCTCCTCCCTCCCTCCCCCTCCTCTCCCTCCTGCAGGGACCACAGCATCCAGGAAGGTGGTGGTGGGGGAGGTTGAAAGGAAGTGAAGCTTTCTCTGTGTGTGCGCACGCGCATGTGTGACAGAGAGTGAGCCAGGGAGAGGGTGAGATGAGGGTGTTCTGTAGTTTTCAGTTACAGCTCTCATCCAATTTTCCTGTTTCTGTGACCATGAGCAGTTCCAGAATCAGCTTTCTCCGAACCCCAGTTTCCCTGTCTGTCAAATGGAGAGGCTCTTGCTCTCCTGCCCACTGTGGATGTAGGGGCACAAGAGTGGACTGGGGCTGAGGCAGAGTCTGGAGGCCCCCTGCTGGGTGCCAAGTGTTAACTGTTGTATTGCTGGGGTGGGGTGGGGTCCATCAATTCCCACAGGAAGAATGGGGTTGGCCAGGGAGGTAGGGGTAGTTACCCATTGCAGCTCAGAGAAGCAGCAAGTCGCCAACCCGTGTAGATGTTTTTTAATATTTTACCAATGCTACAACTTCCCTGGTGTGAGCCTGCAGGTGGGGAGCCAGCCAGCTCTGTGCCCACGCAGGTGTCCAGGGATGGGCAGGTGGGTGGTATCTCTCACATTCGCTCTTTCCTCCCCCCAGCCTTGTTCACTATGGGTGGCAACGCCGACGGTCAGCCCTGCAAGTTCCCATTCCGCTTCCAGGGCACATCCTATGACAGCTGTACCACGGAGGGCCGTACTGACGGCTACCGCTGGTGCGGTACCACTGAGGACTACGACCGCGACAAGAAGTACGGCTTCTGCCCCGAGACTGGTGGGTGTCATGCTTCTCCCTGCCCTCTGGTAGAAAACCGCTGATAGCCCCCTCCTCACCCCCTTTCCCCAGGACAGAGGTGCTAGGCAGGACACTTAGCAGCTGCTACAGCACAGACGTTGGGCACCAAAGGCCATTTCGGCCGAATTGGTGATGCCTGATGTCAGTCCCGCCCAGGACCCTCTCTGAGTGACCCACCTTCTTTCAGGCCCCCTGACAGTGGTCTCTTCCTCTTTCCAACCTCAAAGTCTCTCTTCCCAGCCTTTCTTTGTCTTACTCTGTATCTCAGTTTTTTAGTCTCTTTTTCAGTGAGGACTCCCTTCCTCCTCCCTCCCTCCAACAGGTATTTACTGAGCACCTGCTCTCTGCAGGAGACACAGGTAGGCCTTCCGCAGGACTGTCTGTGATGGGTCTCCTGCCCTAGGCAAGTGTGTTGCCATCATCAGCTCTGCCCAGCTCCCTTTGCCTCTGGCCCCTGTGGCCCCATCCATGGGTGGCTAATTAAAGCTCAGGAATCTGGCTGCCTGGGTTTGAATCCCAGCCCTGCCACTTCCCAGTAGTATCCTCTCGGGCAAGTTACTTCATCTCTCTGAGCTCCAGGCTCCCCGTCCTTGAAACTGGGGGGAGAATATGCACAGGGTTGCTGTGGAGGGCCGGCGGGGTGAAAGGTGTACAAAGCATTTGATCCAGTTCCCTGAGCTGAGCAAGTACTTGCTAAGCTTGTTTTATTATCCATATCGTGTCGTTCCCCGGTGGTGGCCTCAGACCCCTCGCTGCCCTCTGACGCATGTCCCTAACCCCACAGCCATGTCCACTGTCGGCGGGAACTCGGAAGGCGCCCCCTGTGTCTTCCCCTTCACCTTCCTGGGCAACAAGCATGAGAGCTGCACCAGCGCTGGCCGCAGTGACGGGAAGCTGTGGTGCGCAACCACGGCCAACTACGACGATGACCGCAAGTGGGGCTTCTGCCCTGACCAAGGTACAGGCCCTGGCCATGGGCAGAGGCACCGCACACCCCAAATCTTCCAGAGTCCCCACCCACCACGGGCATAGACACTGCCTCCCAGATGCCCACCCACCCTGGTAGAGATGCTGCCCATTCCAGGGGAGACCCGTCCCCTGCTTAGACGTGAGATGGAGACATGGCCTCCAAAATAAGACCCCATCCATCCCAGTACCCGCTTCCTGCATGGAAAGGAGCTTTCCCGAGGAGATGCTGCTTTCTTTCCATCTCTCCACCCCTCCAGGTGGGGCTGTCACTGCCGAAAATGTCTCGGTGCTGGGCGCAGGAACCCTGGGCAGGAAAAGAGAAGAAAATGGGAGGAGCCTCATCCTTGCCCCACCCCCACCCTCCACATAGCACAGGCGAGCCCCCAGAGCCCACCCTCCCTGCCCCATCCACCCCATCCACACCATCCTTTGCCAAATTGTGAATGGAGGAGTCCTTGTCAGTGTCAGGTGCTGAAAACACAGCTGCCTGGGGCGGCTCCCTGCCCTCCAGGACTCATAGGCTGGAGTGAAAGAGTGTCCAGGAGACAGGCCATGACCGTACTGTGTGGTCAGTGCAGTGAGCAGGGTCCTTGTGGGGGACTGTGCCCACTCTAGTCTGCAGGACCCAGTGTCATTGGGCTCAGAGCTCCAGATGGCCAGGTGAGTGCACTGGTCCCTGGCCGGCCAGAATTAGGTCGGCCCATCCTTATGTTCCTTTTTTTCTTTTTTAACTCCCAATGAGATGGAACTTGAAGAATGCCAACTGATAGAGGCTGACCAAAGGAGGTTTTACTTACTTATTTTTTAATTTTATGTATTTATTTATTTTACATATATTGAATGTTGTGTCAAAGGAGTTTTTCTTACCCTCCGCCAAATGCCATGCTAGGAAATGTCCTGATTTTACCTGCTCTGCTCCAGCCTCTCCCTAAGGTGGGATGTTTCACCTGCTGGAATGGTTTAAGGCTCCAAAGCTGGCTGGGTGCACCCTGGGTGCATATTAGTTTCCTGGGGCCGGCAGAACACAGTACCACAAACCAGGTGGCTTAAAACAGTGGAAATGTATCTCTTGTCCTTAGGGAGTCACCTAGAAGTCTAAAATCAAGGTGTCAGTAAGGCCACATCCGTCCATTGTTACCTGGCCATATGTGTTCATCCCTATGCATCTCTCCTGATAAGAACATGGGTCCTTAAGGGTCCACCCTACTCCAGGATGGCTTCATTTTCACTTACATCCTAACTTATCTGCAGAGATGCTATTTCCAAAGAAGGTCACGGTCAAGTTAGGACTTGAATCTGTCTTTTGGGGGAACACGATTCAAGCCACAACAGCGTGTGACATAGGGTTTACCTGCTGTCTGTGGCTGAGCCTGGGCAGCTACTCCAAGTGAGAGTTTTTTATTGCTTTCCCTGGGGCAGAAACAGTGGACCCGCGGGGCCAGTCTCTCACCACTGTCTTACCTCTTTGGATACCCCTCAGAGCAGGTTTTGCCTCTAGTCTTTATAGAGAAACACAGAAAGCCAGGAAGCAGGAATTTTAACAAATGGAACTTTCAGTAGAGATTTGTTTAAGTGCTGTGTTCTCTCCTTTATAGCACACATGCAGCCCACCTGGAAAGGGCAAGGGGACTTTGGCTGGCTCTAGTTGTAAGCAATAGGCGTGGTCTGTTAACCCCAGAATTTTGGGAGCAGGAAGAATCAGGACATGCCACTTCCAGGGTCTCAGCACCACCATGGGGATGTCCTCAAATGTCTCCATCGCTGGGGCCAGGCTTGACTCCTCTCTCATCTCTCATCCCTCTCATCTTGTCCCCCTCCCTCCCCTCCCTGCGGCCCAGGGTACAGCCTGTTCCTGGTGGCAGCCCATGAATTTGGCCACGCAATGGGGCTGGAGCACTCACAGGATCCCGGAGCCCTGATGGCACCCATTTATACCTACACCAAGAACTTCCGCCTGTCCCATGATGACATCAAGGGCATTCAAGATCTCTACGGTACGCTGCAGCCTGGGGGTCTTGGGGAGGGGTCTGAGGAGGTCGTACAGCTGGCAGTGGAAGCCCAGGGAGTGAAACCATCCAGATTCATCCATCCAGGACTGCGGGAGCCCAGGGCAGGAGGCAGGAGTGTTGACCTGGTCTGGGGATATCAGAGCAACACCCCAAGGGGCCCTCGGACAGCCCCTTCCTTTCCAGATAACAATAGTATCCGAGCCCCTCTGGGCTCCCCAGAGCCACACTGCGAGGCGGGCAGAGCAGAAATCAGTGCTCCATTTTCTAGGTGGGTCAGCTGAGGCCTGAGAAAGGTAACCCTTCTGGCCCAAGGTCAACCAGGTGTAAGCCTCCAGGTGAGGTTTGGAATCCAGGAGAGTTAGCTCAATACAGGGTAGAATTTCCCAGCGTGTGGAATGATCTTGATGATACAGGAATGCAAGTTTCTGGTTTTCCTAGCAATTCTTTTAACATGAAATAGGATCAACACAGCAAGTACCCAAAACCATTTATTTTTATTAATGCTTGCCATGAGGCCAGAGTTTACGAAGTGATTCCTTTTGTTTTTTTTTTAAGTAAATATATAATGGTACTGATGGTACCTGCATAAAGCCAAAACGGTGAAAGTGGTCCTGGAGTGACAAAGTGTCGGGAACATGAGACTTGGGAAAGGACTGCAGTGGAAATGAGAGGCTCTGGGTTCAAGTGCGGCCTCTGTCACTCACTAGCTGCAAGAGATGGAGCTGATTGTTCCCTCTCCAGACTCAGTTTCCTCATCTCTAAACTGTGGCTGGTTATCCCAGGGAATGAAGGAGTAAACCCTTGAGAAAGTGTCACCCCCAGTGCTGGACCCACGTGTTCCCTCTGACTGCCTGGACTCTCGTGGGCTCATGAATCTAAGCTTTGGGTTTGAATCCTTGGGCAGGTCATACTACCTTTCTGGGCGTCGGTTTCCTCATCTGTGAAATGGGGGTTATAATGATGCCTTCCTCCCAGGGACGTGGAGAGGACGGATTTGGGGAATACTGGGAAAGCATTTATAAAAGGCAAAGGGCTTCAGGACTCTGGTTTCTGTTCCGTCTCCTTGACTCCTTGTCTCCTTGCCTTCCTTGGGCTGACACTGAGGCCAGAACACTCTTCCTTCTGACCCTCAGCGGGTTGGGTGGTCCAGCCTGGGGACTCAGCCTTGTGAGGAGAACCCCTGGAGCTGGAGAGGGTCTGAGGTCACGTGTTCTCCCCCAGGGGCTTCCCCCGACATTGATGTTGGCACTGGCCCCACCCCCACACTGGGCCCCATCACTCCGGAGATCTGCAAACAGGACATTGTCTTTGATGGCATCTCTCAGATCCGTGGGGAGATCTTCTTCTTCAAGGACCGGTGAGTGCGAGTGCTGGCTTCCTGTCCTCCTTGCCCTCTGCCTCTTCCCCATTATCCTGCCCCCATCCTTTGCTCAAGGACCCCACTGGGGGCTTCCCAGGATGACCTGTATTAGACCATTTTTGCTGCATGTCAGACAGTCTCCGGATCTCGGTGGCTACCCCAGCAGGCATTTCCTGGGCTCTCTCCTAGTCTGTGGGTCTACTAGGTATCTTGACTTTGGGCTACAGTTTGGGCTCAGGGGTGCTCTGCATGTCCCTCGTTCTCCTGGGATTAGCAGCTACCCGTGGCAGATGGCAGAAGCACGGGAGGCCAGACCAAACCACATAAGTACATGTAAAGCCTCCACTCTCAACATGTTTGAGAATATTCCACTGGCTGAAGCTAATCATATGGCCAAGCCCAGCGCCCACTCAAAGGGGTGGTTCTGCAAAGTCACATGACAACACACGTGGACGTGTATTTCTAAAATAGGGATGGAGGAAAGAATTGGGAAAAATATCCTGTCTACCACAGGCCTTCTCCCGGAATGGCCCTGACTTCAAATGTTCTATGTATGGGGAACAAGTAACCACAGGGTAGAGACAGGTGGTGTCCTTCATGCTATAAATAAAGGCCCCCACTCTGTCCACCCAACTGTCCTAGAGGCAGGCAGAATCTAGGACTGCATTAAAGGATCCCTCCATCAACCATCCATCCATCCATCCATCTACCTATTATCCATCTATCATCCATTATCCACCCATCCATCCATTATCTCTCCATCCATCATCCCATATCCGTCAGTTCATCTATCATCCATCCACATGTCCATCTGCACCTTCATTCATAGAGCATAGTAGTTGAGAGAATGGCTCTGGAGCCGGATTGCCTGGGTTAGAATCTTGGACCTGCTACTAACTGGTTGCATGATTATAGGCAAGGCAATTGTGTATCTTCTTTTGACCTCAATTTCCTCTTCTCTAAAATGGGATTAATAGTCCAGCCTGTCTCGTAGGGCTGTTGTAAGGATTAGCTGAGCTTAGAACACCTGACACAGAGTTAAGTGTGCTCAGTCATACTAGCTGTTATTATCAACAAATGACTACTTGGCATCGACTGTGCCAAATCCTTTGCTAGGCTCTGGGAGCTGGGGGTGGGGGGCGTTGTGCTGGGGGCGGAGGGGCTACTTACTGCCTGGATCAGTGTTCTCAAAAAGAGCTCAGCGGATCTCCCACACCAGAACCACCTGGAGTGTGAGTGTTAAAAGTGTGGGTTTCCGCCCCCATCCCAGGCCCTCTGACTCGAGTCTCAGGGAATGGGTCCCAGGCATCTGCATTTTAGAAAATTCACTCAGTGATTCTGATGCACATGAGTGTTTGAGCACCCCCAGCCTGGTTTGGGGAACAGAAGCAAGCAGGACTGACAGCGTGCATGGCAGAATGAAAGAAATGTGACCACAGAGGCATTGACCAAATGCTCTGTGGACGCTTCCGACTTTCATTTTCTGAGGAAAGTTCCAGAGAGGAAGCCTCACTGGAGCAAGGACATTAATTCAGATGGACAGTGGTGGGGCTGGCAAGTGGGGAACGTTTGAGACAAGAGAACTGCAAGAGCAAAGCTGCAGAGATGTGAAAGTTCCACGCTTATGTCGGGTGGACCAGCAAGCCTGGGGGAGCTGGAAGATGTCCCAAAAATTCTTGCAGAGGGCCTCCTCTACTCCAGGCACTGGGCTAAGTGCCTGGGGGCAGATGCCAGTAGGGAGAGCGCAAGAGTGCAGAGAGAGTTGAGACTCAAAAATGCAATGAGAAGTCAGGTCCATCGGGCCACGAACGCTCCAACCAGGATGTGTAACAGCAGATGTCCGTGCTGTCCTACAGCCCCCCCCAACAGGGCTTGGGAAGAGATGAGTCTGGGGGCCCCACTCCCCAGCACAATCCTTAGTCTGGAGCACTTCCCCCTAAGGAAATCCTGACCACACATGCAGATCTGAGTACAGAGCTAGGAAAGGGCGCAGAGCCCGGGCCCAAGTCGGAGCCATCCCTGGCCTGACACATCACACTTTTCTTTGAAAAAGATGTTGATGAGTGTTTAATGGGTTCGCTGAATTAATCAGTAAATATTTCAGCCCTGACCACGTGCAAAAATTGGTGCTAGATATTGTGAGGAGACAAGAAAAGCAATGCTGTTGGATAATAAAACTCAGACTTCAGAGTCAGATCTGGATTTGAATCCCGGTAATTCCATTACCTCTCTGAGCATCATTTGCCAAATAAGGATTGTGATGCTTTCCTGTAGCAGGATGTTTTGGCTGCAAGTAACAGAGAACCCCAACTCAAACCAGCTTAAACAACGGAGAGAAATTACTCCCACGTGGTACAGAGTCCAGGGGTTGGGCTGCCTCCAGGGGCAGAAAGAAGGTCATTGACTCAGTGAAATCTTTGTCCACTTCTGTCCTCCGTATTGACTTTGTCCTAAGGCAGGGCCACACGATGACTGCCAGTGGCAATCGGGGCTGTAAACTTCCTTGCCCACATCCAGCAGAAGAGAGGGAGAGAGATCTCCAGATGTGAAATACGAGGTCACATGGCCACCGCCGAATCAATTACAGTTGCCAGGGAACATTAATCTCTGATAGGCTTGGATCAGTGGTTCTTAAACTTTGGCATGTGTTAGAACCATCTGGAAGGCTTGTTGAAACACAGATTACTAGGCCTCAAGCCCAGAGGGTCTGATTCATAGGTCCTGAGTTGGGGCCCAATAATTTGCATTTCTAATGAGTTTCAGATGCTGGTCTGGTGATCCCACTTTGAGAACCGGTAGCTTAAACTCATCAGAATGGGGGTTGGGTCCACTTTTGGGGAAGGACGATCATCAGTGTGGGGTTTTATGAGGAAGGATGAGAGGGAGGGTAGACCACTGAGAGTGCACATTGTATTTATAGTACTGTGACATTTACATTTTACAAGCCACGTAAAGTGCCTGGCACTTAGTAGGCCCTCAGGGAACGACGGCTCTTATTACTCTTGCCAAATGCATGAATCCATCATTTCAACCCTAGGAAATGCTTTTGAGTGCCATCAGACCCTACCTCAACTGGCTTCTAATCTGGCAGGAAAGATAAGACACTGCAAAAAGCAAACAATCAAACTACTGTTCGGGCACTCAGTGTTGATGATTTTGAGAAGCTCAGAGGAGGGAGAACACAGTATGGACAGAGGTAGTTAAGGAAGGCTTCCTGGAGGAGGGAGCAAGAGAGGAAGCAAAGAGGTTGCTTCTCAGCCCTGGCATCTTGCAGAGGGCTCTGCCCATTCTCCAGCCCTTCTCCAGCTGTTCTTTGATCTTGGCTCCTCCATCGAGGGAGACATCCTGGGATGTTTCTGAATGGGCTCAGGGAGGCATATGTGGTTACAGCTGCAGAGTGAAGGTGTGGTTTCCTGTGTCCCCTTCCCCCGCCCAGGTTCATTTGGCGGACAGTGACGCCACGTGACAAGCCCATGGGACCCCTGCTGGTGGCCACTTTCTGGCCTGAGCTCCCGGAAAAGATCGATGCTGTGTACGAGGCCCCACAGGAGGAGAAGGCTGTGTTCTTTGCAGGTGTGTGGGAGGAGAGCTGCCTGGCCCTCGGCTCCAGGGGGCACTGCACTGCTGTTCCTGGGCACCTGTGGGTGTTCCCCCTCCTTTCCCGACCCACTCTTTCTACCATCATCTCCAAAACCCTGGGATTCATCTGAGAGACTGGTTCAGACACCCAGCATCAACTAGCATTGGCCCACAGAGCGAACATTTCAATTGCCTTTTAATTATTTTTAGTCCTTCTGATTCCTTCTCTAGAAGTAAAATGACAGTTTAGTGCTGGTGTCTCTCACTCCTGTCTAATGCTGGAGCTTTTAGCAGATGCCCATTTTAGTTAGAATTTTTTTTTAAATACCAATTTGTTTTCATTTTTAATGTTTAATTTATTTCTGTAGACTTAAGAATTAATTCCTGGAAAGCACAATATTAAGTTAAGAGTTAAGTAATAGGATGAGGAATCTCTGTAAGTGGGAAAAATCACCAAGGTAGGGTCATCTGGCTAGCATTTGGGAAACCCTGCTCATTAATCTTCTTTCAAGCACCTGCTGTGTGCCAGGGATTCAGCCCCTGCTCTCAGGGAGCTCATAAACTAGTGGGAGAGACAGAAAACCAGGCTGTTAACGAGGGAGCGCAGTAAGGGCTGTGATGGGGGAGGGAGGCTGAAGTAGGGGCACAGGGATGGCTTCCTGGAGGAGCTGAAGGCTCAGACAGCACCGTGGGTACACGTTCCACCAGCCAGCTCTCCAGCTCCTCCATCCCAGAGTGATCAGGGCAACTGCTGGCCCACAGGACACCTTTGTGCAAATTAGAAAAAGCTACCCCTTAGGGCAGGCATGGCACTGAGAATCTGTGGCTTGGTGAGTGAAGCCAGGGTGGGACTCACTCCCACTGCCTTTCTTGGCCCTGTACCTCCCGTAACCAATTTGTAAAACTTTATATGTGAGCCCTGATTCTGGGCATTGAATGTGGAAGTGAGCAGGACTTGTGTTCCTGTTGAGAACAGCCCCATTGGGCTCCCCTGCCAGGTGGATGGTGGGAGGAAGAGGCTCCAGCACCTGCCACCAACACGCCCTTCGCTTCCACCCCAGGGAATGAATACTGGGTCTATTCAGCCAGCACCCTGGAGCGAGGGTACCCCAAGCCGCTGACCAGCCTGGGGCTTCCTCCTGATGTCCAAAAAGTGGATGCTGCCTTTAACTGGAGCAAGAACAAGAAGACATACATCTTCGCTGGAGACAAGTTCTGGAGGTAAGGGAGGGCAGTGTGGAGGAGGCCAGCTGCATGGAAGTGGAGAAGACACTGTGGCTTCGAGCTTCCTGGGTCACGTTTGGAGGTTGGTGGGCCATGGATACCCCCCTCTCTGGTCTCTAATCTTTCAGAGCTACGGGCCCTCTAAGATATCACCAAGGGTGAACCATCCTTAGGCACGTTATTGGTACAATTCTGGTTAAACTCCTATCCTTTCTCAGAAGTCTTTTGATTGGACCCTTGCCTGTCTGGTCTGGAGCCTCTTATTTTAGGGTGAGGCACTAAAGAAGCAGGTAATAAAAATAAAGAGAACAGCTGCTACTGCTGACACTGTGTGCCAGACACTATTCCAAAGGCTTACGAGGTGGGTATTATTATTCCCATTTTATAAGTGAGGAAATGGGTTCAGAGAGGTTAAGTATCTAGCTTAAAGTCACACAGCCAAGTCGTGACAGACTGGGATTTGAACCCTGGGGTTCTGGCTCCCAGATGACCTGCTGCTCTTCACTGTTCTACTCTGTACCTGAGATAGTGGGATCCCAAGAGATGGGGTTGGTGGAGGCAGGGATGGCAGAGGGCAAAATATGATGAAGACTGATGGGTGTGTTGACCGCGGAGCGAGCATCCAAATCTGGCCCCACTGGAAGCAGCAGGCACCCTCTGGCCAGTCTGCCACAGGCCCAGTGGCAGTGGGTGCAGGCTGGTAGGGTGCCAGTTTGGAAGCAGGTAGCTCTCTGCTCCAGCTCATCCAGCTAAAGGGAAGGGTTTGGTTTTGAGAGGCCATGGTCAGGGCTAAGGATCAGGGGGCCCAGACCTTAGGAATTTGATTATAAATCTTCACACTCCTTTGATAAGCAAACTGAGCTCCAAAGAAATTGAATAACTTGTCTAAGTTACTTATAGGCAAGTGTGTTGGCCACAGAGTTAGGACTGTCACAGCTTCTTCTGTCTTCTAGCTCTGGGCCCCCTGCGCTGCACCTTCAGGGTCATTTGGTCAGTGGGGAAGGAATGGTCATCCTCCTTCCCCGGCAGTGTCCCCACGCTCCTCCTGTGGCTGCATCTGGACCTGTGTCTGCCATCCCTGGAACAATCCTGCTTCCTTCCCAAGGCCTCTCTCTCCTCCCTCATCTCCTCCTCACCCCTGTGCCTAGCTGCCCTGCATTCAGAAGCTGTTTATGTCCCAGGCTGCCGTGTCAGAGTGGAATTCCAGACATATCACTAAGATACTTAGCAGCTTAAGCTGATTGATATCTCAAGCCTCAAAAAAGAAAACAGTCAGCCAGGAAACTGCAGAGCAGGCGCTCTGCCCACAGGCTCAGAAATGCTCCTGGGCATGCACACGTACTGAAAACAGCATCTTGGCATGGTTGGCGCCCCAAATCTCCAAACCTTAGAATCATGCACAGTAAGAGCCAGCCTCACAGAGACGTGAATCTTAGAGTCACAGTACCCTAGTGTCTTTGAATCATGGTGTTGGGAGGATATTTATAATCATCCTCCAGGCACACCCTGTGAATGTAAACATATGGGGACAGACATGTCCACATGTAATCGTGAGTGTGTGTATGTGTGCACACACAAGTGCATGCAGAGGGATGCTCAGGGTCCCGTGGTACCTTGCCAGGCTTTGGGCAGAGTTATCTGCTTCCCAGTCTTTTTTCTGCAACAAACACCTCCCAAAGCCTAGATCTGGGATGGACAGCCTGCTCTACAGAGGAAGCTCTGTGAATCCTCCTTAAAAGCAGCAGAGCTGAACCATTCATTGCAGGTCCTGGGCAGGGTTTCGAAAGGAGACAGCTCTTTTTCCCAAGAGAAGTGGTTAATAAGCTCGAAACATTGGTCCAAAGTGTGTAGATGCTCAGGCCTCCTTGCTGGAGAAGGAGGGAGCGCCCCAGTGACAGAGGATAAGCAGCTGCTTCCAGCTTGGGCGTCCTCTAGTTCATGCCAGGGAGTGCTCGGCCCTTGCTTCTGGAAGCTTCCACTAAGCCCACAGAAGGATACTCAATATCTTCTACGTGCCAAGCATTTACTTAGATGCTGGAAAACGGGGGTCAAGACATAGTCATTCTGCTTGGGGAGCTTAATATTGTGAGTGAAAGAGGGATTAGCACGTACAAATAAAACAGCAGTGGGTGGTGTGGATGGGTTGCTGGAATTTTGAGCTGGGAAACTTGGTTTTGGTACCTCAGGTCACAAGAAAGCATGTTAGGTTTTGTAAGAAGTCTCGTGATGGAGTTGAGATGAAGGAAGGCTTTCCTGGCAGTTCTCAGGGTGATGGGCAGAGGGGGAAGACCCCTGTAGAAGGAGGTTCACGGGGGAAGCTGTTGTTGGCACCCAGGATGGAGGTGGTCGGGCTGGCTGCAGGGAGGAAGAGAGTCAGCGTGAGGCCCTGCAGAGGAGCGCTTGGCTGTCCTCAGGATGGCATTCAGACATAGATCTGCCTAGAAAATTAGCACCGTGAGGGCAAGACTTGATCTTGTTGACTGATATGCCCAGCAACAAGTGTGAGCTCATTAAATATTTACAGAATAATAAATAAATTGTGTGTAAGTGGAGGAGCCAAGGAATGAAAATGACCCCAGCCTTTTAAAATTTCTCCAAAAAAATTAAGAAGACAGAGATGTTGCTAGCCAGGAAGAAGACTGTGCCAACCAATACTCAAGGTATTTACACAAATTAATGGCAGGGCCAGGATAACGACTTGCCCTGAGACCGGCATCTGGGACTGAAGTGACAGGAAGTCCACCTTGTGACTAACAGGGCTTGGGCTCATGCAGTGTATTGTGACCTCACTGTCCCGGCTAAGATCGTCGCCCAGGACGTGGACTATCAACTCCACTTGACAGATGCAGAAGCGACACTTGTCCGAGCCACCCAGTGAAGGGCAGTGATGGGGCAGGACCCTGTCGCTGGGCTCCTAGCCTAGTGCTCTTGGTACTATAGCTTGTAGGAAACTAACACTTGCCAAATACCCACCCAGTACCAGATCCTGGGACGGGCACTACGCATGTGTTATTTCATTTCAAATATATGTTAATTAAATACATTGAACACAGCCCATCTTACAGCTGGTAAAACTGAGTGTCAGAGAGCAACTTGCCACCCTGGAGCCAGACAGTCCTGGATTGGACTCCCGCTTAGAAACTGGGTGCCCTTTTTAAGCCTCTGGTCTATAAAATGGGTATTAATTGTGTCATAAGATTGACGTCCAAATTGATTGAGAAAGTAGATGGAAAGTGATTAACGCACTGCTTAAACATTAGCAGTAGAAACAAGCCTTTTGAGGACAGCTTCTTATTACTGAATCCAAGGTTAACAAATTCCAGGAATGTGATTATCATCAAAATGAGAACATAAAAACTTATAACTGTCACGGATACCATAATATTTACAAAGGACTCATTCAGTATGAAGAATAGATTCAGAAAAAGATCCCACAGGCAGTTAGACAATTTAGAATCAAAAAGTTAAAAAGAAAAAAGTGCAGTAATCACAAGATTGTTTTTATGGGACTGTCCAGTCACCTGATTAGTGAGGAGTCACGTTGGATTTACCCAGGTCTCACTCCCCGCCCCTCGGCTCTAGTTGTTGGCCTCCCCGAAGGGCTAGGTCTGGTTTCCTGTGCTCACCCAGGAGCCCTCAGCTGGGCCCTCCCTTCCACGTTGGGATCGGGGGGTGCTGGCCTTTAGGGAGGCCGGCTGGTTCACCATGGCTGTTTCCTTGCAGATACAATGAAGTGAAGAAGAAAATGGATCCTGGCTTCCCCAAGCTCATTGCAGACGCCTGGAACGCCATCCCTGATAACTTGGATGCCGTGGTGGACCTGCAGGGCGGTGGTGAGCTGCCCAGGCCTCTGTCCGCTTTCTAGGACTCCCCGCCCCCGGCTGGGGCCCCGCTCCTTGCAAGCACACACTCCCTCATTGTGTGGGGTGGCATGCAGATCCCCAGGAAAACAAACCAGCCTCTTCAGCCCAGTGCTGGGAAGACATCCAGACCCCTGACCTCTGCTCACTCAGCTGGCTCCAGGCAGTAAGACCCAGAAAGGCCCCTCACAGCTGCAGGGCCTGGAGCCAGGGAGCAGGGAGGGCGGGAGGCCTGCCGGGGGTGAGAAACACGGGCTCTGTGCCGTGGATTCATTCTGGGGTTTGATCCAGGCCCTTTTGGGTTCTGTATGAGGCCTTGTGACCGCCTCTCATTAGCAGAAGGATGGCTCCGTTTGAGACGGGACAAACTTTGTTATGCCCTGCTGCTGATGTGGCAAAGATCTCCCATCAGCTCAAGTTGTCCCTGGTCCCTTACTGAATAAAGTGGCCAGTACCAGTGAGGGATAGAATTTGGAGCTTGGAAACCATATTCCTGAGGAGGCTTCTAGGAGGTCCTAGAAATGAGTCCAGTTTGGTTTTTTAGAGGATATTTCAATTAAATTCCACACAGATGCTTTTTGAGTTCCCATCCTCTGCTAAGCACATGGCCCTGACCTCCAGAGGCTAAAGGTCTTACATGTCCAAGAAAAAGCAGGATACGGTGAGGTGTTAGGTTAAGGATTATCTTCAGAAATAAACGTCTGTTGAACATGTACAACGTGCATGGATTTTAAAGGAAGTAAATGAGATCGTATATGTCAGAAGTAAGAAATTCCGAAGTCCATAGGGTCCAGGCTGGGAGCATAAATGAGTGAAGCAGGCAGAACAGACAGTAGGGAGTGGTGGGGTCTGCGGAGTGCATGGCTCGTTTTCAGGGGACCGTTGCTTCTCTGTTTCTGATGATTGCTGCCCCACAAGAACAGGGGAGCAGTTATTTGATATTCTAACTCTTTCAAAAGAAAGCGAGAAGTCTGTATTTTCGTATGATGTTTCCAGATGTTTACATGTTGGCAACTTATTCAGAACTCAACACAAGACAAAACTGTTAACAAACTTGTGTGAGCTAAATAAAACCCATCTGTGGGCTTGATGGGGCTAGCAGCCTCCTGGAAATAGAAAGTGCCTAGTTTGGTGCTTGGGCTCAGTGGAGTACTGTAATTTATATTAATAATAGCATCTATCATCTCATTTAATCCTCACCACAAGGCCTAAGAGGGGGTATCTTTATCCACATCTTAAAGATGAAGAAGCAGAGACTCAGCTCAGTTCCAAGCTATTTCCCTTCGTTTGGCCTCAGAAGGGTCTTCTGTGATGTAAAAGCTTCTTCCCTACGGCAGGCAGACTCGTAAAGCTTTCAGGAACCTTCCAGGTACCATGATATCTTCTCTTCTCGTTCTCATTCCTCTTCTCTTTCTCATCCCAGGTCACAGCTACTTCTTCAAGGGCGCATATTACCTGAAGCTGGAGAACCAAAGTCTGAAGAGCGTGAAGTTCGGAAGCGTCAAATCCGACTGGCTAGGCTGCTGAGCTGGCCCCGCTCCCCCAGGGGCCTGCCTCTCCATCACTTTCTGCACACCGGGCCCTGGGCACCAGGGAAGGACCCGGCTGGGCCTGGCAGCCCTCAGCTAGCTCTGTAGTTAATCAGCATTCTCACCCCAACCTGGTAATTTAAGAATCCGCAGAGTGGCTCTGCCCTGTGTTCAAGGAAAGGTGCTGATTGTACCCCTCCCCGTGTCCCTCCCCACTCCCATATTTCACCAGCCCTCCAGAGCCACCCCCAAAGAGATGCTTTGATATTCTCAATGCAGCCCTGCCTTGGGCTGCCCTGGTGCTGCCACACTTCATTCAGGCTCCTCTCCCTCCACAACCATCTGTGGCTTACAGCACCCTGGGATCCAACAGAGACTGTCTCAAGAGGGCACTGGTGGCCCGACAGCCTGGCCTGGCATGGGGCTGAGGGAGAAGGGCATGGCCAGGTGGCCCCCCCACCCCAGACACCTGGCCTTCTCACTGCTGGCTGCCTTAGGACTGTCCCTACATTAGCAGTTTGCTTTGGATGCACTTTGTTCTTTTCTTTTGATCTTTTTTCTTTTTCCACTTTGAAACTGCATTTCCTGACAGAAGGGCTCAGGTTGTCTGAAGTCACTGCACGATGCCTCTCAGTCCACATAGTGATGGTTCCCTTGTGCGTTCTATTTAGTATGTCCCTCCTCTGTTACTTCCTCCACTGGATGGAGGAAAATCAAGCCATGGCCCCCGCTCAGCCCTCCCCTCCTCTCCCGTCAACAGTTCCCCGTGGGAAACATCAACAGTATGAATAAAGACACCAATTGAGTGGCCGTGTGTTTGCTGGCTGTTTTAGCAGAGCCTAGAGGGGCTCCCACCCCAGCCAGAAGAAGAAACTTGTAAAGTCTTAAGTCTCTGCTCCCTGCAGGGAACAGGTGACATCTGGGAAGGTCAGAGCTGCCAAAATAAGCAGCAAGAGACTCTCGGGGTGGGTGAGCTGGAGTCCCTCTGTCCTGTGGAAGGAGCCCTCGAACAGCAGCTTTTCTGTTTAATCGCAAGGCCTTGTTCAAGGTTTCCATCCTTCTTGAGTCTCAGATTCTTAATAATTGACAGCAACACGCATTCTAATACTAATAACAATGAACAACAGTAATACCGGCTCCATTAACAGAATGCTTACTGTGTGCCGGGCAGTTCACATGCATCACTTTATTTAATCTTTACAGCAACCTGAAGGGGAGAGGCCATTATTACTCAAATTTTATTGATGAGAAAACTGAGGCCTGGAGACAAGTAATTTGCCCACGGTACTGTAGATATCGGGTAACATCCTGAGTCAAGGCCAAAGACGACCTAGAGAAGGAGCTTTAGCCAAAGGGGAGTATCTCCATCAGCAGTATTGCCCTCCACCTTCCCCGAAGTCCCCTAAGTAAACACAGCTAGGGGAGGGAAGTGTATGCTTTCTATTAGTGGGTAAGCTCCTTACCCCTCCTTCCCATCCTTAATCCCCTCCTATATAGATAAAAATTCTGGAGCTGCTGCAAAACAAATTAAAGGTCTGGAATTATTTCAGAGGCCCCTTCTGGCTCTGGTAGACTATTGCTTCAGGCCTCTCGTGATAGGGCTCTTGGGGAAGGGGACGAGGAGAGGACAGGTCTGTCTGGAGGTAACCTTGGGCCCAGAGTTCTCTTCTATGGCCTGTCCAATGGCTTAGGTCCCTGAGGGCTCTGGAGAGACTGCCTCATGTACTAAAGAGCCACAAGGGTCTGACAGCCTCTACCTGAAGACCTTGAGGCTGGGGAAGCTTGTACCATGACCTTAATACATTGTTATTAAGGTTCTCTGTTATACTGAGAATATTCTGCTCCACAACATAATGCCCAGAAGGTGCCATTTCTTGATGCTTTTCTATGAACACTATTCATGCATTATTTTACTTGTTACTACAACCCTGTGAGGTAGGAATTGATCTTTCATTCTGAGATGAGTATACAAGCTCAGAGAGGTTAAGTGAGTAGCTGAACGCTGCACAGCAATGTGGTAGGGTTGGAAGAGTCTGTGATTCTACGGTGGATATGTTGGAAGGAGCAGCTGTCCCAGGACCAAGAGTCAGATCTCATGGTGCCTCCAGCCTGCTGTGAGCAGCTGATCAGTAAAGATAGGTTATTCACCATCTCCATCTGACTCTCAGGCACTCAGGGTCTGACCAGCAGGTCTCAGGTCCTAGGAACATCCTCCCTTTTTCCCACCGCAACCCATATAGGTCCATATAGGCCCTTGAACTTCCTCAGGATGAAGTGGAAGTTCACTTCCCTTTTTAAAGCCAGGTTCCTCATCCAGCACAGAGGGCAATGAATGGTGTTTTGTCTTTTTTTAGTAATAGCAGCTCAGTTTGCCTTTGAAAAACCATCCCCCCACTGTCAGTCCATATTTTGAGTGGAACAGATTGCACGCCTGGCACCAATTTCTATGTTAGTAAGGACTCTTTCTGCTGTAACTAACTGATAAAACATCCCACTGAAACGGATTTAAGCAAAAACAAAACATACACCAGAAGTCAAACTCGCCCTGGATAATTAATGGAATACAGCCCAGGGGTTGCTCCTCACATTGCTGAATTCTGGTTCTGTTTATCTAAGTTAGGTATATCCCCATTTTACAGAAGAGGGTAACGAAGGCTCTTGGAGACAGTAATTTAGTCAACGTCAAAAAGCCAGTGAAAGCGAAAGGAAATTCAGGTCGGCCTGACTCTAAAGCAGGGAACTTTAACTGTCTCTTGGTGGGAAAGCGTCGCTCGATAGGAAAAACTGTCACCTCCAAGAGGGCCTAACTATTAATCTCAGGGGAAGAGCCAGACACCTAAAAGGGTGGGGCTGCGCTCAGGGGGTGGGGCCAGAGTCTGGGCGTGGTCAGAGTCGGAAGGGGCGGGACAAGACCAGGCGGCGGCTAGGTAACTTTGGCGCTTGCGTAGAGGCCCCGGAGTCCTGTGCAGCTCAGCTGTGGCGGTGGCGCTGGCTTGTGCGCTCCGGGCGGGGATTCGCTTCTGTCTGGTCCCGCGCCCGGCTCGGCCATGAACCGGTGCACGGAGGCGGCGGCTGTGGCGGCCTCTGTGCCGAGCGCGGGCGTCGGGAATGCGGGGCTGCGGCCGCCCATGGTGCCCCGCCAGGCGTCCTTCTTCCCGCCGCCAGTGCGCAACCCTTTCGTGCAGCAGACGCGGCTGGGCGCGGCGAGGCGCATCCAGGTGAGGGGCGAGGATCTGTCCCGGGAGGTAGATTCAGGTGCGAGGCGTGAGTCTGATGGGAAAGGCAGATCCAGGGAAGGGGTGTGGATCTGACAGGCGAGGCGGTCTGAAGGGGCCATGAGCCCGTCAGGGGAGGTTGTTGTCTGAGGGGAGGGTGGGTGTGATGGGGAAGTGGTTGAGGGGGGCGTGAGTCTGGGAGGCAAGGCTCTGAGAAAGAAAGAATTGGATATCTGAAAAGGAGGGACTTTTGAAGGGGTAAGGAGTCTGCAGGGGGCAGAGATGTGGGGCTGAGAATTGAGGGCGCTTGGAGGATGATCTAGGCGTGAGGAAAGAGTCTGCCAGGAGGGTCCTAAACGTGAGGAGACTGAGCAGGCCAGCTGCAGGGGAGGCTTTCCTTACTGAGAAAGGGAAATGGTGCTGGGAGAACTTCAACTTGAGGGTGTGTAAGAGTGTAGTGGGAGGCCAACCTCCTACAGAAGAGTGGTGAGAAGTTTTTGTTTTTGCCTTAGGGAAGGAGAGGAGTCAGTTTGATTGGGATGGGAAGAGAGGGAGAAGGCAGAGAATACAGGTCTGGAATTAGAACAAGAAGAAAGGCTGGGATGATCCAGTGGAGCAAGGGCAACAAGGGTGCGAAATCAGAATCTAAGAAAAGGGATGATGTGGGTCAGCTTGAGGTGTTCAGGAGTTTTTGGTCCCAAGTCAGTGTTCATCCGAACAGTTCTCCTAGATTCTAGGATGAGAGGCAGCTCAGACTTTCTTCCACTGTTAAAAATGGCTGTATACAAAAAGGAAGTTTCCTTTCCTTTTCTTTTTCTTGTAAAATGCTGCTTTTACCATTAGCAATTACATTCACTCTTTGGACTTCCTCTTTGGTGAAGTTAGTGATCAGAAAACAAGATAGGCTATGCAAGCTACATTTGTCCTTTGTGTTCTGCATTTAAAAAAATGGTTTTAATGTTTTCCTGTTTATCTCACTTTTTTTCTTAACTTTGGATTTGAAATAGTGTAATTTTTGCACAACCTACTTGTTTGCACTGAGACCATTGTTCTCTGTGATGCAGACAGGTTAATGCAGGGCTGAGCAGCATGGGGTGGTGGTTAGAATAATGGTAAATGGGTGGCTGGTTGAAGAAGGATGAGAGAGAGGAAGAGGGAGATATTGAATGTAGTAATACCGCTTTGTAAAGAAGCTAAATGTTTATCAATTTGACCTTCACGTCTTTTTTTTTTAACTTTAAAAATAAATTTTGCAGTAATTTTAGTCTTACAGAAAAGTGACAATAGTACAGAGGATTCGCACACCCCTCATCTAGGGTCCCCTAATGTTTTCATCTTATAGAATCAAAGTCCAGTTATCAAAACCAAGACATTCACTTTGGTGTAGTACTGTTAACTAAATGACAGGTGTATCTGGAGTTCATCCGTTTTTCCACTGATGCCCTGTCTCTGTCCCAGGATCCAATCCAGGATCTGACATTACATTTACAGGTTATTTCTGCTTAGTTTCTCCCAATCTGTGACAATTCTTCAGTCTTTACCTGTTTATGTTCACAATTTGACCTTCATGTCTTTTAATGGATAGATGTTCCCTTTGTATCTTAAAACTTCTGAAACACTTTAATAAATACATTCACTATCATTCAAGATTCGTTTTAGTCTGGTTTAGTTGAATCAGTCATATACTTAAAAGCATGTCCATCTGTTTGGCTTCATATTTTGGAGAAAGCATCAAAGTGGCATTATTTATAAGTGTTTACATTGCACCTAGGGTAAATTATTAAATTTCCCTTTTTTAAATAGCATGCCTGTTATTGTTTAGAGAGCACTTCCAAATTATTCTATAAGAGCTATGGTATACCCTATAAGCGCTATATTAACTTAGAATAATGATACATCAAAGGAGGGTTTAAAATTAAGTGAGATAATGTATGAAAGAACCTGGTATTGTTTGCCGATCTTAATATTGATAGTTATGCTGTTTCTTGTCTACACATTGTATATAGAACTTAAAATTTACCACTTGGATTGGATGGAATAGAATATAGTCACAATATTTTTTAAAAAATTAAAAATCCTTATAGACCAGAGATTTGAAAGTAGTTTTGTTGCGGAAAAATGTGTTACAGCTCAGTGTTATAGCTCAGTATTACAGCTCAGTGTTTCAGCTCAGTTGTGACAGCAACCTGGATCCGGACGAGAGACCAAGCAGCACTCGGAGAGTTGGAGAACTCAGGTTTATCATGCCAGCAGGCCCAGCGGAGTTAACACTCTGTACCCCGTCTGTAGGCTTTTATCGACTGCCAGTTTACACTTTGCAACATCATATGCAAATGAGGTATAGTGAAAGTTGACTAATTAGGAACAAGCTTTGTAGAAATGGACCAATCAGGAGTGAGAGAAATAACCAATCAGGAGTGAAGGAAATAACCAATCAGAAGTGAGCTCAAGGAACCAATAGAATTTTAGGGGTAAGTAAGCCATTTCAGAGGCAAAAAGTGAGATAGAGCTTCTGGGCCAGGGAACCGGATGGTGCTGGCAGGAGAGTAGTGGCCCTGCCTGGGGGTCCTGCCTGTCTTTTTATGGGACTTTTCACCTCATTCCCCCCTTCTGATGCTCTCATTAACATCTGTAGTTAGCATCAACCTTTAGAGTGGTGCTCCTTATTCATCATTGGGCTCTTCCTGGTCCAGGGGCCTGTACTGAGTAACTAGTAGCTGTAGCCTTAGTGACTATTCGTGAGCTAATGAAACAGGTAATGAGATTAAGGATGCAGGGACCAAACAGCAGTGCTAGAAGGATCTTAAGGAGGGGGCCTGCTAGAGGGAGGGGCCAGGAGGCCCAACTCCAGAGGTTATTCCATTGTGCCCAGGAATTTTTCTAATTCCTGGTTTCTGCGTTCAGCTCGATCTCGTAGTTATTGGGCCATATTTCTGACAATTCCTGATTGATTTACATAGAAATGGCATTCCTCATTTAGGAAGAGACAGAATCCCCCCTTTTCGCCGGTGAGCAAGTCTAAACCCCTCCTGTTCTGTAGGACTACTGCTGCTAGGGAGTCCAGCTAGTTTTGTAGAGTCCTTAAGGACTCAGCCACTTGCTTTAAATCTTCGATGACCTCAGCAGATAACTGCTGGTAATTGTAGGATGATGAGGCTATTCCTCCTGTATGTGTGCCCACTCCAGTTGCTATTCCTAGCTTAATGAGTAGTGGCGTTAACTGGATGTCCCTTTTTGATTGAGTGTGGGTCATCAGGGGTACAGGAAGGCTCTGGTTACTAGGTATTATGTCCATCTGAGGGGCAAGGAAGGTCAATGTGCAAGTACCTGTCCAACTGGCTGGCAGGCACTGGTAGGCATGTGCCCTGCATCCTGGGCTCAGTGTGCATGAGTTTGGCAGGCATACAACCATAAACAGTTGTGCAGTTACGGGTTTGGGCACACTGGGCAGTGGCCAGATTTCCTACAGAATGTTCTGTCCCCAAGTTATAGATGCAGTCGGGAGCTGTGTGGGCCAACTGTACATTAACTGACTTGGGGCTTACGTCTGCGGAGTCTGGGGACTACCCAGGACAGCCATTAAACTTGCTTAGATCTGAGAGACCTATCGGGCTGGCTGCATGCTGGAGGGGGCCGGGACACAGGCAGAGCCAGCAATCACTTGCTAGTTGTGGGTTAGCAGCATCAAGAAGGTGATGGACCTTGCTTAATAAGGGACTTAACTGGGGGTCCTGGTTATAAGGCGTGGACCTAGGTCTATTTTTCTTTTCCCAATCCTTACTAGGTCTATAGAAGGGCCCTGAGCGTGGGGGCCGGGGATTTTTTCTGGGGCAGTCCTTGCCAAATGCAACTTGGTGAAATGGGTCCCATTGGAACCCCCGTCATTGAAAGAGATATGTCAACAACTACTTTTACAAGCAGAAGAAGGGTTTGGGGTTTCATTTTTTCTAACAGGGAGGGATGGTTTCTATTAGCAGACACTGACTGACCATTAGGCTTTCTATTGTAGAGAGAGTACAGCTAGTATTAGTTTCTGACCTATGTTCCAATCCTGGGGTGCAGTGGCTGTCAGTCCTACAGCTAGCAATATAGTAACAATACTCATTAATAAAGTAAGGGCAGCAGTTCATTTTATGTCTTGATTGGTGGCTCCTCAGGCTTTCGCTGTGCATTGACTAGCCAGCTTCCGGGTGTGGCTAGAGCAAGGCTTGATGCTCTCTGGCAGGTGAGGTGGGAGTCTCTGGCCCCGATTTCAGGTGGTTCCTCGAGGTCCTGGTTGATTCACCAGACGTCCTCGTCTCGCGGTGGTGCTTCTCTCTTTACTCTGGTGTGATGAATCCACGGGGCGATACCTGCAACTTTAAGAGCTGTTGGGATGGTTAGTATAACTGGGTAGGGTCCCCTCCAAGTAGGTTCAAGGGGCTCCTTTTTCCAATCTTTTACCCCGACTTAATCTCCTGGCTCATATGGGTGTAACATTGTTCCCAGTGAGACTGGGATCCTGTCAGTTACCCACCTATGGACTTTCTGCATAGTTTTTTTGAGACCCTGCATTTGCTTATGAAGTTCTAAGCTTCCCACCTCTCTAACTTTTTCTCCTAGTAACATCAGGGGAGGGGGTTTCCCCTATAAGATTTCAAAAGGGGAGAATCCCATCTTGGACCAAGGGGCATAGAGTACCCACCAGAGAGCCAGGGGCAGTGTCAGTCCAAGGTAGTTGAGTTTCTTGACCAAGCTTTATCATATCCTTTTTTAGGGTCCAGCCCATGCTCTCTACCCTCCCTGATCTCCAGGGCCCATAGGCCTCATGTAGATTCCAGCAGATGTTTAGTGTTTTTGCCACTTCTTGTACTATTTCCATCATGAATGCAGGTCCATTGTCTGACCCTATGGTTAATGGCATCCCGAATCTGGGAATGATGTCTCTGAGTAAGGCCTTTGTTACTTCTCTTTGTTTCCTCAGTCTGCCTTGGGTATGCTTCTACCCATCCTGAAAAGGTGCAGATAAAAACCAGCAAGCAGTTGTATCCTCTGCTGGGCCCCATTTCTGCAAAACCCATCTCCATATCTTTAAAAGGAGCCTGGCCACAGCACTGGATTTCTCTTGGTCCAGCTGACCCCCATTGTGCATTATTCTGAGCACATATGAGGCAGCGCTCTGAGACTGCGGCACAGAGGGATGGAAGTTGAGGGATCAGACAGTACTGCTCCAGCAGGGCCTCTGGGGCAGTCTTTCCCAGGTGGGCGAGCTCATGTTGCTGAAGGACCACCTGGTGGGCTAATCATTCAGGTATATATATCCGTTTGTCAGGCATCACCCGCCATCCTTCCTTTCCTCTGGACCCTTCTTTAGTTTTTGCCCATGAGTTTTCCTCGTAGCTGTATGCTGGAGATGTTGGCAGCAGTTTGGGTGCTGGTCGAACCTTTGGGATGGCCCGACTCCCTTGCCACTTTGTGCATAGCCTGATCTGCTAGTTGGTTTCTTCTGTTTATGGGGTCATTTCCTTTTATGACATCCTTTATAGTGGATATTTGACATGTCTGTGGGCTCCCAAATTGCCTCTCACCGTAGTACATGGGGGACTTGTCTGGCTTTTGCAGCACGGTGGTCGTAGACATGTTGGTTGGTTTCCTTGCCCCGGCTCGCAACCCATGTAAGGGGGCTCTCCAGTATGTCCGCAGAGCCTCCCGTTCGGCTTGGGAGTTAGTGTTCCATTCTGGTCTTGTGTCTGGGGCTGCATTCCGGGCCGATTCCTCCACATCCATGGTTCCCTCTGGGGCCTGCTCTTGTAGCCATTTTCTAGTTTCTGTTATGATCTGCTTTCTTTCTTTAGTATTGAAAAGTGTCAGGAGCAGCTATTGAATGTCATCCCAAGTCGGCTGGTGGGTCTGGAAGATGGACTCTAGGAGGTCAATCATGGCCTGGGATTTTTCCAAATATGGCGGAATGTGGTGTCACCAGTTCAGGAGATCCGTTGTATTGAAAGGCTTGTAGTACAGGATGGAGTGGCCAGGCTGTACGGGGTCATCATCGTTAACTTGTTGGGGCTCTTGAGTCTCCTGGAGAGGCAACCGGAGGGTGGCCGCTGGCTGGGCGGCCTGCAGGGCCGAACAGAGTTCCCACCCCTTGGCCCCTGGCTCAGAGCCCGGGGCCACTGTGGCAGTACAGGCGGTGGTGGACCGTCCGGTAGAGGCAGCTGTGGTGGAGCCGCAGAAGCAGGAGGAACATTTGACAGGGGTAGCATTGGCAGTTTTTCAGAGTTGCCCTGAAGAACTGGCCTCATTGTATCTTTTTCCATCTTTAATGTCGGAACCATGAGGATCTTATATGGTCCTTGACCATTTGTGTAGACCCGGACCCACGGGGCAAGGTTTGGGCAATCATTAGCTAAGAATCAATATACGGGAATTGGTCACGGTGCCCTGGGAGCATGGTGATTATACAGTATATGGCCCCTACAGCTGACAGGTCGAGTGTACCTTCCGGGGGCCATCCCACTCCAAAGGTGGGCCACAATGACTCGCACAACATGTGCAATTTTTTTTGGTGTCAATTTAATTCCATAGTTTCCTGAGAAACCCTTTTTGAAATTTTTAATCATGCCGTCCAGAACTGCCAGCTTTGATTCTCAGGATCCCATTACTGTTAGTTGACAGATTTTATGGCCTATAGGTATGGATATGCTTCTGGCACTGAGGACTGTGACCCTAGTATCTTATTCCCACTCCTCAAAACAGTGGAGTTCTCAAAAAGCTGGCTGTCTCACTGGGCCTAATATCTATCTGCTTGGCTGCAAGTGCTGCCAATGAGTTGGGGTTTCCATGTTAGGAAGGTAACCCTGAGACTCCCTCAGGCCTGGATGAGCTCTAGAGGTCCCTGAATAGTTTTTATAGCCTGAATTGACAAAATATGAGGCCAGGATGGCTGGCCAGTGGCAGACTAAATGAACCAAAATAAGGGGGACCTCAAAAGAGAGTTCCAGCCAGTGCTGGGTTGGCTCCCTGTGGCTCAGGTCTTGTGGTCTTAATTTTAGACACAGGAGTATGTTGAGGCTGATTTATTAATTGTGACAGGATATTCCAGAGGACTGGTGACAAGGTCGTGTCTGAAACTCTTTAACGTAGTCTCATCTTAGTCCCTAAGGGCACAGGGGTCATTTACTCATAAGCTGTTCTATGTCCCTTTCCCTCCCCATGTAGCCACCCTGTGCTGGTGTCGCAAACGAGACAAAGGGAGGGTTTTTGCTGCATCTGCCTGGCTACTCCCCTCGCGGGGAGGAAGGTGCCTCTTAGCTTTGGCTGGTCAATATAAACCGCTGACTCCGATCGATACCCCAAGGGGCCAATACCGCCATGAGCCACTTGAGGTCACCACGGAACCACAGGTTGGGACTCACTCAAACTCCATAGCAGAATGCCGTGGAGCTACAAACTCGAACCTGATCACATGCTTTTCAGGCTGCACACAAACACACAGAAATAATTTGCACATTCCCCTCCCTATCACCAGTGCGTCCCTAATCTAACCTGATCTCCCCGTCCGGACTACCGTCAGGCAGGGAGCATAACCAGATCTCCCCGTCCGGACTACCGTCAGGCGGGGAGCCTGGAGGAGGTGATCAGTCTCCTCTTCTGTCCACTTGGACGCAACCTGATTACCCTAATCTAAATATGGACACTTCCCGGGGCTCCTACCTTGTTCGGCTGTGTTGCTTGGTGAGTTGGTCCGTCCCTACAATGAGTTTGGTTGGGGCACACCCAACCACAGGACTGAATCACCTCCGCAAAGGATGACCCGGAATACTGTCGGGTGGTGCACCTCCTCTTTTGCTTTCGGAGCTCCCAACTTCCAGGCGGTTGCGCCACTGCCCTGGCAGCTCAAGGGGTTAGGTGTGATTGAAATCTCTCTGGGGCCTCTAGAAATGCTGCAGAAAAATATGTTACAACTCAGTGTTATAGCCCGGTATTACAGCTCAGTTGTGACAGCAACCTGGATCCAGGCGAAAGACCAAGCAGCACTCGGGGAGTTGGAGAATTCAGGTTTATTATGCCAGCAGGGCCAGAGGAGTTAACACTCTAAGCTCTGGACCCTGTCTGTAGGTTTACACAGGCTTCTATAGGCTGCCAGTTTACACTTTGCAACATCATATGCAAATGAGGTATAAGGAAAGTTGACTAATTAGGAACAAGCTTTGTAGGAATGGACCAATCAGGAGGGAGAGAAATAACCAATCAGGAGTGAGCTCCATGCAAATGAAGTACTACAAATGGGCCAATCAGAAGTTAGGGAAATGGACCAATCAGGAGTGAGAGAAATAACCAATCAGGAGTGAAGGAAATAACCAATCAGAAGTGAGCTCAGGAAACCAATAGAATTTTAGGGGTAAGTAAGCCGTTTCAGAGGCAAAGAGTGAGCTAGAGCCTCTGGGCCAGGGAATCAGATGGTACTGGCAGGAGAGTAGTGGCCCTGCCTGGGGGTCCTGCCTGTCTTTTTACGGGGCTTTCCATCTCTGTTTAAGTATTGTCTATTTTGTCTAGTTTGAAAGATTGATATACTTTCTTTTAAGTATGACTCATTATAATTAATTCAGATTAAATTTAATCTTAAATGATGATCAGCATCTTGCTTGAGGAGTATTATCACCTTTTGCATCTCATCATAGCGCTTAGCTTTACTCCTCCCCTTCTCTTTTTTTGACTATTTAAGGGTCTGCATGGGAAAAATTAGCTTGGATTTTATTTCCTCAATTGAAATGAGTGTTTGGTTGTAATTGTAGAGTCATTTTTCCATACCAGAATTATTTGTGTGCCAGGCACAATGCTAATCTCTGAAGATATAGCAGTGAACAAGAAGAAGGACCCTGCTTATCTAAATCTTATATTTCACTGAAAAAGTTAAGCAGGCAAGTACAGAAATATATAAATCTGTGTTTTAATAAGTGCTATGAAGAAAATCCAGAGAGGAAAATAATTCTAATAAGAGTGTTGGAAGAAGGCCATCCTACAGAGATGACATATTACCAAATGGAAATAGGATGGCTAAGCCTCTTAATTTGTCAAATAATTACTCAAATTGATTTACAGTTAAGTGCTATTATTTGTCACAAACCTAGAAATGACACAGGAAAAAAACGTTGCCCAATATTTGACAGCTTAATTAAAACCCATATTAGCTTCTCATTGTGAATGTCTTTTAGTTAGTTAGTCAGTTATTTTTAAACAGAGGTACTGGGGATTGAATGTGGGACTTCATGTATGCTAAGCATGCACTCTACCACTGAGCTATACCCTACCCCCACACCATGTTAGTCTTTTTTTGTTTTGTTTTGTTTGGTGAATGTAAGTCATATATAAATATGCTCTCACCTCATTCCAGCTCTATCTCCAGGGTCTATGCCCATGGTCCTTTCTTGCAGTCAAGATTATTTCTTGTTCATTTGCAAAGTTGTCTTTATTTGCCCTACCTTAGAGATCACCCACTGCAAATAGTCTTTTCTCCAGGGGTGTTTGTCAAAAACAATCAGAGGTGACTGCTTAACATCACAGCTGCCTTGACAATGAATAATGATTGGAGCAAACAATAACCAAAAAGCTTATAGGACAAAGCTAGGAAATGAGATGTCCATAGTGGACTTTGTAAAGCTTTTTCATATTCCTGAGAATCTAGCAGGCTATCCACAAGTATAGGTCTGTGTACTTGCCCCAGGCTATGCACAAACACTGTTGTTCAACAAACAGTGTTGTGAGAAATTAACACAGATTTACATAAAATGAAGAGATATACCATGTTTATAAGTTGGAAGAATCAATATTATTAAGATGATAGTTCTTCCCAAATTGATCTATAGATTCATTGAAATCTCATTAAAAATCCCAACAGGCTTTTTTGTTTGTGTAGAAACTGACAGATTATTTTTGGAATTTATGTGGAAATGAAAAGGATCTAAATTAGCCCCCAAAAAGTTTGAGGATATATACTTGATTTCAAGTTACTACAAAGCTACAGCAATTGAGTCAATGGAGTATTGACAGAAGGACAGATGAATAGATCAAATTGAGTCAGTCGAGTATTGGCAAAAAGACAGATGAATAGATCAACAGAACAGAATAGAGAGCCCACACATTTATATTCAATTGATTTTTGACAAAGTTGCCAAGAAAATTTATTGGGGAATGTCAAGTTTTTTCAACAAATGATGCTGGAACAACTAGATATATTTATGGATAAAAATGAGCCTTGATCCCTGCTGCACACCACACAAAGAAAATCATTTAAGATGGATCATAGACTGAAACGTAATAGCAAAACCCATACATCTTCTAGAAGAACAAGAAAATATAAAATATCTTCATGATCTTGAGATAGGTGAAATTTGCTTAGAAAGGACACAGAAAAGAACTAAACAGAAAATAAAAATTGATAAATTCATCTTCATCAGAATTGTAATCCTTCTTATCAAAAGATACCATTAAGAAAATGAAAAGGCGGCAGGGGGTGGGAAGGGACAGACTGGGATTTCAAAATGTAGACTAGATAAACAAGATTATACTGTATAGCACAGGGAAATATATACAAGATCTTATGGTAGCTCATGGAGAAAAAAAGTGACAATGAATTATATATACATTCATGTATAACTGAAAAATTGTGCTCTACACTGAAATTTGACACAACATTGTAAAATGATTATAAATCAATAAAAAATGTTAAAAAAAAAAAAGAAAATGAAAAGGCAAGCCGTGGAATGGGAGAAAATATTTTCAGTACATATATTGACAAAGGACCTATATACATAACATATAAAAAACGCCTACAAATTGATAAGAAAAGGACTAACAAACCAGTAAAAATGGGCCAAAGACATGAATAGACAGGTTCAAGTGATGGTCAAAAAGCACATGAAAAGTGGTGCTCAACATCATTGTTCATCAAGGAAGCATGAATTAAAACCACAATGAGGTATCATTTTACACCCAGTACAATGGCTACAAAGACGGACAACGCTGAATATTGATGAAGATGCGAAGCAACAAGAACTATAGTACTTTGTTGGTGGAGATATGAAATGACACAACCACTTTTGAAAACAGTTTGGCAGATTCTTTAAGCATATCCTGTTCCAACAGGATCACTCTTCATGAAATGAACATGTATGTCCACACAGAGACTTGAACAGTAGTGTTTACTCATGATAGCTAAACACATAATAGGCTAAATGTCCCTGAACAGATAAATGGGTAGATTAATTGTGATATATTCATACAATGGAGTATTACTCTGCAGGTGAAAAGAACCACACTGCTGATATATATGACAACCTGGTTGAGTCTCAAAAATATGAAGTTAAAGAAGCCAGCCATAAAAGAGTACATACTATGTAATTTCATTTATATGTAAATATAAAACAGGCAAAAACTATAGTGAAAGAAAGACCGTCAGTGGTTGCTTTACACTGAGGATGTGTTAACTGCAAAGATGCACAAGGGAACTTTTTTGGGTGATGGAAATGATCTACATCTTGATTATGGTGGTGTCTGAATAGGGTTGTACATTTGAAAAAAACTTATCTCTACTTAAAATAGGTATATTTTATTTTATGTAAATTATACCTTAATAAAGTTGATTTTTAAAAAAAGATTACAAACACCAAATGTCAGCAAGGATGTACAGTGACTAAAATTCTCATGCACTGCCAGTCACACTTTAAACTGATACAACCAATTTGGAAAACTATTTGGCAGTTTCTTAAAAAGTTAAACCACATCTTTGACCCAGCAATTTCACTCCTGGGTATTTACCTATGAGAAATGAAAGCAACTATCCCCAAAAAGGCTTATATAGGAATGTCTGTAGTGGCTTTATTCGTAATAGCCCACAAGTGGAAACAGCCCAAATGTTCATCAACAGGAGAATAAACAAATTATCATATGGTCATATAGTGGGATAATACTCTGTAGTCAGAAAGAATGACTTAACTGATACTGAAAGCAACATCGTTGAATTTCAAAAATATTGTGTTAAGTGGGAGAAGTGCTACACACAAGAATGCATGATGTGCGATTCCATTTATATGACACTCAGAAACATGCAGAACTAATCTATGGTGATAGACATCCAGCATTGGTTGCCTAAGAGGGTAGGAACTGACTGGAAGAGGTACGGGGTGACTTTCTGGGTGGCGGATGTGTTCTGCATCTTGATTGGAATGATGGTTACAAGAGTATACATTTATCAAAGCTCACTGAATTATACACTTGAGATCTGTACATTTCCTTGTATATAATTTTTACTTCAAACACACACGCACACAAGTAATTTGACTGAGATCTGATAACTAGAACGTTTTTGGCATTTCTCGCAAGTTATTTAATGATGCTCAGATTCACATTAAAGGCCAGTAGAGAGAAGAAGGGAAGCACTGTTTGAGTAGTGTAATTGGCAAAAAAAAAAGAGAGACGTGGGTAGTTTATTTCACTTAAAAAATATTATAGAATAGCATTAAGAACAAGAGCTTTGTAACCAAATGTGGTGCAAATTCTGGTTCTGCCACGTACTAACTGTGTGATCTTAAGCAGTCTGACTTGATTCCCTCGGTGCCTTTCTTGTATGTAAAACAGCTTAAGGTTGTAAGACTCAGATAAGTTCCTACGTGCCAAGTGCTTATAGTGTCTGGTACACAGTAAGCACGTATTATTTGCTATTCTTCCTGATTTAGTTCATTATTTATTTTATATTTCCTCCCCCATCTCCTTATTATTAATTATAAAGGGCTGGCAGCTATATAAAATAATACATTTACTTTTTCATGCCCTAATGCCTTTATTAATATTCATCCTACTTAGGACTCTCAAAAAGCTGTCTCCCCTTCTTACCTTGCTAGCTTCTGCTTGCTTCTGAAAGCAGGACGTTTCAGCTTCGACTCCTCCAGGAAGCCTCCCTGACTGCTGAGTCAGACACACCTTTTACTTGTTCCCTCAGCGGCCTCTGTTCACATTCATTAATATACAGATCAAGTAGTCTTTTTCTTTTCTTTTTTTTTTTTTTTAGACCTATCTCTCCACGTTTAATAGCTACTTAGTGTTCCATTGCAGGGATGTATCTTATTTACCTCTGGCTGTCTAATTAGATTGTTTCCAGCTTTTCAGCATCATAAACAACACTTAGAACATCTTTATAAATTCACCTTTGTCGAGTGTTTGATCATATTCTTTTGTTTTCATTTTTCAAATAGTCTTAAAGTATTTGGTTTTCTTCCCTGTTTCTTTTGCCACATAGCAGGCTTTGTGAGGTCAGATATAACTTTGTATTTTTCTTTGTACTTGGATCCTTGTCTGGTGCAGGGTAACATGCAGTTCATCTTGGAGTGAAGGCATGAGCAGCTTAAAATTTCCTCTTACAAGTTTCTGTTTGATAACTACAGCATTCAAATAATGTCATCTGTTTTTTTTTTTTAATCAACTTTTACTTTTAGATTTTCTTCCTTGGAATTATCCTGCTTCCAATTCGTGTCCTATTGATTGCATTCACTTTATTACTGGCATGGCCCTTTGCGGCCATTTCAACAGCATGCTGTCCTGAAAAGCTGACCCACCCAATAGCTGGTTGGAGGAGGTAAGAAATAACTATTTTGGAATGTCATTGTTAGAGACTACATCACTATAGATCAAAAATAGGAGATATGGGAATTCTGTGAAGGGATGAGCTTTTTACCTTTACAGAGATAGAGATCTCAGCTCTAAACTACAGGGCAAGGAGAGACCAGTCATTTCCCTGTGCCCTCTGGAAAAGTACTTTGTCTTTCTGTGTCTCACTTCTCCTTACTGTGAAATAAAAGTTAGAGAAACTTCCTCAGGATCTAGTTACTTAATAGCTCTTCCCTATGTTATTATAAGCATGTTGAGAGAGTTAGGTAGGAGGCCCATTTTTCAAAGCTCTCATGAGATGTCTTACAGAAAACACACATATTTTTCATGAAAAGCTATATGCTTATTCATGGGTGGAGATGTCCACCATGTGTTTCCATTTCTAGGATTATGTTTTTGCTTCTCTGCTCGGTTGAGTTTATCATGGACAGAGACCAGATCTTCTGTGTCTTGTGTGTCCAGCACAGTTCTTGGGACAGTTCGATGAATTAACTCTTCTGTAATGACAGATTCTTTTTAAAGCGTAAACAGTTAGATGTCTGGAGTTAAGTGCGTCTCTGTTCCAGGGAAGGGGGATGGTGAATTTACTTTTTAAGATTCTTGATGATGTCTGTGGGCTGTAATGATATAGGTAACAAGGCTTACTTTTAAAATTTTGTTCCTGAAGTAATTCTGAGGACAATTTCAGGGCTCAAAAAGTGTTTTGGGAGATCATGGCATCTTTGTTACACCAATATCGATTTCCAAGGTGATTCCTTTAAGGGCAGTACTGATTTGGAGTTCTCAGTGGAGGATGCGTGTTGAAAATTCATTTTTATTTCTTTATAGTCAAGAATAATTGAGCCACTTACTAGCCATGTGTCCTTGGGAAAATTGCTTCTCTGGGCCTCAGTTTTCTTGTCTGTAAAATGGGGAGAGTAATAAATGCTAGCTGTTTCATAAAGCTAGGCTAAGAATTAAAGAAATTAATATATTTAAAGTACTTAGAATAGTGCCTGGTGGAAAGAGCTCCACTAAACTGTTAGCTGTTCTTCTTAGCTCATATTTTAAAATGAAGTATTCTGACCTGTTTTGGTTTTTGCATTGTGCTCTAGAGTAAAACCCTGCTATTAGCCACAGTTGGCAAAGCTAATTATGTCTTTTTTTGTTATTTATTTCCAAAGGAAAATTACTCAGCCAGCCTTGACGTTTCTAGGTCGTGCCCTGTTCTTTTCAATGGGATTTAGAGTTACCGTGAAAGGCAAGATCGCAAGTCCTGAGGAAGCACCGGTTTTTGTCGTCGCCCCGCATTCAACTTTCTTCGATGGAATTGCCTGTGTCGTCGCTGGGTTACCTTCCATGGTATCGCGACAGGAGAACATGGAGGTGCCGCTGATTGGCCGTAAGTACTTTGTAAGATAACAAAGATGAAATATGTTCATGCCTTACATTTAGAATATCATGTATAGTTTATTGGTGTAGACTTTTTAAGAACTTTACAATAATAAAACACTTCAAACATACTTCCTTGCTTTTAATGAGGGACTATTATCAAAAGAATGAACGTATGAAAAAAGATTAAAGGCTTCCTTATCTGTACCCTTATCATCCTTTTAAAATGTTATCCCTGTCACTGTACCATCACTTCTGTCTGCTCTTAAATAAAACCAGAAAGAACAGGTTTTAAATACCAAACATGGTAGATTTTGTGGGGAGAGAGAATTTAATTGAAGACCTTGTGAAAGCACTGGTTACATGCTATTTCAGTGAATTTCTCTTCGGGGTATTAGGCTGATAAATGCACTAAGTCTTTTCTCCTAATTCTGTTTGCTTCCTTATTGCCCCCAAACCTCCATGGGGGACCAGTGTAACTCTTTGAAAATTATGATGCGGAACAATAAATGCTTCCTGCTGTAAAAGATAATGAAGCAAGTGAAATGTTTTTTGTCCACCAAATGCTTTGCTGTCTCTCCAGAGGATTAGTCTCCAAGTAACAGCTCCTAGTTGTCCCAAGGTTATTGCCAAGCACCAAGTGATGAGAAAGTGGGTGTGAAAATTGCCTCATGTTGCCTTGGTGGAGTAATAGTAGTTCTTAGAGCTTTGTCATTCAGTTGAGAAAGACTCACTCACTCTCTCTTTTTTTTTTTAGGGTAACCACCTTACTTTGTGTAATATGACACTTTCCTGAAAAGTGGTTTAGCAATAGATTTTTGGTAAATTGAGGTTTATGTTGCATGTGCTGGGAAGCTAACTACTTAGAAGATTATTGCACTGAAAATTTTAGTGAGATAACTAATAATTGCCCCCTACCCGTATGTCCTGTGACTTCACGTAATCAGTTTGCAGGATATTCCCAAAATAAAGCAAGATAATCTTACAGTATATTCCAAACATTTAAAGTCAGTTGAAGAAGAAGTCTTTTAAGGAGAAAATTGCGTTTGTTGCTTTTCAGATTCCTGCTGCTAATTTCTGTTAAATCGATGAAATATATTTAGGTATAGATATCTACCTGTCATTTTGAAACTGGAAGCTAAATTCCAATAAACTTTGAATTAGAGGTTTTTTTTAAAGTTATTCTCTTTGATTTGCTGTCATTTTAACTTTCCATAAAATTTGTTTTATAATTTATCTGGTATCATTGCTGTAGTAGGCTTTAGCCAAAAAAATGACTTGGTTGTGACTTTTCATTTGTTTTAAAGGTCTGTTGCGGACTTTGCAGCCAGTTTTGGTGTCCCGTGTAGATCCAGATTCTCGAAAAAACACAATAAATGAAATAATAAGGAGGGCCACATCAGGAGGGGAATGGCCCCAGGTAAAACAGATAAAAGATATTTATTTAAGTATATTGAGAGTTTTACTGGTTGTGCGTTTGTATACACGCTCATTTGTATCCACAGATAGCAATGGGACAGGGAGCAGTCTTTGCTAGATATCTTTAACATAATAGAAGCAGAATAAATGAGTATTAAGAAATCCTCTTCCCCATAAAATATTCTATGGAATTGAATGTATCATTCTTTTTTATACTCCAGACTCTTTGAAATGGTTTTTACTTTCTCATAAAAAGTACTTCTCTACCTCTGAATGTATTTACTGTTTTACAGAGGAGATACTGGAGCTGAGTTATCCTCCACAGTATGGTGGGTTTATTGAAAGTGGTGAAGATCTTTAATCTTTCTCGGAAGTATATCTAGATTGTGCGTATCTAGATTGTGCTTTATAAGTTCAGAGAGCATATCAGAATCACCTGTAGACTTTTTCAAATTTTCCCGTCCTACCACCTCCTTCCCCTGGAATGCTGTTTGAAGGTGTGGAAGAGGGGCAGCACTGATTGCCTAAAGAGAGCCTCATGAGTGATGCTGATAAGCGTCCCTCTACTTTGCCCAGGACTTTGCTCATGGTCCTGCAGGGAACTCGCCACCCATGATGATGGGTAGATGTTAAAGTACAGAGATGAGTATGACCACCCAGGAGGTTTTAGAAACCAGGGCATGTGCGGAATGATTTAAAAAGTGACTGGGAAGAAATGGCATTTGGAATAAGGGTTTGATTTTGTTCTTTGGACCCAAGGAATAGATCTAGGACTGGTAGATGAAAGTAAACAAGTAGATTTAAGTTCATTTTGCTCATCTCAAGGAACTTTCTCTCCAGAAGAAGAGTGGTCTGACTTGTAATCTCTTTATGAAATTTTCAGGCATTGGCTAAGCAACCATCTGGGGGGACATTGTAGAAAGAATTCAAGCGATAGAGCAACTACATGACTTTTCATGCCCTTTCCAGCTCTTGAGATTACGACTTACTCTATATTAATTTACTGTTCGTAGTATAGCTGTAGAGTATCCACTGAATGAATCTTATTTAATATTGTATCCAATTGTGATAGGGAACCTTTTTTTTTAATTGGAAGATGGAATTGCACCTATTCCTAATTTTTATTTTGCAAATAACTTATGGTGGCAACATAGCCTAATAATGTTTTCCCTCTCTAATTATTATAAAATGCCCATTACTAACTGCAATGAGTGGGAGGGATTTTTTGTTTTGTTTTGTTCTGTTTTATGTACTTAGCAATTTACTCATTGCTAAATTCTAAAAGCTTCAGAAAACCAAGCTGCTGTTTTATTCAGTTGGGAACTATACGGCATATCTTTTGCATGGAAAACATAAAGAAGTATGTTAAAAGCTAAAAACGTGTCCTCAAAAAAAAAATTACTAAATTGTATTCCATATGTTAATGAATTCAAGTAAGCATAAAACATATGGCAGGCATTTCCTCCATATGTCCTGAAACTATATGTTGTAAGAAGGAATGTCATTTAGTGGGAAAACGGAAACAAAGCAACAGGAAATGCTTTGGTTAAGCATGTGTAGCAGTAGAAGAATTTAATATTGCCTAAAATGCACAATCTGACCATGACTGAGGGTCTACATCTTCTTTTAAGCCTATTCAGATCACTGGCATCGTGATTAGAAACATTTGCTATATGTATTCTCTCTTCAAAGCTTTATTTCATTTTCTAGTTACCTTAATGGTCAGACTACGCTTCTTTTAGAGGAAAACCAAATAATGTGATTCTGGCTTTGACTAGAATCAAGTGTTGGCCTTTTATTTTATTTTTGCTTTATAAAAATTGGCAACTATTTGTGAAGATATAAGAAAGCAAGTAAAGAGGTAATCTATTAATTGGACTGAAATATTAAATCTATTCCTTTTCTCCCAAGATGCTAATTTTCCCAGAAGGTACTTGTACTAATCGGTCCTGTTTGATTACTTTTAAACCAGGTGAGATCAATTAAATTATGTATTGTGACAAAGTAGTATGGAAGATTTCTCAAATGACTTGATAATAAATACACAAAATAACTCATTAGTTTGCTCCGAGCATTTCTTCTTAAATGTTTTCAATGTTGTGAATGCACAGAACTTACTGTGTTACTTTCTCTTTTGATATCATAACCCCTTCTTCCTTAAAGTGTCTTGTGTGTGTGTGTGTGTGTGTGTGTTTGAGCAAAAACCACTGGCAGATTTTTGTTTTCCTACGAGCATACCCTCACAGACACCTGGGGTCCTGTGTCATCAAGTTAGAAAACCTATTTCAATTATCGTTTTAACGCCTTCAATGCTCCTAAGTTTCACTTCTTTTTAAAATATTATGAAGTTGTGATTTTATAGTAATTTGTAATTTTGTATGTCATTTCATGGTAATTCATAATATTTTAAAATGTTTTTGTATTGGCTGCTAGAATGCTCTGAACCAGTTAGGACTCGCTTCTAGCAAGTGTGATAGTTAATGGTTCAAGCATTTGGTTTCACCTAGATTTTCTTCCCTTTACTTTCTCTTTGTATTGATTTGTCATTCCTTTTTTTTTTTTCTAACCATGTTGAATAATAGGTATATGGAAAATGAGAACAAATGGAAATATAAATAATATTTTAAGTGACTTAAGCATAATATTTAACCTTCTGCTTATATAATTCTGAATTTAAAAAGTGTCTCATTTTGGTGAACACTAAGGATTTACCAACATTTATCAAATGGTTTATGTGAACTCTTAAAACATTTAGTGTATCATTTATTATTCCTTTTTTATTTATTGTATAACTTATATTCATATAAAGGGCATGTTATAAAATTTCAATGTGTGATTCTAGGAGCCTTCATTCCAGGAGTTCCAGTGCAGCCAATTCTGCTCAGATACCCAAACAAGCTGGTGAGCATCATTTTTTCCTATGGGAAGAATCCCATAATAAACAGTCCAAACAGCACACATTCTCTAGGACCCTTTTTGTTTTACTAAATAAAATAGATGAATAGATAAATGGTGGAAGCAGATGGGAAGACTCATTCTCCTTGCAACATTTAGTTTTTTAAAAGTTTGCAAGATGGGCACACGTTGGTTGATACCAGCTTCACACATTGCTTTTGCTGTTACTAAGCTGCAGGAATATATTTCCCTAGCTTCTCCTCTGTTGTCACTGTGATGGCACAACTGAGTCTCAGATTCAGGGTCTCGTAGAGTGGACGTGAGAAAACTCTCATAGATTTGTGATTTTCGTTCAGCCTAGAAGGAAACGCCTCCTGATGGAGTGGTCATAGTGGGGAATGAGTGAAGGAGCAGGGTAAATTTGGAAGAGGCTTGGTGTTTAATTACTGGCTCAGTACTTAGTAGCTGTGTGATGCTTGGCAAGTAGCAGAAATAAGAAAATATCTGAAAAGGACCTGATATCCTGCAGACAGTCCATGGAGTCTCTTTCGCTCCAGCAAAGTACATTGTCATCTTCTGGATATTGCTCGTGTCACCATTTTCCTAAAGAAAGTGTTTTTCTGGTAGGGGGAGGGACGTGTTGTTTCTGAGGGATTTCTTTGCTAGAGAGTTTACATTAAAAGGCAGGGTGTAATTAGTAACAATGTATGTTGTTTAAGGTTAAGAGTTCTTGATCAGTTCAATTTTCTATCAGTGGCTGATTTCTCAACCTTGGACACCTATAGTTAAAAAATTAAAATTTATCAAATTTGTACTCATTGTACTTCTTCCTATGGGTGTATTCAAATGTATTCAAGTTCTCACTATGCACTACTTCACTACTATAGTCTTTTCTCCCAAATAACCTTTTTTTTTTTTTGAGAACTGGTGTAGTCTGGTTTTTGTAAGCCAATTAATTATCCAGATTTGTTCATGTTAGGAGAAAAATAGTTAGGCATGCACAATCATTTTTTAAAAATTCAGAGCAACTTAATTCTATAAAAAGATAGGTGGTTACCTATGGAAGACAGATCTTTGCCATGTAGACTTATAATCTAAGAACCTATGGATCAGTTCACTGTCGTTTAACAATAATAATATGCTTGTTTTACTTTTCAACATATTGCTTTTAATTTAGAAAGAAATATGAATACCAGTATCAAAATAAGATTTTTATTTTATGTGATATTTTTTCTGTACTAACAGTTTGAATTCTATTGTTATTATAGGATACTGTGACTTGGACTTGGCAAGGATATACATTGTAAGTCGCTTATATTGTTAGTTTATATAAATTTTATTCGAATGAAGAAAAAGAAAAAATTTATTCCTTTTCTTTAAGCCTTGTTTTTGCAGAAGTGAAGATTTCTAATCAGATCCTTAAATTTTGTAATGGGTAACTCTCTGTAGAGCGTAACTGTCATGCCCATTAACCCCCAGTGTCTCCCGTGTGCAGGATTCTAGTCGTCTGTCACGTACTAGTGGGTCTCAAGTGTTTATCTACCAATTCTTAAGGAACATTCCAGTGACCTCATTTGAATTCCACTTAGTTTAAATTTTATAGTTTCTTTTCCATTGAAGATTTAGCATCATCTAGTGTCTCCATCATTATTTTACTATATTGGTTTAAGCAGTCTAGAACAATTTAGTCATACTGCCTGAAGTAGCTGTGATGTGTCTGATTTGAGTTGAGGAAATAGCTCACCATGCTTTCAGTTCTATTCTTGGATTTTGAAAGCCTAGGGATCAGCAATTTCTATAAATATTTAAGCGAGGAGAGGAATTTCAATATTAAGCAAGCTGAAGTGAAATAGACCTTTAAAAAGAACAGAACATGTAGAATCTGACATTCTCTCAAGAAGTTCTCTGGTTTAGTTCCCCTGGATGATACTGAGCCTGTTCAGCTGCCTCCTTTAGTCCATTACCTGCACAGAGAGCGCTGACATCCCTCCGTGCTGACCTCGAGGAACTTGGCTGGCTTTGGGCTACAGAAGAGACAAAAAATAATAATAAACCTTCCCCAAAGTTTCAAAAAAATATATATAGCTTTTTTACATTTCGGATTTGAGAGCTTTCCCAGGGCTTAGGCAGTAATGCCTTCTGATACTGTTACACACAGAGCTCAAATAGCATTGTTGATGGATGCATGACAACCACTTGGAAACATTGAAAAGAAATCATTGTTTGCCTTCAAGTGCATTGTAGACAATGCAAACAACTTTTTGGGGGGGGGGGGTGGGGGGAGGTCATTACGTTTATTTATTTATTTATTTATTTATTTATTTATTTATTTATTTATTGTTTTTTCTTTTTTTAATGGAGATACTGGGGATTGAACCCAAGACTGCATGCGTGCTAAGCATGAACTCCACCATTTGAGCTATTCCCTCCCCTACTTCTGAAAATTAGATTTTTCTTTTTACTACCACATACTTAGTTTCTCCATTTTTTTTTTTTTTGGTGTGTGTAAATTGCTTTGAAATAATGCATTTAAATCAGAATAGTTGGGCCTGGATTTTCTGATTGCATCTGTGGGTTTCATAATGAAAACCTTAAGTTCACATATGTAACATGTATAATAAACATTGACACATGTGAGACATTTACATTCCTGGTATGCTTCAGTCCTTGGTAGGCGAAGTTAAGTAAATAAAACCAAGAATAAAGGGCACAAATTGTAAAGGATATCTAGACATGACGTTACCTTCAGCTCTCCAGGAAATCAGTGTATTCCGTTGGCTAGAATACATGTTTCCTGCTGCCGCTCATTTCGAATTCCTGGTTTTCAGCGTTTGTACAAGGGAAAATGAGGAGAAACAAATAGTATGAGAGTATCTTAGAAAAAGAAGTGCCCAACAATTGAGTGGATAATGTATTTTTATCTCCTGTGGTGTGTCATCTTTGGGACCTTTACAAGTTAAGTCCTTATAGAGAGAGTGATTTGGGGTTCACTGTGACTTTTTGGGGGCTTTGCAGCAGTCCAGCTGGATGTAAAGGTCAAATGGGAGCCTTTTCTGGAAGGGAGACCAAGGGTAAATTAGAGTGGTTTAGTTCATCTGGCCTTCTACCCTGAGACGTGTATGATAGAGGGGGAAAAATGGACTGAATTCAGCAGAGAAAGAGAGGGAAAAAAAAAACATATTCAGAGTAAAAGGTTTCTTATAAACAAAGAGAAAATCTAAAGATACAACCTTGTTTTTTCCAAGTGCCACTTCTCACTTACCTGTGGTGACCTCCCATTTCCACCTTTATCTTCTTTTTCATTTATTTTTTTATTGAAGTATAGTCAGTTTATAATGTTGTGTCAATTTCTGCTGTCTAGCATAGTGCTTCAGTCATACATATACATACATATATTTATTTCCATATTCTTTTTCATTATAGGTTACTACAAGATATTGAATGTAATTCCCTGAGTATAAACTTGTTGATCTATTTTATATGTAGTAGTTAGTAATCTGCAAATCTCAAACTCTTAGGAGTTCAACTTTTATCTTCTGACCTACTTCACATTCTACTTGGCACTGCGTCTGTTACTCAATCAGCTTTCTCAGTTCTCCTTGTTTCCAAGTACTACTCTGAACTCAGAGTCTAAGAAAGGGATTTTACACAAAGCAGAGATCCTAGGGAAGAGAGGGCTCGGAATAAATGTCCCGAAGGGGACTCTATGGAAGAGCTGTTTTGTGTCAGTCTATTAAGTGGTGTTTGATTTGTCTGTAGTGTGAGGAAGTCATGTTTAAGGAGATCTTATGTGTGGTTTCATTTTTTTTTTACAGCATTCAGAATTTTGAGAACTGAATATCTGTTCAAATCATTGAATGCCAACACTCAAGTTAAATAATTAAAGAACAGTTTACTTAATGACAGGCACTATGGATTGACTTTGTGGCTTGGAGTTGTTAGTACAAGATTTTTTCCCTTTCAGACAGAAGGTTTGAGAACCAACACTTACAAGAACACTTTATAATTAATTATGGAATTGGTAAACCTGTTTTCCTAAATTCCTTCTTTTAAGTAAACTCCTTGTTCAAACTCCTAAATTCCTTAAGTTCCTTCAAGCAAGTTTTACAGATAAATCATATTTTAGTTTCTTAATAGCAAAAAATTTTGGTTGGTCGTTTTCTTAAACATATAGTCCAATCTCCTCTGCCTGATTTCTCACTCATCAGATACATCTACATGAGGCTAAATAAAAATTCTGTAGAAATTTTAACCCTGGAATGCTGCAAGTAGGAACAGTTTCAAAACTTATCTTTGACAGGGGTGGTTATAACCACTTGAAGGAAAGCCTTTGTCTAGCTTAAAAATGAAATTTGAAACTTTTCTGAAAATTTTCAGAAAATTAGCTATGGGAAACATGTTGGTAACTGAGAAAATGATGATAAAGTTTCAGCTTTTAAGGAAAGACCCACTTTATTTTTGGTAATATTAGAAAAGAATTTAGTAATGTGATGTTCTTCTCCGGAGTTTTTCTATGAACACATTAATGTACCTTAAAACGTGGCCTTGGGTAGTTCCTCTAGGGAGATGAATCTGAGTTGTCAAGGAGACTTCAAATTTGAGGTGTGGTCTGTTGAGCTGTGGCTGTGACTCAAAATACATATTTGGTATTGCATTCAGCAATTCAATTTTCGAGTGTCAAGAATAGGTCTCTAAGCCCAAGTAGCGTTAGAGCTGTAGTGTGGTATTTACAAATACAAAACACATACGAAGCGTGATGTGGGGGTGCTTGTATGTAAAGCAAGGATTACTGAGTCATGTTAGGTGGTCCTTGCATTACCCGGTAAAGATGTCCTTCTCTCTTTCCAGCATTCAGCTTTGTGTACTCACTTTCTGCCAGCCCTTCACAAAGGTGGAAGTTGAGGTAAGTTGTTCAAAATGTAGCCTGAGAACCTGAGATCTGGCCTTTCCTTTCCTTGTGAGTTTTCAATCTAGAGAGACCAGATGTGGAAAGATTGGAAGTTAAGTCCTCCAACTTGAAAGTAAGCCCTGGTCTTTGGCAAATTATGTATCTAAACCCACGCTGTTAGAGTTAGCCCTTAGAATTGCATTAAGAGATACAATTTCCTAACTTCTGGGGACTTGCAGCATGTCACCACGCTGGCTGGCCTGATGTGCATCACCTGTTCCTATGTTTTTGTTCCGTTGAGTGCTGATCTCTGCCTGGTTGCATGATACACCTTCACACCCTGACCAGAGGGGCTTCAGTAGCTGGTGGAGCCACACAACTTCTTGGAGAAGGATGTTCTATGAAAGCGGAGAGGTGCTGCTTTGGGGTTGTGGGAGAGACACAGATTCAGAAACCATCACTTTCAGAATCAATCTGCGCACAGAAAGCCTAAGGAAATCGTATGATAAGAGCCGTGAAGGTGGCTTGTATCATCATTCATAGGACAGTTTTTCAGTTTGAGTTACAGTGGCAGGTGGGGAGTGGAGGAGGAATTAGAGTGTTCTGAAAATTCTAACCAGATTTCTGAGACTCTGAAGGTTGATTCCAAGAACTGTGCTGAGTTTCTAGGGATGACGGTGGAACGGACCCCTGAATTCAGAATATTGTTGGTTTTAGGAAAACCCTCAGGTAGCCTCTGAAGAGAGGAGGTCAGAATATGAATTCTCCAGACTCTTGCCTGGATTTTCCAATTGCATCTATAGGTTTCATAATGAAAACCTCAAGTTCACATACGTAACTCAGAGTCCTGAGTGGGGGCCAGGGCTCCAAGTGACAGGACTCTAATTTACATCACAATAATCCTTCTTCACTTTGTTAGGTAACTTAGCTGTTCAGCCATTTAGACGTTGTCATCAATACCAAGTGACATAGGAAGACAGGTTATATTTAAAGTAGTTTAACTTCAGTGAAATTTTTCGAGACTCGCAGCTTGTCCGCCTGCCTTGAAAATACCTGTTTATTCACTACATGCCACACCTCCCCACTTTTCAAACCAGTCAGTATCTCTCAGTGTGACCAGAAAACTCTCAATCTTGGGATATACTTAGATACTTCTAAAGGAAAAAAAAAAGAATCTGTATCCTAGTAAGTTTAGGAAGTACCAGGGTAAACAAAATAAATCAGATTTCTTTTCTCAGGACTTCTCAATACCTCTGAAATGTTTGACCACCAAACTCTTTTCCTCTGGATACCTCCAATGCCCAGTGTTCCATAGAATACACTTGGGGAAACCCTGTTTGAAAGAAATATCTTATTATGTTTAAGTACTCTGACTGAGCACTGCTCTTCCTTCTTAAATAGCTGCTTAGCTAGTTAGCCCTGTTTTCTTTCTCTAAAAAGTCCCCAGAAAACCCACACTTAAAACAGCCATACTGTCTTCTCCACAAATTCAGAATAAATATATATATTTATTATATGTTCCTTCCTCTAAATTTACCCCTCTTTAGCTAAGATCTAGTAATAGATGTGGAAATGCACATAGCACTGTGCATTTTTTTGTCTAGCACACGTGTCAGTGGTCAAACGAGGTTACAACAGAGGTATGCAAATTCTTCATATTTTTGCCCTGACCACTGTTACCACACTTCCTTTCCATGTCATGGATTTCTTTCTTTTCAATTACAGTATTTGCATTCTCCGACCAGTTCTTAGACCAGTTTGGATAACATTTTCTGCCAAGGAAACAATATATCCTTTGGTGGATAACTCCACACACAAAATGGCTTTCAACCAGTTTAAAATAGTTGAATAGGTAGGGATTTGATGAATAAGAATTGCAGTGCAGGGCAGGAAGATGGGAATGTGTGGACTTCCAATTGGATGTTCTTATTTTAATTAGAATTTTATTTTAGATTTATGAGGGGACTCCTCTAACTACTTCATGATTTTTGAATCGTTTAATTCCCCACTGTTTGGATGTAACTGGGAAATGTCTCCCAGCAGCCTGCCGGACACTCAGGGCACTGGAGAGCTGGGCGCTGACTCTGAGGCCCGCTCTTCACCACGTCAAAGGAAGCCCAGCCCACCTTGAGCTGCCCCGCACGCAGCTTGGTTAGAAGTCTCAGTGCACTTAGTTGCTACAATTTCAGTTGGCTTGGTTGTTCAGAAACACCAATCCTCTCCTTCCTTTTTCTTCAACACTGATAGAAATCCTAGGTATTATTTTTAACATATTTTTAGACCTCCTTGAATATTAATTAAGGAAACCTAATTCAAGAGGTATTATTCAAGCATAGGGTCTTAGCTTTATGGTGACCTGTGACTGGATTGTTATGAAAATGTCCTTTCAGACACCCTTGCTCTTGTGAGTCATGGGACATCTCAGTATGTTGAAGGCTGTATCCATCAGTTTCACAAGTGGCCTTTCATTAATGATGATTATCAGACTCTTTAATTACCAAAATCATCGATTATTCAAAGTCTAGAGAATATAATATTTAGGACTGTTTCCTTACCTCCTGTACCCACACCCTGCCCGCTTCCCCAACACAGACTTAGTTTTGAAAAGGTTATTATTTCCTTGACTCTTGGATCTTAAAAATATAGTAAGTTCCAGACCTCACATCCCATATAATTGGTCTTCTGGCCTCCTTGAATGGTGATGCCGTGTGTGTCTACAGAATGGTTCCACTGAAAGTTATTCTTTGAATCATAATGTGGCATAGTGGGGGTACTTAAAGCATCTTTTAATGGTCGCTTTTATCGGCCAGCTACTTCACAAGTATGACTTAACAAGCAGATGGCTTAGGGGCATAGGGAATAAGATAGCTAGTAGGGAACATCCCCAGATATGGCATAAATTAAGACCCTGCCAGTTTATCTCCTGAGAGAGACCATAAGCAAAGTCAGACTATATAGCACTATGCAGACAGCAGCTAGTTTCTGAACGGAAACACAGAGTTCGCAGAGACTGTACCATCAGTTTCCTTCATGGGCTATATCTTAGTTTACATTCAAAGTGTATTGACTTTAAAGCAACTTGTTAAAGTAAAGATACATAAAAATGACTTATCTATAGACATAGGGACTTTTTTTGGCTTTAGGAAAATTCCTTTGCAAAGCTTATAGTGAGCTTCCTATGACTGCTAGCATTAGTATCATTGAGATGAATGTGGAATTACAACTTGAGAAGCATGGACCATGTGTGAAACAGGAAGATATGATGGCACCAGGTCAGAAGGGGGTGTAAGAGGGCTGCCAAGCAACTGTGAGGTTCTGTTTAAGGCACTTGATCCTCGCCCATCACCTTGACATTAAAGAAATAGACTCAGTGTTAGGATCACATCTTTTGGCACATCTGCACAGATTAGAAAGATGAAGGAAGATCTTTGGCAAAACAAACAAAAAAGTATTTTTATATTGGGAGACAGACAGCATGGTCACCTTGGGAAATAATTTTTCAAGCAGCTCTGAGGACCCGAGCATGAATTTGTAGTAGCCTCAGCCAATAAAGTTTGGTACTTTTGTTTAGCATCCCTTGGTTAGCATCACTGTCTAACAGGAGTGGGAAGGCAGGATTAGAAGAGGTGACCGAGTTTGTGGTTAGCACCATGGATGTGGCAGAAGTGACAGATTCTAGGTGACAGGCCACATGGAAGTGTCTGACACCCGATGTCCAGCGTAGATGGATGTTGCCAGGAGGAAGTGGATAGAAAGGGATGAATAGGTCCTGAGAGTGACCATCAGGTACTCACAGTCTCTGCAGGACCAGGTTGGGGAGAAGTAAATGAGGGGAAACTGAATGAAGAACTTGTCAGAGGAGGAGATTAGAACTGTGTGTTTTTGTCATGGCCCAGGTGGAGCTGAGAAGGATATCTGTGGCGAAGTGAAGGGGCTGTGAAATCAAGATGTCAGAGGAGTCATCAGTGGAGATACTGGGGACAATGAGAGAAGATAAATGTGGAAAGGAAATCTGGGGTCCCTGGGGTCACTGGGGTGTTTAGATGTGTGTTGGGGTTCAGTAACAGATAATGGTAGTCCCCTCTCTCTGGCCGACCTTCCTTCCCAAATGAAGGCTGTGTTCCTGCTGTGAGCGTTGAATGCCTTTGTACAAATTGTAAATGTGATACAGAGGGCAAGGTCTCATCCAAGGAGAGGTGACTTCTTATGAGAATTGCCATTCAATTGCTTCTCAGGAGGCATGGGGCCTCCAAGACCAGTGACTGTCAAATCCAAACTTTTAATTATTTTGAACTCTCAGAATTTTTTTCTCAAGAATAAATGCCATGCCAATATGAGAATTATTAAAAATCATTTTATGGAAAATATTACCTGCATTAAGAAGAACCAAGCCCATAGTTCATTGTATTATATTTGGTTAACAGTGTAACAACACTTTGTATTTAGAGTTTTCAGTATGTGCTTTTATGACCTACCAATCAAGTGTATTATAAATGATCTTTTAGCTTTTTTTAAAATGAAAGATTATATGGCAATTTAAAACTTTGATTGCACTATTTTGTTAGATGTTCTGTGAGCGTTGATTTTAACGTACTGTTTTCTTCCTTGGGTTTCTTCCTTGGCGAATAGAAGAGATTTTACTAGAACAGGATGGAGGGAATTTTTAGAAATATTTGCACAGATTGCCTGTTGCTCTGGATATATAAGTGATGTGGAGACCTCTGGTGGCTTAGTTTATTTTTCCATTTTAAAGAGTGACTGGAGACTAAGTGAAAAGCTAGACTTAGAACTCCAGAGGGAAAGGACTTCAGAGATCATCTAGTCAAAATTTTTCATTTGACGAAAGAAGGAACTGAGGCCCATATAGGCTAAATGACTTTTCTGGAGTCACACAGCAGAGCCACGGCAACAACCCAGGCCCAGGGCTTTCTGCAGCATTCCGTTGTCCTCTTGGAGAGGCTGTTAATAAAATAAATGTGAGAAGTAAAATGACATCTAGCACATTAACCTATGATTCATGTCCATTTTCTCCTAAAAATGCTGCTTGGGTCCATACTGGCCTCTTCATCCTCCCTTGGATTCCTGGTCTTACCATCGCTCACAGGGTGATTGAAGGAGTCTCTGGGGGGTTCTCCCTGCTCTTACGTCTTTTTCCTCTTGCGTTCATCTATTCCTTGCTACCCAAGCTACTGCTCAAAAACTTGGACCTAGTCATTTCACTCCCTTGCTTAAACTTCATCTCTGAGTCACCATTGCCCGTAGGCTTCTCAAACATGATGAATGAGATTTGAAAACAGCTCCATGTGAGTCCAAAAGTGATGCTATTTATACAGATCTTTTCTTTCCTTTCACATCGTGACCCTGCCTTTTTCTGTGGTCTTAGTTATACTGTTTTTAACCTTGTGGAGCCACATTCTTTACCTGTCGAAGAGAAATGGTAGAATTTGCCTCAAGGAATGGTTGAAAGAGTTAATCATATAAAGCCCTTTATGTGAAGTGCCCAGCACACAGTAGGTGCCTGATGGATGGCCACTCTTATTGGTAGACTTAGCTCACTGTATCATAAATTTCTACTCCACTGCAGGGAGAGCTCCTGGAGTGCAGGCCTTCATTGTCGTGTCCTTGGGGCCTAGTGCAATGCCTGGCATATAACTGGTACTTAAGCAGTATCTGTTGAGTGGAAATGGGCCATGAAATCTTGAACAAGTCATTTAATCTTTGTGAACCCCAATTCCTTATGACTAGAACTAGAAGGATTAGGGAAATGAAATAACGCATATGAAGCACCTAGCGTGGTACCTGGTTCATAGTTACAATTCAGTGACCAGTGCCTACTGGCAAGATCATGTTCATCCTCAAATAGTCAAGATCAAGTATTAGCTCTTCTGTACAACCTCTTTGGCTGCTTTTCCCAGCCTCCTGGCCAAATTAACTATTTCTTATCCTTCGCTCTCATACTCCAGGAAGGATGGTTCTATGGGGAAAACGAGGGTTTTTGAATCTGACAGCCTTGGGCTGAGTCCTGGTCACATAACGTGTATAAAGTTAAGTAAGTTAATTAAGCTTTTAAGCCCTCCCACTAAGGGTAATGATAGTTAGCATGTGTTGTGTCGGTCTATTCTACTAAAATATGGATCTTCTTGAGAGCAGGAATTAGGGTCCTATTCATCTTGCCTGGTGTGTAGGAGATGCTCAAAACATTTGCAATGACATAAACATAGCACCAAAACCTCATTAATGTTAGAAAACTATAGATAAAAACAAAGGCAGTACAAATGAGGTATCACAGAATATCAAGTGAAGAAAAAAAAGTGAAGTTTATAATGATAAAGCCAAATATGGTGTTAAGCAAAAGGTAGAAAGCCCATATAAGAGCTGAAATACAAGCAGGAGAAATGACTAAACATAAAGTTTGATCAAGTGATAAAAATATGACCAATATAGGAATGGATAGAGAAGATAAACTATAAAAAACAAAGTATTACAACTAATAACATTTTCACACAAAGAGTGGGTGGTAGAAAAGGCAGCTTTGAGAATAAGATCTCAGTAGCTACAGTTTTACAACTTCCAGAATTCCAGGCATCTGTTGGCTCATTTCATCCTTATGACAACCAGGGAAGGGAGTGATCATGGCCCTCTTTTTAGAGTCGAGGAGACAGTATAGAGAAGTTAAAGGTCATGCCAGTAACACACAGAAAGACCCAGGGCTTGGATTCTAATCTCTTGAGTCCACACACAGTGCTCTTTGCATTATTTCGTGTAACCCATGTGCTAGAAAGGCAGGGGGCTACATACAACGACAGGTAGCTTATAAATGGATTTATTTAGCATTTAATGTCTTGGGCCTCACAAGTGTAATGGGAAGATGTATTTGTCTTTCAGTTTATGCCCGTTCAAGTACCCAGTGATGAAGAAAAAAACGATCCTGTCCTTTTTGCTAGTAGAATCCGGAATTTAATGGCAGAGTAAGTATCTGTATGTGGTTATAATCGGTAAATTGTTTTTAAATTATTGGCAAGGGGCATTTAATATCGGTTGAAGGTTTGTTTTTTCTTTTTTTAATTTTTTTTTTTAAAAATGGAGGTACTGGGGATGGAGCCCAGGACCTCAAGCATGCTAAGCATGTGCTCTACCACTGAGCTGTACCTATCCCCCCATGAAGGACATGTTGATGGCCTGTCGATGTCCAACAAAGCTAATGCTGTCTGAGTGGTTCCTGCCGTGGCCCATTTTCTATCTCCTCAGCCTCCATATGGCTGCCAAGACCCGGTGTCTCAAAGGCATTAGTGATTACAGCACCAAAGAGGAGAAAGTTTGTAAGGGAATGCAGTAGGTGCATAGAAAAGGGGAAAGTCACCCCCTTAAGGGATGGCTATAAACTTAGCATTTAGAAGCTGCATAACATAAGGCAGATATTTTCCTGCACGGAAGGGAGTTTTAACTGGCCACTGTTCCTATCAGATGTATCACCTCTCCTCCTGTAATGAAAGGATGTGTTATCCCACCACCCAAGCAGCCTCAGAGCCCTCCGGGTGTGCACCTGCTCCGTAGGCACCACCTCCCTCAATCATTTCCTGCAGTAGGTATGGATCTAATAAGCCAACAGTATTTATTCTCTTAGTAAAAATTCAGTGAGAACTCTGAATTTAGCTTTATATCTGAGTTTGGCATTATAAGCAAATATTCATATGTTTGATATGCATACTATATATTAATATTTCCCAGGAGAATAACTTTATTTTCAAGAAAGAATACATGTTTCAGTGTTCAGCCGAAAGCTTTGTTGCTATGTGTCCCTACATGTACTTAATTTATCTAGTTTCCAGACCAGCTACAAAGTTTGCTTTGATGTCTTCCACTTTTTTCCCTTATGTTTTCAGACCAGCTTGTGTCCAACAGTTAGGAACGAAGATGAGTATTAGGAACTGAGAGAAATTATGTCAGATACTTTGACTTCCTCAAGTGTGTCTAAAAACAGGACGGATTAGGTTAGATGGCTTTTCCCTGGGCTTGGAGGCCTGGAGGTAGAAGGGCTTTGGATGAAGAGTAAGAAAGACCTCAACTGGCTGTCCAGTCTTGGACAAGTCTCCTCCAAGACTGCTTTCCACATGTGTAAAGGCAGAATTCTAATCCTTGCCTGGCCTTTCTCATGGCTTTGGTTATTATGAGAGTCAAGTAGGAAAGTACATGACAACAGCATCTGAAAATGGTGAAGAGCAAAGTCGGTCTAAGGCAGTGGTGTTTACCACCAGTAAGCATTCACCAAGTGCTGTGCTAGGCTATTCGCTTGTGCTATCTAGTAGCAGAATCTTCATAGCAGCTCCGAGGCAGGTGCGGACCCTGGGGCTCTGAGGGCTAAGTGGTTTGCCCAAGATGATGGCAGATAGTGGGGCTCGGGGCTGGAACTCAAGTCCACATTCCCTGTTGCCAACACCCGAACTCTTAACCATTATGTTCTGCTGTTTATCATTATAATTCCTGAAGTGTTTTTCATTTTTATTTTCCTTGTATAATCTTATACCAAAAAAGCTATTAATCAAAAACAGCCTAGTTGCAGGTAGGAAAAAAAATGCTTTGTTCATATTGCATTCGTTTAAAATTTAATGTTCTTAGCGATGATTCAACAAAAATCAAATAACAGTTGATGACATAATTTTATGATTTTTTCACTGAATATTTGTGAATAAAAGTTTAACGAAGAGGGATCTACAGGAAATTATTTTATCAACCACATAGGTTTTCTTCTTGTCACTCACTGTTTTTTCTCAAGTTCTTATTAATACATTTTTTCCAAGTCTAGTTCACTAGTATTCGGTCTCTGAGCAGGAGGGATTATGCTCTCCTCTGAGGATGGAGGATGTTTAGGTTTGGAAGAAATAAGAGTTTATTATCAGTTCTTATCAGTACTTTTTGAAGATTGCAGTGTAGCAAGAAGGCAATCTTCAGTCTCAAAAGATGAAAAAATGCAGATGCCTAGCGATTTGGATAGACTGTTCACTTATAATATGTCCAGTTGCCATTGATCCTTTTAACTGGCACTTTCACAGGCATTCTTAGTTGGTCCTTACAATAACCCTGTGAAGTAAGTATTCCTGTGTGCAGATGGGATGAGTGAGGCTTAAGTTAAGTGCCAACAGGTCCACCGCTGGTAAAAGACTCCACTAGGACTTGAACCTGTCTTCTCCTTACTCTCCATGGACTGAAGTCAACTGTTCTTATCATTATAGTTAAAACACAAAATAAAAATGACCATTGGCAGAAGCACACAGACATGAGGAGATTAACTCGGGCCACAGTAATTTGTGAAGTAGAGAAATATGTCACTTTGGCAAAAGAGCCAAAGCTACTGGTTCAAAAAGTAGTAAATATTTTTCCATTTACTGTCGCTTGTTGACCAATTCCAGCCTAATGAAAAATCATTACCTTTTTTAAAAAGTTGAATTTGTGGGCTTTTTAATACTTTTAGAGCATTGGAAATCCCAGTGACAGATCACACCTATGAAGACTGCAGGTTGATGATTTCAGCAGGACAGCTAACATTGCCTATGGAAGCTGGCTTGGTGGAATTTACCAAAATCAGCCGGAAATTGAGGTAAGCGCATTTTAAAACCACTGTACTTTCATAAAGATGTCCGAAAGAGATCTGAAATGCTGTGTGTTTATTTTCTCTGGTTTCATGAATGCTCAACTCTAGAACCTCCATGGGGTCTGTTAAGGAAGACAGGGATGTGAATTTGTCTCCCATTTAGTTCATCTAGTTTTGTTTTTTCAAGAACAGTTAACTCAAAAATAAGTGTGTTGATCACAGGAAGAGACCAAGAGATAGTAAATATGAGTAACAGCAGATCTGCTTCCCGACTTAGAAATGACTCAGAGTAGTTAGTCAGTCCTGCTACCTTCTTACAAGAAGGATGGCGTAATTAGATGGTCCTGGCATGAGGTGGTCAGAACTTCTCATGTGAAGTCTGAATTGGCTTGTAAAGCAGCAATTCTGACCATCACTGAATTTTAAATCCTTCCCCAGATAACCTTTTCCTTCTGAGTATATAATTTATTTTTTAAGGCAGAAACACTCCTTTGTGATTCTAGGATCTAGTTTAAACTGTTTAGAACATTCCTTTTGAGCTATCTGGTATGAGGGTGTAACTCCCACATCCCTCTCTGATTACAAGTCATTCTGTTTGCAGCTCCATCAGGGAGCTGCAGAATTTATTCATTCAGTAGACCTTGGCGTCCTCTGTAGGAGGGAGCTGCAGAACCAGTTACTGTATTGAAGTTCAGTATTACAAAATAATTTTGGTAACTGATACAGCAAATATTATTTATATCTTCTAGACAATAGTGTTTTTTTAAAAAGTATATATATTTTTAATACGTTTTAAATTTTGGTTTTTTTTTACAGTAATTGTTTTTGGGGTGGGAAGGTAATTCGATTTTTTTTAATTTTTTTTTTTAATGGAGGTACTGGGGATTGAACCGAGGACCTCGTGCATGCTAACCACACACTCTATTACTGAGCTATACCTTCCTCCAAGATGACAATGTTTTGATGTTATATTTTTACACTATTCCTATAGATTTGAAAAACTTAGTCACTGAAGCTGGATATAGAAGTATTTGTTAAGTCACCTATTTAATTCTACAAGACAAAGACAAGCAGGCTGTGATGTACACTACAGTATATTTTCCAGTGTTTTAAAAGTGTTTTGTAACTAATATTAGAGGAAGTGCACATAGTCTGATGCATTTCCCATCACCACGTTTTGTGAAATGTGAGTTCGTTGTCAGCCAGAAAGCTCCTTGAAAGCAAGAATCATGTTTTTTTTTTAACAACTCAGTAAATACTGTTGACTTACTAAGTAATACTGGGATTAAATGCGATTTCGCACTTTCTTCTCATGTGTCATTTATTATTTTACCTCATTGCTCTTCTTCCCAGTTACTTTTCTTTCCCTCACATATTTGGGACCATTACAGTTAATGCTAATACCCTTTAAAAAATTAGAAGCCTGTATACATGGTCAATATGTGCTTTAAAATATCCATTTTATTTTCCTTTTCAAATGTGACACTGAAAGTATTTTTCCCTCAGACAAATGAATAAAACTGTGCTCATAAAATGTCCATGGGGACTCTAAGGAGCTAGTAACATGTCTTTATGATTCTTTGTCTGTGCAGACTGGATTGGGACGGCATTCGTAAGCATTTGGATGAATATGCCACTATTGCAAGTTCCTCAAAAGGAGGAAGAATCGGGATTGAAGAATTTGCGGAGTATTTAAAGTTGCCTGTTTCAGATGTCTTGAGACAACTTTTTGCACTCTTTGACAGGGTAAGTTGAAGCTTAATTTTAAACACGCAAACATTTTTATTTTGCAAGTCCCCACAGAGTACAAATCAGTATGGCAGGTGTTAGAAAAACTTGTGAGGTCCCTGTGAGAAGAAGCAAGCTGAGCCTCTGGTTTAATTGCATGACTTTTGTGCTTTCTTTTCCCCTTAGTGGTAGTAGTAGTAACTAATATAATAATTGTGTGTCTGTATATGGCAACAGATCGGAAATAAATATTGTGACCACATAACCATGTCTGTTACATGGAATCAAAAAGGCTTATACAGCTAGCAAGAATTTTAAAATGTACGGCAAAATTCCTACATTGATGACATGGGTGGTATATTCTTTTCTGAAGGTTCCTGGACTTCCCCCCAAACATCTGAAGACCAGGTTGATTTTATTTTATTTATAACAGAGTTTTCAATTAAAACTTGACCTGTTCATCCTTATATTGGGGTTCACGTTTCTGCTTACAAATATGTAAGGACATGGAGTTAGATGATTGAATTGTCAGAAAGTTTCCTTTGGAAAAATGTATCAAGATTTCCAACTCCTCTCTTTTTTATTTGTTTTTTAATATATGAAACTGACAATAAAGTTCACTTTTTGGTTACAGTTTTATGAGTTCTAACCAATGTGCAAAGGCATGTAACTATCACCACGTTCAAGATACACAACAGTTGCGCCCCCCCCCCCGCCCCACGCACACACAGATTTCCCTGTAGTTACTCTTTTGTGGTCAAGCCCTTCCCTCGCCCTTAACCCCTGGCAATTACTCCATCCCTATGGGTTTACCTTTTCCAAGTGCCATATAAATGGAATCATAGCAGCATATCCTTTTGAGTCCAGCACCTATCACTTAGCATAATGCATCTGAGATTCAGCCATGTTGCTGCAGGTGTCAGTAATTTGTTTTCTTTCATTACTGAGTGGTATTCCATTGTGTGGATGTGCCATATTTGGTGTATCCACTCCCCAGCTGAGGAAGATTTGGTTTGTTTCCAACTTGCAGCATTCATGAATGAACTGGTCTAAGCATTCGTGTATAGGTTTTTGTGTAAATGCAGGTTTTCATTTCCCTTGGATAAATATTTGGAGTTGTGATCTTTTTATTTTGCATTCATTCCTGGGGGATATTTTGGTCAGACATATAGAGAGAATTTGGAGTTGATCGTTCTTCCCTGTCAACAATTTAGTAATGGTGCCCTGCTGTCTTCACTGCCTGTCTAGTTCTTCTTCAAGTCCTTCCCACTATGGTATTTTGTCCAGATGTCGCGCTTTTGGTGTTTGATCAGAATTTCTTATTGTAATGAGAGAAGGAGAGATAGGCTGAACTGGGCTCATTCCATCCTGGCTGCCACCAGATGTCCCAGTTCTCTGTTAGCCACTGGGAAAAGACATTTTGCAAAGAAATTATAGCTTGATGACAGAAATCAGGGCAGAGCTTTTCCTTCTTACCCAGAGAAGACTCATGCTCCTAATGACTTACTCTGGGGTCTCTTAGATGAACTACCCGTAACATGATGCAGTCAAGCAACCTTCTTCCATACAGAGTGCCCAGGCCTCTCTTCTGGGCTTGCAGCCTACAAATAACCCTTCCTCATCCATGAAATGGTAATGTGCCACCGCAGTGGTGCTGCTATTAAGTGTAATGAAGATTTAGGGGAAAGGAGAGGTAAATTATTGGATGTCACAGTGCACGTGGGGAAAATAGAGGCACTTTTCACTTGTACTTCTGTGAGATTCATACAGTATCTTCCAGTTTGGCCCTGGAAACCATGCATTGCAAGCAATTTTAAATTAAGGTTTCTATAAATATGGACTTAGTGACAGGAAGGAATGTGGCAGGGACATACCAATAAGGACAGGAGATGGGGAATTGGGAAATGATGTGAAACAGGGACCAAGAAGTTCAGTGCACATCATAGACTTTATGCTCATCAGGATTTTTAATCAGGATTAAAAATAATCTCTCCAGAGGTTGCCCTGTCTTTCAGGCATCAACCTGTCATAACAACAGTAACAGGATTGTTATGACACCAGTTGCGTCTTTTGATGACTGATGATACCTGCCCATGGCCCCATTGTTTCTGTAGCACTGGGAAGTATGGGAAGATTTGAAAGTGGAAAGGGAGTGTGAACCAGGGATTAAAATAACCCCCAGTTAGCCAGACTGATTCACTCTGAACTAGAGAACGCAGTTGGCCCCAAGCAGTTAGGAGACCCATGAGCCTTTGTGGCCTATGTGGTCGATCACATTTCTACACGGACTACTTCAGTCAGCTCACATATCAATTCCAATTGTGAGTTTTCCTCACTCCTTTGTATAGTGTGCAGACTTGGCTTTAGCTATAGACCATGAGTTGCTCTTTAAAACACTTTTCTTTTCATCTCCAACATACTGGAAGGCAGAGAAAATAACCTGGATTATTAAAGACCAATGCATTTGACCTTTCTTTCTTTCCATCTTCCCTTCCTTCTTTCTTTTTTCTTCTCTCTATCTCTATCTTTCTGTCTTTCCTTTTTTGTTTTTAACATAAACTGCATGTCTATGCCTGTGAAGATCTGCTTTGTTTTGAGAAGCTGAATTATGCAATTTTTGCCACACCCTGTGCACATCCCCACTTCCATGCTAGGCTCCGTTCCCCTGTCTCTTTAAGGGATTTAGCTGGAGAATGTTCCATGGGAAAGACAGAGAAGTTCCCTAACGTCATAGTTTGTTTCTGTCCGAGTAGCTTATCTTGCTAAACTCAATGCTTAATGAGGGGTGGAGGAGGAAGAGGGTGGGAGAGAGGGAGGGCAGGGTGTTCCTCTCGCTCTTTCAATAGCTGTAAGTTTTCGCAGTGCAAAGGGCTCCCACAAGCCCCTCCCAGGTGCCTTTCCCACTTTGCCCTCCTTTTCCCCTTCCCTCTTTTCTTCTCTCTGCCTCTCCCCAAATCTGGTGCAGTTGTGGTTGGTATGTTGGGGAAAGGGAGAGGAGTATCTCCTCTCTCCACATTCTCTTACTTTTTCTCCCCACATCCATTCTTGGCTAATCTACAAAAACTTCATAATGGTTTTAGTCTCAGTTTGTCCTAAAAAAACAACAAAAACAAAAACAAAGAACCATGTTGTCCATTCAATTCCTTCTGACAGTCTGACGTGTTCTTTTAGATGGTCAGTTATTTGATGGCAGATAATTTAAAGGTCCAACAGAAATGGAGCATTCATGCTCATTTGGGATAATTCCCCTTGGAGAGGCCTCACCTGTTTGGGGGGGAAAAACAGAAAGAAGACACTTTCTATCTCTAGGTTTCATTCAGCTCCCTTATTTTCCTGAATGTGCACTGATCTTGCTGGATCAGAGGCTAACTGGGATAGTCAGAAGTCCAGATGAGTTAGAGTTGAGAGCTAAGACAATAGCTTTTAAAACAGTGGCTTCTCAGCATTTTTATGTATTCATAATTCAGTTTTCAATACTAGATTTTTTTGCCAGCACGCTCGAAGGGATTTAAACACACTTGATGGGACTGAGAAGTAACACTGGCTAATTCAGAGATAATTATGACACAGTCATTTTCATAGTTGTAATGTCTCAGATTGTCCATACAGCATCACTTCATGCCATTCGTCAGCGCTGTGTTATTGAGCAGAACCATGTGCTGCCCTGCCAGAAGTATCTTATATACTGTATACCATGAGACAGAGTCCTCAAATATTCCAGCCCACATATCATCTTTGTTGCTAGCTCGACAGTACACCATGTTATCTGCCTCTTACTAGTGGCAAGTCACGTCTCATCCACACCTTATGATACAATCAGCATAATGTTCCATCTGATACACATCACCCTGATGGGATGTATATTCACTGGTGGCAAAGCTGTGTATCTCAGGGATCAGCAGACTTTTGCAGTAAAGAGCCAGATAGTAAATATTTTTGACTTTGTAAGACATTTGGTCTTAAACTTTCAGTACAGCTTATACAACTACATAAAAAAGTTAATCCATTCCACTCAGAAAGATTGCTCTGTTTATTTCCAATCACTTAAGCCATGTGAGTGTCTTAACTCTCAGCACGAGCAGAAAATCTGCATGATATAACACCCTACCTTCTCTAACAGGAAGGAGCAAGCCAGGGTGCTTGTTATTGTTGGCACTCGTGATTTAACACTTGAACTCATGCCAGGAACAGGGCGGACAGGAAGAACTCGGGATAAAGAAACGCATTCATTCCACACACTGCGAAACAGTAATAAAAGATCTACAGACGTTTGCAGTAGCCAAAAATGCTGGATTGTCAAAGTGCTAAAGTACACACACACTTTTCCTGTATATATTTAAACAAAGTACATAGTAATGCCGGAAGAACTAAGTACCAGTTAGAAGGCCGAAATGGGAAAAATCATAATAGTTTTCACATTTTTTACAGAACAGAAGTAGTAACCATCTCTCTAAATTTTATTAGCCTGTAGTCTGTTGTGTGCACAATGGTATTGGTAAAAAGAGAGCGTGAGCTCATGCCAGACTACAGCTGAGTAATTAGAAACCAGCCTCTTTCATCTGTGAAGGTGAATAATATACCACTGGTTAGAACTGGGGAGGATTTCAACACGAAGTAGACAGATTCAGTGAGAATAAAATGATCCTCTTTAAATCAGGTGAGGAACAACGGTCACTATAAGTGCTGACTGCAGCCCTTCAATCCAGTCCTTAAACTTTACCAGCATGCTTTGTTTTCACTGGCTTAGGAAATATAGCAGGGTCAGCAAACTACAGCTGATGGACCAGATCCAGTCTGATGCCTGTTTTGTAAATAAAGTTTTATTGGGACACCGTCATGCCCACTTGTCTACGTCTGTGGCTGTCTATGGCTGCTTTCACAGTGCAGTGCCAGAGGCGAATGGTTGCAACAAACATTGAAGTCTTCTGTCTTTTAAATTTGCAGTTCAGGTTTGATATGGACTGTAGTATTTCATAGCTCATGTGAAAAGAACTCATCTGGATTCCAGTCTCAATTAATCAGGACTTGGTATATGAAATCTGCTCTAAATCTCTTATGATAGAATCAGAGAAGAAGGCTATAACTGTCTGAGTGGGCCAGAGGAACGTTTCTATTCAGCTGTACAAGTCGTCCTGCAAGTTTGGTGGTCCTGTATGTCTGACAATTTCCCTTTTCAGTTCTCAAGTTGACTTAACTCCCCCATGTAGTCCATCATGGTATTTTCCCTGCCTGAGTACTGTTACACTAGAAATACCCGTTTAAGCATGAGAACTATCTGCTTGCTTTTTGGTTTCCCAATACAAATCCACCTAGGAGATGCTTAGAGGAAGCAGAAAGGAGACTGCATCAGTTGAAGTTTAAGTTTTTTTTTTTTAAATTGGAACAAGTGAGCAATTACTGACCTCCTCCAAAAGCATAAGGAAGTAAGGAACAGGGCTTTGTAAAGAGCAAATTGTGTCAGACCAATTTAATTCCCTCCTATGACAGAGTGACAGAGATGATAAAGAAAAAGAAATAGATATTATCTATACGGACTCTAGAAAGGCTTTTGATTTCATCCAACATGACATCCTCATCAATAAATCAGGAAGGTCTGGCCCAGATCATGGTGCAGTTGGGTGAGAGCCCCACCTGACAGGAAAGCTTCACTGTAAGTGGGAGCTGTGCGTCCTTCTGTGTTATTTTAGGCCTGGTTCAGTCACCCCACCTTGGAATTCTGTTTGGAGGAGCAACATACTTGGTAGGTTACCAGAATACTTTTGAAACCAGACAATATGTCAAAGTGAGTATAAGGGTAAATAAGTATGTCTCTAAAAGTTGAGGAACCAGACCCAAGAAAAGATTAAATTAAATTCATATATAGCATAAAAACACTGGGGCACAAGAAGGAAACTGAATGTAAGATATGAATGAAGCTGTCACCACTTCATGGCACACGAAGACCTAGACTCACAGATCTAGAGCTGAAAGGACGTTTAGTGTCAAATTCCCCGTCTTCCTCATATCACAGAAAGCTGCCAGCCCAAGAGAGGAAGTTATGTGCTCAAGGCTACACAGCTGGTTACTTGCAGGACTGGGACCAGAATTCCGAGTTCAGTATTCTTTTTACTACAAACTGTCACTGTTGACTTTAAAAAAAAAACAAAACAACTTTCTTGAGACATATTTTAAATATCATGGCATTCACCTGTTTTAAGGATACAACTCAGTGACTTTTTTTTGGTAAATTTACCAAGTTGTGCAGCCACCCCTAAAAATCAATTTTATTTATTTATTTGTTTGTTTGTTTGTTTGTTTAATTGAAGTACAGTCAGTTACAATGTGTCAATTTCTGGTTATAAGTCAATTTTCAGTCCGCTCTTTTTGGGGGTAGGGGAGGTAATTACATTTATTTATTTATTATTATTATTATTTTTTAATGGCGGTACTGGGGATTGAACCCAGACCCCTGTGCATGCTGAGCACACATTCTATCACTGAGCTATACCTTCCCCCCTCATAAATCAATTTTAGAGCTTTTCCATCACCCCAGTAGGACTGTCATTAACTGTTAATTCCTCTCACTTACCTATCTCCTAGCCCTGGGCAACCACTGTAGAGTTGTAGACCCAGTCTAGAATAAAGACTAGAATAGAGACTTTCTGTCTGAATAGATTTGCCATTGGTTGACATTTCATGTAATGGGATCACACAATGTATGGTCTCACGTCTGGTTTCTCTCACTGAGCGTAAGATTTTGAGCTCCATCTGTGTCATAACATGTATCAGTAATTCATCGCTTTTTATTGCCAAATAGTACTCCATTATACAGATATATCACATTTTGTTTATTCATTCACCTGTAAGTGAATATTTAGGTTGTTTCCACTTTGGAGCTATTATGAATAATGTTGCTAAATAACATTCATGTATCACTGTTAACTTTTTAAGTTCAATAACTCTTCCCCCTCAAATTGAGGTTAAATTTTCCATTGACTGTGGCCTCTTCCCCTGTGGTTTTTCTCCAGATATGGACGGTAGAGTTCCCCCAGAAGGCAGCCAAAGTTGCTATTAATGTTCTAATAAATAGCCTTGGGGGATTAACTAGTCCAGAGAAGAAAAGTCTTGTTAATCTAATAACAGTCTTTTATTCTATGATGGCTTATGAGAAACTGTTAGCCAAATGCTCTCCATCTTCAAAGAAAATAAATGAGAGGAATTGGATTTAAACTTCAATTTGAAAAAAAAGCACTACAGATGGACATAAGGAGGCCCATTTTATCTGGCAGTGGATGCTATCAAATTAATTTGCAGCATTATAAAAACAAAGCCCATGTCATTTCCTCAGAGAGAAGCTTATGTGAATGGATTTAAATCTGTCTGAGGCCAGATGGCCCCTTGGGATCCCCTAAAGGGAAGACAGTCCTTTTGCGGTGCTTCTTCTGTGTGGTTAAGGAAGGCATTTGGCCTTTGGTGTTCACAGGGACCATGTCATTGTGCCCGTGAGACCAGGTATTGGAGTCCTTGTGCCATAACCAGTCGTCGGAGAGTGTTTCCCAAGCCCCTGGGTGTGGCAGAAGGAGACACGTCTCCCATGTCCTACACAGAGCCGCGTCCCCGGCTATTGTCCCCTCCCTAGTAATAGCTAGAATAATCATTATTCAGTTCTAGAACTGTGCGGCTTACAAAGTAACTTTACATTTAATCTCCTTTTGACTTCTATCAGAGTCTTGGCAGTGTCCACAGGAACCTGTGAGGAGTTCCAGGTCCTTTCCAGTTTTATTCTATCCTGCTGCGCTGCCTTTGAATCCCATCATTCCCGGCAGTAAACTCTCATCACATTGGACTGTTCACCACCCCCTAAATAACAACACACGTCCTTTCGTTCCTCTCTCTTTTTACTGTACTGTCTCTTTAAATATGTCTCTTGTCTGTTTGGAGAACCCTAACGCAGCCTATAGTCAGGCCTACACGTTGTCTCTTCTGTAGGTAAGTGTTCTCCGTTCCTTTGCCTCGAGGACCTCATTGCTTCCCTTTTGGGCATCCTTAGTGGTTTGATAATCCAGTACCGTTTATTACGTGTACAACCTTTTATAAGTAGCTTAACTTCTCTGAGTTTTTCTTTTCTTTATCTCGAATGCCTTTCTTTCTTTCAGGGGAGTTCGGTGAAACCTACATAACAAAGAATATGATATACAAGTATTCTATACAGATGTAATTGTTTAGCATTAATAGTAGAAATGTGAAAATAGACTTCAGATTATACTTACAACTACTTTTCTGTGGGTCTCTGATCCTCGAGCGCTGCAATCCTGATATATTCATCTTTCTCCACTAAACATTGAATCCAAGACCTGAAACATAATAAATGAAATTGAATCATGAATTAGGCAGGGGAGATACTATTATCATTTTGCAGATTGAAATAAAGGCCCAAAATGCTGGGTGATATCATGATTTAGTTATTATGTCCTGGCCACCTTTCCCTGAGTTTACCAGTAGAACCTCCAGAGACTTCTGAAGGACTTGTACCCTGACTCTACTTTGTATCAAAGGTAAGATTTCTCGAAGTATTGTCTGGGACCACCTGTCATAGACTGATTTCTGAAAATACTTATTAAAAATATAAAATCAAATCTCACTAATGTAATTTTGAGAAAATAAGCCAGACACACAAAATCAGAAAAGAGAGGCAGTACTACCAATTTTACAGAAATAAAAAGTATTACAAAAGAGTACTATGAGCAACTGTATGCCAACAAATTGGATAACCTAGATGAAATGGACACATTCCTAGAAATGTACAATCTACCAAGACTGAATTATGAAGAACTAGAAAATCTGAACAGCCCTATAACTAGTAAAGAGATTGAATCAGTAATTTTTAAAAACCTCCCAACAAAGAAATTCCCAGGACCAGATGGCTTCATTAATGAATTTGAAGAAGAATTAACACCAATCCTTCTCAATCGCTTCCCAAAAATCAAGGAGGAAGGAATACTTCCTAACTCATTCTGTGAGACCAACATTATCCTGATACCAAAATCAGAAAGAGATACTATAATTGACCCTTAAACAACACAGAGGTTAGGGGAAGCGACCTCCTGTGCAGTCGAAAACTTGTGTATAATTTTACAGTTGTCCCTTTGTTTCCATGGTTCTACATCCACAGATTCAACCAACCTCAGATGATACCATGCTGTAGTATGTACTTATTGGGAAAAAAAGTCCTGGTAGAAATGAACCCCCATAGTTCATGTTGTTCAACGATCAACTGTACATGAAAACTACAGACCAATTTCCCCTATGAATATTGATGCAAAAATCCTGAACAAAATACTAGCCAACAGAGTTCAACAGCACATTAAGAGGATTTTACATCATGACTAAGTGGAATTCATTCCTTAAGTGCAACAATGGTTCAAAATCAGTCAATGTAATGAACCCCATTAACAGAATGAAGGGGAAAAAAAAAAAACCTGGCTATCTCAATTCATGTAAAAGAAAAAACATGGATGAAATTCAACACCCTTTCAGATAAAAAACTAGGAATAGAAAGAACGTGCCTCAGCATTATAAAAACCATATACGGAACGCCCAGGGCCAACAAAATACTTAGTGATAAGAGCCTGAAAGCCTTTGCTGTAAGATTGGGAGCACAAAAGGATGCCTGCTTTCTGTACTTCTATTCAGCATAGTACTGGAAGTCTGAGCCAAAGCAGTTAGGCAAGAAAAGAAATAAAAAGAACGTCAGTTGGAAAGAAAGAAGTAACATTACCTCTGCTCACAGAATACACAATCTTGTATTTAAAAAAATCCAGCAGATTAAACACACACACACACACACACACACAAACTGTTAGAACTAATAAACTAATTCAGAAGAGTTGGAGGATACAAATCAACACACAAAACTTAGTTGTGTTTCTATACACCAACAGTAAACTAAAGAGGAAATTTAAAAAAGCCACTCTATTTATAACAGCATTAAAAAGAATAAAATACTTAGGAATAAACTTAACCAAGGAGGTGGAAGATTTGTACATCAGAAACTACAAAGTGTTGAAAGACGTTAAGGAAGACATAAATAAGTGGAAAGACATTCTGTATTCATGGATTGGAAGACTTAGTATTGTTATGATGTCAGTACTAACCCAAAGTGGTCTTACAGAATCGATTCAATTCCTATCAAAATCCCAACTCCTTTTTTTTTTTTTTACAAAAGTAGGAAAATCCATCCTAAAATTCATATGGAATTTCAAGGGACCCTGAATAGCCAAAGTCATCTTGCAAAAGAGCAAAGTTGAAAGTCTTATACTTCCTGACTTCAAACTTAACTACAAAGCTAAAGTAATCCAAATAGTGTGGTGCTGGCGTAAAGGAAGAAGTATAAAGCAATGGAATAGAATAGAGGGCCCAGAAATAAACCTGTGGGTGTGGATACAGATGATTTTCAACAAGGGTGCCAAGACCATTCAATGGGGAATGAACAATCTTTTCAACAAAATTGTGCTGAGAAAAGTGGATACCCACATGCAGAAAAATGAAGTGGACTCTTACCTGATGCCATATAAAAAATTAACTCAAAATGGATCAGAGACCTAAACATAAGAGCTTATAACTATCATGTTTTATCTTAGACAAAAACATAGGGGAAAAGCTTTGTGATACTGGATTTTTTTGTTGATTTTTTTGGATATGACACCAAAAGCACAAGCAATGAAAGAGAAATTGGATCAATTGAACTACACTGAAATTTAAAACTTTTGCACACTGAAGGACACTTATCAACAGAGCAGAAAGGCAGCTCATGGAATGGAAGAAAATATTTGCTAATTATATAACTGATAAGGAGTTAATATCCAGAATATAGAAAGAACTGCAGCACAACATCAAAAGCAAACAACCCAATCAAAAAGTGGGCAAAGGACTTGAACAGACATTTCTCCAAAGAAGATATACAAGTGACCAACAGGTATATGGAAAGATGCTCAACATCACTAATCATTAGGGGAATGCAAATTAAAACCACAGTGAGATATGTCACACCCATTAGGATGGCTATTACCAAAAAAAAAAAAAAAAACCCAGAAAATAACAATTATCAGCCAGACTGGAGAAACTGGAACCCTTGTGCAGTGTTGGTGGGAATATAAAATAATACAGCCACTGGAGAAAATAGTATGGTGGCTCTTCAAAAAATTAAAAACAGAATTACTGTTTGATCCAGGAATTCTACTTCTGGGACTATAGCCAAAAGATCTGAAAGCAGGGACTTGAAGAAATATTGGTACACCCACGTTCATAGCAGCATTGTTCACAAAAGCCAAAAAGTAGAAGCAATCCAAGCATCCACAATGGAAGAATGGATACATAAAATTTTTGTACATACAATGGAATATTATTTAGATTTGAGAAGGGAATAAATTCTGACACATGCTACAGCATGGAGGAACTTAAAGACACTGTGCTAAGTAAAATTAGCCATTCACAAAAGGACAAATACCGTATGATTCCACTTATATGAATTATCTACAACAGTCAGATTCATACAGACAAGTAGAATGGTGGTGGCCAGAGCCTAGTGGGAAGAGGGAATGTTTAATAGGCACAGAATTTCAGTTTTTCAAGATGAAAAAGTTTCTGCAGATGGATGGTGATGGTTGCACAACAACGTGAATGTGCCTAGTGCCCCTGAACTGTACACTTAAAAATGGTTTAGATGGTAAATTTTATGTTACATGTATTTTACCAGAATTTTAAACATTTTTAATTAAAAATTCAAAAACAAGATACAAAAAAAGTATATGCTGTATGATTCCATTTATTTAAGGCTCAAAAATGAATCAGTGATGTTAGATGTCAGGATAGTGGTTACCCTTGGGAGAGGAAGGTAACTGGAAACAGGCATGAAGAGGCTTCTGGGGGGTCCTGGTGATTTTTCTTGATCTGGCTGTTATGACATTGGGATATACAGGTTGTGAAATTCTTTGAGCTATACATTTGTGATGTGTACAGTTTTCTATGAAATATTGCACTTCAGAAGGACTCCAAAAATGTAGCTAACACCCCAACAGGCTACAGAGTCAGAATCTCTGAGGGATGGAACCAGGAGACCCTGTGTTTTAAAAATCCCCCTTCCAATTTTTTCTTAAGAACATCGAATGCTGGGAATCTTTGCTAAAGGAAGGGAACTAGGTAAATACTTTACCAATGCCCAAGAATTCTTCAGTCATACACTAACAATAAATATTCCTTAGAGAAGAAATTCTTGATATCCTGGAGTCACTTACTTTCTCTTGTTAGGAAAATCCATATCACCTTTCAGATGCTAAGAAAGAACTAAAATTAGCAGCATATAGAAATGTATTGTTTAATATATTATATTTAAAAATATGATTTCTTCTAATGTGTCAGACACAGTATAAGTTAGGGATATTTTATTGAGGTCCTCTGATAAATGGCAGGTGCTAGGACCTAGTGGAATTCGGGCAACTTCATTAGAAGGTGAACTATCACACCCCAGGGTGTGGTGCAACGCAAACAGGTTCAGAAAAGCCAGTTCTCCCACTTGTAAGCCACTTAGACTCCATTTCATCTCGCTGATACCACCTCCAAGATTTCAGCGGCTTTTACACTTGCTTGGTAAACCGAAAGTATGTTTCTGGCAAAGGCCCTTTTGGAAGGAGCAGATCAAGGTCTTGGCCATGCTCTTGGAGGCCTTCTTGGAGGAGGCGGCCAGAGAAGAGGAGGAGGAGGAAATATTGGAGGGATAGTTGGTGGGATTGTGAATTTCATCAGCGAGGCTGCAGCAGCTCAATATACCCCGGAACCACCTCCCACTCAGCAGCATTTCACCTATGTGGAGGCCAACGAGAGTGAGGAAGTTAGGCGGTTTCGGCAACAATTTGCACAGCTGGCTGGACCGGACATGGAGGTGGGTGCCACTGACCTAATGAATATTCTCAACAAAGTCCTTTCTAAGCACAAGGACCTGAAGTCCGACGGCTTTAGTCTTGACACCTGCCGGAGCATCGTGTCCGTCATGGACAGTGATACGACTGGGAAGCTGGGCTTTGAAGAATTTAAGTATCTCTGGAACAACATCAAGAAATGGCAGTGTGTTTTTAAGCAATATGACAGGGACCAGTCTGGGTCTCTGGGAAGTTCTCAGCTACGGGGAGCGCTGCAGGCAGCAGGCTTCCACCTAAATGAGCAGCTTTACCAAATGATTGTCCGCCGATATGCCGATGAGGATGGAAGTATGGATTTTAACAACTTCATCAGCTGCCTGGTCCGCCTAGATGCCATGTTTCGTGCCTTCAGATCCCTGGATAGAGATGCGGATGGCCTGGTTCAGGTGTCTATTCAAGAATGGCTGCAGCTGACCATGTATTCCTGAAGTGGGCACTGAGAAGTTAGGACGCCCCTGCAGGACAGGACTGCTGGGGGCCAGCCGTGCTCTCTGCACAGTTGCGGAGACCCCATCCAAAGCTGTCACTTCCTGCTGAGCCCTCCCTGTTTCTGAACTTGTGCTGCCTTTTCTGCTTAATTAAAACAGATTTTTCATGAAAAATGTTCTGAGTGGTTTGTATATCAGCTATTTGAGATATAGGATTTTTAGGGACTTATATATGTGATGGGGGGTGGTGCAGGGTGGGCTCTAATGGAATAGATTTCAATAGGTCATTGCCTGTTTGACTTCCAAAGAGCAGGAAATGTGTTATTGTTAAGAAAGACCTTTTGAAAAAAAATCCTGGAGTAAATTGAGAAAGCACCCAGGAGATTTAGTTTCTCTTTAAAAAGATGAGGAGGGAAGTTCAAAATCTGTTTTTGTCTTAATTTCATATCTGGTCTTTCCCTTGCATTAAAAAAAAAAAAGTAAAGTATTTTCCTGGAAACCCATTTAACTGTATAGAAACAGGTTCAGAAATGTGAAATTAAGCAATTTCATATAAGGGCAGAATTTTTTTTTAATGATGGAGCTACTATCTAAAATTCTAGAATTCTTTAGTCCTGTTTCTCTAGTAAAATAAACATGTAGCAATTTAAAAAATATTTTATTTACTTATTATTGTATTATTTCATTATTTTATTTTGGCAGGGAGGGGAGATAATTAGGTTTATTTATTTTTAAGGGAGGTACTGGGGATTGAATCCAGGACCTCATGCATGCTAAGCATGTACTCTACCAGTTGAGCTATAACTCCCCGCCTCCCAATTTTGTTTTGATATATTTGTAGCGAGGGTCAGGGCATTGGGAAATAAAAGGGTGTACTTGTAGTCAAAATATCTCTGGCTGCCTTAATGAATCAAAATGATCACGCTTAACATGCACTTCAGACAAAACCAGGCACATCAGCTATGTTAGCCAGCTCTTGTCATGTCTTGCCCTGCCTCGGAGCAAGGAATATTCTTTCCTACCTCTTTGAAAACTGCAGTCAGGAAAAAAGCAGACAGACAAAAAGAAAACGTACATAAATCATAATCAGTTATTTGGTATTAAAAGCAATAGATACATGAATGTATATAAATCTTGCTGACTCTTGATTGCAGTGGTTTGCAGCCCTGGCTGCAACTTAGAATCACTGGGAAAGCTCTTTGGGAATCCTGAGAGCTGAGTCCCACTCTAAGTGAGTTAATAAGACTCCTTAGAGGTGGGGCCCAGAGATGAGTATTTTTAAAGGTCCATCGGTGATTCTGATGGGTAACCGAGGTTGACAGCCTGTACTTCAAGGTAAGACCGTTTTTCGATTCAGTCTCAACAGAAAAGTGAGACCTGGCAGGAGTCAGTGTCGACAGCACCCAAAAGAAGGAACTAGGAGTATGAAGAAACTGCCGCCCAGAAGCCGGGGTAGTTGTGCCTTTCTTGTGAATGGCCCTTGGTTTGACTTTTTCATTCTGATTCAGGTGGTGACAGCGGGGCACACAATTCAGAGTCCCCCGCCAGTAGCCCCAGCTAAAGCGGTTGCATTCACCAGGGCTCTGTTCACCTGCCCACTGATTGGTTTCCACCCCTCCTGCTTCTCTGATGTTTAATGCATTTCCTCTCTCCCAGTCTACTTTTGAGGATCATCCTGAGGTTGAAAATAAAGCCTTACTCTTTTTTTTTTCTTTTCAGTTATGGTTTATTACAGGATATTGAGTATAGTTTCCTGTGCTATACAGTAAGACCTTGTTGTTTATCTATTTTATATATAATACTTTCTATCTGCTAATCTCGAACTCCTAGTTTATCCCTCCCCCCCACCCCCTTTCCCTTTTGGTAGCCATAAATTTGTTTTTTATGTCTGTGAGTCTGTTTTATAAATAAGTTCCTTTGTGTCACATTTTAGATTCCACATATAAGTGATATCATATCATATTTCTTTTTCTGACTTACATCACTTAGTACAATAATTTCTGGGTCCATCCATGATGCTGCAAATGGTATTATTTCATTCTTTTTATGGCTGAATAGTATTCCATTGTGTATGTATATCACATCTTCTTTATCCAGTCCTCTATCAGTGGACATTTAGGTTGCTTCCATGTGTTGGCTATTGTAAATAGTGCTGCTATGAACATTGGGTTGCATGTAGCTTTTCGAATTAGAGTTTTCTCCAAATGTTTGTCCAAGAGTGAGATTGCTGAAATCCTTCCTCTTTTGACTCATTTAGAGGAAAATTATAACGATGAAAATTATATAACTGACCTGTTAAGAGCCCTCAGCTGCCTGTTAGAAATCCCCAGCAAAACTAGGAGAGGTTGGTATTTGGCCTCTGCGTTCACCATCATCACTGTCATATAGTATTTATGAAACACCATGTGCATATAATTCTGAGTTGAGCCACGCACAGAGATCACGTCCACCTTCCTCAGGGGACTTGTAATTTAAGCTTGGTCTGATGAGCTGCTTAAACCAGGTGTGGTTATATAACAATGAGGCAGCTGCCAGCAACCACACATTAATAGCAGGATCCCTATTTTGGAGTAAGCCCGCTAACATGTTAGGCATGGGCGTAGTAGTAATATAGCCAGGAAAGGGGAAGGCTGCCAAGATGCTTTTTAAGGTCTCAGAGTAGTAAGTTTATAATGTAACCTTTCCATATGATGGTTGGGGAAAAGAAAATGTAGCTGACTTTGCTCCCTTCACTTCATTTTAAATGTTTTATGAAAGTTAAGACAATTATCTCACACTAGGGGTGGTATTAGTTAAGGGATTACCTGTTTTTAGGATGCTTTTCCTGCATACACAGGGCAAGGCATCCTGAAGTTATGTAAGTTTCTCTTTTGTTCTCTTCTGAATTTGTGTAAAAGTTGTGCAGGTAACCTCAGGCACTAGAGCGCATCCCAGAAAATTTAGTCCAAAGCCTGGATTTTTCCAATAACCAGACCTTTGGCATTATATACCACCAATAGCTTAACAAGTGATTGAATTTCTTAGCTTCCATCCAATGGGTTTTTTTTTTTAACTTGATGTTTTTAAAGGCACATTTTCAATGTAAGAGGGAGTTTTTACCTGATAATTGCTTTAAAATTTTGTCTTTTCTACATGGAAGACTACTTATAGCCTAAGATGAAGGACTTTAATTCATAGACCTCCACCTCATTATTCTTAAATTTATAAAAGCAATACAATCAGTACAGTATGTTGAAAATAATGATTTTGCTTAAATGTGACATTATATGTCTACATTTTAAAATTTCAAAATATCCCATATAATTTTGAAAAACACCTTAACCTTGACGCAGTCCACTGAATTCTATAACTGATAGCAACGAGAAAAACTGTGTTCTGTACCTAAAAAACAGCAAATGCTGAAAAATATTCAGAATTTGTATATCATCTTAAAGGACACTTTGAAAATATTTTTTGAGTAGTAGGGCATGTGTTTTTAAAAGTTGATTCATAGATTAACCTCAGTCAGAAATTTCATCAGTAATGTTTCACAACTAACCCACAGCAGGGCCTTAAAAAAATATTTAAGGAGGCACCCGCAGGGCACTGATTATCTAATGTACCTATAGGTTTTTTTAATTCTTATTTTTTATTGAAGTGTAGTCAATTTGCAACATTAGTTTCAGGTGTACAGCAAAGCAGCTCAGTTATGCACATACATATGTGTGTGTATATTTTCAGATTCTTTTCCATTACAGCTCATTACAAGAAATTGAATACAGTTCCCTGTGCTATACAGTAGGTCCCCATTGTGTATCTATTTTATATATAGTGTGTACCTATTAATTCCAAACCCCTAATGTACCTATGGATCTTGAAGTGCTTTCAGAATTACTTTTTTTTAATGTCTTATTTTTACTGCTAAGTGGATTAAAACCATTTAATTCCTAGAAAATTGGTCATACAATTACGTAGGTGGGTAGAAATATCCCCTTAATAAGAATTTTGAGGTAAACAGAATACCTCGTCCCTGAATCTCCTGGGTAACTGGAATTTACAGAATTTGAATACTCCTCCTCCTCGTGAGGAGTTCAATTGGTTTTTAAAGGAAAGAACCACAAATTTGAGGAATAACTTTTTAGCATGAAACTGATTTGAAATTGAAAGAGTATCCTTTATTATCCTTTGCTTGTATACTTTATGTTCTGTTTTTGAATATATTTTATCAAGTTACTTGCTTTAATTTGAAAGATTGGGAGTCAGATTACCTAAATTTTAATTGTTGTTATGGCAATAACCAGTGAGTTTTGTGACCTCAAGTAAAATTTATGTTTTGATTTTTTTTCTTTAGGGAAAATATAGAAGTTGAATGGATGATTTCTAAGATTCCTTCCGGTTCTAAATTTTATTATTCTGAATTTGGAACCTTAACAGTGCATCATTTTATTAGTCCAATAATAAAACCTCTCAGAATAATTTCCAAGCTGCCTTTTCTCCTTCACATTATGAGGATGAAAACTTACATAGCATTTCCCATGTGATTGGTTATGAAGAGTCAACTTTAACATTCTTTTGCCAAAGCCTCTCACATGAGACTATTACTGAAAATCAGGGGTCCAGAGTTTTACCTTGTTGTGTGACTAGCAGTAATATTAAAGTTCCTTTATATTTCTGTTTCTCCATCTGAAAAGTAAGTCATGAGGCTTGACCTATGTTATACATAGGGTTCTGTGGTATAGACAAAAGTCGGATGCTTCACAATACAGATACAACAGAAATTCAAAGAAGGATTTCCAATCATACTATCTGTGACTGTGTCTTCAGTGTCCATAGATCATTCTTCTATCCATTCTTCAGAACGTCTGTTCAAGCCGTCTGTGTTGCTTAGTGGAGAAAACTGATTGCAGAAGAACCTTTATTGAGCACATAGCCACAGTTCAATAAGCTGTTCAGTCTCCGAGGCCTAATGAACATAGTGCATGGGAAAAGTAAACGGTAGTGACACAACAGGGAAAATTATGTCCCTTAAAACTCTGCCTTCTCTGAAACTTCTGGGGTGGTGACAATGTTGTAGATACGGACTGCACACAGGGAAGGCAGTCCCCGCCCTGGGGGAACCCTTGATGTTTGAAATGAAGGCACTTAGTCACAGTTTAAGATTACACTCTTTTCCGTGCCAAGCATTATTTGCTCACCTACCAAGTACCGCACTAGCTTTGTTGTTACTCGTTCAGAGTTTATCTAGGAATCCACCACTGGAAGATCTTGCTGCCACTGTGGTTCCACACCTGGATCGTAATCCTCGTGCTCACTGACGCTTCTCTTTCTCCCTCCTTCTCTCTCCTCCAACTTTCTCTTCCACTCTCCATCTCACTTTTCCTTTCTCCTCTTCCCCTTCCCTTCTTGTTCGTTCCCATCCTCCTATTTCCCGCCCCCCCCACCTCCTCCCTTCCTTAGGCTCTCTCTCCTTTCTCCCCATTTCATCCTCGCAGTGTCCTGTCTAGGTGAGTAGTTCATGTGTGGGGAAAACTCTGTACTTAGCATGGATCAGGATGACCAACCTCTTCTTTCTGTTGTCGTCATGAAACACCTCCTGAGGGTATAGACATTAGCATCATACTCATGAGGTTCAGTTTCCAGAGGTTTACAAGTGCAATGTCTTCTAGGGCCTCATGTCACGAAGGGGCCATTGAGGTTGCTCAGGTTTACTCTGTTCTCCTGCTTTATGGCAAATTCAGCCTGGAAAGAAGAAAAGCTGCAGCTGTGATCATTGCCTCAGTTTGGCCTTCTCCTTTTCCTTCTATTTCCTACATGTAGAGGGTCTCTTAATGACCCATTGGTGTTGGCCGTCATGGCAGGGTACCAACCACAGAGGAAGGAAGGCTTCAGTCCCACCTGGGATGAAATGCTCCATCCTGCTTCCCAGAGAGGCTCCCATCAAGGCGGAGCTCCGGGACCCATGCTGAGAACCGTAGAGCTGCTCCCAAAGAGCCTCAGTGATAAAATGTCTATATTTGTGGCTGAACAGAAATATATTTTTCCTCCTTCTGAATTGGGAATGGGCGGGGCCGCTTGCTGGCTGTTCCATCTCAGTGCACAATGATGTTGAGCTGCATGGCATGCCTGAATTTTACCCTGCGGGCTGTGATTAATGGTAATTCGACCAGCGGCCCTGCTAATTGATTTCTCCCATCCTTTCACAGAACCATGATGGCAGTATTGACTTCCGAGAGTATGTAATTGGCCTGGCTGTCCTGTGCAACCCTGCCAACACAGAGGAAATCATCCAGGTGGCATTTAAGGTACTGTCAGCCCCACTGAAAGCATCGTAGTCTGTCTCGTAAACAAGTGTTGACGCTAAGTGTATTATTTGAAAATCAGTGCATCTATTACAAGTGTTTATAGATCCGTGGTGACATGTACAGGAGGGTAATGTGATTAAGACAGTTGCTACTGAGAATGAAGAAAACACAAGCATCATTTAAGCAAGAAAAAAAAAAAGTCTTTGGAAGCAGCCTAGTTAACAGCATCAAGATCGAAGAGCAGATGATTTAATTAATTAGCTTAAAAATGGTTTCTTTTCAGCCTCCCTCCTTTGAAGCCCCAAGGTAAGGTTGTAAATAGACACCACCTGTCTGTCACTGGTCATCCAAATTCAGCATGCAGAAAGTTCTCATCCATCCTGATTTTCTCATTCTGTATGTTGAAGATATTGGAGGTGGTCTTTTCCTGATGGAGTTTATTTTGTGCTGGTGGTGTCAGCGGAACACCATCAGAAACGTCTCACGTTTCCACCCCGTGTGTTTTCCTGTAGTGTCACATATATGGTCGCAGCAGTGTGGGGGGTGGGAAGGCAGACGACTAAAATCCCTGGCCTCAGACCCCAATAGAACTTCATGGAGGTTCAAATGATGAAAAACTCAGATTCCATGTATTACTTATCTGTGCAAAGAGAAGAGTACATCCCCAGAGTGCATTTTTGGTTCTTCTGAGATGAAAGGTGCTTTGTCTAACTGGTGTTTAAAAAGGGATGTTCCCTTCAGAATTCTAATCTCACGTGGTCTGCTCTCAAGTGAAACAAAAACTCAATCTCCCTGCTTGTCTCCCCAAGCTGGGTGTGTTGCCTCTTATCACTCAGCCACTTGCATCTCTGCTTCATCCACTGTGACAGCTGAGGACCCTCTCCAGGCCTGTTTCTACTCTTGTTTCTTCTAATTTTCTCTGAGAAGATCCCCCTGTGTCCTCCACAAGTTTTTACCCCTCTGTCACCTAGAAAGACTCTCTTTTCTCTCAGAGCCCTTTCTCACATCTTAGAGGCCTAAGGAATGGCCTCAGAATTTCCGCGTGTTCTCTCACTGACAGAGTGTTGGGGGAGACTAGGTTCTTGCCTCGCGCAGGGAAGAATTCAAGAGCAAGGCGTGGTAAAGTGAAAGGAAGCGTATTTAGAGAGATATACACTCTGAGGACAGAGTGCAGTCTGTCTCACTCCGAAGGGAAAACAGTTTAGGAGATACACACTCCATGGGCAGAATGTGGGCCATCTCAGAAAGGGGAGAGGGAGAGAGACCGAGAGGTGGGTCCGTTTAGAGTAAAAGTAGATACACGCTTCAAAGACAGAGTGCGGGCCGTCTCAGAAGGTGAGAGGGACAGAGCGAGAGCGACCACGAGGTGTGGCGTTGTTAGGTTTTATGGGCTCGGTAATTTCATATGCTAATAAGTGGGAGGATTATTCCAACTACTTTGTGAAAGGGGCAAGGATTTCCAGGAAGCATCCCCCTGCCCACTTTTTGACCTTTTATGGTCAGCCGGGGAACTGTCATGGTGCCTGTGGGTGTGCCGTGAGGCTCAAGGTCTACCGGAAGTCGAGTCTTCCGCCATCTTGGTTCTGCCCAGTTTGTCCTGTCCTCGGTGGCTGTGTCACCCCTTAAGTGGTTGTGCCCTGCCGCCTTTCCTCCCACTTCAAGAGGAGTCCCCCAGCTGACTGGTTATTTCAGATTGGTCTAAACTGAGTTAACTGCCAGACCTATAAAGAACCTAAGAGGTTGATGTTTAGCAGATGGTCACAAGACAAGGGCCAGAACTTTTTCCAAGCTGAAAACTTTTGGCTTTTGCAGACTTATTCATCATAAAACCTAAAATTATACACAGAGCTAACTTATTCCGATCCAGATATTCCTGTTTCTGTTTTGGGATTGTCTGTGTAATTAGACGTTCAGCTGGACAAGTGGTCAGTTTGAATTTACCAATGAAAGGCCTGATGGAAAATTTGGCCCTTAATCATAGTAATTATTGTTTTTAGAGAAGTCCTGAGATTTTTCTCCAGTCTAGACCTTGGGGTTTTTTTAGGAGGGGAGAAAGGAAGAAAGGAGGACCTAAAACTATAATTAGCTCTTTTTTCAGTAAGGCAACAGTCATGCTTTACATTTTTTTTTAACCTTCTCACGTGTGTTTGATGTTTTTGAAAATATTTTGGCATGCTTCTGTTTTTTATTTAGTAGTATCCATGTGTATGTGTATATATATGCATACACACACACACATATATATGTACATATATACATACATATACAATCCATTCACATCCTTTTATTGGGTAGCACGTCACATCATCACTTCACATGGGAAGTTAACTTCCCACCTTTGATCTTATTTCATCATCTCAGTGACCTTTAGAGGCAGAATATTAGCGTTCTTCAGTTGTAAGCGGTAGGCGTAGACTCTGGCTGGGGAATCAGCTGTGAGGACAGCGAGTAGGCTCCAGGGGAGACTCAAAAGCAGGCAGCTCCAGAGGCCCCAGCCACAGGAACTGCTCTCCACTTTCCTTGGGCACTGCGGTTAGAGAGAGCAAACTCCAGCCCTGTTCATCGTTCATATTCCAGGGAAGGTCCATATGATCGTGGACCATGTGCTTGCTGGGAAAGACAGGATCTTTTGATTCAGAGTCCCCCAGCACTCTGCATTGGGGAGCTACCACTCCCCCATTCTCAAAGGAAACCGGGATGTTAAACCTTCAACCAGAGCCCGGAGCATGGGATTTACCTTAGATTTGGGAACTTTGCGGCAGGGAGGCTCCTGAGAGTGATGAATAATTGAGAGCAATTGAGGGCTTTTTGTGAGGGGAACAACCTGGGGTAGTTGTGACGAAGGACAGGTGGAGAGGAAGTAAAAGTCCCCAGGATGCATGTGTGAAGGGAACTTACACAGAAGTGAGAGCCACCAAGGCACCAAGTGTGACAGGAATGTAGACCATTAGATGAGTTGATGAGAATTGTTTAGGAATGGAGGAGTTTTAAAGAAAACCTAGAGTTTGTGAGAAGAGGGGCTGGGATTGAACCCTGGCAGTTACTCTAAAGTCCAGGGCCCATAAAGAGCCCTGGGGCTACCGTTTGTGGAAACAAATGCTAATTCACTTTTCACTTTCCAACTGTCTTGTCCCCTCTCCAGGGGCTGGGTGGCAGCCAGCGGACTGGAAGTCTGTGCTTTCTCATCTGGAGGCAGCAGGTCACAACTTCAAATTAGAGTCTCCTCCTCCCACCCTAATGGACAGTCACAACGCTCTTCAATATTTGCTTGTTCTTTTCATGGTTATCACACCTTATCCAATGCCTTTTTTGATCACGTATTTGGTCGGAAGTGAATACCTAACAGCAGGAACTCTAGATGTCACCTGCCTGCCTTTGGGTGCCAGCTTGACCACTTCCAAGTTGGGTGACCTTGGGGAAGTTACCCGACTTCCTTGTCCCTCAGCTTTCTCCTCTGTGAGATAGGGTTAATAACGACACTCCCTTACATAAGACTTTTTGGGATTAAATGAGTTAATACTTACAAAGTGATTCGAATACGTTTGATCAGTGCCTACAAAGAGTCAGTGCTAATATCATTAAAAAATGTTAATACCCTGGAGAGGATTTTAATTATGGATGTTAATTATCTGTCAGTTACCTTGGTTTTCTGCTCAACTTTCAGTTGATCCCACCCTTCTGCCTTTTCCCCTCTACCCATCAACATATTCAGTCTCTCCCTTCCTGGAAGCAGTTTACATTTATGCATGGCTACTACCCCATTTATTTCCTGCCCTTTATTCCATAATTTCTTACTTTTTTATAATTGAAATATAGTCAATTTTCAATGTTGTGTCAGTTTCTGGTATACAGCATAGTGGTATTCTCATAATTTCTTGAGAAGAGTCCGTGCCTGTGGCCTCCAATCCTCTCCTCCATTCATTCCTGGAGTCTCACCTCCATCCGTCATCAGGATCTCCTAATCGCCAAATCCAGCAAAACTTCTTGCTTTTTGCTTGGGCTTCCTATGGTATTTTACTGTGCTGGCCATTACTATGGTTGGAGTTTCTTCCTCTTTCCTAAAAGCCTTCTCTAGCTTCCAAGATGCATGTGTCTCCGGTTCTCCATCTCCTTGACTGCTTCCAAGTTTTATTTGTTTGTTTGCAAGAAAGAAGTTCCTCTTCCCTGCACACACCTCAGCTCTTGCTGTTCCCAGGGCTCTGCCTGACTCTGCATTTTCCACAGATAAGCTCAAACATGCTTGGAGTTTCAGTTCTTACCTGATTTCCTATCTAGAGCCTTATCACTCTCCTGAGCTGATGTGTTGAATCTTACTTCCTTCTGGTGCCTCTTACTCAAATTTAACCTCTTCTGGTCTATCCCTTGACCTCACTGGGTACCTGTTCTCCCACTCTTGGTAACATAACCCACATTCACCCACTTGCCAAAGCTGGAACACCTCGGCCATCGTTGGCACCGTCTTTTCCATCACTGCAGACCTCTAATTGGTAGGCAAGGCCTGGCTTTGCTTCCTGATAAATTCTGTCCCTCCCCACCCTTCCTGCTTCTCCACCCCAGACTCTTAATTGTTTTTCCTGCCTTTAGTCTTTTCAACCTTCTGCCCTCATCCCTGTCCTCCACAGTCTGCCTCAGAGAGTTCCCTCAGTTCACATAGGATCACACCACAGGCCTCCCCATTGTAATCCTGCAAGGTTAGGTGAGGCCTCAAATATCCCTCACGATCTGACTCCTGTTTGTCTGTCTCCTGACTTGAGCCCCAGGCAATCATCTCCCACGCCTTGTATATTCTGGGACTCTCTCTTCCTGTTCTAAGACCCAACTCAAATGTCATAAAGCCTTCCCTGACCTCTTTGGGTGGGACTCATCTTGTCCTCCATGGAACTCCCCTGTGCTTTTGTACTTAATATTGTCATCGCCCCTATTTTAGTTCTGTCTCTTTCTACCACTAAACCACAAGTATAGTGAAGAAAGCAGAGACCATCCTTTCTTTTGGGCCTCTATCCCTAGCCTCTGGCGCAATGAATGCTTAAATTACTAAAGAGTTTACTTTCCAGGGTTACTGCAGACCACCACTGCTCTGGGAGAGCTAATTCTTCTTTTCTTTTCCCTTCAGCTCTTTGACGTTGATGAGGATGGCTTCATAACGGAGGAAGAGTTCTCCACCATTCTGCAGGCTTCCCTTGGGGTGCCTGACCTCGATGTTTCTGGTCTCTTCAAGGAAATAGCCCACGGGGATTCTGTCTCCTATGGTGAGTAGGCAGTTTGGCTCCTGATTCAGCATACGAGGAGGGCATCCAGACGGTGACCGACCCTCTACAAGAGTGTTGTTTCCTTCCCCTAATATATCAACACTAGAAATAATAGTCAGAATGATGGTGATGGTAATAATAGTAGTAGTGGTGTAATGGTAGAGGCTAATTATTGAGGACTTGTTGCTGAAAGATCGGCTGCTCGTCCCTGACTAGCCAAAAAATTCAGAGACCCGGTCTTGGAGCTTAGAAGAAGAGGGGCAGCTTTATTACTTTGCCAGGCAAAGGGGACTCACAGAGGCTAGTGCCTTCAAAACTGGGAACCTGTCTTAGGGTTGGGGCTTAGTGATTATATAGTGAACAAATTGGAGAGTAAAAGGGGCTGTCAATCAGCAAGAGTCAATGGTGAAGTTTCCTCCTAAATCCCGGCGAGTCTGTCCAGCAGCAGGGGACCGTCCGGGGATCTGGAGGGTTATCAGCCTGTGACCTTCTTTATCTGATCAGACTCATTAGGCGCCAGGAGGAACTTCAGAGGGTCTGGTTACTCTCCGGTAACTCCCTTTCTAGGTGAATGACTCAGAAACCAAACATGATTGTAAATTTCAATTGCCAGAGTGAGGTAAAACAAACAGGAAAATGAAGAACCCTAACTCTAATTGTAACAATGGGCCTGGGGCTGGGGGCAGTGTCCGGTCAGTCAGATTTGCTGACTGTTTTAAAAGCAAACAACAGGTATAAGGCCAGGAATTAGTTAGCCTAAGCGCAGCCATCTTGTTACTTCTCCTTCAGACTTACCAAATGCCAAGCACTCTTTAAACTTTTTATATATATTAGTTTATTGATTCTTTACAGCAAGCCTATTAAATCAGTACTCTTCATTATTCTTATGTTACTGGGGGAAAAAAAAAAGAGATGCAGAGAATTTAACTGACTTACCTGAGATCACCACTAGAGAATGTCAGAGCCAAGTTTCCAAAAGCAAGGCAGTGTGGCTTTCGAGCCTGCACCACTGACCTCCACACCGTAGTGCCTCTTGTATTGGCTGCCCCACCTTACGGAGCTTTTCTTTTCTGCTGTCAGTGTGTCCAGGCAAAACTGAGCAAGATAGCCCAGCCCGGTTAGAATCACAGCAGAGGGACACGGGCTGAGGGACCAACAGCCCTAACAATAGCTAAACCATCTATTGGTGTTTCCTGTTCGTGGCTCAGGAGAGCTTTCATGTTCGTTATCTCGCATCATGTTGATGGCACCCCTGTGAGGTAGGGCCTGTCACAGAGGAAGACCTGGTGGCCAAGTGGTAGGTCCATCCAGCAGTGACCACCCTTCTCCTGATGACACATCAAAACAAGTCCCCTGAGGGCTGAAGGCATGGTTCGTCAGTTTCCACTGATTGCACAGTGCAGTGGTTGGGAAACGCACCCCAGTGGCGAGGCCTGGGTGAGGGTGTCCCTGCCTTGGCTTTGATGTGGTCGTAAATGTCAGCGTGGCTTGTCTTCCCTAGTCTTCTCCTGCGGGCTGGTGGGTGATTCCTCTTGAATGCCTTTTTCTTTCTGGGGCTCAAAGAATTTTCAGCCTGATAGCTTTCATAGGATGGGGGAGTTAGAGCATGTACTTCTCTTACTCTCTGTTTTTGATTACTCTCATTTTGGCTGCCCTTTATTCTATTTTAGGTAATCAAGTGCCTAGGGCACTTACTCTATTTTGTTCGTTAAAAAAAAGATAGAAAGGATAAAATGAGAAGTATATACTGATATAAAACTTAAGAGTCATAAACCCCATGTGTACTAACTCTCTGAACATTTCCTTGCGTAATTAAGATTCTCTCTTACAGCAAACTACCAAATTTTGAAAAACTGGAGTAACTATTTCAATGGCATTATTTGTAGATAGTCCTGTCATATTTTTGCCTGTGAATTTTAATATATTTTTAGGGAAATCTGCTTTGTTTTTTGGAGTTCACCCTTTTTCTTTTTAGAATACACGACTATCTCTCTTTTTCCAATATTACGCAAGCCCTTTTTTTTTTACAAGAATGTGGTATTTAAGTATGATTTTATAAAATAATAGGTAAAGAAATGTATCATGAATGTGACCATTAACGTTATTTAAATATGATTATTTAAATTGTTTTCCTTCTTGTTTTTCCATTAGCCAAACTGATGCCCAGATTCTGCTTTTTGCCAGCTCACAGCACTTTTAGAAATGAGTTACTCTTTAATGTCACTGGCATCCCCAAAGAGAACAGAAACCTTGATCTTTTGAGCAGAGCACAAATCCTAAACCTGAAACTCATGGTTCCAGTAAATCAGTTCTCAGGCCCACTTAAAAGGACTTACTTAAATTCTCTGTGTCTCCATCATTGAAATAGACTCGTGCAGATAAACCTTTATTTTGGATGTTAAGAAAGAACAATTACTAGATTACCTGATTTGGGAATATAAAGTGCTCTATTAATGCAAAATAATGTAATTGCAAAGAATGATCTGTGTACAATCCAGTGACTTCCTCATCACTGAGACCTGTTTTTATCTTCAGGAGTTGTTAGGTAGTTTAATGTGCCTTGAAGTAGACACTTGGTTATCAGAGATTAATGAATAGATAGAAATAGGATATTTGGTGAAAAGCCTTTTATTATAGAGTCAAATGGTGAGCTAATTCAAAGACCAGCCTGCCTTTGCTATATAAGCTCAATAAAGGCTTCTCCATCCAAACAGGAGAGAGAAATGTCAAAGTTGAGGGTAGCGTCATATTTTAGGAACTCCAGGTTATTGGAGGCTTGAGGGTCAGATTCTGATGGTTAATATAATAAGCCTTCTAAACTCTGCCTCAGTTCCCAAATCTAAATCATCTAAGGTAAAAAGAGACCACTACTCAGGGGTCTTGTGACGTGACTGTTGCATATTGTACACTCTCCTTGTCCTTATTGATCATAAGTCCGAGCTCAGCTTTCAAGACGGTATATTTCTATACCAGAGTTAAAGGTTAAAATAGTTTTAAAAGCCGGTAATAGAATGTCCTGGGTCATAAAATTTTTTAAACATTTTTTTCTTATAAAAAATAACAAAAATACATTAAAAATGAACAAAACATAAACATAGAGCATAATAAAGTTTTACAAAGTGAACACTTGTGCACCTACCACCCAGGTCAAGAAATAGAGCTTTTCAAGAACTTGAGAAACTTCCATGTGCCCCTTCCCATCTACAACCCCTTCCTCTGTCTTAAAGGAGGGAAATGCTGACTTAAAAAGGAATCTCTACCTTGCTTTAAAGATGTCACGTCAGAAGCACACATCTTTAAATGTATTTTAGTTTTGCCTAAGTTTTCGAACTTTACATACTGGACTCATACAACATGTTCTTTTGTGTCTGGCTTTTTTCATTCAACATTATGGTTTTAAGATTCATCCACATGCTTACAACACAGCTGTTCATTCATTTTCATTGCCCTATAGCGTTATGTTCCGTGAATATGCCATGATTTATTTATCCGTTTCAACTGTTGACTGTCATTTGAATTGCTCTCATTTCTTACCTATTATGAATGATGTTGCTCTGAACATGCTCATACACATATGCACAAATTTCCCTACCTTGGAATAGAGTATGCATGCCTTCAGCTTGATGAAGTAATGGAAAAAACTATCTTCCAAAGCAGCTGTACAATTTATGAGGGTTGAGTAAAAGAATTTTGCAATAATAGTATTATTAAGATCATATGTTAATCTGCATCACACCAAAGGAAGATTCACCTCAATTTATTGGATTTTTTGTTCTCCTCTTTTAGAGGACTTTAAAAGTTTTGCCCTAAAGCATCCAGAATATGCTAAGATATTTACAACCTACTTAGACCTCCAGACGAGCCATGTGTTTTCACCAAAAGACATCCAAGCATCTCCCTCGGTTGCAAGTAATAAAGTCAGTCCTGAAAGTCACGAAGAGAGTACCTCAGACAAAAAAGACGACTGAAAGCAAATATTCCTAACAAGCAAAATGCAGTGGTTTTTACTTGAAATTGTAAAGGCACTTATAGATGGTGTTTTATTTGTGATTGTTGCGTAACGATGTTTAAAATGGAAAGTTTTTTTATTAAAAATGATAGGTTTTTCTTACTGAAATGCTTTTATTCACATGTATAGATCAAGTAATATTCCTTCTCTTTTACATTCTATTTTGCTTTACTGGTGATAAATACGTTTTTATGGATTTTCTAGTTTAATTTTCATATCCAAATGAATGAAATGGTCTCCTTTACTTACTGATAGGCTTTAATCAGCACTGTAAAAAATTTTTAAAGTTTAAACCCTTTTTAATCTACCTTCCTCTAAAGAAAATTATATTCTGTTATCACTAATCCCTTCCCGTTCTGGAAATAAGAATAAAGAGTCTGAGGAACATTGCAGAATTTTATACCTTGAACTTCACAGATTCATTTTATTTTTCATTTGCATTTCAGTTTCTTGGATCACTGACTCTGGGGGGGATTGAAAGGGAGATAAGACTTCTTAAAAACTCATATTCTCTCGAGCATGCATCCCTATTGTACATTTCCTTAACCACCTGCTAAGGAAATCATACCCTTTTGCATGATCTGCAGATTTAGAATTTTGTTTTAAAGACGACACTATGGCCAAAGGCTATGCGGGAATTGCCTTATTGAAGGTAACGTTAATTGCCTAATGAGAAAATGAATTGTTCGCCACAGTTTAGTTTAATTTGAGTTGGGTGGTTTAGAATGTAGTGCTTACCCAGTCAATGAATCAGATTTACTTTATTTATATAATATTATAATTAATATATTTTACAATCTCAGTGGGAGTTTTAATTTTATTAAGTGTTCTCTCAAATTTTAGAGCTTGCCTGAAATACCTAGAGGGAAAATATAAAAGGGTCCAAATTATCAACAAAAGCTAAGGAATCCAAAAAGCTACATTATTAATGCAGGACCACAATTTAACCCCCAGGCAGGAATTTAACGCTGATATTTTTGCCTTTAGGTTAAGCAAGAATTGCCTCAAGTGCCATTTTATTGATGTCTTGGATGCTTGCTTAAAAAGTTTCATCCTTAAGTGCAGGCGTATACTTGTTTGCTTTTTACATGTCTTAAAGCTGTTTAGACAAAGCATTGAATGAGCTGAGAACAATTTCTTAAGTAATTACGAAAGTACATCTTTATAATACTGTCTGTCACATGCAACTGAATGTATGTAATACTCAGGTACCATGATTTTTTATCATAGGAAAGCCACATATTAATCCCATGAATCATGAAAAAGTAGCATTTTAAATGAAAATCTTTCTGTGAGGCTCTGGAAAGTGATTCTGTTGTTTTCCTGTTTTAAAATAGTATTTTATGTTCTTTAATTTCACCTCTGCCAATGTAATATTCCTATTTTATCATGTAACTGAATAAACAAACTTGCTACATAAAATTCTTGGCAATTAAAAATTCTGGTTTTGCCATCGTGTCTCAAATGTAATATACCTTTTTAATATTGTGGTTTGGATATAAGTTTGCATATTTATGAATGTGATTAATCATTTTTGTTTACATTTAAGCCTTATGAAATGTCAGACATAATTTTACTCTAATGAAAGACCCAATTTTAGCCAAAACAGCAATAGTTAGTATTCCTAAAGTTGACTTTTGGCTAGTGGGGTGTATGTAGTAAGTCATGACCATCACTGTTACTACCAGTTAGGCCTCTACCTTTATGCCATCTAAACAGGGATTTCCTTCAAAGGGGCTTTTCTCCTCTTAGAATTTAAAGTAAGGAATTAAATTTCATTAAGTCAGTTAACTGCATTGTGGTTTTACCTAACAGTTTGAAAAAAATGAGGTTCCTCTTTAAAATGAGAAATATTAGATCCTAAGACCAGTAAACCATAAAAATCTTCAATCAGAACAGTTCTGTTGAAGGATAATGATGTGCTGAATACTTACAGAACAAAGTGCTTGTATTGTGCATATTTATTTCTCCTCTGCTGCTTTTAGAGTTTTGGAAGGCTGAGTGTGACCGCTGGTAGTGCTACCTCTAATGCGTATTTAAAAGAGCCCCTTTTAGAAGATGCAGGGTCTGCTGTCTGCATGAGGCACAGCAGTGCAGATATCCAGTTCCCAGGCTCAGGAACTCTCCTCTCTGGGCTGTTACAAATGCACGGTGGCGAATTGATGGTAATTAATTTATACTCTGAGAGGGCCACTGACCATAAAGGAGTCACTCAAGAGAATAAAAAGATACTAGGAAGAAGCCATTCCCTAGAAAAGCAGACATATTTATAATTCTTTTTTTTTTTTTCTTTTCTGTTCATTTGGATGAACTTTTCCGTTTTTTGGTTAAATTATTATACCAGATTATTCTGTCAATGCTGTGAGTTGATGGAGGGGAAGTTCCTCACAAAGTTCTTGACATACATCCTATATACGTATCACAAACTGCTTTCTACTTAGAACAATAACCTGAAGAGCTTTTGCCCTTTTATTAATGCCGTTTAATGTAACTCTTGTTTCTAGGTAATCATTCTCTTGCAACAAATTTCTCAAGTGTCTTTGTAAGGCCCAGCATGTTCTACCAAATTGTCTCCATTATGTGTTGACCCAGCTTGCTGTTTTCTCCAACATGTTAACTGTATCCTTTCCTTATCATTCTTATAAAAGAATCTATGCACATTGGAAAAGAATAAACAAAAAAGTCATGTTTACTTTCACCACCCAAGTCAACTATTAATTTTTAACATATTTTATTTTACCCTTTTTCCTAGATATTCTTAGGTTCTCAGGATAACAGTGTATATGGTATTTAAATCCTACTTGCAATATCACATTTTCCAGTATCATTACAATTATGTGGAAATACAGTTTTTTTCAAAGTATACCTGCTATTCCTTCATGTAGCTGTAATATAATGTGTGATCATTCTTCAAATATTGAAACTGAGTTTGAGTTTCATTTTGGAACTATTAAAAATAATCAACTTCCATGCTCCATAATAGTTCATAATTGTGAATAGATTGCTAAGGGGCTTATTAATACTTTCTGAATTCCAAAATGAAAAACTTTACTGAAGATTTTATAATTATTAAACTTTATTTTAAGCTAATTTTATTACAGGACCAAAAAATTGAAATTATTTGATTCCATAGAGTAAAGTAATTTTAATTTCATGTAGTAGGTGACAGGTTAATACTTTTAAAGGTAAGTAGACTTAATCTTTTTAATAGTATTGTTCCCTTTGTAAAAGTAACAGACTTACTAATTATTACAATAAGTAATAATAATAACTACCAATTTCCTTATTATTCATCAGTCACTGTGCTAAGTGCTTTATAGGTGTGAACATGTTTCAACACTCAATGAAGCACAGGTATTGTTGCCCCTAGTTTTACTAAACAAAATTTAGAACAATTCCCGAAGTCACTCATTGAGTGGCAGAGCTTGGAATTAAACCTAATTTTGTCTGATTCCAAAGGCCAGGCTTGTAATCATTTATAAAAAGCAGCACAGTTGCCTGATGTATAAAATTTATAGATTTTGCATCTGCCATGTATTTTCCTACTTGTGGGGTCTCGTATCAAATTTTGACTTAGTTCTTAAATGGAAGAAAGAGATGGTTCAAAATGGTTCCAAGCAGTGGATGACATGGGGGAGAAGATTGGTGAGCCCTCCTGACTCTCTCCCTTGTGGCCCAGGATAGGTCAGCTGGAAGCCCTGAAACCTTCCTGCAGGACTAGCCCAAGATACTGCAAACCAAAGGCGAGGTGAATGTCGACGCCGCAGTAACCCTTCTCCTTTGTGGGGAGTGGTGGAGCGTGAAGTCTCTACTTTTTATGGGCCCCTCTGCTGCGGTGGTCTTTTCAGTCACACCTCTGCTCTCAGACTAAAGTATCTGATCAGTAAAGCAGAGTTTGAGGGACTGAGGACAAAGCCAGAATTGGAATATCTGGGACCTTCATTCTAACTGTCGTGAAGCATCCCTTTGCTGGTCTCCTTGCTTAGATTCTTGCCCTCCTATAAATCCTCTTGCCATACAGAAAGCACAGGGACTGTTTCAAAGCATAAACCAGATGTCACTTCTCCAGTGAAATGTTTTCAAAGGCTACCACCCATTGTAATTTGGAGAAAATCCAAAATATTCAACATGGCCTGCAAGGCCCTGCATGGTCTGGCCCCTACCACAATGTAGTTCACCGTCTCCAATCTCCTCCTTCACTAAACTCCCACCACCCAATCCTTCGTTTCCTCCAATGGATAAAAGCCCCTTCCAGCCTCAGGGTCACCGTACTGCTGTTCCCTCTGGCTGGAATGCTCTTTCCCAAAGACTTTCGCCTTGCTTTCTCTTCTTCCTTCAGTCTTAAAAACAAACAGTTTCATCAAGGTATGACTGACACACCATACAGTTCCCCCATGTAAGGTGTACACTTCAGCATTTTTTTAAGCATATTCACAGAATTGTTCAACCATCACATCCATCTAAATTTTTTATTCTTCATTCAGATTTTAAATCAAATGTCACATCATCAAATAGGAAACCCACATCAACCTAAAAAAAACTCACTGTCTCTACAGACATTCTCAACCCCATTACCCCTTTTATTATTGCACTTAAACTTCTGGGATTTCTGTTGTTATATACATAAGAAATATATATTTATTTTATAATTATATATAAAAATTTATATATATTATGTTCATCTGTTTATTGTCTGTTATTCCTCCTACTTAGGAAGGGATACGTGACACGTAGTAAACACTCAACATTTGAAAAATGAATAATGATAACATTATTTTTGACTTGTACCTTGCCATGGTATTAGAAGAGAGGTCATTTTTACAGCAAACTTGAAAACCTAGGATCATGACCCCTGAAACTCATAAAGAAAATAAGGCTTAGAGTTACATAACTGGTGGGTACAAGGCCTGGAATTCAAACCCAAGGCTGCCTGGCTCGAAATGAGGGGATTTTTGATTAGGCCAAGAAACTTGAACCCATTAAATAAGTGAAAAAATGATGTGACAGGCCTCAGGTTCCAGAAATATGGAAACTAGATCATCTGAGAACCCTCTGGCCACAAAACCCCTGGAATGTTGAACAAAATGTCACAAACATATTTGAAATGCGTAGCTGAGCTTGCATGCTACTGAGGGAAATCCTCCAAGGCCAAGAATGAAAAGGGAGCTGGCACCCAGCACTGCATAAAGGCATAAATGTTCTAGTTGACCTGCGAACATTTGTCAGTCTCAGTAACAGAGAGACTGGAATTTTGTGGCTGTGGGAGACAGAAGACAAGGTTTTTATATGATGTGGGGGATTGGAACTGAGATCTCAGGAAATAAAGAAAACATTTTGAAGGGCTACACTCTCAGTAAAAGAAAGAACTGGGCAAATTCATCTGGTAGAGGAAGACTAGGAGGAAATTTTTCTGCCCTGGCCTGGGTTCTAGGTTGGGGGAAAAAAATCCTCCTCTGATAACTTTTTGAAAATTTCTATTCTAAGTGTTTTGAGACTCAAGGCTCAGCCTGTGGTATGTCCTGGTGAATGTCCAATGTATACTTGAAAAGAATGTGTATTCTGCAGCTGTTGAGTGTAATGTTCTATAAATGTAAGTTAGATCCAGTGAGCTGGCAGTGCTGTGTAAGTCCTCTATATTCTTACTAATTTTTTTTGTCTACTTGTTCTATTCATTATTGAAAGAGGGATGTTGAAATCACCAACTATAATTGTGGTTTTATCAACTGTCAGTTTGCTTGAAGTTCTGCCGTTAGGCTCATAGTCATTTTTGATCACTACGTCATCTTGATGATCTGACCCTTTTAACATAATAAATACTCTGCTTTAATTTCAGTAAAATATGCTTTGTTGGTTTATTAAAGTAGCCACTCCAACCACACCAAGCTTCTTACGATCAGTGTTTTCCATCCTTTTTTTCATCCTTTTACTTTTAACCTGTCTGTGTCTTTACATTTACTGTGCATCTCTTAAATGAGTGTTTTGTGGTCCATTTGGGTCTTTTTTATCCTGTCTGACCTTTGATCTTTGAGCTTTTCTCCTCTTTTCCTGACTTTTTTTTTTTTGGATTAATCAAATTTTTTTTCGTATTTTATCATTGTATAGTTTCTTTTGGCTTGTTAGCTATACATATTTATTTTTAATGGATGCTCCAGAGCATACAATATTTATCTTTAACTTAATATAGTTTACTTTCAAAAAGTAGTATACTTTTTTCACTTATAGGAACCTTATAATGATATACTATTTTTTGTATGTTTTGGGTTTTTCTTTTTTTAATTCTTATTTTTTATGGAAGTGTAGTTGACTTACAATGTTAGTTTCAGGTGTACAGCAAGGCAATTCAGTTATACATATACTTACATACATATTTTGTTTCCAGTTTCTTTTCCATTGCAGCTCATTACAAGAAATTGAATGTAGTTCCCTGTGCTCTATAGTACGTCCTTGTTGTTTATCTATATTATATATAGTAGTGTGTATCTGTTAATCCCAAATTGTTGTTACCAGAGAGGAAAGCGGGGAGAGGGAGGGGGTGGAGGTATAGATTAGGAGTTTGGGATTAACACAATGATATACTTTGAATTTACCCCATCCCATTGCCTATGCTATTATAATATATTTTCTATGTGTTTTAAACCTCACAAGACACTTTCATCATTTTTGTTCTAAATAGTCAGGTAAAAATTTGAGGGAAAAAAGGTCTGTTTATCTACATATTTACTGTCTCCTGCACCCTTAATTTCTCTGTGTAATTCCATCTTTCCATCGTTTTTCCTTAGCCTGAAGAATGTCCTTACACAATTCCTATAGTGCACATCTCATGACAGTAAATTCTCTCAGCTTTTTTTTTTAAATCTAAATATGTCTTTATTTTGCCTTTATTTTTAAAGAATAATTTTGTTGGATACAGAATTCTAGGTTAACTATTTTTTTTTTATCTTCCAGTACTTTAAAGATTCCATTGTCTTCTTCCTTTTCTTGTCTCTGATAAGAAGTTAGAAATATTTCTTTTCATAGCTCTCTTGGATATAATGTACTTTTTTTATCATTGGGCTACTTTTAACATTTTTCTTTACTACTAATTTTGAGAAATTTTGTTATGACTTGCCTTGGTGTTTATCCTCTTGGAGTTTATTGAACTTCTTGGATTTGTAGGTCTAGAGTTTTCATCAAATTTGGAAATTTTTTGTATATTATTTTTTAAATACTGTTTCTGCCCCTCACATTTCTCTTTTCTCTCCTCTAATTACACCTGTGTTAGTTAAACTGCTTGGGTTACCCCACTGGCCACTGAGCGGGACCTCAAGCAGTGGGATTTTTTCTGTTTTTTCCGCTCTTTCTTTCTCAGTGTCCTTCAGTTTTGATCGTTCCTGTTGCTCTTCAAGTTCCTGATTGTCTCTTTCAGTGTCTAAACCACACAATGAAAGTGTTTTGTTTCAGATACTGCAACTTCTGCTTTGAAAATTTTAAAATTTTTTTAAAAACCTTTTCCTTCTTTTCATGAGGGGGAGGTAATTGGGTTTATTCATTTATATTTGGAGGAGGTATGGGGATTGAACTAGGACCTCATGCATGCTAAGCATGGGCTCTGCCACTTGAGCTACACCCTCTCTCCACCCGAGAATTTTTGTTTGGTTCATTTCTTAGTTCCTGTTTGACTAATGAGAAATCCTTATTTCCTCATTATGTTCACAGATTCCTGAACGTTCTGGAATATATTTATACTAGTAGTTTTAATGTGCATGTTTCCTGTTTCATCATCTCTGTCATCGCTGGGTCTGTTTATAATGGATCATATTTTTCTTCTCACATGTCTTTATCCAAATTATTTTGTACGCAAATGTGTATAAATCATTTATACAAATAACTTTGTAATATTTCCCATATGCTGGGGGTGCCACTTTATTGGCTACTGTCCTTAATAGAGTGTTGAGTCTTGTTCTGCCAGGTAGTTAATTTACTTGCTGACCATCACATGAACTTCACAGTGTACACAAAAAATAACTCAAAATGATCACAGATTTAAATGTAATGTGCATAACTATAAAACTTTCAGAGAAAAATGTATGAGAAAATCTTTAGGCCCTGTAGGTAGGTAAAGAGCTTTTAGGGTTGACACCAAAAGCATAATTTCATAAAGCAAAAACTGATCAATTGGAGGTCATCAAAATTAAACTCTTTTTCTCTGTGAAAGACCCTATTAAGAAAACGAAAACACAAGCTACACGTTGGGAGCAAATATGTGCAAATCACATATCTAACAAAGACATATTTAGAGTTTATAAAGAACTCTCAACACCCAACAGTAAAAGCAAAATAAAACGATCCAGTTAGAATATGGGCAAAAGACATGACCGAACATTTCATGACAGAGGATATACAGTTGGTAAACAAGCACATGGAAAGATGTTCAACATTGTTAGTCATTAGGGAAATGCAAATTAAAATCACAATGAGCTACTCATTGCACACCTGTCAGAATAAAAAAAAAAAAAGAAACTGACAGCAGCACCTACTGGCAAGGACATGGGGAAACTTGATCGGTCATACATTGCCCATGTGCCATGTGAGATGTAAAATGGTACCACTGTTGGGGAGAATAGTTTGATTGTTTCTTGAAAGAAGAAAGATGCTACATTCTATGACCCAGCAACTGCACTTCTGGGCATTTATCCCAGAGATATCAAGCTTATGTTCCCACAAAGGCCTGTACAAAAATGTTGATTATTACCTCTTATATGTAAATAATTTTTTTCAGGGCTAAACTAACATCTATAAAAACAAAAATGGGTGTAGTACTGATGACAAAGGATTAATTCTTTTAGCAATAAGCGTGAGCAGATACACAAACTCATTTGAAATCCTTCCATTTTATTAAAAGATGCATTTCCAGTGAAATTTGTATTCAATATTAAATTCCTCTGTTCAGGTGAGTGATAACTTGGGGAGCTGGAATTGGAGGAAGGATAGAATCCCTTCCAGAATGGTGGTTTGGGTTAGCATTACTGAATTGTAATTCACTTCTCTATAGCAGAAATGCCAGATGTTTCCCCTAAACTTATTTTGCACACACATACACCAAGTTTTCTTCAGTGAAAAACATTCACAAGATAAACGTGCAGATTGTTCCAGATTTCTTGGATTCAATCACCTGTTTATAGTATATTAAACTAGAAGATGCCACAAATTGAGATCATCGAAGCAAAATCTCAGCACTTTGCCCAATTGTTAAGAAAAAGTAATTTCTCTTGAAAGGTAAACACGGGCTTTGTGAACTGTGTTAACGGGGCTACTGAAATCACCTTCACTCCATTCAGAGTGACTTTCCTTTCAGACTCATAGGCTGGAGAACAAAGGATTTGTCAAATAAAATGAACGGGAAAGTTTAGGGAGCAAACAGGGATTTCTGATCCAGCAGATTTAATTTGAACACAGGTGTTTTCTCAGAAAATAGATTCAATGTGCAGTAAAACCCAGCATTGGTTCAGTAGTCCCCCAGCCTGATCGCAATGTATCCGGCCTCTCCATCCAAATCCTGCCACGTGTGTAGACCTTGCGTTACCCCCTCAACTCTGCCATGATATTTCTGGACAAATTGGTAAGTGAGTACTCTCTACTTCAGAGTTTCTTGGCAAAGAAACAAAAGAGATAAATCCTGAAAGAGAAGCACTGTTACTTCCACCAGTGTCAGTTTGGCTCTTTGTTTAAATTGTGTTTCAACAGAAACCCAACCTGCGGGTAAGCTGCCTTTAAATCTGCCAAAACCACCCCTTTCCCCATCATCACCCTGCACTGCCTGCGTCATGGGCATGACTAACTAGTTTGGCAAATGCTGGATGGTTGAGGGAACATTCAGACATGAACCATAAATGGCTCAGAAGTGAAGGAACCAGATCATTGGTCCCGTGGTACGTTCTGCAGCTCTCTGGCCTTCAGAGGACGTCTTTGGGAAATGACTTTGTTTTCTGCCTTGAACTTACTCATAACAGTCACATGTATATCTCAGTTTTATCTCCATTCATTCATTGACTCAGTAGGACATTTGTATGATGGGGCCAAAAATGTTTTCTTTTTTTTAATGATTCTCAAGGCAAATCAAAAAGTAGTTACCTCTTTGGACCGTTGTAGTGTCTCCAAAGAAGCAATTGGCCTCTTTTACAAATGAGGAAGCTGAGAGCCGGTGAAGCCAAGTCACTGCGGGTCCGGCTCTGGGGGCAGACAGTTTCCACAGTTCTGGGGGCAGAGCTGGCCTGATGTTCCGAGTCCCCGATCTCATCTGTTAGCTCTGACCCTACACCCCCCCACAGAGCCGCTTCCATCTCTCCGAGCCACCGTTCCTGCCTCTCTAAAAGGAAATCATCATCATGGCTTTGTCTACCATGCAAGGCCTTTGGAGAAAGCTGATAAGACATGGTGGGAGAGGGCTTAGGACCCTCGTGAAGTCACACCTGAGGGTAGAAGTGGTCATATGACCTTGAATGGAGGCCCCCTTCGTTCTGATCCCTCACATGGCAGCCCTTGAGCCACGTCAGAGGCCCATACTTCCTCAACCATGGTCTGTGCAGTTTACAGACGAGTGCTTACAGAGGTCACCCAGCCCCAGTGCACCGATAGCAATGAGGCATCGACCCTGGGGTGGGGTCAGCACGGAGGGGGAGACTGAGTGATCTGGGGTGGGAGGAAAAGCCTTGTTTATTCCCTGTTTATTGTCCTTGATCAGGCTTGGGGCAAATTTGAGCAGGACGGGGGATGTGGGGACTTCTGCACATTGCCGAAGAGACTGCAGAGGGCGGCCGCCTGGAAAGAATCAGGAGGGTCCCATCCTAGAGCTCAAGGCTTCCCCATCCCACTCTCCACTTTTGCCTCAGTGCACCTCACCCCACTTCCACTTTCGCCTCAGCTCTAAGCATCCCCGTAATGTAGGGGAAAGAGCGCCTGGGTAAGGAAACTTCGGTTCCGATCCCTCTGTTCATCCTCTGACTTACTGTCACATCCCTCACCCTCCCTGGGACTCAGTTTCCTCATCAGTAAAGTTGAGATATTACTTCCTTTACATCCTGCCACTGAGATTTTGGGCCAGTTCAGACCAAATGTGTGTGTGTGTGTGTGTGAGTGTGTGTGAGTGTGCATGTGAGAGAGAGCATGAATGGGCATGCGAGAGAGAAACAGAAATAGAGAAAGACAAAGACAGAGAGACCGAGAGAGTGAGAGTGAGAGAAAACCCTGCAAACTGTAACATCCTGGCAAATGTAAAGTGTTTCCTTAAAAGCTGACATTACTGTCTGAGCTTTGGGAAATCTGGAGACTCAGGTGGATATAATCTAATATTTCTTCCCCCAAAGGATCTCGGAGCTCAGCAGTGAACTTGCCTAGATTGTCCTGGGCAACCCATTTTGCAGAGGTATAGAGAGAGGCAGAGGTAGGACCAGGGAGAATGGGAGAGATGGGTGCTCATTCTCCCAACCACCTCCACACAGCAGCCGAGGAGTAGAAGGTAGGGATGCTCTTCCATTTGTCCCAGGTGCAGTCACATGCTAGGGATGGGGGATGGGGGTGGAAGAAGTGGAGGTGTATGGAGCGCTTACTATGTGCTGGGTACCAACGTCCTGTTGACAACTTCTGATGACTATAAACTGCCTTCCTCAGAACAAGCATGCTTTTCAGTCTTGTCCAATGATGTGAACCAGAACTCTAAACTGGAAAAAAAAATCAAGCTTATTTTCTAAAGTTTGAATCAGATCAGTCATTTTTTTCCCCTTGAATTATAAAGGAAAGTTAAGTTGTGGCTTCCTGCTTATCCCCAACATCTGCTAATAAATCCATTCTAGTAGGAATCAATTTTTAATTTTTCTTTATAACTAGTGTACTAGGGGAAAAAATCCAAATATCATTATATCATCTGAACTGAATACATTTGCTCTGAGGCTGTGTCACATAAGATCATCCTCCAGTTCAGACACCACCAGAGGTCCAAGGTCCCCAATCTGAGCCTGATCAGAAGAAGCTACCAGAAAGCTTTCAGCCTCTGTCTGGGGCAACTCATAATATTTACTCTTCTTTAGGAAAGAAAAAGTAAATGACAACCCTCAGGGTCCTGAGCTTTAGAACCCAACCATGTACTGCCCAGATAGGCTGGTGTGTCACCTAGCACAGGGCACATGTGGACATCCTGGCCAGAGTAGCATCATACAGATTAAATGAGATTAGGAAACACTACAGAGACCACCCACATCTGCCCCTTCATGGACCTCTGGGGGTGGACCATAGTCGGCTGAACGGCACTGTTAGTCTTGGGTCATTCATGGCAACCTTTCAATTGCTTTGTCATTGAGGTCATCCTTTGGCCATCAGCTTGGAGACAGCAATGGCTGAGAGTAAAAGAGATCTTGGTACTTGATGTGGCTTGAATTGTGTCCCCCTAAAGAGGAGATGTTGAAGTCCTAACCTGAGGTGCTCAGAATGTGAAGTTATTTGGAAAAAAAAAAAGGTCTTTGGGATGTAATTAGTTAATTTAAGATGAAGTCATTAGGGTGAGGGCTCATCCGATATGACTTGTGTCCTTATAGAAAGAGAAAAACATGGACGCAGACACACACAGGGAGAAGACAACCATGTGATGTGGAAGGCAGAGATTGCAGCTTTGCAGCTCCAAGCCAAGGAACCTCAGGGATCGCCTTCAAATATCAGATACTGAAAAAGACAAGGAGATTCTTTCCTAGAGCCTTCAGAGGGAGCAAGACCCTGCTGACACCTCGATTTGAGACTTCCAGCCTGCAGCACTGTGAGACAATAACTTGTTTAAAGCCACCAGTTTGTGGCACTTTGTGCCAGCAGCCCTAGGAAATTCAGAGTCCCTTTTGGTAAATGTACTATTTCCAAAGATGGTGCTGAACAAGCTGCAGCAGCGGTGCTCCGCATTCCCAGGCCTCCCCCTGAGAAACAAGCAACCTGATTGTCTCAGGGCAGCTGGCTAATTCACACTCAGATGAGCCTGCAACACATGGCTCCCTCCCCATCCCTCCTGCCTGTTCAGAACACCCAGTCGGGCCCAAATGCCAAGCCAGTCTCTCAACAAAGTGGTTGGTGCCAGCACTGTATTAGCAGCCAGGGTGTAAGATAAACAAGATCTCGTCTTGGCCTTCAGGAAGCTTATACTCCATGTTACACCCCAGGTCATGCTGGGCCCCTAAGTGTGGAGGCCCCAGATGCAGGCGGGGGTCCATGCTGGAAAGATCAAGGAAACATGAGAAAGTCAAGGGCTGGGGAGAGGACGAAATGTGTCCCTGTGGCTTCTTAAGTAATTAGCATTGATGTCCCTGGCGGCTGCTGAATTCCAAAGGCAATTCCAGGAGCTATGATTTGGTATCTGTCTCTTGAGACACACTTAAAGGCATGGGGGCTGGATGCTTGGCCCAGAGGTGAGAAAACCCAAGGTGGGTAGGAGTGGTGACGAGGTGGGAGAGCGAGCGGTTATCCCCGTCCTCAAATATCTGTGGGGTTGTTATAGACGGAAGGAATTCGCTTCTTCCACGTGGAACCAGGGGCTAAACCCACGGCCGGCGGGAGGAAGCTCTAGGGAGACAGCTCCCTAACAATCTGAGAGGTCTAAAAGTGGAGTCGGCTCCCTTTGGAAGAAGTAAGCCTTCTGTCGTGGGAGGCATCCAAGCACATGTTCAGTGGCCACTGTCTGGGGACGACATGGTGGAGAGAAGCACCGCTTTGGACAAACTCTGGAGTCTCTTCCCTCCTAGAAGTTTTGTGATTTATCTTATTCGTCACAGTTGTGATGTTCAACTGACCTGTTTTATTTGGGGTCTTGTTTTATTTGTTTGGGGTTTTGTTTTGTTTTAGAAAATATGCAGAAACTTCTAATTCTCTTTCCACTCTAGAAATGGGGCTTAGAACTCTCAGCGAGGAACTATGACGAGTAGAAGGTGACCCAGGACCACAGGACTTTGGAGGCGAAGGGAACAGGGAGTCGCTGATAGTGCCTTAATTGGTGGCTGCCAGGAAGAGTTCAAGTACAAGCCAGGCTTCTGAGAAATAGGAAGGAAAATGGGCAGATAGGACACGGGAGCCTGGAATTAATAAGAAGTCAACTAGCTGAGTCACTGAGATAATTTCAAAGTCTGAAGGTAACAGGAAAAAAAGAAAAGGGAATAAGAAAATCAGGCAGTTGGAAAGAAATGAAGGCTCTGCAAAGACCCCAGGTGACCAAAACAAATAGGGAAGTCGGGAAAATTTAATTACACACTATATAGTTGAGTCCTTTGCAGCAGCCAGACCATCCTGCCCCTGGCCCTCCCCTCCCATTGGATTCCTTCCTAGCCAATAGCATCGCCCCACCCCACGCAGGACACAATTAGACAGCCAGGGGGCTCACCATTTGCTCAAAGCAATCTCCTTCACCCCTAGTTATAGTGCCCATCAACCCACTATTTCATCACTCTCTCTTCGTAAGGACATAGAAGGTCAGAAGAGAAGCGAACAGTGGGAATCGCTCCACCCATTATTCAGAATGGAAAGCTGAGGCCCAAAGGGTGGAGCCTGTGCCAAGCGTGACAGGGAAGATGGAGGTCAGCAAGAGCCAATTCATTTTCTCTCCTCAATTAATAGAAAAAGGAGCTCCTACCACAAACGTTAGAGCTCCTGCTTCTGCTTTCAGAAACATCATCTCTGGAGATTAACATGGGCATCTCTCCAACTCAATAGCTGGCTTTTGCGGAATAGAGACATCTCCCAACTACACACTAACAGTCACCTCTTTGTTGACAGGGTGAGGTTTGGGGATGTACTTTAGAACCGTCAGACTCCGTGCCCTGCCCCATTCACAGACCCATCCAGGGAGCAGACCCATCCCTGGGTGGGGTCCAGGGGCAGGCAGCCTGGTTGTCCCACTTTGAAAGACAGAGAAAGGTCTGAAGATGAGTTCCCAGAAGGACTGGGCAGGGCAGTCCCACATGTAAGGAACTAGACACAGCACGTCCATTTACTCTTTCAGTATTTCTTTTGCTTTTTTCAGGAACAGAAAGTGTCCCCAGACAGGTTTTTGGAGTGCAATTTAAACTCATCATTACAACCACCATTAGCTCCTGCCCATCCTCCTCCATCTGCCTCAACCCTCCTTCCTCACCGCCCCCTCTTCTCTCCCGGTGACTCCAGGACTCCTGCCAGGTCTCTGCTCCACCCCTGCCTGCCTCTCTGAACATAGGGCTGGACAGACCCTTTAGATACAAGCTTGAAAGTGCTGCTCACTGTATAAAGCCCTCAATGGCTTTCTCATCGCATTGAGGTAACACCGTCCTGTTTAGAGCAGCCAAGAGGCAGCTTAAAATCAGGCCACCGCCCACCTCTCACTTCCTCTCCCGCCCTCTGTCCTTACTCACAGCTGGGGGTCATGCCCGTCTTGTCTTGCTGTTCCGCTGCCTCCAGCCCACACCAGGGCTTTATCTGCCCGAGTCACCCCTCCCTGTCCTCTGCCGACCTGGGTCCTTCTCATCTTTTGGTCTCTCAACTGGGGAGGCCTTGGAAAGGGCTTCCCTGAGCACCCAACTCCTGGCCCTTCCCAGGCTTTCTGAGTTAACCCACTGCTCTGGTATCGTCTGCAAGACTTTGTCAGTATCTTGTGACAGCTGATTTATTTGCCTGTTTATTTGTTTCTAGACTTCTCCCTGCTTGAGTTTACGCAGAGACCTCATCTGTCTTTACTATTACAGTCTGGCTCATAGAACTGTTCCTGATACGTAATAGTTGCTCAGGAAACACTTGTGGGAAAGAAGGAAACAGGGGGTGGGGAAGGGAGAGAGGGAGAGAGAAGAAAAAGAGAAGGGATAAAGGGAGGAAGTCACTTGTGCCTACATATTCTAGTTGGTTTTTAGCCTGAAGAGGGTAATAGTTAAAACAACAGGATTAACTCTGGGCTTTAAGGCATTAGAAGCGGCAATATTTAGGGATGGGGAGACGACTCCAGTCTCACCTTCCAAATAACCAGCTATGTGGCCTAGGGGTATGATAGACAGGAGCTGGGAGGTGAAGGGGGCTGCCGGTGGGGCGCTTAGATGGATGGGGTAGATGGAGGAGGTGAGATGTCTCCACCCTCACTGATGGGCAGGACCTGCCCTGCCTGGCTGGCTGGGGCTGGAGGCATCTGCCATTGTATAAACAGCATTAGGACTAGCCTTGCCCCCATATAACCTAGAATCAATGACAGAGCTGGTGGAATGCAAACATTTAGGTCAGAGCGAGGAACATAACTTCCCTCCTTCAGCCCGTGAGTTCCTTAGAGACAGGGCCTGGGCTTCACAGTTGTGTAAATGCAGTCTGTCCACTCAAGACCTGGCCTCAGGTGGGCCCTGCGCACACAACTGAGCAGCGATGGAGGGTGGCTCAGGAGAGGGTGGGATCTTGTTCCGGGGAAGTGGCATTGCACGGACCTTTGGCGTTCCAACGGGCAGGACTTATGTGAGTGGACCCGTGCTACGCTAAAGCTTCTAACTGGCCACCAGCAGCGAAATCTCTTCTAACCAAGAGTACAGATGCTGGACAGCCTGCCTGGGGGCGCTGCAGTGGGCATGAGTGCCCACACTGGGAGCCAGAAGTGCTCAGGTACCAGATCGGGGAAGGTGAAGGGGAAGGTCGGGGGTCCCTGCCACATCACAGATTCTGCGATGCTCAGACTAGGTGCATTTCCCACCGGTGCCCAAGATTACTCTCAGAGCCAACAGGAGGGTACTCGGCTCATTAGGGGAAAGTCAATTCCCCAAGGCTTTGACTTTTAACTTTGTTTGCAGATAGCCAGCCTTTTCTGTCCGGCTCCTCCTCCCGATCCTTTCTGCCTGTAACAATCACATTATTTAATTTAGACGAGTGAAGTTCCCTTAGATCAATTATACTTATTTTCCCCGTGTAATTTCCAAAGCTTAATATCTCCATTCAGGCCCAGCCTGGGGGACAGGTTGTCTAGCAGAGTCCTAAACGATTTCAGCCCTTAATTCAATTGTACTTTTACCACAGCCCGGCAGCGAGCATAATTCTTTTATCCCTAAGATGTCTCATTAGCAATAATCTAATAGCCCGTATTAAAATATAGGTCACCGAGGTGGGCTGCCAAGTGGAAGGCTTGTCATAACTTTGAAGGCTGGACCGCTATCTTGTTCCCCTCAGCACCACACCGCCCCACTCCCGGGCTTAATTCTAAAACAATCGACTCACAAAAACAGTTTACTTTGTGTGGTTCAAGGTTAAGAACTAACCCTGGCTAGGAAATAGCATTGACATCTGTTGCTGTGGGTGGGGTGGAGAGAGACATTTCTTGCCAACATGACATAGTAGAAAAGATCTCTGGCCTTGGCCATTTCGGGCTGAGGCCCTCGTCCCAGCTGTGCCAGGAATTTGCAAAGTGACCCAGAGGTACAGCTCCTACTCTCTGGGGCCTCAGTTTTCACATCTCTAAAGGGGGACGGCAGTGGAGTTTCTCTGGCAGTCCGAGTCCAACTTGTCCTAGTGTGCACTTGATGGTTTCCTTTAAATCAACTCACTCTTCTCAACTAAATACATTTGTTTTCAAAAGGAAGCTCAAGTATCAACATGGAAAAATCTCAAGAACATTTGCAGAAAGATTCATGCAGAGCGATGCCATTTGTATAAACTTTAAACATGTGCAAGACAATGCTTTCTATTGTTTAGACAGACAAAACTAATCTATGCCCTTAGAGGGCAAGATAGTGTTACCTCAGGAGCAGGGAGGAGATGTTGGCTGGGAGACGGGAACAAGGGGAAATGCTGGGGTTCTGATCACTTTTTTGATAGCCTGAGTTGTGTAAATATGGGTGTATTTACTATGTAAAAAGTGCACTTAAAATTATTACAGTTTTCTGTACTTTTTCCTTGTGTGTTAAGCCTCAGACACACATGCTTATATATAAGATGATTTTAGGAACACACACATGTAATTCTAGTTATTTATCCCTATGTCTGTCTCTGTCTTTATCCTTCCATCTATCCGTCTCTCCCTCTACATGTCATCCATCTAGTGAAAGCATAGATAAGTGCTTGGCAATAATCAACATTATGTAAAGATGCTGTCCGGTCAGGGGAGGTGGGAGGGAGAGGAATATAACTGGGGAGAGATACACAGGGATTTCAACCATATTTCTAACGTTTTTGTTTCTTAAGCTAGCTAGTTGTTTCTTATAAAATTGTCTATATTATTATGTAAGCCTGAGATAAGTTTAAAATCATTAAGTTAGACTAATAAATAATGATAGAAACTTTATATCACTATCAGAAATCAAAAACCACTACCACATGCTATAAATAGATGGTAAGCTTAGCAATAAATATGCAAGGAGAAGAAAACACTGTTATTCAATTGTACTTTTTGACACTGGGCTAGAAGGCTCTGACCCCGAGCCTGGCTTCCCTCTGTTGAAATGGGGATCAGTGAGTGAGTGAGGCACTCCTTCAATAGTCAGGGTTAAAAGGACACGGCTGGGGGTTGGACTTTCTTTTTCTATGACTCAAAGTCACATAAAGCAATGCCTGTGTGACCCTAAACTGTCAGCATCTAATAACCCACTGTGTCGCCCTATTTCAGAAAGAGGCAGCGAGATCCCTCTAAGCTCTAGACATCCTGGCTTCTAAGTGGGTTGGGGAACAGGGAGGAAAAAAAGGAGGGGTTATCAGTGAAATGATTAGAGCCCGCTTCCTCCCATGACCCCCTCCCCCAGCCTTACGAGTGCCTGGGAGACTGTCAGGCAAGCAATCCCCACTGTGTGATTTGGTCTCATGTTTCGGGGGCTCAGTCTAGAAGCCTCTGGGAGCTGGGCACTCACGCTTGGGAGGGCGGCCTCTTCCACCCCCGACAAAGCCCTTTAAGCCCCCTCCTGTGCCCTGGTGAGCTGGGGTCTGACTTCCGGCAGGGTGTGTTTATGGGCTTTGGTCCTGAGCTACCAGGATGGAACAGTGGTTAAGAGCGTGTACCCTAGAACCAGCCTAGATCTGTTCAAATCCCACCTTCTGTCCCATCCTACCCATGTGACCCTAGGCAAGGCATTTAACCATGTTCACCATTAATTCTTTAATCTGTAAAGTAGGAATAATAATTGTGAGTATTATATGAAATAATACTTAGCATGGTACCTAGAACCAATAGATGCTCAATGACTAGAAAGACTGCCAAATATACAGTAAATACCTATTGTCTATTTAGTACGTGCCCAACATGAAGAGTTTCACAACAATGATGCATTTAAGCTTTACAGCTACCCTATGAGAGAAGTGCTATGATGAGCTTTGTTGTACAGAAGAGAAAACTGAGGCCCAGAGCAGCCCAGGTGGACACAGCTAATAAACCACAGAGCCATGATAAGATGCTCCAAGTAGTTGGTATGAAAGTTGCGTGCCACTATGCCCGCCTGTCACAGAAAGGAGGCCAAGGGGCAGGGATATCCTGAGAAACTAAGAGGGGAGGGTGATGGTGTTGTTCTAGGGAAGAACAAGTCTGACTCCATATTAGATCTGTTCCTTTAGCGCTAACCCTGTGCTCTGTTTCCTAAGAGCAGTCATACTGGTTCTGTACCTTTTATAAAAGTATGTTGTAGATAGCCTGAAATATACAGGATAGCCCATTCTGAAGGTTCTGACCTTTAAGAGTATAACACTTTCCCATTGGTATAGAGACAAAAAGGTTACAGAACAGAGAATAACATTTGCCTTGTTGGACGTTTACAGGAACACCATGACCTGACCTACGTGGACAGCTGGTATTCCTTGCTCCAACACCTCTTATTGGCCTGTCCTGCAGTGAGCAGAGTTTGGACTTGGTAACAGTGTTTACCATAAAGAAGGACAGAAAATCACTACCCTGAGCCTTGCTCCATAGTTCCCCTGACTCTGCCCTCGAACCACTCAGCTTTCATCTTGGGGGTCAAGGGTACAGTCCTAGGAAGAGGCAGGCTTTGTAAGGATGTGCTTTGGGCAGGTGTTCTCTGTGTGTGGTCTCGCCTGTGCTGCCATCACTAAGTGGCTTATTAGATGCAGGTTCCTGGGCACAAGGGCAGAGCAGGACCAGCCCAGATTGGGGCCAGATCCCACAGCCCTTGGCTTCATTGTGGACAACCCCATGTTGTGGCCTCATGGAGATCAGCTTGATGAGGATGCAGTCCCCACCTCCGTCCCCTTGCCCATCCCACATATCTGCTCTGCTAAGTTACCTTACTGCTGCTCCTGGTAACTCTGCAACGGTCCCTTAGACAATGAGCAGGAAGCGGCTTTTCTCCCTTCTGTGCCCTAGAGGGCACCCGTTCACCCTTCCCAGGGAGAAGACAGCTCAGCCAGGAAGTGGCTGTGTTTTTTGCTAAGTGTAGCCAGAGCAAAAGGAAGAAGCCCCAAGTGATAGGGAAAGAAGGCTCTTAGGTGGGGCGATGCCAGTGGAAATCACTTCAGCCATTTTCAACCTGGGACCATGGTTATGAGTCATATAATACTGGGATTATTTATATACATATTTTAAAAGGCATTAAACATGCCATATACATTCAGATTCTTGGTCCCCACTGCAGATCCACTGACTCTAAATTTCTGGGGCCAGACCCAGGAATCTGCACTTTGAACAATCTGCTAGATTAGCAGGAGCTGGAAAAGAGGAAAAGGGGCAACAGAACTCTAGCAAGAAACAGATGACCTTCAAGGACGTGAATGCAACTGACAACACGAAGCCTTGACAAAGGAATCCCTTCCTATGAGTCTCATCCAAGTCTTTCCCATTGATGGTCTTATTTAACAGGTGTGTTATACCCAATTTACAGGTGGGAAAACTGAGGCTCAGAAACCAAAGTCAGCCAGCAGGTAAATGGTGAAATAAGGTTTTGAACTCATCCAGCTTTTTAAAGACTCCAATTCCACACTCATAGTTGTTGTACAAACCTATATTTGAAGTCAGATAAACCTAGCTAAAAATTCCGAAGATCCCTGCCTCCCACAGACATGGAGATATTAAACTTTTTGAAACAATAGCAAGAAGTAACATGTATGCTGTACCACTGTTATAAGTGCTTTACATGTATTTATTCATTTAATCCTCTCAACAAGCTATGGGATGGGGTAAGTCCTATTTCTTATCACCATTTTACCCATTTTACAGATGAGGAAACTGAGACACAGGAGGAGTAGCGGAACTTGGCCAAGATTTCACAGATAGTAAGTCTGGAGCCAGGATTCAAATTCATGCAATAGGGCTCCTAAATTCGTGCTTTTAGCCATTCTGCCTCTTCAGTCCACAGAGAAAGCTTAACTTGGTAAGTTTTCTAGGAATAGATATCAGATGGCCAGAGAGACATGTGGGAAGTGGGAGGGAAAGTAGTTGAAAGAATCATTTGGGTCCATGTGTAGTACTGGTGACACCACTGGGAAAAAGAGAAGAGCACAGACACTAGTGGGCAGTGATATTAGGGATTTGGAGCTGGAGTCTGTGCAAGGATCTGCAAGTCTCCTAAAACTCCATTTTAAATACTGTGTACATTAAAGATGCACAACAGAAAAGTCCTGTTTTCTTGGATAAGAAGACTGAATACCATTAAAAAAAAAAGTCAATTCTCCCCAAATTGATTTATAGATTCAATGTAATCACAGGTGAAACTCCAATAGGATTTTTCATGGAACTCAGCAGGCTGATTCTGAAATTTGTAGGGAAGAGCATTGCCAAGACACTTCCAGAGAAAAAGAGCTGGAGAGTCTTGCCCCATCCAATAGGAATACTTACTATTAGGAAATGTTGTTTGTTTTTCCAGCTTTATTGGGGTATAATGTACAAAAAAATTGTGTATATTTAAAGTGTATGATGTTATAATTTGATATACAGATACGCTATGCTGTGGTTACCATAATTAAGTTAATTAACACATCCATCACCCCACATGGTTACCTTTTGTGTGTGTGGTGACACAGAGAAGATCTACTCTCCGCAAATTTCAAATATACGATAGAGTGTTTGTTGCTGGCTGTAGTCACCATGCTGTATTTTACATCCCCAGAACTGATTCATCTTATGACTGAAAGCTCGTATCAGGAAAGCAGTGTTCATTATGACAACGTGGTCTTGCTTAGACACAGAAAACAGACCAATGGAGCAGAATGAAGAGCCCAGAAACAAATCATAGGAGTCTTTTATTGAGGGCACTTTTTGTTATCTGTAAATGCAGCGTAACCTATACCAGTGACTGATGACCCAGGACAGGTCGTGGCAAGGACAGAGGTCCAAGGCCCTGATAGAAAGAAAGAAAAAAATAACCCCCCACCACACACACACAAATAAGTGGAAAAGAGAAAGAAGGGGGAAAAGGAGCGAGGGAGGGATGGAGAGAGAGAAGGATGAAAGGAGGAATATATGGGCGAACCTCTCCTCCTCTCTGGCCTTAGTTTCCCCATCAGGGCAATGGAGCTGCAGGTTCGGATAGTATCCTCCAGACACTTCCAGGACCCAGTCTTCTGGATTCCAAATATCCTCCAGACTAGCCTTTGTGTGTCAGGGTCTTGGTGTCCTTGGGGAGATGACCAGAGCTGGTCTGACAGCACCAGCCTCGTGCCCATGGCCTGTGTCACCAAGTGCCATGGTAAGTGGAAGTGACGCCTCCCCAGGGATCACGTTAGCTCTGATAATGCTCCACCGCCTGGCCCTCAGGCCACCTGGAAGGGTAGGATGCAGAGCACAGAGAGAAGCCACATGGCCCCATGGCTCTTGGAACTGAGGGCAGGGAGTCTGGGGCCAGAGATGGAGAGAGACACCTTCCCCTTCAGCCCAGACCCAGGCTAGTGTCCAAACTGCTGTCCTCCAGAAGTCTCTGAAACCACAAGGTGGCACTCTCAGGATTTGCTGATTGGCACCCGTGATGTGCATGGGGAGGGCTTCCCTCCATCCCTGTAGCAAACACTTCCAGCACCCCACCCACACCCCTTGACACCTAGTTTTCCTGCCAACGCAGACCCAGCCCACCAGCTTCCTACTGTCAGTACCTGGGACTCTGATGGGAGTTTGCTCAGCCCACCAGGCAGGCTGGAAATGCTGGGACATTAGCATCCTGGGAGCATCCTGGGAGTGGGGGGTGGGGGGACGGCTCTGAGGCAAGATCAATGCTGTCTTCAAGAGGTTCCCAGCAGGACTGAACACCAGCTGCCCACAGCCATAACTGCTCCTTAATGTCCCCTCAACTGGTTTCCTTCCCGTTCTTACTTCCCCACCCCTCTGTCAGTGCTTCCAGGATTGCCTCCTAAATAAACTACTTGAATTCAAATTTTTGTTTCAGGTTCTACTTCTGGAAGGATCCAACATTAAAAAACCCCAACCAAAGACACCAAACCCAACCAGCGATTGAGGTCTCTCCTAGTTCTGTTTTGTACATATTTCTGGAGCGCACGCTGTGTAACAGGATAGATCAGGCACTGTCCTTATCCCTGATGGGGAAGTCACACAATAAAGTACTAGACAAATATACAAAGCAGTATAAAGGAGGCGTTTACTCTGTTGTGGGAGGTGGTTATCAGGGAAGGCTTTACAGTGGAGGTGACATCTGAGGTTTTTAAGGATGAATGGGAGTTCTCCAGGTAGACAAGAGGAAGATGGAAAGGCTATTTAAAAATCTAGAGGTGTAAAAAGGCACCAGGTCTCCAAGGAACCACTAATAGTTGAGTATCTCTCACATTGCTGAAGAATAAAGCATATTTTGGAGATAGGAAAGGAATTTCAGGGACAATGAGGAGAGAATTAGAATAGTAAGAGATGTGGGTAAACAGACAGGCAGAGTCTTGTCTGTACTGTTGAAGGTATGTAGATATTATCTTAGAAAGATTGGAAGATTTTAAGAAATTATGGGTTATTTTTTTCTGATTGCAGAAGTATCAAATGCCCATTGAAGAAAAGTTGGCAGATGAAGAGAAGTATAAAGGAGAAAACTGAATTACCTCAAATCCAGGGTTAATTAAATCACGTTGACGTGTTGTCTCTTAGAGGAGTTTTAGGCAGGAGAGTGAGGTGATCAGACTTGAGTTTTAGAAAAGGCTCTGGCAGCTGGTGAATATCATGTGGCTGGAAAGATACTGGGCATGGGGTGACCAGCCAGGAGGCTGCTGCAGTGAAAGGTGATGGATGGGTGGGGACCCTGTGTGGGGATGCTGCAGCCATGGGATGGTGGGAGTTTGCAGGGCATTTAAAGGTGGAATTCTCAGGACCAGATGGATGGGATATGAGGTAGAAGAGAGGAGGGGAACGTGACTCCTAGAGAGATTCTGAGTGCCTCCATCCATAAGCTGGTGGAGAAGACAGGGGCTGGGAGCTGGGAGACCCGGGTTCTCACTTCAACTCTGTCACCTCCAACCTCTGAGACCTCAGAGCCACAGTTTCTTGACCCCCAAAATGGAAAGATGATTACATTCGTGCTTTCCTCATAGGCTTGTCAAAATGGTGCACGGGTCAGAGGAGACGAACATCCTTGATGGGTGTAGTTCCAGGCTTTCCTCCTGAAACCTCTGCTCAATCCTTTCCTTGATCTTCTGCCTCCAACCATCAGCCTCCAAAAGTCCAGGCAGATCCACCACCCCACTAGTCTTCCCTTTCCCTTCTCTCTGCATCCTCCAGAGACGACATCTGTCATACTGGCCGCTCTGATGGAGATGCTCTAAACAACCCCATGCACCACCATTAATTCATTTGCTTTACATAATTGATGCTCTAGTGTGTTCCAGATGTTAGGAATATAGCAGTGTGTAGGACAGCCAAGGTCCCTGCCTTCATGGAGCTTATATGCCACCCAAGAGGAGACATACAATAAACACATAGATAAATCTGGATTAGTGATGTAATGAAAGGAATAAAATAGGGTGATAGGGTGATGTGAGAGAGAGCAAGGGTATACTTTCAATTTGAGTGGTCGGAAAAGGGCCACTGAGCTGAGACCTGAACAACTTAGGCAGCAGAAACAGCAAGTGTAAAGGTCCTGGGGTGGGTATGAGCTTGGAATGTTTAAAGAACAGAAAGGTCAGTGTACCTACCTATCTTTCTTATTTCAGTGCTGTCACTTCTATTAAGCCCTCTTGGATCACCACCCCATCCCTTACTTGCTAATTCAGCCACACTCAATTTCCACACTCCTGTGGTCACAACTAATCCTGACCACAATGGGTTGTGATGGACTCTTTACACACTGGACTGAGAGCTCCTTGAAGGCAAGGACTACCTCCATAGCTCCACTAGCCAGCACTGATCAGGCATATAGCAGGTGATCAGCCTCTGCTTGATGAATGAATAAATTAACCAATAGGTAAATGAATGAATGAATACCAGGTCCAAATGACTCATTCCTTTACCTGTTTCACTGTCTCTTCTCAAATTCCCTGGTCAAACTGCAGCTGCACCCTCTGCACACAAAGCACTCCCCATCCCCTCAGCTTGCTTGACTTTTACCCCATAGCACAGATCACATTCTGATATACCACATAATAATGTATTTGTTATGTTTCTTGTTTTTCCCTGACTCCCCTGATTGTAAATGCCATCACATCAGGGATTTTTGAGTCAGTTGCCCACTAATGTATCCCAAAACCTAGAACAGTGCTTGGCACGTAGTAGGCATATGTAAGAACACTTGAACAAAGTGGGGCATGAATGAATAAATAAGTGAATGAGTAGCAATTTTAAGCCTCATACAACAGGGGCCACAACCTCAAATGCCTTGTGACTTGCCCATAACAAACATATGTAGGAGTAAGTGCCGGGTTGCGACCTTTCAATTTGAGCCAACTCACCAAAACCCACCCAATGGCTCGCCAGTCATCAGTTTGCCGTCCTAAGCACTGAACATAACATTCCCATTCTGTTGACGGAAACTTTGGCCAGGCAGTTTAAGTGGCCTGCTGCGGATGATAGAGCTGGTACTGAACTGTCATTGCTCTCCCCAGTCCCTTCCCGGTCCCCTCTCAAACGCGACTGAGATCCTAGTTCTGAGAGTCTCGTTGTCTTCCTGTGGTGGGAGGTCAGAGCCTGGTGTCCCCGGGAGCTGAGTCTGGTGTCCCAGTGCGTGCTGGAAAGGGAATGGGCGCCCAGGTCCCTGGAGTCGCGGGGAGCGGGGCTCCCGCTGTCCCCTGAGCCCGCGCCGCGCCCCCGCCCCTGCCCATCCCCGGCCGCGCTGTCAGTCTCCATTAGCGCTAACAGGCTCCAGACCGAGCGGGCTCGGCGCTGGGTTAATGCAATCGGCGCGTTACCTGGGGCGCAGGCTACATTACCAGCCCAGCCTCCGCCCGGCGAGGTCAGAACCAGCCAGCCCGCGCCCCGTCGGCCGCCCCGCGCTTTCTGCGCTCCTTCCGCCGCGCCCGAGCGCCACGCGGCGGAGTCCAGCCCCAGCCCGCGCCCCACAGCCTGGAGAGGCGAGGCGGGTCCGGGGCAGGAAGGCAGGGCGCACGGCACCCGGGATCCCGTGGCCGCCGGACACGTGAGTGCGTCCTGCGCGCGGGACCGGGCTAGGTGTGCAGGGAGGCCCAGGCTGAGATGTGCAAAGCTAGGGTGCCAGCGAGTTTGAAATGCAGGGATGTAAGTGTCCGGGGAGATTCCTGGGACTGCTGGAGGTGGCGCAGACCCGAGCTGAGGGTAGAAATAGCCTGCTGCCCTGGGCCGGGTCACCGCCTCGTGAAACCTCGGCCTCGGCGTGTCCAAACCCCTCCGTTTGGGGCAAGCGGGAGCGGGCTAATGAGGGAAGAGTTGCAGGGTCCCAAGAAGGGTCCCCAGCGCGGCCGGGGCTGTCTCCACCTAAGTTCTGTCCCAGTCTGGCGCGCCACTACCTCTGCCTCCAAATTTTTCCAACAGACGTGCGCCCTTTTCTGGGAACTCTGCGTCTGCTCAGAGCGCGCCGACCACAGCGTCCCGGCTCTCCTGGGAGGTCTCAGGAGGCGCAGGCAGGGCAGAAAGGCCCAGTGACCACATCTTTTTCTTTGATTCCAGCAGAGACTCGGAGTTCTCCCAGTACTGACGCCCCTCGCCAGCCGCACCCATGCTTCTGGCGCGGATGAACCCGCAGGTGCAGCCGGAGAACAGCGGGGCGGGCCCGGGGTCAGAGCAGCCCCCGCGAAAGCGCAAAGCTGCGGAAGTCTTGGTGGTGAAAGAGCGCAACGGCGTCCAGTGCCTCCTGGCGTCCCGCGACGGCGATGAGCAGCCCCGGGAGACCTGGGGCAAGAAAATTGACTTCCTGCTGTCGGTGGTCGGCTTCGCGGTAGACCTGGCCAACGTGTGGCGCTTCCCCTATCTCTGCTACAAGAACGGCGGCGGTGAGCCCCATGATGGGCTGCGGGTTTGGACTTGGGAGGCTAGCGGTCCGCAGTGGTGGCCGGGAGAGGAGCTGGGATATACATCGGAGAAGACGAGGCAGAAGGGCAAGTCTGGGGCACAGGAAGGGATAGGACAGGGCTCACGGATGAAGGATTGGAGTCCCCTGTGGAAGAGGGAAATCGAGGCATGACCTTGTACAGAATCCAGGGCACCTTTTGGGTGAAGAATCCTGACCTTTTGATGGTCCCCAGGAAAGGAGGTGTATATCTGGAGAGCTCTTGAAGGGGCGCCAGAAGTGAATGAGATGTGACAGTCAGGCACACGGTGGCTCTAACCCCAGCACTCTGATAGAGGACTTGAGTTCCCTGAAGACACTTGGGAGGCCCTGCGCTTTGAGGGACAGAAACCCTGGAACAGAGACACGCAAAGAGAAGCCAGTGGTAGAGAGAACTCCATTCTCAAGTTGGTGGTTGTTTGGCCGGAGGGGCCAGGGCGCACAGCCTAGGTGGGATTGGGTCAGAGGTACCCTAGCTGGCTGGGTCCTTGAGGCAGGAGGCCTGGTTGATTGGGATGAAACCTCTGCCTCCTGGGGTCCTGGCCCCAGGACCCTAGTCCATCCTGGAGGAGACTCCAGTCCAAGAGCCAGCCTCTCTCCTGCCTCCCTCTGCTGGGTGACCCGATTCCCACTTGCCCCGGGATTAGAGCCTAGAGATCAACTACAGCCCACTCGGGGCAGAGTCCTGGGCAAAGCAGCTCAGGGGGCAAGATATTGGGTCCTAAGCCCTAACTCCTTCCTGAGAGCTTTTGCCCAAACTACCCCCTTTTGCTGGGATGAGCTCAGGAATACCCTGTAGGGAGCTCGGGGAAAATGACCTAGAAGAAGAAGTTGGCAAAGGGGGCCCCCACTCTGGAAACCTTTCTCTATCCATGGGGCTATCTGCCTGGCAGCGCTCTGGCTCAGGACTCCAGGAGGTCAGAGGGAGGCAGGATGAGGGTTTGGGGCTGGGTAAAGGGAAAGCTCATGACCTAGTCCCTTAGTGTCTGGGACCCACCTATTTGCTTCAGTATGTACTCTGGACATTTGCTTTGGGTGAGGCATGGGAAACAGACAATCCAGAGGGGAAACTTTTCCTTGTTTGGCTGCTGCCCCTTCTTAAAGGTCCTGGTCAGGTTTAAGTCTCCTGGCCCTTTGGATCCAAGGAGAGAAGAAATGCAGATGTTCTGTCCTTTTAGCAGACAAGGAGATGAGGAATGAAAGACAGATTGAGAGAACCCAGAACACTCCATCTAACATGTCCTCCATGACTGTCCAAGGTTATGTGTCCCTAGACAGCAGAAGGGGCTATCATTAATCAGCAATATTTATTGGGTTCTTCTCTGCGTGAGGCACAGTGCTGGGCTCTGCAGGGGTCACTTAGATGTATTAACCACCACTTCTGCCTGTCAGGAGCTTTAGTCACCTAAGGGCTTCGCTGTCACGCTGCTACACTGTCATTTCCATTGTTGTAAGTGTTTGTCGAAACTAAAAGCACCCCAGATGGCCAGCTGGACACATCAGCTAGATGGATATTCCAGGGCTTTCACTGACACTGTGTGCTCACTTGGTCATCACCACCAACTGAGAGTGCCTGCTGTATACAAGGTGACCTGTCCCAGGCACCCAGGGCACAAAACACAGCAGATTTGTCACATGTTCCAGTGTTGAGGCGAAGCTGGTCGGAAGCTCCCTCTCCTAGGCTTGCTAGCCCTGCACATCACCCATCCTGAGTCATTTGGTAATTTGTCTCTTTGTGGGTCTGTCGTCCAAACAGACTGGGGCACGCTGAGGGTAGGGACTGCGGTTTTATCATCTCTGGACATCTAATGCCCAAGATAAGGCCTAGATCCTGGGAATGTGATAGAAGTTCTCCTTACAAACGTCTATTGAATGAATAAATTAATGAAATGGTGCAAACCTTCAGAGACCTAATGCCTATCCAGGCAGAGCAGGAACAAAGTGAGGCAGCATGTGCTGGTGGTGGGTGGGGTTGGCACCTAGAGATGGGGAGCCGTGGCTGTGGAGTCCTGGGTTCCAGATTCTGGCTCTGTGACATTGGGCATCTCTCAGTTTCCTCATCTGTCAAGTGGAAATAGTGGTGTTCGACTCCGAGGGCTGCTGTGAGGACTAAATGCGATCATACCCGTGGAGGGTCTGGCATGAAGTCCAGCCTTAGTAAAGGTAGCGGCTGCTTCTTATGCCACATCTTTAGGAAGATGTGGGGCATGGTTGGGAGAAGTGTCACGTGCTCTAAAGGCCTGAGGAGGGGCTGCTTGAGAAGAACTCAGAGGAGAGATGGGCTGTGGTTGGCACTCAGCTCCTTGGGATGGGTGGGGCACGAGCAAACCTGGGGAAGGGAGGAGGTATTCTAGCTGAGAACGTAGGTGGGAGCATCTCAGAAATCAGAAGTGCAGGCTGGCTGAACGGCAAGCTGGGAGCGATAAGGGTGGAAAGGCAAGTTGGGACCAGGCTGTGGAGACCTTGCTTAGCTGGCTACGGATAGGGAAGTTATACCAGTGAATTTCTGTTTCTGGCTGAGATGTTCATGATTGGCACAGTGGAGCAGTACAGCCCTGCATCTCAGAGTCCAAGGCAGCTCCTGTTCCAACTTTCTTCTCAGGCCTCCAGGGGATGCTCGGCTGGCCCCTTCTGGTCTTTGTCTCTGCTGAGACCGCCTGGCTGCTCCCTGTGGATCAAGTCTCATCCAGCAACTATAAAGCTAGCCCCAGAGATGGGCAAGCAGGTTGGCAGGTGGATAGCCTGTAATTGGAGAAGCAGCCAAAAGACCTGAGTTCAAATCCCATCTCTGTCACTCTCTCTGAGCTCAAATTCCCCACTACAGCTGGAGGTGAGCTAGGATGACCCCCAAGATCCGTCCCTCTCAGTGCCCTGGCTCAGCACTGCACCCAAGCCAGGACTTACACGCCCTGTTATTTGATAGCCTGTGTGCTCTTCTGATGCCAGCATTAACATGACAACCTCCAAGACCAGCTGTTCACACTGGCCCAGATTGGAGGAGGTTTTGAAATGATAGAGGTGCCAATCATTTAGGCCCCCGGCTAATATTTTCTGAATGAATTCCTGGGAAAGATCAGCCTGTCTGAACATTTTCCCATAAGCCAGCTGCTGGGATGCACGGATGCAGGTGGTTTCTGGTGGGGAGTACCACTCTTGGAAATTCGAAGGCTTTGTTCAGAACCTTCTCAAACAGGGAGGCAGTGTCGGGCAGTGGGGGTCTTTCCGGGGTCCCTAGATTGTCCCTCTGCTCCTGTGGTCTTGGACCCGGCCTGTGCTGGTCTCTGGGGAGGATTGGACAGATGGATTGCGTCCCCGTGTCTGCCTCCCTGCCAGGGAAGAGGACACTGTGAATTATCCTTTGTAAATGATGGCTTCTGTTTGAGATGTGTCCGGCTGATCAGAGAGGCATGACCTTTAGGTTCAGACAGAACTGAGTTTGAATCTGAGTCTGACATTCCCCAGAAATGTGGCCTTGGACAAGTCACTCATCCTCCCAGGGGCTTTAGCTTCCTTGTGCAGAAAAGGAAGCATCTTCCTGTAGGGCAACACGACATTAGAGACAATAAAAGCAAAGCACTCACAACAGTGCCTGGCACATAGTGTGGGCTCAATAAATGAAGTTGTTACTGTTATGTTTATTGTTCAGTGGCTTTGAACTGCTAGACACAGGCTAGAACCAAGAGTAGGACAGGGTCCTGATTCTGGTGGGAGCAGAACTGACTCTAAGAGGAGGTTGTTAGGCGGATCTAAGGCTGGAAAGTAGTGAGGCTTGGGTCTTGGGTTTCTGATGGCCTAACCTTATCCCACTTTAGTTTCCCCACCTGGAAGATGGGGGTTAACCTCCCTGTATGGGGTCCCATGAGATCTGTGGTTCTGGGTCCCAGATGGGGTTCCCTTCCTTCAGCAAGTAGCTCAGGGTCTCAGGTACCCACAGGCCTCTGGGAATCCTCTTGGCCAAAATATTAGGGGTTCTTGAGGCCAGATACGAGGTGGCGGCTGGTAGAAAGGGCAGGAGTTGGCAAACTCAGAGCCCTCACATTGGGCCTGGCTGCAGGGGGCCATCTGTACCCTGAGCTTGCTCAGCCTGACGCTGGCTGCTCAGGTCAGATGCAGAGGAACCAGCCAGCTGGTTTAGCCTTCCAGCTAGCAAGTTTGCAGGAAAGAGGCGTTCATCAGGGGCTGGAGCTGAGACCGTGATCTGGAGTTACCAGCATGATTTGGCCCATTGCTCTGAGCTGGCCAAAAAGATCTTGAGGGGCTGAGCCCATCAAGATGGGATTTCATAAGGATAAATGTTACATCCTGCCCTGCGGTCCCAAACCCAACTGCCTAGCCTGTGTGCCTAAGTAAGGATTAGGCCACAGCACAAGTGGAGAAAGGCCCCGGGGCTTTCATTAGCTACATCCTCTGTGAGTCACTGCCAGGATCCATTTATTTAGCCAAAAAAAAAAAAAGTTTATTAATGCCCATCATATGCCAGGAACACAGAGAGGAGCACAAGGCAATCCTTGCCTTTAGGGAACTCATAGTCTGTTGTGGATAGCCTACAAGTTATGTTAGATTCTGTTATTGGAAGTGTTATATCTCAAATCAAGGAGGTGAAGCTCCATTCTGTTCTTTGTGGGTTATATTTCCTTCTATAATATAGTTCTTACCATCCCAAACACCCCAAAATTTGTTCCTCTTAAATTGGCCAGGATGGAGGAGATGGGAACCCAGAACCTTTAAGAAACTTCATGAGGAAGAATTCAGTCAGATCCTGCAAAGCCGACAGCGGAGGGAGAGTTGTCCCAGGAGGAGGGGTAGCCTCAACTCTGATTTCCCCAAATCCCACCCTCGCTGACCTCCTTAGAGGAGCTGGGTTTAATCTACCAGGGGAGTGGTGTGTTTCCTTCCTGGCTGGGACTGACACAATCTCAGAGGAGACCCAGAGGTCAACTAGGAAGACCCAAAATGAAGAGGAGGGAGCAACCCCTTGTGGGGCAAAAAAAAAAGCCAGTTCTCATCATTTTGTGTAGAATCCCATCTTGGAACAGCAGGAACTTACACAGGGGCTTGTATAGATGGTCTTGGCTGGTCTCAGTAACGTGCCGGGGAAGAGGTGCAAGGCTCCTTTGGGCGAAGGTTCCAGGAACCCCGAGGCTAGTGGGCAGAGCCCCACTGTGGTCACTGAGGGCTCCAAGGACAAGCTTGATCTTAGGGTGGGGAGACACCAGTTGACACCATGTGGCTCAGCTCCCCTCCCCAAGGCAGAGGGTCTCTCTGTGTTGACAGACTTGAATGGTCTGAACTTGGGTTCTTTTAGGAACAGGTGTGTTTCTTTACAGAAATGGCCACAGGCCACTGACAAAGACTCAGAGGGGGACCCTATACCTGGCTCCCAATGCTCTGGAAAAGTCTGCTTTGTTTTGTTTTCCATGCTATGAAGGACAGAAAGAAGGCAGTAGGTGGAGGCCACAGGGGGAGGGATTCAGGGAAAGGGAGGAAGAGGCGCTGGCCAGAGAGGTTGGGCGGCCGGCTTGAGCAAAGCCTCAGTGACCATGAGGTCCTTGAGATTGGTCCTGAACTGGGGTGAGGTAGCCAGGACTATATGCCCCAGACTCCATCAGTCATTGGATGCCAGCTGCCCTGGGAAGGGGCTGTGGTCTTGGGCGAGGCCGCTGTCTTTGGCAGGGACAGTTCCCAAAGGGCTCAGTGGGGGCTGAGTGGTCCCCATTGCGGGGGAGCAGGTCCTCCCTTCTTGAAGGGAAATCCGGAGCCCTTTTGCTCATGGGGCTGCCTGTGGCCTAAGGGAGTCCTTGCCCCCTCACTTGCTCGTGGTCAGCGGTCATATTTGGACACGAGGAGGAGTAGCCAGCCTCACTTGGGACAGGGACATGAGTTGCCCAAGAGACTGCCCCAGAGTCCTGTGCCTCGAGCCTCTGTGCTGTGCTCTGCCAAGGACCCAGCCACCCTCCGCCACATGGGCAGACATCCTGTGCTCATGGTTCCCAGTTTACAGAGGCAGGTCCCAGCTGCCCTTGTGTGTGGTGGCAGGACGTGATTCCCATTTACAGAACACCAAGTGCCACAAACTTCACCTCCATTCTCTCTAATTACCACAGCAAACATGATGCAGGTATGACCCCCTTTTATGAAGGGGATGAAGGGGAACCAAGGCTCAGAGAAGGCACATTGGCTCAAGGTCACATAGTCAGAAGTAGCAGGGCTGGGGGAGCCAGGATTGTCTGAGATCCAGGAAAGAAGCATGAGAAAAAACTCTATTTTTGTGCACACTCTACACTCGTCTGACCCCGAAAGTGTAGGAGTTTTCCCAACACTGACCAGTTCTCCGACTTTTGGGACACCAGCTGGGTGTCCTAACAATCAGTCCTGACGCTGTCTGCCTGGGGTTGGGGCAGACCCCACAGGTTACGGGCTCAGTCTCCCAGGAACTCTCCCACTTCAGAGGCCAGTCACGTGTCAAGATGTCACCTGTGCTTCTGACCAACCAGCTATAATCAGGGGTTCCCATGACGCTGTCTTCAGATTTGATTATTTCCTGTGACAGCTCACAGAACTCCGAGAAACATTTACATTTACCAGTTTGTTATAAAGGATATCATAAAGGATGCAGACAAACGGCCGGGGGAGGAAGTACATCGGGTGAGATGTGGAAGGGTCCTGAGTAGAGGAGCCTCTGTTCCCATGGAGATGGGGGGTTCTCACCAGGTCATCAAAATCCAGAAGGTCTCCAAACACCATGTATTAGGGATTTTTATGAAGTCTCCTCTCATAGGCATGATGAGTATTAACTCAATCTCCAGTCCCTCCTCCCTCCCTGGGGGTTTAATCATGGCTTGATCTTTCTGGTGACCCATCCAGAAGCCCACAAAGAGTGGCTTCATTAGAACAAAGACACTCCTTGCCTAGAAAATTCCCAGCACCTGCACAGCCAGAGCATTCCCGAGCCAGGATTCTGGGCTGGTGGCCCCAGAGGTTCTCAGTTCTGAGGTTCTGGGTGAGGCTGGTTGCAGCTAGCACACGCCATGCATGGAGATGAGGCAGGGCAGGGGGGATGTGGCAGTTACGGGCCTTACAGGGCAGTACCTTCTAGGAAGTTTGCAACCAGCCTCAGTTTCCCAGAAGCTGCTGCAGGGCTGTTTCTACCAGAGGCTTCCTCAGCTGACCTCAGGCATCCCCGAAATCACCTTCTGACTCTTTAGCTTTGCCCTGGCTTCCTCCAGATCTTTGTGCAAGAGGGCCTGGGCCAGCTCACTGGTCGATGTCCTCTGTTAGAATAAGGCACTGGCCACTGGGCAGCTTTCTGCTTTTCATTCATACTCAGCCGTTCCATCATTCTTGAGTGCTCTCAGTCTGTTTCCTCTTGCAGTTTTGCCTGGCCCACATCAGACACCCTTGGAAGAGTCTTGGGTTTGTGCAGATACATCATCTTTCCTCTCCTCCCCTCCCTGGGACTCCCAGCCGGCACAAAATTGAATCTCAAACTGGGCAATTTACCTACCTGCTGGCACTACCACCCAGAGGTTGAGAGTTGAGAAAACTGGCCAGCGTGAGACGTCTGGGTAACTAGCTGGTGTTGCTCTTTCCTCTGGTTGTAGAAAAAAAAAATCTTGTCACCAGCAGCACACCACAGTGCCAAGATCTGAGCCATGACCCCTGGCTTCTCCCTTCCCCATTGTCCCTTGGGCCACTGACTTCAGTCTTCAGGCCCATTAAACATTTTAATACGCCCATCTATTTCCCTTACTCTCTGACTCCGGGCCCCTAAGGGCAGAGGCAGGTGGCCACAAGGCAGAGCGGGGCTCAGATGAATCCAGATGTGATGCCCCAGGGGGGAAGGTATAGCTCAGTGGTAGAATACATGTTTAGCATGCATGAGGTCGGGGGTTCAATCCCCAGTACCTCCATTAAATTAAAAAAAAAATTACCTCCTCTCCGTCATCAAAGGATTAAAAAAAAAAAACCCAAAAAACAAAAAACAAAACAAAAAAAACAAACAAAGAACAGATGTGAAGCCATGCTGCATACTTACCAGTTTGGACAAACAACTCAGCCTTTCGAAGCCTCAGTTTCCTCTTTTAATGAGGTGGGTGGTAGTTATCTCTTGCGGATAGTTTTAAAGGAATAATTATGCAAAAGCTTAGCGTGTGGCTTAGCATATAACGGATGCTCAATAAAGGGTACTTGTTACTTTCACCAACTCCACCGTCACCACCACCACTGGTGATCAGCATCACCAGCATTGCTATCAGCAATGTGGACAAACATGGGTTCTGGTCCCAGACTAGCCCTCTCTGGGTAGGGAAAGAAAAGGGTGGAGATTGAAAGCAAGAAATGAGGAAAGGAAAAGGGAGGTTGCCATGTGGTCATTTCAAAGAAGCGCAGCCTGGAACAGGGGCTGGAGGGTTGGACCAACCCATGACCAACAGACCAGGTGGCTCAGCTGGCCCCAGATTCCTGGTTTCAGAACACCCTCTCTCAAGACTCTGTTCAGACTCGTCCTTCATCTAAGCTGCGATATTCTGGAATCTGCAGAATATGTTGGGAATGGCTTGGAGATCTGGAGCCAGACAGACCTGGGCCCAAATGCCAGATCTATCACTTACTAGTTGGTGAGATTGGACAAGTCACTTAATTTCTCCAAGCTTCAGTTTCTTCCTCTGAAAAATGGGCACAGTAGTTGCTACCTCAGATGGTTTCTGTGTAGGGCAAATGGGATCACAGATGTCCAGCACTGTGCTTGATACATAGGAGGTACTCATTTTTTGGTGGTTTCTTCTCTACCACCCACCCTGCTGGTCCATCAGCAACAGAGGACTGGGTCTCAGAGCCCTGGGGCCAAAGCTTCATGCTTTGTCCTTAAAAGCCCTGGGCTTCCTGACAGTCTGAGTACCTAGCTGGGTGAGTTTAACCGTGAATGCATGTGAATTTACCACAGTTCTCTGCTAGCCTGGAGCCTCAGTTTCCACAGCTGTAAAATGGAGGTAGTAGTAATCTTTGCACTTTAGGGTTGCTGTGAGGATGGAATGAGACATTGCTTGGAAAGTACCTGAAACACGGTAGGGAATGTTATATTCCTAGTGTTGCCATCGTTAAATATTTCCTGGTTTCTATACTTCGCTATCATGGGCAGGTCAGAGGGTGTTTGGTTTCCAAGGTTACGGCAACTCAGCCAAAGGCCAGTGGCGGGAGGGGAGCTGGCATTTTGCTTTGGTCACGCTTGCAGCCTGGGCTGATGTGGCTTGTATCCCCGTGAGTCACCTCACAGCGTCAGAGCCTGCTAAGCTCACCCCAGGCTACTGGGCATACCGAGCCCTGTCTCGGGAACTCAGATGTGTTGAATTCTGCCAGGAATTCTCCCAAGGATGTTGCTGCCCATTGCCAAGGGCTCCCTCTAGCTTCTGCACTGTTCCAGGTGGGCAGCTTCCCTGATCAGAGACTTGAGCCTCTGGCCTCTTTGCTCCAGTGATTATTTACCTTCAGCCTCGACTCTGTGAGAGTGAGCCTGACGGGTTAGAAGACCTGAATGCGATTCCTGCTTCTGTCACTTAGCAGCAGTGCAAACAAAACCAGTTCAACTCCCTTCTCTGCCTTCGGTTTCCCCCAGAGGGAGATAATGACCCTCTCTGGTTATGCCTGTGAGCTGTTGTGGGACTAAGGACAATCCAGTGAGGCCATGTCTGGGAAAGCCCAAGGTGACTTTAAACTGATAACAGATACGAACAAAATTAAAACTCAATCGTATGTAACCTTGGGCACTGTCTCTCCCTTTTTGGTCGCAATTTCCTTATAAAAGGAAGGGTTTGGGGTGACTGACATTCCCCAGAGGGATGATTCATTGAAAGAAAAGGTGCTGAGTTGAAATCAAGTTGGTAAAGACAGTATTTGGGATCCTCATGATGCTTCACAGTGTGTGCTTGTGTGTGAAGGCTTGGGAGAATCCTGTAAGAAACAAGCTTATTTAGTTTTGATGAACCCAGATTTTACTAACTTGAGCACAGAACCTCGTTACTATGATTATGACTATGACTACTAACTTTTATTAGTATGGTTATAGTTAATGTATATTAATTGCTCTGTGTCACTCTATTTACTTACCACAAAACATCCGTTGAGAAATGGCTGGGTGAGCAGATAAATGAGGAACCTTGCAGCTCTGGCCAGGATCTATCTACACACTCTGAGGGGCAGGTCCAGGCTGGGCAGGGTCTAGGGTCTCAGGCTGTGCCTCTGTGTCCTCCAGGCGCCTTCCTGATCCCATACACCCTCTTCCTCATCATCGCTGGGATGCCCCTGTTCTACATGGAGCTGGCTCTGGGCCAGTACAACCGGGAAGGGGCGGCCACTGTGTGGAAGATCTGCCCATTCTTCAAAGGTAAAGAAGGAGTCTGGGGGAGTCAAGGGTGGTTCTAAAAGACTTCCATGTGCCCCCTGGAGAATCTGCTCCAGAGGCAGGATCAGTGGGAGACCAACTCTCTTGTGGGATTTACAGGTACTGTCAAGGTCAAGTGTGTCCACCATTCAAAGTTGTATGGAGAGCATCTGGTATGTCAGGAACAGTATTAGCCTAGAAAGTCTGGAAATCTGAATTCCAGTCTAGGCTCTACAGCTGAATGACCAGAGGGAGTCTGTTTTCCTGGATGGGAAATACTCACAGAAGTGTCAAAAGTACCTGGCACACATACCACCATTCTCCCCTCTTGCTCCCATGGCAGACATGACAAATTGATCATGCATCTTTTAACCTCAGCCAGATGACTGCCTCACAATCCTTAATATGACAGGCATAACTAATTGATTACGGCCAGGAGATTAGATGAAGCCAACTTGGATTTAAAACTTAGAACACATCTGGAGAAAGTGGCCACAGCAACTGTCATTTCTTGGCCCCTCTGCAGCTGTGAGAAGGGCATGGAGTAGAAATTAGTGTCTCCTAAGTGCTGGTTAGAGAACTGGGCCCCAATAGCCATGAGGTCCAGTGTGACTTCTATGAGCCTTTTAGCTGGCACATGTCTCCTAAGTACTTCCTGTGTACTCAGTCCTTAGTAGATACAGACTAGTACAAGAGGCTAATAAGACATGTGTATTAGTTAGGATTTATTTGTCTAATTTTCCAGAAATACCACTCAAGCTGGCTTTAATATAAATGAGAATTTTTGTTGGCTTATGTTATAGTAAAATCCAGGAATTTCTTTGGCTTCAGGTACAACTTGATTCAAGTGCTTGAATAATGTTATTCGGAATCTCTCTCTACTTCAAGTCTCTTTTCTTCTGTGTTAACATTTGTCTCAGCCACATTCTCCTCAAGTGCTAGCAGAGGTGGCCATCACCAACAACAAGAATTAAAATTTCCAAGCTTAATAATGAGAAAAACAAAAGCACCTTATATATCTTTATAGCTTAATAAAAGTCACAGAGAAGACTCCCATTGGCTTGACTTGAGTCATATGCCCGACTATCAGCCAATCACTGTGGCTGTGAGAAAGCAGAACTCTGACTGATCAGACCTCAGTCAGGTGCCTACATCTAGATTAAGGAAGGATTAGCCTCACCCAAATCTCACATGCTAAGAATTGCTTAAGACTACTTCCTTTAGTAAAGCTGTGCAGGCAAAAAACCAAATATGTCTATTATAGTCAAAAGTTATAAAACTAGCTCTAAAGGGGCTTCTGATACATTCAGGAAGGTGAGCTTGGCACACGAAGCAAGACCCAAAGAACACACCTCTGATCAGGGGGTGCTTATCTGGGTCCTTCAGAAGCAGGTCCTGAGACAAGGATTTCAGTGTAAGGAGTTATTTTGGGAGGTGATCCCAGGAAGCATCAGTAGGAAATAGGAAAGGGGAGGCAGCCAGTAAGCCAGTTCCACCATGGGCGAAGGGCTTAATCCCACTGGGAGAGAATGTTATCATATCTCAGTGTTATCCTACCCAAGGGGCGGGGCAGCTGGGATGTTTATACTCCAACACCTGACCCGGCTGCTCCCTGGACTTTAAGGTCCCGGCACTTCTGCCCTGCCTGATGAGTGGGCAGAAGGGGCTCCAGTGGCAAGAGGGAGCCCTCAGGCAAAGGGGTGGTGGGTGTCTAAGGGAAATAGATGAGGCTATGACAATCTGCTGCAGAAAAAGAGAGTTGTGGGGATGGGGTAGTGCAGAAGTTGGAGCCAGCTGCCCATGAGAGGTGGCTCTGGGGTGGGCTTGGGGAAGCCCCTACCTGACCCCCTCTGCCTCCCCGCCCAGGAGTTGGCTACGCTGTGATCCTCATCGCCCTGTACGTTGGCTTCTACTACAATGTCATCATCGCCTGGTCACTCTACTACCTCTTCTCCTCCTTCACCCTCAACCTGCCCTGGACGGACTGTGGCCACACCTGGAACAGCCCCAACTGCACCGACCCCAAGCTCCTCAACAGCTCCGTGCTGGGCAACCACACCAAGTACTCCAAGTACAAGTTCACACCAGCAGCAGAGTTTTATGAGTAAGTCATCAACCTCTTGTCCCATTCATACAGGCACACAGAGACCCATGCTGGGCAGGACCTGAACCAAATGCTAAGGAAAACCACAAGAGAAGAGAGGGTCATGCTGGTCGTTGTGTGTAATGTGTACTGAGCCACCACCGCAGGCCTGACCCTGGTTAGGAGCTGAGGGTACAGCTGTGGACAAGCTGGAGGAGCTTGTGTTCTGGCACAGAGTGGGGGTGGGGAGTCAATACACTAGCAGAAAAGTAAGGAAGCAAGAAGATTATACAGAGTGAACATGCCCTTTGGGGAAGAAAACACATTTTAGGAAGTGTAAGTGCTCTTAAGGAACTAAAACCAGGCATGTGGTACACAGTGATTGTGGAGGGAAAAGGAGCTTTAGCTCAGGTAGTCAGGGAGGGCTTCTATGAGGAGGCATCACAAGAACTGATGAAGTCAGCCACGGGAACATCTAGGGGCCCAGGTGGCAGGTGATGGAGCTGCAGCCTGAACCCAAGTCAGTCTGATCCTCAAGCTGTCATCTGGTCCACCCTGTGCTGCTGTCTCTCTGGGGCTTCCATGGGCATAAGTAGCTAGAGTTTGTGAGTACAAATTAGAAAGTGGACACAGCCCGGCTATTACAGCTCAGAGAAATTATCTGGACTATGTGTGCCTGAGAGGCACTGACTGGTGGTAGAAGACAGAATATCTTAAAAAAAAAGAAGAACCTTTTTATGTTGCGATCATTTTAGACGTAGAAAAAGGTTGCAGACGTAGTCCAGAGAGCCCTGAAGACCCTTCTCCCAGCTTCCCCTAATGGTGACACCTTATGCACCCACAGTGCAAGGACTGAAACCAGAAAATTAACATTGTTATGCTGTTAACCCACCTGCTAAAGACTTGTTTTAAATTCACCAGTTTTCCCACTAATGTCCTATGCTGGTCCAGGATCCAGCCTAGAGTCCCCATGTGGCATTTAGTTGTCACATCTCCTGAGTCTCCTCCAATCTGTGAGAGTTCTTCGGTCTTTTCTTGAGTGTCACGCCCTTGACACTTTTTTGAAGCGCACCAGCCAGTTATTCTGTAAACTAGCCCTCGGCGTGGATTGGTCATTGTTTTCTCCAGGTTAGACTGAGGTTAGATATTTTTGGCAAGAGTAACTTGGAGGTGATGTTGTGTCCTCTCTCGGTGCGTCATATCAGGGGGTACCTGATGCCAGGCTCCTATTACTAGGAATGTTGACCTTGATCACTCAGCTAAAGTGCTATCTGTCAGCTTCCTCCCGTGCAGAGGTGGCATTATTCTCTTCATAATTAGTAAGTGTCTTCTGGGGAGTTACTTTGAGATTATGTAAATATCTTGTTTCTCATCATACTTTGCCCACAATTCTTAGCATCCTTCAATGATTCTTGCAAACAAGGATTATTACTATAGTGTTGGTCTAAGTGTGATTTCTAGTCCCATCATTCCCCCAAAATGAAAGGAAAATTTGTCCCTTTTCTCCTATTTATTCATCTGTTCATTTACTCACTTATTCATTGATATCAGTATGGGCTCATGGGTATTTATTTTCTTCTGTGGTTTTTAACTCATAACTGTCACTATTTATTTTGCTGCCTTGTATCCTCTCAGTCTCTACTCCATCCTTTTATGTCCTTCAGGTTGCTGATAGTCAACTTATTTCCAGCCACCTAATTTCAAGTGTTTGTATGGTGGTCTCTTCAGAACGTAGCATCTTTTGTGTGTGTGGGGGGGTGTGTGTGTGTGTCATTATTTATTTTTCTAATGGTAGTACTGGGGATTGAACCCAGGACCTCATGCATACTAGGTATGCCCCCTACCACTGAGCTATACCCTCCCCTTCCAAGATGTAGCATCTCTTGTCTTTAGCCCTCAGGTGGGGTGGTTGCATTTTAGCAATCCCTACACGAGTGTCAGCAGATAAGCAGAAAGTCCCTGTTACAAGCTGTGGGGCAGGACAGGTAAATCCCACTTGAACCACACTCTCACGGTCCGCATGGTCTAGAAAAGCGGTTGGAAAACTTTCCAGCAAAAGATTAGATAGGAAAATATTTGGGGCCTTGTGGGCTGCATATGTCTCTTGCAGACTCTTTGTTTAATTTTACCCTGTAAAAAGATAAAAAAAAAATCCTCAGCTCACAGGCCATAACTAAACGGGCCACAGCCAGATCTGGCCTGGGGGCCTTGGTCTGCTGACTCCTGGTCTAGGGCAGCGCTGCCCAGGGAAACTCTCCACAACGGTAGGAACGTTCCATACCTGCACAGCCTAGTGTGTGGTTACTGAGCAGCTGAAATATGGCTAATGTGACTGAGAAGTTGAATTTTTAGTTTTATTTAATTTTCATTAATTTATATGTAAATAGCCACATGTGGCCAGTGGCTACCATACAGGATGGCGCAGGTCTAGAGGATAAAAAGACAGATTCACTAACAACAAAACTTTAGGGCCAGTCTTCTTTGGTTCTGTGTATCCCCTAAACCCTGGGAATGAGTCCTGAGTCCTGATTACTCAAAGAATGAGGTTCCTTGGGTCCATTGCCACCCTACCATCTCAGTGCAGCGGGACCACGGAGATTTGGTATGATTAAATGTGGCCTCTGGAAAGTCTGTTGCCTCCCCCTGGGGCTCAGGGACTCAGGGTTCTCAGGACCCAGGAAGCACCCTCAGTGAGCCACGGCAGGCGAATTTGCTAAGCGGCTTGGACCTGCCTGTCCGCCTGCTTCCATCTGTGTATCCCGTGGACTTCCAGCAGGCACGCGCACAGTGACATAGATTTGGGAATTTGGGAGGAGGAGAGAGGGTCTACAATTGTCATGGAATTAGAAATCCCTCTACTGTCCCCGAAGGATCTGAAAGACTGTTGTTACTTAAAGCAAGCTTCTGTTTAAGGAACAGCACCACCCCTGTCTTCCTCACTGTCACATCAGCAGCTGATCACTTACCTACCACGTGCGCCTGGCTTTCTGCTAACTTCTCTGTGTGTGGTATTTCAGTGTAAACCTCACACCAACCCAATGAGGCTTCTGTAAGTCTTACCTTCATTGCATACGTGACGAGGCTGAAAATATTAGCTTCATTTTGCAGATACGACAGCAAATCCCTGGCCCACGGCTGCATGGCTAGGACCGAACAGAGCCAAGATTTGGACTCTAGCAGTTTACACCTGCGGGACTCTGAGAGTGAGCGCGCCTTGCCCTTTGTCCCCTGAGAGCTTTCCTCACCCTGGCCCCTGCCTTGCCAGGCAGTGAAACTCCAGAGCCTGCAGTCTTAACCTCTGTGTTATATTGGATTCTAACCATTATAAATGGTCATAACTATTCCGAAATATTGTCGTAGTCACAACTGACATTTATCCAGCTTAGCGTATGTCCCAGCCGTGCATTTGGAAGTGGCATTTAAAGTGAGTTTGAACCCAAAAAATCTGGCTCCAGTGTCTAAGCTCTTAGCCCACTGATTCTAAACAATTGGCTGCTCATCGGAACCTCTCGGAGAGCTTTAAAACACACTGATGCCTGGACCCTGTGCCCAGGGATTCTGATTTCATTGGTCTGGGTGCAGCCAGGGGAATTTTTTTTTTTAACTCTGATGGTTCAAGTATTCAGCCAAGGTTGAAAACTTCTGTCTTAGCCTCTGTACTCCCCTGTCTCAGGCAGAATGAAATTCTTCCCCGGGTCGGGCTGACATCCCTACAGTACTCTGTCATGGAAAATCTAGGGCTTCCTTTATTCTTCTCCTGGGGAACCTGGCCTCAGAAAATCCCAGAACTGGTGAGGAGCTCACAATGGAGGTTTTAGGCCTCCCTAGTTTATGAGTGTGGTTTGGACCGGGAGATGGTGAAGGAGAGTGCAGAGCAGGGTGCTGCTGATACGTGCAATTGGTTCCATGCTTTCTCCCTTATCGTCTCATGATAAAGGGAAAAACACAATTTTTCTTTTTGCCCTTGGCAACCCTTTTCCTTATAAATTAAAATGGAAAGTGATAGCCTCGTCTCTAGTCTAGTTATTATTTGATTCCTCCTCTGACGTCTTCATGGCCAGCAGGTCTGCCTCAGCAGGAGGGAGAAGTGAGCTGGGTTTTGAGACCCAGGTTGCTTTAATTACAGCCTTAAACTTCCTCCAGGCTTGGCTGTAAGCAGAGTATGGTGGAAGATGACATTCTCGTGTGTGGGGCTAAGGGGGCTTGGGGGACGTAATGGGGAGCACAATCCAGGTCTTATTTCAGCGGCTTCCTGCTCTACAGAGCTCCTCTCCCCTCCCCCACCCTTCCTCCATCCTTTTAAGTACCCCACCTCCACCCCAAGCTTCATAGCTTCCACGAGCCATGTACTGAGCATCTCCTCATATCCAAGTCCCATTTAGTCTTCATGGTTCATGGAGGTGGGAATGGCTCCTGTTACACAGATAAGAATGTAGTGGTTCAGGTTTTAGGCGAGGGCAGAGCTGGGATCTGAACCCAGGCGGTCTGAGTCAAGGCTCTCAGCCCATCCACGGGCCTCTCCTCTGTCTTCTCCTCCATCCTGCAGGGTCTCCAGTGAGGTGTATTTAGGACAGGAGTGCAGAAGTCTCTGCGGGTAGATGGGAGTCCTTCTGCATTTCTTTCTCACCTGGAGGCAGCTTTTGTGTGCTTCTAAGTCTCTAAATCATAAGCCACCTCTGGATTTTTTTTAATGGCCCTTTTAGCTAAATGTTTCTGCTTTAAAACAGTTACCCCCTCACAGTCTGGGGACCCAGCGAATAGGACTCCCAGTGCCAACCCTGAGGAGGTTAGGTCATTGTTTTTGCTTTTCTCAGAGCCTGCTGGCCAATTCTCTTGCCACCTTGTATTCATTTAAGCTGATGGATTGACCATATCATTCAGTGTAACAAAACTGATTCTCCCAAGGCTTCGGGCCTGAAGCCAAGCAGCCGGTGGCTAAAACAGCTGTGATGCTCTGTACCTTTATCTGTAAAAAGGTACCCTCGGTGAACACGCACCGGGAGATGGAAAACTTCTACTCCCTGCCCGTTCCTGGGGGGAACAAGCACTAACCCTCTGGGCTTAAACGTCAAGCGAGATCTGAGCCCGTTTGGCTCGTAGGCTTCGGAAAGCCTGGGCCGCGTACTTCGCGATGATTCATTTTCATTAAACTGCTGGAAAACTACAGTAAACCCAAGTTACTTGTACTCACCCCCAAGGCTTGGGCCTGCTGGCGGGGAGGCGGCTGGGCTGGCATTCCTTTCCTCAGGAATTGGCTCTGGAGGCTGACTTTTTCACTGATGAAATATCTAGACAACCAGTGCAGCCCTGAAAGTGGGCTTCACACACACGTGGGGGTACCTGGGCCCATCAGGAGGCATCTCGGTCATCTGATTGGACGCTAGAGTCATTTTAGCAAGTTTCAGGGCAAGCATAGTTGGTTCGGTGCCTTTTTTTTTTCTTTCATGATTCTAACAGTCAAATTGGCCAAATGGTTATTGATTAAATACTTGGTCCATAAAACAGTGGGAAGAGGCAGGACTAATTTAAGAGTCAGATGATTCTGGTTCTCTGTCTTTTTAGATGTGCTGCCCTCTCTTCTTCCCTTCCCTTCCTTTCCCCTCCTCTCCCGGCTGCTGTTCCCTCTCCCTACCCTCTTCTTTATACTTTTCTCCCCGCTCCCCTTCTTCTTTCCCTCCTCCTCCTTCTCCTCCTTCTTTCTCTCTCTCTGACTCTCTCTGTCTCTCTCCTCCCCTCCTCCTTCTCAGCACAGGAGAGGGGCACCATTTTTGAATTAAGATTAGCAGGGAGGAATATGAAAACGAATATATGTATGTATTTGCATGACTGGGACATTGTGCTGTACACCAGAAACTGACACATTGTAACTGATTGTACTTCTATTGAAAAAAAAAAAAAAGATAAGCAGGGAGAGAAGTTTGCCAGGCAGACAAATTGGGCCAGGAAGTGTGTTCTAGGCAGAAAGGAATAGACGTGTCCAATCCCAGAGCAATGAGAGCTTCCTGTAGCTGGGGAATGACAAGTGGCTGGCCATCGCCAGGAGCCAAAGGCAGGGTGCACTTGGCACAGGACAGTTGTGAAAGGCCTCAGATTCTTAAAGGCTTACGTTTTCATCCTCCAGATCAGGGTTTCACAACCTCGACGCTTGAGACGGTTTGGGCTGGATAACTCTGGGCTACAGGGGGAGGGCCATCCAGTACATTTTGGATGTATAGCCACATCCCAGGTCTCTGCCCACTAGATACCAGTGGCACCCCCTGCTCTCCAGATGTGACAGCCAAAGATGTCTCCAGGTGTCGCCAAATGTGTGGGCAAGGCAAGGGCAAAACTGCCTCCTCCATGAGAACCACTGTTTCAGGTGATAAGGAGCCTCTGAGGATTTGGGAGCAAGAGAGTGACCAGGTTAGAACAAAATTTCAGCAGCACAGACTGGATTTAAGGGGGAAACTGGAGGCAGAAAGACTGTGATAGTGGGGAGAAATCTTTCCTCTGTTTATTTACCACCATCTCCCCCAGACCAGGCATGTCTGGGGGATTTTTGTTACTTTCAACACTTCTGTTACGGTTTAAAAAGCAGCCTTGGGTGGGGGCATCTCCCCCGGTGAGTTGCTGGTCCAGGGCCGGTTGGTGCCAAGCGCAAGCCCAAATGATCAGGCCAGAGGCAGGAGCAGCCCGGGGCCCTTCTCCATCTATGTGCACTTTTGGGGACTGGCCTGTGGTCCAAGCCTTGGTCATCCTCCCTGACAACACCGTCTTCCCCTGTCCCTTCCCCTCTCTTCCGGGCAGGCGAGGAGTCTTGCATCTGCATGAGAGCAGTGGGATTCACGACATCGGCCTGCCGCAGTGGCAGCTCTTGCTCTGTCTGATTGTGGTGGTCGTCGTCCTGTATTTTAGCCTCTGGAAAGGAGTGAAGACATCAGGAAAGGTAACATCTTGGTTTCTCTTCTGGTTGGGAAGTTGGCCTCAAAAAAAAATTCTTTTTTCTACCTATAACCAGGTAGTTGGTGAAAGAAAAGATGGGTTGCAGTATAAAGCCTGGGTTTGCAGTCCAGCCCTGCCACCGGCTGGCTGGAGACCTTGGACAAATCTCCTCCAAACAAGACAGATTCAGTTGCTTATGGTTTTGTGTGTGTTACAGACAGGCAGGCCACCCAGTGTCGTTTCCTGAGTCCCTATCCAGAGACATATATGTGCCTCCTTCTAAATAAAGGCTAATGGTCCCAAACTATACACATTATTACATATCTTGCTTTTTTTAAACTTAACATTACCTTAAAGATAATTTTACATCAGGTAGTCAGGTTGCACTTTGAGATACAAACTGGATTTTCCAATTGCCATTAAATCAACTTAGGGGGCAGCCACAATTTTTTTTAAATGAAATAGTCTAAATAGTAACGGATTACACTGCATAGAGCAAAGGAAGAGCTGCCTTGTGGAATTTCTGTTTCATTTGCAGCGATCCATATGTCTCAGTATATCAGTTTTTCCTTACCATGAGTTGTCATGGCCAAAAAAAGCATGAGATGCTGCATTAGTGGAAGAAGCAAGCGCTTCAGACTGAGAGCGTCAGCAGAGACCGTGGTGGAGGCAGCATTCGGGCTGGGTTTCTAAGGACAGGGGCAGGTAGTGATGGGGCAGAGGGAAGGGGTTTTCAGTGGAAAGATGCAAAGCCACAGAGGTGCAGAAGCCCCAGGCCAGCCTTGTCCAGCCTCTCCGCGCCTCTCCTGGGTATCCGGAGCAGGGCTCTCCTGGCCTCTGCAGGCAGCAGAACTGAAGAAGGTGAATGTGTTTTACGACTGCTCCTGGCCGGGGTGTGGGGCCGCCACAGGCTTCTAATATTGCATCCCAAAATTAAGTTTCCCATAGCCATTGCCAAAAGGGGTGCAGCCTGCGCCACCCAGTATAGCACTTGGCGGAGCAGCACTTGAGTTGTCTGCAGAGACTGATGCTGAAGAGAAGGAGTGGAGCTGCGCATGCTCCATTTCTTTGAGCAAAGGCACCTTCCGGGGAGGAGGACTCATCCCCTCCCCCACCGCCGAAGAATGTAATAAGGGGCAGGATAGGAGTGTTGCTCCCTGAGATAGAAACACGCCAACCACTGAAGTCCTGCCCACATTTTGCCTAAGTCCTCCAGTGTTCTGGCAGCTGAGCAGGCGAGGGGCCCTGTTGCCCATGGGGCAGGGCTTTCTAGAATAGGGAGCTCCACTCAGGACATGGCTGTGCCCTGTCTTTAATTGTTTTTATGCACTGGCTCATGAGAAAACCGAGAATGTTGCTTATTTCTCCCCAGACTCCATCTGGAACGGGACACAGAGCTTTTCTTAGCAGACTTCCACAGCCACAAAGCCGGCCTGAAATGAATTGCAAATATTCACACTTCCTGTCTTGGCAAGTGAAGGCTCTGTGCTTGGAGGATGAGTGACTCCACAGCTGGCAGCTGGGGGTGTGGGGGTGGGGTGGAGTCTGAATCAGGGAAAGGGGTTACGGCAGACCACACATTCTGGGACCTGGCCCGCTGACCACCTCAGGGGAGAGGGCGGAGGTCTGAGTCAGTCAGGAGTCAGTCAGCTCCCGGGAAGCTGGGCAAGCGTGCACCCAGGGCCGCTCGCCAGCCTGCAGTCCTGCCTGCCTCCTCTGTCTCGTGAGTCCTTGGCTGAGCTGGCGCTTAGCAACTACGGGCCCATAACTGAGCACCTAAATGTGAATTGGAAGGCACTCCAAGGCCCTCTACTCCAGCCTGCTTGTACAGATGGGGAAGCTGAGGCCAGGAGAGGGGCCGGGTTTCACAGCCGTCTTGGCAAGGTTCGGACTGGAACCTGGGTCTCAAGTATATACTAATGTAAGTGATTAGGAACATGGCTTTGTGGTCAGCCCACGTGGATGGAGTCCAGGATCTATCATTCCCTGCTGGGTGACCTCAGGATTAATGACGCTCCCTAAACTTCAGCGTCCTCACCAGCAGAGGGAGGGCAGTTAAAGATCATGACAGCCTTCCCGGCAGTTGGGAGGAGGGAGTAAGAGGTCCTCAGTGCAGAGCTAGCAGATGGAAATTGCTCAATAAATGGTCCTCATCTGTCTTTGTCCCCTGCATCAGCTCCACTTCCAGGGCTCTGTCCCTACCTCAGTGGTTTCCGAACTCTGCTGACTTCCTGAGGGGCTGGGAGGATGGTGAGGCCCAGGCTTCCACCTGCTCTGTCTACATATTGGACTAAACTTTCAGAAACCTTGGACTCCCCTATGCCTGAAGAGAAACCCAGACAACAGAACTGGCCAGGGTCGGCCACCACTCTGCCCACTTCACTGCCAGGCTGTTTGGGGGATGGGAAAAGACAGAGTACTTCTCGAATTCTGGCAGTGGTGTTGGGGTTGGGGAGAGAGAAAGACAGACCTATTCAAAGAAAACTTGAGTTCTAGATATTTCAATAGAAAGGTCATTTGGTTACTTTTGTGTTCAAGTCATAATTCTAGCCACGTCTTCCCACTGTGTCGATACAGGCTGGTCCTGGCTTGCTTTAGTGACCCAGCCAAGCCCAGGTACAGTGTACAGCATCATTTGCATGGGAGCAATGAATTTACTAAAATATTTACAGCTCAGTGTTTTCTTAACTAACTTCAGTGCATATCCCTCACCCCCGTACATCTTAGTACGTACGTCTTCATTATTTGAGCAAATGTCCCTAAAACCCAATTCAGAGGATCACAAATTTTAAATCATTAGAAGCTAAATGAACACAGCTTTGTAGTGATGAAGTGTGGGCATTTATGATCTCTATGTTAGAGTGAACCTTAGAGGTGACCCCGAGCAGTGCTTCTCAACCTTTAATGCACATAAGAATCACATGGAGGACTTGTTAAAACTCAGATTCCTGGATCCTTCCTTGAGAATCTGATTCCTTGGAGGTGGGGTGAGAATTTGCATTTCTGACAGGCTCTTAGGTGATGCTGCTGCTGCTGCTGGGCCATGGGCCTCACTTTGATCTTGGCAATTGCCTAATGCCTGGATTCCTAGCAAGATTTGTACACCTCCAGTGACTGAGACCTCACCACCTCTCTGGGAAGCTCATTCTCTCTTTAGAGCTCTGTTTGATGAGAAAGTTTTCCCTTTTTGGAGCCAAGATCTTCCTCATTGTGACTATCAGCCATTGGTTTGAGTTTGGCTCTAGAAACACACACATTCTAACCCTTATCCATAGAAACACAAGGTGGATAAGAAGTCGAATTTGAGGTGATGGGAAGCAGAAGCCTCCCCTAGGGACTGAGGACACTTGCCCAAACGTTGGGCTGCTCATTGCTCTCTTCATCTGATGCTCAGAGACAGACCAAGTTTGGCTTCTTATGGCCAGAGCTGCACTGCAAGTTGAAATTTTGAGAGCAGAGCAGCCTGGGGTGGAGATGACAGTGCCCATGTGTCCCTTCTCTTTGCCCAGTATGCATACTGGGTACATGTTAGCAGAAGCAAGCTGTTGGCCAAGGATCCAGGAGCCTCCCTTTCTGCAGAAGATTTTAGGCAGCTGAACTCCCTTCTGCCATGAGTTCTGAGAAATTTCAGCAGGACTCAGATGGTTTAGCTTTGAACACGTGTGCACGGACAAAACAGAATCCCCTTTCCTGATGCTTGACTGCAGAGACAGCTCAGTCATGTCCTGATGTGTTCCCTGGGGAAATGGGCTCCACGTTGGAGCCTCAGACGTGGCAAGTGAGGGCTGCCTCTGGACCCCGTGGCAGATTCCGTAGAGTCAGACCTGAGGATGCTGTTTTTTGATGAGTGGAGTGTGGTCTCACCAGGCCTGCTGGGCTGGGCAGTGGGCCTGCATCTGCTGACGTGAGTCGTAGGGGGCACAGCACTTAGGAACCAACACAAGGATAGTGAGGGCTCTTCCTTGTGCCTGTCACCAAGAAGCCGGACTCATTTGTCTCAGTTTGGGAGAATCAGTCCAGGATTATGAGGCCATCCAGATGCAGTGGCTTCACTTTCTAAGGCATGTTTCCATCTTTTTTTGTTTTTGGCAATTTGTCCTCCCTCTTCCTGTGCCCCTGAAAGAAAACAGAAGCCTAAAGCCTATACCCACAAAGACCCCCCCCCACCCCCGTAGAATAAGGGAGCAATGGCGTTCAAGCTGGATAACAAAACAGAAGAGCTTGATTCCTCTTCTGATTCCCTCGGAAGGCATGACCAACATTGATGCACTGAATTATTCTTGAACTCATTTGCTCATTCATTCACTTACTTATTCTTTCATTCATTATTTATTTAGTCCTCCATTAACCCTCTGATTTATCACGGATTCACCGATCCATCTATCCATCCATCCACTCAACCACTGACTCAGCTAACCATCCATCTATCCATTTAATCATCTACCCAGTTATACATCCAATCATCCATCCATCCATCCATCCATCCATTCATCCATCTACCCATCAGTTTAATCATTCATCTGTACAACTATCCTGTCATTCATCCATCCATCTAACAAACATATTTTAAGCACCCATGTGTGCCCTGGGCTGGGGATATAAGTTTGAAAAATATGGAGATTTTGCGTCTAAGGAGTTCCTGGTCTAGTGGGAAAGACAGACAGGGAGGATAAACCACAGTCCTTCAGTGTAGATATGGAAAACATGACTTTATATGCTACATCTGTTTTTGTGTTGAGGCCATATCTTTCTAGGCTAGCAAAGAACTTTACCCTCAGTCATGTTTCAGGGCTTCCATTTTCTCTCTAAGGATATGTGAAGGTTCTAGGAGATACCCAGTGCCAGGGCTTGGGGAGGAGGGACCGTCTAGTCTTTGACATTTGTCTTTCTGTATTTCAGCTGAGACTTACTTGGGTCTGGCTACCCTGGCCCTGAGTGGGTTTTTTTTTTTTTTTTTTTTTGCTAGGGGCACAGTCTTCTTTCTGCAAAGCTGCCCGAGGCTGCATCTGCCTAGAGCAGTGATTTTTAACTTGACTACACATTACATCACCCAGGGGGAGCTCTTAAACCATGGAGTGCGGGCTCACCCTAGACTAATTAAATCAAAAACTCCAAGAATGGGACCTGAACCATGACATTTTAATCTGGGACTTCCCCCAGAGTAGTCTAATGTAGAGTTTGGGGTAAGAAGGAACAGTGAGGAAGCCCACACAGTCTTTCCCTCCCCCGACTTTTCTTTTCTGTTTCTTCATCTTGGGCAAGGTGGGTTGCTGTCTCTTTTCAGTCTGGGGATAATCTCTCCCCTTATGGGTTTCTGAACAAGACAGTCTGTCTTTGTCCTAAATCCATTCCCAAATAAAGAGCGGACAGAGATTCTGAGATTCTCTTTTCTGCTCAGCCACATCCCTCCTTGGGCAGTGAGCTTAGGAGGAGATACTTGAATGAAGGTAAATGAGAGGGAGAGAGAGGAGGGAGGGAGGGAGGAGGGCCTCAAGGTGGGTGTGCTTAGTTCTGCTTGGGCCAACGTGAAGGAGTCTGTACAGGACGTTTGTAGAGGAGGAGGCATTGGGTGCTATGAGAACCTAGTCTTCGTCCTTGCTGCCCTTTGCTTCCACGGCAGTGCCACCCTCAGTGCACTGACTTCCACCTGGTTCCGAACTGCTCTAGAGTGTGGCCTTTGTCTGCTCACTCTGTCCTGGGATGCCCCATGTCTGGCCCAGAGATGGAGCTTTTAGCATATGCACTGTGTAAAAGAAGGTGTGGGGAGGGTGTGACTGGCTCCCTGGGAGAAAGCACCGCACCCCCACCCCATCCCTGCCCTGCCAGCTCCCCACCAGCAGCAGAGCGAGGCTCTCACCACGAGTGTGTCCCCTGCTAGGTGGTGTGGATCACCGCCACGCTGCCTTACCTCGTGCTGTTTGTGCTCCTGGTCCACGGCGTCACGCTGCCCGGCGCCTCCAACGGCATCAACGCCTATCTGCACATCGACTTCTACCGTCTAAAAGAGGCCACGGTCAGTACCCACCCTCGGGCCAGGGTTGGGGAGGGCTCTCAGTGCAGGTGGTGATAGAAAATCTGGTCCCAGCTCTGCGTAGCCTGGGACAGATCCTTTCCTCACTGGGCTGCAGCTTCTCTATCTGACCATTGCCGATTTGATTTGCACCTGACAGTCTCCATGAGCTCTGATGGTCTGGAATCTGTGCTTCCACTGAGTGTTGCAGACCCCTCTTGTCAAGGAGAGCAATACCCTGTCCTGGGTTCTTACCCCTGCCCTGTGCCGTGGGCCCCCTAACCTACCCCCTCCCCAGCTACTGCAGCCCTATTTCTAGTCCCCAATCCTGGCCTCTGCTACCGTCTGTGATGTCGGCATGAGGAGCAGCATCAACCACAGGGAGAGCCAGACCCTGCTGACTCTCTCCCTGCGCAGCCTCCTCCAGCTCACTGTCCCACCCAGAGACACAGTTTACAATGAAGAGGGGGTGAATTTGGAGTGGAGTCCAAAGAAGTGGAGTGAGGCTGGAAGCAGAGACAATCTCAGAGGTCCTAGAGCCTTGAGAATCTTCAAATCACAGCTGAGATTATTCCCGCCCTCCTCCCCCATGGCCACCTCAGGGACAGCACTTCAACACTTCCCCTCACGATCCCTAAAGGCATCCTCCTCTGTTTGAACCTACAAAAATCCTGGAAGGCAGGGTCAAATAGGACTAGGAGGGGTACTTCCTAGTATGCACCCCCCATAGTCCCAACACACCACAGTGTTATAGCCTGAGAACCAGGAGAAAAACCCATTTCCTTAGTAAGGTCAGAAAGAACAGAGCACGAGGCACGAGTCAGCCTTGTAAACTATGAAACAAATCAGAGTTCTGTCTGTTCTGCGCTGTTTAAACATCCTAAGTCTTTCCAGACAGTACGAATGGAGCCTGAGTGCCGTCCCAAAGAGCAAATCTGTCTTCCTCCATCGGATTGCATCTCTCATTATACCCTCTGCTTACAAAGCAGCAGCAGTCTAGAATAACATGAGTGGGGAGATGACAGAAATCTCGCAAGTCTGAATTGCAGCTTAGTCCAGGTGAGCTCGGTACAAGGATCCCCACTGTACAGATGAGGAAACTGAGATACAGACAGGGAAATTTACCAGGGCTAGACCATGAGGCTGAGAGGCTGGAGAGGGGCTCAGATCTCTGGGCTTCCAGCCATACAATTTTCATCACTCAAAAGATGAAATAAACAAACCCCATTGCCCACCAAGGAGTCACTGTTGTCTACGGGTTGGCAGAAGCTACTGGAATCATTACCCGTTTCCAAAGATGTTGTCTCCATAACCCCAGAGATTACAGTCATAACCCTTTGCCCTTGCCCCTTCCACATTCTAGCCTAGAACTTGTAGTCTATTTCTTTGAAAATAAGGACATCAAATTGAGTCAGTGCATTCCTCCGGGATGAGCTCGCTCATGGCCACCCAAGGCTGGGAGATGCTGGAGACACCCCACCCTCTCCCCAGTGATTCTGTACAGGCTGCTGGGGAGCAGGAGGGGCATGACTGCCCATCTCTGGTTCAGACCTCGTTCCCTCAGGTCTCAGAGTATCCTCGGGGCTTCCCAGCCCTTCTGGAGCAGTGAGGTAGTCCAATTCTGTGGAAGCAGAGGGTGATGGCCTTTGTATGCCCATTTCAGGTATGGATTGATGCTGCAACTCAGATATTTTTTTCCTTGGGGGCTGGATTTGGAGTCTTGATTGCATTTGCTAGTTACAACAAATTTGACAACAACTGCTACAGGTAAGATCCTTACTGGGGCCCTGGAAAGCTCTAAACCCTAGGGATGAACCCTTGCAGGGATGGAAGAAAGGGCTCTGATCTGAGACAAGTCAAATTTTCTTCTTGGGTTCCATCCCCTGTGAAGCGAGGCAGAGTACAGACCATCCCGGATGTTCTGTGAAAGCTGACGTGGCCTCTAGGGGTCCTGATGGACATCTTTCAGTTCAGGACACCTCTGAAACAGATGTAAGGTGAGAAGCTGGGAAAGTTAAGGCCACTAACACTGGGAAATCATGGTGCTGGGTAGCTGGGACAGAGGACCACTGTGTGACTTTCTGAGCATCCAGCACTGCCTGTCTGTCTGTCCACCTGATGCCCGGGTGGAATATCCAGGTTGGTTACATGAGGGGTGAGGGCCTGGCAGGGTCAGAGTTTAAGACCACAAGGCATAATGAGAAGTCCGCTTAGGGCAGTGGAGTCAGAAGACCATGCTCTAGATCAATTGGTTCAGTCAGCATTTAATGCTGCCCCCTGCAGGCCCGGTGCTGTAAGGGCCTCAGACATGGGCACCGATTTGGCCTTCTTCCATCCCTCTTTATCAAAAGCTTGAGACAGAATCACAGCCTCCCTGGTACAAGGCAGAGTAGGATGCGTGCATACTAGTGGGGCAGGCTATAGAGAGGCCAAGGAAATGGGGCAATCAGCGAGAGCACGGAGGTGCATTTGAGGTGAGCCTTGGAGGATAATTAGGTTTGGGAGAGGCAGGCGTTGAGCAAGGGAATGACGTGCTTGGAGTGGACCAACAGTATGAGCAAAGCCAGAGGAGGTGGTATGTTCATGAACCAGCAAGTTGACTGGTTTGTTCGGAGAGTGCATGTTGGGGAGTCATGGAAAAGGAGCCTGGAAAGAAGGTTGGGTCATCTTAGCAAAGCCCCTGAATGCCTGGGAGAGAAGCTGAGAGGCACTGGAGAGCCATGAAAAGTTTGTTGAAGGAGGCTGGTGACTCAGCTTCCCAGCAAGAGTTTGCTGTCAGGCTCCGGTATCAAGGTGTTTCATCCAGAAACTGTTGACCTGTTTCCTGCACCTACAGGTTCTGACCCAGTGTTGGTGGGGCACTGGGGGCCCATGTGGCAGCAGGGAAACTGACAAGGGGAATGGCATTTGAAGCCATGGATTCCATAGACGGTCCAGCGGTCAACGAGCAGGGCTGGGGAGAATCAAGCAACTTGAACTAACAGTGTGCTTCTTTCCCCCAGGGACGCCCTGCTCACCAGCACCATCAACTGTGTCACCAGCTTCATCTCTGGGTTCGCCATCTTCTCCATCCTTGGTTACATGGCCCATGAGCACAAAGTCAACATTGAGGATGTTGCCACTGAAGGTGGGTGGGTGGACTTCTGCCCCACAGAAGAGGAGGGGGCTGAGAAACCCACCTCCTTCTTGGCTGTGCAGTTCTCTCGTGGCTGCAGGACTGAGAGGGCTGGACATAGAGCTTTCTGGACTGCTCATTTGTTGGACTTTGAGGCCATCAGTAGGAATTCTGGGCAGAAGCTTCTCCTGAGGCCAGGCAAGACAGATTTTGGAGCACCCACTCTGTACCAGCCCCTGTGCTTAGCACTTGACATATCTTCGTTTAGTTCTTGCAGTGCTGCTAGGCAGGTGTTAATAGACCCACTTTAAAGATGAGAAAGCTGAGACCCAGGCTATAGAAGCTGTTTGGGGTCACCCAGCTAGTGAGCAGTGGTGCCAACATCCAACCAGTTTGCCTCTAGAGCCTGCGTCCTCCCCCCGCTGCTTCTCATATTCCTATGGCCACAAAGAGGCTGAGACTTGGGGAGGGGCTGCCTCTCATGGACTCTGAAGGTCACACATTTTGGAGAGTAGGAGGATCCCTCACAGTGCGCGGGTGGTGGGGTTTGAAGCACGTAGTCTGTAGCTGTCCAGGTGAGGCACTGCTCTCTGGCTTGGCTGTTTGAGGTCAACCTCCTGGGTGCATCGGTGAACTCAGGCTGGAGCTGGCTCCATCAGTCGTCTTCGGAGCGTGGTTTGCCCAGTCCACACGTGACTGCTCAGATATCATGGGGCGGGGCTGGGGCGTATTGGATCTCAAAACGCTCCCCTCTCATCTGCAGCTCAGCCACTGGTGAGGTCCTTGATGTTTCTTATAGGAGCTGGCCTAGTCTTCATCCTGTACCCGGAAGCCATTTCCACCCTATCGGGATCCACATTCTGGGCCGTCGTGTTCTTCATCATGCTGCTGGCTCTGGGAATTGACAGCTCAGTGAGTGATCTTGCTCAGATACCACCCCCGACAGACACCACTGGACCTGACCCTCCCTCCCCCAAATACACACACACACACACACACACACACACACACACACTACTCAGTCTGAAGATCCCCCCAAGCACCTGATTAGTAGTTGTTTCCATAAGGCCCTATTTAAATGCAACAAGGAAATCAGTACTCACTCAGAAAGGCAAGATTGATGCCAAAGCCAGGAGCCAGTAGAAACCCCCTTGGCATCATGGAAATCCACATTAGGAGAGACCTCAGGTAAACCAGCCCAGCGCTCTCCTATGGTAGGTGGGAAACTCATCCCAAGAGAGCACGGATAGAACCAGCCACTCTTCCCGTGATGTTTCATCATCAACCACCAAAAAAGCACTCTGAGTCGCATTCGTTTTTTAGATCCTTTATTTTACCCATTTCTAAGATTAGGTGTACTGGCCCCTTTTCATAGCTAGGTCCACCTTTAGCACACAATGTGGATAAGTTTGCCAGAAGTGTTCAGGGACGGCTGGCAAGTCGGCTTCCTCTCACTGGCTTTTCCTGGCCATTAGTGGGCCTGCTAAGAGCAGTGTGCTGAGAAGGACTCTGAGGCTGCTTCTGCGCTCCTAGGAGGAAATACTGATTTTGATCCCCAATTTCTGTCCAGGGTAAAAGGTGGGGAGTGATGCTTCCTGTCTGTCATCCAGGTTTGGGGTGTCACTTAAATAAACACATGGTTATTACTCATATGAGACTCTAGTAGTGACCTTGGAGAGAATAAAATTGCCCCTAGCTGTGGGATATGAGATCCTGTGAGACTCTGTCTGGAGTTTGAGGTGACCACTTTGCTTGATACTTAGAAAGGCGGCCAAAAAAACCCTATCAGAAACTGCTGCCTAAAGTTCCCACCACTAGAAGCCCTTTTTTGGTAGTTTTTCCAGAAGGCCTTAGTTGCACGCAAATATCTAACAGGTGGCTTGGCATTTGACACCTTTCACCGTCCGATCTGCCCTTCAGCATCCACTCAGGCTGAAAGAGAGTGGACAGGAGTCAGGTACCTGCTGAGTGGAAGGAGACGGGACTTAACCATTCACCCTCTCCCACGCGGTTTCTGAGTTCTGAGCTTGGCTGAGAACAGGGCGGAAGTGGATGAAAGGAGGGGGAGGAGGCAGGACCTGCCGGTTTCTCTAGGGAAACAAGGCAGCTGGCAGGGTGCATGAATCCAGGGCTGCTGGGGGCCCCCCACTCCGGCATCCCACCCTGCCTGCTTCCCCGCAGATGGGGGGCATGGAGGCGGTCATCACGGGCCTGGCTGACGACTTCCAGGTCCTGAAGCGACACCGGAAACTCTTCACATTTGGTGTTGCGTTTGGAACTTTCCTTCTGGCCCTGTTTTGCATAACCAAGGTGAGGAGGGGCTGGGTCTGGGTCACCTGGAGCTTGTGGGGTGCATTTCCATCCAGCCAGATATTCCCAGACATGAAGTTGGAGACAGGGCCAGGGTGAGGTCAGGGGAACTGTGGTGGTACCTGGCATCCTGAACTCTGTGGCCTGATACCCTAGGGTTACACCCCGTTGTCCTCTCTCCCGTTAGAGCAAAACTTTTAACTGCCTATTGGTTTGGGAGGCAGCATATTCCCTTTGAAATGCATCTTGCTTTTTACTGGCTGAAGTACCCAACCAACATCAGACCCAGTGACCCCAGAAGGTCTTTGTTAGAGTATGTAACAGCAACCCAGTAGCTCTGTAGCCCCATCATCTGAGTTCTCAAACAGGGTTCTGAGTGAGCGAGACAGGGGACAGGTGAATTCTGATGGATGTAACAGTCGGTGGCCATTTCTAGCCGTGATGGCCTCAGGCTCTCTCTGTCCACGCCCCAGGGTGGGATATACGTGCTGACCCTGCTGGACACGTTTGCGGCGGGGACCTCCATCCTGTTTGCTGTGCTCATGGAAGCCATCGGAGTCTCCTGGTTTTATGGTACATGCTGGGCCCTGAGCGGGTGGAAAAGCCTCTGGCCCCTGTGCTTCTGGAGCCTGTTCACCTGGAGATGCAGAGTGACTTTCCATTTCCAGGGCAGCCGCTGGCTGATCCCAGAATTGAGCAGGCTGCTAACTGAGCGCAGGTCTCCCAACCCTCAGCTCATCTCTGCGTGATGCAAGGGCCCCAGAGGCGTCAGTGTCAGCTTTTGGAGAGGAACTCAGAGGAAGCTGCTGCTCCCCAGGGCACACAGTGCACTGTAGAGTCAGGTCGCCATATTCAGCAGATAGAATACAAGACACCCAGTTAAACCTGAATTTCAAATAAACAGTGAACAGTTTTTTTTAGTATAAGTATGTCCCAAATTTTGCACGGAATTTTCTTAAGCTGAAATTTTTTTCCTTGTCTATCTGAAATTCAAATGTCACTGGGCATCTGCTTTCTTCGCCAATCTTGTTCCGGCACTGAGTAGGGAGAACACAGTACAAAAGCGCTGAGTGGGGAGAACATGGTACAAAGTGTGATACGTGTTGTAACTGTTCCTTTTCTCCCCTACATGTCACAGCATAGTCCTGCCCTCACTCCTTTCTACTCATCAGAAAGGGATTTCGACATGAGTCTAGGTACTTCTACCAGGTTAAAGTCGGGGCAAACACTACACAGTCATCATTGTTTTAAGAAGCAGGGACCAAGAGGAAAGATCTGGGCTTTGGAGTCAGGCCACCCTGGCTGTGTCACCTGGGGCAGGTCCCCTCCCCTCCCTGATCCCTGGTTTGTCCTCTGAAAAATGAATTGAGGGGCACCTACAAGGATATACTGTCCTCTCCCCTGTTCAGTACCAGCCGAGTGCCCATCCCCAGGTGTCCTAAGTGCCAGGGTGTCCCTGTCTTGCCCCACTGCTCAGCTGGCCCTCTGGGGACAGACCCTCATGGGAAGGCAGCAGGGGTGGCCCCGGGCTCTGCAGGGGTGGCTGTGACACTGCCCTGTGTGTGCACAGGTGTGGACAGGTTCAGCAACGACATCCAGCAGATGATGGGGTTCAAGCCAGGCCTGTATTGGAGACTCTGCTGGAAGTTCGTCAGCCCTGTCTTCCTCCTGGTGTGTAGTGCCTGGCGGGGGCACCCTGGGGGGAGGGGGAGGGGGGATTATTTGCTTCTAAGGGAGGAGGTTCTGGGATGCAGGGCCCTGGCCATGCAGACACGTGCTCGGGATGCTCCGCCCTGTTGATTCCAAGGGGCTTCCTTGGGGCCCGGTTCCCGGGGCTTTGTGTGCCACCACTCAGCCCGACTCCAAGGCCACCTTTCCAGTCTCCTCCTTTTATTGCTTCTGCTTCTTTGGCTCCTTTTTGCTATCCTTCCTGACTTGAATTCTGTCTCCTTTCCTTCTCTATCTCCTCCTTCCTTACCGTCTCCGTTCCCCGTGTCCATCTCCCGCACTGCCCCTCACTTCTCTCCTGTGTCTTGCTGCTTCTCTCCCTCTCTCCCACCCCATCTCTCCCTGTCTCTCCCCCTCCTCATCACTCCTCTCCATCTCCCCCTCAAGTTCGTGGTGGTCGTGAGCATCATCAACTTCAAGCCTCTCACCTACGATGACTACGTCTTCCCGCTCTGGGCCAACTGGGTCGGGTGGGGCATCGCGGGCTCCTCCATGGTCCTGGTGCCGGGCTACATCGTCTACAAGTTCCTCAGCACGCGGGGCTCCCTTCGCGAGGTGAGCTCTGGGTGGCCCTGGGAGGGCGGGGGCCAGCGTGGGCGGGGGATCCGGAGTCATTCCCGTGGGGGTGGGAGAGAGAGACAGAAGGACACCAACTCCAGAATCAGACCCACCACATCGGCCATGTTTCTTCCCCCAGCCTCGGGTTCCACATTTGTGATCTGGGGATAATAATACGGACCTCGAAAGGTGAAAGGGGGTGCTTAGCACAGTGCCCGGCACGTGGGACACGGTCAACACGTGGTACCTACTATCACGTGCATCGTGTGCGGCGTGTGCCCCTCCTCTCTTCCGACTTTCTGGATATAAGAAGCTCAGCCCGCCATCTCAGGCTGACTTAGACAGACTGCATGCAGGGTGCCCACGCCCCTGCCCCACCTCCTGAGGTCTGACATGTCCCCGGAAGTCCCCACTCTCCCCATCCAAGCTCACTGTGACCTTGTATCTTGGCTTTCTCCTGCCTCTTTCCTGAACCTGACACCTGATCAGCTTAAACTAGAGATTTCCAAGATGTGTTTTCTTCTTTTAGCAGTGTGCCCTGCAGATACATATGCAGAGGAGAAGTATTTGGGAAAAAGAGCCTTTTAACTGAAATTATGTCTCCTCTATTCTTTGGTTATTAAATGCCCTTTCTCCTTTTTTTTAATTTAAATTGTAGGATAGTCGGTTTACAATGTTGTGTACGTTTCTGGTGTACAGCATAGTGATTCAGTTCTATGTGTGTGTATATATACACACACACACATACACATTCTTTTTCTTTATAGGTTATTACCTACATTGAATATAGTTCCCTGTGCGGTACAGTAGGACCTTGTTGTTTATGCCCTTTCTTTCATAAATAACGGTGACAGTCTTTTCCTAGTGTCCTTACTTGAAATATAAAGATTTCCTTCCTTCGTTCTTTTATCCACTCACTTCACAGATATTAACTGAGAATCTGTGCAGGGCAGGAAGTGTTCCCACACTAGACAGACTCCCTGGAGCTCACGTTCTCATGAGGGGACAGATAAGACACTAGGGGATGTAAGGAGTGAGCCATACAGAAACTTCGGGCAGAGGGTCCCAGGCAGGGCTGTGTCCACCCCCTCCCCTCTAGGTCCTTGTGACGTGTTTCCTGTCCATGAAATCCTGAAGTCTGGTAGTTGGCTCAATGAACATTCACTGGATGAATGTCTGAGAGTGAGCCAACCAGCTCCACAAACCAGGGCGTGGGCTGTCCTCTGGGCCAAGCTGAGGCCTCCTCCCCTTCATCCTCTCACAGAGACTGGCCTATGGCATCACCCCAGAGAACGAGCATCACCTGGTGGCCCAGAGGGACGTCAGGCAGTTCCAGGTAGGTGCAGCCTGGACCATTCTGGTGGGGGCTGCTCCCCACTGTGCTGGCCAAGACAGGACCACACACCACCTGCCAGAAACCCCAGAGCAGCTGAGGGCAGTAGCCCCGGCGAGTGTGATGCTGGGTGGGACGGAGTAGAGGGCCGGTCTTCTGCCTTCCACCAGCCTCCGCCTGCCCCTCTGGCTTCCTGGACCTGGGATACCACATGCCCAAGCTTTCCTAAACTCTGTTCTCTCTCTTTGAGTTGTCACCTTGGAATGTCCCCAAATTAGGCTGAGGATTTTTTATTTGGAAGGAAGCACAGCAGGTATATCAGTAACATGTTGACCTGCATCCTGCTCCCTTCCCCTTAAAGATGCGGGGGTGGGGGGGATCGGGAAGGGGCCCCGTGAGCCCCCTGCTTCGGACTTACTGGGTGACTTGGCAAAGGCTCCTTTGCCTTTTTTGGATCCTGGTAACCATGAGGGAATCAGCCTGCATGTTCTCCGGGTCTTTGAAGGAAGCAGCTGTGTTTTCTGCCCCTCTGTGCTTCCCACTGCCCTTCTCAGCTGGCCCTTGTCCCTCGGTCCCTGCCTGCCCTGAGCCTGGCCTAACGGCCTCACCGTCTTTCTCTGCAGCTGCAGCACTGGCTGGCCATCTGAGCCTGACCCCGTGGAGGAGCCCTGCTGCGCCAGCGTTCAGGTCCAAGGCTTCCTACCACCCCGGGCACTGTCTCGGGGTTCCTCTTCCACCCCACCTCCCTCTTTTCCGAGTTACCACTGATTTAGTGACCTGGTTTTCGTTCACCTTCTGTTCACCTGGCCTGAGGGCTGTGAGCTTGGATTGGTAAGCCTCATGAGAGAAGAGGAGAGGAGGGAACCAGAAAAATGACTTCTGTGGAACCTCTTGAGTATGGAGGAAGTCTCACCCACCATGGGAGCCGGCCTGAGCTGAGGTCCACGGCTCGAGCAGAACTCCCCACCACGAGTGCTGGTACTTTGGGCCTCAGAAGAAATCCTCCATCAGGCAAATCAGACAGAGGAGGTTGCTTTTGGTCAGACACCGTAAAACCAAAACACAATAAAAAGCCCAGCTGAGGCTGGGGACGGGGGGGTCCATAGATTTGTCCACCCCAGTCAGTGCTCTGGTGTGTGGAACTTGGTCAGGGAGCTTGGGTGTATTTATCGCTGCCATGAAGTCTGTGGATAGAAGCTTTGGGGGGTCGTGAGCAGCAACCTTCAGAGTTCGTTTTCACTCTGGTGGACCTGGGTTTGATTTGTGTGTGTTCTGGAACATTCTTCTGGCTTCTGGTGTGTAGAGTCCAGACGGTGACACAGTGAGCAGCTTCTGCAGAAGAACCAGACAAGCCTGTAGAGACCGTACGTGGGCCTCGCTGTGTCAGGTACATGGAGCCCAGAAACCTGTCTGTGGCTCCTGAGACCTTCCTGGGAAACTTGGGCCAGGAACCCAGCAAGGCCAGCTGGGTGTCTCCACTATGGGATTCTCTGCTGTCCTCATGGGGCCAGGCGGGTGTCCAAGGACGGCCCAACAGGCTGCCTGTTTCTGTATTGTTCATGGATACCTTCAAAGCCTGTCCCTGGGAATCCCACCCAGCACAGACCAGGCGTCTGGAGTGATGGAGAGTGGGCCCTGAAAACTCCCTTTGTCTCTCTTCATGGACCAGTGGAGGGCAGCGTGGAACCAAGCACGTAGCACCTCAGTCACTCAGGTTGAGGGGAGACTCTTCTGAGTTGCTGGAGCCGGTTGGTAGGTGGAGAATTTCTACGTTGACTTCTGATACAAACTCATGAGTGGCGCCCCCTGGTGGTGCTGTTGGTTAGTTTCGGCTCATTCAGAGAAAAGATTTGTAGTTTGGTAAGGCAGTGGCATTTGTTTGGAATTTCTATTTATGGTTTGAGTTTCTTACACCCTCGTTGGAAATCTAGACTTGTGGGTTCTTGTTCTGACTGTGGGAACCCCCGTTGTAGAATCTTGGGCAAAAAAAAAGAGGCCACATTGTTTCCACTGGGAGTCTAGGGAGGCACACATCAAAAGGTGCTTTGGGAAAAGTGGGGTGTCACTGAGCCCCACCTGCTGATGGTGCAGTCGGTGGAAGATGGCTGTGGGGGGGCCAGCTGGGGGCAAGGTTCTACTGGGTTAGGGTCCTTATGTCATTCTTTAAAGAAAAGTGGGAGAAACAAGAGACCTTGGATCTTTCCGTATAAAAAATCCAGTTCAAAATCTGAGATAGCCCAAGTGGCAAGTGACTGGGACCCTGAAAAAGGTAGGGCCTGAGAGGATCCCACAGAGTGGGCCAATCAGGTAGGGGTCTGGGAATGAGAGCAGGGTGACCCATCACTGATGGAATCTGGCCCCATCAGTGACTTTGAATCCTCCCATGAAGGGTAATTCCTCCCTAGGTGTAATTTTTTTTTCCACAAAGCACTTTGATCTACATTGCCTCCCATCCGCCTAGAGATTACTACAGGGCTGGCTTCTGGGTCCCCATTTCCCAGGTGAGAAAACCAAGGTCCAGCATTTCAGTCAGTCTTGCTCAGTGCCGCAGCTACGAAGGGATCCAGTCGGATCCTCAAGGCAGATCCCCTGACTCTCAGCTGAGAGCACTTTGAAATTCCCAGCACAGTGTGGTTTACCCCATCCAGAGCTGTCATTCAGAATAAACAAAAATCCATCCAGTCAAGTGGCCAAGGAGTATTTCTTAGCAAGAGTGTGTCAGAAGAAGGGAAGAGGGGGTGTCATTTATCCTCCTCTAGCTGGTTGCAGAGAGGCAGTTACTTAGCTGCTCTCCTTTGGTGAAATCAGTTCCTCTAGGGAACAGTGGGATGTGAACAGCTGAATCTGCTTGGCAGAAATGAGGTGAAACAGTCAGAAGAGCCTGTGTATCAGGGCAGCCTTCAGAGAGAGCCTGCCGTTTCCTCTTTGCCATCTGCACATGGCCTTTCTGCCTCCAGACACTCGTCCAAAGGCGAACCAGAGATGTGGTGCTAGCTGACCCCACGCCAACCAACCCAATGGTGCTGCCTTGTGGGGGAAGTTGGCTCCTGAGCCTGGAGGGGGTGGGGGGGAACCTGATCCCAAGCCCAGGGTCCCTGGGGTTGGGAGGGACCCAGGACAGCCATGGACATTCTCAAGGAGGTGCTGGCAGACCTTCTGGGTTCACCTTTCACCCACACTTCATGAGGAGGGAACATGTGCTTTATCATAAGTGATGTTTGACTTCTTATTTGGGACCTTTTTTTTTGCTAGAGGTTACCCGGGATAAAGGTGCTCCTGTGTACTGTACAGGACACTTTTGATATTTTCCCAGATTTTTAAGGAATTATTATTTTCCATGAAGTGTACAAATATCTGTTTAAGACCATCACGTTAATATCTACTCAAGGTCTAGTTATTTAGCGTCTACCTGTGAGTTGGTCTTCATTCCAGATGCGGATGAGACAGAGGAGAAGGGGAATTGCCAACTCCTGCTGAGTATCCTGCTGAATAAAGGCCCCCAAAGCCGCCTTCATTCTCAGAAAGGTTCTTGCCCAGGTGGGAGACTGGTCTCGTGCAGAATGGTCTGTTTTGCCGCTGTGGTAATGTGAGACCGGATATTCTTACCAAAGATGTCATTTCTTAGTAAGAAGCCCACTGAGCTCATTTCATTTTGTTTGTCTATTTCCTTTGAGAGCCATGGAAGGGAGAAGAACAGAGAGGGAGTGTAGTGTGGTGAAAACAGCACAGCACTTAGAGTTGCACAGACCTAGGTCTGCAGCTATCTTGCTGGGTGGCCTGGGGAGAGGGGCTCCACCTCTCTGGGCTTCAGAGTTCACGTTCTGTAAAACCAAGGGTTGGATCAGAGAATCATAGGTCCTATCCAGTAAAAAAAAAAGTTCCTGTCTCTGTAACAGTGTTATCATGCTAAATTTACAATGAAGGAAGCACCCTGCTTACTGTAGGACTTCCCAGAATGATCTAGTGACCCAAAACCTACTACTGAGCAGAGAAATGTCAGACCTATGATTTTTCAGGACAGTCAGTAGTTCCTCTTTCTCCGATATTTCTTCAACAGATGCCAGAAACACTCGATATTTAAAAAATAAATCCAACCCTTTAGTTTTGAGGACTTTGAGGGTAGACTTGTCATGTCCTTGTGAGTCCCAGAATCCGCCTCTCTGCAAATATGCAGCATGAGTATTGCTGCAGTTGTAGAAGTCACCAAAATCCTGGTGAACGTGACATTGCTTCGGGGCGTGCCCACCCCATCCCTCTGTTTCTCCACTTCTGTGTAAATAAAGACCCTTTCAGTGGTGCCCCATGTCATGGACTGTTCCAATGTCATGCAGATTTCTATATCTGGTGTGCATTTCTTTTAAAAGCTCTTCTCTCCATGGAAAATTAATTGTACAGAATAATAAAGGATATTTCCTGTGCCATGTATCTGGTAGTGGAATTCTTTCTGCCATGAGGTAAAATGCTACCAATTAACTAAGTCCAGTGGGTCTTCTGTGATCAGCCTCTAGTTAGTAAAGAAGAGCTTCTGGTCATAGTGGCCCACCTTTCACCCAAAGAACCCTTTTCATAACCTATGGAACAAGAGACTGGGGGAAGGAATTACATCTGTAATCCTAGCTCTAAGATTGACACATATTTTTATTTAAATAAAAAGTGGATGCCAAGTTGGTTAACTAGTTCTGCTTTTTTCACTTTTAGGGCTGAGTTTGCAAGGGGATCAGAACTTCTAGTTGGGTTGAATTGAATACCCAATTTAGTGCATGTGTGCGTTTTTCTGGGAAGAGGGTTACATGAACACTTAGGCCCTTAGTGCTGAGTGCTGAATTGTGTGGGGAAAGTGTGATGTTACATTATTATTTTTAATGCAAGTAAGCAAGTAGACAGTGACACCAATATAAGGGACGTACTGACAAACAACAGTTCAGGATATGTCTTCGAATATGGTAAGGCTGCCAGGGAGTGGGTGGTGGGCTCAAGGGCTGAACTGGGGCCAGTGATGGGCAGTCCAAGAAGACAGTTTACAAGAGGAGACCAGAACAGAGAACGGGCTGGTGCTGGAAGCAGAGAGTGCCCCAGCAGCAATGTCTCCTGGGGAGGTTGTAGAGGGGACTTAGTGACAGGTGGGGTAGGGGAGGGGGTTGCATAGCGTCTGGGGCCCCCTCCACTGAGCCCAGCCTTGCACATCTGCATTGGGAGAGTCAAGTACATTTATGCTAAAGATCCCGGGGTGGGGAGTGGTTTGGCCTGTCCAGTTGGAGTCAGGCCGACATCCCAGAGAGGGTATTATCATCTGATCCATTAGTTTTAACTCCAGAATCGGAGTTAGGGTTCGTGAGAATGAATCAAACAAAAGGCTGCCACCAGCCCTCCCCTCACACCTGATGGTATTTAATGAGCAAGTGACCCGTGGGAGTAGAGGAGGGAGCCTGGGCCGGGGGGAAAGGGCAGCTCTTCCGGGGGCAGGCTGCCGCTCTGTTCCCTAGGCTGACAAATGTGGTCGGAGAAGGCTAACAGGTGAGCCTCACTTAAGCAATTGGTGGCTTCTGAATTGTCCCCATTTTAATCACACTCTCATCCTACTTTTGGAAACAGCTTCATGTTTATCTCCTTCCAAAAGGTACTGCTACGTGGATTCTTTCTCTAGGCCTCAATTTATTCATCTGTACAATGGGCCAGGGGTTATTAAAACAAAGTGGCCATGGATGGGCTTCAGAAACGTCAGAACCTTCTGAGAGGAAGTGCAAATTTTTGTGTGCATGAGTTTGTGTCTTCTTTTCTGGGAGAGAGAATGGATACATTCATCAGATTCTCAAATGTTGACGCCTCAAGGGTATATATATTACCTTTGGGGGCCTCTCTTTTCTGGTATATAGCATCTGTCTCTGTCCCCACCCCAAACTAAATTAGCATGACAGCAGAGTTCACTTCTAAATCTCCATCACCCTGCAATAGGTTGACTTTTCATTTGAATCCACCCCATATCTCATTTGTTTTCCTGGCCTAATCTTGCAACACAGGCAACAACAGGAAGCATGTGCCCGCTGGACAGATGAGGGAATTGAGGGCTAGAGTTGAGAAGTGGCCCAAGGTCACAGAGCCCCTGAAAGACAAAATCCATGCTTCTCGCATTATGTTTTCTGCCTTCTGGAGGTGACGTGGGGGTAGAGATCAGACAAGTCCTGACAGGTGCCCAGAGCTGTGGGAAAAGACAGCGGGGCTCTGAGGTCTTGGACATCAAGGGAGGGTTTGTTGTCAGGGACTGGGAAGATCACTTGTCACAGGGCCCTGAACAGGACAGTCGTGGTGAGTCTGGGTGAGTTACGTCTGCAAGGACTTGAAGCTATGGAAAAACCTGGGACACCCAGAGCCCACTTGAGACCAGCCTCTCTGATGTTATGATTGAGTCACATTGGAAACGTTATCACTAAACTTTAGTTTTCTAATTGGTGAAAATGAAATGGTTGGATTAGGTGATTCTGTAAAGTCCCTTCTGTTTTTGACCCTATGACATACTCTCAGGGAGCAATCACAGATGTAATGGACTAATTCACATTAAAATGTGAATGACTACCTTTCCAGGCAGCCACTGATTGACAGAGGCGGAAATTGCTGCCTTTCAACCATCCTACATTTTTAGTGTACATTTCAGCACACATTTTCTGTAAAGGTCTCTGTCACAAGTACTCAGCTCTCCTGTTTTAGCATGAAAGCAGCTTTATTCACAGCTTTAAGAAGGTGATGGGCTGGACTTGGCCTGCAGTGTGTGGTTTGCCCTGGATTAGTGAAAAGAACAAAGGGTTCCTTAGATTAGACCTGGGTTTGAACACCAGCCCTACTACTTACTCCTGTGGAATCTTGGATGAGTTATGTAAAATCTCTGAGTCTTTCTAGCTTCTGAAGGGTGGGAACAAGACTGCCAAGAGGGAGTTATCAGCAGGATCAAACCAGATGAGGAGCAACCTCTCTGCGGCCACCAGGCCTGCATCCAAACCCTGGTTCCATCACAACAGTATGAAGACTTGGGCAAGTTACTTAACCTCCCTTTGCCTCAGTTTATCATCTGTCCATGGGACTGACAATGGTGACCACATTGTGGGGTCATGGAGAGGATTAAATATTAATATTGGATTCAGTACTAACTTACACAGCTTGTTGTTATACGTTTAGTACATATCAGCTACGTAATGAATATCAGTTTCTTCTCCTTCTCACCCATTTTTGCCCAAAGACAGCCCGGCTACTGCTATGTTTTCATGTAGCCAAAATGATATTTCTGTACCCTTGTCCCTTCCTTAGGATGGTGCCCCAGAGGTTTGAATTTGGGTCTGAGTAGCCAAATCTGAGTCTCGCTGGGCGTGGCCGCATGTGATCACCTGGGCAGGAAGTTCCAGCTTCGGGAAATACCAGCCTCCACGGGCCTGCAAAGGCAGCAGCCAACCTCCCGCAGGACCCGACTGCCCCACGAGCCCTCCACTGTCAATCCCCATTAGGCTGCTGGCAAGGGAGATGCTGCCTCAGCTGGACCATGTTTCAGGGAGGTCTTGACCTCGGCTGTGACCCAGAAGAGGAGGAGGAGACAGATGTCCAGTGACCAGAGACTTCTGAAAGAGCTGGCAACTGACTGGTTTCTGATGTCCTTCTTATCAGCTACCGGCTTGTTGGCATCAGGCCTGGGAGGGGCTGAGCTGGGCATGAAGATTAGCAGGGCATGAAGGCTGCAGGAAATCAAGGAGGACCATCTTCATCCCCAGTGAAGGCCCTGGTGAGGGTCAAGGCCTAGACATACCCTGGAGCCACAGATCCATTGTTTCTACAGCAACAAGTGGCTTTATACAGGGAGCAGCCACTCCACCTTCTGTAGCTTCAGGCTCCAATCTAGACTTCCAGCCTAGGACTGGAAGACTCAGAGTCAGAAGAGGAGAGGCCTGGGGCAAGCCCAGCCCCTGGCCACAGTGAGCCGGGGGCAGACCTGAAGGCCATGGTCAGGTCAACCACAGGGCACCTGCCTGCTACCCACCCTGAGTCCATTCCCAGGTTCCTGCTACATTTCTGTTTTTGTACCACAGCACCCCTCAGACTTCTGCGATAGTTTCTACTGAACCCTAACTCCCATCTCCAGTCACTTGATAGTAACAATACCCCATCCATGGAGAGGAGCGAGAGGGCAGGGCCGACACATACAACAAACCCGCTTCACAGATAAGGAAGGTCATTGCAGCTCTGACATTTCATGTGAGTTGCAGACATTGGATCAGGGGCTGTCAGAGCCAAGACTAGAATTATTAGACAAGCAATTAAATGTATAGAGTTCCTACCAGACTTTTGGAATTGGAAGGGAGCATGGTGCAAGGAGTACCTGGCTTTGTTAAAAGAGAGAATGGGGCCATCCCAGCCTCATGAGCCATGAATTCCCAGGAGGACTGAGACCTTAGGAGCATCAGCACCTTGGTCAAGGCCAGTGCACGGCGTATTCACTTAACAAGCACACTGGCTTATCCTGCGGCAGTTACTGTTCCTAGAGCTTTGCAAAGTGCAACTATGGAATCCTCTTAATGAGTCGATGAGGTAGTATTATTATCCCCATTTACAATCTGGGGAAACTGACACAAATAGATGAAATAATTTACTAGCTTGCGAGATTGGGATTCGAAGCCAAGAAGTCGGGCTTTTAACCACTCTGATGTCCTGTATCCCCTGGTCCCCAGCCATCCAGGCATAACATGGTCCAGCTGGTAGGGGCGTGGGTCTCCTCAACTAGTTCCAACACCCTCTTCAATTACAAAAGCATAATAGATATAAGAATACATTTATTTGTATGTATACAAATTTGTAATTTGTACACTTATATATACTTTCTATACGTATGTTATATGTGTATATATACATATGCATGCACTTAAATATATGTACATTAATATAGAAATATAATTTGCCTAAATGTGCTAGAAAGCAAATGACTTTCCCTGGATCACAAAATAAGAGAATTCATCTTGAACAGAGGCCTCCTGTATCTCAAGGAAAATACCTTTGCTGGCTTTCTCCAAACACATCCCAATCCCATGCTCTCTGGTCTTTATGTCCATCTGGGCTCACTCTCAAAAAGCAAGAAGATGACACATACATGTGTTAGGACGACAAGTGGCTGCATGTGACTGAAATCTAACCATGGTATTATTATTATTATTATTATTATTATTATTATTATTATTATTATTATTATTATTACAAATAACCAATGAGTCAGAAAGGAATGTTCTTCAGCAGGAAGAGGAGGAAGACGTGTCCATGGTTCTGGGGACAGGCTTTTGTGAGGACCTCCTTCTGGACGTGCTCAGAAGCCTGGGATGGCTCTGGAGATGCTCAAGAAAGTCATCAAGGATTTAGACACCTTCTAATTTCCTGTTCCACCATCTGTAGCATGTGATTTTCGTGCTTACGGAGAAAAATGGCTAATCCAACTACAGAGATCTTGCCCAAGTTTCAGGCAGGAAGAAAGGAAATAAAGAGACAGGGCGAAAGGCGGAGGCCAGCTGAACCTGTGCCTCTTGACTCTGGAGATGAGTAGATTTCCTATAACCCCACCTGGGGTTACATCTCCATGTAACATGGCAACCTCTGGAAATCGTAGCTAGGTACATCGCTGCCCCGGACAGAATCAGTAAGAGGGTCTTAGGAAGAGGATGAGAAGGATATTGGGAGGATGCTGGTCATTACCTCCCTTCCCGTGGCTTCCTTACCTGGTTCTATCATCTGCTGACAATGGCAGGGACCCTTGTAGGAAGCACCATGGTCAGAGTGGCCAAAGGTACAGGCTTCTCTGTGATATGGGGTGAGATTAATTACTCTCTTGGGCTCCAGTTATGGGGACCTGGGACTCAGGTCCTGCAGGTGAGGATAGACTGACTTGGGGTTGGCATTTACAGAGACACTTCTAACTGTAGGTGGGAGGGTATGTCTGCTGAGAAGAGCATTTCTGCTCACTCCAGGCTCCCACTCCCCTTCTCTGGCCTGACAGGGCACCTTGGCAATGGAGGAAGCTGATCAAGGTAGAACATGAGCACTGTGGCCACCAGGTGGCACCAGCACACGCTCCTGCTGCCAAGCAGAGGCTAAGGGAAGCCAGGAGGACTAGGGGTCTTGTTCTCTGGAACTGTCTCAGAGCCTATGTGAACCCCCAGCACCTCCCTGATCAGTGGGGTGAAAAATGGTTCTTGCTTGTATGAAAAGATCCATTTGGTTTTGTATCATTGTATCTTGGATGAAGTTATTCACTCATTCATTCAGTGATCAGAATCATACTCATTCCTATTAGTATTCCAGGAAGGAACTGGAGAATACAAAGAAGGAATAACCCTGTCCCCAGGAAATCTCAGTTTGATGGTGTACTGATAAGGAAACATTTATTGAGCACCTGCTGCATGCTTCTTTAAAGCCCTCTCATGGGCCTCCGATTGCCTGCAAGGTAAATCCAAACTCCCCCTCCTCACCCCACACCACCTCTCTGCTCCAATCACCTACCCTAGCACAGGTGTGTCCCTATGCACACCCTGCCCTCGGGTCCCAACCCTGGGCCCTTCCCACCTCCCTCTCCTTAGCTCTGAGCCCCTTCCCCTTTCCTGGCCTTGGGTTTTCATCTGCCCAGCAGCCCTCCCAGCACTCACATTTCCGGATTCTTGGAGTGAAAGACAATTAGAATGTTTTGGGGTGGGGCTCCCCAAGGCCACACCTCCCAGGTGACAGCCGGGCATTGTGGACAAGGTCTTCATGGAAACGTCAGCTGGTATGAAAGGGACAGCTGCCCTGGACCCAGAGGGGGATCAGGAGAAGGAGGGTCCTGTGACCAGAGATGGGAGGGGTGATGGGACAGGCAAGGAGGCAGGTCTGAGAGGCTGCACTTTCTCACCATTGGAATAATCCAGCCAAACTTCTACTTGTTGATCCCCACGATGCAGGGGACGGTGTTGAAGACCTTTTCAGCCAGAATCTCATCAGGAATCTTCGGCAGCAGCACTCTGTCGACCACTGTGGGCAGGAAAGGGTGGCTCTGGGGAGGGGGCAGCGTCGTGACTCTGCTTCCCCCTCGAGGCACACGCATGTCCCCCTCTCCCCTGTCTGATCTCAGGGCCAGCACCACAGACCTGTGTGCCTGTGGGTGGGACTACACTCTTGGGTCCTCACAAAGGGGCCAAGTCTGTGTGACCCCAGAGGGCAGACCTCTGACCAGGGGCCAACAGCAGTCAGATGACAGGGTAGATCTTCACTCAAATTGAAATGTACATAGTCATAAATATATAGACATATTTATATATGTAGAAATATTTAATATATACATATTTATATGTTTTAAACATATAAAAATACATATAAATATATAGTTGACTCTTGAATAATGCAGGGATGAGAGGCACCAAACCCAGAGCAGTAAAAAAGCTTCACCTCAATACAGATTTTAACAAGAAGTACCTCGAATGTCTGGCAGGAAATGACACTGCTACAAGAAAGATTTTATCCGGCCCTGTCAACATCTCAGCCAGTGAGAGACTGTCACAACTCAGCACATGAAAGCCTGCTACATTTCAAACTCCCAGATTCCTCCAATTGACTTTTCGTTTATAACAGCGCCTCCCAACTTCCCCTTCACCGCTATAAAAGAGTTTCTTCTCCTTTGTTGTACCAGGCTTGTGTGTGGTTCGCCATAGTTGCATATCTCAATGCAATTCTTTGCTACTCCCAAATAAATTCATTTTGTTGATAAAATATTTGGTTGTTTTATGGTTTTAGGTTAACAGAAACATTATTTCTGATCCCCCTCACCTGCTCAACTTCCTATTTATTTTCACTGCACTTACCAGATTCAAATATATTATATAATCTGTTTCTTAATTTGTATATTGTCTAGTGTCTGTCTCTCCCTGCTAGAATGCAAACTGCAGGAAGTGGGATCTCTATTCTGTTCACTAACAGATCCTGGGAAACTAGAAGATGTCTGGCAAAGCTGCTCAATGAATATGAGTGGAATGCAGGGCTCTAGAATGCTGTGAGAGTTCTGGAATGGTTTACAGGATTTACAATATCTTGGGGATTTCAGAACAAAGTACTAGCCATCTAGATGCCTTGGCTCCATCCTGCATCCTTTGGAGGCCGAAATCCCCCGAGAGACGCCAAACCACACCCCAGCTTACATAGGAGGGTCGGAGGTGGTGTTCTTCACGAAGCTCCATGGTTCTGCAGGCTGCGGCGCGGCAAACCTCAAGGATCCGAGTGGGGGCTTGGCAAAAGGGACTCCCAGGAAAACGGCCACAGGCTGTGCAAGTCCTTCTAAGCGGACGTGCTTCCCCAGGACTCTGCCCTGCGCCGTGTCCACGACGGGCGGCGAGGGTGGCTGCCCTGCTGGACATTGAGAGCAAACGAGGACACGTCACTGGTGAAGGTTTGAACTCTATTCCAGGGGGTCTTGCCACTTTCTGCATGTGACCTTGAATGAGTCCCCTCCACTCTCCAGGCCCCCGTTGCTTCTTATGTGAAAGAGAGACGAGGTGAACTGTCCTTCCAGCTCACGGGGCTGCCTGAGGGAGGGAACTGGAATTGGAGGTATATCAGCATCCAGGGAAAAATAAAACAAGAAGGAGAGGGGCTGGGAACGACAAAGGCAGTCAGTTTCCATTCTTAGGAGCCTCTGGAAACAGTTATCCAAAGGATCCTGGTGCTGAGCTACATGCTGGATGAGAGGATGTACAAGAGGCAGTCCCTCATCTCAGAAATCTGACCTTATGGGGAGAATGAGCCACATACGTACCTGACCCTCCTGCTGGGAAGGAAGTGGTCGGTGTCCAGGACAGGTACCAGTAAGGTCCTATAGGAGACAGAAGAGGGAGGGAGGCCCTCTGATTGGTGGCATTGTAGAGATGATGACCTTGGAGCTGGGACTTGCAGTGGTGGAAGTGTTGCAGCAAAGTGTGTTATAGCTCAGTTGTGACCGCAACCTGGATCTAGGCAAGAGACCAAGCAGCACTCAGAGAGTTGGAGAAGTCAAGTTTATTACATCAGTGGGCCTAGAGGAGTTAACACTCCAAGCTCTGGACCCCGTCTGTAGGTTTACACAAGCTTTTATAGGCTACCAGCCTAGACTTTGCAACATTTTGTAACATCATATGCAAATAAGGTATAACAAAGGTGACTAATTAGGAACAAGCTTTGTAGAAATGGACCAATCAGGAGTGAGGGAAATGGACCAATCAGGAGTGAGCTCCATGCAAATGAAGCACTACAAATGGACCAATCAGGAGTTAGCTCAGAGAACCAGCAGAATCTTAGGGGTAAGTTCCGCTTTCCTAGAAGCAAGCCATTTCAGAGTTTAAAAAACGAGATAATGCCACTGCACCAGGGAGTCAGATGGTGCCAGCAGGAGAGGTCTTTTTCATGGGGCTTCTCACCTCAGAAGGAGTGACAAGGGGAGAGGGGAGAGCAGGTATAAAGGTATAATGTGGAGCTGAGACTGAGCAGCTGTTAGGCCCTGGGACAGCAAAGTGCAAGGCCTGCCTGGGGGAGTGATCGGCCCATTTGGAGCATTTCGGGGAATGGGCAGTGGAACATAATCCGGCAATGAGACAGTTCATATGGGAGGGTCTCAGATGCCAGTCCATTGATTCGGACTTTTTTCAGTTTGTACATGAGCAGCAGTGATCTGTTCTGAAGTACAGCAGAGGGACACAAGAGGACCCCTCCGGGGCCTCTGAGCATGGCCTTCCCCTGGGAGAGGCTGCAGTCATATTTTGTCTGTGCAGCAGATGGCTCTTTCTCACTGAGTGAAACTCATCTCCCTGCAGCTTCCACACCAGGCCTGTCTCCACCTGCTCTGGGACCATCCCTAACTTTCCTGTGCAGGTGGCCTTAGGGGCCCGTGTTCGTCCCTGTTCCTCAGTTCTTCTCCTGTCTGTCTTCACAACATTTCAACCTCACATCAGCCCGAGGTAGATACAGTTGTCACCCCCATTTTAGAAATGCCAAGTTGAGGCACAGAAAAGGGTAGTCTCTTGTCTAAGGACCCAGGGTTGGGAAGTGCTGAGCAGGGATACGGACCCACGCAACCTGGCCCAGAGTAAATGTTATTATTCTGGTGAACCTCTCTCCATGATCTGATTTCATCTGTACTGATAATCAAGAGGAAAATACTAGGAGCTCTCCAAAGTCTTCAACTACAAGGCTAGAGCTTGGCTGATTTTTCTCTGGCACATGGATGGAGCTCAGCTGTGTCTCCGCATGTATACCCGCCCTGGTGTCTCCTGCCTCCAGATTGGTTGGGCTCGAAGCTCCAAGTCCAGGCGGCACGCACTGCTGCGGAAACTTTGCCCTTGTCCCAGGCAAGAATTTCCAAATGTCGCCCTGCTGTCTGCATTTTAGGAAGACTCACCCTCCAAACAGTGGAAGTGGTGAGGGAGGTGGAAAGAGAAGAGCTCTGGTGCCTGCAGGTCCCTGAGTTTGGAGGGCCTGCGCTCGTCCTAACACCCCCCAGCTCCACCCTCCTCCAGTTACTGCCCTTTCCAGCTCAGGTCACAAGCTCCCGCCCCCACCACCCAGAAGCCTAACCAGGAGACAGCAGAAAAGTTCTCCAGGTTCCAAAGATCTCTCTGTGCCAACTTGGGCAACTTGGGGCCTTGTAACATTGCCTGTCCCCGCCCCCGCCCCCGCCCCCGCTGGAGTTTACCCTCTTTTGTATTCATAACCGGAGCCAAACTCTCCGATTATAATCGGCCACACACTTGTTCAACAACTTGTTTCATAAGCATTTCTCCCTTCCTGGACTTTGACCTTTGTGCGCTGTGAGCTTCCCAAAGCCAGGCACAAGCAGACAGATGACTTCAAGCAAGAGGAGGCTTTGGACTGGGTTCCTCAGAACAACTTGAAAACTTTCAGAGCGACTCCCAGCCCCACAGCTGCTCAGCTGGGAAACTTAGGGCCAGTCTCTTAGCTTCCCTGGGCTTCTAGTTCATGGAGTTCTATGCTCTTAAATTTGGAAACATCTTGAAGTTCATCCAGTCTCCCTTCTGATTTTTAAATTAACTTTTCAATATTGCTGCCAAGTGATTCAGCCTCCTGTCTCACCCCTCCAGGGGCAGGGAACTTACTACGGCTCCAGGCAGATATCTTTGGACAGAACATCCTTATAGTAAAGGAACTCCATCTCTCCACAGTCCTTGGCTCTAACCATCCATGTCTCCTTCCGTTTATTCATCATTTCATTTTTATTTATTAAACAGTCTCCAAATATTTACCAAGTGTCTGGCACTGTGCTGTGTGTTCTGGTTCAAAGATGAGTTCAAGACATGTCTTTCTCCTAGGGGAGCTCACTACAATGGATGAGACAGGTGAGGGGACAGGGGATACAGGTAGATTTCAGTGCAATGGGAAAGCACCAAAGCAGGGACACAGAGTGCTCTGGGTACACCTGGGAAAGTGTCCCTTACCTGCTGGGGACCCAGGGAAGATGCTCAAAACCTGTTTTGTTTCATAGAATCATTAAATGTCCAATCATAGGACATTCTTTAAGTACAATCGGGTACAGCTGGTTAAGGAAACATTATGCTTTCACTCAAACTAGTGATGCACACTGCTATTGACAAAGAAAGACAGTCATGATCTATTGTGAAGGGGGGAGAAAGCAGCTTGTACAATAGTTATGGCTGCTTTGGGATACAGGCTGACAGTTTCTCAAAAATTTAGCACAAAGTTAAACAAATTTCCCAATAATTCCACTCTTAGGTATACTTGAAAACATGTCCACACAAAAACTTGGACTCCGTTAGCAGCATTATTCATAATAGCCAAAAGTGTAAAGAACTCAAATGTCCACCAACCGATGAAAGGACGAATCAAATATGACCTATCCATACAATGGGATATTATTCAGCCATTAAAGCAAATGAAGTACCGATATACGTGCTAAACACGGATGAACCTTGAAAACATCACTCTAATGAAAGAAGCCGGACACAGAAGGACACATACTGTATGATTCTGTTTATATGAAATGCCCAGAATCAGCAAATCCACAGAGACAGAAAGTAGTTTAGCGGTTGCTACGGGCTGAGGTGGTGGGGATAAGGAGTGACTGCTAATAGGTACGAGGTTTCTTTTTGAGATGATGGAAATGTTCTGGGATTAGATAGTGATGATGGTTATAGAACTTTGTGAATATGCTACAAACCACTGAATATTACACTTTAAAAAAGTGAGTTTTATGGTGTGGGGATGATCTCTCAGTAAGGAAATTAAAAAAAAATCTGGTCATGTATGTCCCATTGTAGTAAAAAAAATTATATATATATATATATATATATATATATCTTCTGGAAGATTATACATCTAATTTGTATTACAACAACCACTTTCTGGCTATAGTACTGTGAGTGTTTTTAGATATTAGTGTTTTCCACTTTTTTTCATTCATTTCCACATTTATTCAGTCACTTGGCAAATATTTACTGAGAGCTCACTGTGTGGCAGACACAGTGCTGAGGGTGTTGTATACAGGATCTCAGTTAGTCCTCAGAATAAACCCATGAATTGATACTGCCATCTCCTGGGACTTAGCAAGATCAAGGGACTGGCCCACAGTCACACATCAAGAAGGAGGAAAAGCTGAGGCCTGAGAAAATGCTGATCAATATTACATCAATAGACACTGAAATGTTGGCATTGCTGTGACATACACTATTTTAAGATAATAGCAAAAAAAAAAAGATAATAGCTAGAATTATGACTGATAACATTATACTGGGACCTATCAGAAATTTAAGAATTTCGCACAATTTCTTGAACATTTATATTAACATGTACCCATACAAATATAAGATAAAGACGAGTCTGCTGGACTTTTCAGAAGAAATCTCAGATTGAGTTCTTAATAGCCTCTGAGGCTAGGAAGCCAAGCCAAAATTTTGCTTGCAATATAGTTAAGGTGAATTTCTCTCTTTTTGAAGTTCCCCCTAAATATCCTAAAGTTCCAGGGCCTCTCATTGGACAATGCTTCCCGTGTAGGGAAACGTATCAAATAAGCCAAGTTGGTTGAACATCTCTCTTTTTATAAGGAGAGAAAACAAATCTTTTAGGATATTCCTAAAAGATGTTCGGGAAAATCTCAAAGTTGGTTTGAGATCACAGAGGCTTTATTTAGAATATAACTTTTGGGAAGTTTGTGAAAAACGTCAAAAGTGAAAAACACTTGGTCAAATAGGATAATAGGTCACTGTGAAACAATACTTCTGTTGTACACAGCCAGAGTGACACAAGATTTCACAGGCAAATACACAAAGCTATATAATTGTAAAAATAAATAAATAAATAACCTCAGCTATTTTGATAGAGAAGACTCAGGTTTCTTAAGTAATCAAGGACTTTATGTAAAGGAAACCTGAAATACAGGAAATTGTTTTGATGAAACACAGAATCTTTTTTTCTAGGCAGATTACCTAATAGGCAAAGAAAAATCTTTCACAATCTCTTATTATCAAGGGCATACCAATAGTCCAAAGAAAAAAAACCCAACAAAAACTCTTGGTCTTTTTAGCATAGATTTTGAAACCAATTCTGATTTTGCACAGTATGCTAGTATTAGTGCTAACTGATTTTTTTTTTTTAACTCAAATAAACTCATTCCAATCTTAGCCAGCTTGACCACACATGAAATTCATTACCAAGAATCCTTCCCCACAGGCCTTCTACAATTTGGTTTTTCTTTTAATTAAAGAAAATTTTTATTTGAAATACAGTCAATTTACAATGTTAGTTTCAGGGGTATAATAAAGCAATTCAGTTATGCACGTACGTAGTCTAACTTCTCATTCTGGACAATTAACCACTCTACTTTCCTTACCTACTTTTTATATGCAGTTGTTTTCTTACACTCTTATTATTTCTTTTCTTTTCTCTTTTTTTAGGGGAGAAGGTAATTAGGTTTGTTTATTTACTTATTTTTTAAGTGGAGGTACTGGGGATTGAACCCAGGACCTTCTGCATGCTAGGCAAGCACTCCCACTGAGCTATCCCCTCTCCGTTCCCCTTACTGTTTCTAAGTAGCTTGGATTACATATATTGGCTAGAATTGTTAGCTCTTAGAATCCTTAATTCCTAGTGAAAACTAAGAAGTGAGGAATTATGGGCTCCTGCACTAGCATTCTGTGACTTGGCAGACTTACACAGTATACTTTTTAATTTCTAGAAGTATATTCTTCCTCCGAGTATATTTTTCAATGTGGCACAAGACATGTTTACTAATAGAACCAATATCTTTAGTTCCTCTTTAAAAAGAAACCCAAAATGGATAGACCTATCTTCACTAATCAATGTCTTAGTATTTTCTCTTATTTGGAAGTGATCTAGATATTCAATGACTGGCCATCATTTAACTTCACTTAGAGAAACTCTGAAGTTTCAAGTTACCAAAAAGATTTCAGGAAACTATTTAAGTAGACATACCATAAGGCACAATTACTGAAAAGTTTACTTATAAACTTACATCTTATGTACACCTGTTTAATTGTTCTTAATTATGTTTACACTGACCCATAAAAACTTCATGAAACACTGGGCAAAGCTAGCCATAATCCAAGCTATTCTTTGTCACTGATAAATTTTTCTTTCTTTCTTTCTTTTTTTGAGAGGGGAGGTAATTAGGTTTATTTATTTATTTATTTATTTTTGGAGCCAGTACCAGGGGATTGAACCCAGCACCTTGTGTATGCTAAGTATGCACTCTACCACTTGAGCTATACCCTCCCCCAATTCACTGATAAATTTTATAACAAAGCTAACAGATGTATTTGTTCTGTTTATGAAGTCTTTGATTACTTAAGAAAATTGAGCTATACCCTCCCCCGATTCACTGATAAATTTTATAACAAAGCAAACATAGATTTATTTGTTGTATTTATGAAGTCTTTGATTATTTAAGAAAACTGAACTACACCCTCCCCTGATTCACTGATAAATTTTATAACCAAGCTAGCATAGATTTATTTGTTGTGTTTATGAAGTCCCTGATTACTTAAGAAAACTGAGTCTTCTTTATTAAAAGAGCTAAGAGAGATAAGTTTTTCTAAAAAATTTTAAAAACAATTATGTAACTGTGTATTTGCCTGTGAAGTCTTTAATTATCACTTTGGTTTAAAGCGGATAAATAACTAAGTATTGTTTCACAGTGACTTATGATCCTATATGACCAAATGTTTTTAAACTTTTTGATATTTTTCACAGACTTTCAAAATATCAAATACTAAATGAATTATTTTTAACCTTGAACTAACTTTGGTTATTTTTCAGAGGGCCCCTAGAACATCTCAATACATTTGTTCTCTCTCCATATAAGAAGACAGATATTAAACTAACTGGGCTCATTTGATATATTAAATTACATGGGAGGCGTTGTCCAATGAGAAGTAATACTAAACCTCCTTTTATATAGATATATGTTAATATAAATGTTCCAGAAATTGTATAAAATTCCTAAAATTCTGCTATGCCCTGGTATAATGTTATTAGTTATTCTAGCTATTATCTTGAAATATTTTGTTAAGAGAGAACCACATTTCTTTGTCCATTGCATTATAATAAACTCTCATCAGATCTTTAACTGTGGCCATTTAAAAGTCTTTTGTCATTTACAGTCACTGTCTTACTCTGATGCTTTTGCTAAAGTGTTCCTGCAAACTGCTTCATCTTCAAGGAGATTCATGGGAAAGACTTTAAGTACAATTTTCTACTAACTTTAAGATCATAAAACTGAACCGGGGAAGAATTTCCAGAACTGGATTCAAGCAGAACAAGTGTTAATTACATGAGACTGAATAAACTGAGGAGGAGGATTATAATTTTTAGAACATTTGGTTTGAAACAATGCTTCTTTCCTTAATGTCTTGTTTGCCCAGATATAAGGAAACCTTTTCTCTTGAGCTATCTATGACTTACAGCAGTTTGGTAAGCACACCTGATCCCTTCGGAATTCAGAAACTCTTGAGTATTCTTTTCATATCAATGAATTATTAGTTAGTTGCATATGTTCAGTAAGAATCTGTTATCCTTGGAACAGGCCATAATTGGAAACATAGGTTATGTTACCAAAGGTTTGACTGAAATGTTGTATTTCAGTTGGATGCGCAAGGACTCGGATATGACTAGACAGCTCTAAAGAACTAAAGGTAACTTTATGGAACCAATAAAATTGCTTACAGGGTTCTTGGCAGCCTCACCAGGTGAGTAAGGAAGACCACTTCCTGGCAGGCCCAGGGACGTCAGCATTTGGGAGGGGGGCCCACAAGAAGAGAGAAATTCACCCACATCTTATTGTAGACAAAATCTTGGCTTGGCTTCCTAGCCTCAAGGCTTTTAAGTGCTCAAGCTGAGATTCCTTATGAAAAGTTCCAGCAGTGCAGTCCTAAAAAAGAGCTGCCCAATTCATAAATCATTGATTAAAACCAGTAAGATCTTAAAAATTTACTTAGTTGAAATTTTATTGTTAACACCTTTAAATTCAAGGCAATTTATACAGTTTTCCATTTATGGAAATGTGTAAAATTTCCTTTTTTGAATGATTGCATTAAAATAAAAAGAATTGATCCATTTAAGATAAATATTCCTGACAGTACAGATGGTATGCTGATACGGTAAAGACCGTGACGTTAGTATAAGAATGTCAGGTTCCAGCAACACTGTATACGTCTAGGCTGCACTGAAAAATTTCACAAAATTCTAGGTTCACGGAATGTTGATCCAGGGTGAACAGCGCATGAGACATCACCTCACCATAGCCACCCCTTGCCTATTACCACTCTTTCCAAAAAGGATCCCCAAATGTCACCCTGTAGGTTCCCAGACCTCTGGTCTCCCAGTGCAGTGTTCTCCACCATGAAGGCTATGCCTGATTAATGGGCAAAGCCCAGTGAAGGGCACAGTAGGACATGGCTTCATACTTGTCCAGTGTTCGTTCTAGTATGTGGTCTCCATATACCTGTTGAATAAATTGATGGAGATGGTGGGGAGTTGGGGGGGAATTTGGAGCTTAGGGGTGTCTTCTCTCCTAAGACCTGCCCAACTACTTAGGCATTAAGGCTAGTCTAGGATTTTACTCTTCAGACTGTCTAGTTCCACGTGGGAAACCTTTTGGAGTTTCCCCAGGTAAAAGCCATCATCTTTATCAATTGCCACTGAAATAAGAGCTGTATCACTTACAGCTAGTGTGGCCCAGGGAGAGTACAAAGGTTAAGCAAGTGGAGGGCTGGCTTGATGCCTCATCCACGACTTCTGCAGAGTCATGATGAGCCAGGCATGGGCACGCAGGCTGCACAGCCAGATACATCAAGGTCTGGTCTGTTTGTGGAATTGTGGGTGTCACAAGAAGGCATGTGGTGGAACAGTGGGGCTGGGAAGATAATTCATCCTTAACTTTCCTATTTTGCTAAGACAGCATTCTACAGCCCTCACAGTCCAAGAGCCAAGTCTGTGTCCCAAATTGCAAAGGCCAGCTGGTCAGGGCAACAGGCAGGATGGTTATGCCTTAACAGCTGTGCGTGTGTGCATGCTGTATAAATGCTAAGTGATTAGAAACAGCCTTGCTGTCTGCTTAGGAAGGTAGCCTAGATGGTTCCATGTGGATAGAGACAGGGGTGCTCTTCTTTAGGGTGCCCTTTTTGAACCATGTTTCTTTCCTGGTAAATGGGAGGAATCTCAGCCCGGGTCAATTTTCATACAAGCAGTCACCTCTGAGGGCTGAGTCTACTGCTGTCACAAACTCGCACCCCTACCACAGGGCTCCCCGTCACCGACCTGCCACAGTGGCTGGAAAGAGTGCCAACAAGCATCTCTTTTAAAATTTGGGTCTCTAGAAGCTTCGTTACACTTATAACCTATGAACCCTGGCCAAGAACCCATGAACATTTCTAAGACTGTCACGTGCTTTGTGGCTTCTGGTTGCCCAATTCTCCCTAATGTCAGTTTTGGTCTGGTCCTATCAAGGTCAGCGTTTGTTGACAAATGACAGTTGGAAAACAGTGCAAGCTTGGAGAAGGCACAGCTGCCTGTTTCCTCTGCTGCCCTGGAAGCGACCCCTTCACCTCTGCTCCCTTCCCATCAGCAAGAGTGAATCTCATGATCCAGTTAATGCAATGTTTAAGGGTCAGGGGGTAACATTGTGTGGCTTCTGTTCAGTCCTAGGCTCTTCCTCCTACTTGATGTGTGACTGTCAGCCAGTTCCTTGTCCTCACTGAGCCCTAGGAGATAATAGTATCAATTCACACATTTATTTTGAGAACTAAGTGAGATCCTGCATACAAAACCCTCAGCATGGTGGTTCCCACACGGTGAGCACTCAGTAAATATTTGTCAAATGAATGCCTCAGTGAATATAAGTGGAAAATACTTATAAGTAAGAATACAATACTACAGCCAAGAAATGGCTGTTGCAATGCAACTTAGATGTATAACCTACCAGAATTTTCCCTATTCAAATCAAGAGATATATATTTTTTCCTACAATGGGGTATTATATATGGCTAGATTTTTTTAAATATTTATTTTACTGAGAGATCATGCCCATACCACAAAACTCACTTTTTTTAACATGTACAATTCAATGGGGTTTTTTTTTTAGCATATTCACAAAGTTCTATAACCATCATCACTATCTAATCCCAGAACATTTCCATCATCTCAAAAAGAAACCTCGTACCTATTAGCAATCACTCCTTATCCCCACCACCTCAGCCCATAGCAACTGCTAAACTACTTTCTGTCTCTGTGGATTTGCTGATTCTGGGCATTTCATATAAACAGAATCATACAGTATGTGTCCTTCTGTGTCTGGCTTCTTTCATTAGAGTGATGTTTTCAAGGTTCATCCGTGTTTAGCACGTATATCGGTACTTCATTTGCTTTAATGGCTGAATAATATCCCATTGTATGGATAGGTCATATTTGATTCGTCCTTTCATCGGTTGGTGGACATTTGAGTTCTTTACACTTTTGGCTATTATGAATAATGCTGCTAACGGAGTCCAAGTTTTTGTGTGGACATGTTTTCAAGTATACCTAAGAGTGGAATTATTGGGAAATTTATTTAACTTTGTGCTAAATTTTTGAGAAACTGTCAGCCTGTATCCCAAAGCAGCCATAACTATTGTACAAGCTGATTTTTCTCCCTTCACAATAGATCACGACTGTCTTTCCTTGTCAATAGCAATGTGCGTCACTAGCTTGAGTGAAAGCATAGTGTTTCCTTAGCCAGCTGTATCTGATTGTATTTCATGTCCTATTGTGGGACATTTAATTGAGGTGGGAAGCCCCATGAAAAAGACTGGCAGGACCCCCAGGCGGGGCCACTACTCTCCTGCCAGCACCATCTGATTCCCTGGCCCAGCAGCATTATCTGGCTTTTTGCCTCTGAAACAGCTTGCTTCTTGGAAAGCAGAACTTACCCCTAAGATTCTTTTGGTTCCCTGAGCTAACTCCTGATTGGTCCATTTGTAGTGCCTCATTTGCATGGAGCTCACTCCTGATTGGTCCATTTCTATCACTCCTGATTGGTCCATTTCTACAGAGCTCATTCCAAATTAGTCAACTTTGTTACACCTTATTTACATATGATGTTGCAAAGTCTAGACTGGTAGCCTATAAAAACCTGTGTAAACCTACAGACAGGGTCCAGAGCTTGGAGTGTTAACTCCTCTGGGCCCACTGGCATAATAAACCTGAATTCTTTAACCCTCTAAGTGCTGCTTGGTCTCTTGTCAGGATCCAGGTTGCTGTCACAACTGAGCTGTAACACTGATCTGTAACATACTTTGCTGCAACATAATGATTCTGTGAAATAGGCTTTGAGCATTTTCCTTGTGTCCCTAACACTTTCCCAGAGCACTTTGTATCCATCTATTTGGGGGGCTTTCACATTTCACTGCAGCCTGAGCCCACCACCTCCCTCTGTCTTACCTACTACATGGTGAACTCCTCCAGGAGATGGAAAATGTCTTGAATTTATCTTTGTATAACACTTAGCATAGTGCCAGACATTTGGTAAATGAAGTGTGAATGAATAAATGGAATAATGAATAAAAGTAAGGAAGGATGGACGGATGGATGAATGAATGAATAATTAGAGCAAAGAACTATGGAGAGGTGGAGTTCCTTCCTGTAAGAACATTCGGTCCAAATATCCCTGCCTGGCGAGGTGATGGGTTCCCTGATCCTGGAGGTGTGGGACAGTAAGTTGAGTCTCTTGGCAGGAATATTGTAAAGTTAATGCAGGAATCAGAAGGAGACTGGATGAAATTTAAGATGCTTCCAAAATAAGAGCATGAAACTCTAGAAAATAGAAGCCCAGGGAAACCAAATACCCTAGCTTGGCAGCTGTGGGGTTAGGAGTCGTTCTGAAAGTTTTCAAGTTGTTCTGAGGACCCCAGTCCAAAGCCTCCCCTTGTCTAAAGGCACCTGTCTGCTTGTACCTGCCTTTGGGAAGCTCACAGCGCACCACGGTTAGAGTCTGGGAAAGGAGAAACGGATACGAAACAAGTTGTCTAACTACTCTGTCGCTGACTGTAATCAGAGAGTTTAGTCCAGGCTTTCCTTTTGAAAGAAGATTAACTCTGGGTGGGCGTGGCTTACAGGCCCACCGCGTCTTTGGGAGGGTGTCTTCTGACTAGGTTGTTGCGCTGCTGGGGCGGAGCTTTAGAGGGAGCGGGGGGCTGAGCTGGTAGGGGGCGGGAGTTAGGGGGCGGGACCCCAACAACCCCCCGGAGCAGCTTAGACACCTGCAGGCACGGGACTGCTATCTTCCAGCTATGTGGCTCCTCGCTCTGGTAGTGACCTCCCTCGCCACTTACGCAGCTTGGGGTGAGTCTTCTTGAAATGCAGATAGCAGAGATCCTTTGGAAAGAAATTGCTGTCTGGGGACGAGATGGCAGAGATCAGTACAGGACAGGGGTGTGACAGATTTGGTTCTGCAGCAGCGCATGCTCTACGGACTTAAACAGTCTAGTCCCCAGCCAGTCCCGGCCGCGGGAGTCACAAGGGATGGTAAACACCCTGGACTCAGCTGCACGCCCCAAACCATAGGAGGACAACCTGCTAAACTCCGGGGTCCCAGTTGAGTACTTGAGAGACCTCCATATTTTTTCCTCCTGATTATTAGTATGGATATGGCCAAATCATGGAGCATAGCTCAAGAACGTTAATACCGTCTCTGGAAACAGTTTGTGGGTTCGCATCCCAGCTCAGCACTTGTTAGTACTGTGTCCTTAGGCAAAGGACTTCCTTTCTCTGTGTCTTGGTTTCCCCTTTTATAATATAGGGGTGACAACTGTATCTACCTCATTGGGCTGTCCTGAGATTGAAATGGATTGTTGTTTCTAAAGAGTTCTTGGAACAGAGAGAGTGCAAAAGGGATAAAGGAGTTGTTTCAAAAGACAGTGTATTAATAGACAATTTGGAGGTCAGGGGCCAATCGCCACTGAAATGATAGATTGATGCTCACAGCTCCCCAGAGGACGGACAGGCTGACCACCCTGGGTTACAAGGAGGGTCAGGAGGCAGAGGGAAAGAGGGAGGAATCTGGGGCAAGAGACTTGGTTGCTGGCAGGGAAAGAAGAGGTGAGGCCTGGTGAGCATGTTTAATATTGGCAAATAGCCAGTTGCAATGGGCTGTGGGGCACAGGGCCCACCCACACTTGTCAGGTACTTGGCCCTGGAGTGATCAGGGTAGGATGATGGTGGCCTGGCGTGTGAGAGCCCAATAAAGAAGGTGGATGAGGTACAGGCTCTGGCGTGCTGGAAGGGAAGCTGATTCCTATCTCTAGGGAGTGGCTCACTCTGGGAGGGGTAGTCCCTCCAGAGTCGGCAAGACCCCAGATGTCAAAGCATCAGGATACAGAAAATAAAGGCATGGGGAATGCAAGGGGGCAGCAAGGGACCTAGAATGCACCTGTGCCATTTTATAGATGGAGAAACTGAGACTCAGAGAGGGAAGTGGACTTGACCAAGGTCAAGTGGAAAGTTGTGCTCAGGAATGTCTCTCTGTCTCCTGAATCCGGAGCCAGTGCTCTGGCCATCAGTCCTATGAGAGTCCAGGCACCATCTGGGTTCTACCTTTTCCCCAGAGGCATGTGTGACACTGAGTGTACGAGCAGAGTAAGAACCAAATTAGGAGTGGGCTACCCCTTACATCTGGTTACCCCCTGGCAGGGCCGTGCCATTTCCACCCTGAGAAAGTCCATGCTGGCTACATCCATTGTCTCAGTTTCCACACCTGTAAAATGGGTATATTAATGCCTCCCCAGCAGGGCTTTTGTGCAGACTTGTTGAAAGGAACTGGAATGTCAATGTGGCACAGAGTAAGTGCTCAGTTCCTAAACATTAAATATCACACGAGGGGTCACGTCTGCGGTACCATCATTGCTTACGCCTCTCACCCCACCACCCCCTTTGCACCCTTGCCAACTGGGCTTCTGTCCACCTCATGTCTCTTCAAGGTTATCATTGATATTCTTCTATAAGACCTTTTCTGTTCTGGCCACATACTTTGATGTTGACCTTTTGTCTGTATCTAAAGGGGAGCAATTGGGAGAACGAGAGGCTAGAAGTCATTTCTTGTTGTGATGCTTAAAAAAGTGAAGCAATTGAGGACAGACAGGAGAAGACCTGAGGGACAGGCACGAACACGGGCCCCTAAGGCCACCTGCACGGGAAAGTGCAGGATGGTACCAGAGCAGGTGGAGGCAGGCCTGGTGTGGAATTTGCAGGGAGATGAGTTTCACCCAGTGAGAAAGAGCCATCTGCTGCACAGACAGAATCTGACCACAGCCTGTGCCTGGGGAGGGCCCTGCTCAGAGCCCCCTCTTGTGTCCCTCTGCTGTACTTCAGAACAGATCACTGCTGCTCATGTACAAACTGAAAAATGTCTGAATCAGTGGCCTGGCATCTGAGACCCTCCCATGTGAACTGTTTCTGGATTATGTTCCACTGCCCGTTCCCTCAATGCTCCAAGAGGGCCCATCGCTCCCCAGGCAGGCCTTGTACTATGCTTCCCAGGGCCTCACCACTGCTCAGTCTCAGCTCCAGCTTATACCTTTATACCTGCTCTCCCCTCTCCCCTTTTCACTCCTTCCACCACTGCAACTCCCAGCTCCAAGGTCATTGCCTCCATGATGCCACCAATCAGAGGGCCTCCCTCCACCTTCTGTCTCCTGTGGGACCTTACTGGTACCTGTCCCAGGACAACACCCATTTCCACCCCAGCAGTAGGGCCAGGTGTGCATGTGTGTGGCTCTTTCTCCCTACAAGGTTCACACTCTGAGAAGAGGGGCAGCTTATTTTTCATTCAGTTTCCAGCATTCAGCTAAGCACCGGCAGCCAAAGGTAATGTTTCCAGAGGCTCCTAAGAATGGAAACTGACTGCCTTTGTCGTTCCCAGCCCCTCTCCTTCTTGTTTTATTTTTCCCTGGATGCTGATATACCTCCAATTCCAGTTCCCTCCCTCAGGCAGCCCCGTGAGCTGGAAGGACAGTTCACCTCGTCTCTCTTTCACATAAGAAGCAACGGGGGCCTGGAGAGTGGAGGGGACTCATTCAAGGTCACATGCAGAAAGTGGCAAGACCCCCTGGAATCGAGTTCAAACCTTCACCAGTGACGTGTCCTCGTTTGCTCTCAATGTCCAGCAGGGCAGCCACCCTCGCCGCCCGTCGTGGACACGGCGCAGGGCAGAGTCCTAGGGAAGCACGTCCGCTTAGAAGGACTTGCACAGCCTGTGGCCGTTTTCCTGGGAGTCCCTTTTGCCAAGCCCCCACTCGGATCCTTGAGGTTTGCCGCGCCGCAGCCTGCAGAACCATGGAGCTTCGTGAAGAACACCACCTCCGACCCTCCTATGTAAGCTGGGGTGTGGTTTGGCGTCTCTCGAGGGGGATGTTAGCCTCCAAAGGATGCAGGTTGGAGCCAAGGCAACCCTCTGGGTGGCTCATACTTTGTTCTGGAATCCTCAAGGTACTGTAGATCCTGCAAAACGTTCCAGAACTCTCACAGCATTCTAGAGCCCTGCATTCCACTCATATTCATTGAGCAACTTTGCCAGACAATCTAGTTTCCCGGGATGTGTTAGTGAACAGAATAGAGATCCCACTTCCTGCAGTTTGCATTGTAGCAGGGAGAGCCAGACACTAGACAATATGCAGATTAACAAACAGATTATATAATATGTTTGAATCTGATAAGTGCTTTGGAAAAAATAGAAAGTTGAGCTGGTGAGGGGTTTCAAAATAATGATTCTGTTAACCTAAAAGCATAAATCAACCAGATATGTCACCAGCAAAATGGAAGCCGCAAAGAATTGGAACTGGGGACATGCAACTGTGGTGAACCACATGCAAGCCTGGTAAAACAAAGGAGAAGAAACTCTTTAATAGCGGAGAAGGGGAAATTGGGAGGGACTGTTATAAAGAAAAAGTCCGCTGGTGGAAACTGGGATTTTAATAAGTAGTGGCTGTTAATTGGCTGAATGTCAGTCACTCATTGGCTGAGCTGTTGTCAGGCAAGGAGGAAATCTTCCTTGCGGTTAAGTAGTGTCACGTTTGGCCAGAAGTGGAAAGTGCATCTCTTCCCGGCGTGCTCTGCGTGAAGGTGGAGTGGTGCGTTCCAGAGAGCTCTCCCTCATGACCTCTGGATTCTATTTTAGTGAGGCTTCCCTTCGTTAAATTTTCACAGTGCTGTTTATTCTCCTGTCTTGAACATAGCTGGAGAGTGGGGTGGGCCAGGAGGTGTATGTTGGTAATACTTTGGGGTGTTTACTGGGCAAGCTCTCAACTCCCAGGTGTGTCTCACTGCCTGATCACAAGCAGAACAGTGGTTGGTGTGTTCTAGTCACCTGACCAAGTTGGGCAAGAAGGCTCATAGATGGCCTTCTGGACACTGTGGATCTATGCCAGCATCTATCCAGATCTCATCTACCTCAGCAAGACATTTCTGAACGTTCCCACAGTCCTACCTCTAGCTACACTTTCTTTTCTGTTTTTTTCCTTCTCTACTCTCCTTACTCCCTTCTTTCCTCCCTTACTTCTTCTCTTTCTCTTAAAATAATATTATTTTCTGACTACAGGTAATAAGTAGTACATACTGATTACAGGAAAGTGAGACAGCACAGATAAATAAAGCTACACAAATGAAAGCCACACACAGTTCCATCAACCAGAGAGAACTGCTGTTCACATCTTGGATTCTGTTTTTCCGATCTTTTATCTGTTGCACATTTTCGCCCTTAAAATGGAATCGCATACTTTTCTGTACCCAGTTCTAACATGTGTATGTGTGTTTTTCCACACTAAAAAGCAATTCTTCCACACCGTATGGGTGTCCAACAATTCTACTAATTCCGACACTGTTTTCCAAAGATAGGATCGGATTCCATAGGTTCAGGGCTCAGTCCCATGATACTGCCCTCGGCTTCAGATGCCAATTCCAAGTCCAAGTTACTTAGGCTTCTGACCAACTGGCTGTAAATCAGAGGCTGCCATGACCCACCTCCTTGAATCTAGTAATTTGCTGGAGCAGCTCAGAGAACACAGGGAACAGTTTACTCACTAGATTACCAGTTTATTGTGAACGATATTAAAGGATACAAACCACTAGTCAGATGCAGATATCAGTAAGGTGAGGTCCCCGATAAAAGAGCTTTCATCCTCCTGGACTTTGGAGTCCAGCACGATGGCACTTAGAGATGAGGTCAAAACTCACCTCCTTAACACTACTGTATATACCTTTATTGCTCTCATCACTCAGGAAATAACAAGGGTTTTAAGAGCGCATTGGCAGAAACTGGTCAAAGATCAAATATATATTTCTGATTATATCACAGTATCATATCACATTATACAGATATTTTTGGATGCCTGTTTTTCTCCTTAAAGTACATCGTGACCATTCTCTTATGTCACTAACTGTCACAACCTGACATTTAATAGCTGCATTACATTGGGTATTGAATCATGTAGTATGTATCCAATCTCTTATTTGAGATCCTTAATTGTTTTTGATAATAAATTAGCACTGTGATGAACATCTTGGAACTAAATATTCGTAAGTATTCATGAACTAATTTTGAATATGTTCCAAGAAATGACATTTCGGAGTAAGAGTATTTTTTAAATTTTCCTCCAGAAATGTTACAACCATTCAATTGATAAATGAAAGCCTCCATTAACTGAATTTTTGGCAATGCTTGAGGTCATTAAAAATGGATTTTTGCTGTTGAATAAGAAAAATAATGATAATACTACTTACTATCATCATTCTACATATAACTATTCTTTTTATTGTGCATTTATCTGAATACTAACGACGTTGAACTCTTTTTCCCTTTTTTAACTTTGGAATTTCTTCTTTTATGAATATTATGCCCGTTGCCTTGGTGATCTGGGGTCAGTTCCCCCCGGATGGAAATTGAGAGGCTATTGTTGGGGCTCTGACTCTGCCACTTGACAGCTGAGTCATCCCAGCACCTTAGTGCCTGAGTTGCCTCATCTATATACTGGATGCAGTGATGCCTGCTTTCTGGGGACATTGGAGTCTGGAAATGTGGCTTATAATATTCCTGGAAATAGAAGCAATGCATAGTGTGGCTCTTCCCAGCTGTGTGACGTTGGGCAGATTCTGTAGCCTCTGTGGCCTCATTTTCTCAACTGTAAAATGTACATAATAATAGAACCCATATTATGGGGCTGATCTGAGGATTAAATGAGTGAATATATAAGGAGTAGTTAAAGTAACGTTCGGCATGGTAGGAGGACTGAATAAATGTTACACATTATAACCTCCGTTGCATCTTTAAGATCTATTGATAGGGCAACCAACAGTGCCTGTCCCTGCTGGATAATGATAGCATGTGAGTTCTGCAAGACCTTTATAGAAATCACCCCCGTCAGTTACACCTGGGAGATTGGGGCCCAGAGCAGGCAAGGAATTCACCCAAGGAAACACAGCAAATTAGCAGCTGAGGCAGGACGAGAACAGAATTCTCCTGATGTTGCCCCATGTGCATTTCACCCCTGAACTGCTGCACGCTCTAAATGTCTGCCGTCTGAGTGATTTCTCCTGCTGAAAGTCTCCCGTGGACTATGACATGCTTACCAGTTGGTAGAATATGGTCGCCCTACAGCTCCCGGCAGAGAGCCGGCCTGCACCCAGGGCATACAGGAAGTGGTCCTGTCCCAGGCTCATCGACACAGAGGCTAAGGCATCCCAAATGATCTGGGAAGGAGAGAGGGACAGCTCTCCCCACACATGATCCTGGGGGACCTTGGTGAACCTGAGAAGCCCCCATCTGATGCCCCAGGTACCTTCCTACCCAATCCAGTGTCTGGAGTCTGATCAGAACAACTATATTTCCTGGCCTATTCCTGCCAGTCCAAGGCCCAGCCTGACACAGGAGACATGTCCTTGCTCGGCTCTGACTGAACCTCAAGAATTCTTCTCTCTCCTTGCTCCTCCAGGTGCTCCCAAGACCCAGTGGCCGGGCAGATGCTCTCAGAACTCTTTACCAACAGAAAGGAGAAGATTAAACTCCAGTTTTCCGAAGACTGTCTTTACCTGAATATTTACACCCCCGCTGACTTGACGAAGAGAAGCAGGCTGCCCGTAAGCAGTGGGACCACCGGTCAAGGCTGGTGTGGACTGGAAGCGATGAAGGCAGTGCTGGGTGGGGGCATCGTGGACCAAGGCTGTTTCAGGGGACCTAGGGCTCCCATTACCCCCAAGCCAAACCTGACCTCAGGAAGCACAAGTTTTCCATACCTCAGTTTCCCCCAGTCGGGGGAGGTTTGCTGTACGTCTGCATGGCATTTTTAATATTTCCGAGGTCTCTCATGCTAATAGGGCAAGAAGGATTGCTCTAAATTGTTAGATTAGGAATCTGATACCCAGAGCAGCTAAGAAATAATTTCCAATAAAGTCAGAGCTGGAAGGAATCCTAGAGGTAACCCAACATCTCAGTCCTTCCTTTACAGATAGAGAAACTGAGACCCAGAGAGTGGAAGGAGAGGTCATAGAGCAGGTTGGCAGGATCAGAGCCCAGGTCTGTGGTACTCAAACCACGCTCTCTGACTCAGAAGGAAGGGGAGCCTGTGTGTGGCCTTTCCTCAGCACACAGAGACCTTCTCTGACACCTGTCAGGGTCCCAGTGCCACAGGTCCAAAGGCAGAGCCCGGGGCAACCAAGAAGCACTTCCCTTCCTCTTGGCCAAATATCTGAGGTTTTGTTGAAGCTAATTTCACTCCCCAATTGTCTCTGGCCCTGGCTGATGACCCAGTGAGTCAGCATTTCCAGAACAATTGGAGGCCCAGAGAGGCAGCAGCCTTCCAGACTCAGCCTAGAGGGTAGGGGCTGGTCTGCCAGAAAGGAGGGGCCCGTGGGGTAGAGACTGGAGGGGTGAGAGGGCCCAGCCCTCTCCCAGGACACCCCGCATGGTACCCCGGGTTGGGGGAGGGCATCTGTGACCTTGTGACTATGGGCCGGCCCTGCACATGCTTGGCTCAGAGAGGTGGGGGCAGCAGTTCGTGCCTTCATTCACTCATTCCTTCTCCTGGTGTGTACTCAGTGCCCCGCACGCACAGCTAGAACTGGGGGTTAGGAGAACGGAGGAGCCTAGAGCCACGGCCACACAGCCCTGCGCTCCAGGGTCCTCCCGTCCGGGCTGCGCACACCTGGGCTGGCTGCTGCAGCACATCGCTGCCGGGCGGCCCTGGGCTCGGCCTGGACTCAGAGGGGACTGCAGACTCAGTCCTCTGCCTGTAGGGAGCCGGGGGTCGCAGGTGAAGCAGGAGCAGGGGCTCTGGGGACCTGGGGGCTGGAGAACCTCTGCTGACAGATGCCGGCTCTGGGACTACTGGGTCGGCCGTGAATCCCAGCTCCGCCTTCACTAGGTCGGAGACTGGGCTCTGCTCCTCGGCGCGGGACTAATCCGCCATGAGTGCTCAGTGATGAACCTCAAGCCTTATGTCAGTGTCGGGCACAGCCCACGGGGCGGGTCCCCAGACTCATTAGTGAGGGCGGGAGGGACGAAACTCCTCCCACCCCAGCAGCCACCCTCCTGCACAGCACCGCGGCTCAGCCTGTGGCCCCTGGAGCCAGACTAGCCGGGTGCACTTCCTGCCTCGACCCCCTGTGAGCTGTGTGGTCTCAGGCTGCTTAAGTGTCTCCCTTTTCCTGTCTGTAAATGGGACAATGGTAGCCCCTATGTCATGGGTGGTTTGTTTTTAATGCGGAAGCAGTGCTTGATGCGTAGTTCATTCTCAAGTTCCTTTGTATAATTTATAATTTTATAAATATTGCACTGTTATTGCTTTAGCCATTCTCGCTTCCCTGCTCCCCGTCCAGGTGATGGTGTGGATCCACGGAGGAGGTCTGGTGGTGGGCGGGGCATCAACCTATGACGGGCTGGCCCTCTCTGCCCATGAAAACGTGGTGGTGGTGACCATTCAGTACCGCCTGGGCATCTGGGGATTCTTCAGGTAAGACACTGGCCTCTTATCATAGCACACTGACCCCCAGTGTGAGGGTGTTAGGACTCAGCTCCAGTCCTGCGAGCCCTCAAGGGGATCTTTGCTAAGTTTCCTAGTAAGGCATCCATGTCCCCTATAGCAGGGCTCCACCAACCCTCTCATTCCCAAGCCGCCCTGGCCAAATTGCTTCTGAGCTTTTGCATACAAAACACCTAATCTACCTGACAAACTCCTATCATTCCTACAAAGCCCAACGCAAATATTACCTCCTCCCAGTGACGCACCTGTTTCAGCTGTGCTACCCTTGCATGTTGCAGACCTCGAAGATGCGAGCTAACATGCAGCACAGCACTCAGAGGCCTAACTTAGAGGTGGAGGGGCGCGTGGCTGCAACTGGGAGGTGTGGGAACATCTGACCCCTGTGGACACCCCTCCTGGGAGGGATGTCACACTCACGTCCTTTCTGGAATTTGGCACGTGCAGAGGGAAGGCTTGAGTCTCCTGCATGGCGTCTCTGTGGGGCAGGGACAGTGTTTCCTGCAGGCCCAGTTACTCAGCCTTTTGTGGAAGCACTGGCCCCAGGACCTCTTACCCTGAGATGGCTGATGGGTGGGCTGGGGAAGGGGTCACCTCACTGGAAGGACCTAGGGCAGGAGGAGGGTTATCCCAGGCGAGTGGTGCCCAGGATGTACCACCATCAGTGAGAACCCTCGCCTCTTCCCCCACAGGCATGTCTATGCTCCGTTTTTCAGGACAGCAGCACATCACTCCCACTGCTTCCTCTCGCCCAGCCACCCCTACCCCTCAGTCAGGTTTTCACTCTGTCCAGACACCAGAGTGCTCTGGTACAGGTCACCAACCACCCAGCATCTCTTGACCAAACCTTGGCATCATCCACACATGGTCTCTCACAGCTTTTTAAGCTTCCTTCTCTTGGCTCCTGGTCACCTCCTCCCTCTGCACTGCTCCTTCTCCGCCCCTCCCTGACCTTCCTCCCTGTCTCAAGCCTTCGTGTGTCTCCCTCTCTGTCCTCTTGGTGCCCCTGAGGTCACTCAGGGACCTCCAATCTCCGTATTTTTAACCCCCATTTCCCATTTGAAACCCACGTGCACACAATTAACTAGCTCCTGCGACTCCATGGGACATCTGAGGACACCTGCCCTTCCAGGGACAAACCTCACCCTTGACCCCCACCACTGCTCCCCCCAAACACTCCTGCTCTTCCCACTGGGCCTCCTGCTCAGCTGCCTGCAGCCCCACCCCGTTACTCAGGATAAATCCTTGTGGTCACCTGGACATTTTCTTTTCCTTGCATCTCATGTTCACTGACCAGCAAATCCTCTGGGCTCCACCTTTAAAATATTTGGAATCCAGCCACTTCTCAGCTCCTCCCGTTCAGTCACCTGCACAAACCCTCTGTGTCACTCCCCTGGATTGTTGTGATCACACCTGCTTGCACAACTCAGCGACTTTTATAGCATGTCGGATCCACACGTTAGCCGGAGTGATCGTTTGGGACATAAATGGAATCATGTCATTCCCTGCAGTGGCTCCCACCTTACTTACAATGACATCAAAGTCCTTGCCAGGGTCCTCAGGGTCCTCTGCAGCTGCAGGTCCCACACTCATCCTTGTTCCCTGTGCCCCAGGGCCTTTGCTCTTTCTATTCTTTCTGCCTGGGGTTCCCTCCTTTGGATATTTGCAACTTTCATGGGCTCATTTATTCAGGTCTCTACTCAAATGTCACTGCCTCAGAGTGGTTTTTCTTGATGGGGTGATCTGAAATAAGACTCCCAGCCCCTGTCCAGCCCTGCGGGTCCCCTCGCTGTTTTATTTTCCTGAATGCACTTTCACATCTGACATGGCACTCCAGACTCAGCCGTGTACGAGTTCATGGTGTGCGGTGTGAGTCTGTGGAATCAGAGATTTTACCTGTTCTGTTCTCACAAGTGCTTCAGCTCCCAGAACAGTGTGTGACTCACAGTAGATGCTCAGGAAGCAGGCGCGGGACAGATGTGTAGACCCTACAGCAGAGTGATGTTGCAGGGGTGGGAGGCAGTGAAGACCCCAGTGCCAGGGCTGTGGAAGCCCAGTCTCTTCCGGAAGGCTCACCCAGACCCTCAGCCCCATCCCGAGATCCCTGCCATGACATCTCTGCTCTCAACCCCGCCCTGTCCTTGTACTCACAGCACTGGGGACGAACACAGCCGGGGGAACTGGGGTCACCTGGACCAGGTGGCTGCCCTGCACTGGGTCCAGAAGAACATCGCCCACTTTGGAGGAGACCCAGGCTCTGTGACCATCTTTGGGGAGTCAGCTGGAGGGGAAAGTGTCTCGGTTCTTGTGAGTGTTCTTGGCCCTGTCGTGGCTGCTGAGGGGACCCCTTGCAGACCAGCCCATCTAGTCGCGGGCCCTGTACTGACAAGACCTGGTTCAAGGCTGACCCTGCTCCGTCCAGCATCAGAGATTGTGGAGAGCTAATGGCCAGCTCTCCTGGGTCCCCAGGAAGCGCAGGGCTCAGCTTAGTGTCCTGAGGCCAGAAGAATCTCCAGCCCCAGCTGGGCCCCGTGGTCTCCAAGGGAAAGGCCCAGGCAGAGCTGAGGGTGGGGCAGCTCTTGAAGACTCGTCCCCTGAGCATCAGCTCCCTTTCTCTCCACTCCCCTCCCAGGTGTTATCTCCCCTGGCCAAGAATCTCTTCCACCGGGCCATCTCTGAGAGCGGCGTGGCTTTAACTGCTGGCCTGGTCCAGAAGGACATGAAGGCTGCCATGAAGGTAGATCTCACAGTGGACTGTCCCCACTCCCTTTGCTCTGCTATCCTGGAATTTTCGGGGGCCTTTCTTGCTGTGGGATGCAGCTGACATCCTCAAAGAACCACAGAAGTGGGAAATGGCTGAGCGGGAAGGGCAAGGAGACGCCTCACCCAGCCTCCCAGCTCTGTCACTGAGCAAACTGGGGCAGAGAGCAGAAGCACTTGCCGCGGTCAGTGAGGGATCAGCGCAGAGCTGGACGCAAGCTCGTGAGTCTGGACGGCCAGCCCCATGCACTGTCACGATCCCCACTTCCCAAAGTGTGCCAGATGGCGTTCGGGGATGGACAGTGGACAAAGGACTGTCCTCTCATCTTATTCTACCAGGGTCTGAGTTCTGGTAAACCTACTGGTACTGTATGGGCCTGGAGTGGTTCCTCCCTTGGGGCCTGTGACTGGGGTGGGTTCTTGGAGGATTCATTCACTGATTCATCCATTCACTCAACAAATAGCTTTGATATAGCCAGACACTTTGCAACTCATGAAGCTCTGTTCTAAGGAAGGAGACAGATGACATAATTATACAAATTGTTAAATGTCAGCTGTGACTAGAGCAATAGAGGAGAGGTTCCTGATGTAACAGAATCCAAAAGGAGCCCTTAGTCCAGTGTGTAAGGGGAGGTTATCAGGAAAGGGTTCCAGAAAAAAAAGAAAAAAATAATCAATGCATTGAGAAAAGAAGGATAAGTAGTAAATTACTTGGTAAGAAAAGAGTATCCAGGGATAGGTAACAGCCTGTGCAAACGTCCTGGGGCAGCAGGAAGTATCTCAAGTGAGACAGAGTGAGAGAGACTCATGTGGTCAGAACAGAAAGCACAGACGGAGCTTGGAGGGAGCTGAGGGTGGGGCCGGTGCCAGGGGCCATGCTGCATCGGAGTCTGGTGAGGACTGTGTCTTTATTTGGAGGGTGCTAGGAAGGCATGGAAGGGTGAGCCACAGGGAGGCTCTGCTGGGCAGTGTGCGCTGAGGAGGGGTCATGTAGGGCTGTGAGAGCTGGTTTGGTGGTGGGAAGGGGAGGCAGCCAGACTTACAGGGACTGGGAAGTAGGAGGGGAGGAGATACATGCACCAGGAATTCTTAGAATTTCTGAGAATACTTGTCAGAATTCTTGGTTATAAAGAGTAGAAGCCTATTTGACCAAGCTAAGTGCAGAAGGGGGAATTGATTGGAAGGAAACAAAGGTGGCAGAGATGAGGCTGGATTTTTCTATTAAACAGGACCAGAAATTGACAGAATGAGGAACCTAAGACTCTTACTCTTGCTGCTTCTCTCTCCTTCCCTCCCCCCCCTCTCTCCCCCACTCTCTTCCTCTCTCTCTTTCTCCCTCTGTGTCTCTCTCTGTCTCTCTCTCTCTCCTTCTCCTTGTGCATTTTTATTTATTCAACAAGTGCTTACTGAGTGTTGAGTGTATGTCAGACATGGGACCGGGCTCTGGGCAGCCCATGCTCACCCTCCCTGGTCCTGCCATGGTGGAGCCTGGCTCCTCTCCATCTGCATTGTCCCCTCTGGCTGCACTTTGCCAGTGTCTGGCCTCAGGCCAAAAGGCTATCAAGTGGATGAGCTGAGATTTGAAATGAAACAGTGGACTCTCGATTTCATGCTCTTAAGCTCCACTGCATGCTGTCTCCCTTTAGATGTTCAGGTTTGAGGTGGTCATGCCCACTTTAACAGAGGTAAGGCACCAGAGATAGAGGAGTGTAACTGGCATGACTGGAACTCAGGACACCCTGGTCCAGAGTATTTTCTGCTTCTTTTGTGCCTTTAGAAATTGAGGTTGGGACAGAACAGCTCGTTACTGATGGAGGGAAGGGACATGGGTCTTGAGTTCTCCTGTCACCTGTGATCTCTGCAGAAAATTGCAGTCCTTGCTGGGTGTAAAACCATCACCTCGGCTGTCCTTGTTCACTGCCTGCGCCAGAAGACAGAGGACGAGCTTTTGGAGGTGTCGCTGAAGATGGTAGGTGCTTCTGTTCTCGTGGCCACACAATCCCCGCTCCCCGCCTCCGTAAACACAGAGTGGGGGTACCCTAAAGGAAAATCGGGGTGTTGTAGCCTGGAGGGAGCAAGAAGGGGAAATGGGTGGAGGGCAGGGCTGGCCCAAACAGACGGCCTCCCCAGAGCTCCGGTACCCTGCCCACACCTGCACCTGCTGCTCAGGCCAGGGCTCCCGGGGCCCACTTCCTGTCGGCCCACACCTATACCCGGTGCTCATGCCTGGGTGAGCCCAGGTCCACATTTTCTTCCAGGAAGGCTTCTCACTCACATGTCTGTCTTTGTCTTCACAGAAATTTTTCGGTCCTGATTCATTTTCAGATACCAAGGAGGTAAGGTTTTTAGTTTCTTGATTACACAGTTTAAATCTTCATCCCTTATGCTTTAGTTAATGAAAACGAAATCATGAAAGGCCCAGAGAGGGTCAGTGACTTGCCTGGGAAAGTAACACAGCCAAAGACCAGATGTAGGACTGGAATGAGTTCCTCTGACTCTCAGTCCAGGGCTCTTAGTCATCAAATCGGTGTCCTCTGGGCCCAGCCAAACTCCTCATCTTGTTTGCATTCCTACAAATGCCCCATTAGGAGAAAGCCAGACTAGAAGCTTCCACTGTGGGGAGGTGGAGATGCCTGGGGCGGGGAGCCTTCATGGGGAGCCCAGATCTCCTCCTGGGAGGCTGCAGGGCTGTGCCGATTGCGCCGTTTGCAGGGCTGTGAGGAAGGGAGTCACAAAGCTCAGTCCTGGGGACACCACCCTCCGCCCAGCCACCCAGGAAACTCCCTCAGCAGCCTCCCCAGGGCCCAGGAAATGTCGAGCCCTTGTTTTATTATTATAGATAAACATTACACATAATTGATTTTTTTATAAACTATGTATACATATTACATATAGTACCTTGAAACAAAAACACACATAAAAAAGTTTGAAAAAATATGGCGAGAGGCTCCCAGGAACCTGACCCCGTCTTTCCCCGGAGCAGCAGCTCATAGTCACTGATCAGAGTCCCAGTGACGTCACAGCCCCGAACCAGCACCAGTGATGAGGACTGGCTGTAGCTGCAGAGCTGCACACAGAGACGCACACACCTCACAGTGTATCCACGGCTTACTGTGTATTTTTATACCAATTTGAGTGAAGATTTGCTCCCGTCACCTGACCGCTGCTGGCCCCTGCTCAGACGTCTGCCCTCTGTGGAAACACAGACTGGCTGCTTTGTGAGGACCTGAGGGTGTGGTCCCACCCATGGGCACACAGGTCTCTGGTGGCCCTGAGCTCAGGCAGGGGAGAGGGGGACATGGCTGTGACAGAGTCACGACGCTGCCCCCTCCCCAGAGCCACCCTTTCCTGCCCACGGTGGTGGACGGAGTGCTGCTGCCAAAGATGCCTGAAGAGATTCTGGCTGAAAAGGACTTCAACACCGTCCCCTACATCGTGGGGATCAACAAGCAGGAGTTTGGCTGGATTATTCCAATGGTGAGAAACTACAGCCTCTCACACCTGCCTCCCTGCCCGACCCATCACCCCTCCCATCTCTGTCACAGGACCCACCTTCTCCTGACCCCTCTCTAGGTCTAGGACAGCTGTCCCCTTTGTACCAGCTGATGTTTCCATGGAGACCATGTCCACAATGCCCACCTGTCACCTGGGAGGTGTGGCCCCGGGGAGCCCCATTCCCAAACACTCTCTGATTATCCAAGAATCCTGAAATGTGGGTGCTGCAGAGAATCACTGGGCAGATGAGAACCCAGGGCCAGGAAAGGGGAAGGGGCTCAGAGTTAAGGAGAGGGGGCCTGGGGCCTGCATCCCCTCCCCTTGGGCTGGTGTGGCCCCAGTTTCCCCATGAATCCCCCGCACAGGCTCTCAGTCATCTCACTGGAGAGACTCAGAGGTGCTCACTTCCTCCTGAGTTAAAGTTGATCCTGAGTTTGGGAAGGGCCTTCCCTCCTGTCTGAGATCAACACAGCAGGACACTGGTTGACAGGACAACGGGTTTGACTCAGTTATGCCCCTGCAGTAAGGATAGAGTCTAGCGGGGACTCACCCCAAATCTCTGAAACAAAAGGCTGGGGCCTGTTGAAGGCTGAGGAGGGGTGTCCTTGTGACTGGGCCACCTGGATTTGTTAGCTGGCCTTCTCTGGTGGGGACACAGTCTTCTCCTGTCTTTGTGACGGGAGGCAGGGGTGTCATTGGAGCATGGCACCCACCATAGTGCAGTCTTTCTCCTCCCCAGGGACTGGGAGAGAGAGCGGGAGTGACCCCCGGAATGTTGGCTTTTCAAAGAGATCGCTCTCAGGTCCTTGAGGAAACAGTTTCAGGTGGAAGGTTGCCAGATCAAATGGCAGAAAAAGGACAGAGAATGGCAAGGTTTCTAGAGTAACTGCTCTCAGCGGGGGTTCATGGCCCTCTCTGCCTGTCACCAGGTTTTGGCTGGAACAAATAGTAAACTCTCCTGGGAGCGCGGAGCTTTCCAAGGGGACCTGGCATCACCCTGGGGACACGCCTTCAGCTGCTTGTCTCTGTGGCAGTCTGCTCAAGTCTCTTACTGCAGAGTCTGGAAGGAGTCGTGTGCAGAGCCCCGCGGTCCTTCACAAGGATTTTAGAGCCTGCACTATAGGCCCAAAGCCATAATGGCAGGATTTGGGGCTTCCTCACTTCCCTGACCCAGGCGGGGATTTGTGGGGTCTGTGTCACCTGCCCCCGAGCCCCTCCTTCACCTCTAGGCAGACCGAAACCTCCCGTCCCTGTCTCCGGGACCACTGTGGGGACCCCAGCCTGACCCGTGTATGTGTGTACGTGTAAACCTCAAAGGGCTGGGGCAGCCTCCTTTAACAATCACTTTATCTGTTTGCGCTTCTTGATTTCCGGATATAAAAGTCCACTTGATCCATTGATGTTGCCCAGCTCCTTGAAGACCCATGCCCGTCAAGACGTACCAGAGTGACCCCAGCCTGAGTCGGTTTGGTCTGTTGGTCACATCGGTCCTTCTTGCTAACTGCTGACGTTTCACAATTGCTTCCCCTTTCTCTTAACAGATGATGGGCTACCCACTCTCTGAAGGCAAACTGGACCAGGAAGAGGCCACAGTGCTCGTGCAGAAGTCCTCCTCTCTCCTTGTAAGAATCCAGGAATCACAGGAACTGGCTGAGCCGAAAAAGAGGCACAGGGGCTTTCCCGAAGTGCAGAGCGTTTGACCGGGGCTAGAGGGGTCTTCTCCCACTTGTCTGCCTTTCCACCTCACCACCTGGGGCTGGGGGTGGAGGGGTTGCACCGGGCTTGAGACAGTCACCATAATGCAAGCTTTCGTCACTGGCAGGAGAAGCCATGCTGTTCACGAGGGCTTGGTGGTCACTTTAACTATTGTTCCATCTCAGAACGTCCCTAAGGAACTGGCTCCGGTGGCTACTGAGAAGTATTTAGCAGGGACAGATGACCCTGTGAAAAAGAAAGACCTGTTAGTCGACTTGATTGCAGATGGGATGTTTGGTGTCCCATCTGTGAATGTGGCTCGTCACCACAGAGGTGAGTCCCAGACGTTGGACAGGAGAGGGAAACCGACCCCTCCCGCCTCACACGGTGTCTGTCCTGTCCTCACCCGCAGCATAGAGAGACATGTGGAAAGTCCAAGGCTCAGTCCTCAGAGGTCCATCCCTGGGGTGGGGTGGGGCACTGCCCTATGTTGGTTTCTACCAGAAGTAGACTCTGAGAAAATAATCGGAATGCAAGTCGTTTACCTGGGAGGTGATCCCAGAAAATAGCAGTTAAAGTGGAGAAGAGGCACGGGAAGATGAAGGCAGCCGATCCGTGCTGCACTGTGAAGCAGGGATCCAGGGTGGACACCTGGAGCTGGGAGCTCTGGGAATCCAGCAGAGGACACATCTCATGGTTCACCTGAATTGAGCGGCAGGAGAGCTGGGGTATTTTACCTCCGCCTTTGACAAATTATTGGCTGAAGCCTATTCCTGAGGGGTTGTAAATTCCCCGGAGCTTTGACCTGCTGCACACATGGGCAGAGTGGTTTCTGGCAGCCAAAGACCTGAGGCAAAGAGCGACAGGTACTGGAGGGGAAATCAGGCTGGCACGTCCAGAAACAGGGGTGCTGCGGTGCACCGTCAGCGCCTGCCACAGGGCTCCTCACCTGAACTACGTGATCACGTGATCTGTGGCGCCCCAGGGCACGTCTTGGAAGCTGTGTCTTGGAAGGTATCCAAGGTCAGAGCTAGTTGCAAACTACTTTGTTAACCAGTGCAGCTGGGGGTAGAGTGAAGCCAAGAATAGGAAGGAGTGAGCTTTGGAAGAGTGAGGGCAGGCGGTCTGGAGAAGGTTGATGCCTGCAGCCGCCTCCTCCCACCTGATGTGTGCTGGCTCTGTCACAGGGCCCCCCGGCGTCACCCAGGGCTGAGTGCGGGCTGTGAGGTCAGGGATGGAGGAGCTCACCTGGGGAGGAGGCGTCCCTTTGGCCATCACAGGATCCTGCTTTTCTAGAAGCCCCCCTTCCCTAGTCTGCGAGGCAGGAAATGCTTCTCTGGTCCAGACCACTCTCTCCAACTGCGCTGGAATGTGTAGGATTTGGGACTTCATATGCATAATCAAAAGCAGCAACAGCTGACCTGCCATGTCCCCAAAATACAGGTTCTGGTGACCACTTCCTTCTCCCTGGGGTCCCGAGAGAACTCTTCACCCAGGGGCTGCCCGGGGTCCAATCTATTCTTTCATAAACTTGGTCTTGGCTCTCGATACACATCTGACCTGTGATTTCCTCTTCTTCGTTGTCTGCTGACCCAGCCATCCTGGACTTGTGTTTGATCTGATGTCTCATAGCTTTGAGTTCAGGGTCTTTTTCTCATGGACTTCCCAGATTTTATCAGTGTCGTTCTTTCCTTTCTATATTTTTGTCTACTTGTGTTACCTTTTTATAAAAATTTTCTGAATATAAAATTACCATTTTACAGTTGTAGGGCTTTTTGAAAATATGGAAACGCATAAAGAAGAAACTAGGTACTGCTCGTAATTCGTCTATCTAGAAGTATCTGCTCTAAATTTTTGACACTTTTTTTCCTAATGATCTTTCTATGCATTACATACAATTGAAATATTAATTTTAGATTATGTTTTTGTTGACAGAACCCTATATTGTAGACTTCCTCAGTGTCGATAAAATTTCATAAAAGTCCATTATTTCAGGGAATTGTGCAGTACGATTTCCTTTAGGATTCCTGTCCTGGCTTCTCACACTTTGATGCCACAAAAGCATGATGCTCGGCCTTCTGTGTGTATAACTTTAGCCGCATCTCTAATACATTTCTTAGGATTCCTTAGTAGGTGTGAAATTGCTGGACTGGGTGTAGGAATATTTTAAAATTCTTGATACATGTTGTGAAATTGCTCTCCAGTACATGAGGGTATGGATTTCTTAATTTTTTCATTTGCGAATCTCAGGCTGAAAAATAAAGGGAATGCTGCCAATTTCATAAGCCCCTCCTTACCAAAAAAGTAACATCACACTGTTTTAATTTGCATATTTTTGATTGCTAGCTCTCTCCTTCCCTCTGCTTCTCTTGTTCCTAAATCTTATTCCTCAAATCTGTGCCCTACTTTCTTCTGAAGACTTATGTGGTGGTTGTAGGAATGTTATAAATCTCAGAGGTTGAAAAAAAAAAAAAAGGAAAGAAGAAGAGTAGGTTTTGGGCAACAAGCTGCCAAAAATAAGTTCCCTCATTCACAAAAGGTTTCTCCTGTGCAGCTGGGTTCTGTGTCCTTTCTGACACTTCCGCGTAGCAGGGGAAAGATTAAACCCTGTCCTCCAACAAATTCTGCTTGAGCTTGAAGCCGCTGTTAATCAGTGGATTATGGGACCACAGAAGGGGCGCTTCCCCCAAAAACACCTCTTCCTAAACCAAGGGCGCAATGTTGGGGGGTGAGGGAAGCAACTGAATACATCAGTCTGCGTCCTCCTGTCACAATGGCAGAGGGTGTTAAACAGCCTTGTGAGCGAGTATTTAATGACACGAAGAAATGATGATAGTCATACAATATAACAGACACAAAATCGTCATAATTGTGTATACACAAAAAGGCTGTGTGCTGAAATATTCCCAGAGGTTTCTCTGAGTGGTGGGGCTATACATCATCTTCTTTGTTCATACTCCTTTTTCCCTGCAGTTTACAACGTTGCTACTGTCCCCAGTGGGGGACAAGCTGTAACATTTCCCCAACAGGCTGAGTTGGGGCCGACCCTCCTGGGTCGGCGTCACTCTGCTGGGGGCGTGTGATCCCTGCGCAGCGCCCCCCAGACGGTGGCCCACGGACTGGCCTGGAAGGAGCGGGGACGGGCGAGTCTGCTGAAGCATCAGCAGGAAAACTGACATCTTCTGGGGACCTGGAGACGGGGGGTGAGCGTGGGGGCAGTACCAGGACCTGCACACTCCGCTGGCCGAGCAGGAAGCAAAACATGTGAGGTGACAGAGGAAAAGGAAATGCTGAATTTCGGTTTCCTGAGGCACAAGAGGCAGATTGTCCCCTTTCTGCGTAGGTTTGTATTCAGATATCCGCACTTTCAGACCAGCAACTTGGATTTGCCTCACTCTCCTCGGGATAGGTGTGGAAAACACTGGAAACGCTCAAAAATGGGCAGAATAGATGACACCTGTCGCTCCACAGGTATTCTCCAAAGGAATGAAAACTAGCCTGTTATCAACGAAAGATGGTAGTGGAACGTGTATGCACGGAGGGTCCCCGTGTGAATGCGTTCGAAGGGGCTCCTGCAAACTGACCGAGTGCCCCGAGAGTGATGGTTATTTTAATGGATCCAGCCAAGGTTTCAGCATTCATTCATTCATTCACTCTTCACTCACTCATTCGTTCCTGAATTGCCTGGCTCAAACCCCATCTGGCTCCCTAACTGTGCACCCTTAAGCAAGTCACAACATTTTCCTGAAAGGTTTCCTTCTGTTCTGCTGCTAACAGGCTTCCTGCAGGCACAGCGAGGCCTAGCACAGGGTTGGCGCTCACGACGGGCGTTGCAATTGTTCCCTCAGGAGCAGGCATGTCCCCAGTTTCCTGATTGCTCACGGCCCCCCGGACAGCGGGACACCACCCACGTGTGCGTCTGGTGAAATGAACTGTGTGACTCCGTGTCTTCCAGATTCCGGGGCCCCCACCTACATGTATGAGTTCCAGTATCGCCCAAGCTTCTCGTCAGACATGAGACCCACGACGGTGGCAGGAGACCATGGGGATGAGATCTTCTCTGTCTTCGGGGCTCCATTTTTAAAAGGTGATGGCCCTTTGGTGACTAGAAACTTGGAGTTAGGATATGGGGGAGGAAGTCTTGGCTTAGTGGCCTTAGCCAAGTTCCCCTTTCTCTCCAGGTCTTGGTTTCCAGAATTCACCATAGCAGAGTTGAAGGACAAGTGTTCCCTAATTTCTGTTGCCCTAAAGTGTGTGATGGGGGATGTGTATCCCTGTGCCCTCACTGACGGTCGCTCTAAGAATCCAGACCCGGGCATCAGTGAGCCAGGTGGTGGGCCACCTGCAGGCCCTGCTCCCGGGCTGGATTCTCCCTCTCCCCACTCGCAGAGCACAGCAGACTGTGAGTGAGGGGCAGGTCAGAATTGCTGTTAACCTTGAATCAGGGCCAGTGTGTGTCTGTCTGTCTATCTCACCACCTATCTGTCTATCTATCTATCTAAAACTTACCACTTTCAATATTTGAATATATTTAGGATTCTAGTTTATTAATATAGCAATACATCTATTACTGTGTTAAAAATCTATTAATTAATGAAACCCTTTTCACAATGTCCTCAGCGCCTTAACCATCAGCAGTTACAGACGACTTGTGGGGACACACCCCAGGGCTGCTCATGGCACTCAGTGCCTCTGGGCTTCTCCTGGCTGGGTGACTCTTTGGGGACCTTGCAGCTTGGTTGTTTTCCAGATTCTGTGAAGGTGTGTGCGGGCGAAGGAGACGAGGGAAGCCCGGAAGGACAGCACCCTGGGAGTTGGAGTGGCTGCGGCAGAAGCCCTGGCTGCGGCAGCGGGACCCTGGGTGGGGGGAGGGGCGCGCCGGGCACAAAGGACAAGGGCAGCAGCTTATAGACTGACCGCTGCCCTTTGCCGAGGCTGCGGTCAGGAAGTGTCACGCTTGAAGTGCACGTGAGTTGCCAGGATCTTGTTAAAATGCAGACTTGCCTCAGTAGGTCAGGAGGAGGGTCTCCGTTTCTGAATTTCTGACAAGCTCTCAGGGGCCTTTGCTGCCCATGGACTCACTGTGAGCAGCAGGGCTTGGTCTTCTCCCACAGGGGGCGCCTCAGAAGAGGAGACCAATCTCAGCAAGATGGTGATGAAATTCTGGGCCAACTTTGCTCGGAACGGGTGAGCAGGTGGCAAGGCTGGAGCAGGCTTGGGAAGGCGCAGGGCGAGGCTGTGGGGTGGGGGCGCTTCCAACGTGTGATGGGCAAACTCCCAGCCCCGTGGCGTCCGACCCGAGAGCTCCCCAAAGTGGACAGGCTGCCAAGGAGACGGTCAGCCTCCTGTCTCTGGAGGCATAGGAGACGCTGGCAGAAGTGAAGCCAGGGGTCCCTGTCAGTCTCGGAGGGGTGTTGGGACCACACAGTAGCTTTGAGGATTTCTCTTTGATTCTGTTCCCAGGAATCCCAATGGCGAGGGGCTGCCCCACTGGCCGGTGTACGACCAAAAGGAAGGCTACCTTCAGATTGGCGTCACCACCCAGGCAGCCGAGAAGCTGAAAGCCGAGGAAGTGGCTTTCTGGACCGAGCTCCTGTCCAAGGAGGCAGCGAGGAAGGCATCCCGGACAGCACACGTCGAGCTGTGACCGGAGGTGCAGCTGGCCTTGGGGGCCTGTGGGAACCCGGACAGGCGTGTTCTAGAGAAAGTGTTTACGGGCCAAGGAGGCATCTTATTGTGGAGGCTGGGGACTCATTACTGGGAGTGGGCAGAGGTCAAAGAGTGGGGGTTTCTGTATCTGTGGCCTCAGTTTTGGAAATAAATGCTCTTGGAGAAGCCACGTCAGTGCCTGTGTCTTAGGGTGGAATTAAACCGTCCTCCTGAAAGAGAGGAGGTTGGAGGCAGAGGGCACCATGGGCAGAAAGTTTCCTCTGGCAGGTCTGGCTGGTCCTCTGGACGGAAGCTCGCTGGCTGGGCCCTCGCAGGTGCCAAGGGGGACTCTGCATCTGCTCCCTGTCCCTGGGCCTCAGTAGCTCCCACAGGAGGGCGTGGTGGTCCAAATGCAGCGTCCCTCCTCTCCATGTGGAGATGGAGGTGGCATTGACTGGATATACCTGGTTTGGCGGGGTTGCGGGTTGCAGGGTGGTTTGGGGGGTTCGGGCAGTTGCCATGGCAACCCCAGATGACCCCCCTCCATGCCGGAATGAAATTTTGTTTTGACCCCACTCTACTGCCTGTCCCTCTGTCTACAGCTCTTCCTGCTCCCCATGCAGCTCCAGAGTCTGAATCCGACTCTCTCAAACACACCTTTCCCCTCATTCCCAGCAGCTGTGAGAGGCCTGAGGCTTCAAAAGTTCCATCAAGAGATATTTCCCTTGAAAAACTGTGACTAACTAAAGTTTGGGGGAAATGGTAGTATGAGTCGGTGACTTTTCTAGACCAATTGTGACCTAAATAGAGACCGGCCAAGCATGAAAAGAAAGGGAAGTGGTGCTGAAAGAACCTTGAAAAAGAAAGGCTGGAGATAAGAAACGGCAGGAAGAATTAAAGAAGCAAAAACCTACAAAGGCCGAAAGAAATCCATTAGAGGAAAGGCTGTCCATCCTGCCCGCCCTTAGAATCCCTTAAGCTGCTTTTTTAAAGATGCTATTTTCCGAGCCACATCGCGATCCTGTTAGTTTGGCCTGGCGTGAGGCCTCGGCATCAGGGTTCTTAAAAAGCTCCCTATTTGCAGTTGGTGTGCAGCCCGGGTTGAGAACCACCCACTGGTCAGCGAACTCCTGAGAGTGGGACCTTTTCTGTTGGTCTCTGTGTTTTAGGGCCCCGCACAGAGAGTGTGCTGGATGCAGCACGCGTGCGTGGCTGAACGCATGAGCGAGTGACTGGAAGATTTATTTGCCTGGTTCCTGGAGACGGCAAACAATGTAGACCCACGCAGGGTTGCTTGTGGTAAGAAGGCAGGAAGCAAGAAGGAGAGCAGATCATTGACTGGGACTTGAGGAGGCAGGAATGCTTGCAGTCTGGGAGACGGACCCGAGGAAGCTACAGTGATGGGGTCATGGTGGCAATTCCCCCGTGGCAGTGTCTACCACCCCCTAACCTAGATCTAACCTAGACAGCCCCCTTCCCGCCTCCTCAGCTGCTCTAAGCCTCTGCTTCCACAGCTCCTGCCAAGGCCCCGGGGGTCTGTGGCTCTAGTTCACTGCCACCTCACGTCCCACTCTGTCCCCTCTCCTGACCTCTGGCTTTCTCTGCACATTTTCAGTTCAGACTTCCTGGAAGAAAAGGTCTGATAGGTTGTCTCAGTTTCCCTCCAGTACAATTCGTCCCAGACCAGGCTATGGCTCTCTGCCGCCTGGGTCTTCTTGGCCCGGGTGCCTGTCCTAGACAGCTCAGCTCTCCTCAGGCCCCCGGGGTACAGGCAGGGGCACCTGCATCTCACCCTTCAGAACGGCCCTGTGGGAATGCGGTCTCTGAAGGTGGTCCCTCGGAGCTGCAGGCCCTGCCCCAAGCCTCACCCGGTCAGTACCAAGGTGGGTGTCTGAATGAGGAAGGGGAAAGTAACCAGGGTCAGCAAACGTGGCCCTGTCCATGAGATATGCCATCCCAGATCACACAGACAGCCAAGAAAGATAACTTTATTTTTATTTTTCAATAGTGAAATTTGCACTTTAAGCCCTCCTTGTGCTGGTGACATTCGGGTGACATCTTTCACCCAGTTTCACGGTTTGTGAAACTGTTGCAGGAGCCTTACTGGTGCTGACTTACTTGGGGGGCAGTGGGGTCTCAGTACTATCATCTGGCCACACTGGTGTGTCCTGAGGCTTTTAGGTCCCATCTGGTCTTCAAATGTGAGTCTGGGCTGGCTACTGGGCTACCTCCGGGATAAGCAACTTTTCCAGTGAAGGACCAGATGGTGAGTACTTTCAGCTTTGTGGGACATGTGGTCTCTGTTGCAATTACTCAGCTTTGCTATTGTAGCAGCAACAACAACAACAACAAACAAACAAAAAACAGCCAGAGACAACCGGAAACAAATGAGTGTGGCTGTGCTCCAATAAAGCTTTATTTACATAAACAGTCAATGGGTGAAGTTTGGCCTCCAGGCTATTTTCTGCTCTTTGTGTCACTCCTCATTTTGGACCAAAAGGAAAAAAAAAAATTCCGTTTCTTTACTGAGGCTTGGGGAGGGCTTTAAGATTGTCTCAGACAGGATGGCCAGGTATGGTGTGGAGATTCTGTACTGTAGAATGTGAATGGCTCCCCTAGACTTGTGCAGTGCCCAGCCTGCATGACTGAATGTGGCAGCCCTGGTTTAAATCTGTCTGTCCAGCTACCTTAAGAAACCATATCTGATGAGGGCTTTGGGTGCTCTGGGTTTTTTCCAGGAGTGGAAGCCCAGGTCTCCTCTGCTCTCAGAAGCCTCTAAAACCTATCTTGCTGTGTGTAGTACCCATGCTGGCCTTGGCTTGGGGAAGAGAGGGAAATCTGGATCTCTGTTCTCAGCCACTCCAGCAACACCACATCCTCACTTAAGCACCCCATTTCTCTTCATCTTTGTAGCCCAGGAAATTTATGGCTTGATCATGAAGTCCAGCTTCTGTATCACCTTTCACTCTTCTACAACAATTTACTTTCCTCTGAGATCTTTCATGACTCAGATGTATTAGATTTCAAAGTTGAGAAATGAGTCTTTGGTTTTCCGTGTTCTGTTTTGACATGTCTGACATTAATTTCCCAAAGCAATGCTCTTCAGATAATCTTCACAGCAACCCTGTGAGGTGGCTACTTGGTATCAACACAAGGTTAACGTAAGGCCCAAGATAACTCAACTAGTAAGTGACAGGCACGACCAGCTGTATAATTTACTGCGCAAAATAAAAATAATGCTTTTAAAAATTATTAATAATTTCAAGATGGTGATAGCAGAGCATAAAAGCCACCGTGGATCCTGGAAACTGCTCAGTGGGCACCGTGTACATGCACAGGTCTTAAACCTGTGATGCTGGCAACAGAGCTGGGATCTGGACCTTAGCAGCCAGTCTCCAGAGCTTGTGTCCTTAGGTGCAAAGCGATCCTTCATTCCTACGCAGGACGTTGCTTAAAAATCATGATCTGGGCTTGTCCTGATCTGACTCCATTCTCCTGAGTCTGGCCAAAGGCACCCCTTTGGCTGATGAGTCTCTGCTGCCCTCTTGTGGGTGATTACTGAATAGCCACACCTCCTTCAGAGATGGAGCCTGTTGTGGTGGGGGGGGGGTGGGGTGAGACTCCCAGCAAAGTCCCCAGTAACGGGGACTATACCTGAGCTGAGTGAGCTTGAGTCTGGGTGCAAGAGGAATGCTTTGTGAGTGGAGTTTCCTGAGCACTTCTGAGTTGTTTGGAACTGGATTAGTTCTATCTTGGAGGCGGGGGTGACCACCTAGTCCAAAAGGCATTTAATCTCAGTTTGAAGGAAGAATAAGATTTGGGAAGCTCCCACCCAAGCATCCCCTGCATGGTTAGAGCTCTAGAGGCTGCACGAGCCAAGAGACCAGTCTGAATGCTGTCCCTGGATATGTCAGCTTAGGCAGTGTCACCTTTATGAGGGGATGTTGCTGGGAGTCTTGCCCTGGGGTTGAGGGCCAGGCTCCATCCCTGAAGGAGGTGTGGCTGTTGGTGATTGTCCACAAGGGGGCAGCAGAGAATCATCAGCCAAATGGGTGCCTTTGGCCAGACTCAGGAGATGGAGTCAGATCAGGACAAGCCGAGACCATGATTTTTAAACAATGTCCTGTGTAGGAAGAAAGGATTGCTTTACACTTAAGGACTCAGGCTCTGGAGCCGGACTGCCAAGGTTCACATCCCAGCTCTGTCACCAGCTCCGTCTCGGGTGTGAGACCTGTGCATGTACACCGTGCCCACTCTTAGAAGCCTCCACGTTCCACGGTTGCCTTAATGCTCTGCTATCACTATCTTGAAATTCTTATGATTTTTAAAATAAGGGACTATTTTAATTTTGCACAGCAAATTATATACTGGTCCTGTCTGTCGCTTACTAGTGAACTTTATAGGGTTGGTACCAAGTGCAGTTCAACCACATTTTCTCTCTCCCTCTGATTTCTATTGCTCAGTACTTGGGGCATGATACCTCAGTGGTGGCCTCCAGGGTGTGGCTTCTCTTGTCCTGGTCTAGCCTCAACCTTAGGCAGGTCCTGTACCCCCTGAGTGTGGAGGTGGGGCTTTCTCAGTGATCCTGCCCCTCCCCAGCAGTAAAAGACCTCTAATGACCAGGGTGCAGGATGGTTTCCCATCCCTCTTGCAGTGGTAGAGGGTCTTTAACACTCCTTTCAGGGAACCTCCATAGGTCTTCCCCAGGGGCCCAAGGATGTGGGCTTAGTGATCTTTCCTCAATGGTTTGGGGATTTTATTTTTTAAGGGAGTAGTGTCAGAGCAGGGCCTCAATTCTCTGGTCCTACTACCTGCTCCCAAGCTTTCTCATGAGCCCCCAGTAGAGGTCCATGGAGAAAGGTCTGTAATGAGCGTAAACTCCCCTGTGGGTCGGTGGTCCCTGGGGATTCTGTACTCTCATACTCGGCCACAGTGGGCCTGTACCACTTGTTTAGAATGTTTTTAGTAATTCTATTCAACATATGGAGACTCCACCTTCCACCTACAGGCACACAGTCAGCCAGCATTCACAACCCATCTCTCCGAGTATCTGTCTTACCTGAGATTCAAGGTAATTGATTGCCTTGCAACTTCTTTGACTGATTCAGAAAAAGTCATGATATTGGGGATAATACAAGTTTTCTGGTGATTAGGATAAGAGTGCCACACCTAGAGCTTCTGCATCCCAGGAGAAGCCGGAAATCAACCCTTGTATTCTGAAAAGGGCAGTTTAAGGGTGCCACTTCAGGGGCTCAATCCAAGTTAGCATCTGCTTTGCCCTGGAACCTGCTATGCAGTAGCCCAGGCTTCACAAAGGGCTAGAGGAATTGTTGGAAGAGATGAACTCTTGGGGGACCCTGGGAGGATATGGTACAAGTTGAAGAAAGAATTGCAGACCTGTTGAAGAGTTAGTATGGGCCACCCAGGAGTGCCCCAGTGTCACCATGGCAACTCCTGGACCCCCAGTCCAAGTACATCCTCAGTCACTGCCACCTCCATCTCTACAGGTAGCTCCACATGGAGGGGAGGGACACAGCACTCGGAACACTATGTCCTCTTGTGGGAAGTGCTGAGGCCCAGAGACAGGGAGCAGAGGCAGAGTCCCCCTTGACACCTCCGAGGGCCCAGCCAGCGAGCTTCCGTCCAGAGGACCAGCCAGACCTGCCAGAGGAAACTTTCTGCCCATGGTGCCCTCTGCCTCCAACCTCCTCTCTTTCAGGAGGACGGTTTAATTCCACCCTAAGACACAGGCACTGACGTGGCTTCTCCAAGAGCATTTATTTCCAAAACTGAGGCCACAGATACAGAAACCCCCACTCTTTGACCTCTGCCCACTCCCAGTAATGAGTCCCCAGCCTCCACAATAAGATGCCTCCTTGGCCCGTAAACACTTTCTCTAGAACACGCCTGTCCGGGTTCCCACAGGCCCCCAAGGCCAGCTGCACTTCCCGTCACAGCTCGACGTGTGCTGTCCGGGATGCCTTCCTCGCTGCCTCCTTGGACAGGAGCTCGGTCCAGAAAGCCACTTCCTCGGCTTTCAGCTTCTCGGCTGCCTGGGTGGTGACGCCAATCTGAAGGTAGCCTTCCTTTTGGTCGTACACCGGCCAGTAGGGCAGCCCCTCGCCATTGGGATTCCTGGGAACAGAATCAAAGAGAAATCCTCAAAGCTACTGTGTGGTCCCAACACCCCTCCGAGACTGACAGGGACCCCTGGCTTCACTTCTGCCAGCGTCTCCTATGCCTCCAGAGACAGGAGGCTGACCGTCTCCTTGGCAGCCTGTCCACTTTGGGGAGCTCTCGGGTCGGACGCCACGGGGCTGGGAGTTTGCCCATCACACGTTGGAAGCGCCCCCACCCCACAGCCTCGCCCTGCGCCTTCCCAAGCCTGCTCCAGCCTTGCCACCTGCTCACCCGTTCCGAGCAAAGTTGGCCCAGAATTTCATCACCATCTTGCTGAGATTGGTCTCCTCTTCTGAGGCGCCCCCTGTGGGAGAAGACCAAGCCCTGCTGCTCACAGTGAGTCCATGGGCAGCAAAGGCCCCTGAGAGCTTGTCAGAAGTTCAGAAACGGAGACCCTCCTCCTGACCTACTGAGGCAAGTCTGCATTTTAACAAGATCCTGGTCACTCACGTGCACTTCAAGCGTGACACTTCCTGACCGCAGCCTCGGCAAAGGGCAGCGGTCAGTCTATAAGCTGCTGCCCTTGTCCTTTGTGCCCGGCGCGCCCCTCCCCCCACCCAGGGTCCCGCTGCCGCAGCCAGGGCTTCTGCCGCAGCCACTCCAACTCCCAGGGTGCTGTCCTTCCGGGCTTCCCTCGTCTCCTTCGCCCGCACACACCTTCACAGAATCTGGAAAACAACCAAGCTGCAAGGTCCCCAAAGAGTCACCCAGCCAGGAGAAGCCCAGAGGCACTGAGTGCCATGAGCAGCCCTGGGGTGTGTCCCCACAAGTCGTCTGTAATGCTGATGGTTAAGGCGCTGAGGACATTGTGAAAAGGGTTTCATTAATTAATAGATTTTTAACACAGTAATAGATGTATTGCTATATTAATAAACTAGAATCCTAAATATATTCAAATATTGAAAGTGGTAAGTTTTAGATAGATAGACAGATAGGTGGTGAGATAGACAGACAGACACACACTGGCCCTGATTCAAGGTTAACAGCAATTCTGACCTGCCCCTCACTCACAGTCTGCTGTGCTCTGCAAGTGGGGAGAGGGAGAATCCAGCCCGGGAGCAGGGCCTGCAGGTGGCCCACCACCTGGCTCACTGATGCCCGGGTCTGGATTCTTAGAGCGACCGTCAGTGAGGGCACAGGGATACACATCCCCCATCACACACTTTAGGGCAACAGAAATTAGGGAACACTTGTCCTTCAACTCTGCTATGGTGAATTCTGGAAACCAAGACCTGGAGAGAAAGGGGAACTTGGCTAAGGCCACTAAGCCAAGACTTCCTCCCCCATATCCTAACTCCAAGTTTCTAGTCACCAAAGGGCCATCACCTTTTAAAAATGGAGCCCCGAAGACGGAGAAGATCTCATCCCCGTGGTCTCCTGCCACCGTCGTGGGTCTCATGTCTGACAAGAAGCTTGGGCGATACTGGAACTCATACATGTAGGTGGGGGCCCCGGAATCTGGAAGACATGGAGTCACACAGTTCATTTCACCAGACGCACACGTGGGTGGTGTCCCGCTGTCCGGGGGGCCGTGAGCAATCAGGAAACTGGGGACATGCCTGCTCCTGAGGGAACAATTGCAACGCCCGTCGTGAGCGCCAACCCTGTGCTAGGCCTCGCTGTGCCTGCAGGAAGCCTGTTAGCAGCAGAACAGAAGGAAACCTTTCAGGAAAATGTTGTGACTTGCTTAAGGGTGCACAGTTAGGGAGCCAGATGGGGTTTGAGCCAGGCAATTCAGGAACGAATGAGTGAGTGAAGAGTGAATGAATGAATGAATGCTGAAACCTTGGCTGGATCCATTAAAATAACCATCACTCTCGGGGTACTGGATCAGTTTGCAGGAGCCCCTTCGAACGCATTCACACGGGGACCCTCCGTGCATACACGTTCCACTACCATCTTTCGTTGATAACAGGCTAGTTTTCATTCCTTTGGAGAATACCTGTGGAGCGACAGGTGTCATCTATTCTGCCCATTTTTGAGCGTTTCCAGTGTTTTCCACACCTATCCCGAGGAGAGTGAGGCAAATCCAAGTTGCTGGTCTGAAAGTGCGGATATCTGAATACAAACCTACGCAGAAAGGGGACAATCTGCCTCTTGTGCCTCAGGAAACCGAAATTCAGCATTTCCTTTTCCTCTGTCACCTCACATGTTTTGCTTCCTGCTCGGCCAGCGGAGTGTGCAGGTCCTGGTACTGCCCCCACGCTCACCCCCCGTCTCCAGGTCCCCAGAAGATGTCAGTTTTCCTGCTGATGCTTCAGCAGACTCGCCCATCCCCGCTCCTTCCAGGCCAGTCCGTGGGCCACCGGTCTGGGGGGCGCTGCGCAGGGATCACACGCCCCCAGCAGAGTGACGCTGACCGGGGAGGGTCGGCCCCAAGTCAGCCTGTTGGGGAAATGTTACAGCTTGTCCCCCACTGGGGACAGTAGCAACGTTGTAAACTGCAGGGAAAAAGGAGTATGAACAAAGAAGATGATGTATAGCCCCACCACTCAGAGAAACCTCTGGGAATATTTCAGCACACAGCCTTTTTGTGTATACACAATTATGACGATTTTGTGTCTGTTATATTGTATGACTATCATCATTTCTTCGTGTCATTAAATACTCGCTCACAAGGCTGTTTAACACCCTCTGCCATTGTGACAGGAGGACGCAGACTGATGTATTCAGTTGCTTCCCTCACCCCCCAACATTGCGCCCTTGGTTTAGGAAGAGGTGTTTTTGGGGGAAGCGCCCCTTCTGTGGTCCCATAATCCACTGATTAACAGCGGCTTCAAGCTCAAGCAGAATTTGTTGGAGGACAGGGTTTAATCTTTCCCCTGCTACGCGGAAGTGTCAGAAAGGACACAGAACCCAGCTGCACAGGAGAAACCTTTTGTGAATGAGGGAACTTATTTTTGGCAGCTTGTTGCCCAAAACCTACTCTTCTTCTTTCCTTTTTTTTTTTTTTCAACCTCTGAGATTTATAACATTCCTACAACCACCACATAAGTCTTCAGAAGAAAGTAGGGCACAGATTTGAGGAATAAGATTTAGGAACAAGAGAAGCAGAGGGAAGGAGAGAGCTAGCAATCAAAAATATGCAAATTAAAACAGTGTGATGTTACTTTTTTGGTAAGGAGGGGCTTATGAAATTGGCAGCATTCCCTTTATTTTTCAGCCTGAGATTCGCAAATGAAAAAATTAAGAAATCCATACCCTCATGTACTGGAGAGCAATTTCACAACATGTATCAAGAATTTTAAAATATTCCTACACCCAGTCCAGCAATTTCACACCTACTAAGGAATCCTAAGAAATGTATTAGAGATGCGGCTAAAGTTATACACACAGAAGGCCGAGCATCATGCTTTTGTGGCATCAAAGTGTGAGAAGCCAGGACAGGAATCCTAAAGGAAATCGTACTGCACAATTCCCTGAAATAATGGACTTTTATGAAATTTTATCGACACTGAGGAAGTCTACAATATAGGGTTCTGTCAACAAAAACATAATCTAAAATTAATATTTCAATTGTATGTAATGCATAGAAAGATCATTAGGAAAAAAAGTGTCAAAAATTTAGAGCAGATACTTCTAGATAGACGAATTACGAGCAGTACCTAGTTTCTTCTTTATGCGTTTCCATATTTTCAAAAAGCCCTACAACTGTAAAATGGTAATTTTATATTCAGAAAATTTTTATAAAAAGGTAACACAAGTAGACAAAAATATAGAAAGGAAAGAACGACACTGATAAAATCTGGGAAGTCCATGAGAAAAAGACCCTGAACTCAAAGCTATGAGACATCAGATCAAACACAAGTCCAGGATGGCTGGGTCAGCAGACAACGAAGAAGAGGAAATCACAGGTCAGATGTGTATCGAGAGCCAAGACCAAGTTTATGAAAGAATAGATTGGACCCCGGGCAGCCCCTGGGTGAAGAGTTCTCTCGGGACCCCAGGGAGAAGGAAGTGGTCACCAGAACCTGTATTTTGGGGACATGGCAGGTCAGCTGTTGCTGCTTTTGATTATGCATATGAAGTCCCAAATCCTACACATTCCAGCGCAGTTGGAGAGAGTGGTCTGGACCAGAGAAGCATTTCCTGCCTCGCAGACTAGGGAAGGGGGGCTTCTAGAAAAGCAGGATCCTGTGATGGCCAAAGGGACGCCTCCTCCCCAGGTGAGCTCCTCCATCCCTGACCTCACAGCCCGCACTCAGCCCTGGGTGACGCCGGGGGGCCCTGTGACAGAGCCAGCACACATCAGGTGGGAGGAGGCGGCTGCAGGCATCAACCTTCTCCAGACCGCCTGCCCTCACTCTTCCAAAGCTCACTCCTTCCTATTCTTGGCTTCACTCTACCCCCAGCTGCACTGGTTAACAAAGTAGTTTGCAACTAGCTCTGACCTTGGATACCTTCCAAGACACAGCTTCCAAGACGTGCCCTGGGGCGCCACAGATCACGTGATCACGTAGTTCAGGTGAGGAGCCCTGTGGCAGGCGCTGACGGTGCACCGCAGCACCCCTGTTTCTGGACGTGCCAGCCTGATTTCCCCTCCAGTACCTGTCGCTCTTTGCCTCAGGTCTTTGGCTGCCAGAAACCACTCTGCCCATGTGTGCAGCAGGTCAAAGCTCCGGGGAATTTACAACCCCTCAGGAATAGGCTTCAGCCAATAATTTGTCAAAGGCGGAGGTAAAATACCCCAGCTCTCCTGCCGCTCAATTCAGGTGAACCATGAGATGTGTCCTCTGCTGGATTCCCAGAGCTCCCAGCTCCAGGTGTCCACCCTGGATCCCTGCTTCACAGTGCAGCACGGATCGGCTGCCTTCATCTTCCCGTGCCTCTTCTCCACTTTAACTGCTATTTTCTGGGATCACCTCCCAGGTAAACGACTTGCATTCCGATTATTTTCTCAGAGTCTACTTCTGGTAGAAACCAACATAGGGCAGTGCCCCACCCCACCCCAGGGATGGACCTCTGAGGACTGAGCCTTGGACTTTCCACATGTCTCTCTATGCTGCGGGTGAGGACAGGACAGACACCGTGTGAGGCGGGAGGGGTCGGTTTCCCTCTCCTGTCCAACGTCTGGGACTCACCTCTGTGGTGACGAGCCACATTCACAGATGGGACACCAAACATCCCATCTGCAATCAAGTCGACTAACAGGTCTTTCTTTTTCACAGGGTCATCTGTCCCTGCTAAATACTTCTCAGTAGCCACCGGAGCCAGTTCCTTAGGGACGTTCTGAGATGGAACAATAGTTAAAGTGACCACCAAGCCCTCGTGAACAGCATGGCTTCTCCTGCCAGTGACGAAAGCTTGCATTATGGTGACTGTCTCAAGCCCGGTGCAACCCCTCCACCCCCAGCCCCAGGTGGTGAGGTGGAAAGGCAGACAAGTGGGAGAAGACCCCTCTAGCCCCGGTCAAACGCTCTGCACTTCGGGAAAGCCCCTGTGCCTCTTTTTCGGCTCAGCCAGTTCCTGTGATTCCTGGATTCTTACAAGGAGAGAGGAGGACTTCTGCACGAGCACTGTGGCCTCTTCCTGGTCCAGTTTGCCTTCAGAGAGTGGGTAGCCCATCATCTGTTAAGAGAAAGGGGAAGCAATTGTGAAACGTCAGCAGTTAGCAAGAAGGACCGATGTGACCAACAGACCAAACCGACTCAGGCTGGGGTCACTCTGGTACGTCTTGACGGGCATGGGTCTTCAAGGAGCTGGGCAACATCAATGGATCAAGTGGACTTTTATATCCGGAAATCAAGAAGCGCAAACAGATAAAGTGATTGTTAAAGGAGGCTGCCCCAGCCCTTTGAGGTTTACACGTACACACATACACGGGTCAGGCTGGGGTCCCCACAGTGGTCCCGGAGACAGGGACGGGAGGTTTCGGTCTGCCTAGAGGTGAAGGAGGGGCTCGGGGGCAGGTGACACAGACCCCACAAATCCCCGCCTGGGTCAGGGAAGTGAGGAAGCCCCAAATCCTGCCATTATGGCTTTGGGCCTATAGTGCAGGCTCTAAAATCCTTGTGAAGGACCGCGGGGCTCTGCACATGAATCCTTCCAGACTCTGCAGTAAGAGACTTGAGCAGACTGCCACAGAGACAAGCAGCTGTAGGCGTGTCCCCAGGGTGATGCCAGGTCCCCTTGGAAAGCTCCGCGCTCCCAGGAGAGTTTACTATTTGTTCCAGCCAAAACCTGGTGACAGGCAGAGAGGGCCCTGAACCCCCGCTGAGAGCAGTTACTCTAGAAACCTTGCCATTCTCAATCCTTTCTCTGCCATTTGATCTGGCAACTTTCCACCCGAAACTGTTTCCTCAAGGACCTGAGAGCGATCTCTTTGAAAAGCCAACATTCCGGGGGTCACTCCCGCTCTCTCTCCCAGTCCCTGGGGAGGAGAAAGACTGCACTATGGTGGGTGCCATGCTCCAATGACACCCCTGCCTCCCGTCACAAAGACAGGAGAAGACTGTGTCCCCACCAGAGAAGGCCAGCTAACAAATCCAGGTGGCCCAGTCACAAGGACACCCCTCCTCAGCCTTCAACAGGCCCCAGCCTTTTGTTTCAGAGATTTGGGGTGAGTCCCCGCTAGACTCTATCCTTACTGCAGGGGCATAACTGAGTCAAACCCGTTGTCCTGTCAACCAGTGTCCTGCTGTGTTGATCTCAGACAGGAGGGAAGGCCCTTCCCAACCTCAGGATCAACTTTAACTCAGGAGGAAGTGAGCACCTCTGAGTCTCTCCAGTGAGATGACTGAGAGCCTGTGCGGGGGATTCATGGGGAAACTGGGGCCACACCAGCCCAAGGGGAGGGGATGCAGGCCCCAGGCCCCCTCTCCTTAACTCTGAGCCCCTTCCCCTTTCCCGGCCCTGGGTTCTCATCTGCCCAGTGATTCTCTGCAGCACCCACATTTCAGGATTCTTGGATAATCAGAGAGTGTTTGGGAATGGGGCTCCCCGGGGCCACACCTCCCAGGTGACAGGTGGGCATCGTGGACATGGTCTCCATGGAAACGTCAGCTGGTACAAAGGGGACAGCTGTCCTAGACCTAGAGAGGGGTCAGGAGAAGGTGGGTCCTGTGACAGAGATGGGAGGGGTGATGGGACGAAGGATCAAAAATGCTACACTTTCTCACCATTGGAAGAAGCCAGCCAAACTCCTGCTTGTTGATCCCCACGATGTAGGGGACGGTGTTGAAGTCCTTTTCAGCCAGAATCTCTTCAGGCATCTTTGGCAGCAGCACTCCGTCCACCACCGTGGGCAGGAAAGCATGGTTCTAGGGAGGCAGTAGCATCGTGAGTGTGTCACAGCCACGTCTCCCTCTCCACTGTCTGTGCTCAGGGTCACCACAGACCTGTGTGCCCATGGGCGGGACCACACCCTCAGGTCCTCACAAAGCAGCCAGTCTGTGTTTCCACAGAGGGCAGACCTCTGAGCAGGGGCCAGCAGCGGTCAGGTGACAGGAGCAAATCTTAACTCAAATTGGTATAAAAATACACAGTAAGCCGTGGATACACTGTGAGGTGTGTGCGTCTCTGTGTGCAGCTCTGCAGCTACAGCCAGTCCTCATCACTGGTGCTGGTTCGGGGCTGTGACGTCACTGGGACTCTGATCAGTGACTATGAGCTGCTGCTCCGGGGAAAGACGGGGTCAGGTTCCTGGGAGCCTCTCGCCATATTTTTTCAAACTATTTTATGTGTGTTTTTGTTTCAAGGTACTATATGTAATATGTATACATAGTTTATAAAAAAATCAATTATGTGTAATGTTTATCTATAATAATAAAACAAGGGCTCGACATTTCCTGGGCCCTGGGGAGGCTGCTGAGGGAGTTTCCTGGGTGGCTGGGCGGAGGGTGGTGTCCCCAGGACTGAGCTTTGTGACTCCCTTCCTCACAGCCCTGCAAACGGCGCAATCGGCACAGCCCTGCAGCCTCCCAGGAGGAGATCTGGGCTCCCCATGAAGGCTCCTCGCCCCAGGCATCTCCACCTCCCCACAGTGGAAGCTTCTAGTCTGGCTTTCTCCTAATGGGTCATTTGTAGGAATGCAAACAAGATGAGGAGTTTGGCTGGGCCCAGAGGACACCGATTTGATGACTAAGAGCCCTGGACTGAGAGTCAGAGGAACTCATTCCAGTCCTACATCTGGTCTTTGGCTGTGTTACTTTCCCAGGCAAGTCACTGACCCTCTCTGGGCCTTTCATGATTTCGTTTTCATTAACTAAAGCATAAGGGATGAAGATTTAAACTGTGTAATCAAGAAACTAAAAACCTTACCTCCTTGGTATCTGAAAATGAATCAGGACCGAAAAATTTCTGTGAAGACAAAGACAGACATGTGAGTGAGAAGCCTTCCTGGAAGAAAATGTGGACCTGGGCTCACCCAGGCATGAGCACCGGGTATAGGTGTGGGCCGACAGGAAGTGGGCCCCGGGAGCCCTGGCCTGAGCAGCAGGTGCAGGTGTGGGCAGGGTACCGGAGCTCTGGGGAGGCCGTCTGTTTGGGCCAGCCCTGCCCTCCACCCATTTCCCCTTCTTGCTCCCTCCAGGCTACAACACCCCGATTTTCCTTTAGGGTACCCCCACTCTGTGTTTACGGAGGCGGGGAGCGGGGATTGTGTGGCCACGAGAACAGAAGCACCTACCATCTTCAGCGACACCTCCAAAAGCTCGTCCTCTGTCTTCTGGCGCAGGCAGTGAACAAGGACAGCCGAGGTGATGGTTTTACACCCAGCAAGGACTGCAATTTTCTGCAGAGATCACAGGTGACAGGAGAACTCAAGACCCATGTCCCTTCCCTCCATCAGTAACGAGCTGTTCTGTCCCAACCTCAATTTCTAAAGGCACAAAAGAAGCAGAAAATACTCTGGACCAGGGTGTCCTGAGTTCCAGTCATGCCAGTTACACTCCTCTATCTCTGGTGCCTTACCTCTGTTAAAGTGGGCATGACCACCTCAAACCTGAACATCTAAAGGGAGACAGCATGCAGTGGAGCTTAAGAGCATGAAATCGAGAGTCCACTGTTTCATTTCAAATCTCAGCTCATCCACTTGATAGCCTTTTGGCCTGAGGCCAGACACTGGCAAAGTGCAGCCAGAGGGGACAATGCAGATGGAGAGGAGCCAGGCTCCACCATGGCAGGACCAGGGAGGGTGAACATGGGCTGCCCAGAGCCCGGTCCCATGTCTGACATACACTCAACACTCAGTAAGCACTTGTTGAATAAATAAAAATGCACAAGGAGAAGGAGAGAGAGAGAGACAGAGAGAGACACAGAGGGAGAAAGAGGGGGGGGGGGAGGGAGAGAGAAGCAGCAAGAGTAAGAGTCTTAGGTTCCTCATTCTGTCAATTTCTGGTCCTGTTTAATAGAAAAATCCAGCCTCATCTCTGCCACCTTTGTTTCCTTCCAATCAATTCCCCCTTCTGCACTTAGCTTGGTCAAATAGGCTTCTACTCTTTATAACCAAGAATTCTGACAAGTATTCTCAGAAATTCTAAGAATTCCTGGTGCATGTATCTCCTCCCCTCCTACTTCCCAGTCCCTGTAAGTCTGGCTGCCTCCCCTTCCCACCACCAAACCAGCTCTCACAGCCCTACATGACCCCTCCTCAGCGCACACTGCCCAGCAGAGCCTCCCATGGCTCACCCTTCCATGCCTTCCTAGCACCCTCCAAATAAAGACACAGTCCTCACCAGACTCCGATGCAGCATGGCCCCTGGCACCGGCCCCACCCTCAGCTCCCTCCAAGCTCCGTCTGTGCTTTCTGTTCTGACCACATGAGTCTCTCTCACTCTGTCTCACTTGAGATACTTCCTGCTGCCCCAGGACGTTTGCACAGGCTGTTACCTATCCCTGGATACTCTTTTCTTACCAAGTAATTTACTACTTATCCTTCTTTTCTCAATGCATTGATTATTTTTTTCTTTTTTTTTCTGGAACCCTTTCCTGATAACCTCCCCTTACACACTGGACTAAGGGCTCCTTTTGGATTCTGTTACATCAGGAACCTCTCCTCTATTGCTCTAGTCACAGCTGACATTTAACAATTTGTATAATTATGTCATCTGTCTCCTTCCTTAGAACAGAGCTTCATGAGGTTGCTAAGTGTCTGGCTATATCAAAGCTATTTGTTGAGTGAATGGATGAATCAGTGAATGAATCCTCCAAGAACCCACCCCAGTCACAGGCCCCAAGGGAGGAACCACTCCAGGCCCATGCAGTGCCAGTAGGTTTACCAGAACTCAGACTCTCGTAGAGATAAGATGAGAGGACAGTCCTTTGTCCACTGTCCGTCCCCGAACGCCATCTGGCACACTTTGGGAAGTGGGGATGGTGGACAGTGCACGGGGCTGGCCGTCCAGACTCACGAGCTTGCGTCCAGCTCTGCGCTGATCCCTCACTGACCGCGGCAAGTGCTTCCGCTCTCTGCCCCAGTTTGCTACGTGATAAAGCTGGGAGGCTAGTTGAGGCATCTCCTTGCCCTTCCCGCTCAGCCATTTCCCACTTCTGTGGTTCTTTGAGGATGTCAGCTGCATCCCACAGCAAGAAAGGCCCCCGAAAACTCCAGGATAGCAGAGCAAAGGGAGTGGGGACAGTCCACTGTGAGATCTACCTTCATGGCAGCCTTCATGTCCTTCTGGACCAGGCCAGCAGTTAAAGCCACGCCGCTCTCAGAGATGGCCCGGTGGAAGAGATTCTTGGCCAGGGGAGATAACACCTGGGAGGGGAGTGGAGAGAAAGGGAGCTGATGCTCAGGGGACGAGTCTTCAAGAGCTGCCCCACCCCCAGCTCTGCCTGGGCCATTCCCCTGGAGACCACGGGGCCCAGCTGGGGCTGGAGATTCTTCTGGCCTCAGGACACTAAGCTGAGCCCTGCGCTTCCTGGGGACCCAGGAGAGCTGGCCATTAGCTCTCCACAATCTCTGATGCTGGACGGAGCAGGGTCAGCCTTGAACCAGGTCTTGTCAGTACAGGGCCCGCGACTAGATGGGCTGGTCTGCAAGGGGTCCCCTCAGCAGCCACGACAGGGCCAGGAACACTCACAAGAACCGAGACACTTTCCCCTCCAGCTGACTCCCCAAAGATGGTCACAGAGCCTGGGTCTCCTCCAAAGTGGGCGATGTTCTTCTGGACCCAGTGCAGGGCGGCCACCTGGTCCAGGTGACCCCAGTTCCCCCGGCTGTGTTCGTCCCCAGTGCTGTGAGTACAAGGACAGGGCGGGGTTGAGAGCAGAGATGTCACGGCAGGGATCTCGGGATGGGGCTGAGGGTCTGGGTGAGCCTTCCGGAAGAGACTGGGCTTCCACAGCCCTGGCACTGGGGTCTTCACTGCCTCCCACCCCTGCAGCATCGCTCTGCTGTAGGGTCTTCACATCTGTCCCGCGCCTGCTTCCTGAGCATCTACTGTGAGTCACACACTGTTCTGGGAGCTGAAGCACTTGTGAGAACAGAACAGGTAAAATCTCTGATTCCACAGAATCACACCGCACACCATGAACTCGTACACGGCTGAGTCTGGAGTGCCATGTCAGATGTGAAAGTGCATTCAGGAAAATAAAACAGCGAGGGGACCCGCAGGGCTGGACAGGGGCTGGGAGTCTTATTTCAGATCACCCCATCAAGAAAAACCACTCTGAGGCAGTGACATTTGAGTAGAGACCTGAATAAATGAGCCCATGAAAGTTGCAAATATCCAAAGGAGGGAACCCCAGGCAGAAAGAATAGAAAGAGCAAAGGCCCTGGGGCACAGGGAACAAGGATGAGTGTGGGACCTGCAGCTGCAGAGGACCCTGAGGACCCTGGCAAGGACTTTGATGTCATTGTAAGTAAGGTGGGAGCCACTGCAGGGAATGACATGATTCCATTTATGTCCCAAACGATCACTCCGGCTAACGTGTGGATCCGACATGCTATAAAAGTCGCTGAGTTGTGCAAGCAGGTGTGATCACAACAATCCAGGGGAGTGACACAGAGGGTTTGTGCAGGTGACTGAACGGGAGGAGCTGAGAAGTGGCTGGATTCCAAATATTTTAAAGGTGGAGCCCAGAGGATTTGCTGGTCAGTGAACATGAGATGCAAGGAAAAGAAAATGTCCAGGTGACCACAAGGATTTATCCTGAGTAACGGGGTGGGGCTGCAGGCAGCTGAGCAGGAGGCCCAGTGGGAAGAGCAGGAGTGTTTGGGGGGAGCAGTGGTGGGGGTCAAGGGTGAGGTTTGTCCCTGGAAGGGCAGGTGTCCTCAGATGTCCCATGGAGTCGCAGGAGCTAGTTAATTGTGTGCACGTGGGTTTCAAATGGGAAATGGGGGTTAAAAATACGGAGATTGGAGGTCCCTGAGTGACCTCAGGGGCACCAAGAGGACAGAGAGGGAGACACACGAAGGCTTGAGACAGGGAGGAAGGTCAGGGAGGGGCGGAGAAGGAGCAGTGCAGAGGGAGGAGGTGACCAGGAGCCAAGAGAAGGAAGCTTAAAAAGCTGTGAGAGGCCATGTGTGGATGATGCCAAGGTCAAGAGATGCTGGGTGGTTGGTGACCTATACCAGAGCACTCTGGTGTCTGGACAGAGTGAAAACCTGACTGAGGGGTAGGGGTGGCTGGGCGAGAGGAAGCAGTGGGAGTGATGTGCTGCTGTCCTGAAAAACGGAGCATAGACATGCCTGTGGGGGAAGAGGCGAGGGTTCTCACTGATGGTGGTACATCCTGGGCACCACTCGCCTGGGATAACCCTCCTCCTGCCCTAGGTCCTTCCAGTGAGGTGACCCCTTCCCCAGCCCACCCATCAGCCATCTCAGGGTAAGAGGTCCTGGGGCCAGTGCTTCCACAAAAGGCTGAGTAACTGGGCCTGCAGGAAACACTGTCCCTACCCCACAGAGACGCCATGCAGGAGACTCAAGCCTTCCCTCTGCACGTGCCAAATTCCAGAAAGGACATGAGTGTGACATCCCTCCCAGGAGGGGTGTCCACAGGGGTCAGATGTTCCCACACCTCCCAGTTGCAGCCACGCGCCCCTCCACCTCTAAGTTAGGCCTCTGAGTGCTGTGCTGCATGTTAGCCATCATCTTCGAGGTCTGCAACATGCAAGGGCAGCACAGCTGAAACAGGTGAGTCTCTGGGAGGAGGTAATATTTGCGTTGGGCTTTGTAGGAATGCTAGGAGTTTGTCAGGTAGATTAGGTGTTTTGTATGCAAAAGCTCAGAAGCAATTTGGCCAGGGCGGCTTGGGAATGAGAGGGTTGGTGGAGCCCTGCTATAGGGGACATGGATGCCTTACTAGGAAACTTAGCAAAGATCCCCTTGAGGGCTCGCAGGACTGGAGCTGAGTCCTAACACCCTCACACTGGGGGTCAGTGTGCTATGATAAGAGGCCAGTGTCTTACCTGAAGAATCCCCAGATGCCCAGGCGGTACTGAATGGTCACCACCACCACGTTTTCATGGGCAGAGAGGGCCAGCCCGTCATAGGTTGATGCCCCGCCCACCACCAGACCTCCTCCATGGATCCACACCATCACCTGGACGGGGAGGGAGCAACCACACTGGTGACAGGAAGCCGAGCTGGGGAGGACCCCAAGAGGCTGCCTGGTTTGGTCACCCACCCATTCTCCCAGCTGTGGCGAGGCCACCCCCTCCAACTCAGAGGACCCTGGCGGCCCCTGCCTGTCTCCCCAGTCCCAGTGCCACCTCCTCCCAGGGCTCTTCATCCTGACAACAGCATCACGGGTACAGCCAAAGCTAGAGTGTCAACGTCTCCCCAACATCCCACCGTCCTCACTCCTGGACCGACTCCCCACTCAGCACACGGGGCAGCAGCTGCCCTTGCAGTCCCACTTCACCTTAGTGACCTCTGGAGTGGCGATTCAGCTTCTCACGTGCACGGAGGATTCTGTCAAGAAGCCCAAGCCCTGGGGGTACCTCGTCTTCATATGCCTCCCTGCCGCCTCTTCTGCTCCCCAAATCCCACCCAGCCTCCGAAGCCCAGCCTAAAAGCCACCTCCTCCAGGTTTCCATCATTTGATGACTATGACCTGAACACCTACTGTGTTCCAGGAACTGTGGGAAGAGTTGAGGGTGAGAATGGACAGACACTTCATAAGTCACGGCTCTTGCATTAAAAGAGCAGGGAAGCGAGAATGGCTAAAGCAATAACAGTGCAATATTTATAAAATTATAAATTATAGAAAGGAACTTGAGAATGAACTACGCATCAAGCACTGCTTCCGCATTAAAAACAAACCACCCATGACATAGGGGCTACCATTGTCCCATTTACAGACAGGAAAAGGGAGACACTTAAGCAGCCTGAGACCACACAGCTCACAGGGGGTCGAGGCAGGAAGTGCACCCGGCTAGTCTGGCTCCAGGGGCCACAGGCTGAGCCGCGGTGCTGTGCAGGAGGGTGGCTGCTGGGGTGGGAGGAGTTTCGTCCCTCCCGCCCTCACTAATGAGTCTGGGGACCCGCCCCGTGGGCTGTGCCCGACACTGACATAAGGCTTGAGGTTCATCACTGAGCACTCATGGCGGATTAGTCCCGCGCCGAGGAGCAGAGCCCAGTCTCCGACCTAGTGAAGGCGGAGCTGGGATTCACGGCCGACCCAGTAGTCCCAGAGCCGGCATCTGTCAGCAGAGGTTCTCCAGCCCCCAGGTCCCCAGAGCCCCTGCTCCTGCTTCACCTGCGACCCCCGGCTCCCTACAGGCAGAGGACTGAGTCTGCAGTCCCCTCTGAGTCCAGGCCGAGCCCAGGGCCGCCCGGCAGCGATGTGCTGCAGCAGCCAGCCCAGGTGTGCGCAGCCCGGACGGGAGGACCCTGGAGCGCAGGGCTGTGTGGCCGTGGCTCTAGGCTCCTCCGTTCTCCTAACCCCCAGTTCTAGCTGTGCGTGCGGGGCACTGAGTACACACCAGGAGAAGGAATGAGTGAATGAAGGCACGAACTGCTGCCCCCACCTCTCTGAGCCAAGCATGTGCAGGGCCGGCCCATAGTCACAAGGTCACAGATGCCCTCCCCCAACCCGGGGTACCATGCGGGGTGTCCTGGGAGAGGGCTGGGCCCTCTCACCCCTCCAGTCTCTACCCCACGGGCCCCTCCTTTCTGGCAGACCAGCCCCTACCCTCTAGGCTGAGTCTGGAAGGCTGCTGCCTCTCTGGGCCTCCAATTGTTCTGGAAATGCTGACTCACTGGGTCATCAGCCAGGGCCAGAGACAATTGGGGAGTGAAATTAGCTTCAACAAAACCTCAGATATTTGGCCAAGAGGAAGGGAAGTGCTTCTTGGTTGCCCCGGGCTCTGCCTTTGGACCTGTGGCACTGGGACCCTGACAGGTGTCAGAGAAGGTCTCTGTGTGCTGAGGAAAGGCCACACACAGGCTCCCCTTCCTTCTGAGTCAGAGAGCGTGGTTTGAGTACCACAGACCTGGGCTCTGATCCTGCCAACCTGCTCTATGACCTCTCCTTCCACTCTCTGGGTCTCAGTTTCTCTATCTGTAAAGGAAGGACTGAGATGTTGGGTTACCTCTAGGATTCCTTCCAGCTCTGACTTTATTGGAAATTATTTCTTAGCTGCTCTGGGTATCAGATTCCTAATCTAACAATTTAGAGCAATCCTTCTTGCCCTATTAGCATGAGAGACCTCGGAAATATTAAAAATGCCATGCAGACGTACAGCAAACCTCCCCCGACTGGGGGAAACTGAGGTATGGAAAACTTGTGCTTCCTGAGGTCAGGTTTGGCTTGGGGGTAATGGGAGCCCTAGGTCCCCTGAAACAGCCTTGGTCCACGATGCCCCCACCCAGCACTGCCTTCATCGCTTCCAGTCCACACCAGCCTTGACTGGTGGTCCCACTGCTTACGGGCAGCCTGCTTCTCTTCGTCAAGTCAGCGGGGGTGTAAATATTCAGGTAAAGACAGTCTTCGGAAAACTGGAGTTTAATCTTCTCCTTTCTGTTGGTAAAGAGTTCTGAGAGCATCTGCCCGGCCACTGGGTCTTGGGAGCACCTGGAGGAGCAAGGAGAGAGAAGAATTCTTGAGGTTCAGTCAGAGCCGAGCAAGGACATGTCTCCTGTGTCAGGCTGGGCCTTGGACTGGCAGGAATAGGCCAGGAAATATAGTTGTTCTGATCAGACTCCAGACACTGGATTGGGTAGGAAGGTACCTGGGGCATCAGATGGGGGCTTCTCAGGTTCACCAAGGTCCCCCAGGATCATGTGTGGGGAGAGCTGTCCCTCTCTCCTTCCCAGATCATTTGGGATGCCTTAGCCTCTGTGTCGATGAGCCTGGGACAGGACCACTTCCTGTATGCCCTGGGTGCAGGCCGGCTCTCTGCCGGGAGCTGTAGGGCGACCATATTCTACCAACTGGTAAGCATGTCATAGTCCACGGGAGACTTTCAGCAGGAGAAATCACTCAGACGGCAGACATTTAGAGCGTGCAGCAGTTCAGGGGTGAAATGCACATGGGGCAACATCAGGAGAATTCTGTTCTCGTCCTGCCTCAGCTGCTAATTTGCTGTGTTTCCTTGGGTGAATTCCTTGCCTGCTCTGGGCCCCAATCTCCCAGGTGTAACTGACGGGGGTGATTTCTATAAAGGTCTTGCAGAACTCACATGCTATCATTATCCAGCAGGGACAGGCACTGTTGGTTGCCCTATCAATAGATCTTAAAGATGCAACGGAGGTTATAATGTGTAACATTTATTCAGTCCTCCTACCATGCCGAACGTTACTTTAACTACTCCTTATATATTCACTCATTTAATCCTCAGATCAGCCCCATAATATGGGTTCTATTATTATGTACATTTTACAGTTGAGAAAATGAGGCCACAGAGGCTACAGAATCTGCCCAACGTCACACAGCTGGGAAGAGCCACACTATGCATTGCTTCTATTTCCAGGAATATTATAAGCCACATTTCCAGACTCCAATGTCCCCAGAAAGCAGGCATCACTGCATCCAGTATATAGATGAGGCAACTCAGGCACTAAGGTGCTGGGATGACTCAGCTGTCAAGTGGCAGAGTCAGAGCCCCAACAATAGCCTCTCAATTTCCATCCGGGGGGAACTGACCCCAGATCACCAAGGCAACGGGCATAATATTCATAAAAGAAGAAATTCCAAAGTTAAAAAAGGGAAAAAGAGTTCAACGTCGTTAGTATTCAGATAAATGCACAATAAAAAGAATAGTTATATGTAGAATGATGATAGTAAGTAGTATTATCATTATTTTTCTTATTCAACAGCAAAAATCCATTTTTAATGACCTCAAGCATTGCCAAAAATTCAGTTAATGGAGGCTTTCATTTATCAATTGAATGGTTGTAACATTTCTGGAGGAAAATTTAAAAAATACTCTTACTCCGAAATGTCATTTCTTGGAACATATTCAAAATTAGTTCATGAATACTTACGAATATTTAGTTCCAAGATGTTCATCACAGTGCTAATTTATTATCAAAAACAATTAAGGATCTCAAATAAGAGATTGGATACATACTACATGATTCAATACCCAATGTAATGCAGCTATTAAATGTCAGGTTGTGACAGTTAGTGACATAAGAGAATGGTCACGATGTACTTTAAGGAGAAAAACAGGCATCCAAAAATATCTGTATAATGTGATATGATACTGTGATATAATCAGAAATATATATTTGATCTTTGACCAGTTTCTGCCAATGCGCTCTTAAAACCCTTGTTATTTCCTGAGTGATGAGAGCAATAAAGGTATATACAGTAGTGTTAAGGAGGTGAGTTTTGACCTCATCTCTAAGTGCCATCGTGCTGGACTCCAAAGTCCAGGAGGATGAAAGCTCTTTTATCGGGGACCTCACCTTACTGATATCTGCATCTGACTAGTGGTTTGTATCCTTTAATATCGTTCACAATAAACTGGTAATCTAGTGAGTAAACTGTTCCCTGTGTTCTCTGAGCTGCTCCAGCAAATTACTAGATTCAAGGAGGTGGGTCATGGCAGCCTCTGATTTACAGCCAGTTGGTCAGAAGCCTAAGTAACTTGGACTTGGAATTGGCATCTGAAGCCGAGGGCAGTATCATGGGACTGAGCCCTGAACCTATGGAATCCGATCCTATCTTTGGAAAACAGTGTCGGAATTAGTAGAATTGTTGGACACCCATACGGTGTGGAAGAATTGCTTTTTAGTGTGGAAAAACACACATACACATGTTAGAACTGGGTACAGAAAAGTATGCGATTCCATTTTAAGGGCGAAAATGTGCAACAGATAAAAGATCGGAAAAACAGAATCCAAGATGTGAACAGCAGTTCTCTCTGGTTGATGGAACTGTGTGTGGCTTTCATTTGTGTAGCTTTATTTATCTGTGCTGTCTCACTTTCCTGTAATCAGTATGTACTACTTATTACCTGTAGTCAGAAAATAATATTATTTTAAGAGAAAGAGAAGAAGTAAGGGAGGAAAGAAGGGAGTAAGGAGAGTAGAGAAGGAAAAAAACAGAAAAGAAAGTGTAGCTAGAGGTAGGACTGTGGGAACGTTCAGAAATGTCTTGCTGAGGTAGATGAGATCTGGATAGATGCTGGCATAGATCCACAGTGTCCAGAAGGCCATCTATGAGCCTTCTTGCCCAACTTGGTCAGGTGACTAGAACACACCAACCACTGTTCTGCTTGTGATCAGGCAGTGAGACACACCTGGGAGTTGAGAGCTTGCCCAGTAAACACCCCAAAGTATTACCAACATACACCTCCTGGCCCACCCCACTCTCCAGCTATGTTCAAGACAGGAGAATAAACAGCACTGTGAAAATTTAACGACGGGAAGCCTCACTAAAATAGAATCCAGAGGTCATGAGGGAGAGCTCTCTGGAACGCACCACTCCACCTTCACGCAGAGCACGCCGGGAAGAGATGCACTTTCCACTTCTGGCCAAACGTGACACTACTTAACCGCAAGGAAGATTTCCTCCTTGCCTGACAACAGCTCAGCCAATGAGTGACTGACATTCAGCCAATTAACAGCCACTACTTATTAAAATCCCAGTTTCCACCAGCGGACTTTTTCTTTATAACAGTCCCTCCCAATTTCCCCTTCTCCGCTATTAAAGAGTTTCTTCTCCTTTGTTTTACCAGGCTTGCTTGTGGTTCACCACAGTTGCATGTCCCCAATTCCAATTCTTTGCGGCTTCCATTTTGCTGGTGACATATCTGGTTGATTTATGCTTTTAGGTTAACAGAATCATTATTTTGAAACCCCTCACCAGCTCAACTTTCTATTTTTTCCAAAGCACTTATCAGATTCAAACATATTATATAATCTGTTTGTTAATCTGCATATTGTCTAGTGTCTGGCTCTCCCTGCTACAATGCAAACTGCAGGAAGTGGGATCTCTATTCTGTTCACTAACACATCCCGGGAAACTAGATTGTCTGGCAAAGTTGCTCAATGAATATGAGTGGAATGCAGGGCTCTAGAATGCTGTGAGAGTTCTGGAACGTTTTGCAGGATCTACAGTACCTTGAGGATTCCAGAACAAAGTATGAGCCACCCAGAGGGTTGCCTTGGCTCCAACCTGCATCCTTTGGAGGCTAACATCCCCCTCGAGAGACGCCAAACCACACCCCAGCTTACATAGGAGGGTCGGAGGTGGTGTTCTTCACGAAGCTCCATGGTTCTGCAGGCTGCGGCGCGGCAAACCTCAAGGATCCGAGTGGGGGCTTGGCAAAAGGGACTCCCAGGAAAACGGCCACAGGCTGTGCAAGTCCTTCTAAGCGGACGTGCTTCCCCAGGACTCTGCCCTGCGCCGTGTCCACGACGGGCGGCGAGGGTGGCTGCCCTGCTGGACATTGAGAGCAAACGAGGACACGTCACTGGTGAAGGTTTGAACTCGATTCCAGGGGGTCTTGCCACTTTCTGCATGTGACCTTGAATGAGTCCCCTCCACTCTCCAGGCCCCCGTTGCTTCTTATGTGAAAGAGAGACGAGGTGAACTGTCCTTCCAGCTCACGGGGCTGCCTGAGGGAGGGAACTGGAATTGGAGGTATATCAGCATCCAGGGAAAAATAAAACAAGAAGGAGAGGGGCTGGGAACGACAAAGGCAGTCAATTTCCATTCTTAGGAGCCTCTGGAAACATTACCCTTTGGCTCCCGGTGCTTAGCTGAATGCTGGAAACTGAATGAAAAATAAGCTGCCCCTCTTCTCAGAGTGTGAACCTTGTAGGGAGAAAGAGCCACACACATGCACACCTGGCCCTACTGCTGGGGTGGAAATGGGTGTTGTCCCGGGACAGGTACCAGTAAGGTCCCACAGGAGACAGAAGGGGGAGGGAGGCCCTCTGACTGGTGGCATCATGGAGGCAATGACCTTGGATGGATGGAAGGAGTGACAAAGGCAGAGGGGGAGAGCGAGTATAAAGGTATAAGCTGGAGCTGAGACTGAGCAGCGGCAAGGCCCTGGGACAGCAAAGTGCAAGGGCTGCCTGGGGAGCGATGGGCCCTCTTGGAGCAGGTGGGGGAACAGGCAGTGGAACATAATCCGGCAATGAGATAGTTTACAGGGTCTCGGATGCCAGGCCAGTGATTCGGACATTTTTCAGTTTATACATGAGCAGCAGTGATCTGTTCTGAAGTACAGCAGAGGGACACAAGAGGGGGCTCTGAGCAGGGCCCTCCCCAGGGAGCTGCCGTCAGATTCTGTCTGTGCAGCAGATGGCTCTTTCTCACTGAGTGAAACCCATCTCCCTGCAAATTCCACACCAGGCTTGCCTCCACCTGCTCTGGGACCATCCTACACTTTCCCGTGCAGGTGACCTTAGGGACACGTGTTCATGCCTGTCCCTCAGGTCTTCTCCTGTCTGTCCTCAATAGCTTCACTTTTTTAAGCATCACAACAGGAAATGATTTCTAGCATCTCATCCTCCCAATTGCTCCCCTTTAGATACAGACAAAAGGTCAACATCAAAGTATGTGGCCAGAACAGAAAAGGTCTTATAGAAGAATATCAGTGATAACCTTGAAGAGACATGAGGTGGACAGAAGCCCAGTTGGCAAGGGTGCAAATGAGGTGATGGGCTGAGAGGCGCAAGCAATAATGGTACCACAGACGTGACCCCTCGTGTGATATGTAATGTTTATGAACTGAGCACTTACTCTGTGCCACATGGTCATTCCAGTTCCTTTCAACAAGTCTGCACAAAAGCCTTGCTGGGGAGGCATTAATATACCCATTTTACAGGTGAGGAAACTGAGGCAATGGAGGCAGCCAGCATGGACTTTCTCAGGGTGGAAATGGCACGGCCCTGTCAGGGGGTAACCAGCAGTAAGGGGTAGCCCACTCCTAATTTGGTTCTTACTCTGCTCATACACTCAGTGTCACACACGCCTCTGGGGGAAAGGTAGAACCCAATTGGGGCCCGGACTCTCAGGGGACTGATGGCCAGAGCACTGGCTCTGGATTCAGGAGACAGAGAGACATTCCTGAGCACAATATTCCACTTGACCTTGGTCAAGTCCACTTCCCTCTCTGAGTCTCAGTTTCTCCATCTATAAAATGGCACAGGTGCATTCTAGGTCCCTTGCTGCCCCCTTGCATTCCCCATGCCTTTATTTTCTGTATCCTGATGCTTTGACATCTGGGGTCTTGCCGACTCTGGAGGGACTACCCCTCCTAGAGTGAGCCACTCCCTAGAGATAGGAATCAGCTTCCCTTCCAGCACGCCAGAGCCTGTACCTCATCCACCTTCTTTATTGGGCTCTCACACACCAGGCCACCATCATCCTACCCTGATCACTCCAGGCCACCATCATCCTACCCTGATCACTCCAGGCCAAGTACCTGACAAGTGTGGGTGGGCCCTGTGCCCCACAGCCCATTGCAACTGGCTAGTTGCCAATCCTAAACCCGCTCATCTGGTCTCCTTCCCTGACAGCAACCAAGATAAAGTCTCTTGCCCCAGATTCCTCCCTCTTTCCCTTGCCCCCCGGTCCTCCTTGTGGCCCAGCATGGTTGCACCTGCCCCTCCTCCAGGGAACTGAGAGCAACAAGCTATCATTTCAGTGGCAGTTGGCTCCTGATCTGTCGGCCTTAGGACACCTCAGTTGTCTATTAATACACTATATTTTAAAATAAGCCCTTTGTTTATGAAAACCTTTTTTTGCACTTTCTCCATTCCAGACACAGTTTAGAAACAATAGCTGATTGCAACCTCACAACAGCCCAATGAAGTAGTTAGACTTGTCACTCTCATTTTAGAAATGTGTAACGAAGGCCTAGAAAAGAGAAGTCCCTTGCCTAAGGACCCACAGCTAGTAAGTACTGAGCTGGGATGCGAACCCACACACTCTGGCGTCAGAGTCGATGTTAATATCCTGCTAATTCACCCTCCATCATTTGGCCATATCCCAACTAATAATCAAGAGACAAGCATACGGAGTTCGGCAAAGTCCAGTCAAGGGACGCACGAGGTCAGCTAGTTGCTAAAACACCTGCGAGTGTTTACCCACCAGCCCGGGTTCCTACGGGCCTGTCTCAGAGTCCTGAGAACGAGGGAATGCTGCTGCGGAACCGGCCTGTCACTCTTTTGCCCTGTCCCCGCCTCAAGGATTTCCAATGGTGCCCCGCTATTCGCATTTCGGGAGGACTCACCCCAAGCCCTGGAAGTGGTGAGGGAGGTCAAGACCAGAGGAAGAAGCCACATCGTGGAAGAACAGCAACGCCTGTGCCGGCAGGTCTCCGCGCCCTCGGAGGACTGTTCGGGTCCCGCCCCCCGACTCCCGCCCCCCTCCAGCTCCGCCCCCACCTCCCTCCACCAGCTCCCTCCCCCAGCTCCCTCCCCTGTAGCTCAATAGCTTAGTCAGAAGACAACAGAAAAGCTCTCCCCTCTTCCAAAGATCCCAGTGAGTGGCTCTTGGGGCCGCCAAGTCACACCCTCTCAGAGTTTACTCTCTTTTATCAAAGAGCCTGTTTTAAACTCTCTGATTACAGATACCCACAAGACTCGTTCAATAACTTGTCTCATAAGCATTTCTCCCTTCCTGGACTCTAACCTTGGTGCGCTGTGAGCTTCCCAAAGGTAGATACAAGCATACAGATGCTTTAGACAAGGGGAGGCTTTGGTCTAGGGTCCTCAGAAGAACTTGAAGACTTTCAGGGAGACTCCCAGCCCCACAGCTGCTCACCTGGGAGCAGCAAGTCTCTTAGCTTCCTTAAGCTTCTGTCTCATAGAGTTCCATGCTTTCAAGTTTGGAAGCATCCTAAATTTCATCCTCTTCCTTTTGACGCCTGGATTAACTTTTCAATCTTTTTGCTAAGTGATTCAGCCTCCTGTCCCACACCTCCAGGGGCAGGGAACTCATTAACTCTCCAGGCAGAGATCTTTGGACAGAATGTTCTTACAGTAAAGGTACTCCATCTCTCCAGAGTCCCTGGCTCTAACCACCCATCCATCCTGCCATTTATTCATTATTCCACTTATTCATTCATTCTCCAAACATTTACCAAATGCCTGGCTCCATGCTAGGTAGTATGGATACAAAGAAAAATTTAAGACATGTTCTACCACCCAGAGAAGCTCATCATGTAATAGATAAGATAGATGGGGGAGGAAGTGACTTGCTATACAACGTGAAAGCACCAAAACAGAGGGACACAAAGTGCTCCGGGTAAACCTAAGTGTCGTTTACCTGCTGGGGACACAACGAAGATGCACAAAGCCTGTTTCAGAGAATCATTAAGTGTCCAATAATAGCCAACAATAGAGAATTCTCCAAATACACTCTGATACTGATACTTAGCTGGCTAAGGAAATATTATGCATTCACACAAACTATTGATGCACATTTCCTTATGGACAAGGGAAAAGAGTCATGACCTATTGTGAAGGAAAAAACAAGATGACAAAACAGGCATGGCTACTTTGGGACACTATTTGACAGTTCCTCAAAAATTGATCTTAGAGTTATCATAATTTCCTAGTAATTTTACTCCTAGGTATGTACCCAAGGTAATTGAAAAAATGTCCATGCAAAAACTTGTTCTCCAAGAGCAGCATTATTTAAAATAGTTGAAGGTGGAAACAACCAAAATGTCCATCAACCAATGAATGGACAAAGAAGCATGATCTATCCTTACAACAGAACATTATTCAGGCATTAAAAAGAAACAAAGTATGGATACAATGTGGAAGAACCTTAAAAACATTATACTAATGAAAAAAAAGGCAGACACAAAAGGCCACACAGTGTATGATTCTACATATGTGAGGTACGTGACAAGTGAATCCATATTGACAAGAAGTAGGTTAGAGGTTTCTACAGGCTAGGGGAGGAGATGTATAATGAATGACCCTGAATGGGTCTGAGGTTTCTTTTGGGTGTGATGAAAATTTTCTGGGATTAGATAATAGTAATGGTTACACAACTTTGTGAGTATACTAATACCACTGAATTGTACACTTTAAAAAGGTGAATTTTATGGTATGTGAAATATATTTTAATAAAATAAATATTTTTTAAAAATCCTATCATGTATAGTATCCCACGTTGAAAACAAAATTCTATTTCATAAATTTGAAGATCTAATTGGCTTTATCAAGTGATTCATGAATTGAACAGCATCTCATCTAGCAAGTAGAAAGGAAAGGTTTTTAAAGGCAGAGGAGGCATAGGACAAGGAAGTCATAAACAAAGAAACAAAAAGGATGATTTCAGGCAAGGTCACCTTCTTTTGGGGGACAAGAGGGTCTATTAGGTGTATTACCTCACTGGAGCTGACCAAGAAATTCTAGACTGACTGGTTGAGATTACATTCCTGGGGAAGGTTGAAACTACAATTAGGTTAGGTGCTAAATCTTCATTTGATGATGTGGGCTTGGCACAAGTGACTGCATTTTGCCTTTCTTTCTTTTCTTTCTTCCTCCCTTTCTTCCTCCCTTTCTGTCTTCCTCTCTTTCTTTCTTTCTTTCTTTCTTTCTTTCTTTCTTTCTTTCTTTCTTTCTTTCTTTCTTTCTTCTTTCTTCCTTCCTTCTTCCTTCCTTCCTTCCTTTTTTCTTTCTCTTTCTCTCTTTCTCTTTCTCTCTCTCTCCTTCCTTCCTTCCTTTCTCCTTTTTCTCTTTCTCTCTCTCTTTCTTTCTTTCTTTCTTTCTTTCTTTCTTTCTTTCTTTCTTTCTTTCTTTCTTTCTTTCTTTCTCCCTTCCTTCCTTCCTTTCTTCCTTCCTTCCTTCCTTTCTCTTTCTCTCTTTCTCTTTCTCTCTCTCTCCTTCCTTCCTTCCTTTCTCCTTCTTTCTCTCTTTCTCTCTCCCTTTCTTTCTTTCTTTCTTTCTTTCTTTCTTTCTTTCTTTCTCTCTCTCTTTCTTTCTTTCTTCCTTCCTTCCTTTCTTTTTTTCTCTTTCTCTCTTTCTCTTTCTCTCTCTCTCCTTCCTTCCTTTCTCCTTCTTTCTCTCTCCCTTCCTTTCTTTCTTTCTTTCTTTCTTTCTCTCTCTCTCTTTCTTTCTTTCTTCCTTCCTTCCTTTCTTTCTCTTTCTCTCTTTCTCTTTCTCTCTCTCTCCTTCCTTCCTTTCTCCTTCTTTCTCTCTTTCTCTCTCCCTTTCTTTCTTTCTTTCTTTCTTTCTTTCTTTCTTTCTTTCTTTCTTTCTGTCTCTCTTTCTTTCTTTCTTCCTCTCTCTCTTTCTTTCTTTCTTCCTTCCTTCCTTCCTTTCTTTCTTTCTCTTTCTCTCTTTCTCTTTCTCTCTCTCTCCTTCCTTCCTTCCTTTCTCCTTCTTTCTCTCTTTCTCTCTCCCTTTCTTTCTCTCTCCCTTTCTTTCTTTCTTTCTTTCCTTCTTTCTTTCTTTCTTTCTTTCTTTCTTTCTTTCTTTCTTTCTTTCTTTCTTTCTTTCTTTCTTTCTTTCTTTCTTTCTTTCTTTCTCTCTCTCTCCCTTTCTTTCTTTCTTTCTTTCTCTCTCTCTCTCCCTTTCTTTCTTTCTTTCTTTCTTTCTTTCTTTCTCTCTCTCTTTCTTTCTTTCTTTCTTTCTTTCTTTCTTTCTTTCTTTCTTTCTTTCTTTCTTTCTTTCTCTCTCTCTCTCTTTCTTCCTTCCTTCCTTCCTTTCTTCTTTCAACAGTTTTCCTCTTTTAATCAAACTCTCAGCTTAACTGAGAGAGGTGATCAAAATCTAAGGCACCAGCATCACTCTTAGCTCCCAGCCACAACTTTTGCAGATCCTTTGTGTGGTACCCATAACTCACGATGTTCTTGCTTAATCCCCGTGACAGGCATACGTCATGGCTTCATTCACAATCCTTCAGTGGGTCATTCTCTTTGCTTCCTTTCTGACATTACAGTCTTAGGGAGACCATTTGCTTGGTGCTTAGCAGCTGCAAATATGTATTTAAAGCTTTTGAGAGAATACAAAGCACTATGGAGAGCACCATGATTGCAATAAGCAGGACAGTTCTCAGTGTTTGGAGTGCATGCCAGAGTCGTGGTCCCCAAGACTGAAACCAATCCAAATCAAACATGCCCAAGAAAAACTCATTGAAGGAGTCACCTCTTTAGGCCAAGTGTTCTTATGTAACTGATCTTGTGTATCTGAGTTACTTCCTCCTAAGTGTTAACTCAGGTTCAGTAGGTGGTGTTGGCCACAGTACGGAGACCACCTTGCTCAGCTAAAAGATTATCAAGGGCAATTCTATTATCAAAAATAACTTTGGCCTGAGAGTCTAAGGGTTTTTGTTGGGCAGTTGTTGCTTTAGCAGCAGATTCCACAATACTTTCAAGAATTAAGGAGAGTTTCCTGGTCATAGCTTTGTTTACATTTACTCCTAACCAGGGAAGTAAGCCCCATCCAAGGAAGCAAATCCTGAAAAATGAATGCCTCCTGGTAATTCTTACTTGAATATTTAGCTCAGAATTGGAAAAGTGATAGCCGTGGAGCCCAGTAAAAGGATGTGCTCACCACACAGGCAGGTTTATTCCAGTTAACCTTGCCTCATGTACTTTTCTTTGCAGAGCCTGGACACAAGGTTTCCCAAGTTTAGGGTTGTTAATCAGAGACAAAGGAATGGACTGGGGTGTCCCTGGCATTATGGACAGATAAGATTTTTTTTTAATCACAAATCCAGCAGTCTGGAAACTTACCACCCCCCCAGCAATGGCCTTGGAGACACAGATAATGGCATTATCTTTCCAGGCCAATACCAGAGTATAGGAAAGAAAGAGAAGAACAAAGATTTCATGTTTAGTTAAAGTATGAAGTCTTGATCTGACATCTTTGGTGGAAGCAGTCTACCTTGATGTTGGCTGCTTCTCATCCTAGTCAGTTTGATTTGAGGGTGCCCAGCATTTGTACAGGACCAGATACCGTGGGTTCTTTTTCAGCTGTGACATATGTATCTAAGTTTCAATTCCTGAAGTTTGACTGTCATCTAGGTAGTGAGGAAAACCTGGTATAGTCCCTTCCATGGAGCTCCACGGGCAGTCTTTGTTCTTAGTGATTCCAAATCAGAAGGGTGGGAGAAATTGGAAACATGAGTTTGGAGAGTCATAGCCAGATATTTGAGGAAGCTAGAAGAATTCAGGATCCAGTCCAATCTACATGCATATAACAGAACCTCAATGGCAATTAACAGGATTAGGATCTGATATAAGCAAAGATGCAAAGGTAATTTTTCTCTCTACTACCACCCCCATTTCTTTTTTCTAAGGATAATCACAGTAAAAGTCAATTTGTTTGCATTAAATTTGGCTTGATTATTTGCCAAAGTGTAGCGAGAATAGAATTTGCATATAAGCTCTTTTTAAGCCTGCTTCATTGGCATTTTTCATGAGAAATCTCAGCTTGAACTCTTAAAAAGCCTCTCAGGTCAAGAAGCCAAGCCAAGCATTCACCTTCAGTTTTTGCTTGCAATACCTACAGTTTGGGTGGATTTCTCTCTCCTTGAGGTTCCTGACCCTGCCAGGAAGTCATCTTCCTTACTCACCTGGTAAGGTTGCTGAGAACTCTAAGCAAAGCACCAGGCCAACTTTTTGTCCTTGAAGTTGTCCAGTCATATTTGCGCCTTTATGCATCTCTCTTAAATATGATATTCTAGTCAAAGACTTGGTAACATAGCCAATGTTATTGTGTTCTGTTACAAGGAAAACAGATTCTTATTAAATTTATGCAAATGACAAACTATATGGCCATGAAAAGAATACTCAAGAGTTTCTGAATTTTGGAGAAAATTCAGAAGAATTTCTGGTAGGGATGAAAAATAAATGTTTCATCTTTGTTCACAAGGTATAACTTGTTAAATTGTTAGTAGCTTTAAGAGAAAAGAAAAAAGTTGCCTTAAACCTGGAAAAAAAAAAAGAGAACCAGTGACATTTCAAACAAAAAGTCATCAAAATTTATAATGTTCGTTATCGGTTCATTTAGTCCTATGTAATTAACTCTTGTTGATTTTGATTATTTATTAGCAGTTTTATGAATCCAGTTTTTCCTTAGAGTTCTGAAAATTCTTACCCAGTTTGGTGGTATGATCTGAAAGTCATCAGGAATCTAGAGTACTTGTCAGAATCCTTTCTATGAATTTCTCTGAAGATGAAACACTTTTGTAGGAACACAAAAGCATCAGAGTTAAACAATAACTATCTGTAAAAGGCAAAAGACCAAAAATAAACAGAGATATTATTGGAATTCATTACAGTACCATTGGCATGGAAATTTGGTTATTTCTGTGACACATGCAACATTTTAATATAATAACTAGAATTATAAGTGATAACATTATATTAAGACATCTCAGAGTTTTAGGAATTTCATACAAATTCTGGAACATGTATAATATATACCAATATAAATACAACATTAAGAAGCGTAATATTACTTCTTTTTGACAATTTTCCCCATGTAATTTAATATGTTAAGTAAAAACCTAATTGATTTAACATCTTTCTTTTTATAAGGAGAGAGAATAAATTTTTAAGGCATTCCAGGAGCCCTCCAGAAAATCCCAAAGTTAGTTTGAGGTCAAAAGATTTCATTTAGAATTTGATTTGGGGGAAGTTTATCAAAAATAACAAAAGATTTTAAAGCACTCAGTCAAACAGGATAACAGGTCACTGTAAAACAATACTTAGTTATCTATCTAACCAAAGTGACAAAGACCTTTCAGACAAATACAGAAGGTTACATATTCTGAGCAAACCTTAGCTCTTTCACTATTGGGAGGTCTAGATTTACTTAAGAAATCCAAGGCGATATGGAACATAGGTGACTATTTTAACAGGACTCAAGATCTTTTATTTCTAGGCAGATTATTTTAAAAGATAAAGGAAAACCTTTCACAATCTCTTATAAAGAGCAGACCAGCAGTCCAATAAAACTTTGTCTTATTAACAGTGAGAAAACCAAACTTTAATTTTTTAAAACATTTTTTGTTGAGTTATAGTCATTTTACAATGTTGTGTCAAATTCCAGTGTAGAGCACAATTTTTCAGTTATACATGGACATACATACATTCATTGTCACATTGTCTTTCGCTGTGAGCCACCACAAGATCCTGTATATATTTCCCTGTGCTACACAGTACAATCTTGTTTATCTATTCTACATTTTGAAATACCAGTCTGTCCCTTCCCACCCCCCATCCCCCAGCAACCACAAGTTTATATTCTATGTCTATGAGTCTATTTCTGTTTTGTATGTATGTATGTATTTATTTATTTATTTATTAGATTCCACATATGAGCGATCTCATATGGTAGTTTTCTTTCTCTTTCTGGCTTACTTCCCTTACAATGACATTCTCCAGGAGCATTCATGTTGCTGCAAATGGCATTATGTTGTCAGTTTTTATGGCTAAATAGTATTCCATTGTATAAATATACCACTTCTTCTTTATCCAATCATCTGTTGATGGACATTTAGGCTGTTTCCATGTCTTGGCTATTGTAAATAGTGCTGCTATGAACATTGGGGTGCAGGTGTCATTTTGAAGTAGGGTTCCTTCTGGATATAGGCCCAGGAGTGGGATTCCTGGGTCATATAGTAAGTCTATTCCTAGTCTTTTGAGGAATCTCCACACTGTTTTCCACAGTGGCTGCACCAAACTGCATTCCCACCAGCTGTGTAGGAGGGTTCCCCTTTCTCCACAGCCTCTTCAGCATTTGTCATTTGTGGACTTTAGAATGATAGCCATTCTGACTGGTGTGAGGTGATACCTCATTGTAGTTTTGATTTGCATTTCTCTGATAATTAGTGATATTGAGCATTTTTTCATGTGCCTATTGATCATTTGTATGTCTTCCTTGGAGAATTGCTTGTTTAGGTATTCTGCCAATTTTTGGATTGGGTTGTTTTTTTTTTTTTTTTTCTTATTAAGTCGTATGAGCTGCTTATATATTCTGGAAATCAAGCCTTTGTTGGTTTCACTTGCAAAGATTTTCTCCCATAGCATAGATTGTCGTTTTGTTTTACTTATGGTTTCCTTTGCTGTGCAGAAGCTTGTAAGTTTCATTAGGTCCCATTTGTTTATTCTTGCTTTTATTTCTATTTCTTGGGTAGACTGCCCTAGAGCATTTTTGAGATGTATGTCAGATAATGTTTTGCCTATATTTTCTTCTAGAAGATTTATTGTATCTTGTCTTATGTTTAAATCTTTGATCCATTTTGAGTTTGTTTTTGTGTATGGTGTAAGGGATTGATTTACATGCTGCTGTCCAGTTTTCCCAACACCATTTGCTGAAGAGACTGTCTTTATTCCATTGTATATTCTTGCCTCCTTTGTCAAAGATTAGTTGACCAAAAGTTTGTGGGTTCATTTCTGGGCTCTCTATTCTGTTTCACTGGTCTATATGTCTGTTTCTGTACCAATACCATGCTGTCTTGATGACTGTAGCTCTGTAGTATTGTCTGAAGTCTGGGAGAGTTATTCCTCCAGCCTCTTTCTTTATCTTCAGTAATGCTTTGGCAGTTCTAGGTCTTTTGTGGTTCCATATAAAGTTTATTATGATTTGTTCTAGTTCTGTGAACTATGTCCTGGGTAATTTGATAGGGATTGCATTAAATCTGTAGATTGCCTTGGGCAGTATGACCATTTTAACAATATTGAATTTTCCAATCCAGGAGCATGGGATATCTTTCCATTTTTTAAAGTCTTCTTTAATTTCCTTCATCAGTGTTTTATAGTTTTCCATGTATAAGTCTTTCACCTCCTTGTTTAGATCTACTCCTAGGTATTTTATTACTTTGGGTGCTATTTTAAAGGGGATTGTTTCTTTACTTTCTTTTTCTGTTTATTCATCATTAGTGTAAAGAAATGCGAGTGATTTTTGAACGTTAATCTTGTAACCTGCTATCATGCTGAATTCTTCGATTATTTCTAGTAGTTTTTGTGTGGAATTTTTAGGGTTTTCTATATATGGCATCATGTCATCTGCATATAGTGACACTTTTACCTCTTCTTTTCCATTTTGGACCCCTTTTATTTCTCTCTCTTGCCTGATTGCTGTGGCTAGTACTTCCAAGACTATGTTGAATAGGAGTGGTGATACTGGGCAGCCTTGTCTTGTCCCAGATTTTAGTGGGAAGCTTCTGAAATTTTCACCATTGAGTACTATGCTGGCTGTAGGTTTGTCATATATAGCTTTTATTATGTTGAGATATGTTCCCTCTATACCCACTTTGGTGAGAGTTTTTATCATAAATGGGTGTTGAATTTTATCAAAAGGTTTTTCTGCAACTATTGAGATAATCATGTGGGTTTTGTCCTTTCTTCTGTTGATGTGATGTATTACATTGATTGATCTGTGTATGTTGAAACGTCCTTGTGTCCCTGGGATGAACCCCACTTGGTCATGATGTATGATCTTTTTTATGTGTTGTTGGATTCTATTTGGTAATATTTTGGTGAGGATTTTGGCATCTATGTTCATCAGTGATATTGGTCTGTAATTCTCTTTTTTGGTGATGTCTGCCTAGTTTGGGTATCAGGGTGATGGTAGCTTCACAGGATGAGTTTGTGAGTATTCCCTATTTTTCAGTCTTCTGGAAGAGTTTGAGAAGGACTGGTATGAGTTCTTTGTATGTTTGGTAGAATTCCCCAGTGAAGCCGTCTGGCCCTGGACTTTAATTTGTAGGGAGGTTTTTTATTGCTATTTCGATTTCATTTCTAGTGATCAGTTTGTTCAAGTGTTCAGTTTCTTCTTGATTCAGTCTTGGTGGACTGTATGTTTCCAGAAACTTGTCCATCTACTCTAGGCTATCCATTTTGGTTCCACATAGTTTTTCATAATATTCTTGTATGATATTCTGTATTTGTATGTTATTTGTTGTAATTTCTCCATTTTCCTTCCTTATTTTGCTTATTTGTGCTCTTTCTTTTTTCATCTTTGTGAATTTTGCCAGAGGTTTATTGATTTTATTTACTCTTTCAAAAAACCAGCTTTTGGTTTGATTGGCATGCTTTATATTATCCCATAGGTCCCTTATATTGTTTTCATTGTTTTTTGTTTGTTTTTCTCTCAGCTGTTCTGATTGAGTGCTTTCTGTTGTCCTGTCTTCTAGGTCACTTATTCGTTCCTCTGCATTATCTAGCCTGCTTTGTACAGCCTTTAGATCAGTTCTCATTTCAGCCACTGAGTTTACCAATTCTACTTGGCTCTTCTTTATAGCTTTAATTTCGTTTTTGACATATTTTATATCTCTAAACACTATCTCTTTTAGTTCCTTCAGTACTTTGTTCAGTCCTTTTTTGAAATTTTGATCTAGTAGGCCACCAATGTCTATTTCATTGATCATGCTTTCAGGGAATTTCTCTTGCTCTTTTAATTGGGAGTGGTTCCTCTGCCTTCATATTGCTCATATCTCTCTGGCACTGTGGCTTAAGGAGTATCGGTTATCTATTGTGGTCCTTAAGGAGTTTATTTACTTATCTATCTAAAGCCTATGCAGGAATAAAATTTAAAAAAGAGAGAGGGAGAATTTTAAAAGAATGGAGAAAAAAAGGTTTGAAAACAGTGTATAATCAATAATAGAAGAGCAAGTTGAAGCAGAAAAACAATTGAGTTGAGACATCTTTTAAAAACCTTAATAAAAAGGAGAAAAAAATAAAAAAAACAATATTTGAAACCTGTGAATAATCAATAACAGGAGATCAAAACCAAGAGAATTAAAAATGAAATGAGGTGGGTTTTTAAAAATAATATTAATTAAAAATTTTTAAAAGAAAAAATTTAAAGGGATTAAAACTGTAAACATATACAACTGTTTAAAAAGTAAAGATTAAAAAGGTAATAGAAAACAAAACAGATATTAAAAAGATTTTAAAAAAAGGATGTGTTCTCCTGGAGACCGTGCACTCTTAATGGTTTTATTGAGAAGTCTTTCTGTCTTTGCCCTGTTTTGCAAACTCAGCCTGCTGTTTCCAGAGGCCCTCCGTTGGTGCCCTCCTCTGTGCTGCTCCCAGTGCCTGTCAGCAAGAAGATCGCGCCCCCTCCCAACACTGGGTCAGGTGATTCTCTCCCTCATGGTGGGTGGGTGGGTCACTCGCTCTCCAGATGCCACAGGCAGATGCTGTGCTGGCGGCAGGGAGGAGGTGGGTGGATCGCGCCCCCTCCCAGCACCGCAGTCAGGTGCCGTGTTCCTGCCAGGAAGGTGGGTGGCCGCCCGCCTACCCTCTACAGGCACCAGTCACTCCGCTGCTCTGTGCAGCTGCCCGCTCCGCCTCCGGTGGGTGCTCTGGAGGTGGGCTTCGGGAAGAGGGTGGAACAGCCCTGCCCCTGCTCCTTGCCAAATCTCAGCTTGTTTGTCTTGGCCGAGGGTGTTCTCTGAGGTGCCAGAGCAGAAAGATCTTATCTGCCTTGGGCTGTAAACAAGTATCAGTCCTGCGTAAGAGGTTGCGGAGCCCCCGGGTGCGGATTCAGGGCTCAGTCCTGTTCCGGCACGGGCGCTGCGCGCAGGAGGAGATGGCGGCTGTGGCTGCGCCCCGCCTCTCTTCTCGTGAGAAGCGCCAGTAATGGCGGCACAGGTCTGAGGAGACAAAGGCTATGGCGCCCCTTCTCCTAGGGCACACCAGCCATGTTGTTTTGCTTTTTCACAATTTATGGGGGGCCCAGGTTGTTCTGCTCCGTATCCCCTCCCAGCCACGGTGCGCAGCCCCCTGCAGTCCCCCAGGGCTGCCTCAATGCAGCCGCCCCAGTCCTCCGCCCGGCTCGGGCCGCCTATCCTGGCCCCACCTGCTGGCTCGTGTCTCGGGCTGGGTGTCGTAGGGACCCTTTTGCCCATTTGGTTCTGTCAGTCAAGGGGTGCTCGGGGCAGATCTGAGCCTCGGAGGCTCTCCCTCCGTCCCTCTGGCCACCCCATTGGAGAGAGGGAGGTTCAGTGAATGAGCGCTAGTCCTCCTCTGCCGCTCCCTCCCCGCAGGGCCAGTCCCACATTGTTTTGCTTTTTCTTCTTTCTTTTTTCCTTTTCTCCTACCAGATTTTTGGCGTCTTTGTCTTTTGAAGAGGGCGACGTTCTGTTGGAGTTCAGCAGGTGCTCTGGTTGGCTGAGTGGGTCCGTGGATGTGAGTTTTGGTGTATTTGTGGGAGAGGGTGAGCTACAAGCGTCCTTCTACTCCACCATCTTGCTTCTCTCTGTCCCAAACTTTAATTTTGTGTCAATTTATTATTATTATATTAAAACTCATTCAACTTATTTAAATTTAAAAATTTATTTAGTATTTTTTAGAAACATGATTTTTCATAGTAAATTTCTCAGTGTAGCACAAGATCTGTCTACTAACAAACCCAACAAACTTAAACTTTTATTTACTAAAAGTTGTTTTAGATCATATGAACTTGAGAAACATTTGGGCTAGTTTCTATTATATTTCTGAGAGTTTAACCTATATAAGCACTTAATTTTCCTTAAACCAATTAAATAGAGCTCTTTTTTACAAATTTTGGAAATACTGTCTAGAGGTAGAAAATACACACACAGCTACCACACACACACATATAGATACACATAAACACCTAGACAGATACAGAGAGACTGTATAGTCTTATTTTAAAATTTTAGCCAGGCCAGTGCATTAAGAAACAAATGTACCTTTTTCATGCTCACACTGTTTTCACAATGTCATTTAGCCAGATTGCTTTTGTCCAGGACAGACCAATATTGACATGAGAGAGTTAAGCAACCAGTAGCTATAAAACACAAGACAATCCTAGAAAAACTCATGGATTCTTGGCTAAGACCATGGGTTATAGCTGAAGTGAAGCTTCTGGAGACCCAAATTCTAAAAAGGATGCTCATTTGCACTCATTCTAGCCACAGTGGCAGGCCGGTGAGTGGGAGCCCTGTGGCAGGGGTGAGAGTCTGTGACAGCAGTAGAGTCAGCCCTCAGAGGTGATTGCCTGTATGGAGTTTGACCTGATCTGGGGTTCTTCTTTTACTTTTATCTGGGAAAGAAACATGGGTCACATGAGTACCCTAATAAAAAGCACCCCTATTTCTATCCACATGAGACAACCCAGGTGGTCCTCCTAAGCAGAAAACAAGGTTGTTTCTAATCACTACCACACCAATACATACATACAAACTCACACACACATGCACTCACACTAGCATGCACAAATGCTCATACACACACACCTGTCAAGAAATAACCATTTAGCCTCTTGCCCTAACCAGCTGGCCTTTCCAACCTGGGAATACAGCCCTGGCTCCTAGCCTGTGGAGATTCTAGGGTAGTGTCTTAGCAAACTATAAAAAGAAGGGCTAAATTATTCTCCCAATCTCACTGTTCAAAACATGCCCACTTGTGATACCCACAATTCCACAAACAGACAACCACTCCCAGACCTTGCTGTAAATGGCTGTAGTCTTAAAGCCCATTGCTGGCTCATAATGACTCTGCAGGAGTGGCTGGTAGGCTGAAATCTACCAAGCCTGAAGCCAAACCCATTTTGTTTAACATGTATAATCTCCCTGATGCTTCAAGCTTTTCCAAAACCCCACCCCTAGTATAATGACTCATAAGCAGGAGGGGTCTCATAAATGCACACCTTATCCAGTCTTAAAGTATACGCATGCAGATTCATTTGCCCTGGGACCAGCACAAAAGCAGCAGTTTGAAAAGTACCTTGACCATATGTGAAGAAGGTTTACTTGCTAATCCTAAAGCTTATGCCAGACGGGCAGGGACCTGTGGAGACGCTCTCTGGGAACAAAGGCTCTGGAGGGCACCCTTTTGGCTGCTCCCTCTACCTTGCTAGCATCAGCTTGGCGGACACCATTTTTGCACTCTCCCTCTGACCTGCTAGCATCAGGGACCCCCATCAAAGCTGGCCAAGTAAGTGCCTCACCCCTGTGCCACTCCTGTGGCCCCACAAAAGCCAGTCAGGTAAGTCCCCTGCACCTGTGCTGTTTCCCACAGTTTCACCAAACCCTGTTGGGCAAGCATCCTGCTCCACTACTCCTGTGGCCCCACCCAAGCCAGCAGACACACTCAGCCCATAAAGAGGACACCCATGGAATGTCTGGCTCTGGTGGCAAGAGGTATTGTATTTCTGGCCCCCTCATGGATCTGAAAAAAATCAGAAAGTCTTGGTACCCTCGACAATTGGCACCTATCAGGAAAAAGTCAGGCTGCTTAGACACTCACAAAGAATTGAGAGACAACCAAGAGCTAGGTTATTATCCACCCTGGACATTTGGAACATACATGAAATCCACAGATTTAGACTAATTCTGAAGGGCCCTAGGATTTTCAGAATTGTAAATGAGCACTGACTTTAACTTCAAGTCACACGCTGCATTAGCCCCTAATGAGAGAAGCTGTGAAGCCAGACGTCGCTTCTCCCCTCTAGCTCTGAAAGTCCAAGGTGGCATCTTCTTTCAACAGATGGCTGCTTTGTCTCCATTGAAAATCTGTTGTGTAGTGTAGCCACCTTCATTAGTGATCCAAGCTAGACCTTCTGGATAATTTATTGCAGCTTCTCCATCAGTACTTGCTGCTTCCCCTTACAGTGTTATGTTACGGAAGCAGTTTCTTTCCTTAAACTTCATGAATCAACCTCTGTTAGCTTCAGACTTTTTTTCTGCAGCTTCCCCATCTCTCTCAGCCTTCATAGAATTAAAGGAAGTTCGGGTGTCACTCTGAACTAGGCTTTGGCTTAAGAGACCGTTGTGGCTGTTTGAGCTTCTATCTAGACCATTGAAACTTTCTCCAAATCAGAAATAAGGATGTTTTGCTTTCTCATCATTTGTGTGATCACTGGCGAAGCACGTTTATTTTCCTTCAAGCTCACTTTTCCTCTGCCCTCACAATTGGGCTAATGGTTTGGCACAAGAGGTTTAGCTTTCAGCCTAACTGATTTCAACATGCTTTTCTCACTAGGCTTAATCACTTCCAGCTTTTGATTTAAACGAGAGACCTGCAACTCTTCCTTTCACCTGAACACTTAGAGGCCATTGTGGGGTTATTAATTAGCCTAATGTTAATATTGTCTTGTCTTAGGGAATAGGGAGGCCTGAGAAGGTGGGGGGAGTGGGAATGGTCTATTGGTGGAGAATACAAACAACATTTATTCACTAAGTTTGCCGTCTTATATGAACATGATTCCTGGCACCTCAAAACAATGACAATAGTAACATCAAAGATCACTGATCATCATAACAAATATAATAATGATGGAAAGTTTGAAATACTATGAGAATTACCAGTGCATACTCATGGCTGAGCTTCCACGACACCTTTGCTGGCGTGTGTCCTCCTCTCCATCCTGAGCTCCAGTATGTCCATGGAGAACACCAATCTCTCTGTCCAGGAATTCCCTTGTTGGACACAATCAAGTGACAAGTTAGGTTTTCCCTCCCTACTCCTCCCTTCCCAGGGAGTAAAATGAGGTGCACACTTAACACACACTTCCAGCAGAGCACAAGGTCTGTGACGGGCTGGGTCTGTCTCAGCTGTGGGAAGGGAGGTTCTTCTTGCAGATGTGTTCCCTGGGGCAGCACCAGGCAGGGCAGCTTCCCAGCGCAGGGCCTGAGCCTGCCCCCGACCCTGTCCCACCTCTGTTGGGGGCGACTCTTGACTGGCAGCCCAGGCCAGAGGCTGAGAGGGAGGAGAATAGGACTTTCAGGGTTGGGCAGAAAGGTCCAGAGTCAACAGACAATTGCGGGAAGAGTAGAAGGAACAGGGACCCACAGGGGAGGGAACTACTTCCTGCCTGTCTGAGGCGGGCTCCTCAGGACTTGATGGGAAAGTCCAAAAATTAGAGAAGAAAAAACTGGTGGCCCCAGACGCTCTTCTTCCTGTGAGTTTAATCATTTCAGTCAGATTTTTGAGGTAATAGATTGTACTGTTCCCCTTTCCAAATGTTACAGGGAAGAAGGATAATGATTAATGGTGTTGGTTTATAACATTAACTACTTTGTACCGTTTTCTTTTCCTTCTGAGTTCTACAGTGTCACATCACCGGCATCCCAGGAGCCTGAGGGAAGCATTCTTCCCCTTGTACAATGCCGCCCTCTGCTGGACGAGAGGAAATCCACAGGCGAAGGCCGATTTGGGCTGCCTCTTAAGTTTTGCCTGGGGTTGATTTAGTAATTTAAATACAAGATTATTTGAAAAAAAAAAAAAAAAAGAGGGGGTTTTTCTGTAAAAAAGCAAATTGTTGAATTTACAATAAGAAGGTACGTAAGCGTTTTTTTTTTACAATGATGAGAAAGCAGAAGTGAATGTGAAATACATGCACCTGTATTGCTGACATGAAGTGATGCAGCCCTGTAGGGAAGTGAATTTGTAGAACATAAAGAGAATAATTTTAAAAGGGCATTGTCTTTGACTCAGTGGATCTGCAAGTCCAGAATTTAGATATAGTTTTATAAGGTAAAAGTTCTTATTCCCAAAGTAGCTCATCAAATTATGCCCAGGAGCACAGTGTTGGCTAAAGAGATGGTGATATACCCACATCAGGCATGTATGAAAGCCGGTTTTTTTCTCCCAGTTTTATTGAAACATAAGTGACATACAGCGCTGTATACGTTTAAGGTGTAGAGCCTAATGATTTGACTTACACGTCTCATGAATTGAGTACCACAGGAAGTTTAGTGAACATCCACCATCTCACGTAGATATAAAATTAAAGAAATAGACAATTTTCCCCTTGTGATGGAAACTCTTAGGATTTACTCTCAACTTTCACATGTAACATACAGTAGTGTTAATTGTATTTATTGTGTTATACATTACATACCTAGTACTTATTTGTCTGATAACAGGAAGTCTGTACTTTTGAACAACATTCATATAATCCCCTTCCCCAACCTGTCTCTAGTAACCATGAGTACAATCTCTTTTTCTATGAGTTTGTTAGTTTCTCTGTTTACTTGTTTGTTTTTGCAATGTAATTGCCCTACAGCACCGTTAGTTCCTGTTACACAACATAGTGATTTGGTATTTCTAGACATTTCAAAAAGATCACCATGATAGGTCTAGTTCCCATCTGTCACCATACAATAATACATACTTACATTATGTATGAATACAGTATACATAATATATAATAACATATAATATTGACTATATTCCCCACAGTGGATGTTTCACACCTGTGACTAATTTTTTTTTTTGGTAATTGGAAGTTTGTACCTCTTAATGTCTCTCCCCATTCCTCTCTTCCCTCCAACCCAACCACCACCTGTTTGTTCTCTGTATCTATGACTGTTTCTATGTTGTTATGTTTGTTCATTTGTTTTGTTTTTTAGATTTCACATATATGTGAAGTCATACGGTATTTGCCTTTCTCTGTCTGACTTATTTCACTTAGCGTAATAACTTCTAGGTCCATCCATGTTGCTAAAAATGGCAAAACTTCATTCTTTTTTATGGCTGAGTGTGTGTGTGTGTGTGTGTGTATCTCACATTTATATCCATTCATCTATTGATGGACACTTAGGTTGCTTCCATACCTTACGTATTGTAAATAATTCTGCAATGAACATGGGGTACATATATCTTTTCAAACTGGTGTTTTTTGTTTTCTTTGGATAAATACCCAGGAGTAGAACTGCTGGATCATATGGCAGTTCTATTTTTAATTTTTTTGAGGATTCGCCATAGTGTTTCGCACAGCAGCTGCACCAGTTTACATTCCCAACAACAGTGCATGAGGGTTCCCTTTTCTCCACAGCCTCACCAATACTTGTTATTTTTTGCCTTTTTAGTGATAGCCATTCTCATTGTAGTTTTGATTTGCATTTCCCTGATGATGACTGATGTGGAGCATCTTTCTATGGGCCTGTTGGCCATCTCTAGGATTTCTTTGGAAAAGTGTCTATTCAGGTTCCCTGCCCATTTTTTAAATAGGATTGTGTTGGTTTGATAATGAGTTGTATGAGGTTTTTATACATTTTTAATATTAACCCCTTATCAGACATAGCATTTGCAAATCTCTTCTCATACTCAGTAGGTTGCTTTTTCATTTTTTTGATGGTTTCCTTCACTGTACAGTAGGTTTTTCATTTGATACAGTCTCATTTGTTTAGTTTGGCTTTTGTCACTCTTGCCTGAGGACACAGATCCAAAAACAATATTGCTAAGACCAGTGTCAAAGGGCATAGTGCCTGTGTTTTCTTTCGGGAGTTTTATGGTTTTAGGTGTTACATTTAAGACTTTAATCCATTTTGATTTTATTTTTGTATATGGTGTAAGAAAAAAAGTGGTCTGGTTTCATTCTTTCACATGTAGCTATCCAGTTTTCCAAACATCACTTATTGAAAAGGCTGTCTTTTCACAATTGTATATTCTTGACTGCTTTGCCCTAGATTAATTGACCATATAAGTGTGAGTTCATTTCTGCGCTCTCTCTTCTGTTCCATTGATATGCCTTTTTTTTTTTTGTGCCAGTATCATAACTGTTTTGATTACTGTCGCCTTGTACTAGAGTTTGAAATTCAGGAGCATGATACCTCCAGCTTTGTTCTTCCTTCTTAATATTGTTTTGGCTATTCTGGGTCTTTTGTGTTTTCATTCAAATTTTAAAAATATTAGTTCTAGTTCTGTGAAAAATGCCATGGGTGTTTTGATAGGAATTGTGTTGAACCTGTAGATTGGTTTGGAGAGTAGGGTCATTTTAATAGTATCATTTCTTCCAATCCGTGAGCATGGTCTATCTTTCCATTTGTTTGTGTCATCTTCAGTTTTTTCATCAGTGCCTTATAGTTTTCTGAGTAAAAGTCTTTTATCTTCTTCATTAGATTTATTCCTAGGTATTTTATTCTTTTTGATGTGATTGTAAATAGAATTTTTTCTAAGTTTCTCTTTTTGTTAGTTCATGTTTAGTGTATAGAAACAACAGATTTCTGTATATTACTTTTGTATCCTACAACTTTACTGAATTCATTGATTAGTTCTAATGTTTTTTAGTGGTGTCTTCAGGACTTTTCTATATATAGCATAATGTCATCTGCAAACAGTGACAGTTTTACTTCTTTTTTCTTTCCAGTTTGGATTCCTTTTCTTTTTCTTGTTGGACTGCTGTGGCAAAGACTTCTGGTACTAAGTTAAATAAAAGTGGTGAGAGTGAGCATCTTTGTCTTGTTCTTGACCTTAGAGGAAATGCTTTCAGCTTTTCACCACTGAATATGATGTTATCTGTGGGCTTGTCATATATAGCCTTTATTATGTTGGTTTGTTCCCTCTATACCCATTTTGTTCGGAGTTTTTAATCACAAATGTATGTTGAATTTTGTTAAACGTTCCTTCTGTATCTATTGAGATTACCATATGATTTTTATTCTTCAATTTGTTGATGTGTTTCACACTGATGATGTGCAGATATTGAGCCACCCTTGAACACAAGGCGTAAATCCCACTTGATCATGGACATAGTGTATGTTCCTTTTAACGTACTGTTGAATTCGATTTACTAATATTTTGTTGAAGAAGTTGCATCTATGTTCATTAGCGATGTTGGCCTGCAATTTTCTTTTTTTGTGGTATCTTTGTCTGGCTTCAGTATCAGGGTAATGTTGACCTTTTGTAATGAGTCTGACCCAGGCTCCTTTCAAATTACTGTTGCTGCCCTGGGTCTCAGAGTATGTGAGATTTGTGTGTGTCCCCTTACGAGTGGAATCTCTATTTTCTTTAGGCCTCTGGCTCTCATAAAAGTTAGCCCCTTGGCCTTCTAAGCCAAATGTTCTGGAGGCTCGTCTTCCCTGTACAGGACCCCTGGATTCGGGATTCTGATGTAGGGCTTGCACCCTCACTCCTGAGGAGAATCTCTGCAATCATAATGTTTGTGGGTTCCTTACCCAAGGGTATGTATGGATCTGGACTATACCACATCCCTGCCCCTCCTACCCATCTCACTGTAGTTCTTTCTTTATATCTTTAATTACACAAAATATTTTCTGCTAGTCAGCTATCACTCTCATTGATAGTTCCTCTGTATAGTTGTAATTTAGGTGTGCCCGTGAGAGTAGGTGAAATCTGGGTCTTCCTACTCTGCCATCTAGGCCACTCCCCATAAAAGTTGATTTTTTGAAGACCCTCTAGTAACTTGGAAAATACATATGCCACACTATTAATGCTCAGAATTCTAATTCAGGATGAGCACTGAATATGTACAAACTGAAAATACAGATTTCCATGTCCCATCTAAAAAGATTATGCCTCGGTTAGACTAGGGTGTGGCAGGGCAATGGATTTTGGAAGAACTCTCCAAGTAATTCTTCTATTCTTCCCTATATAAAATTCTGAATTAAATGAAAAAAAGAAGAATGTCAAGTGTCATTTATATTTCAACTTTAATTTGGTAAAACATCTGATTGCATGTGGATAGGGACAAGGAAGGAAGAGGGCCCTGTATCTAGATGAATTGGAAATAAGCTCCCTCCTCTAAAACACCAACCAAAATTAGAACCATATTTGAGGATGCTAGGACTGCAAGCAGTATATAAATAATGTGTGTAATTTAATTTAATATAATGGTATTTTAAGATATGAATTGAGTGGTGTTTTCTAGCTGTTAGTTTTGCCAAATATCAATGTGGAAATTAGCCTTCTGCAGCTGCAGAGGCAACTGAATTCCCAGCTTGCTTGCATGTGTCTCAATCCCTTTTTAGAGCTATAACGTGGCCCAAGCATCACTGATCCACAGCTCTCAAAATCACCTAAGCTAGAGACAGTCCAACAGCTTTGGACCACCTGCTGAGGGAGGCCGGCAGCATGGCAGGAAGACCCCTGCTCTGGAGACACAAGAGATTCAAGGTCTGGTTTTGACTTGCTGCTAACCCACTAACTGATCTTGGGTGAAGTCCTTCACCTCTGCAGATTACTCTAAAATGAGAGGTCGGGGTCCGAACTTAAACACCTTAAGGGGGTGGGTAATATCAGTGAGTGAAATGGGCCAGGAATGAGACCAAGGGGAAAAGTGGGGACTGTGGAAAGTTGAGAGCTCATGCTTTGTAAGGGGATAGTCACGTTTCAGCTCCTGCAGGTGGTTCTACAGGGTCACTGAGAATAGTTATGAAGGTCTTGCACTGCACAAGGACACTGCTTCAGAGAAGGTGTCCTTCACATCACAGATGTAGATATTTTCTGTAGCAGGCTTTCAGGAAAGGATACCTACTAATTCCCACAAAGGTGCTATACGGCCTTTCAGAAGCTCTGGTTACCGTGTGGGAATGCAGCTCCAATGTTGCCAGATCTGTTTTGTTTTGTTTTGGTTTGTTTTTTCCTGGAGAAGCTGGAAATACGTCTTTTAATGTGAAATTTCCCTTATTTAAAATTAGGTGGAACTAATTCCAAAACATACTTGACATTGTGTGAGCTAAACAAAACTCTTCTGGGGGCCAGATTCAGGCTATGAGTTGGAGATCTCTGGCCCAGATGAACTGTAAGTTACTGACATTTCAGAGACCCTCCTATTCTATGCACCTCATGTAATTCTGAAGGAATCAGAAAGAAATACTAAATACCTGGGTAAATTATATAGATGCAATAGGGATTATACAGATATAAAAAGTAAAAGTGCATCCTTTGAATGACTGTATATACAACACTCTCCCCACCCCATCTGGTTAACTTTAATTCATCCTTTCTTATTACAAATGTTATTTCTCCAGAGAGAACTTCCTAAGACTTTCACCTAAATTAGGTTCCCCTGTTCCACTTTCTTAGAACAACTTACTCTTTCTGAGTGAAGTTATCAACTTCATATCACAGGATAGTCACTTGTGTGAATGTTTGCTTACTGTCTGTTTACTCACCATTTGGTGCAGAGTATGCCTTTGTTCACCATTGTATCCTCAGTGGGGATATTCTTTGTATACATTGGGTACCCACTGTAGATTTACTGAATGATGGATTAGTCTCTACCCCATCAGGAAAACATCTTTTCTTCTTGGTGTCCTTGACCTGACTTTGCTGCCTGGTGTTTGACTTCTGGGTTTCTGACCTTGGAGGACGTCTGTTTTCCATCACTTAGAGGGAGAGTCTTTGGCATGTCCCCTCCCCCACATATCTCCTGAGCCAGAGAAGAGACCCAGTTCAAGGCAGTGATGTTCAGGATGTCCATGCTTAGACTGCGGCTGAAATCCCCCAGGATAGGGCTTGGAGGACTCGTATTTTAGGTAACAAACACAGACACCTTCTCTGGTAGAAAGTCTGCTTCATCTTGGATGCTGGGGTTGTGAGGGGAGTTTTCAGCCTAGAATTAAATTCTGTTCCCTGTACAGATTTTACATTATGATTTTATTTCATATAAGTAACAAGGTCATTATGGTGACAACTAATGGGCCAGTCCTCCTGCAAATTTACTGAAGAAATCTGGTATCCTTCCAAGGCGAATTGCATTTTGATGTTGAAAATAATTCTCCGAGGATCATCCTCAATCCCTACAACATCAGCTAAAGCAGCTGATTTCATAAGTAGCTAAAGATGAAACTAATGATTGTGGCAGAAATCTCAGAAGGAGAAAGGAAAAACCAAAATCACGCAAAGATAACTTCTCAAGGAGCAAAAGAGAAAAAGAAAGGCAGAAGCAGAGAAAGGAAGGTTAAGGAAGAAAGAGGACCGAGGAGTGCTCCGGCCATGGACATCATCAGGGGGATGTCTGTCCAAAACTGCAGCTCCAGCTCTTTCAGTCTCCGTCCCACGCTCATGTTCAAGTCCAGCTGCAAGTACTCCTCGGTCTGACTGTAGACTGGCCACAGAGGCAGGCCTTCCCCATTAGGGTCCCTGGAAATGAGAGCAGGAATGGGTGAGATTTTAGTCCTCAAACGCTTCAAACACTCAAACTACAGGGGAAGCCACAAGGTTCACTTACCCAGTCCGAGCAAAGTTAGCCCAGTATCTCATCATCTTCCTGCTCAGCCATTGCTCCTCCTCTGTGGCTCCTTCTGAAGGAGATAATCACAAAATCCCACACTCCCCATGATTTGGTAGAAGCCAAAGGGTCCTCACATTTTATGAATCACTTTCACACTTTTCCTCCCATGGCATCCTTAACAGCCTAGCTACTCACGTATTCAACTTGTATTTGCAGATACTGAGGCTCAGAGCAACACTGACTTGCCCAAGGAATCATGGTTCCAAACGGCAGAGGCTGAACACACACCTTTCCTGTCCACCCAATGCTCTTCCAGCCCTTTTCATGGGACTGTAAGTTCCTTGGGGACAGAGACATCTCTCTCAATCTTTCTCTCTTGCTCGCTCAACCAATTAATTGTTGCATTTCTCTCACTCAATCAATTATTGCGTTTCTTTATTTGAAAAGGAAATACTTGCTCAAAGTATAAAATTTAAAATGCAGAAGTATCAGATGAAAGTCAGTTTCTCCCCATCTCTTCCCTCTAGTCACCAAGTTATCAGCCTCAAAGGCAACCATGGTTACCACGTTCTTGAGCGCACTTCCGAAGGAGTTTAGACATGCACAAGGGTTTAAGCAGACACCTTTTCACACACTTGATAGTATAATGGACATGTATTCTACATCTTTCTCTTTCACAAGAATTATACCCAGGACTTAGTTTCACATTGCCGCCCACGAAACTCCAATTTATTGCTATTTGTTGTTCTACATATGTATAATATATAAATATATATGTATACGTAATTAGATGTAAATATATAATTCATGTATCCAGTACTCTATTGATGGATCTTTACCTTTATTTTCTGTCTTCTTGTAAAAGCAGTGTTTTAGCCTGTGCATATATTTTTGCACATGTGGAAACACAATTGCACAAAAAAAATCCTAGAAGTCGAATTGCTGGACTAACGCCTACATGCATTTTAAATTTTGATAGCGTTTCCATTGATATATGAGGTTGTCTATTTCCCCCCACCTGCTCAAGTACATTATGTAAAATGTTCTTTCCAACCTTGGCCTATGAAAAATGATTTCTGCGGTCAAGGTTAGTTTTTAATCTTCTTTGCTATGAGTGAGGTTGAGTGAATTTTTATGTTTAAAAGCCACTTGTGTTTCCTTCCCCGTAGACTGTCTATTTATATCCGTCACCCCACTTTTGACTGGGTTGTGCTTTTCTCATTGATTTTAGGAGCGCTTTAGATATTAAGGAATTTAACCCCTTGATACATACATATGCTGTTCATTTTGTCCATTTATGAGAGTCCATGTGCCCACATGGTACAGGCTCAGTGATAGTTACTGAATAATAATAACAGTAATATTTATTAAGCAGTCATTGTGATTGATGAGAATTGTTTCATTAATCCTTATGACAACCTAGGAGGTAGTTCTGTTATTATTGGCATTAAAAGACATGAAAAAAATAAATGAAACAATGAATAAACCACACTGCACAAACACCACAATACAGGAGAGGTTCTGTCCTTATCATCAAGAGGCCAGCATGCACTGGTTAAGAGCCTGCATTGTGCAATTTTTTAAACTAAATATGTTAGTCATATCTCCTGTGTGTAGTTCCTCTTTTTTTAAATTTTGATAACCTCATTTGATTGGCTTATTATTTTAGGCACTGTGCAGGTCATAAATTCAGGAATAAATGAGCTAACCTCACTAGAAACAGTTCATAAGCATTTACATCAGATCACCTGGACTGAGACCACTTTCAGCTGCAATTATGAAAAATACGTTTCTTGCCTTTGAAAGCCCTGAGTGGTATCCTCATGGGAGCTCTGGGAAGGGCAGGGACGGTGAGACCGGTGGTCAGAGAGAAGGCAGTAAGTGGTTTTATTTTTTCGAAAAGATCAGATTGCATGAGTGCCCGCAAGTGCCCACCCTTGTAGGATTTAGTCCAGAGAAACACTCATCAAGCAAATGTTGGCCCCTCTTTTTCATCTTGGTTTCTAAAAATACAAGTGGGGACACTCTCCAGGGAAAGGTTGTGTCTGTAAACCATAAAGTCCAACCTGCCAGTCCTCCCAGGCTCTTGCATAGTGTTGGTGTGGGTGAGGCTTTGTGCTAACAGTAGGCAGTCTCATCTTCTCCCCAGCTCATCCCAAGCTTGTGTTCCTGCAAGAGCAGGAGCCCCTGAGGCCAGTTCCTTACCAAACATGACAATGTCGCCCTTCAGGAAGGCACCTCCAAAGACAAAGCGGATTTCATCAGTGTGATCAGCTTTGACAAAAGCCGGTTTCTTGTCCTTTAAGCACTGGGGCCGGTGCTGAAACTCGTAGAAGTAGACAGGTGCACCGGCATCTGCAGAAAGTTAGGAAGGGTCTGTGGCAGGCATGCATGCAGGGGGTAGTGGGGGCTGGTCCTGCATCCCCACCCATTTGTCCTGGATTCACAGACTCATGGGTGGGACAGCCCAGAGATAAGAGGTGACCTGAACCCAGCTAACTTCCCTCTTCCTCATTTGAGGCTAGGGTTTCATGCTACAGTGGCCCTCATGCTCCTAAAGATGGAAGTCACTACCTTTCAGGGCAGCCTCAGAGGACAACAGTTCTACTTCTCAAAAACAAAAACAAAAAACCCTTTATGCTGATCCAAGTTACCTCCATATGACTTCTTTTCATTGACCCTGGTTCTACTAACTGGAGAAAACAGTAGTTATTTCCTGCTCCCAAGATGCTCTGTGCATCCTACGTTTCCTCACCACTATTCTAGTGAAGGTCTTTGCTCTGTAATTTCCCCTCTTTCTCTGCATCATCAATTTCTCTCTACTGGATTATTGCCCTCAGTAGCAAATATTTCCTCCCATTCTGTGTATGGGTTGTCTTTTCACTTTCTTATTTTGTCCTTTAGTGCATGATAATTTTTAATTTTGATGAAGTCCAATTTTTTTTTTTTGGTTATGATTCTGCTGTTATATTTAAGAGCATTGCCAAATCTGAGGTCATGGAAATTTATCATATTTTCTTCTAAGAGGTTTACAGTTTTAGCTCTTACATTTAGGTCTTCGATCCATTTTGAGTTAATTTTTGTATCTGGTGTGAGGGTAGGGTTCAATTACATTCTTCTGCATGTGTTATCCAGTTGTCCCATCACAATTTGATAAAAAGACTATCTTTTCCCCCATTGAATGGTCTTGGCAGCCTTGTGCAAATCAACTGACCATAGATATATAGGTTTATTTCTGGACATTGTTCTATTTGTCCATTCTTATGCCAGTAACACATCACCTTGATTACCATTGCCTTATAGTGGGTGAGTTTTAAAGTCAAGAACTATGAGTCTTCCAACTTTGTTCTTTTTCAAGATTATTTTGGCTATTTTGGGGTCCCCTGAAATTCCACATGAATTTTAGCTTGTCTGTTTCTGAAAAAAAGGAAGTTGGCATTTTGATAGGAATTGCATTAAATTTGGGGAATATTGCCATTTACCATTTATTCTTTCATTTCTTTCAGGAATAATTTATAGTTTTCAGTGTACATATCTTGTACCTCCTTGGTTATATTAATTTCTAAGTATTTCATTCTTTTTGATGTTATTCTAAATGAAGTTGTTTTCTTAATTTCATTTTTTGATTGTCCATTGCTAGTGTGTAGAAACATAATTCATTTTTGTATACTGATCTTGTATCCTGAAACTTTGTTGAATTTATTTATTCTCATAGCTTTCTGTGGGTTCTTTAAACTTTTCTACACATAAGATCATGTCATCTGTGACTAGAGAGAGTTTTGCTTCTTTCTTTCGAATTTGGTTTCCTTTTAATTTGATCTAATTGGCCTCTACTAGAACTTGAATAGAAATGGTAGGAAGAAATATCTTTATCTTGTTCTTGATCTGAGTGGGAAAGATTTCAGTCTTCACCGTTAAGATATCAGCTGTGGGTTCTTCACATAAGTCCTTGATCAGTTTGAGCAAGTTCATATGTATTCCTAGTTTATTGAGTGTTTTCACTGTGAATGTGTGTTGAATTTTGTCAAATGCTTTTTCTGCATCTATTAATTGTGTTTTCCCAAATTCTATTACTATGGTAGATTATATTGATTGATTTTCATGCTGAGCCTTGCTTATATTCCTAGGATAAATCCCAATTGGCCATAGAATATAATCCTTTTAATATGCTGCTAGATTCAGTGGGGAGGGTTTTGCTGAGGATTTTTTGCATTTATATGCATATGGGATGTTGATCTGTAGTTTTCTGTTCTTGTGATGTCTTTGTCTGGCTCTACTAGCAGGGTAATACTAGTCTCACAGAATGAGTTAGGAAGTATTCCCTCCTCTTTCACTCTTTTGAAGGGGTTGAGAAGGACTGATTTTAATCCTTCTTTAAATGTTTTTTAGAATTCACCAGTGAAGACAATTGGCTCTGAGATTTCCCCTGTTGGTAGGTTTTTCTTATTGATTCAATATCTTCATTTGTCACAGGTATATTTCTTCTTTGAGCTATTGAAATCAGGTGACTTGTAAGTCCTCCACTTTGTTATTCTTTTTCAAGATTGTTTTGGCTATCCCTACATTTCCATATAAATTTTAATTAATTAATTAATTAATTAATTAATTAATTTTTCCATATCAATTTTTGGAATCAGCTTGTTCATTTCTCCAAAACCACTGCTGAGATTTTCATTGAAATTGGGGTTGTATCAAGCATAGAGATCAGGTTGCTAATTTTCTCTTGAATCCATTTTAATCAGACTTTCACCTCCACTGTTTCATCAAAACAGTTCCTTTCAAGATTACCAGTGACCTCCATGTTGCCAAATTTATGAGCCGATTCTTACCTGTCACCTCAACAGGTCTTATAAGTATCCTCCCACAGCACCCTGTCACTACTGTCCCCTATCCTGCTTTATTTTACTGTCCAGCACTTATCACCCATCTAACAAATATGTACTCTGTATTACTTGCTTATTTGTTCTCAGTCTTTCTGATTAGAATGTGAGGTTCTGGTTGCAGGGCCTTTGTTTTGTTCACTGCTATGTCTCTGGGGCCTAGAATAGTGCCAAGCACATAGCAGGCCCTTGATAAAAATATCTGTGAAAAGGAAATAAAAGGAGGATAGAAGAAAGGGAAGAAGGGGAAAGAAGGATAGAGAGAGAGAAAAAAGAAGGAAGGAGAAGAAAGGAAGGAAAGAAGGAAAAGAAGGAAGGAAAAGAGAGGTAGGGAGGGAGGAAAAGGAGAAAAGAGACAGAGAAAGCAGGAAGGAGGGAGGGAAGGAAGGAAGGAAGGAAGGAAGGAAGGGCAGTTGTGTGTCCTCACAAGTAATCTCTATCTGACTGCCCCACAACTCCTTATAGCTAAGACATTTGGGAAGACACTTGCAAAGAGAGAGGAATGTGGGGGCCAGGCCCCAGAATATTATAGGGAGGTGGGGCTTTTCTACATGGCCCTGAGGAAGCAGACAGAATAGAAACAACAAAGACTGATCAACATTCCTGAACTCTGAAAGGCAGAGGAACGGCAGGGGCCAGCATGCAGGGCTATATCCCAGCCAGCCTTGGGAACTCCCTCTCAGCGAGGGAGCGGAAGGGCAGAACGCGAGGCCAGTCAGCAGGCAACGGGGATTCTCGCAGCCACCCACCTTGCAGGAGAGGGGTGTGAGGAGACTCACCTCTGTGACACTTTGCTGTGACCAGCCCAGGAATCACAAAGAACACATCTCCAAGCAAATCCAGGAAGCTATTTCGTATATCAACCAGGGAGTGCTTGTTGTAGAAGTATTCATTACCCACGAGGTATAAATACTGGATAGGGATGTGCTGTAAAACATCATGGTAGCAAGAGATCCAGGTCAACAGCAATGGCCAACACAACAACAACAACAACAGCCAAATAGTTGCCTTTGCAGGCGTCATTCTGAGTGCTTCATATGCACTGTCTCATTTAATCCACACAGCAACCCTACGATGAAAGTATCACAATTTGCTCCACTTGACAGATGAGGGAACTGAGGTTTAAAGAAGTTAAGTGCTTTGTCCAAAGTAATGGAACCATGGTTCCTTCATAAGTCTATTTGCATCCAAATCCCATTCTCTTAATCACTTGTTCTTGGGGGTCTGGTGCTCTGAGAAACACTGGGACGAGTTATTGCACCTCAAACCCCTAACACTGAGACAGAGGGACAGCCCTTCAGAGGTTTTTTTGGGATTTGGAGACCGCATGTACCATGCCAGGTTGCACTGCTCAGACTCGGCCATTAGGTCCTCCCTAGTGCAGGGACTGAATGAATAAATGATGGGGCAGTGGTCCTTGGTATTGCTGGAACCTAGTACAGTGCCTGGTTGGTATGTAGTGAATACGGGTCCCTAGTCCCAGGTGGTTTTCAGAATTAGAACTTTTCAGTTCCAAGACAGATAATTTAGTACAGATGCTGCATTATTATGTGACATGCTCAGGGGGTGGGGGGATGGGCAGCACCCCAGACCCCACATTAATATGTCCACAGAGAAACATACTAATAGTGTGAAAAAGTGAATGAACATGTAGGAACAATAAAGACCAATGGCTATGTATCAATCTAGGTCAATCTTGGTTGCCATTTGCTACAAAAAGCATTTGAGTTTTCAGAGCTGTTTAGATTCTGTGATTGCGGATAAGGGGTTGCAGAACTCGGCTTAGTAAAGATCTATTGAATGAATGAACGATGAACATCTATACACCCAGCCCTACCCCTGAGTGTGACCCAGGGAGGTTTGTGAAATGAATGGATCTTGGAGAGCCAGGCTCACTCACCAAGATGGAGTGTATCAAATGCAGGGCGAGGGACTTGTTGGAGCCCTCGAGGATCTCAGGAAACTCCTTCTGTAGAAAGAAGTGGGGCGTCCTCCATGAGCACATCATGTCATCAAAAGGGAAACTGGTCTCCCCGAGGACCCAGGCACCCACCTTCCAGAGCGCAGGCTGGCAAGAGCAGAGACCCTTTCAGCCCCCAGGGGTCCACGAGTGAGGAGCTGCCTCAGTGGGTTAGCTGAGTAACAAAGTTTCTCCTTCTCCCATTTGATAAAAGGAAGCCATTCCCTGTCGTATCTGCAGTCAGGTGGGACCTGAGTGGCTGCCCTGTGGAAAGGCCATGTTATGGGAGGACTGCACGCCCCATCAAATTCCTATGTTGAAACCCCAGGACTTCAGAATGTGACTGTATATGGAGAGAGGATCTTTAAAGAGATGATTAAGCTAAACTGAGGACACTAGGGTGGGCCGGATCCAGTCCAACTGGTGTTCTTCCAAGAAGAGGAAACTTGGACGTGCAAAGAGACTCCAGGGGGGTGCACGTGGAGGAAAGAGCATGGGAGGACACAGCAAGAAGGCAGCCATCTGCAAGCCAAGGAAGGGGCCTCAGGGGAAACCAAACCTGCTGACACCTTGATCTTGGACTTCTAGCCTCCAGAACATTGAGAAAATAAATTTCTGTGGTTGAAGCCACCCAGTCTGTGGTATTTTGTTATGGTGGCCCAAGGGAACTACTACAGGCCACAATTTGGCTTCAACAGCAAGTTAAAAGAGAAGCCAGAAAATCTTGAAACTCGTGGTTTGTTGCTCTCTTTCCAAAGACTTTGTCAGTAGGGTCTCTGAGAAGCCAGCAGCTGGCAGGCAGCCAGTGAAGCTGCAAAGCGGATGCTTAAAAACCCAAGTGCTGCTTGGTACATAGTAAGAGCGATGGCAATTATTTTTTAAATGACCCTTCCCTGGCCAATATTACAGCTTAAAGACATGAGGGGGTAGAAATACTCTTCATTTGTCCAATGAATTTCTCTGATATATTTTCTGCTGAAAATCTTGGGGATAATGAATCACTAGGGTAGATAGTTAAACATATCTGCCTTCTGGAATCTGAGGGAACCCCCAGGGTCATTCAAATAATCCACAAGTACATTTCAACTACTGTGAAGCCCCTCTGTATGTTCAGGAGCTAGAATTTGTTTTTGGAGATGTCCTACAGTGTCAAACAGCCAGCAATGGATGTAACTGCAAGTCACTCAGAATAACAGCACCCAGGCAGGCTCTTGGGTTAGGCAGACCTGGCCACCAAATCCTGTTCTGCCACTTGAATAATTCTACGATCTAACATTTACTGAGCACTTACTATATGCCAGGCTATTTGACGTGTACCTGTGAGACAGGTAGTAACATCAGCCCTATTTCAAAGATGAGGGAAAACAGGTTCAGAGAGGTTAGGCAGCTCCCTGAAGGCCACACAGCAGGTGAACAGTGAACCCGGCACTTAAAAGGCAGAGCCTAAATATGTAAAATTTATACACCAGTGTCTCCTCACCAGCTGGGAGACTTAGGAAAGTCACATTAGCCTCTCTGAGCCTCAGTTTCTTTGGCTGCAAAACGGGGATATAATAATGCCAGTTTGCAAGCTGTTGTACAGATAGAGTGCACTTGGCAGATGGAAAGCACTCGATCACAGTGGTTTTGGTAGTACGGCTGTCATCAGTAGCACCTGCCTTCTTTTTTCTAGCACAGATCAAAAGAGCACTAAAAGACCTAACTGAAGCCATAGTCAGTGACTCAGTTAACCTCCTTCAAAACATGAGGAAAAGAATTCCCACCTCCCCCCGTTCCCGGAAACACTGCTCTGTATGCCAAATTAATAATTGGCAGAACATGCCTTTAACAGCCTAGTGAACTTGGGGTTTGGATTCTAGAGCACCACCAGCTGCTTTGTAACCAGACAGACCTTTGTATTTCATAACCTGACTTGCCTCAGCTTGAAAAGTGGAGGCTGGTCTGCAGAGATGGGCTTTGATATATCCTGAACTTGAACACTCCGCTCTTCTGAGGACAGATGACACGCTTATTTTGAATGGGGAGGGTCTTCTCAGACCACAGGTTCAAGAAATGATGGCTTCTACTCAGTATTTAGGCCTCCCAGCTCAAATGATCCACCCTCAGAGAAGCCTTTCCTGACCACCTTTGGCCCCCACGCAGGAAGCCTCCACTTCCCAGTCTGTGTCCTGCGCAGCACTTATACCCTCTGAAACCATCCTTTCAACCTTGCGTTTCATCTGTTTCTCCCCTCAGGAATGTAAGCTTGCAGAAAGCAGGAACCATGTGACTTGCTCACTGTTGGATGCTCTTTTTTTAATGAGTGCAGAGCACGTAGTAAACACTCAGTTCATACTTGTTGAGTGAAAGAAATGATTCAATAACTTTGCAACTTTCACTGCTTTCATGAGCAGTCTTGGAAATCAAATGCCAGAACCAAGGCTGGACATCAAAGTGCAAAGGACTGAAGTTTTCTAAACTTGTGTGGATTTCATCTTTGAGGCAGTACCAGTGCTTTTTGAAAACAATCATTTGTAATGTTTTGAATAAAGCTCAAATGGGTCCAATCCTCTCCTATTTTTTCATAGAGTTGTGTCTTTAAACCTACCTGAGGAGCAGGGTAGACACCTGCTAGGGCTGCCCTCAAGCGCAGCTCTCCTCCATGAGATAGAGTAAAGGTGAGCACTGAGTACTGGGAGAGGGGCTCCAGCCTCAGAACGCTCGGTGTCAGGAATGGTCAGGCCTGGCTGTGAAGCAAGCAGCTGCCTCCCTGCGGAGGGAGCGGGCGGAGGCCCAGCCGAACTCTTACCATGGGCAGCAGGAAGCCACATTCGTGGTTATTGACTCCGATGATAGAAGGAACCGGCTTAAAGGATTTTTGAGTCAACAGGTCTACAGGCTCACGAGGGAAGAAAAAGCCATCAACTACTCGAGTGAAAGACTTGGCTCTCTGAAACAAGGAAGAGAAAAATCAGCAGCTGTTTCCCCTCACAAAATCTAGCCATCCCCAAACCCTAGCCAAGCTGAGCCAACTCACTATAGCAAAAGGCACTAAGAAAAAAATTTAGCCACTCTTGGCCCATCCCAGCTCATCCGTGCTGCCTGGCCAGCTCTGCCATTCACTAGGACAAAGGGGCTCAACTTTTTGGGGCCTTAATTTCCACATCTGCTACTTGGGGATGATCATAGTAACTATCTGAGAAATATACTCCCCCAAGATGATGGTTCTCAGAGCCTGGCACCTGGACCAGCAGTGTCAGCATGGTCTGGGGACTTGTTAGAAATGCAAATCCTCAAGCCCCACCCCAGGCCTACTGAATACAAAACTCTGGGGTGGAGTGGTAGGGTTCAGCCCAACAAAAAGCCCTTCAGGTGAGTCTGATGCGTGTGTGGAACCACTGGCCAAATGCAATGGGCAGAGGGGTGAGGGGAGGGGATGGCCAGGGTAGTGTGGGTTGCTGTGAGCATCTTCCCGAGATGTCTTCCTCAACACTGTGTCTTGGATTTAGGTGGATATTTCTTGGGTCTTAGGAAGCAACATCTGGCTCTATCCATAATTTTTTTAGGTCTCTGTTTTAGGAGTGGAGGTAGAAGAGAGCACACAAAAGAGCTTTCACACTACACTGAGTCAAGGACTTATCCATTTCCTGGAGTCCAGCACAACTCACAGTAGATTCTCAATCCATGCCAAATAACTATTTAACAAATGTTGGAATCTGACAGGTAAGGACCTCATTTTCTCCAGGGCAAATTGGACATAAAATATCATCCCATCCAATGAATCATCTGATGATTGGAATTTGTCAGCCGTCATCTAGACCCTGCTTGCATACCTACAGAGGTGGGTATCTCATAGCCTTCTAAAGGAGTTGGTTCTTTTTCAGACAACCGAGTTTTTAGAAAGTTCTTGGTTATCCCAAGCCAAAATGGCTTCCCAACTCCCAGCTCTTGATCTTGACTTTAGCTTCTGGTGGCCTGTGGAGCAAATGTGGTCCCTTTTCCCAGTGAGATGCCTTCAAAGATGTAGGATCTTTGTTGTTTTTTGGATCTTCTCCAGGCTAAGCAGCACCCTGGCCTGTCAGTTTCCTTAAATTACTGATAAGGGTTCTACATTGCTTTTTCACAGCTGTTACTATGAATCCCCAAACCCCAACTTCCCAAGACCCAAATCAAAATAAATACGAGAGTGGCAGTCTACGTCTACCACTCCATTCAAAAGGCAACCTTGTCCCCAGACTCTCCCCTCCCTCTTCACCTGGTTGATGCTCAGCAACTCCTTGGAGGATTTTGCCCTCAGGCACTGCAGCAGGGCCACGGAGTCTGATGCATTGCAGCCACAGATATTTGCAACCATCTGCAACTATTTCCAGAGAAGGAACAGGTCAGCACATAGGATTGAAGGCCTTCAGGAAAATGAAAGTTGGAAAGTGTCCTCAATCCAGCCACAGGCTGGTGCCTTATACATGAAGGCCAGCCTGCTGCTCCTCCCGAACCCCATGTGCCCAGAGTGGAATGTGTGCATTGAGGACAGGCTGGCACTGCATCATCCTTACTCTCTTGCCTGACCCTCCTTGTCATCTTCAGCAAATCACCAGAGCTGAATCAGTCCCAGCTTGTCAGCTCTGCTCAAGCCCCACCCTGACCCCTAGCCTGGAACATATGAACATGCACTGAACATCCTTTCTCTGTCTCTAGACCAATTCCACTCATTCATTAAGGTCCAAGTCCCATCTCCTCCAGGATGTTCTTTTTAGACTTTTGCAGCTCCCATGAGCCTCTTTCTTATCTAATCTCCTGTAACTCCAAGGATCCTCACCTCCTTTACCTAGCTCTTTGCTAAACACCTTCTTGACCTGTCATTGGACTTTCCACGTGTGTAGTACTTGTCCTCTGAGAGTAGTAGTCCTGACTCTTCTGAGAGTTGTGGATGCTCTGAGAATTCAGTGGAAGCTACAGACCCTCTCCCTGGAAAATGCACAAATATGGAGTCTCCATACATTTGCAGGAGTTCTAGGACCACCTTCCAAACTCCCCATGGATTCCAGGTTAAAAGTCCTCTTCATAAAAAGATTACAGTCTTCTCAATTTAGTATATGCCTTCTCCACTTATAAACCAACCCACGAGTCTTAACATAGAGCTGGGAAAACAATGGGCACTCAATATGTGTACGGTGAATGAATCAGTATATGCACACACTAAAAGTAGCTTAATATATCACATTACCAAAATCAATATTCCCTGTGTATGGAGGGTATTTTTTATCATGTTATAACTCTAAGTTTCTGCCTTTGGTTATATATTGTTATTTTCTACAAGGTGTCAAAGAAAATGCACCACTAAAGCAAACAATACCCAGAAGATGGCTCCACAGTCCAGTGCTTAACTAATATTCATTGAATGAATCAGCTCACTCGTTTTAACTCATTCATTCAGCAAATATTTATGGTTGCCAGACACTATGGTGGGACGTGAAAGACAGAGGGACTTTGGTCTCCCAGCCCTCATATCTGGTAGAGCACTAAGACGAAATAATACATGACAAATATCTAGGGCATTCACCTCCCCCTCACAACCTCATGCCAGACAGCATTAATCAGTCACAGCATTATTTCACACTGAGCTGGAAACAACCTCAGAATCTTTCTTAACACAGTATTCTAGGTAGCATAGAGTAAGCACAGGAGATGGGCCATATATAATGCAGAGGACTGAGTTATATATGACTGGCAAAGAACTATCACACGTATGCTTATACACACACACTCATGCACACCAGCAGTAGTGCACTGTGTATGTGGACCCATTTCCTATGGAATCAGGCCTTCCATGAAGCAACAAAGTTCACCTTAGGCCAGCATCAGATTCTTTGGTCATAGTCAGTAAGGACAGCCAAGCACCTGGTCTATGGACACCTGACCACATTCTCTCCTGACCAAGGAGAGGAAGCTGGAGAAGTGTTGACAATATACCTACATCCTCATTCCTTTCATCATTAGGGGCCTTCAGGTAAGGCATGATGGCCACCCCACTCTCCATGATGGCTTTGTGGAATAACCCTTTGGCCATGGGGGACAGAATCTGGAGAGAGAACACAGAGACCCAGAAGTTATCTGGTGGGCTCCCCACCCATCACACACAACACCCAGCTCTTCTTTAAAGAAAATTTCCTGGGAGGTCCCCTTAAGAGTTCTAACCTTAGAGAAAAAAAAGTCCTGGTTTGGGAGTTCCAAGGACTAGTTGTGAAGGTTTGGGCAAGTTTTCCAAGCTCTCCAAGCCCAGGTTCCTCATGAAGTTGGAAATCAAGCATTCTGGAGGTGAGAATGCTAACTCCTTCACTTCTTGTCCTTGAAATGAGACTGAGCCCCTAACTCAGGATGTATTTGTGAGGCTCCAGGGAGACAATGTGTTTACAAGTGTTTGTTCAACATGAAAGTACCAATTAGATGTGAGTGACTCATTATCCTCATTTTTGTCACCTCCCCAACCGAGGTTCCTTCAAGTCCCAAAGAGAAAAACTCACAAGGCTGGAAACACTTATGGCTCCTGCCGACTCGCCAAAGATGGTCACGCAGTGTGGGTCCCCACCAAAGAACTCGATGTTCTCCTGGACCCAGGTGAGGGCAGCCACCTGGTCCATGAAGGCCCAGTTCCCCAAAGCGTGCTTGTCCCCTGTGCTGTGGGCAAGAGTCAGGGTGAGAATAATCAGTTGGCCACCGTCTGCTTCACGCAGCCCCAGGGAGTTGATGGTGGAGGCTAGGGGCTGGTATCAGGGCATCACCACTCCAGCTGGAGAGGAGCTGAGAGTGAGAGGCCCAGGGCAGCCGGAAAACCAGGCTCAATTCTCACCCTCTGCTGGGATTTGGGTTTCTTTGAGAATCTGATGAAAGCTCCATACCCCAGAAAAATACATAGAAAATCTTGTATGTGCAATTTCAGGGTGTTCGTAGGCTCCTCTACATCCATGGATTTCAGAAGAGTCCTGCGCTTAAGAGTTGGTCTGCACCAGGAAGCAAGACCTCCCTGGACACAGAGGTGCTGATGAATGACTAAATGAATCATGATGGTAATAGTGGCTGCAGCTGCACAACACTGTCCCGAGGGCTTTGTGCCTGATGCTCTTACTGCCCTCCCCTCCTGGTGCTGGTCTTTCTCCTTTATCCCCCTGGGTCCTCCCTCCACCCTGCTCCACCCTGCTCCCAGAAGGCTGACCTTCACAAACTGCAGCACCCAGGGTTCCTGTTGTGTGCGATCAGTGGGAGACATCAGCCGGGGGGTTTGGGGTGGGATACTGAGAGACTAGGAAGTTTATTCCACCACCCTGGGGCCCCTCTCTGCGGGGAAGTGGTTTGGGTAGGGGCTGCATTTCTCTGAAGCCACAGCACATGCCACCCCCACCCCATCAATGATATCTGCGATCATGTTCTAAGGATACTGACGGAGTCACCATCTTCTTCTCACAGACTGGAAACTAAGGCACAGAGAGGTTAAATCCCTTGCCCAGAAGCCAGAAAGTTGCAGATTTGAGATTCAAACCCACGAGGCTGGCCCCAGAGTCCATTCCCCTAACCATGTCCCTGTGCTGCTGCCCCTGCAGAACAGCCCATTTCCCAGCACGAGTGGACAATTAATGGGGAAACAAGGGAAAAACCACAGAATCAAAGAAACGCCTAGACCACTCATGCTGTACCATGTATGGGTGTAACCCTAGGATCACTGACTCCCGCTCCATCCTCCAGTCCCCTACACTGCTCTTCGCTTTGGTTCCCATTCTCTGTCCGTGACCCCTGGGCTGGCCCTAACTCCGCCTTCTCTCTCCCACGAACCCCACATCCGGTCAGGAGCTACGCCCTGCCAATTTTATCTCCATTCCATCATGGCTCCCACATTGGTCCTCATTCCTCCATTTCCATTTATCTCCATTCATAATCTGGTCACTTATGATCTGGGTGACCTTGAGCAAGTCACTTAACTTGCTTTGCCTCAATGTTCCCATGTCTAATAACGGTATCTGCTTCACATGGTTGTTGTGAAGATTGACAGTGCAGGCATCCAATAAGTGCCACGTACATGTCAGCAGTCCCTCTAGCTATTGGGCCCCCACCCTGCTTCACCTCCACGACCCGCATCTAGGCTGTGCAGTAGCCGCCCAATTGGACTCCCTATCTGAAGCACCCAGGCACCCCTAGCCCAGCCTGCACTCTGCTCTAGAGTGACCTTGCTATACTGCTCTGTAGGACACTCCTGGGTCTCTTTCTTTATTGCCACACATGGCCTGGATCAAAGTTTTTCCCAATCAAGCCTGTCTGTGCCTTCCCACATCCATCTCCTGCTATAACCTCATCTACCTGTCTACTAGAACCCAGATACTATAAACAACTTTTGGGAACCTTTCTGTCGAAGGAATCTTTTGCAGAATCCCAATATACAGACCTGCTAAAAGTGTAATCGCTCTGGTCAGGGGACCCTCCTCAGCCTTCCCTGCCTCCACTGCAGCCCCAGAGCCACCTCCCAGGGCTACATGACCAAAGCATAGTGTGCAAATATTGCTCCAGGCCCACATGCTGCGACATTACCTTCCAACTTCCTAGCCTTTGCTTGGGCAGCCACCATTGCCAAATAGGCTCTCTTCTAACCCCGTCTTCCCAAACCCAAACTTCTCTTTAAGGTGCAATTCGAATGTCCCCTCTCTCCCTGATTTCTTGCAGCTCCCTGCTCTGTTTCTACAATTCCGTTGCCTCTCACCCTCGGAGCATTAATCACATCCTGCCTAGTAGCATGGGTATTTGTGTCCCTCTGTTATCTCTCCCACGACACTGGGAGCCTCTCGAGGGTAGGGTTCACGCTGGGCACTTTGCTGCCTTCCCCGCGATATCTGACCATGGCCTCTCTACTCCTTTGGCTCACACTGCACCCTGGCCAAGGCTTAGGTCCTGCCATGTTCTGAGTAGGATAACAGATGTGGCCAAGAGCCCAGCTCTGTTCTGTGACCTCTGGGAAGTTGCTTCACCTCTCTGTGCCTCAATCTTTCAACTGTAAAATGGGAAGAACAACAGTATGTTTTTCATAGAATTATTTTGAGGGTGAGTCAAAATAATGTATAGCAAGTGTACAGCACCATGCTGGGCCCATAGCGAGGGCCCCAAACATGTTAGATGTTATCAGAGGGGGGGAAGCCAATGCAACGGAGTGATTATTCTCAGTTGGCCCTACAGCAGAGACTACAAGTTGCTCACACACCCTGTTTCCTCATCCTCCAGGGCACACAGCTAGGCTGCATGTCTCTTGCAGTTGGGTGAGGCATGTGACTGAGCGCTGCCAATCGTATATGAACGGAGTGATGAGCGTCACCTCCAGGCTGACCCAGAAAGACCACCATGTGATCCTCTGTGCTCTTTCTCCATCTGCTGGCCAGGTGCAGAGGATCTGGGGCCCTAGAGGAGGGCAGAGACATAACACGGAAGGAGGCTGGGTCCCTGATTGACCAAGTGGAAGAATGTTTGTCAGTCAGAAACACTTGATTGGATTTTACTTGAGTGAGAAGGAGATTTTTTATAGTTTTGAGCAACTAAGACTTGGGGGTTTATGTTATCACTGCTAAAATTACCTAACTAATTTGGGCCAAATTTGCTCAACATCACTGAAGGCTCATTTCTCCTTAGGTTGCTGGGCACTGAGTCCCCTGTGGCTGCTGCCAGCTGCCCCCTGGGGATCAGGATGTCAATCACTTGGGGAGTGACTCACTTGAAGAAGCCGAACATTCCTAGCCGGTACTGGATCGTCACAACCAGCACGTCCTCGTAGGCAGCCACGGCGGACCCATCAAAGATGGATGCTGAGCCAGTCTCAAAGGCGCCCCCAGGGAGCCACACCATGACCTGAGGACAGGAGAGGAATTTTCTAGTCAGCCTGTGGGGCACCCGCGCCCCCTCCCCATGCACGTTGAGACATTCTTTCTTTAAAGAAATATAAATGTCTCACTTTCCTTTCCAAATAGCATCAGAGGTTTCATCTTGTGGAGAAGGCCAGGGTTAAGCATACGAATGCCTGAGTCTGATTCCTAGCTCTGCCACTGACTAGCTGTGTGACCTGGGACAGCTTACTTAACCTCTCTGAGGTTCTTTTTTCTCATTCACAAGATGTGAAGAATGAAAATATTCCGTTTATGAGGTTATCATGAGGTTTAAATAAAATTCTACACTTAAAGTTCATAGAACAATGTTGACACATCTCAAGTGCTCAGAAAATGTTAACTAAATGTCATTGAACTTGCGACCCACGTGAAGATGGAAACCACTGTAAGTCATGTCTGAGAGCAAAAGCTGCTTAAACTGTTTTAATCTAAGACTTTTCCCTACTTACAGAGAGAAGAGAAGAGAGGAGAGAGTATGGGGAAGAGAAGTGTGGAAGCTTTACCACAGTGATTAGAAAAATTTGGACCAGGGAACATAAAACATCCAAATGGTATTATCATGATTCATATACTTAACAATAAGTCCCTTTTATTCTCTATTTTAGGTCATATCAGTGATTACAACTCCTGGGGCAGGAAAAAAAAAATCACTGAGGGTAAAGGAGAAGTGGACAAAACATTGGCTTTGACATCCGGATCTACCACTTACTGTGTATATAACATGGAGCAAGTCGCTTATGTCCTCCCTATGCCTCATCTTCTTCATCTGTGGAATGGGTCCAATAATCCTTACCCACTGGGTTATTGTGGGGGTTAGATGGAATAATGTACTGTGCCTGGCAGGTAGTTAGCCCTCAATAGGTGTTGCTGTTATGATACAACAGAGCGAGTCTCCTGTTGCAGTGACATGGGGGATGGAGGATGACGGGGGAAGGGTGTGGTTAAAATTAGGTGGTAGAATGCGTCTTCTCCATTCACTGATACAGAGATCTTTTACATTCTTAAGTGAAATAGTTCACATTTTTACCTGACTGTCTTCACTGCAAACAGAAAATTTGGGGAAGGCAATTATCCTCCTTAAAAAAGAATTTCCCAAGCAAACAACAAATCAGAGTCCTTCTAAGCAGAGTCTTTTCTGAATGTTTACAGACCATTAAATACCCAGCAGAAGGGGAAAAAAACAAAACAAAAACCAAAGATTAAGTCACTGCCAATAAAGATGCAATCAGAAAAGAAGATAAAGTGAATCTGTCATTAGAATGATTTTTTAAAGAAAGTTATTGACATGTCAAGTGATTACATTTCCCTTTTACCCAATAGGGGCCTAGGTCTTATTCCAGACACATAGCCCCTCCGCCTGGGTCCCAGGCCCAGAACCTGCCAGCTAGAGCCCCCAGCATGGTAGGCAGCCTTACGGGGAGCTTGGAGCCAGCATCTGCATGGGCTGGTGCGTAGATGTTAAGGTACAGGCAGTCTTCTGACACTCTGAATGTGGGGTAATGCATCTTGAGGATGTGTTGATCTGAGAACAGCCACTCTGAGTTCTGGAGGCACCTTGGAAAAGGGGAGGAGAAACCCCTAGGGTTGCTGTCAGCAAACTTGCCTGGGAGGGGCCAGTTCTTGCGGCCCAAACCAATGAACTATAATTCTCTTTGATCTGGTTTCTGGCTAAGAAAGCACACTGTGCAGAATAATTGCAGCTCCCACCCATGCCTACCCCCACTACCATAATCCAGACACACAGACTCAAGCTGGCTCAACAATCCCCCAGACTGTAGAGGGCAGGACACTAAGTTGTGTATCAATCACTTTGCTCTGACAGCTCCCTCTTCTGCTCCTAGAGGAACAAAAGGACATTTCCAGGCCTTGCCACCAGGAACCAACTGAGGTAGACTGGCAAGGATATTCCTGCATTTAGGTCTTTGCTTCAACTGATCCCTCTGTCCAGACTTCTCTCTCCCCAGGTCTATTTGTTCATGATCTTCCCTTTCAGATTTTGTGAAAGTGCCACCTCCTCCAGGAAGCCCTCTGAGATTTCCCCAATTAGACCACAGCTCTTTGGAAATACCTACATATTTTGTGTTCTTTCCTAGAACCTCTCCTAGGGAGCAGCTAAAAGCCTAGGGCTCTGTAGGAGTCACCTCGGTAACTTTTAGCCCCTAGCACCAAGCCTGACGCATAGTAAGATTTAGCGAGATTGTATATGTAAATATGTCTACCGAGTGCTCAGTTAATGTCTGTTGTTCTTTTAAAGAATAGTGTACAGATTAGGCAGCAGGAAACTGTTGCTGCAAATCCACTCCCTCACAAGCATTTATGCCATTTTGTTCCTTTGTACGTTGTGTCTCAGAAACTGAGGCACGCTGCTTTCAATAAAGACATCCCTGACCTCCTCCAGTGCTCCCTTAGCACCCTTCTCTGCCCCCCTAATGCTTGCCTTTGTCATCCTATACCTTAATTGTCATTATTGTTTATGTCCTGACTAGCACCACCAGTCTGCAGGTTCCTTGAGGGCAGCTGTGTCTAACCCATTTTAATGGCCCCCAGGACCTAATGGAGAGCCAGCTATTGAGTTGGTTCTCAGTAGATACAAGTTGAACGAATGAATGAATAAATGAACAGACGAGGTTCAGCTTATTGCGCTGGGTCTCTGGGTCACATGGGGTCTTCTGCGGCTTACGGAGTCTTCTGGCATCAGGGTAGTCCTTCTGCCTGGGACCCCAATGCCAGTAATCAACATGGCCCAACCTGAGGGCTTTACAGAATCTGCGAGTCAGAAGATTCTTGGCGAATTCCAAGTGTTATCTCCCGCCTAATGCATGAGGCACCTCCACAATTTAACTGGGAACTAGTCACCAATCTAAATTTGAAAATTTGCAATGTCTAGAAGCTCCTGCCCTCCCATCTCCCCTGAGTCACAGACTCACACTCATGTATCCATTCCACAGGTTTTTATGGATTCCCGACTGTGGGCCAGGCCCTGCGCTGGGCACCATGTTGGCAACTAGAGTTAAAATTCCTCTGGTGTGATTCTCACTCTAAAGCCCTTACTCAGTATGACCATGGAGATTAAGCCTGGGGGAGAGTTCACAGGGAAACACTTCAACAACCCCTTCTAACCAAAGAGTCAGTAAGCCCATCACACTGGTTCCCAAACCTGACTGGGCCTCCGAATCCCTAGAGAGTTTCCTTACAGTCAAGTTCCCAGGCCCAGCTCTGGGGATTCAGATTCAGGAAGTTGGGAAGGGAGCCCAGGGAATCTGCATGTTCTAAACAAGGTTCTAGCAGTTCCCCTCCCCAGCCAGATAGGGAGCCTCACCCACATCTGTAGCCCTCCACATCCTCCTCACTGATGCCCTGACCCCTTTCCCCAGTGGGCTGCCAGACCTTTATTCCCCCTCAATGCTCTGCCTCTACTCCCAGGTCACAGGCCACGCACAGGACAGAGCCAGCTCTTACAAGTTAGGGTAGGATGTGGCATCTTGGAAATCATTCCAGGGTGATGCAGGCTTTGGTTTTGCAAATCGCCGGGGTCCGACAGGGGGCGCAGCATAAGGGATTCCAAGGAACACGTTCACGGGCATGTCATTTCCCAGCACAGTAGCTTGCTTCCCCCGGACCCACCCCAGCCTGGTGTTCCTCACTGGTGCATCTGCAGCTGGCCCTGAGGAGACACATAGGATGAGTCAGAAGCTGGCTGGGAAGAGGCTGAACTCAGAGCTCCCCGCAGTGGGACACTTTTTCTCAACCCAGAGGCTGTACAAGTATCTGAATTCCCTCTCAATGAACACCATGTCAATTGCTTCCTTTCAAATTCCCTTAGAAGTCATCTGCATCAGAACATCAACTTAATTTCTCCTAGGAGCACAGCACCAAGCTACAAAATTCCCCTTTGTTACCTTGGGAACACATCTTCCTTCTGCTGCACAAAGGCTTTCCCTTACCACGGAACTGATACACGCCAGCCTCTATAGATTCTGGGACTCCACAAAATCTTCTGGCCCAGAGTTTCCCACTTTTTAGCCATTTTCACACCTACTAGTGCAATTGCTGGCACGTCTGTACATCACTCATGTGACTGACATTTTACCTGTCTTAAAATTAAATTTAAATAAACTTTAAAATTTTTACTTAGAGGAATTCTAAACAATAACATGTATGGAATTGTGGTTTTGGTAACTGAGGTGTATGCTTCTGAATACATATTAAAATACATATACAGCAATGAAAATAAAAAAATTCTTATGCAGATGTCACCTGACATCAGCTTATCCACCTCCAGGGGTGTGAGGATGACACTTTGGGAGACTAGGAAGCAAGCTTCTGAGTTTCCACATTGAACAGGGAGCCCTGAGAAGTCAGCTGCCCAGCTATTTACTTAGCAGAACTCAGATGTCTCAGCACTACCTGCTGTCATGTCATTTCAACAGCAACAGCCCTGCCTGGGCAGTTGGCATTACAGAAGCATGGGCTCCAGCCCACTCCCCTCCCCAGTGCTCAGGACAGAGGGCTCTCTAAGCCCCGGCAAGGTGCAAACAACCTCAGGACAGGACCGGGTCTTCTGTGCTCCACCCATGCCTGAGAAGAAGACGCTGGCCTGGGGCTCTCAGCAACACTAGGACATTGATGGGGTGCTCTTCACGAGCCCCAGAGACTCCTGAGAAGTAAGCTCATTTCCACCAGTGGAAAATCCTCCAAGGCAGGGCAGGGAAACCCCCTATTTCATCTTCTGAGAGCCCTCCTCCCCCACTGGGTGTCTCACCTTCGGCGGTGGCTGCAAGGACCCAAATAGCCCAGATCAGGGTCTGGCCTGGCTGCACCCACTCCCCACTCATCTGGCTGTCCCGCTTGAACTCCCTTGACATCCACAGCCACGGCTGGCCTCCGGGATCTTTGGTCAGGGGCAAGAAAGGGAGACAAGTGTTGAGCAGGCAGACACAAGACACAGACTCGGTGAAGAATAACAGCATCAGACTAAGATTTTTGGAGGAATTGGCCAAGCGAGAATTTCCTGTTCTGATTTACATAAGAAGAAGCTGATGATTAACTCTTGAGCGGGGGAAAAATAACTTGGTAGGCTTTGACTTACCCTATGATCTAGCAATCCCACTCCTGGGCATATACCTGGAGAAAAAATATTTTAAAAAGACACATACATCCCAATGTTCAAAGTAGCACAATTTACAATATCCAAGACATGGAAACAACCCAAATGTCCATCAACAGATGACTGGATAAAGAAGATGTGGTGTACACACACACACACACACACACACACACACACACACATACACACAATATAGAATACTACTCAGCCATAAAAAAGAATAAAATAATGCCATTTGCAGCAACATAGATGGATCTGGAGGTCATCATGCTAAGTGTAGTAAGCCAGAAACAGAAAGAAAAATGTCCATATGATATTGATCATATGTGGAATCTGAAAGAAAGGACATAAATGAATTTATCTATGACACAGAAACAGACTCACAGACATAGAGATCAAACTTATGGTTACCAGGGGGTAAAGGAGGTGGGAAGGGAAAAATTGGGAATTTGAAAATTGCACCTTTTTGGGAATGATGGAAATGTTAGCTATCTTGATTGTGGTAGTGTTTTCATTGGTATATATCTATCAAAATTCATCAAACTGTACATTTGAAATATGTGTACAGGACATACGGTTACCATACCACAATAAAGGTGTTTAAAAAATTTAGAAGGCTTTGGGCTCACAGGATGGTAGAAGCAGAAAGGACATTTGGGTTCAGGTAAGCCAGAAAACTCAATTCAGATACTGACAGGGGCCAAGAAGGCAGCAAACATGCAGTGAATGAAGCTGGCCAGGAGACACACTAGGGAATGGTGGGGACTGTGGAAAACTGGATGGCACATGCTCTATCTAAAGGGGCAATGATTTTTCAACTCCAAGAACATTTCGCTTTTGACAGTGTACATGGGCTAAGCCGGGAGTCTGTAATACCTCTCAATTTTTAAATGTGGCCTCAATTTTTAAAAATCACCATGTGAGCCCAATACAGCATTTCTGCTGGCTTGATTTATGTCATGGGTGAAGACTCTGCAATTCTGATCTAGACCCAGTCCCCCACTGTAAATTTAAGAAGACAAGACTAGGGAGGTGAAGTTAGTATAAGTAGTTCTGTTGGGGCCTATCCTTAGCATTCTGGGTTCTCGTTGCAGTGCTGATTGGGTCATGGAAGATCCACGTCAGGACCCAAGAGCCTCATCCTCCTGCCCCTAGCAGGCACCATGCCTCACTGAGGGCTGAGGGCCCAGGATGGGCTGGGCAAATGGAGTCAGAATTATCCAGGGCACTTGTTGAAAACACATCCTTCTGATTTAAAAATGATATTAGAGAGAAGTAAGATGGCAGAGTAGAAGGACGCTTGTAGCTCACCCTCTCCCACAAATACACCAAAATTCACATCTATGGACCTACTCAGCCAACCAGAGCACCTGCTGAACTCCGACAGAACATTGCTTTCTTTGAAAGACAAAGACACCAAAAATCTGGTAGGAGAAAAGGAAAAAAGAAAGAAGAAAAAGCAAAACAGTGCAGGACCGATCCCATGGGGAGGGAGCGGCAAAGGAGGGCTGGCACTCATTCGCTGGGTCTTCTCTCTCCAACAGAGAGGCCAGTGGGATGGAAGGGGAGCCTCTGAGGCTCAGATCTGCCCCAAGCACCCCTTGACCAACAGAACTGAGCTAAACGGGCACAAAGGGTCCCCGCGACACCCAGCCTGAGACACGAGCTGGCAGCTGGGGCCGGGACAGCTGTCTGAGCCAGGCAGAGGACTAGGGCAGCTGCACTGAGGCAGCCCTGGGGAACTGCAGGGTGCCGTGCGCTGTAGCTGGGAGGGGATACGGAGCAGAACAACCTCAGTCCCCCATAAATTGTGAAAAAGCAAAGCAACACAGCTGGTGTGCCCTGGGAGAAGGGGCACCATAGCCTTTGTCTCCTCAGACCTGCGCCGCCATTACTGGCGCTTCTCACGAGAAGAGAGGCGGGGCGCAGCCACAGCCGCCATCTCCTCCTGTGCGCAGCGCCCGGGCGGGGGTGGGGCTGAGGCCTGAATCTGCACCCAGGGGCTCCGCAACCTCCTAGGCAGGACTGATACTTGTTTACAGCCTGAGGCAGATAGGATCTTTCTGCCCTGGCACCTCAGAGAACTCGCACCACCAAGACAAACAAGGAGCTGAGATTTGGCATGGAGCAGGGGCAGGGTCATTCAGCAGTCTTCCCTGAGCCCGCCTTCATAGCGCCACTCAGAGGCAGAGTGGGCAGCTGCACAGAGAGGAGGAGTGACTGGCGCCGGTAGAGGGTGGGTAGCCACCTGCTTTCCTGGCAGGAATGCAGCACCTGACCAGGGTCCTGGGAGGGGGTGAGATCCGCCCACCTGCCTCGCCCGAGCTCAGCGTCTGACTGTGGCATCAGGAGGGGGAGTGACCCACCTGCCGGATAAGAGCTCAGCACCTCACCCAGTGTTGGGAGGGGGTGCGATCTGCTAGTCGACAGCCACTGGGAGCAGCACAGACAAGAGCGCCAACAGAGGGCCTCTGGAAACAGCAAGCTGAGTTCGCAAAACAGGGCGAAGACACAAAGACCTCTCGATAACACCATTAAGAGCACACCGTCTCCAGGAGAACTAGATAACTGATACTCCTTAAGTCATAGTGCCAGAGAGATATGAGCACTATGAAGAAGCAGAGGAACTACTCCCAATTAAAAGATCAAGAGAAATCTCTTGAAAGCACGATCAAGGAAATAGACATTGATGGCCTACTAGATCAAGATTTCAAAAAAGGAGTGATCAAAGTACTGAAGGAACTAAAAGAAATTGTTTAGAGATATAAAATATGTCAAAAATGAAATAGAAGCTATAAAGAAGAACCAAGTAGAATTAGTAAGCTCATTTGCTGAGATGAGAGCTGACCTAGAGGCTATACAAAGCAAGCTAGATAATGCAGAGGAACGAATAAGTGACCTAGAAGACAGGACAACAGAAAGCACCCAATCAGAACAGCTGAGAGAAAAACAAACAAAAAACAATGAAAACAATATAAGGGACCTATGGGATAATATAAAGCGTGCCAATCTATGCATAATAGGGGTTCCAGAAGGGAAAGAAAGAACAAAGGGGATTGAAAAGGTATTTGAAGAAATCATGACTGAAAACATCCCAAAACTAAAGGAATCAGATATCCAAGTACAGGAGGCTCAGAGGGTCCCAAACAGGAAGAACCTAAACAGATTCACACCAAGACATATCATAATCAACATGGCCAGAGTCAAGGATAAAGAAATGATCCTAAAGGCAGCAAGAGAAAAACAAAGATTGAGTTACAAGGGAACCCCCATAAGTCTCTCAGCTGATTTCTCTACACAAACACTACAGGCCAGAAGGGAGAGACAAGATATATTCAAAGCCCTGAATGAAAAAAAGATGCAGCCTAAGATACTCTATCCAGCAAGGCTATCCTTTAGAATAGAAGGAGAGATAAAGAACTTCACAGACAAGCAAAAACTAAGAGTTTAGCAACACTAAACCCATGCTAAAAGAAATAATGACAGGTCTACTCTAAATAGAAAAGAAGCAGGATGCTACAAAAATGAGAAACTCATAACTGGAAAGGAGATAACTGCCATGAATTACAAAAAGAATAAACACAAAATTGTAAAAGAAGACATCTAAATCATTAAGAGTGGGAGAGGGAAGCAAGGAAAGCCACCGTGGAAAACAGTATGGAGATTCCTCAAAAGACTAGGAATAGACTTACCATATGACCCAGGAATCCCGCTCCTGGGCATATATCCAGAAGGAAACCTACTTCAAAATGACACCTGCACCCCAGTGTTCATAGCAGCACTATTTACAATAGTCAAGACAAGGAAACAGCTTAAATGTCCATCAACAGATGACTGAGTAAAGAAGATGTGGTATATTTATACAATGGAATATTATTCAGTCATGAAAACCAACAATATAACGCCATTTGAGCAACATGGATGTTCCTGGAGAATGTGTCATTCTAAGTTAAGTAAGCCAGAAAGAGAAAGAAAAATACCATATGAGATCGCTCATATGTGGAATCTAAAAAACAAAAACAAAAACAAACAAACAAACAAACAAAAACAAAGTGTAAATACAGGACAGAAATAGACTCACAGACAGAGAATACAGACTTGTGGTTACCAGGGGGGTGGAGGGTGGAAAGGGATAGACTGGGATTTCAAAATTGTAGACTAGATAAACAAGATTACACTGTATAGCACAGGGAAATATACACAAAATGTTACGATAACTCACAGAGAAAAAAATGTGACAATGAGTGTGTCCATGAATGACTGAAAAATTGTGCTGAACACTGGAATTTGACACAACATTGTAAAGTAATTATAAATCAGTAAAAAATGTTTTTAAAAAAGAGAACTATGGAGGATATGGTTTTCTAATTGCATATCTTCTATTTGCTGTTCTGTCTAGATCACCTTTGACTATTTCATGCATCCTCTAATACACAGGACCTACATTCTGGGAGACACTAAAATGTCAGGAAACAAGGATATTAGCTTTTACTTATGGAATGCCTTGTGTCAGACCTTTGGCTAAATGCTTTGCAGCCATTCCCTAATTTAATGCAATGATCCCCGTCTTGTAGATGAGGAAACTAAGACTTTGCAAGGTAGGATGAACTGTCTGATATCATAAAGTTGAAAAGCAGCACAGCTGGGACTTAAGCCCAGATTTCCTGCCTCCAAGCTGAAGTCTCTGCATTTAGAGAGGATGGAATAAGAAATGAGGAGCCACGGTGTAAGATCAGGGAGGATGGCTGATTTCTGCAGTTCTTGGACTATTAAAAATCACTTCATCTTCTAGGAAGCTGAGTAACCATTTGACATCACCTCCTAGGACCTTGATGTCCCCATCAGCAGCACAGACCAGTGGCCTGGATGGCCCCTGAGAGACACAGACCTTTGATGGGCTCTCTCTGTTCCTCAGATTGCTCTGCTGAAACCCTGAGGGAGAAATCAGAATGAGAGAGGACCTCTCTCTGAGGCGTGGCTTAAAACATGCACTAATATACCCCTGCTGATAGGCAGTGGAGATCAAAGCCCACTTTCCGATTCTCAAAAGAGGAGGCTGCATCAGAGCAGCAACAGTGGCCTCAGGGTGGAGATTGGCCTGCAGGTTGACAAAACAAAGGGAGGATGGTCTGGGGATGGAATCAGTCACCAGGCAAGCCCCTCTCGTCCGACATCGGCCCAGAGCTGGACCTATAGAGTTTCCTTCACATAACCTTTCTTCAAACCCATTTCACATTCATGTTAAACCCAAACACTGCCATTCCAGATGGATGTCTGACTGTACCCCAACTCTACAACCCCATCACTGGACCTCCATCACTGTCCTCCCATCCCTGTAACCCCATCACTGTACCCTCATCACTGTACCCCTATCCCTACAACTCTATCACTGTGCCCCATCAGTATACTCCACCCCTATACCCCCATCACAGCATCCCCATCACTGCACCCCCATAACTACACCCATTCCTGCACCCACATCACTGCACATCATGATTATATACAGTCCTCTTTTTAAAAATTATAGTCAGTTTACAATGTTGTCAATTTCTGGTGTACAGCATGTTTCAGTCATATATGTACATACATATATTCCTTTTCATATTCTTTTTCATTATAGTTTACTACAAGATATTGAATATAGTTCCCTGTGCTATACATTTTATCCAATGATGTTTATCCATTTTATATATGGTAGTTAATATCTGCAAGTTTTGAACTTCCAATTTATCCCTTCTCACTCACTCCTCACCTCCCTCCCTAGTAACCATAAGTTTGTTTTCCATGTCTGTGAGTCTGTTTCTGTTTTGTAAATAAGTTCATTTGTGTCATTTTTAGGATTCCACATATAAGTGATATCATATGGTACTTTTCTTTCTGTTTCTGCCTTACCTCACTTTAGTATGACGATACCCAGCTCTACCCATGTTGCTGCAAATGACATTATTTTATTCCTTTTTATGGCTGAGTAGTATTCCATTGTATATACATACCACAACTTCTTTATCCAGTCATCTGTCAGTAGGCATTTAGGTTGCTTCTATGTCTTGGCTATTGTATGTAGTGCTGCTATGATCGTTGGGATGCATATATCTTTTCAAATTAGAGTTTCCTCTGGATATATGCCCAAGAGTGGGATTGCTAGATCATATGGTAAGTCTATTTTCAGTTTTTAAAGGAATCTCCATACTGTTTTCCATAATGGCTGCACCAAACTACATTCCCACCAACAGTGAAGGAGGGTTCCCTTTTTTCCACAGCCTCTCCAGCATTTATCGTTTGTGGCCTTTTGAATGATGGCCATTCTGACTGGTGTGAAGTGATACTCATTGTAGTTTTGATTTGCATTTCTCTAATAATTAGTGATATTAAGCATTTTTTTCATATGGCTATTGGCCATTTGTATGTCTTCACTGGAGAAATGCTTGTTTAGGTCTTCTGTCCATTTTTGGATTGGGCTATTTTTTTGTTATTAAGTTGTCTGAGTTTTTTTGTTATTAAGTTGTATGAGTTTTGTTATTGAGTTGTATGAGTTGTATGTACTCTGGAAATTAAGCCCTTGACAGTCACATCATTCTGCATATTCTCTGTTAATTACATTTTCCTTTCCTGGATGTTTTGCCTTGACTTTACCTGGTGAAATCCTCCTTGTATTTTAAGATCCCATGGAAATATCACCCTCTTCATACAGACCTCCTTATTCTCAAATGTGAGAACCATTTTCTCCTTTCCTCCTATACATTTTGTTGATGTCTCTGTTATACTATTTATAATATTCTGTCCTAGTTCAATAGCTGGTTTAGCCACAAAAAATGATGATGATGACATCTCTCATCACTTGGTTACATAACCTCAGCCCACATCTGACTTAAGTCAGAGCTGCAGTGAACAGTTCTGTGCAGGCTCAGCCTCACTTTGCCCTGACAGCATACCACCTGAAGCATGGGTGGGCCACGTGGCTTTCTATTTTCTACCCCATGATCTTCTCCCCTTTGTCTTTGTTCAAGTGAGACTGGAATTACAGGATGGTTAAAGCCCCCAGGAACCCTGTGCTCCAGCCTCTGGACACATTTTATATGCTACTCAGGTGGCAGGAATTCCTAGAGAAATTGGGCTCTCCTTGCTCACAGCAGCAGTCTCGGTGCTACGCACTTACCTTGTGGTTTCCTCATCCTTGCCCCAGGCTCTGCTCACAGGGAACCAAGCTAAGTCAATTGGCACTAGAAGGAGACCTAGGAAGAAGACCCTCAGTGGGATTCTGTAGCCGGATCACTCATCAGTCAGATAGCATCATGTCACGAAGACTCTCTCCAGCTGGAGGGGCATGGGTTAACTCTAAGGTGTAGAGGCAATGGTAATTATAAGGATTGTGGTTTGGGCTGGCTTTTAACTGCCTTGAAAACCTTGAAGAAAGTGGCAGGCTCAGGCTAATCAGCTATTAGCACAGAGTATGCCATGAAAATTAGCAGGTCCCCTGGCAGCCCTGAAAGATACTTTATCTCCTGGAACCATAGTTAGGTCATGCTGAAAATTAGACCCAAGATTTAACCAAAAGAATGAGAGAGCTACAAAGGAATTTGAGTGTGCAGTCATGAAAGATCTCCTATGCTAAAGTCAGGTCCCAGATAAGGAATGATTAAGATCCTGAGACATGGGATGGAGACATTTGGATGGGCGCATTTGAGATCGTGAACACCCAGATGCTCTTAAACTCTCCAAACTAGCAGGAACAGCTCTCTCCTTCTTACTAGAGGAGAGCAGACATGATCTATGACATGAGTCTCTCATGAAAATGCTTTTTCTCATCAAGATCACCCTGCTCCACACACTGCCCAAAGCTAATAAGTAGGGCCAGTTTTCAGCATGGCCTGAACAAGGAAACAGCGTTCCTTCTCTGGGAGGAAATGGTTTTCTCACTGAATTAATTGCATAACATGGCTAAAATGTCCCAGTAAGAACTGAGAAAAACTCGTGTAGGAGTGAATCTTCAGGGTGATCTTCATATGCTCCTAACACTGGATTCCTAAAACCTTCAATGAGGTGTCCACTCCCTGAATCTCTAAAGGATTTCCTTCTTACCTTCTGCGGCACAAGGCCTCCAGGATGCTAACCACCGCTTGCTCATCCTGTCCAATCAGCATGAAGTTGTAAATGTTAACATGGGAGTGTGATGTTCTGTGGACACCTGGCAGTCTAGATGTCTTTGGACTATATTATGACAGACAGTGGGAGACTCAGCCCTGTATATGAATATTACTCAACCTATGGGAATGTGAACTATTTCTGATCTTCTTTCTAAACTGGAATGGAAAAGACTGCATTTTCTAAATCAATGGCTGTATATCATATAGCTGAGGCCTTACTAGTCTGCTCAAGCAAAGATGCCACATTTAGCACAGCAGCTATAATCTGAGTTGTTACTTGGTTGAGTCTACCATAGCCTTCAGTAACTCTCCAGGATCCATCCATTTCTACAGGTGCTAGACTGGTGAATTAAATGGATATGTGAGAGGGACCACCATCCTTGTATCTTTTAGTCTCCTAGTGGGGGCACTAATCTACGCCATATCCCTCGCTCAGGAAACAATATTGTTTTCTATTTCCTATTTTGGCCATGGGGTGGGGGTCTCCTGGATTCTGGCAGGTCAGAGTTTCCATTTAGCTTTCCCTTTGCGATAGCTCTAGTTCCACATACCAGGAACTTATATTATACCAAGAACAAGGGATTAGTCTAATTGCCAAATCTATCTCTGGGGCCACAGAGAATGGATCTCCGTCACATTCCCTCCCATCCCCCTTCAGTGAAGACTCTCGCTTTTTGATTGTTTTATTAGATTAAAGCAATGGGTCTCAACCAGGGGCAGTTTTGCCCCCACCCCGGGACATCTGGAAATGTCCGAAGACATTTTTGGTTGTCACAACTTAAGGAGTGCTATTGGAAACTGTTAAGTAGAGGGCAGGGATACTGCTATCCACCCTGCAGGACAGCCTCCCACAGTTATTCATTCCCCTGGTCAACAGTGCCAAGATTGAGAAGCCCTGGACTAAACCATATGATATAGTCTATATTTGAAATCTTTGACTTACAAAAGCAGCGATTTCACGTGATTCATATTGGGTTTCTACAGAGTTCAATTTAAGAGGGGGTTCCAAAGTATTCTTAAATATTACAAGCCATTAATCTCATCCAAATTCCTCCTGGAACAGATGGCATGAATGTGGCCCAGAGAGGATAAGGGGATTTCCCAAGGTCACACAGCAAGTGAGAGTGGATCCACACCCGAACACAGGCCCCTATGCCCCTATTAACCCTTTCTGTCAACACAGAAGCTTCCAGCCAGCCTCATTTCTCCAAACGCAGGAAATGGTTTCTTTCCTAGTTGCTGCTCTAATGCTCTGCCCTAGGAAATGTTTCAGAGAGAGCTGATTCCCACCAAAAACTTGGAATGACATTCATCCAGAACGCAAAAGAAAATCTATTTACTTATAAAAAGAAGAAAATGGGGAACAAAAGAAACTTATTCCTAAACAGCCATGCAAAGTGAGGCCAGCTGCAGGGAATTAAGTGAGATTAATACCCCCCCACCCCCCACCCCGTTGATCATGAGCAGACAGGCAGATGTGGAGCTGTCAGGAGTGACAAGGCTTTCCTCTCCAGGAGTGATAATTTTGTCTCGGATGGACGAGGAGACGTTCACTCAGAAAGAAGGAGCCCAGTGCCATCCCACAATAAAGCCTGTGCAGGGGACTGCAGGAGTCCAGGGGAACTTGTCCTCCAGGAAAAATGAAATTGTGATGTCACAGCTGCCTCCCAGGGCTGAGGACACACAGCCTACAGCAGCGCTCTCCTTGTCAGAGCTGGGAAGAACGCTGGGGACTGTCCAGGGAAAAGAAGCAAGCCGAGTTGTGCAGATACGGGGTGAGGAACAAGAGTCAAGCTCACCCTCACTCTGCAGCCAGAAGCCACGCCAGTTTACAAGGCCAGCTTGGATTTAACCTGCACACAATGATCTTAGTTCTAGGACTCTTAAACCCCATCTGCCCAGAGCCTTGCCCAAGTTTTGTTCAAACACTTCTCTAAAAAGTACATCCAGGAAGTGCGTTTAATCTCGCATCCTCACTGTGTGATGGGGAAATCGAGGCACAAAGATGGGGAGGGGTTCCCCTGAATCAGGGGATGTGCTGCACACCTCTCCCATACCCAGGGTGGCATCCTTTCCCAGACAGGGAGAGAAATAACACCAGCAAGCAAATATCTTGTGGGTGTCCTACTGGAAGTTTTGCTTTGTTTAAAAAAAAAAAAGAAGATTCACTATAAACATAAAATAACCCCCTACAGTTGCACATAAAGCTGCTGACCATACAGTTTGGAAAGCATATTTCCCATCCTCAGCGAGGAGGCCTTCCCCTTACAGAATACATCCAGCCTCGGCTCCAGCCCCTCCAGATTCCCTATTTATCAGGACCTCAGCTATTTCCCGCAGCGTGCCGAGTACCAGCAACAAGGACTGGAATCACCTGCCAAGACCTGGGTTCCCTCTGCTTCCCTCTGACAGTTTCCATGGCAAACACGTCCACTTCCCATTTTGTATGGAGGATTTAAGCCAACCCAAGGGCTCTTGGAAATGTTTTCTCTGACCCCATCAGTGTTGACCTTCCTTTCCTCTCATAAATTGATGAATTTTATTTTAATTTCAAGGCTTACAAGGACACTGCAGCTGTTCTGGGATGGTCTGCCTGCCAGCACGTGGCTTCAGCAGTCAGCCACAGCCCGAATTCCTCATTCCTTGTTCCTTGCAGCAGAGGATGATAGAAGCCTTGGTGAAGACTGTAATGAGGAACAGGAAAGTTCACTCTCAAATGAAGCCCTTTCCCTTTGATCTTAACCTTTTTGACTGTTCTTTTGGCTGCTGAGCACTGCTTTGATCCTTCACCTGCCAGAAGCCATGGAAGATTTTCAACATCCTCTGCTCTATTTAGAGAGAAATAGAAGCTTCACCACCTGGCAGGCCAGGGTACCGGGGGCAGGGAATGAGAAATGCGAACATCCACTCTGTAATGGTGACTGGGCACTTTGGGAGACTATGACCAACAGGCAATGGAACGGGCAGTAGAAGTGTTCTTATATGCTGCCTTCTGTCCAGTTTGCCCAAGTCCCCAGGAGGGTTTGATCATGAGAGGGGTCCATTCCAATTCACTGGTTTCATTGGAATTTGGGGCCAAAGTCCTCCAGCCCAGGACAAGAATTTCTTCTTACAGCAGTAAAGTTCTGCCTTGGCCATCACAGTGTGCCCGAAGTCCAACATCCAGGCCTCCATCACACAGGCAACTTCTCCTGCAGACAAATCATGGATGGTTCCCAAGGTGGTGTCATAAAGCAAGGGGAGTTTCGTGGTTGGGGTTTTCTAAGTCCCAGTTTCCTTCTCACCGGGATACCCTAGTAACCCACAAAAGATCTGAAAAATTTGATGTTAAACACGATCCTTCCTCCTGTGCCCAGATCAAGCCCTGATTCTCCAGGAGAGCTTGTCTACACTCGTTCTGCTGTGCTCTGCAAGAAGCTTCAAACTATAGATAAGGTTGGGACTTGTCATCAGCTGCTGACACAAAGCCATCATGATTACAGAACCATACCCCGAATACAGAAGAGAGAACCCAATAATTAATTGAGGAGTAGGAGGGAAAGGAGGTTTTTATTTATTAATTGTCTGGGAAATCTTTTGAGACTTTAAATGTGCTATCTCATTTAATCATTGCAACAACACCCCCAGGAATTCACATGATTCCATGTGACCTATGAGAACATTGAAATTCAGGGAAGTTAAGTCCCTTGTCCAAGTCCACAGAGAAAACAAGTAACAGTCAGGATTTGAATGCAGGTTTGTCTGTGTCTAGGGGCCAGGAACAGCAGACTATACAAGCAGCATATTCTGTAGTGTCTGTCACAGAAGATCAACGGTGGGGTCCCTCCAAGGCTCACACACTCCCTGGGCATCAAAAAGACACTTAGACTTAAACAAGACAGCGTCTTACTGAGATCATCCTTGTTTCCCGGTGAGAGCATTTGAGGAGAGGGACGTTGATTGATGCTGGTTGTAATAATACTTATTTGTCTGTAATTGCTCCTTGAATTCCAGCCAGAATGGACCACACTGAGCTGCAGCTGTACAAGATGTCTGGATTCTCCCACCCAACAAAGAGTTGGGAACGGAGTGGTCAGGAAAAAAGCAGAGTGGGACTAGAAAGACATTTTCACTTAATGAAGATCTACTGCACCCCTGCTCCACACCAGACCCAGTGGGTGGGAGGGGAGGGAGAGGAGAGGCATGAAGTTGAAAAACGTAGTTCCTTTATATCATTTAGATGTTTACTTAAAAATGCAAAAAAATTTGTAAAAGGGTTGTTTCTTCCTTCGATGGAAATAATAGGTACATGAACAAAACCCAGAAGCACTTGTATTGGCCGTTAAGCACCATGATTCATAGATGATTTCCCAAATAGACAGGGTGCCCCACAGAGGCCTCTCTACCTCACCACCTGCACGGGGCACAGGCACTACCTACAGAGGGGTTCCCCCTCTCCCCTGAGGGATGAAGGCTGCACCCCCTCCTCTTCCTTCCTCTCCATTCCAGACTTGAATTGCCCAAGGAGAACAAAGAAAGATGCTCATATCTTCCCAAAGAGAATAAAGTGCAAAGAGAATCTAAAACATGGAAAAAGACGTTCCACATTTGTAGACATGAGGAGGGAATAGAGGTGATGGGATTTGTGACAAGCCAGCAAAGGGCGACTTTCATGGGCCTGGGTTTGGGTCAAGGCTGCATCGCCCATTGGCCTCTGAGAGACACTGCCCTCCACTCTTCCCTCCAGGGCCTTGGGGATGACTGGGACCCGGAGAACCTGGGTGGACAGCTGCATTCTTGTCCTCAGTCCACAGGGGCTGGTGGTGGAGGGTTAGAGTCTTCCCTCCACCCCCTTTTCTATAGAATTAGGATAGAGAATGAGGGCGAATTGGGTAATTTCAACCCACTCCTCACCATCATAATGCAAAATGCAGCAAAACCAATCTGTATCTAGAGGTTAAAATAAATCAAACCAAAAGTAAAACAGGAATGACTGTAGTAAGACATCAGAGAGAACTAGCAGACCACTGAGGAACACATGGAGGTGGCAGAAGGGAGCTCTGGGGACTTGAAGGGCAAGGAAAGGTGATCTCAAGTCAGCTGCCATAACTAAGGATGCACACAGGGCTGGGGATGGAGGGCCTGAACCGATCATCTCTTGAGCTCTCTCCTAGTTCTGAGATTCCATGAATAAGTAAAAGGGACCTATGGCTGGAGCAAGTGACTTAGAGGTGGCTGGCAGCAGATTTGAGGCCTGCAGCCCCCATTTCTATGTCAAATGCCTCCCCAACTCTGGGAAGTCAAGAAACCTGGTGTCGGGTTCCTCTGCTGGCCTTGAAAGAAAGTTCATGCGCTTCTCTGGTCTCAGTGCCACCATCCTTGAAATAAGGGGTCTAGAACAGATGATCTCTAAGGGACCCCCAGCTCTGCCTTCAAGACAGTTTGAGTGCTTGCTGTATGCTGAGACAGTGGGACACACTGCCCACATGAGTGCGTAGCCCCAGCTGGTCATCCAGCCCCAGTGCACCCCAGAACACTCATGTCTCTTTCCTCACTGTGAGAAGACCACAGCCTCAGTGAGTCCTGACTCGCCACCTGGACATCTGTGACATCAGCTGTGTGATGAGGGGCACCTGTCACCAGTTTTCCCACCTCAGAACACAGAGAGAATAGTGATGTACCCGCAGGACCCCCTCCACCAAGTCACTCTCAGCTAAGAGGCATCCTGCAGCCTCTAAAGGCAAATGCAGCCAAATCCAGCATCCACTGGCGCAGGACCACTCCCTGCAGGCATGTGAGCCAAGATACCTGCTTACCCCACATCTGACAGAGGAGCTACCCCATGGCTCAGTGAGGACGCCCTCCACCTCATCTCTTCAAGTCCTCTCCAGCAGAAAAAATTTCAGCTTCTCCGACCATGCTGGTCCACACTTATCTGCCCTTTTTCTGAGGGGCTACATCATTCACTGCCCAAGCCCCAGAAATACCAAGTGATGCATGCTCTGTTGAGACATGTCTGTTCCTTAGCATTAATCTTGTTTCCCCAGCCATGACATAACCTCCATGAATATCACGTGGAGTCCAGGAGTTCAGAGAGATTACATAAAACCAAAATTTTCCATATGCATAGCATTTGGAAATTAAATTAGGTTAAAAATTAAGCTGCAAAGAATCCTCAATATATAGTGGCTTGAAGAACACAGGAGTTAATTAATATCTCTTTCAGAAGAACCACAGCAGATGCTGCAGGTGCTGGGCTCACCTTCCTTCAGGTCCTTTTACCAGGCCTACGCCCACCAGATTGGCTTCCAAGGCCAGTACCTGCATCTTTGGCAGAGGGCTACCCTCCAGTTGCTGGTGTTCACTCCACCCACAAACACACAGAAGACCAGAAGTGCCCAGGAACTGATGCCCCACCTCCCAGGGACTGATGAGTGTGAGGCTAAACACCACCCAGCTTCCTCACCCTCGGCTAGCTCTGAAGGCCTTTTTTCACTCTTTTTCAGAACTTCCCCCCATGGAATTAAGCCCCCCAAGTCATCCATTTTGGTAGCTGGCCTTTATTGGCCACTTTCTCTTCCCTTTGCCATCTCCCCACTCACTGCCCTGCACCGTCCCAAGCAAACCACATGCATTCAGTTTTATTTTTAATACAGGGACCCAGGTTCCTTCCAACTTGTTGCTCTGCTACCCCTCCTCCACCCCCAGCATGTCATCCTGCTCTGCATAGTCAAAGAGGTGTCACAGGCATATCCATGCCCTGGCTTATAGGAAGGAAAAAAGAAGACATCAGGAGAAGCAATTTGCTACTACAAGTGAGTAAGGTAGAAGTTGTATCCATCCCTTCCTTTCAGGTGTCCTTAGTGACAACTTAGCTGCAAGAGAGGCTGGAAAGTGCCCAGTTTAAAGTATTAACCTGGATGGGGAGAAATGATTGCAGTGGACAATTTACAGTCTGTTACAGAAATGAAATAATGCCCCTTTCCAAAATAAAGATGCTCTGCTTATCTTCTATGTGCTGCTTTGTTGAATCAGCACAACATGAGAGTGTCACCGCTGTCATTTACAGATTGAGAAACTGAGGCACAGAGAAGTTCAGAATCTTACCTAAAGTCACACATGAGCAGTAAGAAGAGAAGTCAGGATCTGAACCCAGGTCTGACTGTTGATTTTTTTTTCTCCTCTGTTTTTTATTCCTATAAATGCATTTTGTCTGGTTCCATATCCTTACTTTGAAGATGACAAAACTGGGGGCCAGAGAAGGGCAGGGACTCACTTCACATCATCCAGAGAGCAAAAGGCAGAACCAGACCAGAACTCAGGGGTCCTGGCTACCAGTTGGCTGCTTTATTCCATAGTCCCTGCTCTGGACTAGCTATTTCCAAACAGCTCCTATTATGACTCAGATCCATGCCTATGGGGCTGCTGGGGAGAGGGATATATCTCCTTTGGACTCACCGAGTCTAGAGCCCAGCCTTAAACTGCAGCAGCATCTAAAGTTTCTAAATAGAAAATCTACCAATCAAGGTGGCAGCAATGGCCCAGTATCCCTTGTTACATGAATAGCATCCTCTGTGCTCAGCTCCTGGGCTTATTAAACCAGCTCCCTAGCCTCTCCCAGGAGGAGAGGGGCGCTGGTTCCCTTGGGCTTCACTGTCAGCATGCAGGAATTAGACGGTGGAGAGGGATCAGGCCACCAGGGTCCCCAGATCCTCCATGAAGTCATCCCCGTGCTGTCGTCAGTGTCAGTTGCCTAGCAACTGCCTTTGGCAGATGGTGGCACTGAGAGCATGCCAATCTCTCTCACAGCTAAAAATACATTCCGACGACAACGGGTCTATTTTAAAAGATACAATGTGCTCCCAACATCCTCCCTTGTCTGCGAAGAACTGTGCTGTGCCGGGTCTCTCTGGGCTTCTGATTTCATCTGACAGGGCAGAAGGGAGCATTCGAGGAAAGGAACCCAAGACTAGGCACCACGGGGGTGGTTAGCAAATTGTCACGGAGGAGGGTGAGGGAGAGGAAGATGAGGAGAAATAGGAAATGGTGGGCTGGGGAGTAATATCACAGTTGCCAGTAAACCCTCTAATTTGGCCGTGTTTTTTACCTACTTGGGAGGGTGGAGTTAGGAAGAAAAATCATAGAACCACAGAAGCTTAGTGCTGGAAGGGACCCAATTCCATTCCCCAGTTGGGAGAGCAGAGGCCCTGAGAGGCTGAGATGAGAAAAGCTGGCTCTTTGCCCTTGTTCAGGGTGTAAGGGCTAGGTTCCCGGATATGGGCATGCGACCTCCGTCCCTCAAACTCCGCTTGCATTCCTATCAGCAGGTTTGTCACACCAGCTTTAGTCACCATCGTTTGCAGTTTTCTTTGCCAAGAGAGGAGTAAGTCCATTTGCGCACGCGTGGAGCCATCCATGAACTCAGCAAATGTTTATTAAGCACCTACTGCCATACTGTGCCAAGCCCTGTAGATACAGCAGGGGATCCATACACATGGTCCGCACCTCCTGTTGCTTGTGGTCCAGCACGTGAGGAGGGCACTGAGCAGGCAAGCACAGGGTGCGCCATGCTACAGACATCGGGGCAGATTCGGGGCGGCCCTACTTATCAGATCTGCAACCAAAGGATATCACTTAGGGTTGCAAGATAAAACACAGAGGACCTGGTTACATATGAATTTCAGATGAACAACAATTATCTTTTAAGATTAGTGTTGCCCTGGTACTGCATTATCTGGGGTTCAAATTTAACTGAGCCTCTTGTATTTTTATTTGCTAAGTCTGGCAACTCTACGTTGAATATCACTATTGTTCAGTTTTCTTATCTATTAAATGGGAAAAATAGTATCTACTTATAGGGGTTATTTTGCAGATTAAATGAGAAAACATGTATGTCTGTGACTGGCAAATAAATGTGATTTCCTCTCCTTCCCAAGCAGGGCTCCCCTGGGGTTTTTGCCCTGGCCTGTATAATAACCCAGGTCTCCTCCCTGCAGGATGAGGCAATAAGTGATGGGTAGGAGTACCCTTGCTCTGTTCTAAGGCTGTGCCAGGGGATGAGGGAAATCTGCTGGAGGACAGTGACTTGCCAGAGGAACTAGGAACCAACCAAGCTTTGCTTGGAGTGCTGGCCAAGGCCAGCAATTCTCGACTGCCTGGGGTGCTTGTTAAAAATACAGGTGCCAGGGCTCTACCCAAGATTTACTGAGTCAGGATGTCTAGGGAAGAACGTGCCTTTTAAACAAAATCCCTGGTAATTCTCTGGACTCTAAAGTTTGACAACTACTGGTCCAGGGCACAGAGAGGGACAACTGTCTCTGTGGAGGCATGACCACAAAAGCCTGTTTTGGAATGTGGGTCCTGGATTGGATCCTGGAATAGGAAGAGGACGTTAGTGGGAAACTGGATGAAATCCGAAAAACTTCAGTAGGTTAGTTAATGGTATTGTTCCCATGTTAAGTTCTTAGTTTTGCTCACTGTACCGTGGTTACATAAGATGTTAACTTTAGGGAAAGCTCAGTGAAGGGTATATGGGGACTCTCTGTACTATCGTTACAACTCTTGTGTAAATCTCAAATTACTTCCAAATAAGAGGTTAAAAAAAAACCAACTGCTTTAGCTCAAAGCCTGCCGTGGGCTTTTCCCCAGACCAGTGATGCAACAGAAGGCCCAGCCTGCAGGCTGCCTCGACGATGCTAAACCAGCATGAGTCAAGTGCAGGGAGCTGAGAAGCACCCCCACACACAAGGTTCTGGGAGAGCACTGCTTCTCCTCCCTGCCATTCACACCGGGGCTTAAATGTCAACCTCAATGAATTACATTTTAATCTGTCTCTGTTATCAACCTGGCCATGGCCTTAATTGGATGCCAGGCACACTGCTGAAGGGCTTGCATAATTCATCAGCTGGGAGGCCAGGAAGGCCTTTCATCCTGGGCCAGGGAAGGAAGAGGGAGAGAAGGTGGAGGGGAGGAGAGAAAGGAGAAGGGGAAGGGGCTGTAACAGGCGGGAGAGTAGGTAGGGTTGGAGGGGAGGGGAGAGAAGAGACCGGGCACAACCCTAGGCACTCAGTCTTTAAGCCTCTGCTGCTGGGCCACCTTCTCCAGGAAGTCTTCAATCATTGTTTCCCCAGGCAAGCTCAGGCTCTCCTTCCCTTTGTCACCCATAGCACAGGATGTACCTCTGTTACTCTTGACTAATCAAAAAGTCCTATAATGTTTATTTAAACATCTGCTTCCCCCTAGACCTTGAATCTTCTCCCTTTGGGGTGATGTCTGAGCTGACAACAGATCACCCTAGTCTGGCTGAGTCCCTGCACATAGTGAGTGTTTGTTGAATGACTGAAAGGAAATTCTAGCTCAGGCCATACAAAGAAATTGTCTCAACTTGAGCTCCCTGGTTCTGCCACCAAACTTGCCCCAGCCAAGTCCTTTTCCCCAAAGCCACCCTCCATTCTGCCCAGCCTCTGTCTTCTCCTGCCAGCCATCTCCCAAGGCCAAGGACCACACAGGAAGGCAAACAGTTATACTGAAACTGAAAGGGGAAATCCATATTTCTCTGAGCATGCCTCATGCTACACAGTCAAGCACACAAATCACCTCCTCTCCTCTCCAGGTGGGCCTCCACTCAGCTCAACTGCCCTTGTTCAGGCCGCCAACCAAGTCCAAATGGTCAAAGTCAAAAGGCACTCCTCTGTCTTCACCTTGACTGACTTATCAGCAGCATTAACCCCTCCCACCTTCTTGACCCATGACCTCCTCTTGACTCCCAACCTCACACCCACCTGCTTTTCCTCCTTCCACAGAGCCACTTCATGCCCACTTGCTTTGCTGAGTCTCTCTCCTTTGCCCAACCTCTGTTGGGAAGCCCCAGGGCTCACTCTTCAGATCTCTGCTCTTCTCTGACTACTATTTCTACTTGAATCTCTTCCGAGGGTTGCGCAAAAAAGTGAAGTCACATAGTTAGATAAACAGACGTGTAATCCAGTGGGGCCAGGGGCGACAGAGAAGCCAGTGTCACTATGATTAGTTTCAGCTCCAGTGCCTGCTGGGTAATGCTCAGAGTGGTTTTACCCACCACAGGGCTCTCTGGGGTCTGTCTTCAGCCAGGACTCACTGCCTAAAGGCTCCGATCCTCCCTCTTCCTAGAAGACAAGGCCCCTTTCTCCATCTGACTCTCGACTCAGAGCACTGCCCCATCCTGGTGACCTCTTTACCTGGTTCCCATGCTTACTCAAATGTAGAGGTCAAAACCAACCAACCAGTAACCACAAATGGCTGAAACAACCCTGGTGAATGGTTTTCTTTTAAGATTTAGAAAAATCACTACTTTCCCATTAATTTAAACATTCCAAAAATGTTTTCCCATCTGTTGTCTCATTCGATCTATCAAAAATTATTAGGCAGGTTGGATGTAAAGTAGCCCCACGGTAGAGTTATGAGAATAATCAAAGCTGGCACATTTTGAGCCTGTCCTCTTTGCCAAGTACTTTCCATGAGTTAAATACACAGATTTCTTTCAAAAGCTGTTGGAGGTAGCTACTGTTATTAAACTCCATTGTCCAGAAGAGAAAACTGAGGCTCAGAGATATTTAAAATCACATCTGTTCATTGCCCCTCCACCAGTAAGTAACAAAGCCAGAATTTGAACCCTGGTCCCCAGCTCTGGTCAACTGCTAAACTGTAGTCAGTCACAAAGGAAGGAGTCGGGGAAGGCTTATCCTGATCCTCAATGCAAATGCTTCTCAAACTTTAATGTAACATGGATCACCTAGAGCTTTAGTTAAAATCTATTAAAATGAAAAGTTTGATTCTGAAAATATGGGGAGGGGCCCAAGATTCTACATCTCTAATAAGCCTCTAAGTGATGCTTATTACTGCTCTGCTGCTCCAAGGACCACACCTGAGCAGCAAGGCTCCACTGCACACTGTGCCTGGGAAGTACCTGCCACCCCTCTCCCACGTGGGGGCCTCCTGGGTAGGGAAGCTCTTGTATTAAGCCTGGCTCACTCTTGCTGCTACAAGTGACACAAAACCCAGTTTGAATGTTTGTTTAAAAATAAAATTTTTAAAAAAGGAATTTCTTAATTCATGTAAGTGAAAAAGTCCTGGTTCCACGTACGGCTGCATCGAGGGGTTCTGATGATGAGTCAGGGCCTGGTCCCTTAAAGCTGCTCGGCTTTGCACGTCATGTTGGCTTCTTTCTCAAGCTCTGCACTGTGATAAAAGGCTGTCAGAGGAATGAAGACACAGTGGCATGCTCTTAACAAGCCGAAGTGCAAGCTAGTGAGCAGGTAGAGGTAGAATGGTCACACCTGGTGCCTAGCACCTTTTCATATTCCCTGGGTTATTCTTGTCTCCCCCAACTGTGCCAGGTGGATTTTTAGTTCCAATCCTTCACTCTCCTATAGTAGTATTATACATCCACACCTGCGCCATAGCTTCATGGTGCGTGGAGCGAACATCCCCACCTCTTGATTTGGGGGTTGATCACATGACTTGCTTTGGCCAGCAGACATGAGAAGATGTGAAGGGAGTGGAGGCTGGACACTTGCTTGCCCAGCATGGCTTACTGTCTTGTTTCATGGTGACCATGGAGTAGCTGCTGGAGGACAAGAGATCTGTGATGAACCTGTACCCAACCTGCAGCCTAGAGCTCAGGAGCCAGCCTCGCCCAGCTGAGTGGCAGCTGAGCAGCAGAACCATGAGCATGAGGATGAATGACTGCTGTGTTGAGGTTCTGAGGCTGAGCGTGGGGTGGATTTGTCACATAGCATCTTTGTGGCAATAGCTGATACATCAGCTTAATGATTTACCCTCAAGAACAGGACCATACATTCTTTTCTTCTTGTGCTCCCCCAACCCAGTACCTAGTGTACACTCTGGTAACAGAAACACCAGGGCCCCTCTAGCCTAATTTCCTAATCTGTCATATAGGGAAACTGAGGCTCAGAGAGACAAAGGGATTTGTTTAAAGTCACACCAAGTAGGTAGCCCAGGAGCCAGGACTAGAACCCAGGTCTGCAACTTCAGAGCCAGTGCCTTTCCCCTGTCCCCTTTGCCCCTCTTATTTCTTTATTCAGAGACTGAGTCAATATGTTCCTGACCTGACAATGTCTTGCAATCATGTCTCACAGCTCAAAGGTCCCACATAACTCAGATTTTGCATCACGGGATGGCCTTAGTGTTCAGGGCCCTTAATGGATGCCCGGGATCTGCTTCCCAGCTGCAGCCTGCAGGACAGGTTAGGTTAGGTAGGTTAGGTTCCAGGTCTGGGCACAATCTGAGACATCAGTGACATAAGCAGGTCCACATGCCCATGGGGTCTCAGGGCATGTGGCTGGTGGTCTCTGTACAGACCACATGGGAGAAGCCACAGCTGGGACCAGGGCTCATGGGGACTGTAATCAAGGAGGGCAGTGGGTCAGAGTGGGTATTGGAAGGGGGCAGACAGGGATCCATCAGCTGCTGTGGACCATTTGGATCAGCTCCAAGCAAGGCCAAGTTCATCCATAAGGCACATCCCACCTCCTGGGAAAATGGTTTTCCAGCAGCCTCACTGTCCTGGTTGGCAGGCATGCAGGACAGATGGGCTGCTGACAGCATCCCCCTCTTGCCCCCTCCTCAGAATACTCAGAAGAGAGAGTAAGCGGCAGGCCTGCCCGCACATCTCCTCCTGCCCGCATTCACACAATCTGGCTGCATATCTCTTATGTGCACCCCACCCCCACCCAGCTCCCCTGCCCACCTTGGCCCCACAGGCCTCCGCTCCCCACAAGCCCAATTTCTAACCTCAAAATCAGGGCCAGGACTAGGATGAGGTGGGTGAGGCACAAAATTTATGGAGGCATCAAAATTACTCACTAATCAAGATAAATAATATTTTTGTGCAATGTTTTTAATAATCAAAATTAATGCCAAAAAGTCCACAGTGAGAAAATAGCAAAAATTTAAATAAAGGCAGCCTCTGACAGGGTGGGGATTGGGTTGAAGTGAAGGAGGCCATGCCATGGACATACAGGGTTAGATCTCTTTATTTAAAATTTTGATATTTTGTTCACAGTACACTTTTTGCATTACTTTAAAATTTCTTAATATTGCATTAAAATGTTATTTATCTTACTTACTGTTTTTTGGCCTCCACTTAAATTCTGTGCCCACAGCAATGCCCCACTTTCCTTACCCAGTCCTGGTAAAAAACCCGCTGGTGGTCCTGTCCCTCACCCCAGCAGTGGCTCCCCACTACAGTCAGAATGCCAGCAAAACTCTTCATGTGCCCTCTTAGTCCTCCTGGTTGGGTCCCTGGGCACCTCTCCACCCTAAGCCCGGGTAGTCAGCTGGAACACACCTGTATGGCCATGAAGGTTCAACTGGGGACCCCCCGATCCTGCCCAGGCAATATTTTCAAGAATCGCCTGCCTGTCAGCTTCATCCTACACCAGGCTCTCCTGTGCTCTCCACTCCAGCATCGCTGCCTTCTCCCTGTCTCTCTGCATGTACTGTTCCCTCTTCCTGGTACCTGCAACCTCTCTTCTTTGCCCAGTTCTCTCTGACACAGCCTTAAGGTCTCACCCCCAGTGTCACTCCAGCAGGAAAGCTGTCCCAGACTTTTCTGACCCCCCTTTGAACAGGCTCTCTTCATACTGTGTGTTACTTCCGTGGTTCTGGTCACAGCTGCAGTTTTATATTATTTGTGTCATTGTTAAAGATTCATTTTCCCGTACTGGATGGTAGAATCCATCAAGACAGAGACTGGGTCTGTCTCTGTTTTATTTCCAGTGCTCATAAAAGCACCTGACACATCGTAGGTCCATTTCCTTGGGGAGGGGAAGGAGGGAGACACATGAGACTCTTTCAGAGGATAAGTCTCAAGGTATTAAAAATTTAAAAATCTCCCACTTCAGGGTCATGGTACCTGAAATACCACCACCAGCATCCCTCGGTAAGACTGAGCCTGTTTGGTGGATTACCAGGGCAAGCCCAAAGCCCATTTCCCGTGTGGGGAAATCCAGCCCGGGAGAGAAAATGAGTTGCCCAAGGCCATAGGCTAATCAGTGACAAAACCCGTGCTAGAACCTGGTTTCCTGAGTCCTAGTGCCACGCTCTCTCCACTCCATCCTCTGCTTCCCTCTCTCCCTCCCAAGAATTACTTCCAGTGTCCCCTACTTCTCCCGTTCTAGACATTCTTCTCTCTCCCCTCTGCCCCCGTCTCTGTCTAATACCATGTGTGTTAGTCAGGGTTCTCCAGAGAAACAGAATCAATAGAGATTTATTGTAAGGGGTTGGCTCATACAAGTATAGAGGCTTAAAAGTTCCCCAAGACACTTGGAGTCTGACTGGTCACTGCCCTTAGGTCAGGTCCAAGCACCTAAGCATACCTCGGCCTCTTATGATCTGGTACCTTCTCTGTCTCCACCCACATCTCCTACTGTTCCAACTGATAGCCCACAGGACAGACATTTCTGGACTGGGCATAGCCTTGAGCACACCATATTCTCACCCTTATGATTCTTCCTGCATGCCATCCCCACTCTCTAAAATGTCCTTCTTGTAATCTTTGTCGGACCAACAGCCTGCAGACCTTCTGAGTCTGCCTCAGGCATCCGTTCCTCCGGGAAGCCCTCCCAACCTTGCCCCAGGCTGGGTTAAGTGCCTGTCCTTTGCAATCCCATGACACCCTGCCCCCTGGTCTCTCACTCAGAGCTCTTAGCTGCCTGCCTCCTTGCTCAGCCTAAGATTCCTGAGGACAGGGACCTTGCCTTGGGCACCTCTGTCTCTCTGATACTGAATCATAGGATGGTGGGAGAGCACTTACCACTTGTCAAATACATCAGATAAAGGAAGTAAAGGGATGAACAGAGGTCCCTATTCTTGTGGAACTTTCTTCCTGTGAGTGAGAAAGAAACTAGACATGCTACTTAACTAGTTCAGTAAAGAATAGATTGTTATCAATGTTTGAAAGAAATAGACAGGGTAATACAGAGAATAATGGGGAGGGCAGGGTGGGTGGCTCTAAGTAGTATCAGGGAGGCCTCTCTGAGGAGGTGACATCTGAGTTGAGACCTGAAGAATGAGAAGAAGCCAGCCATGAGAGGAACCAGGCAGAGGAAACCATGAGGCAAAGGCCCTGCCATGGGAGAGAGGCTGAGGAAGAGGCTCAGCAAGCCAGGGGGCTGATGACATGAGGCTGGAGGTGGGGAGGGGTCAGATCTCACTTCTACTCAAAGGCAAGTGAAAGTCTAACAGGAAGTCACTGAAAAAACTATGATTCTTAAAATCCCTCTGGCTGCTATGTGAAACATGGATTTGGGGAATGCAAACATAGACGTGAGGACACTAATTGGGTGGCTATTCCACTAAATGTGGTAATGATGGAGGTAAAGGTTGTATTAGGAAGCCTGAAATCCCTGTGGTTAATTAGCACTCTACCTATATAGTTTATTTCTTGTCCACATAGAAGTCCAGTGTGGGTTGGGCAGCTCTTCATCTTGTAGCGCTGGCATCTGAAATGCGATCTTCAAGGTTCTCTATCAGGGAAAGAGAGAGATGAAGCCAGCACATGGGCTCTTCACTGCCTTAGCCCTGTATCTCTTCTGCTCACAGCTCCTTGGCAGAACCAGGCACATGACTCCACCTGACTGTAGAGGACAATGAGAAATGCAGGGGCGGACACGGAGGACCTGGTGAGCACTTTGCCTGTCACAGAAGTGGACCTATTCAAGATATATTTTGGAGAGTGAAGTGATCTGGCTTGTTGATGGATCAGATGTAGGGTTCGGGGGGTGGTGGTGAGGGAATGGGAAGAATCAGGAATAATTCCCAGGTTTCTGGCTTTGGCAGCTGGGCACAGATGTCACACATCCAAAACAAAACTACTGCTCCCCCCACTTCATGAACCTGCTCTCTCCCTCCATTGTAACAGGTGGTAATTCCATGTTTCTAGTTGCCCAGTTCAAAAACCTTGGCATCTTTCTTGAATGGTGCACTTTAAGTGGGTCAACTGTGTGGTGTATGAATTATATCTCTATAAAGCTGTTTATATATATTGCATATACGTTTATGAGATGTAGACATATATTCAGAATCTGATCACTTTCTTCACCTCCACCACGTCAACCATGGTCCAACCCACCACCATCTCTCACCTGAACCACTGCTACACAGGGGCCAGAGTGATTCTGTTAACAATGTCAAGCAGATTAGAGGATTCTGCTCAAAGTCCCGCAAGGGCTCCTGTCTCCTCATTAAAGCCACATTCTTTTGACTGGAGCATTTAGTCTACTGACATTTAATTATTGATAGGTGTGCACTTATTGCCATTTTATTCTTTATTTTCCACTTGTTTTTGTAGTTCTTCTTTGTTCATTTCTTCTTTTTGTTTTTCCTTTTGTGGTTTGATGATTTTCTCTTATAGTATCCTTGAATTCCTTTCTGTCCGGTTTTGTGAATCTATTGTCAGATTTTGATTTGCAAAGCCACCTTCTTTACAATGGTCTACAAAGCCTGACACACTCTGACCTCTCATTCTTTAGCCTTGGCCTCACCACCTCTGCTCTCCTCCTCACTCACTCATAGTCAGCCACACCAGTCTCCTTACCATTCCTTATATGCACCAGACATGTTCTTACCTCAGGGCCTTTGCACTAGCTGTTCCTCCTGCCTGGTCTGTGATCCCCAGATATCTGCACGGTTCACTCCTTCACTAGGCGTCACTGACTATTGTACGTAAAATTGCAATCCCAACCCCAGTATGTTTAATCCTCTTTCCTACATTCAACATATTACAGCATTTATCATCTACAGCATTTATACTATATTATTAACTTACTTGCTATATCTATTGCTTACTGTTCTGCCCCCACTATGTAAACTTCAAGATGTAATGCAATGTAAACTTCAAGAGGATACAGATCATTACTTTGTTTTCTGATGCAGTCTAAGTATCTAGCGGACACTAAGTAAATATTTGTTGATTAAATGAATGAAGTTTTCCAGCTCACTTTCTCCTTGCTCTGAATTCTATACTCGTTTTTTTAAAAAACCAGGCAGCCTCAGGTTCTCTCTGGGTAGATGCTCTGTGCATAGCTGCTGTGTCAGTGCGTCTTCCCATGAACTCTCCTGATAAACTGTTTTAATGATTAACGCCTTTTTTTTTTTTTTGCATATCCTCCCTTCCACACACACTCCACCTAGCTCTCCTGGGACCACATGAAATATGAGACAGGCATACCTGCCAACGCTCTCATCACAAAGTTATCAGGAATAGAATTTAATAATCAGGAAGCAACACATAAAAACACTGAGTCAGAGAAATGACACACAAATGTTAAAATTGCCTTTGCTGCCAAAATTCCAATCTGGAGATGGGTCCTTCACGGTCACTGGCGAGAAGAGCCCCTGTTGTAAGGTCGTCTTTCTTCCTGCCTTCAGTTCAGTATTCTCTGATGTGCCCTTCAACTCTGATGCCTCCCTAGGGCCTCTGTCATCTTCAGTCTTCCAGAACCCCTGGTAACTGTGCCAATATGTCTGGACCATCCTCTGCAGCATGCCTGACTTTCTCCGGTATATGGAAATCTACTTCTCTTGCCTTGAAAAACCAGTAGGAGAGAACAGGAAAGGAGTGACCTGGTGTTTGCTTTCACAATGCCATCTTTGCAGCTCTGCAGGCCAATATCTTCCCTTTCTTAATGGGTTTGTTTAGAGTACTTGCTGGAGAATCCATCTGAGAGTCTGCTGGGATCTCTCTGCCAAGTCCGATAATGCCCCCGCGCCCACCTTCCTGGCAATGACGCTTTCTATGTGAAAGCACCTACAAATCGGAAAGCAGAGTTGTCCCATGGTGTCTCTTTACAGTTGCATCCAAGCATATGTTGTGTTTCTCCACTTGGTCCTTAAGTCGTAGAGCCAGGCCTGAGAGATCTTCTTTTGTGTGTCTTTGACTTTAAGCAGCAGGTACTCCTTCAATTCTGGCTGATCACTGAGCGACACCAATACGGATCAGAGAATATGCCAATTCAAGGAAGGGATGCCTTTTGAGAGCAGGCATGAGGCTACAAGAGGATCGGATCCCAACAACTGGAATAAAGCTTTTACTTTAGATGAGGGGTTACTTGAAGTTAAAGACCACTTTAATGCAGAAAATATTTTTAAGCATGTGTTATATATAACTACTGTACTTCAACTTTTACTGAGGGCTTACCATGCACAGAGTCCCCCTCCATATGCTTCATACATATTCCTACATGTTAAACAATTTAATCCTCAAAAAAAACTTAATGAGGGAACAGTGTTACTACATTTACTTTACAGATGATGAAACTGAGGCAGAGATATTCAGTGCAGCAGCAAACGGGCTACAGGAGTCAAAGCAGACATTTGTGGTATCAAGAAGGGCAGAGTAAGATCAAGGACATGAGAAAGGAAAGCAGAGGGGGGCAGTTCCCTTGCTAGAACTCCCCCTAGTGCCTTGCCTTCCTGGAGAATTTGACATGTCCGTCAAGAACAGCCCTAGGTCTGTGTGTTTTGGTAAAGCCTTCTCTGACCCCTACCCCCAGCAGAGGTGACCACTCCCTTGGCTGATGCATCCTGCCTGGTCATAGCATTGCCCAGCCTCATCACCCCAGGTGACAACTGCTTCCATATCTGGCCCCCTCGCTGGGCTGTGAGCACCTGGAGGGCAAGGACAGACTGTGCTCCCAGGGTCTCCCCAGCACAGAGCACAGCACGGAATAATCTCTGTTGAATGATAGAGCAGTAAGCCAGGCTTACTTAAAGGCCTCCATCCTGAAGTGACCCATGTCACTTCCACTGTTACATAATTCTGGTTGCACTTTCCACACCTCAGATCTTGTCTGGTCAAATTCAGCTCTGTCAAACAGACCCCCATGGGGACCGCCAGATGGATCAGTGACAGACAGGTGGAGAGCGGCCAAGCCAAGTCGGCAGATCCACACCTTGGGAACTTCCCCCACAAAAAGGCGCACTTCTGGAAATGTGGGAAAGTTTCAAGTGAGATCGGTATTCTGTGGGCTACGAAGGGAAGGCTTTGGACACAGATGGAAGAGTCTACCAGGACATAATTCCTATTCTGCTGTTAATTCTCTGTGTGACCTTGGGCATAGCTCTTTCCTTCAAGGGTCCTCTTTTTCTCCATCTGTACAATCTTGGGCTACAAGCTCATGGTCTCCATGGTTTTATGGTTCCATGATCCTGACAATCAAGGCATATGCCTCACTGACGTGCCCAAAATATTATCTACCCCATAGTTTGGGAGTCTGATGAATTTTAGCAAATGCAGCAAAACATTGCAGGGAAACATAATATTCCTTTCCCATCTTTAAAAAGCCTGTTTTTTCCCCAATCCTCACTCTTTTTTTGCTTCTTGAATACTGAGTCCCAGGGGTGAATAAGCTTCGTCATCTCCAAATTCCAAGAAATTTAGATTTCATGGGGTGAAGGAAAGGAGGAATGAAACATCTTTTCCCTTTCATCACAGTAAGCTGCAGCACATTTCAAAAGTAAGATTGGCTTATGATTATTAAAAATAAACCCTGGCCCACAGCTTACCTTGCACATTAATCTTGCCAACAGATGCAGACTTGCACACACCCTCTCTGGCTCTGTGCTGAGACCCAGCCTCTCTGGCCAGTTCTCATGCTGAGATTCTCTAAAGACAACCATTTCCATTAGGACAACCATGAAATCAGTCATTTGCTCTCTCAAGGAAAGGGTGCTACACTAGGGTTTAAGGGGGCAATGAGTTCCTAGAATATTGACTAAGGAACTTAAGAGGTTTGAAAGGAAATTTAAGACCTGCATTAAAGTTCTTTTAGTATTAAGTGACAGAAACACCAGCTTTTACTGGCTAATGCAAAAAAAAAGTAACTTTTTTTTGCTCATGTACTTGAACAGTCTAGAATGTGGGGGATGCCCACTAGCTTCAGGAATGGCTGGATCTAGGTGCTTGAGCAAGCTCATTTGGAGTTTATCTTTCTCCCTCTCTAACTGACTTTCCTTAATGCATCCTTTCACTCTCAGGTAAATTCTTCCCAAGCTTGTCAAGATTCTGTTCTAGCAGTTAAACAACCTTAATGGAAAGAGATTCTGATTGCCACGGGTTCCAATAAAAGCCACAGAAATGACTTATGTTGCAGCACCATTTGAGTCACATGCCCTTTCCTCAACCAGTCATTGTAGCCTCAGGGTAGACTCCATTAACTGGCCAGAGTAGAGCACATGAAACTGGGGGTGAGGGCCACCCCATACACACTTCACAAGCTGAGTACAAGGGTATATTTCCCCTAAAGAAAAGCCAACTTTAAGACCTGGACAGAATGCACGGAGTATTCAGAGGACTCTGCAAAGTAAATAACAACAGGTGGGTAGGAGGATAAGACCAGAGTTGGAAGTACTACTGAATCAGTGGTAAATTACCTTTTTCTCCCTGTGGTATCCCTAGACCTGAATGAAGCACAGCCTGAAACCCAAGGGAGCATTACTATAAACAGAGAGCTCTAGAAGAACTATAATTCTGTCTCAAGGAATAGGAAGGAAGACTCCTAATCCTCAGATACAGATGAACTGAACACCACCAACAACAAATTAGATCTTATTGACATTTAGAGATTCCTTGTTTTTCCCAGTCAAAAGTAGCATACACATTCCTTTCAGGGGAACATTGAATATTTACCAAGATATACCATATCCTGGATATAAAACAAACTGACTGGACGTGGAGTTCTAACACCTGGGCTCTGGTTTCACTCTGGCACACCCTGCATGCCCTTGGAAGTCACTCCCTCACTCTCATTCTCTCCTAGTTTCCTCATCCATAAAATAACCCCATCTTCCTACTTCCCAAGATTGTTGGAAAGATCAAATGGAGGGTACAGGGGAATCGGTGTAAAAATGTTTTGTAGAAAGTTAAGTGCTATATTCACAAAGAGTTTCTTTTCTTTTCATTCAATTGAGGTAAAAATTTATATACAATAGAAACGCATAACTTTTATATGTTTGGTTCTATGAGTTTGGACAATCGTAATCAGCTGTGAAACCACGAGCCCAAAGAAGATAGGAAGTTCCATCACTCCAGAAAGTTCCCTTGGGCCCATTTCTAGTCAGTCTTCCCACCCCTCCAGGCAACTACTGTTCTGATTTCTATCATCTCAGCTTAGTTTCACCTGTCCTAGAACTTCGCATGGATGAAATCACACAGCACGTACTCTTTTGTGCCTGGCTTTTTTGTCCCACCCTCATGTTACTGAGATTCATCTAGGTTGTTCTTTCCTTCGCTGCCAACTAGTATTCCACTGTATGAACATACCATTGTTTGCTTATCTACTTTCCTGTTGAAAACGGAAAAACCCAGTTATTTCCGGATTTGGGATGTTATGATTAAGGCTTCAGTGAGTAATCTTGTACATATTTTAAGTGCACATATGTATGCCTTTCTGTTGAATTGGAAGTGACATGCTGGCGCAAATGATAGATGTATAACTTTATTAGAAATTGCCAGATATCCAAAATGGCTGTTTTATATTCCCAACAGCAATGTGTGAGAGTTCCAACTGGTCCACAGACCCAACATTTTGTATTGTCAGTCTCTTTTGATTATAGCCATTCTGGTGGGCATCCATGCCTTGCTCAGAGTGTGTAAACTCGTTGGAGAAGAAGGTCTTTAACCATGGTTCTGCCACCATGTAATGTCAGCCCAGTCACCCACTCCCCGGAGTCTTGGTTCCTCAATCTTTAATACAAGTGACCTGAACTCCGTAAGTTCTAAGGAAGTATCCTAGACTAGGGTCTAGAGCTGGAGGGGTAGAATTCATTGTATTCCAAAGCTTCCTATATGAACACTATTGACCCAGATATCCCACCTGAGGATTCTCATTCCAGAGAAAAACCTCAAGTCATTAAGCTGAAAGAGACCTCCTTCCATGTAGCTGAGACCTGAGACTGCCAGGATAAATCATCTCCCATTCTCTTATCCTAGGAGATTTTGAAGGACCTGACAGCTTCTATGTGTCACTTCTGGGCCAAGAAATTGGTATTGTGAACACTTGGGCCCCAGTTCCAGTTCCATTAATAGTTGACAATGCTGCTTTTATTAAGCAAGACCCCTCCCCTGAATGGACTTGTTGCCTCACCCGTAAAATGGAGTTCATAGTCCCTGCCTACTTCCCTCGATAACTGAGAAAACCTAAGGAAGTAACATGGATGGACATACTTTGAGCAGAATAAAACTCCCTATCAAGATAAGGGGCTCTTATCTTTGGGGGAGGGAAGCCAGAGCCATCTTACCTTTTAAACCCGTAGGGTTCAGAACCTAACTTTCTTCCCCATGCCGGTGCAGTGCCACTCTGACCACTAGATGGCAGTAGCTGTCACTTGCAGATTTAGAAAGAAGGGTGTGGGAGAGCCAGGGGGCCGCCTGCTTTAAGAAAACTAGGCCAAAGCAGGCTTGTTACATCACTTCTAATGGAAGCAGCCAGTTCAGTCTGGATTTTTCTTTATTGCAGGCGACAATGCAGGAAACTTCCTGGTTTCTGCGCATTTCAATGCTAACTATTTGTGCTGAAATCAGTCTTTATCTCCCAGGGATTGGTCCTGGAGTCTCTGCTGCTTGGCATCCAAGGGTACAGGTCTTTCTCCTCCAAGGCCTCGTGTCCCCCTCTCCACCTGCCCCGTGCCCCATCCTCAGCCATGCTTGAAGTGCATTTCTTTTCCCGTTTTTAAATCTTAAATTAGCTTATCAAGCACTTATGTTTACTTATACGAAGGGCCATACTGAGCAAGTGGGACCCAGGCCCTGCCCTCAAAGGGAAAAAGGAGAGCTACAGACTGCTGGAGTTCAAATCCACCTCTGCCCTTCACTTGCTAAATGCATGATTTTTGAACTAGTCATTCTAATTGTTTTTCACTTTCTTTAATTTTAAAATGGGATTAATAATAGGCTTTTTAAAATCATTAATCTTGGCTATTATGGTCCTTGGAATAGAGTCTGGCACTTTGTAGGCAATAATAATGATTTATTGAGCACCTACTGTGTACATCATGATTTAATGCCCATATCAATGGCTCGGAAAAGTTAAAAAATTTGTCCAAGATTGCACAGCAACTCAGAAGTAAAGACAGGACTTGAGCCTGGTTCTGTCTGACTCCAGGATCCCTGCCTTTTGCTGCTCTTAAAGAGAGAATACAAGCAGCCAAATGCAGGAAATAGAGAGAAGAGTGAAAGTGCAGACTGCACTGTCAGCTCCAGGGTGCCTGCAAATTGTCCATCCTCAACTGTGTGCTCAGGTCTCAGAGATCTTGTCTGAATCAACTCTAGCATTCACTGGGGCTTTGAGAACTGGGACAAGACCCCTCCATGGGCCACAAATGTATTCATCAATAAAATGAGACGGCTTGAGAGATCACTATTTTCTGCATGTGCCTAGTTGTCAAAATCACCTGGGGGGACCTTTGTAAAAGTATGGATTTTTGGACCCCACTTCACAGATGCCAAAATAGAATCTCCAGGGGAGGGATCTGGACTTCCATATTTTTAACAAGTGACTCATAATTCTCAGGGCCAGGAAAGTTAGGGGAAAAAATCCTAGGTTCAGATGATCTCAGAAGTTCCCCCAGGTCTGTCCCAATTGATTCCACAGCCACTCAACTGGGCCCCTGATCGGCCACAGACCCTCTCTTTTTGCAATACCATCCAACCCCCCGAGTATCCCCACCCTGCATGGATTTGATCACTCCTTCCTTCCAGTAAGGCACTCAGCTTCTCAAGGGAGCTGAAGCTGTATAAATAATAAATGTAATTTACAGTAGCATTTGGAATTCACTTAAGTACTAGAAACATAGTTGCAGTAAAGTCTCTTTAAAAATCATCTTTTCACTGGGTAAGAAAGAACAAAGATAGCTTCTCTCTTGACTTTCCTAATATGCAAATCATATATTTTGACAAAACTTGATTCTAAAAGTCTACAATGTCCTGTAGAAGGTGTCATTTCTACTGCCAGGAACAGCAGTGCCCTCCTGCCTCATTCTGATACACCCAGGAGCCCTAGGCCAGACCACATTTTAGACTAAGGGCAGGATTACTAGCCCTGTGTCCTGGTGGGAGGCCCTGCGGAACAATTGAGAAAGAGGCTCCAAGGTATAATGCCAAACCCAGCCTGATTAAAGCAGCTTCTTTTGTAAATCCCTTTAATCCTTGTTCTTGCCATTTGCAGAGTCCTCAAGTGGTACAGTTGAGCAATATTGGCTTCTTGTTTTTCCTTCTTTCTGCTATAGTCCTCACAAACTACTGACCCCACTGACTTGAAATATACCTGAAATTCTTACTGTTAGGTCAAGTCTTGGGGTTAAGGAAATGTTTTCTAGGAGAGTGAGTACCCTGGCCTGGGTTTCAGAAGACTGGTGTATCAGTCAGCTATGGCCATGATAATGCCATGTAAAAAGCCACCTCAACACTCAGTGGTTTAAAATAATCTATTTATTCTCACTCACACATGTGTGTGTTGGCTGGGCAGCTCTGCTGATCTCGTTCAGTGGACCTCAGGCTCACTGGAGTTTGGCTCTGGCTTTGGGTTTGGTCCGGGTCTGCTCTAGGTACCCCTCAATTCTTCTTGGATGAGTGGGCTAAATGGGGGCATGTTTCTCTTATGGTGATGGCAGAAGCCCAAGATGGCAAGTTCGTGGCTCAAGCTTATCTCAAGCCACTGCTGGCATCACATCAGCTTACGTCCCGTTGACTAGAGCAAAAGGTAAGGACATACACTCTGCTCAACACGAGGCTAGCATGAGTCACAGAACACAGACTGTGAGCAAGAAGGCAAGAATGGAAAAAGAGAGTCAGGTGCCCAGGGGTTACTCCCCAAGGGTGAAATGACACAGGGGAGGGATCCTGGAGAAGCTGGACTGGGCTTCGTATGGAATTCACTCAAGCAATAGAGGCAGGTTGCAGGAATGTCTCCCTGGGGAGAGGGGTGGTAAGGAAGGAGGAAATACAAATCAGAAAAATAAAAAATAAAACAACAATCTCTAAGTACACAGCACACGGCTGCCTGAACCCCAACTTCCTCAATGCCTTCTCTCCTCATCTCCCTGGGGAAAAACCCACATGACAGGTGCCTGACCTTTTCTTTGTCACAACTGGTGGCTTTAGACGAATGGCAGTTTTATAAAATATCAGACTGGGAAGGGACTCTGGATATCCCACCCCCTCATCTTCCAGAGACGAAAAGGTCATTAGGTAAGAAGGAGGCAGAATGAAGAATACTGTCTGTGCTTAAGCAATTTCCTCACTCGATACACCACCAAATAGCCAGGTAATTAAGATTTCATTTATTCAGCAAACACTTACTTAGCACCTACTCTGTGCCAAGCACTGTTCCAGGTGTTAGGGATAAAAAAGTGAACAAAACACCTCTCCTGAAGCTTCCGTTCTACTGGGGGTGCTGGGGGTGGGACAGGCAATAAATAAGTAAAAAGTAAATCTCATTGTGTGGTGGTAAGAGCTATGACAGAAATAAGCAGAGTAAGGGGGACTGTGAGTGTCAATGCTGGGGTCTTAGGGAGAGGAGGTTAATGTCATATACCGGTGGTCAAGGAAGGTCTTACACATAGGATGACATCTGATCCATGTTGTGGTCTAAATGTGTCCCCCCAAATTCAATGCTGAAATCCTAATTCCTAAGGGAATGGTATTAGGAGGTGTGGCCTTTGGAGGTGACTTGATCATAAGGATGGAGCCCTCAAGATTGGAATGAGTGCCCTTAAAAAGAGGCTCCAGAGAGCTCCCTCCCCACTAAGGCCGTGTGAGGAACACAATGAGACTCAGAAGTTCGCAACCTGGAAGAGGGCCTTCATGCCAGCACCCTGATCTTGGACTTCTAGCCCCTAGAACTGTAAGAAATAAATTTTTGTTGTTTATATGCCACACAGTCTGTGATGTTTTGTTATAGCAGCCTGAGCAGACTAAGACAATCATGGAGTTGAAAGAAGCAGCAAGTGAGCAACCGAGAAAATATCTAGGCCTTTTCGGCAAAGGGATCCACAAGTGCAAAGGCCCAGAGTCAGGGATGAGCTTGGCATGGAGTAAGGTGAGTATGGGGGTAGGAAAGGTCAGCAAGACAGCGCTGGGGTGGGGCCAGGTCACAGAGGGCCTTGAGGGCCGTGGTGTTTAATTTATGTGTCAACCTGACTGGGCTACAGGATGCCCAGGTAGCTGGTAAAATGTAATTTCAGAGAGCATCTGTGATGGGATTTTTGGAAAAAAATAGCATTTGATTCAGTATACTAGGTTTTATTCCAGAAGGAGGATCTGGGTGGTGCATCAAAATGCCCACCATATTTCCCACATCAAACACAAGAAGGCAGGCTAGTTTTTTTACATCCAGGCCTTCTCCTGCACCACCTCATGGCTGGTCAGCAAACGCCAAACCCATCTGAATTCATAGACTTTCCAACCAGTGGTGAAGCAGGAGAATATTTTAACAACGGAAATGAACCCAGAGGAAATTCCTGGTGGAAAGACGCCATCGTGGAGCCATGGGCTGTCAGTGCAGCTGTCGACCAGACCCAGAGGGCGGACCCAACTCTGGTAACATCTAGTCACATAACTCATCTTTTGGAGTCTTGATTTAAAGCATCAGTCTTCATTGTATGAAAAACTCAGTAAGTAGGTAAAACTGTGAACCAAGCACAATCTACATTCTCCTTCTTATCCTAAACGTCTAGAAAAAAAAAAAAGTAAAAGAAATAATAGTAATAATAAACACTGATGATTATATAAATAAATATAAGTAGATTATATACATGTATAATAGTATAATGACATATAATAAATCTGTAACATTGTTGAAAACACAGACCAAAAAGTGTTGGGAATCTTTGAAAGTAGAAAGAAAGATGGGGAAGACTGAAAAAGGAAAGCACATCTCAGTTGTACAAAGGAGAAACCTTCTGCAAAAAGTGGAAGAAAAGCAGCCCTGGAGGAACCAAAGTCAGAGGCAGCAGGAGGTTCAACCAAGGATGATCAACAAGGTGACTCGTAGTGAAGAAAGCCAACACCATAAAAGAAAAGTATGAAATTTAACAATTCTGAAGAGCTAAATTTAACATGAAGAACTAAATTCAACAAACTGAAGAACTAAAAACCCATGGAACCAATAGAACAAATGAAAAGAGATTTTAGAAAAGTCTAGTATTCTCACGTGAGGGGATATTGCATACGTACAAAATAATCAACCAGAAGTCTTGGAAATAACAAATTTGAGTATTGAAATAAAAAAAACCTCAACATATGGGCTGAATATCAGAATAGATAAAACTAAAGAGCAAATTACTAAACTAGGATATGGAACCAAGGACTTCTCTCAGAACAAAGCACAGAAAGCAACATAGATGGAACATAAGGAAAAAGTAGAGGAATGGAGAATAAATCCAATCGTGACAAAATCTATCTAATAGGAGTTCTAGAAAGGGGGAGTAGTGAGAATAAAGAAGAAGAAATACTTAAATAAGGGGTGGGGAGACTCTGAAAAAAAATACATGAAATCTCCAGATTGAAAGGGTCATCAAGTGCTAAGCAAGTTAAATTTTAAAAAGATCTACATGAGGTATCTTGTGGAAATTTTTGCAAGAGGAGAAAATTCCTCCCTACAGACAAAACTGGTACCTTGCAAAGGAATGAGAATCAAGTGCCATCGAAATTCTTACTGGCCCCGCTGAATGCAACAGGCAATAGAAAAAGAGCCTCAGAGATCTGAGGGAATTTATTTTTAACCTAGAATTTGATGTCCAGTAAAATTATCTTTGAAGAAAGAAGGGAAGATAAAGATATTGCCAAACATACCAGAAAGAATTCTTAGACAGGATGTAACCATATAAAATGAAAAAAAGGAATCAAAGGATTTCCATATAAGGTATCCAAATATGGGATTCAAGAAGTCACGTTAAGCAAAGGAACCCAAAGAAATTAAGAAATTTTACTAATTGATACACATGATGATATTAAAACAAAATCATTAAAATTTTGTAACTCAAATCCCACACCATATCAACATGGTAAGTGTTGGGGAGGAGAGATAAAAGAATAGTAGGAGAAAGGAAGTACTAAAAAAAGTAAAAGGTTTTAGCATTTTTCACTGATGTAGGTAGTGATTAATTCCAGATATCATTATGCCTCTCAAAAATGCACCCAATCTATTACAACTGATTGAAAGTATACAAATAGAATGAATAACTTCCAAATATTAGAGAAGAAAAAATAAAATAAAATTTTACTCAATCAATGTTTTTTTAATTCAGGAGAGATAGGGAAAAATAAGAATTTATGATACATAAAAAGCACCCCAAAAATGGCAGGAATAAGTCCACATATATTAGTAATATCAATAAGGATGAGTGGTTTAAATGCCTATTAGATGACAGAGCCTCTTAAAGTAGCTCTAAAAAATTAAAGCCTAACAGAGAAATATCAATATCTTATAATAACCTTTAATGAAAAAGAATACAAAAATGCATATATGTATATATGTATGACTGGGACATTATGTGTACACCAGAAATTGACACATTATAATGGACTGTATTTCAATTAAAAAAATGACTAAATTAAAAAACTTAAAGCTTATATTGCTGCTTATAAACAAAATGACAGGGGGCATTTTAAAGTTAAAAGATGAAAATAGCTATGCCATGCAAATACCAATAAAAACAAAGTAGGCAGTTGTAATAATATCAAACAAAACAGAACTCAAGGCAATAAACAAGAAAAGGAACTGAGGGAAGAGATATTCCATTTTGATAAAATACAACATTTACAGAAAAGAAAAGCCATGAACTTTTATGCACCCAATAATATAGTTCCAGTACATAAAACAAAGAATAAAAGTTATACAAAGAAAAAATGATAATCAACAGTCATGATAAGAGACTTTGTTACTCAGCTCTCAGAAATCACTAGATCAAGTAGCTGTAGATGAAATATAGATAGAGATGATCTGAATAACACGTATATCATAATTTTTAAGATAAGATGTTAATAAAAAGAGATGGCTCATTGTATCAGTCACACAGGGAACATTCCAAAAACAGGGAACTCATGTATTAGGTCACAAAGGAAATCTCAACAAATCCCACAAGAAAGAAGTCAGACAGATTACCTTGTAATTCAAAATGCAATAAAATTATAAATTAATAGCAATGAAATGGCCAAAAATTTCTATGCATCTGGAAATGTTAAATACCTTTTAAATAATTCTCAGGTTAACAAAAAAATTAATATTATTATTTAGAAATGAGTGACAAGGAGAGGCCATATATCAAAAACCTGAGGTATATACCTAACCTGGGAAAATTTATGGTCTTAAAGTTCTTGGAAAAGAGAAAAAAAATGAAAACAAAGTTACTAAGCTTTTCAACTCCAGAAGTTAGAAAAATAAAAATAAAATCAATACAATGAAATTTGAGGAAGATATTAATAAAGACAAAATGCAAAAATTAATAAACTAGAAAACAAATCAATAGTATAGATTAATAAAACTAAAAGCTAGTTCTTTGAAAAGACCAATGAACTAGAATAGCCTATGGCAAGACTGAGACTTGAGGGTTGCGGGTAGGGTGAGGAAGAGTGACAGAAAAATGCAATGTTAAGAATGAGAAAAGACACATCCTAGACAAAGCATATTTTAAATTAAAGAGAAAGCATGTGCTAATTGATACCAAAGCATTTGAAAATCCAGGTGAATCAGATAATTTTCTGGAAAACAATAAATCACAAAAATTGGCTCAAAAAGACAAAACACATCCTGGAAGACCAATAATCACACAAGAAATTGAAAAAGTCATTAAAGCTCTACCCTCTAAAAGTACACCAAGGTGAGAAAGTTTACAGTCTTGAATGTCCTACAAAACATTTAGGAAATCCAGAATTCCATGTGATACACTATTCCACTTCTAATACAATAGAAACTATTCAACTCATTTTATGTGGCTAGCATAACCCAATTCCAAAACCGGATGAGGAAAAACACAGATAAAAAGGGGACAACATAAGCCAATATCATTTATGAGCAAAGATGCAAAAACCCTAAACAAAGTATTAGAATATCATATGTTGTGAGCATGAATATAAGAACAAACACCAGAACATCCTCCATGTTTCTGACTAGATTGAAATCATCTCAACAGATCATCTCAACTGATGCTGAAATTTAATAAAATTTAGTACCTATTTCTGAATAAAAAAAAAAACCTGACTTGATAATGTTTTCTACTAGAGATCCCCAGCACATACCAAAGCTAATAATAAATTACCAGAAATAATTCCATTCCAGTCAGAATCAAGACAAGGATACCCATAATCTCTATTACTTTTTAATACTGTACTGAGGGCTTGCTTGTGGAGAAAGGCAAGAAGAGAAGAAAATAAGAAATATTCATGCCAAACAGAAAGAGACAATATCATTAGTATTTGCAGCCAATATAACCGTCTACCTGGGAAATCCACAAGAACCAAAAGGCTATTATAATTGAATATGAGTTAATCAAGGTGATAGATATAAAACAAAATCACAAAATTAATAACTTTCATATTCCATAGTAATAGCTAATTAGAATATGCACTTTATAACTTTATTCACAAAAGGAAAAAAAGAACCTGAAAAATACCTCAAACTTGAAACAATGTCAGCAGAAGAAAGGGATAAGCTTTAGGACATGAAGGAAAACCTGAATAAATATTAAAAAATACAATATTGCTGGGTGAAGTGGAGCTTAAATACCCGTCTTTTAAAGCCCCATTTCTCCAACACTAGGACCCGACTCAGACAAGGTCAAAACCAAAAACCTGCCTTTCGAGTCAAGTGTGCAGTGCTTTGTAGATTGAGGGCTTCATTAGCAATTAGGCAAATTAAGAAAATGTCTTTTCAGAAAGCAAAATGAGGGCATGTACTGGGAACAGAGGGGAGCAGAAAGACTGGAGGACATGGAAAACAAAACTTGCAGACTTGATAAAGTTCATCATTGTGGGCCCTAACCAAGGTGAGATCCAGGAGTGGGAGGGGGGAGGTCTCTGTCCCCACATGTACCCCACAAAGCCGTGGAGGCCAAACAGATGGCACAGCACATTTTTAAACCACTTTTTAACACAGTCACTTTTTTTGCCTGCTTGCTCTTTATTCCTCTAGTCAAAAGTCCCACCAGCTGTCACTGTCTCAAAGAAAATGTCAGGAGTTTGTGGCTGCCGGGGCCTCTCCTCAGCTCATTCTGGGGAGTAGGGCCCAGGGACCTAAACCACTGTGGTCCTGGCTGCAGAACTGCTGAAGTGGCTGAGTGGCAGGCTCCTCACCAAAATGAACCCACCACGGAGGTTCACAGCCAGTCCTTCCCCCACAGTAGCCCTTTCCAGGTAGAAACACATATGCTTCCCAAAGCATTTTGCCTATTTCCTTGTCTCCTTCTAGACACCCTTGTGAGGTCAATATTATTCCCATTTCATAGAGAGAGCAATGAGGAAACCTGGCTTTTTCTAGCCTTGCAAGCCGTGTGATCTTAGAAAACTCCCTTTTCCTCTCTGGTCCTCAGCTTCTCCATTTGCATAACAAAGTTGACCAAAGGTCCTCCAAAGTCCTTCCAACTCTAAGGCTCCAGACCATTGTCTGGTATCAGGAAGACAGCCCTGATCTTGTCTCTGCGTGACAGCTCCTGCTGCCCCCCTGACTCCTTCCTTCTGCTCCAGGGACAGCCCACTCACACACCAAGGAAATCAGAACCTGGGAACTAGGTCCTGTTCCTTTAGCATTTTTTTCCCTCTCCAAATACCAATCAGTAACCTCTTTAAGGAACATCCAAATAGGGCAGTTGGTTTCTTGCTGAATCAAAAGGGAAAAAAAAAGACTTGATGAGTAATTTGCTGAAACTAATCTTCCCCTTCACCCCAAACCTTTTGAAATCACACATTTAAACTGATTTAGAGAACTTTAAAGATGCATTTAAATTTCCTTTCCTCCTTGTTTAACTACATAATTGTTTTCACTCACAGTAATCTTCTCTCAGAGGTGTATGCTTGATTTATTTAATAAATCCTTCGCCACATTTGAACTCATCCATTAGCAATAAGGAGCATGACATGCCATTACCTACAATAAATTTCACTGCCATTAAATCGCCACATGCCATGTGAAGAAAACGAGACACCCGGATGGCCTTGCCGAGCCAGGGTGGCCTCAGAGCTCAGTCCCAGAGCCTCTGGGCTCCTTATTTGAGCCTCAGATTCTCCTGGGAGTCAAAGTATTGATCTAGCCAAACTGGATGCTGACCCAGAGAGACAAAGTAGGACGAGTACACACATCTGCTTTACGGCTCATCTTTGTCATTCCAGGTTTGGGGCTGGGGTCCAGGCAGTAGGAGCCCGTGACTAATACCCACCCTGGGGCGAAGGCAGGGGGCAGGCACACAGAGCGGGGGCAGTACTGCCCCTGGACCTAACCCACAGCCTCAGCAGCCCGGCTGGCCTTGACACAGAGCCCCAGTCCTCCTGCACATCGTGTACATGGCACAGCTGATAAAGAAAAGTCAAATGTGTTTACCGCTTTCCTCCACCATTGCCAGCTGGCTGCATTCTCAGGGGGGCACTGAAGCTTAGCTTACAAGCTGATGGGGCCTCTGCTCATCACCCACCGGGCGGCTCCAGCACAAGGAGAAAGAACAGAATCATTGACTGGGAAACCTCAGAGTCAGAGCTGAAAGAGACCTCAGAGGCCATTGACTCCAGGAGTTCTCAGGCTTTGCTGTGTATTGGCATCACCTTGGGAGCTTGATAAACACACTCGTGCCCACACCCTCACTGGGAAATTCTGACTCAGAAGGGCTGGGTGGGCCTGGACATCTGGAATCTTTAAGGAGTATCCAGGTAATGCTGATGCACCCAGACGTGATTTGGCTTCCTGGTTCTCAACATTGGCTATACAATATAATGACCTGGGAAGCTCAAAAAGTACCAGTTCCTCGGCCTCACTCCATACCAGCTAAATCAGAATTTCTGGCTAAATGCCTGGGACATCAGAATTATTGAAAAGCTCCCCAAGTGATTACAAACAGCCATAAGAATTGAAAATGACTGAACTGCACATCTTGCAGAAAAGATACTATGACTCAGGGTGGGGTTAAAACTTGCCCCAAGTCCCACAGCAAGCGTAGAATCTGGGTGTCTGCCAGTCTGACCTGAACTCTCTGTGCATGCTGTGATATGTGAGGGCAAGGACCATGGCCAGTGGCACCCAGGAAAGCCCAATACCCTGAAATGACAGCCACCCTGCAGGGGATGATCCTTCAGAAGATCATGCCTAAATGGCATCAGTGTTGCCAGTCTGGAACCCACACTTTAAGTAGCAAGAGTCCAGACCCTTTTTATACTGACTCCTCCCTCCTCAACGCTCACCCAGTCTCTGCAGGAAGAATGAAGTCATGAACATGAGTGTACTGCCTCTGTACATTAGTGAGGGGTCCTAAGTGTTGTGAGTGAATGGCAGGTTGGGTAAACCTGTTTCCTGCCCAGACTGTGAGCGCTTTGAGGGCAGCTCTGAGCCCCCTTCTCTTGCAGCCCTTGGTTTGGGGCTAAAGACACCCAGACAGACAAGATACAGAGAGTGCTCTTGGCTCTGCGTGGCCTTGCACAAGTCACTTCCTTGCAGGAGTCTCACCTGTAAAATCTGAATGCTAACACTAGCCTCCAAGGACATTATGTGGATTAAGTGAAACATTAGACATAAAGTGCCCCGCCCAGAAGAGATATATGAAACGTAGTTGACCATCTCGATTTCTATACAGAGATGGCACATCAAGGGAGATGGTGAACTTGGACAGCCTGAGTTCCAATTCAGTCTGTATCACTTCTTAGACCTTAACCTTTCTGGCCTTGCCTTCCTCTTGCTGAATCAAAAGGATAACAGCACATGCCACAACAGATTGCTGGGAAGGTTAGATTAGAAAGTCCATTTAGAGCATTTAGCACATGGTAAGCACTCAATAAACGTTCCCTATTATTACTACTGCTGACCCTAGCCTCCCTTGCAGTCAGCACAGCAAATGCTGAGCATCCTGTCCCCAGTGGTGGCGGGCCTTACACGGAACTCTCCACCTTAGGAAACAGGTGCACACTCATTTGGCTGGATGAGGATTACAAATGAATGAGACAGAAGCCAGCTGGATCTGCAGCAACCCTAGCAGGTGGTCCAAGTCCTCAGGGTAGCTGGGGACACGGTGCCCTTCACGCAGCAGGAGGGCATTCTCCTCCGGTGCCCCATGGAGCCTGTCCATGCCTCTAGCTGCAGGCTCATGACATTCCCATGCCATCATTGTCTTCCCCTCTGTCCAAGAACCCAGAGGGTAGGACTACCTCTGGAGATAGGGAGGTTTATGGAAGGTGGAGCTGAATCCTCCAGAGCTTAAAGAAAAACCACCAAGCTGACTTGAATATGTTTCCTTCTAGCTCCACTTTCTTGAAAGATTCTGTTTAACTCTGATTAGTTGGCTTCCAGTTTACTGAGATTGTATCTGATAAGTATTTTTATCACCCACTTAGCACATGATGTTATTTCTGAATAGCCAAGATAATGATAAACAAAAGACTATAGTCCTTTTCATGTGCTTACTTCTTAACTGTTTACAAGATGTTTATGTTCACATTAGTTCCTTTGACACAACCAAAAAGATTGTAAGGTAAGAACAAAGAGAAGACTTATTTTAAGAGTGCTGAAATGAAGGCTCAGAAATAGTGGGTGATGTGCCCAAGTTCATGGGCCAAGTATTAAAGTGCTGGAACAGAGGTAGTATTTCCTAACCTCTTGTCCAGTACTTCGTTCCCTCCCCTCTGAGAAAGAAGGAAGGGAACACTGGGAGTGGGAAGCCATTGATTATCTCCTGTCCAATCCAGGGAGACTTCAGGGAAGAGGTAGGTGTCAAAAGCTAGTGGAAGGAAGCTGTCAGAAGGGCCCAGGGGAAATGTTTTTGTAAGTTCACACAAAACAAGGTCATCCAAAACCTTCCCAACTACCTTTACTCATGTGGGCACTAGCCCACAGAATGCCTTAAGCAGCCTGAGGCTGATGCTCCATTTCCTGTCTTACCCCCCAGAGGTCTCTTCTCAATGCAATGGCCAGAGTCTGCACAAAATCCTCCAGTGGCCCCCTACCTTGCTCACAATACGGCCCTCTGGTCTAGCCAGATGCTTTCTCTCTGCCCCCGTCTCCTACGGCCTCTCTCCTTCCCCAGACACACCCACTTGTGTGCTTTCCCTTGGGCAGAGCAAGCATCCTTCTCTCAGGGTCTTTGCACTTTCAGTTCCCTCTGCTTAGAATGCCAATCCCCCAAATATACCTATGGTTTACCTTCTTACCTGATTCAGTTCTCTGCCTGATTGTGTCCTCTTCAGAGGTGTCTGAACACCCCACCTAAAACTGTACATCTCATCACTCTCCATATTTCCACTCTACTTTGCTTTTCTTCACTGCATCTATCACTTTGTGATAATATATTGTCTGTGATTCCTTATTGTCTGTATCTTATGGAGCCTCTGCTCCACGGGAGCAGGGAACTTGTCTGTTCACTGTGGTATCTAGCAGCACCCTGAAGCATGAATCGTATATGGCTAATGCTCAGTAAATATTTAATGAATGGATGAATCAAATAAATGAATGAACTGGTGTCAGCTCTTTCTCCAGCTGCAACCCACTTCACTTCCTCACCTATGGTAGGTAGAAAACTTCCCTAGAACTGTCTGTGGGCTCCATGCATCTTTTGAGAAGAGCTGAGCCCCAAGACATCATTAACAATGGCCCAGTCCCACTACAGGCCCTCTCTGTGGCCACTGTGACAAACCTGTATGATCACGAGCCTGGATCAAAGACTTGAGGAAAACAAACCAGGGACCAGGAGGATGTACCATCTTGTGTCTCTGGAGCAGAGGTCTTGGGACAAAGCCCTGAAAACTGGCATGTAGACCAGGAGCATGATACAGACTGGATTCCTCATGATGCTCTGGGGCCTCCTTCATGAGGGTGGCTTCCTTGAACCAGTTTCCTACTTGGCATGGGTCCCCCACAGTCTCCTGCTTAGGAGACTGTTAACCTTGAGAGTTTCCCTGAGCACAGAGGTACATGGCCTTGCTTTGTCCCAGGCCCATCCTGTTGAGAGCCCATGAAGACCCATCTTGACCACCCCAGGGGAGAAGATCCCCCCAGGCCAGCCTTGTTTCCTTCTCTATTAAGGTCTATTAAGACCATTATTCATCAATAGAAGACCAACTCCCACCATAGAATTTTAAAGTAGAAAATAAACACACGTTACTTGGTCTCCATCTCTCTCCAGCTGTTAAGGTATGTATCTCACACTGTAAGCACTGCCCACTTCACATATACAGAAATACTAGCCAGGTGACCTTAGCCAACCAGCTAAGCCTTCACTTCTTAAGAGCTTCATCTACAAAATGGGATGGCTGCTGGGATGCTGCCCAGAGATCTGAGTTTGAATCTTTAATCAATCTCTATTTGTATAACAAGTTAGCTCTTTCTATTTAGTTTCCTCTGTTATAAAAATGAGAATGCTAGTTAATGAATAAGATTGCCAGCTCTAAAATCCATGAAATATCATCAGATTTGTCAATTAATTTGATAAACCTACCAAAGATCTTCTTATACAAAAAATAAAATATACAGCATATCAGAAGCATCATTTTAATTAGACCATATTGTATAATACACATATATATTGCATTTTGTCAAATACAGCTGTGCTAATACACCTCAGAATTCTATGACAATGTGTGCCCCACATAATAAAAATAATGACTCCCTCCAGTACACACCTCAGAGACTTAATTTGATTTGGAGATAGATAAAGCATAGAGGTTGCCAGTCTCTCGAGGTTACAATGTTTTAAATACCAATTGTCTTGTAAAATGGATCTGGGGACTATTACAGCCATCCAGGCTGACCAGAGGGGGGGAAGATGCTATTTTAACAACAACATTTCCCTTTCCCCATGCCTGTATCAGTGTAGATGTGAGAGCACGATGCACCTAGCCTCAAAGGAAGTGTTGTGGGTTCACCACCACAACCTCCACTTAGCTAGACCAAGAACAGGCTTGCTTTGAAGGTAGATCAGGGGCCAACAAAGGAAGAGTTTTCCAGGGTCAGATCTCCCCTGGATGGTAAGCTCCATGAGGGCAGGGGCTAAGTCTGTTTGCTCACTGGATAGAGCTGGGCACACAGGTAATCAATGATATTTGTGGAATGGAAGAAGGAAGGAGCAATAAGGCTTTCTGAAGATTTCAGGAGGACCCAAGCAGGAGGCAAGGTAACCTCTTGCTGGGGTTATTTCCCAGAGAAGTCAGGCATTCAGTGGGGACCCGGATCCATGTGGACATAAAGTTCTGCATGGAGCATGGCTGGACCTCACAGCCTAGCCTCTCCATCCTGGCAATGTCTGCCCTCCTGGGGCTCTCTGATCTCTTTCACAACTAACATGCTGGCCTCAGGGGAGTGCTGTGCTTCCTTTAAAACATGCGGGTGCATGCGTGCAGGGACACACACACACACACACACACACACTGCCCCCACAGAGTTACAGATAGCCAATCTAATGGTTCAGAGGGAGGGTTCTGGCTTGCTCCTGGCCATCACCACAGGGCAGAGATCCTATAAGATCCCCACCACTTAGAGTGACTACAAGAGCATGGATATGCCTAAAGTCATATGAACCCAAGACAGAGAGACCACTGAGGCCAGCATCCCTGCTTCCCACCTCCTGAGTGTTCTAGCCCCTCCTACAAGGGAGTTCTGGCCCCTCCCCATGGGGGAGTGGTTCTGTTCTTGCCTATCTCCACAGACAATCCAGTAAACCTCAGTGTCAGGGTGTCACGGAGCAAGATTACTCCCCTACTGAGATGGTAGAGCAGTGGGAGAGGAGAGAGTGGGTGGAATCGGAACACAAGAGGACTTTTGCCTCCCTCTGGTAGCCAGTGAAATGCTATGCTGCTGGTTGCATGTGCTGACTGAATTGCCTCTACACTGAGGGATGAACAGACCTCAAAAAGGCAGCTAATGTAAGATAATGGTTTCAAGAAAATGTAGCCTATCAAAGGGACCATAAAAGAAAGTGGGGTTAATGGTTATGGTGCTAAGAATCTAGGGAGCAGCTCTCAATTTAATACTAAGAAAACCTCCCAGGCGCCTGTTCCCACTGCCTCTCTCAACAAGCCAATAAACTGGCAGAAATCACTCTCCCCACTTCACAGATGGGGACATGGATCCTTGGAGATGTAATATGAACTAGCAGGAAATGGCTCTTTAAGAGCATCCAAATAGCCCCTTTGATTTATAGATGAGGAAAACGAGACCCAGAAACTGTGATACACTGAATTAAGGTAACACAGCTGGTAAGACTCCCAGTCGGAATTTAAACCTCAGTTTGTCTGGCTCCAAGTCCAGTGCTCTTTGCATGACACTGTGTGATAATGTGGTTTGTGATTTGCTCAGGTCCCCATGGTTAGTGGGTATTAAGAGTGAAGACTTCAACCAGGTCTTCCAACTTCTGGTCCAGCCTCCTTCCCATTACCTCCCTTGAGGCCTCAGCAGGAACTTCTACCCAGTCACCAGCTCAGTCTCCCCTTCTTGCTTTACCATCATAGACAGTCACTCCAGGACTTTCTCTCAGAAGCAAGGACTTGCTTGGGTCCGTGTAGGATGGGAGGCCCCGTGATTAAGCACTTGCTGGAAGGGTAAGTCCTGGTCTTAACTGCATGACCAGGCTGTGTTCTCAAACTGGGCCAGAGCATTTATTATTTTGCATCAACTCTGAACACTCAATAGAAGAGAAAAAGTGGGACACTTTAGAACTGGTTTTCCTCTGTGCCAACAAAGTGCCATTATTTTAACTTCATTTGTGTGGTACAAATGAGAAGGAGATAAATGTCGTGTTCCAGCCAGAGTCTATTAGTGGGTATCAACTGTAACACGGAAAGATTGTGCAATCTGGCTGGGTAAGAAAGGGGAAGAGCTGCACCCAAGGATCTCAGCTCTTAAATTCTCTCTGCCTGGGATTTCTGAATTGTGAAGCAAGATTTAAAATGCATATAGTGAATTACACACCTACAGCCAATATTTTTTTAGTTACATACAAATTCGAGTTGAGAAGCCTTGGGTATGTCCCTCGACCTCTTTGGACCTTAATTTTCTCATCTGTAAAATCCAGACACCATCTGGCCTCCCTGCTACACTATGTATTTCTGTGTGAGAATTAAATAAGAAAATGAATAGGAAATTGCAGCTGTTCCACAAATGTTATTCATTATGCATTACACATCATACACACACCAAATAATTATGCACCTAAGTAATTTGGATGCATAAGTGTGTAGTTTTAGATAAAATATATTGCCTTTTCACATCCCTGATTTAACTAATCCTGTGAGATCCACTAGAAGAAAGGAAGAAATGTTTAAACCTTCATTCTTTTGTTTTGTTTTAATAAATTATTTATTTTTTGTTTTAATAAATTTTCATTAAAGTGTAACATATCATACAGAAAGTACTTGACTAATTTTTCCAACATGAACACACTCACCACCAGCACCCAGATCAACAATTAGAATATTACCAGCCCTCAGAAGCCCCTCTTGCACTCCCTGCCATTCACTACCACCTCCTCTTCCCCCAAAGTTACCATCACTCTGACTTCTAATATTATGAATTAAATTTGACTGTGTTTGAACTTTGATAAATAGTTAACATATCAATAGATATACAGTATGTACTCTTTGGGGTCTGGCTTCTCTCAACATTACATTGGTGGAATTCATCCATGTTGTTTCACATAGCAGTAGCTTATTCATTCTCATTATTGTGTAGTATCCCATTATGTGAAAATATTTTAATTTATTTATCCATTCTACTGTTGATGGACATATGCACTGTTCTCAGTTTGGGGCTAATACAAATAGTGGTTCACATGTACATACATTTTTGTTGAATATATAACTGGGAGAGGAATGCTGGGTCATAAAGTAGTGAATGTTTAGCTTTATCAGATATTGGCAAACCATTTTCCAAAGTGATTGTTCTAATTTGTACTTGGACTAGAAGCATGTGAGAGTTCCAGTTGCTCTGCATCCTCACAAGCACTTGATTTTTTAAAATTGAGGTAATATTGGTTTATAATATTATGTAAGTTTCATGTGCATAACATTGTTTTTCGATTTCTGTATACACTACAACATATTTAGGACCAAAAGTTTCGTTTCCATCCATCATAGTTGATCTCCTTTACCCATTTTGCCCTCTCCCTACCCCTACTTCTGTTCTGGTAACCACTACTCTGTTCTCTGTATCTGTGTGTTTGTTTTTGTTTGGTTGTGTTTGTTCATTTATTTAGTTCTTTTTCCATATTCCATGTATGAGTGAAATCATGTGTCTGTCTCTATGCATTTACCTATTCAGGATATTTTATATAAATGGGCCATACCATGTGCAGTCTTTTGTGACTGTCTTCTTTCACTTAGCATAATGCTTTCAAGGTTCTTCCACATTGTACCATGTGCCAGTACTTTATTTCCTTTTATTGTTGAATAATATATTGTATGGAGCTCACAGTTTATTTATCCAGTTGACAGTCATTTGGGTTGTTAGCACTTTTTGGCTATTGTGAATAATGCTGCTATGAATATTTGGGTACAAGTTTTTACATGAACATATGTTTTCAATTTTCTTGGCTATACACCTAGAATAGACTGGGTCATATAGTAACGCTGAGTTTAATCTTGAGAGGAACCACCAGACTGTTTTCCAAAGTGGCTGAACCATTTTACATTCCCATCAGCGCTGTATGAGAGATCCAGTTTCTCCACATCCTCACCAGCACTTACTAGCTCTCTTTTTTATTGTAGTCACCTTGGATAGTGTGGGGTAATATTTCACTGTGGTTTTCATTGGCATTTCCCTGATGGCTAATGACATTGAACAGCTTTTCATGTACTTATTGGCCATTCATATATCGTCCTTGGAGACATATCTAATCAGATCCTTTGCCCATATTTTGTCTTTTTATTATTGAATTGTAAGAGAGGTAAGGCTTTTTAAAAGAACAGAAATTACCACTATATCTTTGTTAAAGGCTGCAAGTACTTTTTTCCAGTTTGTTGTTTCCTTTGTTCCCCCATGCAGAATTTTTAGGAGTTTTTAATAAAATTTAATTTATCAGTCTTTTCTTGTATGGCTTCTAGATTTTGAGTCAGAGTTTGAAAGGCCTCTCCCTCTCCAATATTATAAGGAGTTCTTCCATGTTTTCTCCGTGTATTTTCATATTTCGTATTTGGCATTTAAGCTTGTGAGAACTTTGAAATTTTTCCAAGTGGCTATCCAATTATTCCAACATCATTTACTGAATTGTCCATCCTTTCTCCAATACTTTGGGCTATCTTCTTTATCATATTCTGAATTGCCATTGTATTTTTAATCTATTTCTGGGTTTTCTATTTTATTGCGTGGGCATGTTTCATTCACCACAACTACCTTACTTTAATTATTGAGGCTTTATATGTTTTTATAAGTGGAAAGGCTAGTCATTTCTCTTATTTGTATTTTTTCTTACTATTCTAGTTTATTTTTTCAAGTGAATTTTGGAATAAGCTCATTTGATTAAAAACAAAACGCTTTATATCTTATTATAATCATATTAAATGTATAAATTAAATTAGGGAGAAAAGACCTTTTTTATTTATTTACTTATTTTTTTGCAAATTGGCATTTTATTTGTAACTTTTCCTATCCCTTTCATGTTCTCATTTTGTGTGTTCGTATATTGATCCTTCTTTCCCCCAATTATGTTATCTAATGATTTATCTATTTTATTGGTTCAAAGAAATAGATTTGGGGTTAATTTATTAGTGCTGTTTATCTGTTTTCTAATTCATTAATTTCTACTTTTATCATTACTAATAACTTATTTCTGGTATCCTTCAATTTATTTTGGTATACTCTTTCTAACTTTTTGAGCACAATGCTTAATTCATCTGTTTTGAGTTCTTTCTTTTGATATTTAAGGCGATGGTTTTCCTCTATATGTTGCTCTAACTGTGTATTAGTTTCCCAGGGCTGTTGTAACAAAAATACAATAAACTGGATGGCTTGAACAACAGAAATATACTGTTTCACACTTCTGCAGCCAAGAAATCCAAGATGAAGGTGTTGGTAGGGTTAGTTCGTTCTGAGGACTGTAAGAAAGGATCGCTTCTGGCGGCTTGCTAGCAATCTTTGGTGCTCCTTGGCTGGTAGAAGCATGACCTCAGTTGCCTTCATTTTCATCTCCCTGTGTGTGTCTCTGTGACCGAAGTTTCCCTTTTTATAAGAGCACCGGTCATATTGATTTAGGACCTACCGTAATGAACTCATTTTAACTTGGTTACCTCTGTAAAGGTCCAGTCTCCAAATAAGGTCACATTCTGAGGTACTGAGGGTTCGGACATTACCATATGAATGGAGAGTGGGACACAATTCAACTCATAACAAACTGTATCCCACAAATTCTGATAAAGAGTACTTCCAAAACATATGAAAATGAGTATGTGTATGTATATGCATGAGTGGGATATTGGACTGTACACCAGGGATAGACACATTGTAATTGACTGTACTTTAATTAAAAAAAAAAGAGTACTTTCATTATTGGTGTTTCCTAAGATAGTCTTCCATTTCAATTTTTATTTCCTCTTTGAGAGTTGGGAGAGACTTTAAAAATTTCCACATGGAAGGAGCTTTTTGCTTTCTATTTTGTAATCAGTGTTTAATAAATTACATAATATAATAGTTATACAATATTATCTAAACTACATCTAATTTTTAGAATTTATTGAAGATTTATTTATGGTTTAATATATGATCATTTTCCATAAATATTCTTGTAACTTTTGGGGGAAACAAAAAAGTTTATTCTGTATTCTTTGATTACATGGTTTTATCAGGTCTATCCCATTAATTAGTTATTTAAATATTATATATCTTTAATTTTGTCCTCTTGATCTATTCTTAAAGAAGTGAATTATATTCCCCTTCTGCTTGTGTATGTCTGCCTATTTCTTGTGTCTCTTGTAACTTCTGCTTTACAGATGTGGATGCCATGTTATTTGGTGTAGAGATATTTATAAATGTTGTCTTAATCAAACTCATAAAAACAGAGTAGACTGGTGGTTACCAGGGGCTGGGGGGTGGGGGAAATGAGGAGATGTTAGACAAAGGTAGTAATTTTAATTATAAAATGAGTAACTTCTGGAGTTCTAATGTATAGCACAGTGACTATAGTTAATAATAGTGTATTGCATACTTGAAATTTGCTAAGAGAGTAGATATTAAATGTTCTTACCACAAAAAAAGGTAACTATGTGAAGTGATAGATGTTTTAACTAACCTTATTGCAATAATCATTTCACACTATGTATGTAATATTAATCATGCCATATACCTTAAACTTACACAATGTTATTTGTCAATTCTATCTCAGTAAAGCTGGAAAAAATATTGTCTTTACCGAAGTATACCTCTTACATTACAACGTACCTTTCTTTCTCATATAATGATCCTTGTCCTGAACTCTCTTATCTGTCCTGAACTCCACCTTATCTGATATTAGCATAGCAACCCTTGCTTTCTTTGTGTTTATATTACCCTGGTGTATATTTGTTTTTCTGTGCCTTTGTTTTAGATGTACCTCTTACATAAAATGTATTGGGTTCATTTTGTGATTCATTCTGAAAATCATTTTATCTCAGTACCAGTTTGCTCTTAACAGGTCAAATACACTTGGTCTTTGTTCTATCATATTATTTGTACTATGTTGCTGTTGAATAGTTCTATTTTTTAATCTTTAATTATGTACTCTATAGTTATTTTGTGTTATGCTATTCTGATATTTAGGAAGGTTAGTATTTTTGTTCTAATAGTTGCCTTTACAAGTACAGTATTACTTTAATGCCCTTAGCTCTCTATTTCCTTAGTGAGTTCTTTATCATAAGCAATAATGAAATAACTGTATTTTCTCTTCCTCCTCCTGTCATGTTTCCTAGTTTACCCATATAGCTCAGAGATCAGGCCACCACTGATAATCAATAAGCATTGATTAACTGCTACTCTTTTCTAAAAGCGAAACACAACAAAACACACACTCAGTGTCAAGGGGAAAAAAAAACTTCATTCTCTTTCTTCCTCTGCCTGGATATTCTATGCTGGTTTGTCTAGAACCAACCACAGTCCTGTTTGAAAACATTTTCCCTGGACTGAAAGACAGGAATCCTAACCTTGAAGAGAGAGAATCATTGTGTCATTGTAGGAGCACCTGTCACACCCATATTCTCCCCTTTGATCCAGCTCCTGATTTCTCCATTGCTCAGGCTCTGGACATGGCATAAAACCAGTAATCAGTGGGAGAAATCAGGACTGGATCTCTACAGAAGCTGTTCCAGGGGCCTGACCCTCATCAAATGCAAAGGTTACAAGATCCACAGGACCAGAGAGACAAGTCAGGAAATAGAGGTAAATTTTAAAGACACACATGATTATCAGAATGAGTCCAAAGGTCTACATGACCTAATGCACCTGCCTTACCTACATACGGGGTGACCATCGGTCTTGGTGAACAGTTTTGCTTTATACCTATTGAGTCAAAGTATTCCAGTTTGGATAACAAATTATAGAGTCAACCCACCTGTAAGCCACACTCGTGTGATTGACAAAAGTGCCAGGTAGCCTTGGCCTTCGTTTTCATCACAACTGGAGAGCATACACATTGATCTGCCATTGACTAAGCTGCCTTTCTTGCTAAGCCTCAGTTTCCTCATCTGTAAAATAAAGTCAAAAAGGGTATACACTCATCCATCTCAAAAGTCTGTTTTGTTGGTATATCAGAATTATAGTTTCATCATTTTTTATTATGATCAAATTATTTGGGTCATGCCTATTTTAAGACACAGAATCAAAATGCACAGAAAAGTGCTCAGTTGTGTGATGACGCACAAACGACAAGCACCATTATTATTGCAGGAGATTTCCTGGAACTTACTTTCTTTGAGGAAAAAAAGGAAAGAAAATTAAACAATTCTGTTGATTTTTAGAGTTGGGTTCATGGAAAGGTCTTTTGCCACCAACCCAGGGATGTGTACAAGTCATGTAGTGTCCCGGAAGATGGCAGGACCTGCTTGACAGGAACTAGGATTTGAGAGAAATGGCTCACATGCTCACAAAAAGCCTCCAGAATAAGAGTTTCAAGCAAAAGCCAATAAGTGGAAGGCTCTGAGGGCCTTAATTAAAAGGTCAATCAATTTTTTCCAAGGTAATTTTACAGTGTGCATTAAAAGAATTCATGTTCTCTCCATTTGGGTGGAGTTGAAATCTACTGAAGCATGTGGTCCTATGTCTAAGGAATAACACGTTAACAAGAGACATTCATCAGACAAAGGTAACTAAACCTGACAAATACCCGAGTCCACCCCCACCTCTGATCTCTTTTACAGAATCGATATTTAAAGGGGAAAACTCCAGTGCAAAAGACTCAGAGCTTTGGATTCTCCTGTCACTTTGGGAAATTTTTCTAAGTGTCTTGAGTATCCATCCCTTCTCTTTGCCTTACCTAGAATGTGTTGTTCATTTGCCTGATCTCTCTCTAGATGCCCCCACTCCCAGACCAGGAGTCAGCAAACTTTTTCTGTAAAGGACTACGTAGTAAATATTTTGGGTTTTGCAAGTCATACATATTCAACTATGTGGTTGAAGTGTGAAAGCTATACAGATAATACATACACAATGGGCATGACTGTATTCTGTTCTAATTGCATTTATGAACACTGAACTTGAATTTGAATTTCATATCATTTTTACAGGTCATGATCTATTTTTCTTTTGATTTTCTTTCAACCATTTGAAAATATAAAAACCATTCTCGTAGACTGTACAAAACTGGTAGTTGGCCAAATTGGGCCCATGGGCCATAGCTTGCCAACCCCAAAACTATATCATGACCAACTTGAGAACAGGGATTCAATCATAACCATCTTAATACCTCCTAAGTCCACTCAGTGTCTGACACTTGAGAGACAACCAAACTGTGGAGGAAGAAGTGAGAGATGGAGACCTTGGGAAAGACAGCAGATATATCCACCACACACAATGAAATAAGGCCTTCCCACTGCATGGGTGTTGGAAGGGAGAATATGTGATAACTAATAGTATTGCTTTGGAGTCAGAAACACCTGGGCTTGACTTCTAGCTCCACCACTTCCTGGCCTGGGCCCAGGCAAGCAACCGAACATCAGGATGCATTTGTCTGCAAATCATAGAAAAACCAACTAATGGTGGTTTGAACATTGCAGATATTTATTATCTCACTTATCAAGAAGCCTAGACATCATGGTTCCAAGGCTGTTTTGGTGGCTCAACAATGTCACTAAGTTCATACACTTTGTCTTCTGCTCTGACATCCTGAGCCACTGGCTTTTCATCTACATGTTTGTAATCAATGATCACAAATGGCTGTCCCAGCTTTAAGTATATCTGCCATGTTCAGGCCAGGTACCTGGGGACAGAGGAAGTGCCAGATCAGTCTCCTCTTCCACTGCTATTAGGAAGCCAGTGTAAGATCTTACCTAGAACATTCTAAGCAGATGTCATTCACATCCTCCTTGTGCAGGCCTGGGTTACGTGGCTACCCCTGTAAGGGAGGCCAGTCTTTACTGCAGGGAGCAAGGGAAGATGGAGTTGGAGTGGCTTGGGGAGCCCCTTGGGGAGAAAGGGTCCCTCTCACAAATTGTCGTGAGGACAAGTGAAGTGATGTGTGAAAAGCACTGGCACACTGACTGGCACACTCAGTCAACTGCAGCTACTATTATCAGTAGGACTAGTTTAAAGGTTTCAAAATCCTAAACTATAATCCCTACACTGTCAGTATGAAAACTGTAATTTCTCAGATGAAGTTAGAAAGCCTCATACCCTCATTTCACAATATCCATAATTATGTACACAAAGTGAATGAAGACTGAAATGGAGTTTTGTGCGTGTGTGTGTGTATACTGGACTGCTGATTTCTTTAATACTGTTCAGTATGTACATAAAGCTATATATACACATGCATATGCATTAAGAATAAATGAGAAAAACTGGTGATGCTAGGAATGTTCCACATCCTGCATGTTAAATTAGATAACTCAGTTTCTTTCCCCAGGCTTAAAATCTGAGTCATCCTTCCCTTTCTCTTTGCCTTTCCTGGTCAGTCAATAAGTCCTGTAGATTTTTGACTACAATATGTCTCAAATTTGTTCTCTATTTTCCAGGACCCAAGCACAACCTTTATCACCTCTTGTCCAGATGACTGCAAGAGACTCATAAGTACCCCGTCTCTAGTTGTTCCACCTCTACCAAGCCGGTCCACTCTCACCTTCTTGCCAGAATTATCTTCCTGAAGCAAAGCTGACTTTGCCATTTTCTTGTTCAGAAACTTTCAATGGTTTCCCAGTGCTTACAAAGTTCAAACCCCTCTGTTATTCAAGGTGTTTCTGACCTGCCCCAACCTCCTTTTCTTCTCTTCTCTTCTCCTCATTCACCTTCACGGTTCAGCTCACTTAGAAATTGCTCTCTGTTCTGTGAACCATCCCCTCACCCACTTTCTACATGCATCTGAGCTCATGTGGACCCACCTCGGCTTTTCCAGAGCCTACATGATAGGGATGATAAATAGTTTCCATTTTAAGTTACAACAAAACTCTGCTTGTGGATGACTATAGGAAGCCCAGAATTTTTATGGACCATAATTTGTACAAAATTATCTGATTAAATCAACAAAACAGTCAATAATTGCCTCTGATGTTTTCCTAGTCCCAGGACATTCAAATGTGCTGACAATTGAAAATTTAAAATTCAAATGCCCTATCATGTGAGTTGGGCAGCAGATAGCCCATTCGGCCCAGTAGGCTCAGTATCTGGACTGGATGTGGAAGGGGCCGAGCAGAACTCAGCTTGGTTCTCTCCATTCGCCTCTTTACAGAGCTGTGAGAAGGGTTTCGTGCGGCAGAGGGTTGATGTATTCTGTGCTGGTCCAAAGCAGGAAGGGACACACTGCATCCAGGGTCAGGTGCTGTGATGAATGTGCCATTTTGGTGTCCAGTTAATTCTCCCAATTGCTCTGTAAGGTAGGCATTCTCATTATCTCTATTTTCCAGTGGAGAGGGAAGAGCCAAAATGAGTAAATTCTTAAGGTCACAATGCTGGAATTTAAAACCAAGTCTGTCTGACTCTAACATTTTTTGCAGTTATCTAAAATCACACAGCAGCTAAGTGACTAAATTTGGATCATCTTCCATCAGGGATGCCACAGAATATATTTGTGCATAGGACAAAAGTCTGGGCCAGGTGAACTCTGGAAATCTCTGCCAGTGAGGAGATTCTAGGAGTCCACGTTTGGAATGGGCAGTCCGAAGAGGGCCCCTCCTCACTCCAGATGTTGGGGGGCTTGTCTTCATTCAGATCTGGGTACAAAGCTCAAGCAGGGGAGCTCAGTCATCACTCTTCACATGACTTGAATTTCAATGTATTTTTTTTTATCATCAGCTTCGCTCCCATATTTCAGCAATGCCATCCTTTAAATTTTCCTCCTGATGTATTGTTTCAAGTTTATATGACTAGTCTTTAAAGCCAGACCACAAAAACTAAATGGTAGTAATCATTGCTTTTGCTCTTTCTACAAGCATATGTAACTCAGCTTTTCCCATGTAGCAGACCACCACATAACACTATATATTAGAGATTGGCTAGAGCTTGGTTGATCTAGACTAGGTTTGACTAGGCTTGACTCCAGGCCATGACTTAGATTCAGGTCTGCTTCACATAGTTCTCACTCTTCTGGGACCAGCCTCCAGGGCATATTTTCCTTACGGCAACAGAATAAGGACAAAGAGGATAAACCCAGTCGCATAGGACATTTCATGTCTCTTCTTGAATCATCTTTCAGTATCTCAAAGGCCAAAAAGTTATGTGGACAAACTCAGAGTTAAGGAATGGGGAATTACACTCTGTCCATCATGAGGCCATGGCAAAGGTATGAGTGTCTGCTACAGGGGAGTAAAAACTTGGCACCAATAATTCAAACCATCGCACCATTCAACCAAATAGGCACTGATCTCCTATTATTCACTGGATTGTGTTTTCATCAGCAACATAACAATATTGGAACCAGCCATACATGAGACACAGAGCTAGGCACTTGGGTTACCAAGATATTCAAGTCATGTCCCTGATCCCTGGAAGCCCAAGGTCAAGTGTGGAAGAAAAAGAAGAAAAGCTAAAATTTATTGAATAGTTACTGTGTCCTAGGCACTGTGCTAAGTAAGCCCTTTGACACACATAATTGCACACAGACCTCCCAACAACTCTGTGATAGGTCTTAACAGCCATATTTTGCAGATCATAAGACTGAGGCCCAAAAAAGTTAATGTAACTTGTCAAAAGCCACAAACTACAAAGCTTAAGAGTTAGGATTCAAATATAGATATAACCCCAAAACCCATGCCCAGGCAATTATAATATAGCAATAGTAGCATACTAAAGAAGCATCAGCAGAGGACTGTGGAAGCAAGGAGGAGGGTGTAGAGATCAGGTGAGCTTTCACACAGAAGGCAGAAAATGAGCTGGGTTTTGAAGCATCAGTAGAAACCCACCAGGAGTTTGGGTTGGTGGACAAAGCACATGCAATTGTCTGACAAGAGAAGAGAGCACTTTCTAGATGAGTTGAGGGCTGAGTTTTGTTGGAGTGAAGAGAGCGTGGTAGGAAGTGATGAGAAATGAAAGGGAAGGAGGAGGCTGTGGTGGGTGATGGAGAGGAGAGTTCTGTATACCAGGCAAGGAGCTCTGGCAAGGCAAAGAGCTCTGGCTTGGTCTTAGGGACTGAGGAGCCCTAGGTAAGAGGTGATCTGATTGAAACTGTGTTCTAGAAAGAAGGGTTTAATGGCAAAGTGAAGAAGATGGCCTTGAACATGGAAGCCAGTGGGTTAATCACAAAGCCTTCAGGGCGAGCAGTAGCCCTGAAGCATGCTAGGTAGATCCAAGCTGACTGGAGAGTAAGGGCTGAGGCTCAAGCGAAGTCAGCTGCCCTGCTCAGCCCCAGCAGGTGCTGCCATGTGGGAGAGTTGGTTCAGAAATAATACATTTTAATCTATAGATTTTTTTTAAAAATCTTGATTTTTTAAATCTGATATTCCTTTCAATCCCTTGCTATTCAAGAACTAACTATTCAAACTCAGGAACCAAATGCAGAATCACTGGCTTTCTTGCACTCACCCTGTATCTGAACTCTCACTGCCCAAAATCAGAGATGGGATGGATTTGGAAATGCAGGATACTTGTATTAGCAATCAGCTCAGCATTTAAAGATACTTGTCAATGTACGCACACACTTACATACACCACACACATATGTGCATGTGTATACATACTCACATATGTACACATGTATGTGAATGTGTTTCTATACATGCATGTGTGTATATATGTACATATGCAGCAAAACAGGCTAACAGCTGCTGCCATCACTGCAGCCAGAGACAACAGTCTCTATCTCAGAGCCCGAGAGCTGTGGGCTTCTTCACACTTTCACCCATTCCTTTTTGAAACAGACATAGAAGCCATTCACAACCGGTGGTCAAATACAAGCCTCTTCTCTAGGCTTTCTCCCCTTACTTGACATCCAAGACCCCAGAATCACCCCCAGGAAGGTGGCCAGGGAACTGAGTTGTGCAGCTGCAGTCTTCAAAAGCAAGAGATGGACTTTGGGGCTTTGATCCACCAACCAACAGTGTAAGACACAAAGGAGAGGGGGTATCCTCAGGATGGCTCAACCAGAATGTAGTAGCTGAACTCATCAGCCCTTGTGCTGACCGTTTTCACTACTACTTATAATCTGCTACGTCTCCCTATTGTTTGGAGAGAAGGGTTGAGGTCTCAATCTCTCTCTCTCTCCCTCTATGAGTAATTCCCTGAGTGCAAAGTGCCTACTCCCTTATATGGCTTCAATTCTTTATCTTCTCTTTGATTTCCTACCATTTCCTCCCATCTCTGCTTCTTTGCAAAGTTAGCTACAAATACTTGTGGGCAGTTTCTTAATTATTTAACATATTTGCAGTCAATTTCCCAGACCTGACCAAAGTACCACCCAGGATCCCTGAGAGCTCTAAGCCTCTCACCTTACCCCTGGTCCTCAGGGGTTTAACATAGAATCGTTCTCCCATCCCCTGGCCCCGTAATTCACTAGTCCGATTTATCATTACTTGGCTGAGGGCCTAGAACCTAGGTTCAGAAAAGGTTTCCAGCTGTATACTCTGAAATTCAATGACACATGTCTAATTTAGGGCTTCTTATTTTATGTTTGGCAGCAGAAATCTAAACATCCTTTCTCCTACTTGCTTTTGTGAGTGTCTTGGTGTGTTACTAACGGAAGTTTAAATTCCTAGAAACTTAATAGACTTATTTTTTTAAATCTTGACTTCAGATAATTTCTGGAGCTAGTAGATTAAGGCAACAAATATTTATTGTATACCTACTATGTGTAAGACAGTGGTCTGGAACAGGTCGGGGGTACACCATGGCCCATGGGCTTTTGTAAATCACGTTTGTTTGGAACTCAGCCATACCCATTCACTTATACATTGTCTGTGGCAACTCTCAAGCCAAAATGCCAGAGTTGAGTACTTGTAATAAAGATCATACGTCCTGCAAAGCCTAAAATATTTACCATCCAGCCCTGGTCTAGACCCTGAGTAGTTGGCAACAAGTTGTCTGAGGGGTCTTATTGATTCTTGTGACATTCACTGCAAACATTAGTGATTCCTAAATCTATAACTCGATTTGGACCTCTCTCCCAAGTTCCAGAGTCAGATTTGCAACATTTTTCAGCTATCTCCATCTATTATTCCAACCTTCTACTGGCTTCTCAAGCCCAGCCTCGTCCTATGAACCTCTCCTACTATGGTGTCACCACCAAGAAGTCCTGTGTCTCAGTCACCTGGGAGCCACCCTTGGATCTTCCCTTTCCCTCAGCTGCATGTGTAATCACCATGATTCCTCCTTTGTATCTCTAAGTTTGTCCCCTTTACCCCATCCTTGCTGCCACAGCTCCCTTTGTCTCCTGCCTAGACCAGAGTAGATATTTCCCCTTTCTACCCCTGGGCTCACCTCACAAACCAGGGATGAGGATCAGCCAAACAGACACACAAAAGAAGCGCATGATACACAGTTTTTCGTATTTGGGAGAACAACCCTTTATGGTTCAAAAATAATAATAGCCACCACTTACAGAGAACTTACTACATTTTAGGTGCAGTTCTACGTGATTTATGTACTTCAACAACTTTGACCTCACAACAACCCTATGAGGCAGACACACTTACCAACACATACCCATTTGACATTTGTGGACATTGAGGCTTGATGAAATTGAGTAACTTGCATAAGGTCACAAGCAAGCAAGGAGAGGAATCAGGATGAAAACCAGAAAGTCTGGCTCCAGACTGTACTCTTATCTACTGTGCCTCACTGCCTCTGCTGAGCCCAAAGCTTCATTTATCTTGCCAGAGTCACCAACATGGAACCCTAAGTCAGTCTGGGTGACAGCTTCCTCACAGTCTAGATGACTCCTAAGAAAAATGTAAATAATTCTTGCCCAAAGGACCTTATGCTGGCCCTCCAGGAGAGGGGCTGCCCAAACACCAGGCCTCTCCCTCCACTGTCAGGAGCAGGGCCCAGGGGCTCATGACAAAAAATGAAACCCAGAAACTCCAGAGCTTCATTTGTAAGAGAACAGGATTTGAGAACGTGACTAGAGTAGTTAGGACAACAACAACCTTTAAACAGACTTGCTCCTGCATTTGTCTGAGAGAAAATCCATTACCGAGTTGTCTTTCTGCTCCCTCATCTGTCACTCTCCAAGCTTTTATCATGAATAGCAACACACTTAAATATTCAGCAAGTGCCCTGCAGAGCACTAAATACCAAAAGCACACATAAAAGGTCATGGTCTCAATCCCGTCCCCACTCCCAGGAATTTACAGCTTAATAGGCCAGACCCCAAAGCTGAACTCCATACGATGTGGAAAGAAATGTAGAAAGAAATGATTTCTTGCCCAGTTTTTTTTCAATTTTGACTTTCTGCTGTCTTTGCTGGATATTACCAAGAGGAAAAGGCAGGTAAAATGACATCTAATTCATCTGAACAAAACACATTAAGAATTAACTCTGTCCAAAGCTCTATGCTTGACACAAAAGTGACAGACAGGAGTATCAAATAATTCCTACCTTTAAGAAGTTTCTATCTTGCAGTAGGATGAGTCATATATCTACATAAATACAGTACCATGTTACTGTCCCAAAAAGGTATACATAAGGGAAATAATAGTTAATGTCACTCATTGGGCCTGTGCTACATATCAAGAACTATGTTTAGTGCTGCAAGCCTTCTGACATCTCATATAATCTCTACAATAGCCCTGCAAAGCTGGTATTATTAGCCCTATTTTACAAATGAGAAAACTGAGGCTAAGAGAAGTTAAGTAACCTGTGCTAGAAGTAGAAGATCTGGGATTTAAACCCAAGTCATTCAGATTCCACAAAGCCCATGGCAGAGGCATTGTTTGAACTCCTTTTTCCCCCAAAGAGTGAACAGAATGTTAATAAGGATGATGTGGGCCAGTGCATCCCAAGCAGAGGGAAGAGCATGAGGGAAAGCCTAGAGGCAGAGAACTGTAGGGTGTGTACCCCGGGTGCAAGGATGAGGAATATGGTGGATGAAAGTCATAAAGGCAGGTTGGGGTTCTGCCTGGATGTTATGGGGGTTCTGTCATTTGGTGGCCACTGGCTAACCTGAATGGTGGCTTCTCTAGAGGACATTACATTTTAAGATATAAAAACAGCCTCAGAAAGCTCTGTTTATTTTCTGGTTCTAAGCCAAATCATGTCCATCTCCCTCAACACTGTTCCTATAACTTATTTTTAGCACAATCAGATCTTCAGCCATTTGGGGCCATGCAAACATGGACTTCTAGGACAGATCACTTGCCCTTGTAATGAGCCTTCATGCTCTGGTGATAGAAATAGCTGGGATCCAGCTGCCCTCCAGCTAATCACTTCTTCCTCTGAGAGGAGCAGTTATTGTCTTGTATCTCTGCCTCATCAAAGGAGAATCAAATTGGTTTGTGGGCATGCTGTTGGGATTGGTACGCGGCATGTTGCATTAGCCTTCAGAAAGTATGCTCCTATTTGTTGCACTTTGTCGTCATCAGAGACTCAGAGCTTCTGCCAGAAGAAAGAACAGGGTCTGAAGTCTACTTATTGGATGAAAAGAAGAAGATAAGCAGGGCACAGGGCCGGAGGAAAGTTGTGGAAGAGAACCAATCCATATTTTCAATAACAATACCCATTTCAACACTGTTCAGATGATGTCTGATGAGCAGGAAGGGTCACTGGGAAGACGGAGAGTGAATTGACCAAATTTCTATACAAGTGCAACCTCAAAGGTCAAAGGACTCAGATTAGAATCATAGCTGGAAGGAACAATGAAATCAGCCCCTCATTTAAAAATTGGAGCAGCTAAGACCAGGAGGTGCAAAGACTTAGCCAAGGTCACAGAGATAGTTAGCAATGGGAAAAGATTTGAATTATCTTGCTTTCCAGTCCAGAGTCTGTTTACAACATCATGCTGCCCTCTAGGAGAATGTGACTCTGAGCAAATGGTAAATGTTTTAAGATGTCAGAAACCCTGGTGTGGGTGCGAAAGGCCAAGGATGGCTTAAAGGAGGACATGGAATGATGTAAAATGGGATTTAAATGAGTGAAGAGCAGAGGGCATTGCAGCTGGAGGGGGATGCCCTCCACCTGCCCAGAAAGTGTCAAGACTGGCATCTCAGTATCAAAAAAAGAAATAAGCAGATTCTTGTGGTGAAAAATTGCTACAGCAGTAAAATTAAATCCCCTTTCCGGAAGAAATGGAAACCTTTGTAAGAGATGAGAAATCTAAACCTTTGTGCCCTAGCTTAACTGATTTAGGAAACCAACAGCTCCTTGGAAGGTTGAAGAGAGAAAGAGGAAAATACTTGGCCGTCTCTCCACTTAAAGGAAGAGTACTTCCTGCTGGCAGCTATAAACAGTCATGAAGAACCCGGAGGGCTTTATTCCCAGTAGGGCAGCCCGAGCGGAGACAGTCCTCCAAAGCCTGGAGGAGCCAGGATCAGCTTCCCCAGAGCCTTACCCATTCACCAATGGGTGACAGGACCACAGGAGACCTGAGTCACCCTTGCTAATCATGCTCAGTCCATTGGCCCATAGCATGTCTCCCTCAGCTGGAATGGGATGCAGCCCCTGTAACAATCCAGGTGAAGACAGTAGCTAACGTGGAGAAGCATTTATACAAGGAGTCTGGATGAAAGGTGCAGAACCCATGCCCAAAGCAGTATGACAACAGAGATGTAAAATATGCATAAGGAGGAATTAAGATTGGGACGAAAAATGAACACCATTGTGTCCAGTTGGTGAGATTACAGGTGCTTTTTTAATCTTTTAAAATAATCTTCATTATAATTATATGTGATTCAAATAATAAATAAATGTACTTTGCAATACTTTTATCAGTTATGCTTGCTTTTCTCTCCAACCCACCCCCAGCACACGCAGAGCCAGTAAAAGAAGTAGGTAATGTTTTTAGTTCAGCTCTCACATCCCCTCCCCCAACACCTTCTCCCTAATATCCCCATTTTATACCCTCTATTATCTCTCCCATGCCGAATTCCTTAACCATTATCACCAACTACAGACTTCTCCCTCTTCTTTTTCCTGGCACCTAACTTTCTAAAATATTAGTATTTTTTATTATTATCTAAATAATATTAAAATATTAGTCATTTTTATTATTATTATTATAGTATTTAATATTATCCTAGTATTAAAGCTCTTCCCAGTGCTCAGCAGTGCCTTAGTTAACCTGATGGTGGAAGGTGCTCATAGAGGTAGGTTGCTCTCCAGGATATACTGGCTTGGATAGTCTCCAAAGACAGACACTGTCAATGCCTTCCCTTTCTGCACACACATGCTACTCTCTCTCCTCATAATTGGGCTGGGCTTAGTGACCTGCTCGACCAATGAAACAAAGTGGAAGTAACATTCTGGGTTTCTGAGACTAGGTCGTAAGAAACCTTGCTGCTTCCTTCCAGCTCTCTTGGAATGCTCACTCCTAAGATACTGTCTTCCAGAAACCAGCTCCATGTTATGAGAAGCCTGAGCCCCATGGAGAGGCTAAATGTAGATGGCCCAGTCTAGTCAACAAGTGTACATGGTCCAACAGCTGGCATCAATCGCCAGCCATGAGTGCACTGTTTTGGACATCCAGCCCAGTCAAGTCTTCAGATGACTGCATCCTCAGCCTGCATTGGACTAGAACTTATGAGGGACCTCAAATGAAAAATATCCAGCTGAGCTTATTTAGTTCACATAACCAACAGAGATAATAACTTGATGTTTCAAAATACTAAGTTTGAGAGTGGGTTTGTAATGTAGCAATAGATAAGGAGAACAATGTTAAATATGTTTTTTTTTTAAAGTGGGATGAAAAAACTTCAGTTTCTGTGGTCCTGAGAAGGACTGCTTTTCTGTTCAATCATTTCTTTAATCATTCATTTGTTCTTTCACCCAAGTTACACATAGTGAAGAACACATCTGTAGAAGGCACAGTGCCAGATGCCAAGGGGCATAGCAAAGGGATCAGAAACAGCCCATGCAAAAACTGTATTTCATCAAAGGCATTGACATGTTATGTAAAAATGGCACAGTTACTTGAATCTGGATGGGCCAGGTCGGTAGGATTTGAATATATGCATATTTAGGTGGGAGGGCATTGAAGAAAATGAAGATAATATGATCAAGGAAAGGCCACTGAATCAAGACAGCAAGGAGTTTGAAAGAGAAGCAAGAGAAAGCTCCCTAGTTTGATTAGAAGATAAGGAACCCTATGGAAAATTGTGGTCAATAGGGCTGGCTGGGAGGGTTGATCCTGGCCCTTGAGCAGGTCTCCCAGGGTGGTAGTCCTCTGAGCCACACTGTCAATATGTCCTTGAAGGCCAAGGTCAATGTGATCTACTTCCTCTGCCACAAACCAGTCACTGTTCCCAGTTGCAAGTTCATTGATTCGTTGAGAGACTAGAGACTAAAAATGCAAGATTCAAATCTAAGATCCCCAAGAAATTCAAATTGCCCATCTTTCTGTGTATATAGTTTGGCCTCCATTGCATTTATGAGCTGTGGCAAAGTCCACACATTTACAACCCATTAATATTTATGATGGGCCCATGAAGATGATATTAGATGGGAGAAGATAATTATGGCTCAGAGTTAATGGGTGAAAGAATCAATCCCATTTCAATCTCTAGGAAAAGGCTGAAGTTGGAGCTAGGTAAGGATTATACACTTTGCTCCCCAAAGTATTAGGTGATCTGGGTTCCTAACTCTGCTGCTAACTTGCAGTGTGAACTTGGGTAAGCCAGTCTTTCTCACTGAGCCTCAGTTTCTTCATCTGCGTAATGCAGAGTAAGTATCTCTGAACTTGCTTCAAGCTCTGATATTTCTTGATTCTAAGAGAGAGAGACATGTCATGTGAAATGGAGAAAAGGGACAAAGTAGGACCCAACTCTTACACATCTGCCATCAACTTCAAACACATCCATGGAATTCAAACCAAGTCCTTAATGGCATCAGTGTTTGGCCACTGCCATGTGTAATCATGCTTGGCTGAGAGTAAGATTAATCCTGATTTCCAGATAGCTGACTTTTCTCTAGAGCATCTGGAGACCATGATCCCAAGTTTCTCCCTATATACATCATTCTTGAGGTCAAGCTTCATTATTGCACGCTTAAATGTAATGCACTTAGATTTAGCCTCATGAATAAAACAGTCATAATTCACTAGAGAAGGGGAAACTCTCATCAGATTTTCTTCTCTGCCTTCTCAGGAATGTAATGTAACTTCTTTTCACTATACCATAAATTTACTTCAGTAAGTTGAAAAAGCAGCTTCTTGTCAATATTTAAGTAGCTCACTAAGAGCTTGTATTTTACTACAGACAATCCCCAACTTATGATGGTTTGACTTGTGATTTTTTTGACGTTACAATGGTGAAAAAGTGATATACATTCAGTAGAAACTACACTTTGAATTTTGAATTTTGATCTTTTCCCAAGCTAGTGATATGCTGTAGGATAATCTCTTGTGATGCTGACCAGAGAGAGCAAGCTGCCGCTCCAAGTCAGCCATGTGATCACGAGGGTAAACAACCCAAACACTTACAACCATTCTGTACCCAGATGACATTCTGTTTTTCACTTTCAGTACAGTGTTCAACAAATTACATGAGCTACTCAATAGTTAATTTTTAAATAGGCTTCTGTTAGATGATTTTGCCCAACTGTAGGCTAATTTAAGTGTTTTGAGCATGTTTAAGGTAGGCTAGGCTAAGCTATGATGTTCAGTAGATTAGGTGTATTAAATGCATTTTTGATTTATGATATACTTAACTTACAATGGATTTATCATGATGTAACCCCACAGTAAGTCCTGGAAGATCTGTATAAACAAGAAGTCTTGAGGTTCATAATAAAATGAATTGATTTACAAGATGAGTGCTCTCAGTTTTTAATTTGAGGAAATAGTAGTTTTATTTAAGATCATATGAAACTTCACAAGAATGTAGGTCCCAATATCTCCATGTATGAATACTGAGATGCACTATTCTATGTACCAACAAGGGCTCCCCAGGGACTGATGAGCAGATATAGGGGCACCACTTGCCAGCAGTAGGATATGGTCTACCCATGCTGCTTCAGAAGTGATGCATCCTTCACCATTCTTACCAAAATGGATTGCCATCCTTACCCGTGTCAGTTGAGTTCACACTATGTACCACCTCTTCCTCTTGCCAAGTAACCAGGTAGAATTCAGAGGGAAAAAATCAAGGGTGTCACTAGGAGCCCCACTCCTCACCAATTCTGACTTGGGAGAAGTATTGGTGAAATAGGTCACCTAAACACAGTTTACTTTGGATCCCTAACTTTGATGTGTTCCCTGATGTATGCCCAGAAGCTCTCCCCTCCTTTCTCCTTTGAGTGAGTAAGAGTTTGGTAAGCAAGGGTAGGGCTTTGTTTGCAGGGAAGACAACTATGTAGAACAAGGACAGCCTAACGTTTTGTTCTAAAAATCAAGAGACAGTTCCAAGAATCAAGAAATAGTGGCTGAGAGCCAAGAAATAATGGCTTAGACACTGAAGCCTGACTGTCTGGGTTCAAATTCCTCCTCTGCCACTTGCCGTCAGTGTGATGTTAGGCATGTTACTTAACCTCCTTGTTCACAGGTTTCCTCATCTGTGAAACAGAGAGAGTAGCAGTGCTTACCACATGGGGTTGTTGGGATGATTAAATGACACTACACATATAAAGCACTAGAGCAGTTCCTGGTACATGATCCATGTTTGCTATTTTATTGCTAATGTGGTTTCTGTAGATAGCCATAAGATTAAGCTCGTTCTACACCTGCTGGCCTCCTTGTAGTCTGTGGCCGGCCCAAAAGAAATACCTTTCCAGGTCCTTCTTACTACTTCTCACTGCAGAACTACACTAGTCATGAACAGCTCCTGCTTTCATCCTCCTGGGTTGAGGAAGGGGAGTAAAAACACGGCAGAGTTGGGAGTAGGACTTGATACGTGCAGAGCAATGACAAAAGCAATGACTAGATAATCAAGACACATGGTTCCAGTCCCAGTTCTGGCTTAGGTTATACACATGATCCCTGTAGTGGTTGACCTGGATGGCTGGCCTCCATGGTCCCTGCCAATTCTAAGACTCTGACATGCAGGGACCCAGTGAGATGCTGACCACCATGTCTCCCATACCCTTTGAAAATACTGATCTGTAGCTCTCATGCCTGCTTCATTCCACAGGATTGGGCTCATTCCAGGTCCTAGCTGCCTCCAATTCACACTTATCTCTGTCCTGAGATGAAATGATGGTGCTGGAGGGTCTGTGTCCTTTACATCTGCCACATTTGTGGAATCCCCACCTTCTTAGGTACCCAAATCTTCTGGGACCCCATGGACAACAGGCTATTAATCATATCCTTTTTGCCTTCACTAAGGTTAAGCTCTTTTCAGGGGAAACTCTGAAATAACTAAACTAGACTTACTTTTCAGCTCTGCCCAAAATTACAGCAAATGTTTTCTGGGTTATGTCAGCTCACTGAGTTGTCAAAGACACTTGAGAGAAATCAAATGTTTTTCATGGATGGTGTTGCCACACACCTCACACGCATACATACACTCTGTTTTCTAAATCACTATATAGTGGGAGTCAGGAAAAAAAATGAAGGATTGGAGAGCAGGACGAGGAAAATTTTATATGCACTCACATATTCTTCCTCCAGGTTGAATCTGTGGACTTAAAAAGTTCAGCCGAGTCTCGATTTTTACCTGAATCAAGCTGAGTGAAATACTTGGCAATCGGAGTTTAGTAAGGAATTTTGATGAGTGGGCAAAAAGGTGAGTGAGCCATACTTGGTGCTCCCCTTGCTCTCTTGTCTTGGAGATGTTAAGGGGCCATTTGGTGATAAATGGAGACACAGAGTGACCTCTAGCATTTCAACTAGAATGTGAATGTCTTATATAGGGAGCTTTATTGAATTTTACTTAGGTGAGTGATAGCCTTCCCACATCATAAGCTTCTTGAGTAATGCATCTTGACTGATTGATGTTTTCTCTCATTTTATAGGTTCCCTTGAGGAATAAATCTAACTGAAAAGAACAACACAACATTTCTACTTAATTAGTCATGTTTCCTAGAAGACTAAATATATTCACTAAAATATTACAAGAATAAGTATTAATTTAAATTAGCATAAATGCTATACTTAAATGCTCTGTTTATTTCAAACCCAGATGCATAAATATGTAGGTATAATTAGATGCTTTGCTCACCAAGGCCTAACTTTCTGGAGTGACTATTTAAACCAGTGGCTCTTTACTTTATGGATATTCCTGGACATTTTAAGAATCTCTTGGAAGTTATCAACCCCTCCTGGTAAAATGCATCCACAGACAACATATTTTGAAGGTAAGCATAGACTCTCTGGAGCACATTTTTAAACTCCCTCTTTCTCACCATCCCCAGGGTCTAAAGTCTCAGGTCAAGAAACTCTGACTTGGTTCTCAGTCCTAGTCCTAGTCCTAGCTTAAATAATGCGCTTTTCTCCTCTTGAGTTTTTACAGCATTAAGAGTTTGAACAAAACCCTTCTCCAACCCAAATGCTGTTTCAGGTCCTGAGATTTAGAGATGTTTGGCATCAAAAGGTAATGCACATTTTCCTTATTATGGTTTCAATTTCCCCAGCAAAGATTTCTTCCAATTTAATGAAGGACATGCCTTTATTTTCCCTGTGATTTGTCTGTTTTGGAACCTACTTATTTTTTTCTCCTTAAGTCAAGAAAAGAAAAGAGAAAATTGGTGAAGAGTAACAAGATTTTGCTGATCTTCACAAAAACCCATGTTTCACGTTTCTCTAATTAGTAGGGGTTAATTTTTCCTCTATTTTGACAAACATGTTTCAAGTTCCTTTACTCCTTTCTAATCAGCAGTATAAAATGTGGGTACACATTCTTAAGCTTTCTTATTAAAGAATCCCCTGTGACATAAACTTTGTTTCCTTTGTTGTAGAGCTCCTGCACCACCACCTTTGAAAGGAACACAAACCAAAGAAAAGGTGTTAAACAGATATTCTCCCTTTGTTAGGCTAGAAGCCCTCAGATCTGATGTCTGAAATGGTAATTCAGGCCATTCAAACTGGACAAGGCAGAAAGTGAAGCTCAGAGCATCAGTTTCCTCATCTGTAGAGACAAGCCTGCTGATTACAACACTAACCCTGTAGGGCTGTCGTGAGGATTAAAGGGCACAATGTTTGTAAAGTACCTGGCACAACATCTGTTATATAGCAGCTAATACCATCCAGTGGGCTCAAGCAAGGGAAACTACAGCACCATGGACAGCTCCTTATGGTCAGCCATTTTGGAGACTCTTTCCATACTAGCTGACGCTGCCTACCCTCCTGCTCTATGGAGCAAAAACTCTATGGTTCTTAAAAGGACCTTGACCACTTAGACAATCTCTGGCTTTCTATGACAAGGAAATCATCCTCTTTTCCATTTCTATATGAATGTGCACCCCATCAGATGGGAGGCTCATCAAAGGGTTCTAAGTGCTCAGAAGTCTTGTTGGATTAGATACTTGGGTTTCCTTTCAGTGTCCTATGGCTGACTTCCCAGCTGACTATTCCTTATAGATCCTTCTTCCCTCCAAGTGAGTACAGGGGGCTTAAGACTCTTTGTTCTGACTCCACCCTAAAGACTGTATTTCCATTTCTCAGGGAAAATAATCTGGCCCTACCCTATACCTCTCTTGGCCTGGTGTGTGGGTTTCCAGGGCAATTTCCTACTACATTTAGGACAGCCAGCTCCTACAAGTGAAAATACCAGCCAAGGCACTATATTTCTAAATAAAACGCTGACTAAATGTTAGCAGGCTTCTTCGTCAGAACAGGGCAGGAGCTGTGAGGGGGGCTGAACAAACATGTGGACGTGCTCTTTGCTGACAGTTGTCAGCTGCTTGAGTTCCTGCCACGTGTTGTTCCATGTGGCTGCCCACATAAGACCATGTGCATCTATACCCCATTCCCCCACCCTAATTCCAAGACAGAGTTCTTGACTTGTTGGCAATACAGGTGGGTTCTGTAGTTTTGTTACAGAAAAAAAAATGCATTAAAATCAGAATTTTCTAAAGGGAGTGTCACTTTATCACTGATTGACATTAAGATTGTTAAATGACTCCTTTTAATTTCCAGTTGTCCCCTGGCTGTGAGTGTCTCTAGGCATTTCAGTTTCCAGCCACTATATCTTGTACCAAACTAGTTCTGTTAGGTTTGATCATCATTTATCAACTTTCCCCAAGGAAGGTCTTATTACTATTTCCCTGGACAATAGTAATAGCCTCATGTCTGCTTTCCCAGCTTTTCTAATTCACTTTCAACTCAGATTATATAAAGCTGCCAGATTCCTAAAGTTTACCTAAGCATACATAGTCCTGCTTAAAATCCTTATTTTTAATGGCTCTTCACTGGCTAAAAAATTACATACAAATTCTTCACCCTGGTATTTTTGTCCTTCTTGATATGGCTTCAGCCAGCTTTTCCTGTTCTTCTTCCTAATAAATATCACCCATATGCCTTCTGAATTGATTAATAATTCCTAAATAAGGGTGTCCTTGTATATTTATCCATATTCCTTGTTCTTCTAGAATGATCTCCCTCTTCTTACGAAATTCTCCCATTCTTCAAGGTCACCACAAACCCCATTCCTCTGGAAAATCTTTGCTAAGCAACAGTAAAAGCTAACATTTAGTGAGCACTTAGGACATACCAGGCACCAGGCTAAGCACATTACAGGCATTATACATCATTTATGTGCAGAAAAATCAACTTATTACAGCCCTATTACAGGCTTTGAATCCATGTAGACTGGGTCTGGGGCCCTCACCTTTAAACCAATCTCCTGTCCTGCTACACTCAACCTCTAGCACTTGACTATTCTTACAGTATTTACTTTACTCCACTTCTACCTTGTATTATATCATCTGTGTATTTGTCTTTCCTTCCTTCACTCTGGATAGCAAATGTATTACCAACTCTGCCCTCTTCATAACTATAACCAGCACAGTGCCTGAAACTTTAGAGGCAAGAACTTTGAACCTGGAGGATGCTGTCAATGTGGGTATTTTAGATGAAGGAGGGAACTGATCTATTCCCAGAGGTCTGTGACCATGAGAGGAAACAGAGCAAACCTCAATCTAAACGTATTCTACAGCCCTTGAAGAAATGCTTACTTGCTTGGGGCAAGTGGTCAAGGAGCTAATGTCACTTCAATCAGGAAGAGCTCAGAGCACAGCTGCAGGGGCTGCATTTTCCAACCTTACTTTCCTTGTCCAAAGGGACTGTGATGAGATAATAGCAAACCCACTCAGAGAGCAGGAGTCATGATGTGGTTCACCTCTGAGAACAACTGTGTGGCCTGGGAAGTGAGCCAAGCCTCTGGATGAGGCTAAGCTGTTCAGAAACTGGAGCAAGGAGAGTAAGGATGCAAAAGGAGGGGGTGGACAGATGACCCCCTGATGAGGTTCCTTCACACTCTGGTTGTATCAGACAGACTCTCAGCATCCACAAATTGGGTGATTTGAGAAACGTGTGATAAAGGAACTCTTCCCAAGAGTGTGGTAAGGTGTAGGGAAGCCATAGGGGTGGTGCTATGTCCAGGGGTGTGTAACAGTAGGGGTATTGCCACCCTTAGTTCTGAGGGCCTGGGAAGGAGTGGGGAACCTGGAGACAGACAAGCTGTCTCACAAGAGCAGTGAACTTCAGTCAAGGGACATGGCCAGTCCACGGTAACATTGGTGCATGGTTGCTGAGAAAAAAATATCCCAATTTCATTCTTCTTTCTTCCTCTAATCCACTTCTTAAGCTCCCTATTGGCTGAGCCTAACCATAATCAGAGAGCAAGGAAACCCCTTGATGTCCTGCATGATGTCATCTGCCTCCCCAGGTGCAGGGCTGGAACAGAGTGAAGGGTGGATCTGGAGGGGTAAAGGGAAGACAGGTGAGTCAGAGTGACCTTGTTAACAAAGTAGAGACTCTTACAGCATGTTATTGACTGAATTGTGCCTCCCCACCTCCAAACTTCTATGTTGAAGCCCTTAGCCTTCAGAGTGATTACATTTGGAGACAGGGCCTGTAGAGAGGTAATTAAGGCTAAATGAGATCATAAAGGTGGGGCCCGAATCCAATAGGACTGGTGGCCTCATAAGAAGAAGAGACACTAGTGATGCACACACACTAGTGAGGCACACACACTAGTGATGCACACACACAGTGCTGGTTATAGATATGAAGAGGGCAGAGCTGGTAATACATTTGCTATCCAGAGTGAAGGAAGGAAAGACAAACACACAGATGATATAACACAAGGTAGAGGTGGAGTAAAGTAAGAACTGTAAGAATAGTCAAGTGCTGTGTGAGAATAGGACACAGTACAAATGCTGCCATCTCAAGCCAAGAAGAAAGGCCTCAGGAGAAACCAAACTTGCCAACACATTTATCTTGGACTTATAGCCCCTTGAACTGCAATAAAATAAATTTCTGTCATTTAAGCCACCTAGTCAGTGGTATTTTGCAAATGGCAGCTCTAGCCATCTAAGACACAGCAAGAGGGACCCTTAGATATCGTCCCACCTGACACTTTTACATCACAGAGAAGGAGTCTGAGCAGCGAGAGGAGATGTGCCTTCCTCAAAACCTCATGGTGACTTAGAGGTAGGGTTTGGACTAGAACTCAATATGGCAGACTCCTAGGCCAGGACTTCCCACAACACCCAGAAACTCCAAGATGAGGGTCATGAGTTAAATCCAACTTGGTTATGTATATATCCAGTGTTGGGTTTTAACTGAATTAATTTCCAACTTTGAAAAATCAGGAAATTTCACATTAATATTCAGATGTTCAACTTTTTTTTAAACATCAGAAGATCTGGCAACTCTGGGCCAACATTCTAGCATGAATATAAAAAGACTGAACTAAGCTACAGCTTTCTACATCTAAGGCATACACATCAACCAGCCCACCTTCAAGCCTGCTTCACTCATTTAGTTTCTGTCTGGTCCCAGTGAGCAACTTCTGACCATATCAGCCCCTGACCATATCAAGCTATTTTTCAAAAGGAATACACATGGCTATCAATAACTAATCAAAATACTATAGAGCTACAGTCATCAAGACAGCATGGTATTGGTACCAAAACAGACATATAGACCAATGGAACAGAATAGAGAGCCCAGAAATGAACTCACAAGCTTTTGGTCAACTAATCGTGAACAAAGGAGGCAAGAATATACAATGGAATAAAGACAGTCTCTTCAGCAAATGGGGTTGGGAAAACTGGACAGCAGCATGTAAAACAATGAAGCTAGAACACTCCTTTACACTATATACAAAAATCAACTCACAATGGATCAAAGACTTAAACATAAGACAAGATACAATAAACCTCCTAGAGGAAAACATAGGCAAAACATTATCTGACATACATTTCAAAAATTTTCTCCTAGAAGAAATAAAAGCAAGAATAAGCAAATGGGACCTAATGAAACTTACAAGCTTCTGCACAGCAAAGGAAACCAGAAGTAAAACAAGAAGACAACCTACAGAATGGAAGAAAATTTTTGCAAATGAAACTGACAAAGGCTTGATCTCCAGAATATATAAGCAGCCATATGACTCAATAAGAAAAAAATAAACAACCCAATCCAAAAATGGGCAGAAGACCTAAACAAGCAATTCTCAAGGAAGACATACAAATGATCAAAAGGCACATGAAAAAATGCTCAATATCACTAATTATCAGAGAAATGCAAATCAAAACTACTATGAGGTATCACCTCACACCAGTCAGAATGGCTGTCATTCAAAAATCCACAAATGACAAATGCTGGAGAGGCTGTGGAGAAAGGGGAACCCTCCTACACTGCTGGTGGGAATGCAGTTTGGTGCAGCCACTATGGAAAACAGTGTGGAGATTCCTCAAAAGACTAGGAATAGACTTACCATGTGACCCAGGAATGCCACTCCTGGGCTTGTATCCAGAAGGAAATCTACTTCAGGATGACACCTGTACCCCAATGTTCATAGCAGCACTATTTACAATAGCCAAAACATGGAAACAGCCTAAATGTCCATCAACAGGTGACTGGATAAAGAAGATGTGGTATATTTATACAATGGAATACTACTCAGCCATGAAAACTGACAACATAATGCCATTTGCAGCAACATGTATGCTCCTGGAGAATGTCATTCTAAATGAAGTAAGCCAGAAAGAGAAAGAAAAATAACATATGAGATCGCTCATATGTGGAATCTAAAAAACAAAAACAAAAACAAACAAACAAACAAACAAAAACAAAGCGTAAATACAGGACAGAAATAGACTCATAGACAGAGAATACAGACTTGTGGTTGCTAGGGGGGTGGAGGGTGGGAAGGGATAGACTGGGATTTCAAAATTGTAGACTAGATAAACAAGATTACACTGTATAGCACAGGGAAATATACACAAAATGTTATGATAACTCACAGAGAAAAAAAATGTGACAATGAGTGTGTATATGTCTATGAATGACTGAAAAATTGTGCTGAACATTGGAATTTGACACAACATTGTAAAGTGATTATAAATCAATAAAAAATGTTTAAAAAAATAACTAATCAATATGCTACCCGCAGGAAATACATACAGTCAGCTGAGACTTTGGCAATAGGGAAATAAGACTGTCCTCTGAGAATTAAACTGTGAAGTCAGCCCACAGTTGTGCAGAGCAGAGTCAGGCTAAGTTGTCTTAGAGAGATAAATGTCCCCCAGGTGTGTAATATATGACAGGAACCTGACTGTATATGTGACATAACTAAAGAAAGAAGGTGTCAATAGGTGTAGGACTGGTTGATGTAAGAGCTGAGAAAACACAATAGAGTCAGAAGCAAAAACTGCTGATAACCACCAAGCACCATTCAGAAAGAGAGAACTATAGTCAGAAACACAGCTGGACCATTCCTGGAACAGGTAAGATCCATCATGCAAGGAGGGCATAGACCCATCAACCTTTCAACCATCTTATGCTACCTGTGCTGGGTCCAAGCTCACCAAACCACCTCCTCTTCAGACTCCTGCTTACATGCAGATAATTATTAGTCCCTCTCCATGCCCCCTAGGAATGGGTGGGTACTGGTTTCCTTGCACTTCCACATGCTCACTTTCTGATTGATTGCATCAGTTTTGGGAGATTGATTAAAGGGCCCACATCTCTGAAGATCAGTTTGATTTTCCATGCCCTGGAAAATCTAGTTTCTGCGCCTACAAGACTGAGAGTCAGATGTTCCCCTGGAGGCCTCTTGGGAGCTAGCAAGCTGGCCTTCCTGGCAAGTTTCCTCTCTTCTCCCTTCCTCTGTCCCCATGTACATGCCAGAATCCCATCTTTGGCCATATGGCCTCACTTAAAAATAATAATAATACATAAGCAATTTAACAGGGGTCTACTGGACACATTGCCTTGATGAAAAGGAGAAACACTTTGATCTGCATGTCCACATGTGGCTATTTAAATTAATTAAAATAAAATAAAAGGAAAGATTTAGTTCCTCAGTCATATTAGCCACATTTCAAGTATTCAGTAGCTACGTGCAGCTAGTGGTTGCTGTATCAGACAGTTCAACTGGAGAACATTTCCATTATCTCAGAAAGTTCTTTAGGATAGTGATGAGGTTGATGATAGAATTCGGATAAGTCAGAGATAAACATAAACAGAAGTACTCGTTGAAGGCTCTCAAAGTGCACCTCTTGTGTTTCCAGGTACTGCACCTATAGGCGAGATCTGGCCACTTACAGAGTCAGAGCGAGTGATGGGAGCAAGCGGTAAGAAGTTCAGGTCAGTATCCCAGGGATACTGACTGGCCTCCATGCCACACCAGCCCCCCATCTAGAGAGGAACCTCAACTGAGAGAGAGTTCTTCACAAACGCCTCATTATTCAGGCAGCTGAGTGCCTGCAAATGCCAAACTTCAGACCAAGCTCCCAACATCTCTTCACCAGGACCTGACACTCACTGAAACTCCACAAAGGGGGTCCCAGGAACAGATGAAAACCAGGCCCTCTCATCCAGATGCCCCTGCACAGGCTTCTCTGCCAACTAGCTCATTCATTCTGCATCAGAACTTGGTGAGAATGGCAGAGCAAGATTACTAAGCCCATTTTACAGAAAAGGAAACGAAAGCTCAGGTGACTTAGATAAATTGTCCTTGGTAAAGACTGAGAAATTTCAAATGAAGCCAGGATTTCAGTCTTCATTTCCCAACTCCTAGCTTAGTGCTTTTTCTTCTTACACTATGTTGCCTCTTTAGAAAGAGCTCCCAAAGTTACAAACCATTTGCCCAAGTGGCAGAGTGTTAGGACACATGGTATGGAACCTGGAAGAAGGAAGGATGTTTCTGTACCACTGTGCTCTTGATGGCAAGGCAATGGATATGGATACAGAGGAGGCCCAGCTTAGATGACCCAGGGGAGGGAAGAAGGGAGGAGAGGGGGCAAGGGAGAGGGGAGCCTGGGAAACATATTCCCTTATGATAGGAGCTCTGCTTTCCAGTCCACAGTGTAGGGATGATACTAATTGACTCTTTCCAACCATATAGACAGGCTAGAACAATAGAGTAGAATCATGGATGAGAAAATCATTGGGAAGATGGTAAGAAGCTCAGAGGATTAAGCCTTCTGCTTCTCAGAACCCAAACAAAAGTAAAGCTAAAATAAACAGACATTTTTTTTCTCAGCCTTTTACTTTCATGAAAGAGATAAATGTCAAAGAAATCAAGCTTACATCAGACAGATTATACATACATTTTCCCCGGGAGTCCACGTGTCAGCAAAGGTTCAGCTCAGCCTCCTATATTTGCCCAGTTGGAGTCCTAAATAATGAGAATTACTCATAATAATGTAACAAGGCCCTCCCAGATGATGACAGGCATTCTGGATCACCAGAAGCAGTCCTTAGACTTATATCCAGCAAACTTCACTGTAGTATAATTATTTGGACATTGGTAATCTGTGTGTGGTATATTTGACAGTCCTCTTTAACAGCATATTACCTTTTTTCTAATTATTCTGGATGATGAAAATTTTATTCTGGATGATGAAAGTAGAATTATTTGGATTTGCCATTGACTTTTTTGAAGGAGAGGGGTGCAGTGGGGAGAAAAATTCAATTTTCGCTGAGTTTTAACTTATGGCCCAGTTTTGTGTTTCACATGACGTAGGTCGCCATGGACAATGCTTTAACAAGACTGAGTGTGGCAAGTCTCACCTAATGAAAGGCTTCCAGGGATAAAAGGGAAAAACAGAAAAAAGGGGAAAAGAGTGTATGTGTGTGTGGGTGGGGTGTGTGTTTGTGTATGTCAAACAGATGGACAGATACAGAGACAGAAAGAATGGAGAGAGACAGAGACAGGGAGACAGAGGGAAACTGAGCCAACAGTAATACCTCTTACAGTAAGTCCCACACCATCAAGTTTCCACCTGTGAGTGAAGGGATTTCTGAGACCCCCAGAGAGTTCACAGGGCTCCACCCAATTCTCACAAAGCAAAAGTCTACATATAGCTAATTGCCTTCCCCAGCCACGCCAATTCCCATCTGAGAAAGAGTCTTCCTGAAGAAAACGCAGGGCAAGCAGCTGACAAGACCAAACTTTATTGAGTGTAATGCTGTCTAATGCAATTCTCCAGGCAATATTTCTTGGCTCTTCAGATGGTTCTCATTTCAGCTCAAGCCTATTGATCTCCTGCCAGTTAATCCAGGCAGCTATGTGTGCTGTTTACTGAGGTGTTTTGATCAGTGCCCTGTGTTAACCACCCTTCAGCCAAATGGGAGTCCTGTTCCTTCTCACCTCTCTGGTTCCCCCTTACCTTGTCGTTAGATCAGGATGTATACCTGGAGGTTTGTATTATACTTTCAGGGAAGTGGCTCTTGTCCTTAATTACCTTGCTATGATCTAAACGTTTGTGTCCCCCCAAAACTGATATGTTGAAACCTAATTCCCAAGGTGACGGTATGATTAGATAGGGCCTTTAGGAGGTGATTAGGTGCTGAGGAGAGAGCCTTCATGAATGGCATTAGTGCCTTTATAAAAGCTGCTCAAGAAAGCTCCCTTGTTCCTTCTGCCATGTGAGGACACAGCCAGAAATAGGTAATCTACAAACTGGAAGAGGGCCTTCACCAGAACCCAACCATGCTGGCACCCTGATCTTGGACATCCAGCCTCTAGAATTGTAAGAAATAATTTTCTGTTGTTTATAACCCTCTCAGTCTGTAGTATCTTGTTATAGCAGCCTGAATGGACTAAGATAAATGTCTTCTCCCCAAGTCACAACTGTCCCACTCACTCACTTAATAGACGTTTTGGTGACCACTAAGAGTGCAGACCAAGGCTGTTTCCTTAAACCCAGCTAAATTATTAGAGTTCATCAAAACCCAATTTCCAATATATGTGTGTGTGCGAGCGTGTGTGTGGGTGCTTTAGGAAAAGGGTTGGTAAGGTACTGTACACAAGTATAAGTTACACTCTGTAAATAGACAAAAGAAATGTCTTTGTGACTATCTAGATTTTTCTATATTCAAAATGCACACATTTCCAAACTATCTGGACTCTAGAATTGATTCTCTTCTCTTGTGGCCCCTCTCAAGGACTTTCCATCTGACTTTGATGAGAATAGAGCCCTATAGAGATCAGGACTAGAAGGATCTGAGGCATTTGCCCCAAGTAGAAGCCTTGGCTTCTTCTGGGATCACAGTGTGAGGGGTGGAGAAAATTAGGAATGTATGCCACACAAATGAACTACATAAACCAGTGCAGAGACAACATCCCATCTCGGACAGAATAAAGCCTGAGTCAAAATGCCTGGGCTCCCATCCAGGACTGCCACCTACTTACTCACTGAACTTCCCTGAAGATACCTAACTTCTTTGAGCCTCAGACTTTCATCTGAAAAGTGGGTATGAGAAGTGTCTATGCCCCTCCCAGAAAAAATTGAGGTTATGCCTATGAAAGGACCTCAAAAAGCATTGTTTCAGTCAGGCTTCACTTGGGCATGCTGCAGTAACAAAAATCCCCCAAATCTCAGTGAATAGTTTATTTCACCGATAGTATATTCTCCATGGTGTTGAGGCTCCATTCCTCATAATTCCAGAGACCCAGGTGATGGGGGGTTCTGTGCTGACAACTGCTTCCACAGCCCCCATGCCAGTGGGAAAGGGATGTGATGAAGCATGCACAGGCTTTGTATTTTGGGATTCCAGGATTTTAGATTTCGAAGTGGCCTTACAAGTTATTTAGTATTATTTAATCCAACCCAAGAACTTAAAGAGGAAAAAGACTCGCCAAGTTCACGTAACTATACTGGCAGGAGTCAGGCCCCCCAACCCTGGGTCACTACACTTTCCTTTGTGTCTCCCACATGGATCATTAAATAATTATCACTTAGTTCTGGTCTCAGTATTAGTCGAAATGAAAAGTGGCACCACTGTTCCTTTTGAGATGTCATCATTTCTCAGCTCTGTATCATCAAGGACTATCCCAAGTTGCATCCCAAATGTATCCTTTTTAACACTGACTTTTTAGCACCATCCTTTACCTCAATGTCTTTACCTAAGGGCAAAGTCCTTATACACCACACTCTCCAGCCCCCCTGACCACACACTATACTCCTCCTGCCTCTCCATCCACACACCATATTATATTCTCCCTTCCATCTCCTCATAATCACATAGATTATTAGAGCTAAAAGAGAGTTTAAGAATCATCTGTCCAATCCCCATACTTCACAAATGTATAAATGAGGGTTCAGAGAAATTAAGAGGCTTATTTGCCAGGACCACATATCTCAGGCAGAGCTATTATTTAAGTTTAAAATTCAATTAACTAAAATTAAGAAGTTAAAAATTCAATTCCTCAGTCAAACTAGCCATATATGACTAGTGGCTACCATATCGGTCCATGAAGATACAGAACATTTCCATCATTGTAAAAAGTTCTATTGTACAGCACTGGGCTTATATATGATGGGGGCATGCCTGCTCAGTTTGTCAACTCCCCACCACTTGACAATACATTAGGCCATTAGACCTTACCTGCTGACAAATGTGTGCTTACACTTCTTGGCTTAAATGGTCGGTAGAATTTTTGACTTGTGGAAATACAGATACAGGTATATCAGCTGGAGAGCTCAGCAGGGGCAATGACATGGAGAAGGAGGAGCTGTGGTCTTGGAAAATCAAGGCAACTAGATTTGGGTTCAGAGTCGGAGAAGAAAAGCAAGGTAGATATTAAAGCCTTGGGAGAAAGGAGACATGATCACGGACCTCACTTTGCCTCTAACGAGCTGTGGGACCAGGCTCAAAGATTAACATCTGCCCTACAGGCCTCACCAAACCTCACCTTGGACCATTCTACCCTTTGCTCACTGTGGTCTAGCTAAGTTGACTTTCTCTCAGGTCTACACACTGGGCCAATTCCACTTAACCAGCTGACCTCAGGGAAGCTTCCCCTAAACCTCAAGCAGGTGAGGTCCCCGGCTATTTGCACTCATAGTGCCACTCATCACCTGTATGTGCATTCAATCAGAGTAGCACTGGAAGAATTCTGAATGTTGACCCCAATGGAGCCAGAAAGACAAATGCAACGCAAGCTTTGCTAGATCTATTCATCCATCTGCAGACTCTGCCTGGGGAAGCCTTGGGGCAATGACTACCTCTGACCCACAATCAGGCACCTACAACCAAGCACCAGGTGCTTTTGCTTCACCTCCTACAGCTAAGAACTTCAGAGGTAGAGTGGAATGACCCCATGAGGGGTGGATCAGCTGAGCCTCAAGACAGGCACAGTCTTTTATCTTTTCTTCACGTCCCTACCCTCTTCTGGGACAAGGTGAGGTGGACAGTCAGCAGCATTCAACTCTCAATACAGCAGAGGGCAGTGGTGCTCTCATTGCGGTCCACACCCAAGCCAGCCTGGAGGGGCGGGGTGGGTCCTCCTGGGTATGTGCTCAGGGCAGCAGCTCAGGAGGATGGGCCTGGCCTTCTGATACTTGGGATTAGCCCTGCCCATCTCCTTCCTCCCCGACCCCAGTGACACTCCCACCCTAGCCAAAGCACACACACATGCATGTCCAGGCACAGAGACACACAGACACACATGCATACACAAATATATATACACACACAAACACACACAGAGGGGATTTTCCAAATTAATCCCTACAAACCACTGTGGCTTAAACCATTTAACATCTATATTGAACCAAAAAAAAAAAAAAGGATTATTGCTGAAGATCTGGAAACCTGGAGTTTTTTTAAACAAAGAAAGAAATGAGCCCATTCAACCAGGTGGCCAGGAATTGGTATGATCGAGTAACCAGTGTGCTGCTGTCTAGGGGGTCAAAGAACCGTGTTCTAGCCCAAACCCTGCTGCTGCCTGCTGTGAGTTGAGGCCCGTCGTATCTCTTCCTGTGCTCCAGGGGCCTCTAACGTGAACTGAGGCTGTGGGTGCCATGCACAATTTAACTTCCCTGGTTCTGTATTCTTCCTGCTTCCTTCATCTTCCTCATGACAGACAGGGGAGGTGCCCCCTTTCCAGTCCCTGAGAAACCAAGGTGCTCAGATGCAGGAAGCCAGCTGGGCTGGGGGAGCTCCCTTCCCTGCTTCCAAAGGTACTTAAAATGAGTTTACACACCTGTAAACTGTGGGGTGCAGGGCATGGTTTTAAGGTATGTGGGTTTATTTGACTAAATTAGAAATCAGGAAAGAGGTCAAAAGGAAGTCAGGTGATGATTTTAAAGAAAACTGAATTCATTCTGTCTTTCACCTGTGATAGGTGGGATCCCACAGGCGCCTGAGCTAATGGAGGGATTTGGAGTTGGGGTACTAAACATGCAGTTTCTGCCCTGGGCAACAGGCTTTAGAAGGATGGGCTGAGGGAAGCAGGGCCAGGTTTCAACAAAACTATGAGGTCGGTGACATTTCTGTTCTGTGTTCCTCCCTCCCATCGAGGGCGCCTTCATGACCCATTTTCGGGACAGCTATCCAATGGCTTCGTGACAGACACAACTCCCTCCTGACTGCTCCCAGGCGCACTCTTCCCATCCCCGCAAAACTGCCCTGGTTAAGTCTAGTTCTCTAGATGTCACCTGATTTCAATGTAGGGAAATGCCTTTGGGTCCCTAAAAGCCACTTCATTTCAACAAATAGGTGTTCTTATCTGTGAGGGGCCAGACCTGTGCCAGGAGACAAAAATAGGACATGGCCCTTTTCACAAGGGGCAGCTCCAAGGGTGACACTTGAGAATGTCCCTTTCTACTCTGTTTCCTGACAATCGGAGGCAGTGAACTGGACCACTTCGGGTGGACTTGAGATCCAAGTTGGCTTTAAGCCTGCCCTTCCACAGGCCTACCGTCATCCAGAGGGAGCGAGCGTTCTGCCAGGGCCCGTTCATCATCTCCTTCACATACTGAATTGAACATCTGAACCTGAGAGCTCATCGTGTCTTCTCCATTTCCGATCACAGGGTCCAAACATCCCGCGTATTGATAATGCACTTGGAAATCTGCTGTCTTCCTTCTCCAAGGGAATTGTGTAAAATGTCCATTTCCTCAAATCAAAGCATTTCCAAGAGAATTAGCCAACTTGCTGACTTATTAAAAATAACAACATAATAAAGGAAGAGATGGCTTTGACCCTGCAGAGGACAATCGGAAAATTAATTCACGAATTTTTAACTTTCAAGATATCCTGGTGTAAATGGAGTAATAAAATGCTCTCCCATTTTTGCAACTGAAGTTTCCCCTCTGTCAATCAGAAGACTTGGATAATCATTCTCCTTCATTTCTGGAGGTTTGAGGATGGAGCCCTCCAAAAAGAGCTCCAGTCTTTGAGCATTACCAAGGTACTGCTTTTAGCATGCTGGGTGTGGCTGGGTCTGGGCAGTCATGCCCAGTGGCCCTGCACCATGTATGTTAAGTGGGAAGTGCTTGGAACACCAGGCTTTTCATCAGAACCCCATAGAGGGGATGCGAACAGGCATGAGGAGAGTGGGCTCCAGCCCCAGTACTGCCGCTGACTTGGCTGGGACCTGAGCCAAGTACTTTTCCTTCTCCAGGTCTCAGTTTCCTCATCTGTAAAATTATGGCTTTGGCTATGGAAATAGGCTTCTCTTGAACCTGTCTTGGTCCATAATAAAGGTCTCACTGGAATGAGAAAAGATGAAGACTATGCAGTGAGTTCCTCTTAAAGCCAAATGTATTCAATCGAAAACACTGTCCTCAATCTGACTTTAGGTCTTTCCTACATGTAATGTTAAAACTTCATTTTTAAAAATTAGATGATGGTGTAAATGAATGATAGTTGAGTTTTGTTTTACTTTGTTTTGTTTTTACTGTCTTGGTAAAATGAAGGGGAAAAAAAAAACCTATAACTCTTTGTCAATCCTCAAAATATCTTCTGAGCTGCACTGGCCCATCAAACTGAAAGGATTGAGGACCACTGGACTGAATGGTCTCCGAGCTCCCTTGCGGCTGATCACTACACCTACTGCTGGTAAGCGCAGCACTGCCCTTACTAAGGAAAGGAGTAGATATTTGTGTTTTTTCATGGTTCACAACTATAGCTGCACCTAGAGTCACAAGGTGGCCTTTAAAAAATATTGAATCCCCAGGATCCCCTCTCCCCCAGATCAATCGACTGAGAGTCCACAGGAATGAGGCCCAGGCAAGGGGACTCTGTTAAAAGCTCCCCAGGCAGTGCTGCTGACGTGGAGCCAGGAATGAGAACCGCGGACAGAGGCATTCACAGGCCTGAGTGTATGACAGAATGACTTGGGGCTGGGGTTGTTCATAAAATTCAGATTCCTCAGCTCTACTTGAGATTTACTAAATCAGAAGAAACTCTGGAGCTCGAGGAGTCTTTGTTTTCAAAAGCTTCCCAAGTAAGCCCATTGCAGCCAGGCCCCAGACTGATGTTTAGGAATCACAGGGACCTGTTGCAAGTTAAAAGCCGAGGAGTCTCAGGAAGGCTTAATGCTCCTCTATGCATCTTTCTGACATAAGTGTTACATCTGAAATGTCAACATTTGGGATCCATTCATTGCCCCACAGCATTGTACTCTGGAATGTCTCTGTCCAGGAGGTCAAGACTTCATCCAATCCCTTTCATTCCAGACATATCTGAATTCATGGAATTGGGGGAGGAATGGGCAGGTGATGCAGAAAGAGATGACAAAATGCCATAAACAGAGGCTTCTCTGCCCACTCCTTTGCCTTGCCTGGCCCTGGGTGTGTCATATATTTAAACTGCTTTTCAGGAATTATGGCTATGGCGCAGACCATCCATGCACAGCCCCAAAGCCCCCAAGTACAATGCAGCCAGGCCACTGGCCATGGTGGGTCAAGGTAACTTCCCTGTGACAGCATGTTAGACAAGTTGCTCTGCATACCCAGAAGTGAAATGTTCAATGCTCCTGTTGTCTACAATTCATATTTTTATCAGCTTAAGCCTCCCTTCAAGATGCTGAGAATTTTGTTTGCTTTGTTCCTAAGCAAAGCCCAAAGGAGTTGGAAACCTTCACAAAATTATATTAAGCATTCAAAAGCTTTTGCATGAATGAAGTGGTTGCGACAAGATCTACTATAAAACAGACTATTGATAAATGAAAGCAAGGAATTGTATCCAGAGCTCAAAGACTGTGCCTCTGCCTTCAAATCCCAATGCAATCCTCATGAGAGTACCCAGGGGTGAACTAACATCTGAGAGAGTTGCTACACCCAAAAGGCCTCCCACCAAAACATCAGCCTCACAGGTCTGCCCTTCTTAGCCTAGCCTCCCAGCCCAGGGTTAGGCTCTGGGTGTTTAGAAAAGGGAGTAACATACTGGAGGACATTGAGCTGGCCCCTAAGGGGATGAGCACAGAATTCATTCATTCATTCATTCATTCATTCAACAATAATGGTAAGAGCCAACCTTTACTGAGCCCCTCATCTGTACAAGGCACTATTCTAATCATCTGAAATGTATTAATTACCTCTCGTATCATTTAAGATGGGTGTCATAATTAGATACATTTCATAGAAAAGGAAACTGAGACACAGATGGCTAAATCAGTTCTATAAGAACACACAAGTAGTACATGTTGGAACCTGGATTCGAACCCAGACTGCCTGGCTCCCAACACAGGTGCCAGGCACTGGGCTAGACAGGTAGCAATATAATGATGGACAACACCACAGAGTCCCAGGATGGTGAATGGTTAAGTTTGGGCCAGAGAGGCACGGGGAAGGGTTATGGGAGGTAAATCCCTCACTGATACACCGTTGACCTTGAGAAAGTCCCTCTCAGTTTATTTATCTGTAAAATGTGAGAATGGTCTAAATATTCTCTAAGATTTTCTTAGTTCAAAAAGGTAAAAGAGCATAAAGTAGTGGGCTAGGCAGTGGAATGTTTATGGGGAAGGAGTCATTTAAAGACCCCCAAAAGATGCAAATAGCATCCTGTCCTTCTTTATCATCTGTGGGGACCCACCTCTAGTACCCTTCTCTAAAATCTGGGAGGTTCGTGGGGCACCCATGAGAGAGGGCAAAAGGAAAAAAAACAGGAATGGCTTTCCCTCCACTCCCTGGTGAGTTTCCTTTAAATGATGTATCAACTGTCACTATAAAAGGAATTAGAGGCGCAGGGAGTTTGAGGCAGGGACTTTGCTGGTCATTTCAGTGTACATGTTCCCAACAGCCAACAGCATCAAATATTCATCCCCATCTGAAAGTAAGCCTGCCAAGGCATCAGAAAAGTGCATTTACTAAATACCTAAACATCTGGACAGCAGCCTTTCCAGAGGAATCAGAGCCAGAGAAAGCAGAGCCAGAGCTCAAAGTGACAGTGTAACTAGCTTAAGCGGATGAAAGGACAAAGGTGGCCAGAAAATATCACTGCAGCCAGGCCTGCCATCCAGTGGGGCGGGCCGTTATGAGAAGAGCCTTGGCAGTGAGCCCCGAGCCCCTTGTTTACAGCAATCTCCTCGGCTAACCAACAAAATGTGTTGGTCTCTCCATCTTGCTCCAAGGTCAAAAATGAACCTTCTGTTCCATCTTTATCCCAATAGAAAGGTCTAATTCTAGGCCACTCTTTTGGCTTGGCAAAGCACCACCAACACCCAGCGAGATGTGCTGCACTTCTGTAGATTAACTTGGGTCGGTTCCCATGACAGCAATCAGCCTGGGACCCAATGCTCTTGGCTGAGCATAATCTACAGCTCCAGTGGCACCACCACCATGAATATCTAATATTCCCTTCTTCCTTTCTCTCCTCTCTCTGTCTCCCTGTCTGTCTGTCTGTCTCTCTCATAAAGCTATCCTGAACTCCTTCAAAATAAATATATTGACAACAGTTTGGAAGTTCCTCAGAAAGGTAAACACAGTGTTACCATATGACCCAACAGCAATTCTTCTCCTAGGTATCTACCCAAGAGAATTAAAAACACAAGGCCACACAAAAACTTGTACCTGAATGTCCATAGCATTCACGATAGCCAAAAAGTGGGGACAACCCAAATGTTCATCAATAGATGAATGAACACACAAAATGTGCTAAGTCCAAACAATGGAGTACTATTTGGCCATAAAAAGGAATGAAGTCCTTGTATGCTACAATGTGGAAAAACCTCAAAAACATTATGCTAAATGAAAGAAGTCAGTTACAAAAAACCACATATTGTTCAATTCCATTTATATGGAATGTCCAGAGGAGGGAAATCTCAAGAGGCAGGAGTACATTCGTGGTTGCTTAGGGTTGGGGTGAGGAGATAGGGGACTATCTGCTAATGAGTATGGGCTTTCTATTAAAGGAGACAAAATGTGCTAAAGTTAGATTGTGATGGTTGCTGTGCAACCCTGTGAAATACTGAAAAAAGGAGCCATACACTTTAAATGGGTGAATTATATGGTATATGAATCATATCTCAATAAACCTGTTTTAACATGAATATATTACTTAAATATACCGTATAATGCAATATAATAAAGCTTACAGGATATTTAAGTGGACAACATTCTTACATAGCCTTAGAGAAAATGGAAGTGAATTTTTCTATTACCTATTTCTTCCTTTTCTCACTGCAGGGAGATGTTCTCACAAAAGTGGGGGAAAATTGCCTAATACCTTTCACCTCAAATTTTACTCTCAAACAGATGCAAATCAGATATTTTTATGATAGAGGTCCCAAGAAAGGGATATCGGTTTAGCCAAAAACAAGAATGTGGAAACTGGATATGTTGCAGAATTTCTTTATTTTTAATGTGATAAGAGAAAACAGATATTTAAATCAGCGACAGAAGTTTCATCCCCAAAGAACAGCAGAAGACAGGAGACAATCTTCTATCCTATATTGTTAGATATTTGTCTCCAGGAGGCAGAGTGAGTGTCCTAGAACTTCAGGATTCTTCTTTTCACACGTCGCTGAGTCAGGGACAAAGTGTTCAATTTGCCTCTCAGAGCAAAGAGACAGACAATGTCAGAGACATAGAAGGTCCTTGGGTTCTGTCTTTCACTGGCTCCCTGACTCCTTGGCAGGAATGCTTTCAAATCACAATTACTGTTTGGTGCCATTGGTGCTGTAGTACCGTGGCTGCAAGATCTTGGGCAGATGGCTTGACTTTGGTGGAGCCCAACTTCTCAGCAGGAAAATAGTTCCCACCACGCTTCCTTGGATGATTGTTTTGAGAATTAAGTGAGATGGTGGGTGGGAAATACTTTAAAAGCTATACAATATTTTGCACATGAGAAGGTCTGTTATAACTACTCTTTGTCTTGAAACAATTAGCATTGGCTGGAGGGTATTAACTTTCAGATCTGAGAATATCTGTGATATTACAGAGGCCACATCACTATAAAATGGGGAAGACCCACTGATGTCCAGAAAATCCATAGCCTCTTGGAATGAAAGAATCTTGAAATCAAGAGGAACTTAGAAAGCATCTAGCTAGCAGAAGACCTTAATGATATTTGAATCTTCTCCACAACGATCCTGACATATAGTTCAGAGTCAAATCCATCAGCTTTGTGTCCTGATCAATTGAAGCACTATTTCTCTACTTAGGAGGCAGATTTACCTATCTAAGAGAGTCAACTGAATTCAATCCAGCAAGTCTGTTGTGCTCAGATTTGGGCTGGAAATTATAAATGAATGCCCTGTTCTCTTGGACCTTACAGTATGGTTGCAGAAGTAAAATTCTCATATTTGAGTCAATCCAAAAAAAAAAAAAGGTAATATTTAAGCCAAACACCAGAAGGTATGTAGAGTCTTTATATTTGTTTTCTATGGCTGTTGTAACAAATTGCCCCAAGTTTGGTGGCTTAAAACAACACAAAGTTATTCTCTTACAGTTTTGGATGCTACAAGTCTAAAATATGTTTCATTAGACTGAAGTCAAGTTGTTGGCAGGGCTGGTTTCCTCTATAGGCTTCATGAGAGAACCTGTTCCTTACCTCTTCCAGCTGCTAGTGGTGGCCAGCATTCCTTGGCTTGTGGCCACATCACTCCAATTTCTGCTTGCCTAGTCATATTGCCTTCTCCTCTTTTGTAGTTAAATCTCTCTCTACCTCCCTCTTGTAAGGATGTTTGTGATTACATTTAGGGCCCATCCAAATAATCCAGAATAATCTCACCAAATCAAGATCCTTAACTTAATTACATTTGCTAAGTGTCTTTTGCCATATAAGATAACATTCACAGGTTTAGGAGATTAGAACATGGGTATTAGGGGGGACCAGTATTTAGCTACCACAGTCTTCAATAGCATCAGTGTTCTGGAGGTGATAAATCAACTTTGGCCAGGAGACCACCCCTCCCATCCCCATCAGTCCCTTGGTGAGGGTAGGGAGGCTGCATTCTGCTGGATTGCATTGACATTTCCCTAAAGTTAGCAAGGTTCGTTCAGAAACATTTTTCAGCTGACATCAAGGGTAGGAGAGGTGAGAGTTGTCTCTCTAACCATCTCAGCTCATTCCAGTTCTAATGAGATGTCAGAATCATTAACACATAGAGAAGCCTGTTAGCCTTGGCTTCTGAGTTTTTATAGATAGTAAAATACTGTTCTTTATGGTTCTTGCTCATCTGTTAGCAATGTTCAACCTTTTCCATTCTCTCTAGGGTACAATGAGGGTCTGTTCAGAGGCAGAGAAAAGGAATCAAAAAGGAAGTCAGGTTGGGGGAAGACAGGTAGACAGATGTTGCTATTACCTCCACTAAAAGGATGAAACTCAGACCTAGAACCCTCAAATTTTTAGCTCTCAGGTCATGAATATTTCAACTCAATTCAACAAGCATTTATGAGGATCTACCATGCCCACTACTTCGCTTGGTGTTAAAGACGCACAAAAATGGTTAGGATTTAGTTCCTGGCCTTTCTAGAGGTCGTGCCTTTTGGATGAGGCAGAAGTGGAAACAGAACTGCATCCATCAGAATTGCATTCATCTTCACGCAACAAAAGAGCCCTGAAAAACAGGGAGAGGCTTTTAGGGCTAATTGGGAACAGCATGATTTTTAACATTAAAGAAGACTGGGGGAACACACACTTGGGTGGGCAACCAGTCAGTCTGTCACAATAACCAACTCTACCCTAATACAATATTTGAGGGCTATACCCAAAATAGAAATCAAGTGATGTGGAAGCATAAAGAAAGGGTGAATTAATTGTAGAATGGAGGTGGAAATGGGACTCCTAATATAGTTGACAGATAATTTTTTTTACAGTGGAAATGACAATAGAACTAGGCTTTAAAAATGGCCAAGCTTTCATCAGATCGAGAAGGGGATGAGCCAGGGATTTGGAACAAGGATGGGCACTGAAGGTGGGGAAGTGCTTGGCAGATTTGGTGAAAGGCAAATATAGGATGATAAAAAGGAGTAGAAGCTATGGTGGATAAGGATGGAGAGGAATTTGAAGGATATGCAATGCCATGCTGAGAGGTTTTCACTTTATCCTGCATACAATAGATTTTTTAAAGTTAAGTGATTAGATGGTAAATGTATCAGTTAGCTATTGCTGCATAGAACACCACCCCCAAATCTCAGCAGCTTAGAGGAGAATTAATTTAGTATACCTGAGTCTACAAATCAGCTAGGGCTCTGCCCTAGGCTACATTTGCTGATCTGATCTTGGCTGGGTTAAATTCTTGTATCTGCAGTTTGGCTGGAACTCTGTCCTAGGCCAGGCTTAGTTAAGGTTTCTTTGTTATGGAAATTTTGCTCCTTGTGTCTCTCATCTTTTTCCTGGACCCAGTGGGAATGTCCCTCTCATAGTAATGAAAAAAGCACAGTAAGAAAGAGGAAATGTCCGAGGCTTCTTAAAGCCTCGGCTGGGAGCTAGCACATCATCACTTTCACCCCATTCTATTGCCTGAAACAAACCACGTGGTCAAACTCCAAATCAAAGGGTAGGAAATATTCTCCTCCCCTTTTGTGGGAGGTACTACAAAGTCTGAGGTAAAGGATGTAGGTGCAGGGAGGAGTGAGAAGTTGGGGAAATTAATGCAATTTTCCACACTAAAACATGTCTTAAAAAGACAACTCTGTCAATGCAAAGAGTGGATGGAAGGAAGAAAGGGAAGGTGGAGAAGCTAGTTTGGATTATGGTTATAATTCATTCACGAAATGATAAAGCATGAAATGAAGCATCAGCAGTTGCAGTGGAGGAGAGAATAGACTGAGGATGTCTTAACTGCTTCTCCATTGGGAGAGCTTTGACTCTGAGAAGTAAGTGGATGAAAATCCATCACTAGACATTGCTTGGTGATATTGATTGAGTCATATTGGGCTGTCAATCCCCAACATTTCTTCCTTGGGTTTCAAGACATGGCTATTTATCTTCAGTCTTTGATCCCAGGCAGGATGATTCTTTGCTAGAAAAGAAAAGTCTAAGAGATAAGTGAGGGCCTGCAGGTGGCCCCACAATAACCGTGACAGAGCTACTGCTGAGGTCAAAAGACTTAACTCAGCTCTTATTCCTTCCTTAATAGCTATGGCACACAGAATCACAGGCCCTGCAGCACTTAGAGTCTCAGCCACCCTTTATGACACTGATTAGATTCTGCTGTATTGTCCTTTCACCGTTCTGTGGGTGAACCTGGGTCTCTATGTTAGGTTTCTCAGGTACAGAGATTCCAGCTTCCCTGGTTGGATATACAGTATAAGTACGATGAAGATACTTTGCCTTGATAGTCTTTTGTTTCAGTTACCCTCCCTCTACCATGAGGTCAAGTGTTACTTACTAATTCCTCCCACCTTTGGGGCACCTGTTGGGAATTAGATTCAGTCGCTAGAGTGCAGTGTCTTGGGGAAACAACAATAGGATGATGTAATTCTCTTGGGAACACCATGTCAGTCAGGCTGCCTTGGTGCTTCTGAGCCCAGGTGTTTAATTCATTGACTACTCTTCAGTTTGGTGATTGGGGAGAGACCTGAAATTAATAGATACGCTCCCTGTAATTGTTGCTGCACTTTTCTAAATGTATTGAGATAAATTTGACATCACAGAAAGAGCAGGAGTTTAGGAGATAGGTTCAAATCCTCACCACATCACTTATTAGCAAGGAGATATTGAAGTCATTTGATATCACTGAGCCAATTGTCCTGTGAGTGACGGGGATACTGGTAACACCTGCACTACCCAGATGCTGTTAGGGCCAAATAAGATCAAGGAGATGAAAATGTCTTAGAAATAGGAATGGGTCATGTACAAGCACATTATAAAAGGTTTCCAGGAAACCTATGATCTTTCCCCATATCTCAGTTCCTTGCCCCTTAAATCCCAACCATAATGATTATTATCAAAGAGGTCTTCTTAATATATCTAATACAATCTAGTCTCATTTCAGCTTCTCTGTATTTCTTTTTCTTTCTAAAGCAAGGGAAAAATGATTTCAGGTTATGCTTCTTTTAAGAGCAAAACTTTATACTGTATGTGGCATTCCATTCTCAGTACCACATTTGAGAAGGATATTGACAAACTGGAGCCAGTTATGAGAAGAGGGTTCAAGATAACAAACAGATTGACCCTTTGGAAGAGAAGGAATTAGAAAAAAGAACACTACTTTGGGGGTGGAGGTGCAATAATAGCTGAGGTCAGATTCTTAAAGGACCACTGTGAGTTTGAAGGATTGAAGTTTTTTTTTCCTACAGGCTCAGGTTTGTATTAGCTCAGGTTTCATGGAAGACAGAGAGCCTGAGGATTAAGTGCTGAGACTCTATTTGAGAGATGTAATCCCAAGGCAGTGAGAGTGAGGGAAAGGGGAGTGAGGCTGGGAAAGAATGTGCTGTGATGGGTTAACACACTGAGTGATGCTTCATTGTGAGCCATAAAGAGGCACAGCCCATCATTTGTTAGGTGCACTTGCTCGGTCACACAGGTTGTCCCCAAACAGAGATGATGGCAAAACTGCCTTGGAAGAGTCTGTGGAAGGAAGAAAGGGAAGGATATTTACTCTCCCACTGCCTGTTTTCCATGGGTCAAATTTGACCCCACAGGGAGTAAACTCCTCTGCATTTCCAGGCTGTACCATCTGGCCCCTCAGCAACTATTTGCGAAATCAGGTTCAGCACTCCATGGTGTGGCATTTCACCTAAGTCTGAGAGTGGCAGGAATAATCAAAAACTCTAGATGCATAATGGGTTGCCCAGGTTGCACAGTAATACCCAAGGGAGAGGGGGCAGGCAGTCTACTGGGCCAGAAACTGATGGATGCTAGGAAGTAAAACCACATGGACCCAAGCAGTCAGTGGCTGTAGTGGCCTCTCAGATAAGAGTAGACACAGTGATGGCTGAGGTGGAAAAGTAGCTGAAGGTCCAGGAGCTCAGAGCTACACAGAGGTGTTCTATATACCTCCATAATTCAATATACTTTGGGTCCTACTGGATACCAGCCACTTGCTGAGAATACAGGGGAAAATATCACCATCATACCTGCTTCCCAAAGGCACTCAAAGCCCTATAGAGAAGGGAAATATCTCAGTGGTAGAGCACATGCTTAGCATGTATGAGGTCCTGGGTTCAATCCTCATAACTCCATTAAATAAAAAAAAATTAAGTATTAAAGCCCTGAAGATGTAACAGCTACATGAGCATGAGCACAAGTGCTGCAATATAAAATATATAAGCACTATGCAGATATGTGTGTGTGTGTGTGTGTGGTGGAGGCACAATAAACAGAGGTGACACAGAGAATACTATTGCTCAATTAGAAGGAGAAAGTACCAAGAGAGCTGACAGATGTGACTAGGTTGTTTCACAAAGTAGCAGATTTCCTGCTCCCAAGGCATTGAAGCACCAGCTGGCCAGCCGCTGAGCTAATACGCATGGAGAGGACAAAAGCCCTCAGTGGTGAGCTACATGATTCTTAAGGCCATTTCAGCTCTGGAGCTCTATATTCCTACGAAGAATTTAGACTTGACATCCATAGTTCAGTTGGTTAGAAACTTTCATTAAATGTCTATGTTTGAGGGTCCCACAGAAGCTGGCAGTTTTGTTTCAGTTTTGTTCAGACCCGACCCTGAACTCTGTCTCCTTATGTTGTTAACAGATGCCCTTGGTTACCAAGGGGAAAGGATGAGAGTGTGACAGACTGTCTAACTGCTTCTACCATGAGAAAAATAATTCTTACCAGCAACAGCCAACTGGAAATTGTAATGGAAAATAAGACATCAGCCAAAATAACAAAACTGCAAATATCTCTAAATTAATCTTATGTTTTTTTAACATTTTTATTGATTTATAATCATTTTACAATGCTATGTCAAATTCCAGTGTAGAACATAATTTTTCAGTTATATATGAACATATATATATTGTCACATTTTTTCCTCTGTGAGCTACCTTAAGATCTTGTATATATCTCCCTGTGCTATACAGTATAATCTTGTTTATCTATTCTATAATTTTGAAATCCCAGTCTATCTCTTCCCACCCCCTGCCCCCTTGGCAACCAGAAGTTTGTATTCTATGTCTGTGAGTCTATTTCTGTTTTGTATTTATGCTTTTTTTTTTTTTAGATTCCACATATAAGCAATCTCATATGTTATTTTTCTTTCTCTTTCTGGCTTACTTCACTTAGAATGACATTCTCCAGGAGCATTCATGTTGCTGCAAATGGCATTATGTTGTCGGTTTTTATGGCTGAGTAGTATTCCATTGTATAAATATACCACATCTTCTTTATCCAGTCATCCGTTGATGGACATTTAGGCTGTCTCCATATCTTGGCTATTGTAAATAGTGCTGCTATGAACATTGGGGTGCAGGTGTCATCCTGAAATAGGGTTCCTTCTGGATATATGCCCAGGAGTGGGATTCCTGGGTCACATGGTAAGTCTATTCCTAGTTTTTTGAGGAATCTCCATACTGTTTTCCACAATGGTTGCACCAAACTGCATTCCCACCAGCTGTGTAGGAGGGTTCCCTTTTCTCCACAGCCTCTCCAGCATTTGTCATTTGTGGATTTTTGAATGATAACTTTATGAAGAATGCATGTAAATTTTCATATATTTAAAAAATCAAGACAATTAAAGAGTATAAAAGAGATGAAAAAGTGAAGGTATGTCCATGTTATTGATAGGACAACTTAGCATAAAAATGTTGATTCTAACTAAATTCATCTATAAATTCAATACAATTTCAATAAAAAAAAATCCAGTGGAAAATTTTGAGGAACTTGACAACTTGAGTGTAAAATTTTTATGGAAGAATAATAGTACATGAGCAACAAAATCAATTTTGAGAGCAAAGAGGGGATAACTTTTATCAGATATTAAGATATACTGCAAGTCAAAAAATTTTAATAAAGGGTATGGGTAGTAACACATAAGCAGAGAAAGAGATCAATGGAACAGAATAAAGAGCTCTGAAAAAATGGTGTCAAATAGGGGAGCGTGATAAACTAGTGAGGAAAAGATAAGATTCTTAGTAAATATTATTAAGAAAATTGACTGCTTATATGAAGAAAAACAAAGGTGGGTCCCTGCCTCATGCCATACAAAAACCTAAGTCCCCAATATGTTAAGGACCTAAATGTGAAGAAAGCATAGGGAATATCTTTGTAACACTGGGGTGGAAAAGGACTTCTTGAGTTAGATTCCCAAATCATAAAACATATGCAAAAATTGATGAATCTGACAACATCAGTGAAATCACATTTGACAACTCCACAAAGTTGATAGATAGGTGGAAAATTGGAAGATGTTTTTCATCATTTAAACAAAGAGATTGATATCTACACTCTAATAGGAAATCCTACAAACAAAAACACAGGAATACCAATAGAAAAAAGGACACAGGATGTGAACAGACAAGTCATAGAAGGGAAGGATGGCCATATCATTTGTCAACCAAACCAGGGCACTTAAAGAGTGAAAGGGGGCGCTTTGAACAACTACACTAGGACAACAAGCAAAATTCTTGACTGTCCCAGGCAAACCAAACATATAGTCACCTGATAGAAGGACAAACTCTGATAGTTAATAAGTTTATGAAGAGATGCTTAACCTTACTAGTAAAAATACAAGTGCATAAATACAAATTAGAGTAAGAATGAGATATCACTTTGCACCCATCAAGTCTGCAAAAATTAGAAAGCCATGTAATACCAAGTATTGGCTAAGATGAGTACCACTGGTGTGTGTTAAATGATGTAGTCTTTCTAGTGGACAATCTGGCAGTACTGAATGAGATTAAGTAGCTGTACATTCTATGACCCAGAAATCCCACTCTTACATGTATACCCTAGAAAACTTGCACAAAACACCACACATAGAGATGTACAAGGATGTCCATTTGCAACATCATAATAATAGGCAATTAGAGGCAATGTAGGTGTCCATCATAAGAGGGACTGATAACAACAAATGATAGATGGAATCTGACATTTCAGAATGAAGCAGTGCTGTACATACAGCTGCATATAGAGCAGCATAGCTTTTAGCAGGGGCCTGAGCTATTTTTTCTCCCCAGGACCCAGTAGTCCAGGTACCTATCTGCAAAGATGCCTTATTTGCTCTCTACAGACTAGTTCTCTTCACTTCTCTGAGCACTTTGGGCAGACTTGTCTACATTACGGCTTCCAGCCAGGCATGACTTGTATTTCTTACTTTCAAATCAACACCTGATGAAGAAAGTATCTGGCTGGCTGAGCTTAGTCCAATTAACTGTGGTCAGACTCTCAAGATCACACAAAGCTGATGAGTGACAGGACTGGAGGGAGGTGCTCAGGAAAGAAACTGTGCAAACACCCCCCAACTCTCATCTAAGGATGCCTGGTACACTCTCCTTGTAGATGACCTTTGTTACCTAACAAGGGAGGGGCTTTGACCAGGTTAGAGGAAGAGGAGGAAGAGGAATTGAACTAAAGTAATGTCACATGAGATTCCATTTGTCTTTCCATCCACTTCTTATCTCAGATGGTTTGGTCAAAAAATTATAGATTGTTAGAGCCTGTGCAGCTGGGATTTAGAATCAGAGGCTCTTGACTTGCAGGCCACAGCCCTGGTTGGGGAAAAGGTTTTGACCATAGGCATCAACACCTTCTTTGTCCTTGTCTTTTCCAGCCCTGAAGGTTCATCTCCTGCTGACTCCACTGAAAACCTTGGATGACTTCATTCATTCATTTAACACACAGTGTTTGAGTATCTACTGTGTGCCAGACCCTATGCTGGACACTGCAGATTAGCTGGTTCCTAAAGAACTAATTCTGACCATAGCAACAGGCATTTGAGTGGCCTTCACCCCTCAGTCAGTGAGAAATTCAATGTGTTTCACAATCAGCTTCCCTAGAAGCCAGTACTTACTGGGCAGGTCTGGGGTGCTGGGAAGCCTCCCGAAATGCATCTCCCCTTGCCCTCAACAAATTCCCTATCCCTAAATTGGGCTGTTCATGAGCCTGGATTTCCACCGAGCTTCCCATTCTATAGTTGTCTTAGTCTGTTCGAGCTGCTATAATGAAATACCACAGACTGGGTGGCTCACTAAGAACAGAAATTTATTTCCCATAGCTCTGGAGGCTGGAAGTCCAAGATCAGGGTGCCAACATGGCTGGATAAGGGCCTCCTTCCAGGTCACAGACTTCTCACTATATACTCACATAGCGAAAGAAAGAGAAGAGCTAGCTCTCTGGGACCTCTTTTAAAAGGGCACCAGTCCCATTCATGAGGGTTCTGCCTACCCAAAGCCCAACCTCCTAATACCACCATCTTGGGCATTAGGTTTCCAACATATGGATTTCAGGAAAACATAAACATTCAGTTCATTCAGCAGTGATCTGCCAAGTTCCCCAGTCTCCTCTAGGATGGCAGTTCTTAACCTGGAGTCCACAAACCTGGAAAGTCAATAAACGTTTACACCTTTATTCTCATTACCCTCTAACTCAGGGGTTGCACAGTGGTCTGCAGGCCAAACCTGGCTCACCACCTGTTTTTTTTATAGCCTGTGTATTAAGAATTTTTAAAATATTTTCAAATGGTTGGAAAACGCAATCAAAAGAGTAATAATATTTTATGACTTGTAAAAATTATATGAAATTCAACTTTCACTGTCCACAAATAAAGTTTTATTGGAACACAGCCATGCTTATTCATTTACATATTTATCATTCATTTACTTATCATCTCTGGATGCCTTCACACTAGATCAACAGAGCTGAGTAGTTGTAGCAGAGACCACATGCCTGCAAAGCCCGAAATATTTACTATCTGGCCTTTTGCAGATAAAAAAAAAAGTTTGCTGACTTCTGCTCTCACTACAAGTTAGCATTTCCTTCAATTATGAAGGCAATAAACCAGAGTAGTATTCACAGTACCTATGACTGTCACCAGTTGAAATCACAGATATTTTCATATCATTTTACAGCTGTTATATATCTTAAAATATCATTTATACCCATCGTTATTTCAAAATTAGGACAATAATTATACCCACCATTTTATCTTATCATTTTAAAAACATTAAAAGAGAAATACATTAATATATTGCATATTTGTGGGGTTTTAAAAGTATTTTGATAACTGTACTTCAATGTAACTGTGATGCTATGTATTTTGGTTTAGGCATTTAAAATATTATTCTAAGAAAGGGACCACAGTTTGGTCTTGTCACCAAACTGCCAGAAGGTCCAAGGCACGAAAAGGATAAAAATCTCAGTTCTATAAGAGAGAGAACTCATTTGCCAGGGTCCTGACTCCTCACTCAGATCTGGCCAGCCCTCTTGTGCAGAGGACTAGAATCACCTCCCTGTATCCCAGCTACCCAGTGGAAATGAAGAGCTCACCTACAAACACAGGCTTGTGTTGCTTTCCTGACCCCAAGCTATCACTTGACACTTGGAATCACTGGAAGTACTCATTTCCTCTCCACTCTTCTCACTCCCTGGGGCTCCCAATATTGCCTGGGTAAAAGCTGCCTTTGCCATGCCCTTATGATCCTACATCTTGAGTTGTCCATCCATCCTTACCCAGCCAGCTTCAAGAGAGCTTTGACATTGGGGCCCAAGGACTCTGTACTAGGGACTTTGAAAGCTCTCTCCCAAGATAGAGGCCAGGGAGGAATGACAATGCCAAGGCTCAGTGACTGATAAATCAAGAGGACCCCTTTGCTCGTTCCTGAATCCTCTTCCCACAAGAGGAAATCCATTTTCCTTGCACACCTGAGAAAGATGGGGAGCTTGTTTTACTTTACACAGAAAGTGCAAAAGAAATTTCATATGAGGGGCTACTTTTACTGCCCCTAAGTTTCCTCCATCTATAATGCAGGCACTGGACCTCAAATTCCCACTTGAGACTACAGAAGTCAAGACACTACCCTCAAAATGTCACTCTGGACTAAGCTGTATACGCATGGAAATCTCTAGAAGAAACATGGAGTAGTGCAACAACATGAATGGGCCTGGAGACTGTCACACTAAGTGAAGTAAGCCAGAAAGAGAAAGAAAAATATCATGTAATATCACTTATATGTGGAATTGAAAAAAAAAAAGGACACAAATGAATTTATTTATAAAACAGAGACAGACATAGAAAACAAACTTATGGTTACCGGGGGGGGAAAGGAGGCGGGGAGAGATAAGTTGGGAGTTCGGGATTTTCAGATACTAAGAGACAAACAACAAGCTCCTACTGTATAGCACGGGGAATTATATTTAATACCTTGTAATGGCCTATAATGAAAAAGAATATGAAAAAGGAATATGTATATATACATATATATAAATGAAATGATCACTATGCTGTATGTCAGAAATTAACACATTATAAATCAACTATACTTCAATTTTTAAAATATGGAGGACACCAATAATTGCATACCATGCTCAAACTGACAAAGTGGTCAAGATCTTAAATACTTATTTTTCTTCTGATAAGGTACCTAAACTTTCCCAATGAGAGAACATGATCACATAATTATGTGTGTGCAGCCCAGGTAGATCTTCAGAGCCAGCGTAGATGTGACAAAGCTGCTGGGTGGGCCCTAAAACAGCTATCTGAAGGCAGGGACTGACAATAGGAGGAAAGTAGGTCATTATTGAAGGTGAACGCCCTGACACCTTCATTCCTCAGGGTATCTCCTCACAGAAGCTATGAAATTCCCTTTTTCAGGGTCTTTATGAGAAGGTAAAGCTCCCAGAATGGTCTTGGTGATGGGAAGGCAGGCTCAGTGACCACCAGCACTCTGACATCATCCACCCAAAACTGACCAATAATCTTCTGTCCCTCTCTTGGGTGAACCCAATTGGGACAAATTGGTCACCTGATGGGATTCTGCCTCCTAAACCTTATCATTTGCCCCACTGAGTGACTTCAAGCAAGTCTTTATTTCTTCATGTACCACATGGGCAGACTTTCATCCTGTTGGAACCAGCCAGCCAGAAATTCTGTTCAGCCCATTCATTTGTACTCTGGAGTCCAAATATTTATAAGAAACCAATCTGGTTATATCATGGCTTTGACATGCACCATCATTATCACCTCTTGTGTTTCTCTACTGCATTTCCTTCCAAAGGGATATTCACAGCTATGGTCTCATTTTATCCTAACAACTTTGCAAAAGAGAAAAGGAAAGTCAAAAAGAGATGGGAATTCTCCTGATCTCCAGTCAACAGATGCACAAACAGAATCTCAGAAGGAAGTAACCTTCCCAAGGTCACTCAGTGAGTGGCAGGTGGTCCTGGCCTCTGAGTTGCTACCCAGCAACTTAAGCGTCCTTGCACTTGAGTGACCCTGAATAAGGATGATATGCAGCCCCATGGTGTCTCTTCTATCACTTACCCTGGCTCTGGCCGCTCTTGAGAGAGGCGATCCAGTGTTTCACAGGTAACACAGACTCACAATCACAAAATAGGGTACTGCTTTGACAGGACACTGATGAGGCTTTAAAGATGGAGTAACTGGGCTGATAAAATAATGAGCCCTAAAGTGGATAATAATACTGAGCTCTAAAAGGGATAATAGTATTGATCCACCTCATCAGGCCTGTTGGGAGGATTAGCTCACTGACAGTCATGAAGAACTTTGCAGTGAGGAACATAAATGATAGCACATTTGAGAGTTCTCTTGTCCTCTTTGGGATGACTCTCCCTGGAGTGACTAAAGTGGTCATTGGATGCCATAGCTACCAAGGCCTGCCTGATGGAAGCCTTCATCCCTATATTCCCTATGCAATTCCATATTCCTTACTTCAATGACAGGTGAAGACTCGCCTTTCTTTAAAAATGAAGTGCAGCAAGAAAGCATTTGATTTTTAGGTTCCTGGTAAGAAGCAGAAGCATGGGGGAAATGCTGGATGCTTTTAAGAACTCTGACCAGAGGCAATACTCTTGTCTGCAGTTACAGAAGCCATGGGTAGAAGAGTAACCCTTAGAAGAGCAATCAGAGGTGACTGGGAGGGGCTCTGCCAAGTAGGGGTTTGAAAGAAGTTGATAAGAGGCATTTAGTTTGTGGTTCTGATCTGGAGTTCCTCTTCACTGCCATCAGGGAAATATTAGCTCTCTCACCCACTTCCACACCCAGCCCATATGGAAAAGCTACTCTGGGTTGTTTTCACAATGTCATTATTATAAGACTACTGGTTTCAGAGTAGGTGTTCAATAAATGCTGACTGACAGGTGTTCTGGTGTTTGTATGTGTATCATAGGCTTCCTCACAAGCAAGCTTTACCTGTTTTGGCAATGCTTTGCACTGAGCCATACACCTTCTGTCCAGGCCCTTTGGGAAAGTACATAAATGAATGAAGTGACTGGTCCAGGGTCACTTAGCTCAAAAGTGGAAGAACCAAGATGGCCCCAGAGCTTCTGACACCAAGCCTAGAGCTCCTTCCACTCTGCCTGCCAGCCATAGCCATGCTGCAATATAATCACACACTTTCCAGAGGACTGTAATGGAAAGACCACACTCCTGGGTTTCTCCTCCACTTCCCCCAACTACCACAGTCACAACACTCCTGACACCAGATGTGTGTGTGTTGGGGGGGAGGTTGTTTCCCTACACCAAGCAGTTCTTTGTAACACTAACTGGGGTACCCTACTATTCAATTCAGTTCTGATGCTAACTAGAGTTAGTGCAGACCCATAAGACTGCCCTTACTTCAGACACCAATTACAAGTAGTAGGTCTCCAGGTTACCCCAACTTCTGTCTGACTTGGCTACAAATCAGAGGTTCCCATCACCACCCCACCCCCACCCCCAGGATCCGATCATTAGCTAGAACAGCTCATGGAACTCAGGGTAATAGTTACTTACATTTATCAGTTTATTCCATAATAAAGGATATGATAAAGAATACAGATGAACTGCCAGATGAAGAGATACATAGGGTGAGGTCTGGGAGGGTGCTGAGTGCAGGAGCTTCTGTCCCTCCATAGTTGGGGTGTGTCACCCTCCTGATATGTTTTGTGTTCATCAATCTGGAAGCTCTCTGAACCCCACACTATTGGAATTTTTATGTAGTCTTCACCACATAAGCATAATTAATTATTAACTCAATTTCCATCCCCTCTCCCTTCTCCCCTCTCCAGAGAACAGGGAGGTGAGGGAAGTAGGACTGAAAGTTCCAAGCTTCTAATCACAGCTTGGTCTTTCTGGTGACCAGCCCCATGGAGGAGTCCACCAGGAGTCACCTCATTCAAACAAAAAACATCCTTTTTGCCCAGGAAATTCCAAGGGATTTAGGAGCTCAGTTTCTGATGCTCCTATCACTCAGGAAATTACAAAGGTTTTAGGGGCTCTATGTTAGGAACTGGGGTCAGAGACTAAATGTCAGAACAAAGGATTCTCCTAACACCTCTATTTAGAAGGGTTTTAGGAGCTCTGTGTCAGAAACTGGGGACAGATACATATTTCTTATTATTTCACAGGGACTTGCTCCTTGTGCTTGTTTTTATTGTCTCTGTGCTCTAACCAGCTAAGCTAACTATGCACTTAGCAATGGTGAACCACTCCAGGGAGGCCAGCATGCTAGGAACAGCCGTAACTGAGCCCAGCCTCCTAAGCACCCCAAGGAGTCCTCTGGTGGACACCTGCAAGCCTCCTTTTGCACAGAAAAGTGGTGAGGTTCACCTTGGTATTCTAGTTGCTTGTATTTCCCTACCAGACCCTCAGTCCTTCCCTTCTCAAAGGCATTTTAAAGAAAAGATTTAAAACTACTTGGAAACTGAAGCAATATTGCCTGGTTATTGATTCAAATTCTGGCAAGTTTGACTCAGAGCTGTCTCTCTCATTCCTGCCACTAATTTTGATGGCTAAAGAGGGATTCCAAGGATTTGGGCTGTAATCAAATGACCTGAGAATTCTCATCTCCTCCCCATGCAGGGGAATTTAATATTTTCATTCGAGCTGAGGCCTCATTGCCAGGATGTTAACTGGAATTTTAGTTTGTCTGTCTCCACTCTAGGATTTTGCTTAAACTTGTATTTTTGGTTCTTTGCTCCTGTATGTTGACAGCAGACAACAAACAACCTCCAAATATTCACAGAATGGCAAGAGCTGGATTTAGTTGGCAATTTGGCAGATAAACACAGTAACAGTGGCACTGGAAGCACTGCTATTGGGGATGTGATAGGGAATGTGGCAAAGAAATCCTATACTCCGTGTCACCCTCTACATAGAGAAAGAATCTGCGTCTATTGCATCTTATAAGAAAAAAAGACATCAAAGAGACAATCAGATAATAGTAATAAGAGTCAGCTTGTGTGTTAAAGGGTTTGAGACATAATCATACAGATCTGAATCTACTTATTTTCCAAGCTTCCTTTAGCAAATTTTCTTTGCTTGGTTTCTGTGGAAACTGAAAACTGCACATGAGCCAGACACTCAGTAGTCTTCCCTGGCAGGCGTGTCCATTTCAGATTTCCCTGCTTTAAGTGATATCACACTGAAACTACTTAGATTAAAATAATAAATAATAATACTCCATAGACTGTACTGTCAGGATCATTGCTGAGAAGGTCAATATTGATAGCTACCATTATTGAGGACTTGCTACATTCCAGGACATACACTAAACAATTATAGACCTTAACTCACTTAATCCTCCCAATAGCCCTGTGGGTTTGGTATCTGTGACTGTCAGAGTCCAGCCAGAAAATGGAAACCACTCTAGGTCTTTCAAATGGAAGGAATTGAATACCAGGAATTACTTGTACGTGTGACAGAACTGCTGAGAGGCCAAACCGGGGGCTGTGAGGCAGCTAGGAGAGTAGCAGAAATAGGAAGATGTACCAACTCTGGGGCTAGAGAGACAGCAGAAGGAGGTAGTGTTTCCAGGCCCCAAAGTTGGGACCAACAGGGCAGGAACTAGATATATCATGAGAACTGCTTGTAGGAGTTGAGACCATGGAGGGAGGGGCTGTCTGGTGGGTGCTGGAGCCACACAACTACCTACTACCAGCACTCCTCAAGAAGCAGAGAGGGAAAGAGGGAGAGCATGTTGGCTCTTCTCTTCCTCTTGCTCTTATTTACAAGTAATCTTCTGTCATGGCCTCCTATTGACTGAACCTGCGTGGAAGCTGGAGAGCAAAAGGTCTAGGAAACAAATTCCCCTATGATACAGAGGAGAGCAGAAGTGGTGCAGGGATGCATCTGAGAACAAACTAGCAGTTGTTGAGCAAAATATTACTATACCCATTTCATGGATAAGAAAACTGAGTCACAGAAAGATAACTTTCTTAAGACAAACCCTAGTCAGTTAAGTGACTGGTTATCTGGTTAGGAGTCCATGTTGTCAACCACTTTATGGTATCTCCTTATGACTTCCTCTCTGCAGAGAGGAAAAGGGCTTCTTCATACACGTGGAATTCCTGTATCACATGCCCTTCACCTCAGCCATCTCAGTTGGTTACAATGCTGTGGGTTCTGTCCATATGAAATTTGTCCATTTGAGGGGGTTCTGGATACTTATCTGATGTGTGTTTATTCTAGATGTTGCAGCCTGACCATGTATAATCATTCACACCTTTAGTCATAAAAATGTAAAATGGATCACTTACTTACTGGTGACACAGACCCTAGGAGTTAGGGGAAGACAGGACTGATGAGAAACATCACCCTTTCTCATTTTTTTCTAGAGAACTGGATGTGATTCCAACTGGGTAGAGTTGCAATGAGGCAATGGGAGAAACAGGTAGAAATTCCCAGTTCCTATTTTCTCCCTTAATGTTTGAGCATTTGCTACTGCTAAACTTGTAAGAAAAACTGATTAGGGAAAAGCTAAGATTTCTATCTGTCAATTTCATCTTGCCTCCAAAATAGGGGGAAGAAGGCCATTTAGCTGAGAGACACCTTGGAAAAACTAGCGAAAAACTAGTTCACTTAATAACCACAGTAGACCCTTCTCAGAGGCATTCATGTTTTAAGAGAGTTTACTTTAAAAACCAAGAAACCTTCTAATATAAGGATTTTCAGTGAATAGTAATCACTTTTTAATAAATCATTCTACTGTTTTCCTTTAAACTTGTGCTCTGAGTTCAGGAACCTCTGTAATTGGAAGGCCAGCCTTGTTTACCTAGTAGACAACTGTCTGAGTTGCCTTCTGCATGGAGACTCTGTCTTCCTTCCCAAAGGGTCCCAAGTGCTTCCTCAGTTAATGACCGGTGAAGGGGGATGTTTCTCTCCTCCTGAAACCCCTAAGACTTCTAGGGAAAAGAATGTACTCTGCTCCTTGTAGGCCTGAGACAGTGCTGGACAGCACCCAATCTTGATCCCAGACAAAGAAGCAACTTACGGACAGCTGAAGCAGGCAGAGTATAATAGCTCCTATCCTCCAAAAAAGGTTTTTTCCAGAACTACTAAAATTTAAAATAACTTTGCTATTGACAGCAATGGGTATTTAATGACCAGAAAGTCTTAACATCCACTTTCTTATGATATTCAATAAAATACATTTGAGGAAGAAAAAGTACCTGTTGCTTTTGCCAGGTGCTTGGCTGAAGACTAGGGAGAGAAATACCCTATCTCTGACTTCCCTGAGTTTCCTCCAAGGCTGGGTCCAGGCTTTGTGGGGCCTGACTCTTACACAATTCTAGAGTACCTCTTTAAGAAAAAAGTATCCAGAATGATGGATATAAACTAAGGTATGAAAAAGATTATTAATTTAGGATGAGCAAAGAGATCACAAAAATTTACAAAATTATAAAAAGATTACAAATACCCAAAACATCAGAAAATCTAGAATATAGTATGTTAGTTAACCACCTGACAGATCTTTATAATAATTTGTCCTACATTTTCCACACTTTTGAATCATCCCATCATATAACAATAATTTTGTGATTATTCTATTGAAAGACCAAAAAGCTAAAATTCAGCCTTTTCTCTAGCATAGCTGAAGTTTTCTTTTTAAAAAAATTTTTGATAGCTCAGAAAAGTTTCTTTCAGCTTTACAACTTGTTATTTCTAGTGGTATGCTAATTTTTAGGATTGTGGTTAAATGCAGAAAAACTTCCAGTAAGTCTCTTTTACATATAAGCTAATATCTCAGAGCATTTCAGATTTTCTTGTAAAGTGACTAATCTTAGATAGCCTATGAAAGGTCAGCACTCATCAACTCCTCCTCGATATCCTTGTTTCTTTATACCAGGTGACTTTGCCTGGAGGACAGTGAGTGTCTTCCCCTGGATGCCACAATTAAACTAGATTATGAATTAACTGAACACCCTTTAAGTGCACCCACTAAACCCAAATTAATGCATCCTCAATTCAATTTCCCCTTGGATGCATCCTAAAGATGCCCATAGCCACTACAGAGCCATTAATTCAAGGGGATGGTGACAGAGGGAACACTTGCATGAGAGGAGATAAGACTTTTAACTGACTGGTTATACGAATTTACTTCCGCAAAACTCACAAAACACATGACCATGTAAACATTATTAGGACTTCTTGCAGGTCCTTAAATGGGGTCATGCAAGTGAGGAACTTTGAAACTTAAAATTTAGGATTTCTTAGCTTCCTGATAAATCTGCTGCTAGTTTCTTATCATCATCATTATCATCATTGTAACTATTATCATTATTATTACTCCTGCATCATGGGGCTTTTATGGGGATTACAATGAGATAGTGACCACAGAACTCCTGGACCATAGCAGGCTATCAACCAATTGTATTTATCATCATCATCATCATCAACATCATCATCATCATCATCACTGTACTTGATTCTCAAGAAGATGTAAAGACAGACTTGCATAGTCAGGAAGCCTTCTGGAGGAGAAGGATCTTATGCTGGGTCTTAAAGGCACTCCTTTTACTTTTAACACCTACAAATGTCTAGTCTTTTCAGGCAAAGACATATAATAACCAACTTCCAGGGCTTGAAAATCCAAATGGGGGCAGAGGTTATTTGACAGGTTCATATTTGCTACAGTTTCAGTATGGACTGAAGGAAGAGGGCTAGATTATTCAAGTTATTTTAAAACCTCTTTAATTACCTCGTTGAAACTCTAAGGGTAACAGAAGCTGAAGAAAATGCAATAGCAGCAGCAGCAATAACAACAAAGAACCTCAACACTCTGTTAGTCTAGTATGGTTTAGCTTCAAGAGAAGTTGGTAAAGTGATCTGATCTACCCGCATCAAATTATTCTACAGAGAAAAGTTTTCTGGGGAGACATATACACACAGAAATAGGTTGAATCTTTCCTCCCCAGAACCAGATAAAAACACAGTTCTCTTCCTTATGTCATGAGAAGCCAAACCATCTCAGCCCACTGAATTGGCGCCAAGAAGTAGTATCAATGCTTCCACCTTCCCATGGAAAATTCCAGTTGGAGGAAGGGGACGGGCAGAGGGCGAGGTTTTGTCTAGGAAGGCAGGCGCACTGCCAACCACCTCCTTCAGCAGCCTCTCTGCCCTCACCCAGACCTGGCCAAAAAGAGGCAGCTCCAGCCCTGGTGTGAAAGGATCACTGAGCAGGTTGGCGACAAGCCTTCTCGGTTCCCAGGGCAACAAGCTCCCCCATTTCCCCAGGCCTGAAACTATTCCCTTCGCCAGTCCCCCGGGTAGAGGATTAAAGATGCCTCATACTATTAAAATATTGATGTGTAAAGCTCTCCTCCAGGCATTAACATTCAAGCTGAAAGTGGACTATCCAATGGCCTAACTGGACATCAGGAGCATGGAAGGATGGGCACGTCCAATACCTTGTCTGAGCCTCCCCATAGCGCTGTGCAAGTCCAGCTTCTGCTGTGATTGCCTGGGCCTCTTCCTCCTGGAGGTTCACTCTCTCCACTGAGCTCACACATTTTCCTTCAATTCCATTGTCCCAATCTCTCAGCCCATTTACAACATCCACAGAGCCTTTCCAGACCCCACCCACAATGGTCACCCCTTTCTCTGACCTCTCATAGCTTTTAACTTATTTAGAGAAATGAATTACTTTAACATTAATTCTTGGATATGTCTTTATTTTCACCCTACTGGTTGCTCTGTTACCACCACATTTATGCTGAATAGACACTTGCTAAATAAATGATCAAATGACAGTTTGGAATCAGGGAAGATGGTCCAGGCATAGCTCTGTGGAGAGTATGCCTGAGGAGGGCTCCAGGAAGGATATTGGGATTCTTGGAGGGTGCCTGAGGATGCTGTGTGCTCTAGGGCAGCAGCCACATCAACAGGGAGAAAGAGGGGTTCTGAAAGCAAACACTGATACCTGACAATGCCTGCAGGCACCTGACTGGGTAGTCAGACCCCTTGGGTTACAAGTCACAGACAGTCAGCTCAAACTGACTTAAGCAAGAAGGGAATTACTGGCTTTCATGGATGAGAAGGATATTGAATTGACTCAGAGAATGGGAAGAAGAGTTTCAAAAACCAAAACTCTGTGACAGAAAGCGTAAACCCACTAAAGGCCTACAAAATGCCTTTCTCCTCTCTTCTCCCTTCCCTCTACTCCCTACATCTGAATCTAGGCTATGTTCATCTCACATCACACCGCTCTCTTTCCTCTCTCCTCTCCTTCTCTGTCTCTCTATCTCAGTCTCATTTCTTCTCTATTATAATCTCATTCTCTTTCATTTCAGAGAATTTCTCTTCACATATCAGAGGAATCAGCTCTTAGCAACTCAAGACATTAAACTCTTAATGATTTAAAATTAAGAAAAACTAGCCTTCCACCCTCAATCAGAAGAATCCAATGGAGGTACCCAATCAGTTGGATTCTGTGTTTCCACCCCTTGCATGAGTCGCTGTGCCCAGGGATGTGACACCATTTTTGGCCTAATGGTGTGATGAAACAGGACAGGCAGCATGATTAACAGCCGTATGTACCAGGACCACATGCAGAAGAGAAACAAGAACATCAGCAGCTCACTTTGCTAGTAAAGACAAGGGTCTGGGAAAGAGCTCTTGAAAGGGATGAAGGAGCAGACTTGGAAATAACTTCAGGCAGGGGTGATATCAAGACTAGGGATTTCCAGGCAGCGAAAGAGAGGCTCTCAGAAACTTTCTGAGCTTTTGTCTCCAAGAGATGCCCCGTCTAAAACGATTTCAGCCCAGGAGCTTACATCACACTGATGCAGGTATTGTGAAGTATCTTTTACTCTTCACTACTTCAAAATTACAATACATGCACCTCTAGATTTTTTTTAATGTGCTCATAAAAAGCATATATTACCATATCACTATTTGGCTTTCTAACATTTTAACAACTGTATTTCAATGCAGTTGGCTTCCTTTGTACTTCTTTGCATTTTATGCACTACAAAACATTATTCTGAGAAGGGGTCTGTAGGCTTCACCAGATTACTAGAGGGTCTGTGGCACAAAAAAGGTTAGGAACCCCTCCTTCAGTTGACTTGTCAGATGTGAGACTGCCTAGTTCAATCCCCTAAGTTTTGCAGTATATTCTCCATTTTCTGTATTTTTGTCTTTTTGTTCTACTGTCACACAATTTCCTCGATTTGATCTTCTGACCCCATTCTCTATTTTATTTCTGTTGCGTTCCTCTTGATAACATCCTGGTCTTATTCCACAACTGCTCTATCTATCATCTGTCCTAGGCTATCATGTCTAGGATATAATTTATTCCTGCTCATCTTTGGCTGTCTCTTTGTATATGGAAATACATACAGAATGATGATTGGGATGTCCGTACCAGGTGAAAGGCTTATTGGATGGTGGCTTCACTGGGGGGCTTGCAAGCAGAGGCCAGCCATTTCATCATGGGACGCCCCACATGGCAGAATCTGTGACTTTCTTCTTAAGGAAGTCTATGTATCTGGAGGAAAGCTCTAATCCCTTGTTTGGAGGGAGTGGGCATATGTGGGTCAGCATCCTAGGAGCCACCCAGTAAGGATACTCAGAACTTATCCTCTATTTTCCATCTAGCTCAGGGCTATTCTCTGCTGTCTCCTGCTATTCCCTCAATCTAAATTCTCTCTGGTTCAATAACCCAGGGATTAAATCTCCTATTTCCTGCTAGAGCAGAAGAGGAACAGTTGTCTGGCTATCTGGATTGGGAAAAGAGACCTCCTGAGAAAAACCTTCAGCCTATCCTCCTATGTTCCTTCCCACCCTCTCCCAGCTTTCAGAGTTGATTGGTGCCTCCAATTCCTGAGTCTTCTGACTATTTTTGGATGCAAGCTGGCCTGCTTCTTCTTAGCTTTCCCCTCTGTGGGCATCATTATCCACTCTGCCAAGACAGCACTCAACTCCCCATTTTTCATGTATTGTTGATCCTTCTTATCTGGTGTCAGTCTCTCTCCCTTTTTCTTTGTCTTTGCAGGTTTATACCTTTTCTTTGCCTTCATTTTAGTGGGACTTGGGGAGGGAGTGGAGATTATAGGACATAATCTGCCATGTTTATCCATGTCTTCTGACTGCCATCACTTTAGCCCAAAGAATAATAAAAGACTCCATCAGTCTTGTATTAATACTTGCTGGAACTTTTATATCCAACTCGGTGTAGGTGCAACAGGACCTGACAGTGAGGAAATAGCTGTCTTGAGCTTTGGCTGGTGTCCAGTAACCAGAATGTCAGCTCTCAACCCAACAATGATTAATCTGAAACTACAGGAATTGAACTACAAGGTGGTGAAGGAGGGAGAGAAACCCACTGTCCAAAATGGCAATCTTCAGATGGAGATGGGAATGTCCACCTCTTCTAGGCAGACCTCCCAGGCTGAGGGAGCAGAGGTAGAAATCCCCCTCTCTGCCCCAAACACTATACACATCTGACATTCCACCTAATATCCTACTCATGATGGCTTCCAAAGGTATTGCCCTGCACTTCAGTATGACAACAAGGTTTCCTCTTTTCTTTTCATATATTCGTTCTATGGTTGCTATTCTATTGACAATGCATCCTCTTGGGGCAGTTTGTGTGATTTCTGAATGGCTGCCCAATTCAAGCACAACTCCTACAGCACCAGATTTAAAATAATGCTTTTTGATGAGGAGATCAAATTAAGCTGAGCAGGACAGAAAAGAAATCTAACAGACTTCCTTTTTTTTTTTTTTCAAGTAAGCAATCTGAAATAATGTATCTAGAATCTTGTATGTATCTCCTGAAAATGAGAGGAAAGACCTGTATTTCTATAGCACTTTTCTTTGGAGGGCATCAATGCCTCTTTTTCTGTTGTTTATTTTTTTTGTGGGGGGAGGTAATTAGGTTTATTTACTTATTTATTAACAGAGGTACTGGGGATAGAACCCAGGACCTTGTGTATGCTAAGCAGGCACTCCACCATTGACCTATATCCTCCCCACCAAGCCTCTCTTTTCTAAAAAATTATACAAAAGAAAACAAAGGCACCAAATATGAATGTTTCAGTGTCTGCACAGCAAGTCCATGCTATTATTTAAAGACAGGAAAATGCAGATCCCTGGATAGACTGGAGTTGAGTTTACATCAAAAGTTAGGGCTAGGAGGGGACCAAGGATTTCTTTCAAAGCCCTATGGCCCCACCATGAATTGCTGAGCAGCTTGGAAATGCTGGTCTTTCAGGTGCTGCTACAGTCCTCCTCAGCCTTCACCTGATGCTGGGCTTTAAGAGATGAAAGACAGACCAAGTGAAACCAAGTGAGAGGGACTCAGTCCAGGTGTGGTTCCCATGATGACAAAAGAACACAGAGTGTTTCAAATTTGCCAGAATGCTAACTGGATGAATTTTCTAGAATAAGCATCACAGTAATGGGGGCTATTTTCTGGGATCTGATGAAAAACCAGAGGAGAGTTTCTGGTTTGAAGACATTTTTATAAATAGCCTAATAGCTTAAGGTCTAAGATTAAAAAAAGAAAATGTCCTGGCCACAGCTTCCTACTGTACTTACTGTTGAGAAAGTCCAGTGCGGGCCAAATTTCATCTGAACTATATAGACCTACTACACATTTTATTGGAGTAATGTTAAGTAGAACTGGCAACACTGCCATAAAGTAAGGCCACAGTGAATTACTTGACCACAAGCTGCCGTATCAGGGCCACTCTGAGACTGCCGTGCCCCCACAATAGACAGGTCCAAATGGAGAGACTCCCAGAACCCTGTCAACCTGTAGGAAGAGTCAGCGAGCACTGTGGACAGAGCAGTGGCCGAATGTGGAAATTTCTACAGGGGTAAGCTACCTCCCTTGAGATATCAATTACAGGAGAGATGATTATAAAATTCCCCCACCCAAAAAATTCACTTTAAACATAAACTAAACAAATAGTGGGTTTCCACTCATTGATGCGAATAGAGAGCAGAACTGGTTGTTTTGGAAACTTTCAGAGTCTTTCTGAAGAGGGAGAGAAAATAATGGGTGTTACATTTCTATTTTCTATATTTAGGTTTAATTTATTAAACTTCTGCCCAAAATATAAGAATTTCCCATAGGACCAGGGTCACTACCACGTAAGGATGTACAGGTTGTGCACTGAACAACTCCAGAGCATCATAACATCAGAGGTAGTGACTATAAATGAAGCATGATCAAAGATGCTTCCCATTTCCAGATGCCATGGTCACAAAGCATCGTATAAAAGTTATACAATGAACAAACAGACCATACAAATTAGTGTCAGTACTAACTACAGTCTGAGGCTCCATTCTCTGGGTCTCTGAATAACCATCATCCTAGACCAGGTTCTATTGCCAGAAGTAAGGACGTGGGTGCTATGGATGTTGCAAGGTCATCTCCTGGCAGGCCTGTTTCCATATCAGCCTCCACTTCTTCCTGAGGCTACAGCTCCCCCGAGCTTCTGTGGGGACAGCCTGGCCAGAATCTGGATGCCTCCTTTCTGATCTGGCTAGGACATGTTCTAAGTCCCCATGGAGGCTCCAGCTTTCTCCTCCAAGTGCAACACAGCTCTCTGGCTTCTCAGAGCTGGCTGCCTCCATAATACCATCTCTGCAAGGGTATGGCCAACCACATGTGGGCTCTGAGGACCCTGGAAGAAGAGCCTGGAGGCTCCTCAGAGCTCTTCCCTACCCATCAGCTGAAGTCAGCCAGCGCTTCCAGCTCCATACACAGACTGAACTTGTCCTGCCTAGTATCCATCCTGACCTGTCAGCAAAGTCCTAGGAAATTTGTCCTCAGAGAAGTACACCCCATTCTCCATGCAGTAACAGACCACTTTAGCTGCTCCTCAAACCTCTCCCTTGACTACTGAGGGGCTTTATGGACACTGAGCACTCACCAGCCCAGCACACTTCATGCTGATGTGATATGATGACCATTCAAATATATATTTACATTGACAGCACATCGCTCTTACTTATCCAAGCCTTGGGCACCAAGACATGTGAATTTGAAGTACTCTAATAAGTCTTTCAGATTTCAACCCCTACTCTTCTTGCTCATAATCACTCTCCAGCAATGCTACCTGTGGCATTCCGTTTTCTTTCCCCCATCTTTGTTTGCATGAAGATAAAAGCAGTTTGAAATGAGTGGCTGAAATTACCTACATTTAGACCACTCTACCAGAAGTTGAAATCTCTTTGCTCTTCTTCTTGATTTCTCAATGTATAAATACACTGTTATATATGGTTGTCTTTCATGATCAAAGATCATGGCGATACTTCCCCAAAAGACAAGTGAAATGACAATCATCACCATCATTATTATCATCATCATCATCCACCAAGATCCCAGGGAGCCTTTGTATCATTTTGTCCAGTCCTATCTAGTGTCTTATAACTTCTCTCAGGTAACTAAAAGTCCTGAAACCTGCCTAGCCCTCGTCCTCCAAATCTGTCCCCCACAGCCACACTGCAGAGAACTTTGTAATAACAACAACAACAACAGTAGCAGCTCACTTGTTTAAGTGCTTGCCAAGCACTGTTCTAGGCAGATCGCACCTCCTGTCTCATTTAATCTGCCTCAAATCCCTCTGCAGTAGGGGTCATCAGTATACCCATTTTACAGATGAATAGACTAAAGCACAAGAGATTCAGTCATTCGCCCCTAGTCACATGGCTAGTAAGGATTTGGACATAAGCAGTCTAGCTCCAGCACATACCAGCTGAGCTCCAACAACACCATGAAGCTGTAGGAATAGCCATTGCTCGGCTCAGCTGGAGGCAGAGCAGTGCACAGCTCCTCATGCTTATCCACAGATCCCTCTTTAGAGATGTAGGGTCACAAAGGGAAAAAAAAGTCCTACACCTCACCAGGTTCTCCCCCATGGTGCCACTCTGCTGCCAGCCAGGCCAGCAGCTCTGCAAACCTTCAGTTGGGTCTCTAGTGAAATGTCCCTCTGGCCTTTTCCAGTTCTCTCTGCATGTGCAATGCCCCCAGACCCTCACTCCCACCTATCATCTTTGAAACTTGCTCGGTACCATCCAACACCATGTTTCCACGCAGCTCTAAGAGTGTTGACAATTCATTACCTCCTTCTCCTCCCCACCCCACAATCCTCACACTCTCCATCAGTCCACATATCCCTCTGCTAGCTGCCCTTTCCAAAGTTAACATTTTCAAATGGCAAGATAAGTTCAGAGTCATTTAAAGGGAAAATAGGCATACTCGAGACATATCATGAAAATGTTGGGCTTTTTTTTTTTTTCCTTTTTAAATCTCGTCCTTACCCTCCCTGCAGAAACAGTGAGCTCAAGTGGCCTCCTGTTTATTGTTTTTCCCAGGGAAGCCAATTTCAGTTCACTTCCCACTGTTTCATAACACGAGAGCTCAACTTACATACTTCCAAACAGAGGGATGGGTCCTTGGTTTTGTTTTCTGCTTTCCTCAAGAAAAAGCCCTCAATCTCAGTTGCAGGCTTAAACAGACTTAACAGCCATAAGCCCCATAAGCTCTGGCATGCCATAAATAGTTCTTTTCATCAGAAGCTGCAAATCACAATTCTACCGTAAAAGCCAGAGCTGCTCGGATAGCTGCCCACAGCACTGAGCACGGGAACTTGCATTTAGTGGCATTTAATAAAGATTTGTTGATGGATTGATTAATCTGGGGCCCCATATCAGGTGTAGCCTGAGTTTCTTAGATTTTTTTTAAAGGGATTTGAACTAAGATTTAAAATCAACACTTAATGCACCAACTTCTCCATTCCCACAGTCCTTTGGGTCCAGAATCTCAGAACCTATTTATAATGCATGGGTTTCAAAGCCCCTGTGGAGACCAGAGGGCAAAAAAGAAGGCAGAACAATCCAGTAAAAGCCCCTACACCATCTGGGTCATGGCATAGTGATAAGTGATGTCCTCATGACAGCCTGGAGGACCTAAGAGAGGAGCCCTCTGGATCATCAGAGAAAAGTAAACCAAGAATTTCATCGTGAGAGCTGGAGACCTTTGGAGTCAGGAATCCTGATTCTATCACTCCTAGCCCTGTGGCCTTAGGCAGGTTACTCAGCATCTCTGTGCAGTGGTTACCTCATCCAAGCCAGTTCAGAGGATTTCTGTCAGAATTAAATGAGGAAACATGTATTAAGCCCTTGAGAGTATTTGGCATATAGAAAGCATCATTTGTGTTTTAAATAATTAGTCTAGCAATACAGTGAAGGAAATATTACTGTGCTTTTAATTTTTATAAAAGTTGGGGGTCCATATATATCCATTAACTGTAATTCAGCTAACCAAAATATTCAATTAAACAGAACACACTACTCTCCCAAAATGCCAGACAGATTGGAGCTCATGGTACATAAGAAAGGAAGGAACAGAAACCAAGTAGGAATTGGTAATAAAATAATTTAATTGGGATCACAAAACACTGGGGTGCTAAAATAAAATCATGTTGTAAATTTTAAAAATGAAGTTATAACTTCAGGGATAGGTATGAGCTATTCCAACTTTTAAAGTCCCTTTTCATCACAAACGGGAAAGAAAGGAAACTGAGTTATGGTATTCCCATTTTAGTCATCAGACTTTAGAAAGAAAAATTAAGGGAGAGGGATGGATATACACAGTTAGGAAGTAATTAAGACCATGTAAACACAGCTCTACACAGCTCTGATTTAAAAAAGAAAACATACAGGTAAGGGAACTCTTAGAAAAATTAAATGTAACAAATCAGTGGGCAGAATGAAATGGATCCCTAGGTAGTAAATAAACTTGCTGAACCACCAACAACTCAGAAAAGTAACAGTGAGTGAGGACAGAAATTTTGCTTTAAGTCTTCAAGTGAGCTTGGGAGAGAGAAGCCTTTTGGGTGGCTAGTAACTTCCAGGGCAAGAGGAGCAGTGAAATGACAAGAGGGGAAGTGGCATAGAGTTCCCCTTACTCAGCCTCCCTCTGTGGTTATGACATCATGTTCCGAGGCTGGATCATTGTCAGGGTTAGAATAACTTGGACTACATAAAGAAATCAATCCCCCCAGTATTTATTGAGCACCCCTCATGTCCAAGGCACCATACCAAGTGAGAGATGCGAAGATGAGCAAGATTGGTCCTGGGTCTCTGGAAACACCCAGACCATGGGAACAACAGCTGTGAACACAGTAACAGGCAAAAGGTAAAAGGCAACCAACACTGTAGCAGAGTTACACGCAGAGCATATGTGAAAAAGAAGAAAAAATTCTTCCACCAAGAATATCAGGAAAGGCTTTCTGCAGGAGGTGGTGTTTGAGCTGACTTTGAAGGGTGGATAGGAAAAACGCTTGAAGCAGAGTAAAGGCATTCATCCATCCATCCAACTATCCACCCAATAAACAGTTACTGTTAGTGACTTACTTTCTGTCAAGCACTGTGCTAGTTGTTGACAACATTTTGAGTAAAGAGACAGAATTCCTACCCTTGAGAGCCTTGGGGAGCCAAACATTAACCAAAGCATGAAACCTTCAGAAGTAAGTTGCAGTGTGACAATGCCATGAGGGTGGTCCAAAGTTTGGTCTGAGGCTCTAACAGGAACATCTGACCAGACAGAGAAGTTAGGGAAGGACTTCCTGTGAAGTGATGGCAGAACCAAGATCTGAAGGGGGAGCGAGAGACATCAGGCAGAGAGAGGGGACGGCAGCATTCCCAACTGAGAGCATGGCACGATTCAAGGTGGAAAAGCACATGATGAGAACAAGGGGCTGGAACAGTCCAGGGAAGCTGGAATGTGATGTAGGGGAAGAGCGGAGACGAGGCCAGAGGCAGGGGCATGTAGAGTCTTGGCGGTCTTGGTGAGAAACTCCTGCCCTTTATTCCAAGAAATATTCTTAGAATACTTTAATTAGACAGTCTTAAAAATATTTTAATTGGTGCCATTTATAGTGAGGGGAGGTAGGAGGTGGCATGATGAGAGTTTTATTTTGGACAGATCATTTAGCTGAAATGTGGAGACTGGATTAGGGCCACAGTGAATAAACTAATGGTCCAGCAAGGGATATGGTGGTAACTGGGACTGGGAAAGCAGCAGTGACAATGGGGAGAAATGATGTCAGGAGATACGTAGGGGTAAGTCAGCAGGACTGGAAGGTAGACTGTGGGGCTTTGGTAAGGGAGAGGGAGGCATCGAGGATACCTCTAGGTTTCAGAACTGGACAGATGGCAGTGCTGATCCTAGGTAAGGACAATGGGAAAAGGCCACTGTGGCAGAGAGAGACTAGCCGTGGGGAATCCAAAGTGTGAAGGTATGGTCAATATGTGCCTCCTCCAGTAGACCGCAAGCCCCTCAAGAGGAGAACTCTGTCTCTTTTTACTCAACATTTGTGTCCTTGGCAACTGGTACGGTGTCTGACAGATAGCAGGTGCTCAGTAACCACTTGTTAATTGAGTGGATAGTTGGATAAGTGGATGATTCTTCAAGGTGCCTTCAGATATCTAAGAGAAGTCAGGTAGAAAGCTGGATAGATGGGCTGCAGCTCAGGAGAGAGAAGCAATAGGTGCATGATCACCCAAGGAAGGGAGCTCAAGGGAGAAGATGAACAGGCCCTGGAGTGAGCCTGAACTGAGCCTGAACGAATTCCAGCAGGTCAGGGCCAGGTAGAAGAGGAAAGGAGCACAAAGGAGAAACAGAAAGGGCCAAAGTCAGAGAGAGGATTTCCAGAAGGAGAGAGTGGTCAACGGGGTCAATTGCAAGTAAGATGAGAACTGAAGAATGTCCTTTGGATTTAGCAGCACTGAAGTCACTGGTGACCTTTGTGGGAGCTGTTTTTGTGCAGCAATGGAGTGGAAGCCAGATTGTAGGGGGTGAGGAGTGGGAGGTGAGGAAACAGCGACAGGGAGTAGACACAGTCTTAGGGGCAGCTTGGTGGTGAAGAGGAGGAGAGAGGCGGGGCAGAAGCTGAGCAAATGCAGGAATGTGTCCGGCAGGTTTGAAAGGTTACAACAGCCTGGCATGGCCAGAACAGGGGTTCCTGTGATTTTTTTTTTCTGTCCCACCATTCCCAGAGGAACAGACATCTCAGGTCATTAACAGAAGTCAGAGCATCAGGAGAAAGAGTTGATTTCACTGGGGTGATGAGCTTGACTTTTGGAGATGTTCCTTTTGGGGGACTTATCGAGCAGGCGTGGGAGAGTGATGTCTGCAAGGGCAGCTGGGAATATGGTCTGGGGCACTGCTGGCCATATGCAGCTACCAAATCCAGCCCCCAACCTGTTTTATATGGCCAGCCACGAGCTAAGAATGGTTTTCACATCTTTAAATGGTTGAAAGAATCAAAAGGAGAATAATATTTCTTGACATGTAAAAAGTATATGAAGTTCAAATTTCAGTGTCGGGAGGTAATAAGGTTTTAATGGAATGAGTTTACGGCCACACTCATTCATATATGTATCATCTAAGGCTGTTTTGCGCCACTGCTGTACAGTTAAATAGTTGCAACAGACCAACTGGCCAGCACAGCCTAAAATATCTACTATGTGGCCCTTCACAGAAAAAGTTTGCCAATCCCCAGTCCAAGGCATGAGAGCAATCAAAGCAACTTCCTTACAGTTAACATCATGGAAAAGAATCACGCTAAAGGGGACCACATCACACTGAGCATTAAGGGAAACAGGTGGCTGGCCATTTGTGGGGTGTGGAGGGGATGGCAACAGCCTGATATCCCTGGATCTATGATGGACACTTGTTTCCCCACCACCATCCCTCCCACTTGCCGATGTCATGAACAGGCCCCCACAGGGCTCAGCATAAAGGACACTTCTTCAGGGAAACATATCCTTCCCCAACTGAGTCTCCCAGCTATCTTAGACAAAGCTCCTTACACTTCTCCTTTACAGCATCTATTGCCATGGTAATGAGATAATTATTTGTAGAATTCTTGGTTTCCTGCCTGTCTCTCCCTCTGGACTGGGAACCACTTTGGTGCAATGACTAAGAGAACAGATTTTGGAACAAGGCTGTTTGGTTCAGTCATGGCTTGACCATTTACTAGGTGGGTTACTATGGCTCATTTACAGTCTCCTGGTCTCAGTTTCTTCATTGGTAAAATGGGGACAGTGAAAATCTGTACCATTCAGGGTTGTGAGTATTAAATATGATATTTTGGCCAAACTTTCTGCGGGACTGCTGAGCCATTTGTGACCTGCAGACAGAATAAATTTAGAGGCTTACAAGCACTGCTTACACCTGGAGACAGTCAGCCACATGAGTGACTGAGCTCCTCATTAATTTGCCCTTGTGTGAATCTTTATGATGGTTCCCAGACATGACGACAGAGTCTGTGGCCATGAAGTTCACAGAAGAGAAGAATGATCTCCAATGCCTTACAGCTATGACATCCTATTCCCAAAGAAGGGGGTCCAAGGCTTTGGACCTCTCAAGGGGCTTTGAGCCTTCAAAAATCCCCTGTCCCAATGTCATCCCAGTAGGCAGACCCATGGGATTTCTCTAATACTGTTTTGTGCTCAGTGCTTAGTCAACTCTGTGACAACTAAAGAGGAAGTTCATAAAATGCCTCCTAGAACTCTGCTCTTGGCCATGATGGAATAACTGGTGCCAACTAGTCCTGCCATTATACGCTCACTAAAATGTAAAAGACTGACTGTGCTAAGTATTGGTGAGGATATGAAGCAACTGGAACTTTCACACTACTGGTGAAGGTGTAAAATAGAGCAATCACTTTGGGAAACAATCTGTCGGTTTCAAATAAAATTAAACATACACTTACTATATGACCTAGAAATTTCACTCCTAAGTATACATCCAAGAAAATAAAAAAATGTCCACATGAAGACTTGTGCATGAACACATATATTCACAATAACCAGAAATTGGAAACAACCCCAAATTATAAATAAGTTGTGGTATAGCTATACAATGGCATACTTATTCAGCAACAAAAAATCATGAACTATTGATACACACAATATGGAAGAATCTCTAAAAGGCTATGCTGAGCAAAAAGGACGCAGACACAAGTGTGGTGGTGATTACATGGGTGTGTACATTTGTCAAAATTGATTAAAGAGAACATTTTAAACAGGTGCATTTTATTATGTACATATTATACCTGAAGAAAGTTGACTTTTTAATAAAGAGGTTTTTGTCCCACAGGAGACTGCAGTTCAGATGGGGAAACTGGATCCAGAATACAGAGGCGCTCCCTGTAATCACACACAAGCCAGAAGGGCATTCAGCACTGGTTTATACCTTGCATCCCCAGGGGCTGTGGAGATCTGAGGAAAGGTAGGTGGATGAGGGACTAGTTAGTATACCTTTCAGGGGGAACCTGTCCAGGGATCCAAAAGGAAACAGAGACTCTGAGGCGTGGAGGGAAGGCTTGGCACAATGAAGTGAATGGCCTCCAGTGTGGCCATACAGAAGTCTGCGGCTAATTCAGATGAAGTTAGATATGGGAAAGGAGCAGAATATAGAGAGTATATAAGGCTGAAAATGGACATTCTTGTAAGTAAGTTCTGAGTAGGGCAATGGCAGATGGGAGTGATCTAGCTGTGGGTGGGAAATCCGAAACTGGGAACCCATGAAGGAGGCTCCTGCAGGTGTAGACATGGATTGATGGACGCATGCTCTACAGAGTGGACCTGGGGATACAAAGGGAAGAGCAGACCAAAGAACCATTCTGATGAACACAAGCCTTTGGGAGATGCTGACTCTGTCTTATAGAACTTTCTGAACCATAAGAGAGACAGCCAGCCCCAGTGGATGGAGTTCAGACTCTGAAGTCCACAGACTTAGCTCCAAGCCTAGCTCTTCTACAAACTAACTTCGGGAAATTTTTAAAGCACCCAAAACCTTAGTTTCCTCATTTGTAATATGGAAATAATAATTCTTAACTTGCAGGGTTATCAAGAAGGATTAGAGGCAAGGTGGATGAAGCACCTGGTGCAAAGGAGATAATAAATGACAGACATTATGACAAGTCCTGTGGTTGATCACAGATTCCGGGGACCACAATACAAGGTGCCTCCTTCCTGTGGATCTCCGGAATGGGGTCATGGCTACACTGGATGAGTCAAAAGAACATATTAACATACACATAAACATACCAGTATACCATCATCAAAGACAAGCAACACGAGGTATAAGCATTGTTCACATATGTGCTGTGTCGGGGCCACAAAAAGAGTGAGGTGGGTCCCTTTCACTAATTAACAAAGGGTCAGGGGGTCTGATTAGGGAGATTTGGGCCAAAGGGTTCAGAATTTGTAGTTCTCTGTTGAGAGAGGATGCCTTTTTAATTTGCAAATTGACCGAGAGTAGCCTACTTAGCCCAACGTCTCTGTCATCAAGTGGCCCCCTTGACGCTTTGACGCAGGCATCTGGCTCTCAGAGAATCCTAGGAGACCACTGCTCCAGAATCTCGTCTCCAGGTAGGGGCGTGTGTTGGGGATGTCGGGCAAGCACAAACTTAGTGTAGTTGCTCAGATCTAGGGAAGATTATTTTCTCTACATTGAAAGAGACAGAGACAGGCATTTACTGATATCCAGTGTTCACAAGGCAAGCACTGTGCTAAGAAGCTTTATCTGGATTGTCTAGAATAACCATTCACTCAATCTACAATTATTTATTAAGTTCCAACAGGCACTGTGTGAGATGTTAGGGATGCACTGGGATCAAGGAGACAGATATGTAAACAGATCATAACCACTGAGGGACCAGTACCACCCAAGCATGGGTCCAGAGCAGAGAGCCAGCACCTAACCTGGCCTTGGCAGAGGAAGGAGGTTATGTGTGTGAGTAGAACACTCCAGGTAGAGGAAAGAGTAAGAGCTAAGGCCTGGCAGGGAGACAGACAAAGAGAGGTTCATTAGGGGAATTAACAGCAGTTCCTAAAGTTGGAGCAGAACACGGCAATAGCAGTAAGCCATTTGCCCGGTCACAAAGGATTCCTATGCCTGGAATGGAGTTACTAAGTATAGCAAACAAAAACGCAGGATCTAAACCTGGTGAACACTAGCCCAGCCAGGTGATCAGGGTCAACATCAACAGCAGTAAGTCAAGTGGACCTGCATGTACCCTTAACGTGATAGACCAAATATGGCACTTGACCTCTGTGGTCCTCCTGCCCAAAACATATTACCCCAGTCTAATCATAAGGAAAACATCAGAGAGACCCAAGGTGAGGGACAGTGTACAAAACACCTGACCAGTACTCCTCAAAATTGTCACGATCATCAAAAACAAGGAATGTCTGACAAACTGTCACAGCCAGGAGGAGTCTAAGGAAGTATGACAACTAAATGGGGTGTGCTATCTTGGATGGGATCCTGGAACAGGAAAGGACATTAGGTGAAAACTGAGGAAACCCAATAAAGTACAGATTTTCAGTTAATGAGAATATATCAACATTAGCTCATAATTGTGACAAATGTATCATACTGACGTAAGATGTTAATGTATAGGGTAACTCTCTGTACTGTCGTCATAACTTTTCTATAAATCTAAAATCATTCTAAAATAAAAGTTTACTTGAAAATACAGGATTCCAAATTAAATCTGAATTTCAGATAAACAACTAGGTTTTGTTTTTAGTATTGGGAGCATAACCACACTAAATGATAATCTGTTGTTTGCCTGAAACTCAAATTTTACTGGGCCTCCCAGAGGCCCTTGCCTGGAAGGGAAGAGCTAGTGAAGGACCACAGACAGGAAGGTACATAATGCATAATTTATATAGTAGATACACAGGTGAGGAAACTGAGGCTGGATGGTTTTACCAGAGTCGCCCGGCTAGCTTAGTGCAGAGCAGGATCTGAACACATGCCTGTCTCACCCCACACCCAAGTCTATCCATTACACTCCAACACCCCACAGAATTCTATCTAGAAACATCCACCAGCACTCACTGTGGTGGGCAAAGATTAAAGGAAGGTAAAGAGCAGAAGCTGTGTCTGGAGGACCCCAGCAAAAGCAGCCAAGGACTTCTGTGCACCAAAACTCCGGGCCTCCCCAAAGCACAAAGCCACATTTCCTGCTGGTACCAGCTGCCCACTGATGACCCCTTTCCCCTCCTGTCTGGCCCTCCCCATCACAGTCAAACCAGACACATTCAAAGCCATGAACCAAAAAGTTGGAAGGGATCTTTGGACCCATTCATCCAACATCCCCCTTTGAGCAGGATTCCCAGACACAGTTGTCCCCGCAGACGTCACCTCCTCAGTCTAGGTCTTAACAGTTGGCTCTAGCCTGTGACAGTCTTTCCCCACCTTTAACCTCCACTACCAATTTGTTTAGGTATCAGAAAGCAGTTTACCAAGCTAATTAGAGCTATGTGTTAAGAGTCAACCATCTCCAAGCAAAGGCCCAAAAGGCTCCTCTGTGTGGAAAGAGAAACTTTGTAACGTGTAATCCAGCTGCTCAGGGATCTTTCTGTCTCATCTCCTCCCCATCTTGTTTCAAATAGATAATCCTGCTTCATACCTGGGTTCCACAGAGATGAGGTTAAATAACTCCATTTAAATGAGCACAGCCCAAGGGTGGCTTTAGTTTAGCAGCACATGGAAGAAGGAGGGGGAAGAGAAGGGTGACGTGCACTCAGCTGGCACAATCTCCTGCAGGAAATTAGTGACGCCAGCCAGCATCTCCAGGCCCCTGCTGGACTGTTTCTCCTCCTCTCCTATGTCTCAGGGGATGGCCATCCCACTGTGGCTTACCAGCTCTGAAAGACAAAGAGGGCAAAGCTCTCAGCCTGCTGTGTGCCTACCTTCAACACATCCCCCCCATGAAATCACTGATAAACAGGGCCCTGCCAGGGGTGGGAGGAAGGGTCCGGCAATCCTCTTTTCTCTAGAAATGGGATTGGAAATGGGGTAATCGTCTAAATGGGCAGTCCTGATGAGTCGATAAACATAACTCCCATTTTTATTACGGTGATGAGGCTGCCTGAGCAAGGGTAATCCCTCTCCTGGGCTCCAGGGGAGATTGCCAGGCAGCCAGTCACCACCCCGCCCTCCACCACGGCTGCATTAGTCTGATGGGAAGAGGCACTGAGCTCTAGACAGACTGCATTTCATAATGGCATTTAAAAGCACAGATCCTGGGGTCACGCCAGGGTCCAGGACACCGCTGACCGAGCTCCCTGTCTCCTTGACACGGCCCTCCTGCTGCCCCAAACACTGAAGGGCCACAGATGGTCTGAAAATAGGGCTGCCCTCAGTCATGTGAGGTAAAAAAGGTGTCAGGAAAGACCCCAACTTAAAATGGCCCGAGAAAACATGGTATAATGGAAGAACCTCTGGGTTCCAGCCCCAGCCAATCCACTAACTCTTGAGGCCTTGGCTTCCGCAACCGCATGACGTGATTTCACTTTCCTCACCGCATTATGTGACTGTTAAGATCCTTTCCTGCTCTGTCATGTAAAAGACCCACAGATTCACAACTCTCCCAGCCAGCCAGGAATTCCACCCTTACAGAGTAATTCTTTTGTGTTTTAAAGGCTGTTTTATCATTGACACCTCCCTTGAAATCATAATCTTCCATTTTATTAATGAATACATTATGGAAGTGAGGCCCTTAGGGAACAGGACAGGCAGGAGAGGTGTGGGCTTGTGTTACAAGGGGTTTAGGAAGGGAGTTAGAAAAACACCCAAGGCCGTGTCATCTGGGGCCCACTGTGTGGGCAAAGTCTACATTGAGAATGGATGAGGTCCAGGCAGATGGACTGTAGATTAGGGCAGCTGGTTCTGCTGACGGCAGGTCTCAAGGACCTTTGGAACAAATCACAGACCTTGTGCGCCCATTTGGTTCCTGAGTGGAGTCTTTTATCTTCCCCCATTCACTCATTTACTCAAGTGCTGATCAGCCAGGAGGCCATAAAGTGCAGCAAAATTAAGACTCGATTTAGACTCAGAATCTGGGCCCTAGCTTCAGAGCCAGCATTTACTAATCACATGACACTGAACAAGGCATGTCACTATTCTCAGCCAGCAAAATAAGGTAAGTGCCTGCCTCGCACACTTCATGGTCAGGGGTGCCATCTTGCAGGAGTTTACATGAGGGGCACCAGCCAGAACTGGGCAATGTACAACTGGCACAGCCAAATGTTGCAGCCTTGCCTGTAGTTAAAAGATATCAAATGACATGTGATACATTAGCCATGAATACTGTTAAGACAACAGTATTATTACACTGGTCACAGATGCTAGAAGAGGATGCTGGATCCATAAAAGACATTTGAAAAAGTTAAAATTTAGTGGCATCAAGTTTTGCTTTCTATCCAATTCAACAGTGGTGGAACAGTAGAGCAATTCATTACATCATCCTACTGCTGTCATTGTGATTCAGGACCACAGGGACCATAGAAAAGATTAAGCAAAATAAGAGGTGTGGCCCCAAGCCCAGGTCTCCCAGGCCCCAAGACTACTCTTCCCATTCATTATAAGACACTCAGGGTCTCAGTTAAGATGGGTTTCCATGATAGACTTCTCAGATCAGGAAAGGAAGTTGGGGACCAGATAGGTTTACCCCAAAAGGAGGTTCCCTAGGCTTCATGTCCCATCACACACCAACTCACCACCAGCTCAGGGCAGCAGGTCTAAGAAGGCCCACTCCTCTCAGCCTTCCACAAGCCACCTGTGCCTGGGAAAGGAGGGAGACACAGATTCATGACCTGCCACACTGCCCACTACCCTACCAATTTCCAAACCCCTCACTCATCCCTGCACATCGGCAACCATCGGGTCAGGCAGGTTAAAAATGTGAAATCATGTAAAGCCCCTTGATCCACTATGGGTGAAAATGGAAATGGGAAGTACTAGAAGCATTTGCTCCCATCTCTCCTTTTTCCTTTCACAGCCTCAATTCAGGTCATCTTAATCAGATGCATCTTAACATGTCTCCCTAGTTTCATGACTCTCTGCAATCCGCGCTATACCCCTCCCAGAGCTACTGCTCTAAAACACAGCTCTTGGTCTGTCACATCCTTGTGTCCCAGGCTGCACAGTGCCCCCATGCCTCAGGGACAATATCTTGACTCAACCTCACCTCTGGTTACTTCCTCCCATGTAGCCTACACTGCAGTCCCACAGGGTGGCCTTCGTGCATTTGTTCATCCAATGCATGATTAATTGAGAGTGTAAGGTGTATCAGGCAGTGTGTTGGGCACGAGCAGTGTAGGAGAGGGCAAAACCAGCCAGGCATCCCAGAGCTTACACACTTCCAGGGAAAACAGACATTAATCAAACAGCCACAAAAGTACATGTATGGTTAGAAACTGATATTTGATAAGGAAATGTGCTGAGATGTACAAGGAGGAAGGGCTGAAGCAGTCTAGGGCAGGGGGAGGGCCATCAGAGAAAGTTCCCCTGAGAAGTGACACTTAAGCTGATATCTGAAAAATGAGAAGGGCTGAACTAGGCAAATAGGGTGGGAGTGGAGGCAGCAACAGAAGAGCGGATTCCAGGCTAAGGGAGCCACTTGGGCCTGGGGCCTGCGAGGAGCAGAAAGAAGGCCAGTGCCAATAAACAGAGGTGGGGGTGCTGGTCAGAGATGGAGACAGGGAAGTCGCCGGGGGACAGTTTATGAAGGGTCTTTAGAAGCTCTACTGAGGACATGGGTCTTTATCCTTAGCGAAATGAGAAAGCATTAAGAGGTTTTAAGAAGTGGAGGAGGGGAATTTGGGGAACGTGGGGCATAATCAGATTTGCATTTTGAAATGCTCACTCCAGCTGCTGTGAGGAGAAGGGGATGGGGGCCCAGTAAGGAGGGAACTGCATCCATCTCAGGCAAGGGATACAGATGTAAACTTGGGCTAGGAGCTTGAAGTGGAGAGTGAGCCAAGCAAGTGAACTGACCAAGCCTGAGTTTACCCAACCAGATGGGTGGGCCGTGCCATCTGGAATGATGGAGCACCAGAAGGTGGCCAGATTTGGGTAAAAAGATCCTGAAGTCGGTTTAAGACATAATGGGTTTAGGGAGTCTTTGAGGCCTCCAAGTGGAAAGATCAGTGATAGCTGGGTCTGGGATGGAGATGTACATTTCGAGAGCCATCTGCACTCAGACCATAACGGACAATGTGGACATGAGTGAAACTGCTTTACGTCATCACTTGCGGTCACCTTCTATAGTCACTCCAGCTGTGCCTGCCCCCACACCAGGAGACAAGGTCTCGCTGGTGCACGGTGACCCTCAGGCCTCTGTACCTGCTCCTGTTGCTACAGGGCCCCTTGTATCATTTTGTGGCCACTCACTTATGTGTCTTCCCCACTAAGGATCCAGCGACACCTTGGGGACAGAGACTCCTGGCTCTCCTCCTGACATCCTCAGCATACAGAGCAGATCCTGGCTCTTGAGTGAGCAGTAAGCTACATGCCCACTTTGTTGGCCCAGCACAAAGCCCCAGTGCAGTGTCACTCTGGAAGTAAGAGAGAACACAGGCCAGACGCAAGAGCCTGAGCTAAAAACCAGTCTCAGAGCCCTCAGGTGGAAATGGTCCTATTCCTTACCTCTACTTCCAAGAAACCAAGATAGGTACTAAAGAATTTTTGAAAGAAAATGGTATTGATGTTTTCCCACTATCACTGTAGATAAGGGGACAATCAGATATTTGTTGGGGAGGCATTTTCTCTTCTTATATACAAGGCATTGACAAGTAATGAGTAAGCTCTGCCTTCAAAGAGCATCTAGTACAATTTCTTACTCAGAACCTAGTGCACTGATTAGAATTCAAAACACAGTTGTTACAAAAGTACATCCAAAAAGTTCTCATTACAAATTTTTAATTTTGTATCTATATGAGATGATGATATTCACTAAGCTTATTGTGGTCATCATCTCATGTAATCATGTCTGTAAGTCAAATCATTATGCTGTATACCTTAACTTATTACAGTGCTTATGTCAATTATATCTCGATAAAACTAGAAGAAAAAAAAATTAAGTTTAGCATGGCGCCGCAAAAAAAAAAGTTGTGCCTCATTTCACGTATCTATAAGAAACAAATCAAAGCTTGAGTCCTTAAGGAGCTTAGAGTCACATGAAAATATAGGACAAACAAAGAAGAAAAGTTAACTTTATCAGTACATGCAGAGCTACCCTACAGTCTCCAAAGTCTTTTTTCAAATTAGGAAAAGGTACCCTTCCTCCAAACAGACACAGCCCCTTAGTGGGTTTTGTGACTTGGCCCTGCCCTGGCCAGATGTCCTTGTGCAGTGCACACCCTACACAATGTATATGTGACACCGGTAACAAGTGTTATTCACAGGGAGGGATCAGTATAAGACGGTTGAGCCAGGGAACAGGTAGAATGAAGGAATGAAGAAACACCTGCAAGAAAGGCCAGAAGCATGTCCAGTGACAAATCAGGTTTGACCAAAGCAAAAGTGCTCCTGAGGAGTAAGGAAATGAGATTGAGGGGTTTGGTTGTGGAGTGGTTATGGAAGGACCCAAACACCAGGCTAAGGAGTTCATATTTGACCCTGTGGTAGCTGAGCATTGCCTAGGGACATCACCCGTTGTGGTGGTTAATTTTATGTGTCAACTTGAGTGGGCTTCAGGGTGCCCAGATTAAACATTATTTCCGGGTGTGTCTGTGAGGGTGCGTCCAGATGAAATTAGCACTAGACTCAGTGAACTCAGCAAAGTAGGCTGCCCTCCCCAATGCGAGTAGGCATCACCCAATCCATTGAGCACATGAATAGAACAAAAGGTGGAGGAAGAAGGAATTTGCCCCCTTTTCCTGCCTCACGACTTAAGCTAGTACATCTCATCTCATCTTCTGCTCTCAGACTGAGATTTACCAGCTCCTCTGTTTCTCGGCATTCCGACTCAGACTGAATTACACCACTGGCTTTTCTGAGTCTCTGGCTTGCAGACAGCAGATTGTGGGACTTCTCAGCCTCTATAACTGCAGGAGCCAATTCCTCATAATAAATCTCATTTTAGATAGAAAGAAAAATAGATAGACAGACAGACAGACAGACAGATATCCTATTGGTTCTGTTTCTCCAGAGGATCCTATTACATCCTCTCTTCCCCAAAGCAATGCCATGGAGAGTTAGGTACCAGCATCAGTGCTCACCAGAATACCCACTTACATCCTACAGGTCCACAAAGAATGCCGTTGGACAAGAAAACAAATATCTTTGTGCTGACGTGGAATCCTAAATAATGTCTCATCCTTTGCATTTACAACATGCCAAAAAATACGTATTTTATACAAATACATTCATTTTTATAAGTCTCATATAATTAATAGGATGAGAAAACAGAGCAGTTAAGGGCTTTGGAAAATCCACAGTGGCAAAGCTGGGACTGGAACTCAAGTCTCTTACTCAGAATGCAGTGCTCAAGGGCACTCAGCCTCCCTGCACTTGCCTCGGCAGGGTCCCTCTTTCACCAGCCACCACACTGAGTACTTGAGTCTGCCAGCCCTGGGTCCTCTCCAAGAAAAGACAAAGCTTCCAAACAAGCAGTAATGACATTGATTATGCCAAGCCAGAGGCAGGGGATTCTGGATCATTTCCTTGAAATACTTGCTAGGCAGCACCCGGACCCTCACCCCCACCACCCCTCATCCCAAGAAAGAAATGTATGGTACTTCATTAACATGAAAGGAAAATAATTCCCTGTGGATTTCTGCAGTCTCATTTTCGTAGCTTGTCAAATGCCAGCAGCAAGCCTGTCTGGCTACATTGTTAGCTTGGCTCTATCTTCTTTTGTAGTGTTTTGCAGATTGCAGCAGCCCCTTTTTCTTTTTCCTCCAACTGGGCAAAAACATATTATCTTTGAGCTTCCTGGTGTATCATTCAAAAGACTTCTCTGTTAAACTTGTTAAATATAGTAGTCTCTTCTACTATCACAAGCCATATTTTTTTCCTCCAAGAAAGAACATGAAAGTTACTTTTAACACCATACTCGATGTGATCAAAATATAAATAAATAAATGGAAGATTTTCCAACATGTCATGCAAAGCATAAAACACATGCAGTTCAGAATATGATAATTTTTAGTTATTATATTTACATTCCCTCCCCGCCTTTTTTTTTCCTGTTTCACCCTTTTTTTACTAAGGAAGTTGAAATGAAAGGGGGTTTGCCTCTTTTTCTCAAAGACCCAACTTTCACTGCTGAGTTTCTCCACACCTGAATTCACACATCTCCCACATCATGACAATAACCTCCATGGTAACCACTCATGACACCGTAAACACAATGCGATAGCGGAAGAAACAAGTTACTGAGACCCTGCTGAATGCTCATGGCCTATATGATCTAAGGGACTCCAAGGCAAGGACAAAGAGAATTTTGTCATGATATTTTAGCAGAAAAGTCATTCTTGTGTTTTAATATTTATTGGACTTTGAAGCTGCTTGCTGCCCAGGAGCCTGTGAATATGGTCAAAGGGCCGTGACATTTTTAAAACGGCACCACAGCACCTGCTCCCAAAGGCTAACAGGGCCAATAGATTTCAGAAGGCTAAAGTCATAAGTCCCTAACAATGGTTAGGTCTCACAGGTATTTCTGATGGTCAAAAGACGGGCTCTTGGAATGGTTCCATGGTTTTAAAGAAAACAATGTATTCCTGGAAAATCTTTTTCTACTTCTACTTTTTCTTAACTATCCCCCCACAATGAATTGCCCAGAGCCTCAAGTAACTTTGTGGACAGCAGTCAAAAAGAAGAGTGGACATATCACGTGTGTGTGACACATACACCACACAAACTTCACAGAGAAGAATGGAAGCATTTTACTGTAAGGCAGTAGTAAGATGTGAGATGAATGTTAACATCCACTTTTCACAGGCATGTTTCTCTGTAAATGGCCCCAGTTTGGGGACTCAAAATTTTATTCCAAATACTATTAGATACATCAGGGCTCTCAAAATGTGGATTTCAAGTTGGAGACATCAAAGCGCATTATTTACTAAAACCTCTGTGGCTTTCCCCCAACTCCTTTCTTTCACAAGATGCTATTGTAAAATTCAGGCTGCTTTAATCTCTGTGATTGAAAAAAAGAAAAGCGCAGCTTTAAGAGGAATTGAACACACAATCTAAGAGCTAAAAAGTAAACATCATCCAGTGAGCTCCTCAATTTAATTACTGGCCCAAGAATTTCAATTTACATGTGTTTTAATTATTCACAGAAGGGCTCACCTATTGTTCTCTGAATACAAAATTTAAAAAGCAAACAAAATGGAGGAGAAAAGGCTTCCTGAATGGCTTCCAAGGATTAATCTTTGCATTCTTCTCATTTTTTTCCCAAATTTGGGGATAAAATTCGTTGCGGAGTATTTGATCCTAGGGAAACACTGAGTTTGACTTTGTGAACACAAACTACATCCGACCATTATTTTAGCAAACAATTTCAGAAACACAGGGCTTTAGCAGAGGGCTATATAGAACTCTGTACAGAACTCTGCATAAATAGAATAACACAACTATGTTTCCTTCTGGGATGCAGGAAATCAAACTGCATGAATCTGTTTGCTGACTGAGTGAATGCGTAGTGAGTGAGTGAAAGTGTCAGAACTCCATCACTCATCACGCCTTTTGATGTCCTTAAACTTCTACTTGCATTTTTAAAGTATGTTAGTTTGTTTTGCTCGTCCATCTGGGGTGGCCAATTTTTGCCAACAGAAAAAGAAGAGCAAAATTAATTTTAATTGACGTTAGTTAAAAAAAATGCATCACTCCAGATTTCTATAAAGTAGAATTGTCAACATGACTGGGCATTGCCAAAGCTTCAAGGAGCCTTCAAATGACTATAACTGACTTGCCAAAGACTCACAATAACACCCAGGGAAAAAGCACTTTTCATTACGAAGGAATAACCTTTTTATTAAGGCTGGAGCCCCTTACTCCAACCCTGCTAACCAGTCAACACTTGGCCAAGCAAGTCTGAGTTCCTACAATGAGCAAGGAACTCTGCTAAATGCTTTGGGGGATAAAAGATGTCATTCTTAAGGAGCTTGTAAAGAGAGATTAGGACTTTTATGTTCATGTGGAAACCATTAATTACAGTCAGTATGTGCTTTGAAAGTTCTAAGGAATAAGAGACCACTTCTGAGTAGCAGGACCATTGTGGGCTTCATAGAAGTGTAATAGTTAATCTGACAGGATTCAGCAAGAATCAATGGAGAGACATAATATATGTAATGACCCAGAGCCAGAAGCCTGGGATATATTTAGAATAAAGAGCAGAGGACTGGCTTTGTGGAGTGTCTGTTGTGGCCTGGGTGCAGAACAGAAAAGAGGATCTTGCAGGTCAAAGCCATATACCCAAGAGTGGATAGTATCAACCTATACTCCCAGGATCTGAGTGAATGTCAGAAGAGAGAAGGAAAGGGTTGCCAGGAGCCTATAGTAAGTGTTCTAAAGGAGACATCCACAGCTTAAGACAGAGACACAGTCATGGTGAGTTTCTCTGGCAGAAGCCAAGAAAGGAAAAGAAGAAATGTGGTTGACTACTAAGCCTCTGGGCTCTTAAGACCTGCCCAAGTTTATCCTGTTGGCCTGGAATGAGTCTTTCTGGGACCCCCGTAAGTGCAGTGGCTTTCACTCAGTAGTTTCTTAAAGGCATCACTCTTACTTCCAACACTTTTACCACCTATAACATATTAGAATGCATTGGCTGCTGCTTCGGGGATGGCCACAACCCAAAGACAGCTTGTTAGGAACCATTTGCTTGCCAACCCCAAAGTCCTCAGGTGTTCAGCAAAGTTGGGGACACTTGGCAAGATCTTTGGTCCCCAAACTAATGATGTGAAGAACTCTGGGCTAGAAGTCAAGAGAGTCGGTACTAGCTGATCCTTGCCTGGGCATTAATTCCTTGTGGACTTTGGGTGAGCCTCTTCCTCACTCCAGGTTCAATTTCATTCATGAAATGAGGAGGCTGGATCAAATACTTGCTTTCATATCTTGCACTCTGTAAGTGGGATCATGTGACTGTCCCAAGTTCATGCAGCTATGTAAAAGTGAGAGCCTGGACGAGATCCTATGCCTCCTGACCCATCAATCCAGTGTTCTTTCCATAATGCTGGGCTACACAAGCAGGAGACATTAATAGTAACAGCTAATATTCACAAAGTGGCCACTGTAGGTATATGTCTATATGCTATCTAGTTAGTCTTCACATCAATCATTTGAGTTAGATAAAGTTGTCAAATCACTTTACAGATAGGAAACAAACACAGAAATATTAATACATTTGCCCATAAGCCCCAAGTTAGTCAATGCAAAGCCAGGATTTAAGTCGGGCAGCCCAACTTCAGAACCCATTATCTTCATCTCTACTCTCCACACTACAGGGTAGAATAAGGAGGAGCAGCAGAGCGATATAAAGAACATGGGACCTTAAAATAGAAAACATGGCAGTCTTCCAGTGGTGAAGTCACAAGCATGAGAGCTTTCAGGAGAAATATTTCAGTGTTAATTGCCTGAATAGCTCCCCTTTCCCTCCCCACAGATGACCACACGATCAGTCCCTGGGGGATCATTTACGATCCAGTGGTCTTCACTGTGGTCTGAATGGAGTACAAATAATGACCACATAGAAAATCAAGAGACAGTGGCCTCCTGGCTGACTCCCCCAGCTCAAAAGACAAGGAAAACCAAAACCACCACAAGTTATTCTTACTACAAAATAAAATCTGAGAGGAAGCATCCTCTTAAAATCTTCAAGAGGCCAAGATGACATCACCCCTAGGCACACAGGTGCACATGCAGGAATGTCCAGTAGAACACATCTCAAATTCATGGCTGGGACAAGCCAGACATTATTTTAAATATACTAAAGGGAGAAGGTACTTTAAAAACTCTAAAGCTTCTTTCAGAGGACTATGCTACATGATCTCTATACTCTCTTTTACCTATGACATCTAAGATCTCTGTTCTAGGGGTTTATGAGTTGTTCTGAGCAAATTTTCCTATTGCTAATAAAAATGTGTTAGTATGGTTGCAAGAACCCTGCATGAAGACTGGTAACCTTACTTCTAGTCCAGTGCTTTCACCAACCGGACACTTGACCTTGGCTGGTCACTTGACTTTCTCTAGACCTGGCTCCTCATCTGTAGTGAGAGGGCTGATCTTGTCAGAGTTCTGTAGTTCTGTGAGCCAGTCAAGGACCAAGAGCCCCTGAACCCCATGTTTTGCTAGATGGATCCACTGAAAAAAATTGTGATCCATGAGGATTAAGTTCAAATAATAAACAAGAGGCCATGAATGCTCTTCTGAAAGAGGAATTAGTTCAGATAGAAATCTGCACCTCCGTCTGGGTCTGGAAGCTTGGCTTGGCACTGACCTGCTGCCAAGCCTCGGGGGCTCCTCAATCTATCCACACAGCAGGGAGAGTGAAGGCTTCTTCCCTGGAGGGATGCTTGCATGAAGCAAAGCACTGCAATCCTAGGTGACCTCCCTGGAGGGAAGGTTTTGCCTCCTTCTCTGGGAGAGCTTAGCAGTGCAGATAGTAGAGTACATGAGGTAATGAGCTGTGTAGAATACGGCTAAGAGGAGAGCAGAATATAAGACCAGTGAACATTTCTGGGGTGGGGAAGGGAGCCCCCTCATCACACTTCATGATGCTGCCTCATCAGACCATGGGTTTTCCCATAGTTCTGCCAGAAAAACCCTCCATTGCATTCTTATTGGCCACGCACCTGGATGATCTCTGGCTATTTCTCCCTACCTTTCCAAGTCTGGGTTGTATTTACCAAAATTTGTATTCCCTGGAGCTTCTAGGATCTTTCTAATGCTGTCCTATAGAAGTAGATTAGCTTTATTCAAAATTCAGTGTTATTTTCAATACACAGAGTTACACTTGGGTACTTTAAAACGAACTTCACATTTCCAGCTGTCCAAGAGTAGAAGTCACCATTCCTGTTCATTAATGTACTTTCCTAGACATATAAAATCAGAGAATAGAGGATCTGCATCTGGTGCACTGTAGCAGGATTTCTACATGTGATAAGATGTGGGGGGAGTCAGATGGCCCAGTTTCTATCACTAAAATATAAAGCCCATTAGGGGAGCAATATTATAGTCACTGCATTGACCCAGTAACTAGAATAGCTTCTGGCACAAATATTTATGGAATGGAAGGACGAATGAATGAATGAATGAATTCTGACTCTGAAATCCTAGGGTTCTCTGATTCTTTGACCTGTATCAATTGTACTCTCACCCTGACTCTGATTCTCATTATTTACCATCTCCTAAAATGATCTGTACTCATGTCATCTCCACATTTATCTGGTCCCAGGGCTTCCCCTAACCCTCATATGACAGACTGACTGCTTTATTTCTTCATGAGATTAATTTTAAAAATAATAACAGTAGCTATCATTTGTTGGATGCTTAAATATATTAATCACTATGCTAGGTACTTTAAATATATCCATCTCTTTTCATATATAAAACAATCCAAGGAGGTCATATTATTGCTTCCATTCAACAGATGAGTAAACTAAGGCAGAGTATATGGTTTGCCCAAGACTACCCACTTGGTAAGTGGTAGGGCTTAGCTTCAAACTCAGGCAGTGTGACTTCATAGAGAATGCCCTTAACCCCCAGACTTGCTGTGTCAGCTTCAACTCTGCTCGTAACTGGAGAATTCATCATAGATCTCTCAACCAGAGGAAAGGACGCCCAAGGTCTGTAGGCCTTCAGAATCATCTGGAGCACTTCATACTCTGTCAGGTTCTCCAAGGCCCTACGAGCTAACTCTCTAGTTTTCATCTGAGTTACTGAAGAGTATTCTTCAAAGTAGAAGGATCACAAGTGACAGCATGAAGTTTATTCAAGACCAGGTACCAAATTTTGTACCAGTTCAGACCTACAGTTAGAAAGAACTCAGTCTAATTAGATATTTACATAAGCCTTTCATTATCACTGTATACCAACATCTATTATGCTTGGCCTGTAATGGATATTAAATAACTTTATTGAATTAATAAACTAATGAATGAGTAACTTAATAGAAAATTTCAAGTTAAGATCCTAATTTTTTATACACAACAAGATGTCATTATTCTTTGAAAACATAATATCTTCAGTGTCTGCCATGTTCCTAGCACTACCTGGGGGGCCAAGGGAAACTCTTAACTTCTAGTGAGGAGATACAGTTGAAGTGGGAAAACAACTAGACTTCAAATATTCTAACTTCACAAAAGCATTTGACACTATCCTGTGTCTCAGAACAATCAAATGTGTTCTTCTAGATTTTTCTATACATTTAAAATTATTTGAGTTAGGTTAAATAATCAAATCCATTTTAGAGATGAGAAAATGAAATACAGAAGGGTTACGTCATTTGCCAATAATCACACATGTACGAAATTTCTGCAATATAGATTGCTATTGGTGAAATTGTTTGCTAAAGGTAAAGCCACATTTTTGTAAGTGGATTTATAATAGGATTTTGTGACCTTTACCAAGGTCACAGTTAAAGTCACTAGGCTGATGTGGACTCCAGAGACAGGCATAACGGCTAGGTATCCATATACCTCATATATATATATAGATATAGATAGATACAGATACAGATATAGATATAGACATAGATATAGATAGTACCTCACACTTTCCAAGGAGTCTTAACGTATCTTATTTATCTCTCTAATAAGTTATCAGAGAATGCTATTCCCATTTTACAGATAAAGAAACTGAGACCTATCAAGTTAAGAGACTTATCCAGGGCCATTCTATGAATTAAAATCAGAGCTGGAACTAGAAAAAAAATCTCATTTGTAATTTAAGGTTATTTCCCATAAGCCCATACTAGTATAATATATTGTATATAATACAATGTTTGGTTTGTGCTCAGCTATTAACGAATCCATGTATACAAGTTTTAAAAATTGGACAACATGAGCATAGTTAAGCACTGCAAGTTTGGAGGACAGAAATGCACAAAAGAGGGTCAGCTGGGGAGAAGGGGTGTTCTCCAGCTCAAAAACTTCATGATGTTATGATCTTAGAGAAGTAAAAAATGAAGAGTTCTTTGTTGATAAAATGTGAATAAAAAGTAAAAATAGTCCAGAAAGGGTGTTTGTAATGGGGGAGTCCTACAAAAATTGGTCCCTGAAGTCCCCACAAAGATTTGCAAAAAAGAAGCCCTCAGAACATACTCACTGTCTGTGGAAGTCAGACCCAACCTTCTTAGCTAAGAATAGTTTTCAGTCTAGATGCTTCTTCTCTAAACTGAAAGGTGGAAATGACAATCACTGATCAGTAGAGAATTTAAAGTTGAATTCTTCTCAAAGATAATTTACTCCAAGTAAAAGATTTATTGTTAAATATTACTTATGATTGAACAATAGGTATCATTAGGTAAGAGAATTCTGAAGAGGAATGAGTAAGCTTCTCTGCAGAAATGAATACAGAAATCTGTTCTTGATCATCTTGATCAGAGTAATGACAGGAGTAGGAAACCTATAAAGATGTTTTGATAAACTTACTCAGTCAGGTGCCCTAATATTTACATGTAAGTTCAACTAAGGATTCTGCAAAGACTTAAGACAACTACTCTCAAGAGCTATAAAAAGACAGGCTGCCCCTATCCCAGCTCCTTTCACTTGGCTAATGTAACTTATGTATAAATTGTTACTCTCCTCCAGTTCTGACTATAAATTGCAGATGAGATAAATTAGGACAGGATCAAAGATAAGGACTCATGTTGAAGAGTATCTTAGAAGATGGTTGTCTTAGAAGGTGGCTTTTGAAAACATGTAAGCTGTCAACCCGTAGTTAGGAGGAAATTAAAAGAGGAAATGTGTCCCTTTGAGACACGTATTTTCTGAAAACTATATGGTTCTTAAGGAGAAGATTTTGGACTATGAAAAACAGTTGGCAAGAGATTGCACCCTATTACTGCATACCACTGGGAGTTTGGGTTAGAATTTACAATTTTGGCTTTAAGCAGGACACTCGGTGTCCTGGCCACCTTCTGTAAAAGATTGGCTGTGAACTTTGCCAAGGACTTATTCACATTTCAGCTGACCAAAATTTTTAATAATTGTCTGACTTCCAAACCACCTATTCTGAGGTCTTCTGCAGCAGCCCATGGGAAACAAAAGCCTTCATTTTCATTTCAATTTCTCCTTTGACTGGCTCCAGCAAAGAGTCTCTTCTCTCTCTAGGGATTCTTGATAAATATATAGCTCGTAAGGAGAGCAAGCAAGGAGTTCAATCTGTGACAGGAAGGATAGAAATTATGACACCTTCATAGGACTCTCAACAGATGCTCACTGCACAGAGGGCTTAAAGGAACTAAGAGATTGTTGTTGCTGTGGCAACCATGCATGCCTAAATGAACAACAGAATTAATAGTCCTAACAGGTTTTGGCAGTGTCAACAGGATGACAACATTTGCCTTTACTGGGGGATGTGTAGGCTCAAGAGCAATCCCTCTTAGACATGATTCTCATGTAAAGAAAAACAATGTCCAATAAGAGCAAACAAACAGAACAACCATCATGTACTTCCACATAAACTTCTCCAAGCCAAGGGCAAGGGTCATGTTATTCTGCCTCCCTGCTAAAGTTAAAAGGCACCTTTCAAACTCACAGGTCTTTTTGTGATATTCTGTTTAATTTCATCAAGCTATTGCTAGTCTCCTATTGAGCTTTTGTTGTAAGCAGATAAAGCTAAGGGGGAGCAGAGGGGAAGAAGAAGGAGATACAAAAAGGAAGAAGGTAAAATTAGCTACAGTGCATAATTGGACCCTGCTTGGCCTTGACAAGGCACAATACATGTTAATTAAGTAGATTAATATGTTGCTTGCTGCAAGGGGCTATTCTAGACAGCAGGAAGTAAGTTTAAAACAGGTAAGAACTTTTTTTTTCTGGACTAAGGTTAGTTGAGCTATTGCTCTGAATAACTAGACGAATTTTATCCTTGGGTAGAGATAGGGAAAGGGGAAAAAAAACTTTCTTTGGATGTTAGATATTAAAAATCCATTGGGCTAAGTAACCTTTAGATCATGAGTGATTTTTTAGAAATTGCTCAGTCACTGTTCTACTAATTGAACTGTACAATGATAATGTTCATGTAATATATTGGCCTTGCAGATAAGTGTAACATTCTGATCCAATTTTAGGCAGAAGTTTTATTCCCCAAATGTTTATTATAATTGTGTGACAGAATTGGCTACTCCAATAGTTGAAATCAAGAGAATATTTCAGGCTGAATAATTTGTCCAAAGTTCTGGGCAATGGGGAATAAAGTTCTTTGTCAGGTAGTATTGAATTGGACGTTTAAAGCCTGGTGCTAATGAGCTGGGCCACAGGCATGCGTTAGCTGGCTTAGAACAGAGTCAGGTCAGCTCCTCAGTCAGAAACCTTAATGCCAGTCAGTCCACTCAGAAATACATCCAAGTTTTCCAAAAGCCTAAACAAAAACACATAATGAGCACCATGCAAGCCCATCGTGGCTCAGAGTACATTTGTATGTAGCCAATAAATAGATTTGAGATTTCACCTTCTTCTAAAAAAGAATGAAGCACACACCAATGTTTACAAATCCCATGTAACGAATCATGCCCCGAAAGTGCTCTAAGTAGACATTTGAGCACTATAGAATATGAGTTAGATTCATACAAGTACTGCTTTTCATGACTTTATGATATCAGCCCAAACACGTGTTAGTTCTGCAAATAGGCAAATAAGTAAACTTCATTTCATTACAAAAGCAGAGATATATCCTTTAAATACTATATTATGGAGTTATGAAAGTCACACATGAGCTTATGAGGATAAGCTGTCATCTCAAAAGTTCTTTCCCCTCTCTACCCACCTCCCATGAGAATCTCCTCTTATGATAAGCTTGTAATATATAATAGAACATATGTAGGTGATAATATAAAAGTAATCATATATTATTTATAGTAAAAATCTTCCATTGCTAATGTCTTATTTCTTGATCTGGGTGCCGGTTACATGGATGGATTAATTTCATGAAAATTCATCAAGCTCTACACCATTTTCTGAATGTATGTTAGAATTCAAGGAAGTTTTCTGAAAACCTTTTCTTGTGTCTGCACTGCTGAAGTATGCAAATAGTCACATGTTGTTTTAGAGACAATGCATTTGTTATAAATAACGTTAAAAAAAGTTTTGTATAGTAACTATATTTTAAATGCACCAAATAAATTATTTAAATAAAATATGTGGGTTATAGCTCTGGCTTAGCCACTACTAGTAGCTGAATTTGAGCCTCTCTGCACCTCACCTGTCTCTCGCACTTAAAAAGGACTAGATGAGCAAATGGTCCAGTGTCTCTTCCAGATTCTGAGTTACATGATACTGGGTAACAGGCCACTTGAGAAGCGAAAATCCTTTGGTGAATCTTTCTGTAAAGCAACAAGCCACTTCCTGGTTTATCTCTTTTTGTAAACAAGAATTTAATGGGGGAGACAGCTGGAGGGAGCAAAAGCCTGATTGAAGTGATAGACTTTGACCCACATGACTTGGCTCTGTTAACCACAAGAAAGCCTCTGTCTAGTCACATAATTCTGGAGTCCCAGAGAAAGGAGAAGCTGCTAAGTATTTCCTCCATTAAAGTTTGATAATTCAGTAAGATGAAAGTTAATATTTTCCTGCCAGAAGAATTGTACAGAATTTTCAGTGGAGCTTAGTTGACCACTCATTCCATACATTTATCAAGCTCCTGCTGAATGCCAAACTTCCCGGTAGCTGTTGGGGATAAAAATGGCAGGAGAGAAGATGGGATGCTGCTCTATGGGTATCAGGAGCTTGTGAGGGACACAGACAAGTAGACACCCAATTACAGAGGTATTTGTATGTTAAGTGCTGTAAAGGGAGAAATGGAATGTGCGATGCGACCAAAGCATAGGAAGAGCATGTTACCCACGAGGGGGCTGGGGTAGGGTGGTAGGTATGCGGGAGGTTTTCTGCAGCAAGTGATGTCTAAATAGGAGCTAGCCAGATAGCCATATTTAACTCTCATGCTAGAAGGCAGTACAGCCTAGAGTGGGCTCAGGAGTCAGACTACTTAGCTTCAACTCCCTATGCTACCCCTCAATAGCTGTGTGAGCCTAGGTAGGGCTCGTACATGCTCACTAAGCCTCATTTTTCTCATCTGCAAAATGGGAATACTAAGAGTACTCATGGGTTGCTGTAAGAATTAAGTGAGAGAGTGCATAGAAGCCCTACTAAGACAGAACCTAATGACTACTATTGTTATAATTAATAGTGAGACAGATGTAGGGAGGGGACAGCAGACTGTCCCCGAGAGGGGACAAAGAATCTGGCCATTTGGTGTCCTGAGATCAGTCCAGGCCAGCTGAAGAGAAGAGAGGGAGAAGGCAATGAGATGAGCCTGGGATGAGGCTAGGCAAATGTCCCTGTGGGTGGTGGTTAGGAGTTTGGAGTTCATCCTGAAGGAATGAGGAGCACTGAAGTATTCTAAAAGGAGAGGTGCACGATGTTCATCATTCACATTTATTAGTAGGGGGAAGTATGCTGCCCATATAAAAATATTTATTTTACCCAAAAGCACTGAAGATTCTTCATCTACTAGCCATTTCCCTCAACAGAGGAGAGGTCCAGTTGGAATTCAGTAGCTCACTAACATCCAAGGATTCCTTTCCATTGGTTAGCTAAAGATGCTGGATGTTCAAATAACTGCAGTTAATTCAGGAGAGACACTATCAAAATAATGTAATTCAGCCTAAGAGACCCAGTTCAGAAAATTAACATAGTATATCTTTTCATGAGCCATGGGTTGCAATATACAGCAGGCCTCTCTTGAGTTATTAAACTTGCTCTATTAGATTACAGAAAATCCCAGACAACTAGCCCTGCTCTGGCTGGATTTTTGTAGAACACAGATTTCTTTTTTTCCTAGTAGAGGAAAAGTAAACATATACCATGGCTGCAGAGCCTTGTGTATTATGAGATGCAAGATACATACTTCTTCTCCTGCGCTTCCCATCTCTTTAAACCTGACCTCTAAGGAAACCTAGTAAGAACAAACCATGGCTTCTTGGGATGACTAAGTATTAGACTGAAGTCCATGAGGGATAGATGTAAGAACTGACATGATTCAACACCATAAATGATCTGGAAGAAGAAGTAAGCAATAAATCTCTAATTCAGGCAACCTAAAGTCCTCCTGGGAAGTTTAATGCCAACATGCCACAGACCATTTGTAGGGGGAGTGGGCAAGAAAGTGGCAGATGCGATGCCAAGTGTATTTGGAAGAGAATGATCTAAACCCTTCTTGTAAAATGATGAACCACCAGTTAGAACCCAAAAATGATGCTTGGAATTACGATGTGGCCATTGTTAGGCCACTGAAGCCAGAAAAATTAGGATATCATCAAGGAGAGGACCATTTCAGCTCTCTCAACCAACATGGACGCACATCTGCTCCTGAAATGCTTTGTGACTTTATGACTATGCACCAAGAAATAGAAAACAGAACCTGCTGGCCCGTTTACACGTCTCTTGGTCCACCAGACTCAATGAAATCGTATACAGTATTTAATGTGATTTAAATATTAGTAACAAATACCATTTTATTCATGCATTTAGTGAGTATTTGCTGCAAATCAGCTAAACGCAAGGCACCATGCTAGCAACTGGGGGCAGTATCAAAGATGAGATATGTACACTGACCTCAAGTGGCTTACCGCCTAGCAGATCAAATGCAATGTGGACATTACTATAATATAGGGCACACAGTAATAAAAACCACAATAGAGGAGCAGATAAAGTGTTACAGAAACATCTTACACATATTTAGAGGCTATTATTACGTCATGAAATCATGCATATATATATATATGATATATGATCTATTTTTTATTAACCTCATTCATTTTAAGGCTTCATCTAGACAATGATGGTCATGGTGTTTTACTAACTGACAATTCCATTCCTACTCAGAGCCAGTGGCTGAAACTGATCAGCAGGTCAGAGAGGCAACAGAAAGTTAGGAAGTTTCTGAATGGTGCTAAACTCTGGAGCTATTATCAGTAGTGACTATTAAGAAGGTGGATTTTTTTTTTTTTCTGATGGCAGAAAGTAGAAGGGAGAGTGAGCTTTTGAGTGAGACCTGCCATTGTTTCTGCTGTCTTTGCTTTCAGGGCACTTTGTTTCTCTTGCACTGGCTACAAGGTAAAAGAGTCATGCTCTGAAATACTCTTTAATGGAGGGGAATAAAAATCAGGCTCATTGTCAGGATGAAGTAGCTGATATCCTGTTCTTAACTAAGTCAGCTTAGAGAGGCCATTTACTATATTAATACCAAAAACTCTGTCTTCCCCTGCCCTATCCCACACCAAAGGTACACGTTGGATTTAGGAGATTAATTTTGCTTGCAGAACTGCCAGCTCTCTACAACCCTCATGTCAGAGTTCAAGGGGGAAAGCAGTGGTACTTAGTAGGGCTTCAGAGGTCAATGTCTTTGGGAGTATGAAATTTCTATATCCTCAAAGTAAGATACTCCAAGGAAACCAGGTATAGAAAAAGAATTATTCATTTTGCTGGATACAAAGCTCTCTTACTCCTCTCTCTCCCCCTGTGTGTGTGCTTTGGCATAGGAAACAAGCTACCTTTGCAGTTATCAATGTCTTCAGTTAATGAAACTCTTTAATTCATGCAAATAGATAGACTTACTCCATTCTCCAGCATTTCCACCATCACATTTACTTTTGCCTCTGGTGTGTTAGTGGCAAGAGGGACATATTTATACATGTGTCTCTCAGTTAATGGAATGCATTTAACTGGGAATCCAATTATTATGTGCTATAAGATCACATTGCAGAGTAGAGCAAAACCCTTAAGATCACATATTTAAAGAAAATGAAGATTTTCAAGCATATGACGGTATTAAAAATACTAGCAATGAAATTAATGAAGAAGTATCTATCTCTTGGGTTTCTAATGTATCAAGGCATGTTACTAGATGATACACAAAGTTTTATGACCTTGCATAAATAGTCATATATGAATAGAATATATGACCTCTATTATCAAGAAACATAATCTGGTTGGGAAGACAAGTTTTAAAATAAACAACTTAAAGTATAAGAATTAAACATTAGAACAGTGCACATGTCTGCTAAGTCCAGAAAGTTTAAGGGATGAAAAAGAATGAGTGTAAATGCTAACTTCATTTCAAAAAAGCTTGGAGTTGTCAGAACATCACCAAGGCTTTAGGAATCTCTATTTTTCAGCTAGACTCACATTATGAGACAGGGTAAAGTTGATGGCCCTACTGGTGAGAGTTTCAGTTTTTGTGTTCTGTTTTTGGTATTTTTAAGTTTATGTTTTATATGTTTATATGTTTTATAGCATGATATTTTTTGATATTGCAAATATTCTTCCACATCCAATTCCTAAAGATGATTATTTTTAAAAGAGAGTTTCCACTAATTAGGAAGCACTTGTATTGTTCAAATCATAGTTCATCTAGTTTCTTTTATTTTAAGGGTTCTGGAGGTGAGCATTACCTTCTCTGGGTCCTCTAAAGAAGGAGGAGCTACAGAATCACAAACCCATTCTGTGTTGAATTGGGGTAAGGATGCTGTTTTGGAGAAGCAGAGATTCCGTTTTGTGGGCACTTTAGTTAACAACTAAACTTGTAACTTCAGTTCAAACAAAATAGAAATTGTTAACTCTTAAACTTGAGTTTTAAAATGCCATAGTTTGGGTTTCTTTGTTCTCTCTCCCTTTATCTCTAATACACAAATAGCCCAGAAAGGTGCAAAACTTAGAAGAAACCCCCAAATCAAAGCTGAACATTTGGATTCAAATTGCAGAGGGAAAAAAAAGGAACACTTTGGAGAATCCTGAGGGATATGACCATTGTTATTGCTTTAAATCAGTCTGAGCACATGCTGCATTTTAAGTAAGTCATTTGCCTGGCTTGTGTTATTTTTAATAAATAGATATAAAACTATCATCTTAAATTCATGGTGAGAATTCAGATAATTGCTTTTACTTTTATAATTGGGAATCAGCTGTGTCTCAAAACACAGTGAGTCTAAAAGCTCTGGGGATGACACACTGTATGCATTTAAAATAATATGGGAGGAGGACTTCCTTAGTAAAACAACAAAAAACCTGCGGCCAGGTGTTTATAAGTTTTTGTTTCATCCATCTAGAGTTCCCAGAAATGTGGATCAAGATGTTCATGTGTTTAGAAAATGCAGGATCAATTATTTTGTTGTTAAATTAAAAACTAAAGTGTCCCCAAACTATCCAACCCCACAGTCACACATACAAATTATAACATCATAGTTCAAAGCTTCTAAGTCTAATTACTGTGCCAGTATTAGGATTATAATGCACCCCATTCTTGATTATTCAGACTAATTATCTAGGCCAGGCACTTAAGCTTGTCCCTATTCCCTTGGTTTTCTGCCATTTGGTTATTTTAAGGTTCACTGGCCTCTTCACGTGCAGGGCAGAGGAAATAAAAGAAGATGAAACTCAAATCAGCAAATTTTAACTTTTCACATGATCTGCTAAAAATGATGAGATAGATAGAGGAGGAACAGTTAACATGACAATCAAGGTTCTCCATATACTTGATTTATTCATAGTGTTCTTTCTCCGATGATAAACTGGCCAGACGTCTTGAATTAAGTAAAATAACACTTGATTTTGACTCTGACATTCCTATTGTTTCACTTTATTGATTAATTTTGTCCTTCAGATGCCAGTTCTTCCTTTGTCCTTCCTTGTCCCTTTTCATTCTCACTGTCAGCAGGAGTTACATTTATTTAGTAAATGACAGTCCTTTTATTTTACTTCTGAGTTTGCACGGGAATTTCTAGGATTTCCAGGCCTTTCCTATAACACTTTTAACTCTACTAGCTTTCTTAAGCTAGACTCTCAAGTCTATAGGCATATGTGCTACCCCTAGCAGAGAATGGGGTGCAGCCCTTAACCTCTCCCTCAGCTGCAAGTTTTATCATATCTTCAGACTCCCATCTGAAGTCTTATCACTTTAGCTATTCATAATGAAGATATTTAAGATGAGCCACTATCCATCTCTCCCCTAACCCCCATTCCCATTATGTACGTTTGCAAATGACAAAAGCCTTAGCCAATTGAATATAAATTACTTCTTTCAGTCTTGCCTCCCAACCACTGGTTTCTCACCAAACAAAGCCCCAACAGTTTTCTGCAGCTCAAATTGTTAATGATTCAATCAAAAGCTCAGACCACCGGGAGGATGGATACCCAGAGAAGAATATACTTATGAATAAGATCCCCCAAACTCATCGGATTCAACTTCCATTAGCTCCATGTGGACACCAAAACCCCTGTTGAGTCTGTAATTTTCTGTCCAACATTAGAAATCACGGAGTCCTAGACACAGCCCCAAATCTGAAGGGTAATGACCAGCTGCTGTTCTACACACCTCCAAAGCCTTAAAGTTGCAGCATGGCTCTAGGATAATGAGGGAAGAGCAAGAGAATTCAGGTTACAGGTAACAGGCTCATATTCTTATCACAGTCTATTCTAGTCTGGTCTATGTGATGTGCTGTGCTGATTCACATAGCTATCTATCTCTATCTATATCTAACAGGACTGAGTGGTGCATCATCTCTAATAGTCACAGCAACCCTGAGATAGGCACTATTAATATCTACTACACATGAGAAACTGAGGCTCAACTTAACCAGAAAATGACAGAACCAGCTTCAAACTCAGATGGTCTGACTCCAAAGCCCATGATCATTTTATTACATTATTACACAGCCCAGCCCTAGGCTTTCTGCCCATTTATCTATTCTTATTCTCCCATTTTTCCCTTAGTTTAAATTGCTACCAGTCAAATCTTATTATGGATTGGTCTGTAAATAAGCCCTCATTCCTGTGTAATTGACCACTTAAGACTACTTAAAAACTTCCACTTAAGACCACTCTAACTCCACCCAGCCCCACCACACAGATTATAGCTCCTGCCCAGGATACCCCAACCCAGACCTGGGTTTCCATTAATAAAGCTCTTTTACAGGTGTTCTTTTTAAAAGTCTACCATGAAGAGCAAATGGGAAGAATATAAAATGGCATTAATTACAGAAATGTAAATGGAATATGGGAGCACAGATGACAAAGAAATAGAAATAAGGATTAAAATATCCAGAAAATTGAGACCAACAGCAAGATGACAGTGAGTAATAAAATACAGTGACAACTGATACAGCAATCAAAATAAGTAAAATAAAATATGCATATTCCTGAAAAACACAAGGTAGACTTGAACACATGGAAAGATTTCTTCTATTCTTGGATAGGATGATGTAACATCATAAATATGTTGGCTCTTCTTATTTCCAATAAAAATACCAAAAAGATTTTCTATGGAGTTAGACAAGATGAAACTGAAATTCATGTGGAAGAACAAGCATGCATAAATAGCCAGAAAAATACTGTAGAACAAATACCATGAGGCCATGGTGGGAGGGGTGAATATTCCTACCAGACATTAAAACATACTGGAAAGCCTGCAAGTTCCCATTTAGTCTATGTTGATTAGATAAAGGCTTTTAATCATAGATCAAAATCCAGAGGCAATTAAAAAAATTAATAAATTTGATTACATAAAAAATTTTGTAATAAAAAACACTATAAACAAAGTTAAAAGACTTTGACAAACCAGGAGAAAATATTTGCAACAAATATCACATACAATGAGCTAATATTTCAAATATATAAAGAATTCTTAAAAATCAAGAGACAAATTGTGCTATAATGAAGAATAACATGAATAGACATACACATACACATGATCTAAAGTTGTCCTTACACATATGAAAAATGACTGAACTCACTCATAATTAGAGAAATGCAAATTAAGAGACTGAGATACCATTTCTCATTTATTAGATTGGTGAACATTTTACTAAAGTATGACAACATAGTCTCTTGGTAAGGCTGTGGGGACACAAGCACTCTCATACATTTCTGATAGGAAGGTAACTGATACAACCCTTCTTAAGGGGAATTTGGCCATACCTAACAAAAACACTTATGCCTGTACCTTTTCACCCAGAAACTCTACTTCTGGGAATCTAGCCTGAAGAAACATCTCCAATGGTATAAAAATACAGATTCACAAGATTATTCTGCAAATTGTAACTGCAGAATATTGGAGACAATCTAAATGCCCATACATAAGACAGTAGTTGAAAAAACTATAGTACAGCCACACAGTGGAGTATTGCATTATATGTAGCTGCAAATAAGAGTAAGAAAAATCTCTACAAACTCATATGGAGAGATTTCCAGGACATATTGTAAAGCCAAAAAAAAAAAAGAGGAAAGTACAAAAAGAGTATCTACAGCATGCTACCCTTCATATAAGAAAAAAGGGGATGCAAGAAGTGTCTGCTAATTAGTGCAAAAGAAATACAGGAAAGATTAACCAGTAACTAGTGAGCATGGTTACTTTCTGGTTGTTAGTGGGAACAGGGAGGAAAAAGAGGGCAGGAAAAGGGTAGAAAGGATAGAAGAAGCAACATTTCTCTGAATACACCTTTTTGTATAACTCTGACCCTTAGAGCCATGACAAAGTTTCACAATACTATACGTTTTGTGGATAATGAAAGCCAGGTTTCCCACTGTTAGAGAAAGAAGTTACAACTCAGGAAACGAGAAAGGCCAGATCAAACCCTGTGGTGGTAAATGGGAATTGGAGGTATCAGTATAAATTCGTGGATTATAATCCATATACAGATGGATGCACACAGAAATAGATGGATGTGTGTACGTGTATGCTTGTGTACATACATATGTTTCCTAGTTCTGTCCATTTGAGAGCCTGGAAAAAATGGCACCCAGTAGCAATAAGAACTCCCAGTGCCCAAATCCAGGTTTCTAAATAACCTTTTCCAATGAAAGGGACCAGGGTTCCCCGAAGAAGTGGTTAGTTCTAGAGCTGGGACTGGAAAAATAGAAGATGAGCCTGTAACACCTTGTGGTGAGAGGAAGTAGAGGAATGCTCTGAAAAGTGATGGACTTGTTGAAAGGACACAGAAGCCAACTTGAAGGAGCTCCCAATAGCCAAAGCTGGGACAACTGGAGCAACAAAAAGATGATAACAACAACAACAACAACAACAACAACAACAACACAATGATCCATAGAATATACAATAAATATCTATGAGTCCATATTAATCTAAATAGACAATTGAGCAAAGCTAAACAGGGGATAAGCTGGTCACAAAAGACAAACATTGTAATATTCTTATATGACATTTCTGGAGTAATCAAGTTCATAGGGACAGAAGGTAGAATACTGGAGGCAGGAATACGGAGCTAGCATTTAACGGGTACAGAATTTCAGTTTGGGAGGATAAAAAAAATTTCTAGGGAAAGATGATGGTGATGCACAAAAATGTTCATGTAGTGAGTGCCATAGAATTGTACACTTAAGTATGAGTAAAATGGTAAATTTTGTGTAATATATATTTTATCACAATAACATTTTAAAATGTATTTTAAAAGCAAAAATAAATAATGAACAGAGGAGAAGGTCTAGCTCTTCCTTACAGTGGAATTCTAGTTAATAAATGCAGAAGAAATAATTGCTGCAGCAAGACTTATTGATAAATGTTAAAATTATTGGGCAAATGCATGATGAGAAATAGAATAATTACATAATCAGAGTGTCTCCCCCAAAGATACTGAAGGAAAAACTTAGTCAGAGACCAAAGAAGACTAAAGAGATGCAACACACTTCTGAACTGGAAACTTTTTAAAAGGCCTTATTGTGACAACCAGAGAAAGTGGAATGGGGTCTGAGGATTAGATGCTGTTAACTTTCAGATCAATGAAGTGTTAACTTGCTGATACTGATGGCTGCATCACATTTTATAGCAGAAAGTCCTTATGTGTAGGAAATATACACTAAAGTACACAGGAGTAACAGGACGCCAGGTCAGCAACACATTCTCAAGCTGGTGAAAAGGAAGTTACTTGTACTTAACTTGCATACATCATTTTGCGATCCTTTAAAAATAAAAAGATATTAATTATAAAGAGATAAAGGGCTGGAAAACATGAGAGCTCCAATGTATATCTCAATATAAGCCAGAAGCAGAGAATAGAGGAGGTAGCCAAGAGGCGTCATTGGAAGAAATAATAGCTGAGAATGAGTAAGAATTTTCCAGGCTGAGGAGTAAGGAAAGACATGAGTCCTCAGGGTGAATGTTTACATCAATTGCCGAGACAGAAAAACAAAAATAAATCCACATCTAAGCATACTATAGTGAAAATTCAGAACAGCAGGGATAAAGAGAAAATCCTAAATGCTACCAGGAGAGAAGACAGATTACCTACAAAGAAGCAGTCATTAAACTGAAAGCAGGCTTCTCATCGGTGAATTGACGCCAGCGGACAGTGGGGAAATAGCTTCCAAATGATAAGGGAAAATAATGAGAATTGTATATGGAGCAAAACCGGTGCTGTTCCAACTGAAGTAGGTCATGAAAGGATATACTTCAGCAAGAAGAAAAATGAATTCAGAAGGAAGGCGTGAGATATGAGAAGCACAGTTAGCAAAGAAATTAACAAAATGTATTGGTAAATCTATTTAGGTATTGGCCATTAATGATAATAACCATAACAACAGCAACTAATTCTGTGCCTTTAAAAATCTGGTAAAACTAAAATTCTTCATGACAATAAAATGGCAAACTGAAGGAAGGATTCCATGGGTAATTAAAGTCTGCTAAATTCCTTGCCTTGTTGGGAAGGAGAATAGAGAAACTGAAGAGTTACAGACTTTAAGTAGAAAGCTTAATGTGTATGTTTAAAATGTGAAGAAATTACTTTTTAAAAAACCAGAATCTAAAATTTTCCAACTGCTGGGGTGGAGGTGGAGGAAAGAATAATAAAAATGTATAAATCCAAAATAGAGCTAAAAAGGCAAAAAAAAAAAAGAGGTAGATAAAAATCTTGGTAAACAGAAAATAACATAAGATGGTAGAAATAGGCCCAACTATGTCATAATCACAATCGTGGGAAACAGATTAAACTCAGCTAATCAAGAAAGGTACCATAACTGTGAATAAAGAAGCAAACATCAGCAATTGGCTACTTTCAAGAGACACACCAAAAAACAAATACAGAAAGGTTAAAAATAAAGAGATGAGACAGTATAGAGCAGGTAAATACTAACCAAAAGAATTCTACTGAGCATTATTGATAGTATACAAAATGGAAATTAAAGCTAAAAGCATTAACAGATTTAATGCTTTCAGGCATACATAAGTGAAAAACTGATAGAATTATCAAGAAAATTGGACAACTCCACATTTATTGTGGGAGATTTTAACACAACTCTCAGACATCAATAGATAAATTAGACAACAAGTCAGACAACACAATTAACAAACGATATATTTGACAGCTACATTAAAAGAACACTACACCCCAAAATTAGGGAATATTTATTTTTCATGTATATATGTTTACAAAAAAATTAAGTCAGAAAGGAAGTTTCAATGAAATTCAAAAAATCAATAGCACACAGTTTGCATACTGTTACCACAATGCAATTGAATTAGATAAAGAAGAAAAGAGAATAAAAATAAAACACCCCATATTTACAAATGAAGATTGCACTTTTAAATAATCAAAGGTTAAGGAGAAAATTACAACAGGAATTATAAAAGATTTGACTGAATGACAGTGAAAATACTTGTTCTCTGAAAGTGCTCTTTCAAAACTTATAGGATGGGTGAGAAATACCAACCCTGAACCTTCTCACCTCCGCTCCCCCAGCCGACTCACTTAGAGCCAAGGCTGAGACAGGCAAACTTCCTTTCTGCCTACATTGAGAATGTGAGAGGAGCAGGTTTTTTCCAGCTTAATCACTGAATGGGCCACCTGTCAAGTCCTGGACTTACCCTGGAGATATTTAATCCAACTCCCCATCTTGCTTTTAACCTCAGCTTTCTCTCCTGCTTCCCACGAAGGGTCTACTAAAATTGAAGCACAAAGGATAAAAACAACAAGGGAATCTAAGCATTTTTCTTTCTTTCTTTCCAGGTTCACAATTCATCTTAAGACTTTAGAAAATATTTCCTTCAGCATTTTAGATGTGTATTTTAGGAGGGCTTCTTGGGATACCTAGCCTAACATTTTGCCTAAAATGGAGCACCACCATTAGTCAAGACACTGTCCCCTCTGTGTCTTAGCTTCCTCTTCTATTAAATGGGGATAATCATAGAATCTACTTTATAAATTTGTTGTGGGGAGTCAATGAGGGAATACATGCAAAGCCCCTGGCACTAGTAAGTGCTCAGTAAATGCAGACTATTTTCAGCAGCAGTTGTAATGTGAACTTGGTACCAAAAAGAAGAGTACCCCAAAAAATCAGTATGACAGAGCAACCTCACCTAAGAAAACACATGGAAAATTCTCAAGTAAAATCAAAAGTGAAGCAAATTAAACACAATAGGGTATAAAAGAGTACAAAATGGCCAGGTAGGTTTATCTCTGGTGGTTTTACATTAAAAAAAAATTTTACCAACATAGTTGACCATAATAAAAGATTAAAGGAAGAATCTACATGCTTATTCTAATAAAGGCAGTCAAAACAATAGAATTGAATCTTCATTCATTATAATTACTCTCAATAAAGTTAGAGTAGAAGAGATTCTCCTTAGTTTAACAGATAGCTACAAAATACCATGAGAAAACATCAGAAAGAAGGATTTCCACTGAAGTCACAAATTAAAAAAAAGCAGCCTACCTTCACCATAAGTATTCAGCATTATACTGGACTTTCTAGGCCAGTGCTGTTCAATAGAAATGTACTGAAAGCTACATATGCATTTTACAATTTTCTAGTAGGCACATTTAAAAAAGTAAAAAGAAATAGGAGAAATTAACTTTAATGATATATTTTATTTAACCTAGTATATCCAAATTATTATCATTTCAACATGCAATCAATATAAAAATTAATGAGACATTTTACATTTTTTTCATATTAAATCTTCAAAATCTGATGTATTTTACACTTTCAGCACAACTCAGACTAGCCACGTTTCAAACACTCAATAGGCACATGCAAAAAGGTGTTAAACTTCACACGTAGTCAGGGAAACTCACCAGATTGACAAAAATTTAAAGGTCTGACGATAACAAGTATGACAAAGACATGGAGGACTCGTATATTGCTGGTAGAAGGCTTTACTATTTGGAGAACAATATCTAATATTAGAAAATATGTATAAATTCATCTCAGTGATTCCACTTCTAGATACATACTTTAGGGAAGTTCTCCCTTAAGTGTGTAAATGAATATTTTTCAAAGATGTTCTCTTAAGTATTGTTTGTAACAGGAAAAAAATTGGAAGTGCTCTAAATAGTCAGGTAGAAAAAGAGACAAATTGAGGTATGCTCACACAATGACATAATATACAACAGTTAAAATAAACTAGATGGGGAGGGCAGGGTATAGCTCAAGTGGTAGAGCACATGCTTAGCAGACAGAAGGTCCTGGGTTCAATCCTCAGTACCGCCTCAAAAAATGAAATAAACCTAATTACCTCCCCTACCAAAAATAAAATAATAATAATAATAAAAAAACATAAAATAAACTAGATGTATATGCACTAAAATGAATCAAGTTCAAAAACAATAATAGAATGATGTGTATAGCATGAGAGCATTTATGTAGAATTTACCAAATGTATAAAAATAATATTACATATATGTTAGGCATATTCTATATCTAGTAAAAATATAAACAATATAGGGGATGGCTATCCAGCATAACAGTGGTGCCTCTGGGAAGGAACAGAGAGAGAGAGAAATGAGAATGAGAAAGGAAGATATCATTATCAGTAAAGCATTACCTCTTTGATTAAAATAAATCTGAAGCAAATATAACAAATGCCATTTGGAAATACTGCCTGAAGTCTACACTGGGATTGTCCTCAGCATCTTTCTGTACTTTTGAAAGTTTTCATAACAGTAATCATATAGTGCTTCTTGTTATCTATGTATTAAGGATGAATATTTCTTAATAACTACATAGAATCAGAGTATCTGCTATTAAAAGGAAACTTAAAGGCAATGAAATCTACACATGAAGATCTGTGTGTACATGGACCCACACGTGTAAGTGGTAGAAGTTCAGTGTGGTATCAGACATGCCATGGCCTGTGTCCAAAACTGGGTCTGGCACATAACAGACATTCAGTTGGCACAGGTTCAATGAATGATGGAAGTGTGTTGTACTGATAGCTGGGAGTTTCAAGAGTCGATTTGCATAAAAGGAGGTTTTCCACTGTTCTGCTGTGATTGCTTAAGAATGGGAACTTGCTTTTGCAGGTACATTTGAAGGTTTATTTTGGGGAACAGAATATGGTGCTTGACCCAGACACTGATCTTTAGTCTAGCTGAGGTCATTGCTTTATGGAAAGAGGAAGGATGTCTAGGCTATATGGGAAGTGACTTTTCCACACGTTACTCTGAAGAGAGCCATTCTACTTTGGTAGCCTAGTGACAAAGCGTGTTACCTACTGGATTAGCATGAGCGAGTTGGAGAACCTCACACTCAGCATGGCATTGGCTCAGAAAGGACTCCCAGAGGCTCTGATTTCCTTTGGTACATCAAGAATTTGCCAAAGAAAGCTGCATGTATCTCTACTGATAGAGCTTCAAGGTAACTTGACCTGACATTACATAGTTTTTGGTGTCTCCAGATCAACCCACTTTCCCATGTAAAATTATGTAGCACAAAAGCTCTTCTAACAACAATGCATAGAAAGATAGATGAAAGACAGATGATAGACAGACAGAGATAATAGATAAAGAGATATCTTTTCCCCTATTTGAGATTTCGACTCTTACATAAAATGTAGCTGCCAAAAGACTGGACAAATGCCAGAACTCCTGAGAATTCTCTGTTTAAAAAAAAGTAAGATCCTCAGGAATGTTTTGCAATTAACTATGCTCCATGCATAACAAACCTAAATATGAGAACTGGCAGCCAGACCTACAGATAGTGGGAAGAAGAGGGTTTTGAGTGCTTCATGTTGTCTTTTTTGGCTCCAAGTTAAGAGGACCAGGATGTGGTTTCAATTTTGGATGTGCTAATTATGTTTGTCAACTGTGAGCTCTGCTTAATTAATTAGTCATGCAAATTTAACTTTAGTATTTTTTGCACATCCAAATCATTACTATAGCAATTAAAAAGCTGCTTTGATTAGCTCCTTTCACAGTGTGTAGCACAGCACACTTTTTGTCAATTTCCTTTTGACAATTGAGCATTTGGGTACTGTTTAGAGAAAATATATTCCGTATGTTTGGGGGAAAATAAAAATCAAGACAGGTGACAAGAAAGGTGGCCTACCAGTGGAAGCTAAGTTAGTAACTGTTGGCACCACAAAATTAGTGAATACAGAATGGAAATTGTAATAGCACATGTTTAGGAGTTCCCAGGGGCGGAGAGAGTTGGTGCGCTGAAGAAACATGTATCTTTTGGTAAGTTAAGGTGGGAAGATGATCACAGAGATTTATGTGTCTTTGCCCGAAAATCAATGTCAAACCTAGAAAACACCATAGGAGCTAGGCTTGTTCCTGTCCGAAAGACCTAGCCTGACTCTCATACTGACTAGAAAACACTGTGGCCAGGGGAAGCCTGTACCAAGCATAGCTCTCCCCAAGGGCCATTTCATATTTTAACAAGCCCAACTGTCAGGAACATTTTATGATATTAGGTTGAACTTCCTCTTAATTACTAAATAGATGCTGTGATCCCCTATGAACCACCTGTGGGTGCTGTATGATTCTCCTTCCTCCAGAGTGAGAATCTGACATATTGTGGGATTTAATGTATTTCTCCCACCTCACACTGGACGTTAGTAGCAAACTGAAGAACAAATATAGGCTTTTATCTCCTCAACCCCCATGCAGAGCTACGTGTCAACCAGATCTTCCTATCCATTCCCCTCGCCAACAGCCCTACAGGCAGAATGATAGCAAGTGACAGCTATGATGTTTTAAAAGCATAAAACAGCAACTATTTAGAGACTATGATGCCATTCCTCATTTTAACCTCCAAAGGCTAATAACTTCATACATCTGGTTTGTCTCAGAGGGTCACCAGCATCTCTGATAGACTCCAGCTGTGGAACAGAAAATAATATTTCACCTAAGAAGTGGATGACCCATAGGCAGAAAGTGAAAACCACTGCTGAATGCTGTAAGGTACATTTAAAGGGACGGGAGAACAGCTTTGAGTGACTCATGGAAAACTCAGAGCCAATAAGGATGAAGGGATGGAAAGGTGAAAGAGGGAAGACTTTCTTAAGGAATGTCCAATGATAAAAACATGCATTTCCTGAGCACTCCAGAGCAGATTATTAAGGTATTAGTCAGGCTTAAACAAAAGTAGCCTTTTTGTTCAGAAATGTGAATGTCCTAAATAGAGAAATTTAATAAATAAAAAGGCATGATTTCAATTCCATAATTCCTTGATACCCCAAATCTTCCATTACCCTGATAAGACAAATTTTCAAACTTTTCTCAATAAATTTGCCCCCCCTAAAGTATCCCAAATATGTGTAGATGCAGATACATGTACTCATGTGTGCTGAATACATTCCAACTAAATTCTCATATATTTAGGGCTTCTCAATAAAGACCGGTTGCTGGAGGTTAGTTCCTTCCCACCTGCTCAGGGATATCCCTTAGCAATTACACACACACACACACACACACGCATACACACACACACACACACATCATCTTCAATTTTCCATCCTCCTGGATTTCTCTCCTGTGCATACTGATAAACCCAAGCTTCCTATCCCAGCATTTTCTCTAGCGATCATGCTCTCCCACACTTTTGCCTTCACAGCCATTCTCATGAAGATAACTAGTCTTACTTTCTCCGCTTCCTCGCCACTTACTTCTCAGCCCACTGCAATCGTTTCCACTGAATGCGATCCTGCTGAAGTCACCCAAGCCTCTCCATTTACCAAATCAAGTGAAGACTTCTCAGTCTATTTTACAAGATCTTCCTGAAAGTGCTGGACACTCATGATCTTTTTCTTCTTGAAATTCTGCCTTCTAGGCTTCTCTGGTAACACCCTTCCCTGGTTTGTCTGTCTCTCTCCCTTCCTCTCTCCCTCCTCAGTCTCTTTCACTGACTCTTCCTCTTCCAACATCTCCCTAAAAGTTGAAAGCCCCAAGAGTTCTCCCTTAGCCCCCTTTTCTTTCCCCTAGACTCCTTATGGTAACACATTCATCTAAGCCAGAAGCCTGGGACTTAGATAAGTATGCCACCATCTTCATTGCCACATTCAATGTACCTCAAGTCCTAGTGATTTTATACCTTAATTTTCTGCCCAGCCTCTCTGCTCTTTAATCTAATGTCCAAACTGCAACCAGAGTGAGATTTCCAAGAAGCAAATCATGTTACTCTCTTGCTTGACACTCTACAGTGGTTCCCCATCAATTACAGCTGGTGGAGTTCTAACTTTTATTAAAGGAATGTTTTCTATACTAGGAGGCTATGAATTGTATACGTCAGCAAAATGGCTGTCACCTACTATGTGCTCAATGAACAACTGTCGAGTAATATTAAGTCCAACTTAAAACACGCACACATATAAAACTGAGCAGTTCCTACTGAAGCAGAGGTAGGAACAACTCCCTATCTGCTTGCCTGGATCACATTCCCACCAACACTTCAGGTAAGTCTGTGAATCCCCTGGTGTGCCAGGGCAAACCCAGAAAACCAGAGACCTAAGCTTCCTAGCTTGGCTACAGACCCCTGACAAACTGACTTCTACCCACTCTCCAACATCATTTCCAACTGCTCTCCGTCCTCATCATTCACTCCAGTCATGCCTGAACGTGCGAGTGTTTTTCTGATTCCATAAGCAGAATATATCACTCCCTTTGTGTCATAACTATACCTCATACCTTATCTTTATTATAAACCTATCACACTCTAAATCAATTTTTATTTATAGGTATATCTCCTTTACTGGGCTATAAAGGCAAATTGTTTCTGATTTATCTTTATAACCCAGGACCCAGCAAAGTGTCCAGCGCCCAGGAGTTATTCAACATATGTTTGCATAATAAGCAAAATTATACTGGAACAAATCATTCTTTTACCTCATATCCTTCTTGTAATGAGGTAGAGAATAAATAATTTTTAATCCTTCCTATTATTTTGCAAGTCACAGGGTGCTCATGTTAAAAATTGGTCAGCTAATTTACTATCTATGTTTCAACAGAAATGAACTGTGATTAAGCCTTGTGGATTCACTTAAATATTTAGAGAGAATGTTAGTCTTTTTAATTGAAATTGAGATGTCTGAGATCTAATAGGTTTTGATAATTGTCCTTCTCTTGGGCACTATTGAAATAATGCCTTGCATCTTAGATTTTATCCAATGAAATAAATAAGAAAGGAAAAACATGTGAATCATATTTGTTCAATGTGGGTGAGATCAACAGAGCACAGGAATCTGATCCCTTAACAGATTCAGATGAGGGCCATCTCTTTAATGATATAAAATAGGAAATGAGAAATATCAGATTCAAATTAAGAAAGTTCGATAGCAAAGTCTAACTCAAGCTATGTAAATGAGTCCTTTCCCAGGCAATTAAAAATATCTAATTCTCCTCCACTGGTCTCCAGAGTCAGTGTTTCTGTATCAATTCTTGCATCAGTTTCCTTGTGATTCTGAAATACTAATGTGTTGGTCTCCTGGTAGATGATTTTGTCTTTCGCTTCTGGGGCAGTTTTGCAATTATATCATAAAGAATCATATTTATCTTTGACATGCCTCGCTCAATCATACAACAGTAACAAGTAGTTTACCTATCATCTTATTAACCAAAAAATATCTGGTATAACCCAAGACTTCTGTACATTCAAACATACTGTTCTTGATGTTCACAAAGATGGCACTGCAGGACCCAGAAGTACCCTCTGAATCAGAGAAGAGAGATAAAATTAGTCCCTTGAGTTTTGTTTCAAATCCAAGTGTACGTTATTGTATTCTAATTCCCTGAAAAATCCTGATTCATGTAGAGCACATGTGGAGTGTATAAGTGTGTATGTGTAGAATATTTGTTTGTAACATCCACTCCACCAACCATGACCCATAATAGGAAATTTACTATAAATTAGGGGTTCTAAAGTGTGTTCTAGAGATCCCTGAGGAAACTGGAGAAACTTTCAAATGCTCCACAAGGTCAAAGCTGTATTTGTAATAATAATAATACATGATTTACCTTTTTCCTTCTCATACTTTCACAACTTGGAGTTTTCCAGAGACTACATAATATGTGATACTGGAACAGATTGAATGTGAAAGCAGACATGAGAATCCAGTTATCTTCTTGAGCCAGACATTAACAAGATATTTGCAAACTGTACAACAATCTCACTAATTGGAAAATATAGTGATATTTCATAAAAATATGTTATTTGTGTTAAAATGCAATGGGAGAATTTGGAATTTATTGTGCTTCTTGAATCTGCCTAGTCATGTCTTATACCCAATCTGAAAAATCCTCACCTATTATCTCTTTAAACATTTCCTATTTCCCTCCATTCTCTTCTCCACCTGGAATACCAATACAATGTAGGTTTGTCCTTTTCATGCTCACATGTGCACCGCCTTTCATATTTTTCATCTTTGTAACTTTGTTCTTCACCTTGGGTACTTCCTTCAGATTTTTCCGGTTTGATAATTCTTTTCACAACTGAGCCTAATCTTCTTATTATATAATCTTCTTATTTTTTTTTTTTTAGAAGCTCTACTTTGTTTCTTTATTAAAACTGTTAGGTCTTACATGTTTTCTTAGTTACATCGTACTTCTGATATTATTTCCTTAAAACTTTAAAAAATATAAAACTCATTTTATACAAGCTAATAGCTCAATTATTTTTAAACACTGCTAATACTGCTGTTTTCTCTGCTTACATTCATGCGTGGAAATTTGTTTCTTCCTTTATGACACAATTTTGGACTGTTGAGTTTGTATTCAATCAAACATTTTACCTGCAGGAATCTTAAGCAGCCTGGGTTGAAGACACAAATCTTTAGAAAGGATTTGCATTTGCCTCTGTTAGGCACCCAAGGTGCCCAAGGTAGTATATATTTGAACCCCTAATCTACTTGAGGGCAGGCCTGTGGTTATAAGTCCTAAGGAGAAACTTTTTTCCCAACTGTACTGTCAGGTCAAGCAGAGAATTTGCTTTATTATCTCTTTTTGCAGGTTATATTTTTTTAGCCCATCTTTTCATGACAGATGTGGTGCTTGAAGATTCCAGTTTCATGTGTGGGTCTTGGTTTCACCTTGGTTCTCCACTTCGCTATTACCAAGGTCTTATCCTCATGTGGCTTTAAACACTGAGCATCCTGGTTACCTGGACCAGCAAATGCCACTGGACATCTGTGGCTTCAATGACTACTTCTTCCCTTGGTTTTCAGCTTCTTCTTCATTTCCGGTCTCCAAGGATTTGCCTTACTTTTTTCAAGCCTAGCTCTAGAGATGAGATATTTGTTATTTGTTGTTTAATATTCCAGCTGTCTTTTTTGAGAACGGTTTCAGATTATCTAGTTTTCCATATTGCCCAGGAACATAAATTGGTACAATTTCCTGAAAGGTGAGAGGTATATACAACTTGACCCAGCAATTCTACTTCAAGGAATTTATTCTTTGGATAGAAATTTGGCAATACCCATCACAGTTTAAAATATATATAACTTTAAATCTGGTAATTCTAGTTTCTAGGAATTTATCTTAGGAAAAAATATATATACCTACACTAGTATAAGATGCCATAATTCCAATAAGCTTAGTGAAAGATTGAAGACTGTAAACACCCTAAATGTCCATCATTAGGAGACTGATTGAATAAAGTACTTCTCACAATATTCTCAACAGTTAAAAAGAATTTTAAAGATCCATATGACCTGACATGAAAAGATGTTTATGATGCAAGTTGCTTGACTTTTCTGTGTAAAAAATACAAAGTATGCTTATATATGCTTATATATTAATTAAAAGCTTCTAAAGAGATACACGATTAACTGTTAACAGTAGTTTCCTCTCTAAGGAATGGAATTGAACCATTGTTATACTAATAATGCTTCAAAACTACAAATGCGCTAATTTAAAATGATTTTTTACCCATTTATTAATATCAACTCCTTACTGCTTTGCTATCAACAGCAGTGTTACTGGAGGCATCTGAAAATAAAATCCTTCTCTCCAAAGTGTTGTGCAGCTCCTATCATTCACTACCTGTCTGTCATTCCTTACCTGTCCCTTACCTGTCAATTATTATTCCAAGTAATCTGGCTGTCCTCTGCTGACTTTACCAGGTCACCCATTACCTAATGCTCTAAATATAGTCCTATAGACTGAAATAGATAGATTTCTTACTCCCATCTGCCCTGGGAAGGAATGGTTCACAGTGTACATTAAGGACTTAGAGTTTAAATGCCACACTACTGCAGAGGGAAAGGAAGGGCTCATTGAGGATTAAGTGAGAAGCCAGGGCTATTACTTTGGCTGTGTCACAGTTTGATCAGCAGGAGATACTGATTTCAACATCTAAGCCCAAATGGAGCTTCTGGCTGCAGCCTGAATTTTCAATGAGCTGATTAATTTGTAAGGACCAGTAGCTGAGTTAGGCATTTATGCAGCTGGGAACATCTTCTGGCATGAGCCTGAAGGTTTTCCTTTGAGCATCTTCATTCTTTCACATGATGAACTCCTGATAATGACACTGCACAGCTTCAGAGTTACTTAATTTCCCATTAAATTTAGATGCACAAATACTGTGACAGAGCCCATGAAATTTCACCTAGCCTTTCACATACTAAAAGCTACTTCATTTTTTCATCCTCCTTGAAATATGTTTCATACTAATGATATGATGAAAGCTGGCCCAGATATTATTCTACAGCTGGACAATTTTCACCATTTTATGATGCTATGTTATGAAGATCTATTTGTGAAAATGGGCTGTTTTAATTATGAGGGGATTTTTTGTTTTATAGTTTTGGTTTTTTGAAGTTTATTTCATTTTATTTTGAGAAAGAATGAAGAGAGAAATTTTCCTTTTAGGAAAATGATTATTTCCCTTTTTTCAACAGCATTTTTAAACATGCAAAAGAATACTATACATTGTCTCTGGATGCATGCAAACATATCAGTGATAAAACCACACCTGCCTATAAACAGTATAAAATTGCAGGAGAGCTATGTCTTAGATTGATTCCCTGCAGCAAAGCCTTAGACTAGGACTGGGTGAAGGGCGTTTATTGACAGGTGAGCCTAGGGAGTAGGAGTGAAGGAGCAGAGAGAGTGAGACACAGAAGGAGAAAGTCAGGAAAGGGTATGTTATTAAAGTCATTGCTTTAGGCAAAAGGGCTCAATTCCACTAGGACCTCCAAGAATGTCTCTCCAAAGGGCATTAATACAAGGCTCTGTCTACTTTGGTTCATGTTTTTCCTGATAGTGTTATTTCTCCCCCACCTTTTTTTTTCCCAGGTAATAGTTCCTGACATGACTATTTCTCAGCTTTACTGAAGTATAACTGACAGATAAAATTTAATATACTTAAAGTGTACAATGTGATGATTTGATGTTATGTGAAAGGATTCCCACCATTGAAATAATTAACACATCCAGCACCTCACATATTTACCTTTTTAGGTGGGAACACTTAAGTTCTACTCTCCTAGTAAATTTCAATTATACTCTACAGTGTTATCAACTATAGTCACCATATTATACATTAAGTCCTAAGACCCTATTCATCTTATAACTGAAAGTTTGTACCCTTCTACAAGTCTCCTATTACCTCAACACCCAGCCCTGGCAACCACCATCCTATTCTGTTTCTATGAGTTTGACTTTTTTAAAAATTTCACATAAAAGTGATACCATGCAGTATTTGTCTTCTTCCGTCTAGCTTATTTTTCTTTCCAATAGTCTGTTGCTAAGTGTACAGAAACACAACTAATTTTTGTATATTGATTTTATATCCTACAACTGTACTGAATTCATTTGTTAGTTCTAATAATTATTTGATGGCGTCTTTAAGATTTTCTAATGTATTACCATGCCATCAGCAAACAGAGACAGTTTTACATCTTCATTTCCATTTTGAATGCCTTTTTTTCTTCTTTTGTTTTTTTGGTTTTGTGTTTTTAGGGGTTTTTTTTGCCTAATTTCTCTGGCTTGGACTTCCAGTACTATATCCAATAAAAGTGGTGAGGGTGAGCATGCTTAGTCTTGTTCCTGATCTTAGAAGAAAAGCTTTCAGCTTTTCACCATTGAATATGTTAGTTGTAGGCTTGTAATATATCACCTTGATTATGTGGAAATGTGTTCCTTCTATACTAAGTTTATTAAGTGTTTTTATCATAAAAGGATGTTGAACTTTGTTAAATGCTTTTTTTGTATATGAGATGATCATATAATTTTTATCTTCCATTTTGTTAATGTGATATATCTAAATGTATTGTCATATATGTTGAACCACCCTTGCATTCCTGAGATAAATACCATTGATCTTAGTTTACGATTTTTTTAATGTTCTGTTAAATATGATTTAATGTTTTGTTGAGACTTTTTGTATCTATGATATTTGCCTGTAGTTCTCTTTTCTTATAGTGTCCTTACCTGACTTTGTCACCAGGGTAACCCTGGGCTCATGAAATGAGTTTGGAATGTTCCCTTCCCTTCTATCTTTTGGGACGAGTTTGAGAAGTATTGAGAAGGACTAATATTTTATTCTTTACATGTTTGGTAGAATTCACAGTGAAGCCATTTTGTCCTGGACTCTTCTTTTTTGGGAAATTTTTATTTGATTAAATCTCCTTACTACTAATTAGTCAGTTCAGATTTTCTATTTCATCATGATTCAGTCTTTTTAAGTTGTAAGTTTCCAGAAATTTATCATTTTCTTCTAGATTATCTAATTTGTTGGTATATAATTTTTCATAGTAGTTTCTTGTGATCTTTAGTATTTCCGTGTTATCAGTTGTAGTATCTCCTCTTCCATTTCCTTTTTTATTTGAGTCTTCTTTCTTTTTTTCTCATTTAGTCTAGCTAAAGGTTTGTCAATTTTTAAAAAAAAAATCAGATCTTAGTTCCATTGATCTTTTCTGTTGTCTTTTTAGTCTCCTTTTCATTTATGCCCTCTTTCATGTTTGTTATCTCCTTCTTCCTATTGACTTTGGGCCTAATTTGTTGTTCTTTTTCTAGTTCATTGAAGTGTAAAGTTAGGTTTTTATTGGAGATCTTTCTTATTTTTATCAGTGTAGGCATGTATTGCTATCAACTTCCCTATGAGAACTGCTTTTGCTGCATCCCATAAGTTTTGGTATGTTGTGTTTCCATTTTCATTTATCTCAGATTTTTAAATTTTCTGTTTTAACTTCTTCTTTGACCTACTGATTGCCTAGGAGCACGTTGTTTCATTTCCACATATTTGTCAATTTTCCAATTTTCTTCTTGTAACTGATTTCTAGTTCTATTCCATTGTGTTCAGAAAATATGCTTGATATAATTTCAGTCTTCTTAAGTTTGTTAATACTTGTTTTGTTGCCTAACCTATGATCTCTCCTGGAGAATGTTCCATGTGTGCTTGAGAAGAATGTGTATCCTGCTGCTGTTGGATGAAATGTTCTGTATTTGTCTGTTACATCTATCTGGTTTAATTTATAGTTGAAATTCAATGTTTCCTGACTGGTTTTCTGTCTGGATGATCTATTCATTGTTCAAAGTGGGGTACTGAAGTCCTCTACTATTATAGTATTGCTATTTATTTCTCCCTTCAGATCTGTTAATATTTGCTTTGTGTATTTAGGTATTCTGATAGTGGGTGCATAATATTCATAACTTATATGCTCCTGTTGAAATTATTCCTTTATCTTTATATAATGACCTTCTTCATCTCATGCTATAGTTTTTGGCTTAAAGTCTGTCTTCTCTGATATATGTATAACAACCCTTGCTTTATTTTGGTTTCCATTTGCATGGAATGTCTTTTTTCATCCCCACTTTCAGTCTGTATGTTTCTTTAAAGCCAATGTGAGTTTCTTGTAGGCAGCATATTTGGGTTTTCTTTTTATCCATTCAATGACTATTTTTTTTAATTGGAAAATTTAGTCTACTTATATTTAAATTACTTACTGATAGGTTTGGCCATTTTGTTATGTTCTGGCTGTTTTGTAGTTCCTTTGTTCCTTTTTTCCTCTCTTCCATTTTAATTTAGTGACTTTCTGTACTGGTCTGTTTTGATTCCTTTCTCTTTATATTTTGTACTTACTATAGGCTTTTGCTTTGTGGTTACCATGAGGTTACATAAAACATCTTTCAGTTATAACAGTCTATTTTAAGCTGATAACAACTTAACTCCAAATGCATAAAAAGTTCCATATTTCACACTACCCTCACATTTCATGTTTTTGATGTCACAATTTACATCTTTTTATACTGTCTCTCCATTAACAAATTATTGCAGTTACTTCAGTTATTTTTAACACTTTTTTCTCTTAACCTTTTTACTAGAGTTACAAGTGATTTACCCATCACCATTACAATATTAGTGTATTCTGATTTAACTATATTTATTATTGCCAATGAGTTTTATACTTTCATATGTTTTTGTGTTACTAATTGGCATCCTTTCATTTCAGCTTGAGGAACTCTCTTTAACATTTCTTGCAGTGCTGCTCTAGTGGTAATAAACTTTTTTAGCTTACTTTGTCTGGAAAACTCTTTATCTGTTCTTCGATTCTGAAGGACAACTTTGTTAGGCAGAATATTCTTGTTTGGCAGTTTTTTTCAGCACTTTGAATACACCATCCCTCCCCTTTCTGACAAGCATAGTCTCAGCTGAAAAATCCTCTGATAGTTTCATGGAAATTCCCTTGTACAAAACAAGTTAGTTTTTTCTTGCTGCTTTTAAGATTCTTTATATTTAGCTTTTGATAATTTAATTATAATATGTCTTCATGTGGGTCTCTTTAGCTCCATCTTATTTGGTATTCACTGGGCTTCCTGGATCTGGATGTTTGTTCCTTTCCCTAGGTTAGGGAAATTTTCAGCTATTTTATCTCTGAATAAGTTTTCTGCTCCTTTCTCTCTCTCCTCCTTCGTTAACCCTTATGATGCGTATATTATTCCACTTAATGCTGTTCCATAAATCATTTAAATTTTTTCAGTCTTTGTTTCTTTTTGCTCCTCTAATAGGATGCATTTGACTACACTACCTTTGAGTTTGCTGACCCTTTATTCCACTTGTTTAGTTTACTATTGGACTCCTCTGTTGAATTTTTCAGTTTAGTCACTGTACTCTTTAGTAATATCATTTCTGCTTTTTAATATTTTCTATCTCTTTGTTGAAATTCTCACTTTTTCATGCATCACTCTCCTGACCTTGGTGAGCATCTTTATAATTGTTAAATTCCCTATCAGGTAAATCATTTATCTCCATTTCACTAAGATTAGTTTCTGAAGATTTATCTTATCCTTTTGTTTAACACAGTCCCTTGTTTCTTCATTTTTCTTGACTCTCTGTGTTGTTTCCTGCACATTAGATAAAACAGACAGTTCTTCAAGTTGAACAACTGGTTGCAAGATGAACATCATCAGTTAGCTTGCCCCAAGCTCCTGGCTGTCTCTCAAATTTTTGTGATTGTCCAGACCACTATCTTTGTTCTTAGTGGCTCCAGTAGAGGGTATGCCAAGACCTGTCAGTGTCCCAAAGGGAAGGACTGCAGTCAGCACATAGATGCAAGCTGATTAGAAGCTAGACCCTCAGGTAGCAGCTGGAAAAGTATGTGGTTAAGCCCCTCCAGGGAGAATCTGGGAGATTAGCACTTTTGCCTGCTCCCTCTGCACTAAGCCTGCATTTATAGCCATGGAGGAGTGTTCCTGTACCTGTTTAAAAAATGTTGGTTTGCCACAGTCCTATGGGACCCATTGGCTATCAGAGCCAGGTGATTCAGAGGCCAATCCCTCAGTCTGCAGCTTCAAAAGCTGGGGTACCAGGAATGACACAAGCTCATTCCAGAGAGCTGTTGGTGATCTGGTTTTATTACAGGAGTGAGCCAGAAGGAGAAGGTTATAGAGATAGCCACCAGCTCCCCCAGGCTCTGTGGAGGATTGCAGATAGCCCCTAGATGTGTGCAAATTAGAAGCTAGACCCTCGCGTTGCAGGTTGTAAAGTATGCAGTTAATCTGCTTCCAAGGAAAGACTGGAGATGGGTATTTTCATCTGTTCCATATGCAGTGAGCCCTGGAAGAATAGCCACAGTGAGTGCTCACTCACCCATAAAAAATTACTTCTTTGTTTTCCATAGTCCTCTGCCTCTTGTGGATAAAAGCCCCATTGGCTTTCAGAGCTAGGTGTTTTAGGGGCCCATCTCTTGAGTGTCCATGTTAAAAGTTGGGGCACTAGATATGCAGTCCAAACTCTTTGCACCTCAGGGAGAAGCTGAGAGTTACAGGTTCCCTCCCAATTTTATGGCGCTATGCCAGGGGTGGGGCCCAGTCATAAAGTGAGACTGTATTTTGGCCTTTCCTACTAATTTCAACGTGGATATTTTATCAGTTGCCTGATGTGTAGGAGTTACTCAGCTAGTTTTTAGCTTTCTCTCAGAGGGACTTGCTCCATGTGTAACTATACATTAGATGTGTCCGTGGAAGGAGGGAAGTTCAGTAACCTCCTGTGTCACAATCTTGGTTCCTCCCCAGTTTTCAGTTTTTATTCACATCAAAGTCCATGAGATTTGACACTGAGCTCTTGGAGGATATAGAAATGTTTAAACAAAAATAGCAGACAGCAGTTTGTGATATAATGTGGTCTATGGGCACAATATAAAAACCACACCAAGTCAGATGGTTCTATAGGTAAACACAGACAAATCTCCAATGGTCATTATCTTAAAATTTTTCAAGAGAATACAAAAACATGGAAACCTCCCTAACCCATTTTAATGAGGATGACACAACTTGACACTAAGACTGAAAAAATACAGTATTAGAAAGGAAATTTATAACTCAGCTAATTTCTGAACATATTTGCAAAAATCCTAAATAATATATCAATATATAAAAGCCAATATTTTACATATTGGCTATAAGATATATACATAATATCATCAAGTGAAATTTATCCTAAGAATTTAAGGCTGGTTTAATATGAGAAAATCTTTTAATGTATTTTAACATATTTATAGACTAAAGGAGAAAAACCATTAATTATCTTATCACATGTGGAAAAAGCATCATTAAATTTAGCACATCATCATAATAAAAAGAAAAATCCTCAGAAAAATCAGAAATAAAAGCAAATTTCATAAATCTGACAGAAGCATATTTTACAACTCTACAGAAAACATCATAATTAGTATTGAAACTTTGAAGCATTTCAAACCAAAGAAGAAGAGAAAAATGATTATTATCATCACAACTATTCAACACTTGTTCTGGTAGTCCTAGCCAGTAAAATAAGATGAGAAAATAAATAAATAAATAAAACTTCAAATAATTACAAATTGTTTGTAGGCCTATCCAAAAAATTTTGAAGGCCTTTGGCTAATTTTGATATTTCTGCACAGAGTAAGTCTACCTTCCTAAACTAGAATTCCCAAACTACATTTCCCAGACTCCTTTGCTGTTAGGTGTACAACTGGGCTATGAATATGATGTCATGTTATAATTATTAGTAATGCTTCCTTTCAGACTCAAAAGAGTTCTGATTTGGATAACAGATTGTACATTTATCTCAATTACATGGGCAAAAAAACAACATGCAGAGATTTGTTCAGCTAGTACAAATCATGACATGGATCTAGAGCCCTTAGCTATGGAAGTCTGAACTTAGCAGCTTCTGTATTATGGTGGAGGGTATACAGTTCCAGAGAGAGCAACTAGTGTTTTAATAAGCATTCAAGGTGATTCTGATGCATGCCCAAGATTGAGAGCCACTTCTCTCGAAGAATTCTTGTCCATATGCACAAGGAGAAATACATAAAGATGTTTACTACAGTACTATTCGTAACATTAAAAGGAGTAGGAATGACCTTAGCATCTTTGGTAAGGTAAAGTATAAGTAACTGGCTTTCTTTATGAGCTAACTCTATCTCTATGGATAAATCTCAAAAATCTAATGCTGTATGGAAAATGCAAATTGCAAAAGGATTTATATGGTATGACGCCATTTAAAATTTTGAAACACAAAAAACCATGGAATATTTTATGATATTTACACAATTTTTTAAAAACACAAAACCAATGAGTGAATCCCACACACCAATTTCAGGACAGTGGTTACTTCTAAGGAGGAGAAAAGAAAATGGTTTAGGGGCATCCTTTAATATTGTATAGGAAAATATGACAGCATTTTAATATTTATTAAATCTGGGTGATGAATTCATTGATTTTTTATATTCTCTATACTTTTCTCCATATTTATAAAAATCATAGTTAAAATACATGTCTGTTTATTTTTAAAGTTAACTTTCAGTTGATAAAATGGTTTTATAAAACATCCAGTGACATGGCTGCGCTTCATTTCCAGGGACTTCTTGTCAGACAGAAGCTCAGTCCACAATCAAAATTAAAAAGTAATAACAAGCACCTTAGTAAATATGTATTTTAAGTTCAGTTTGTATTCAACTTGATCCCTGGATGCCTAGAATTGCTGGCAGCCAACAAATTAGGGAGGACAAAATATATCAATTCCAGATGAAAAGTACAGGAGTAAAACATTTATGGGGACTGGCTTGCCTTGCATATTACATGAGATCTAATGTTCCTTAAATAAGGAGTCTAGGTAAATCATTTTGTAAAACAAATAATTATTCTTGAATCCATTTGTTAAGTTCCCACTTTCAAATGTTTTATTTTCCTGAAATATAAAAATGTATAAATTAGAAACCTTAGCTTTCTAGCACTGTTAAACTTCTATATCACTAAAGGGGTAATTCAAGAATAACTTGGGGGAAGAAAGTCAAAATATGAAACTAGTTTACCTATCTATCTATCTATCTACCCACCTATCTATCTCCTTATGCATCTAAGATTTCTCCCCATCTATCCAGCAGATGCTCAAGTACTCACCTGACATGCCTTTCACATGCTCATTCCAGACTGTGCCAGCATATAGTATTCAAATGAAAAATCCATGACTGTTAATTTGTAAATACTACATTTACAGGTAATGAGTAACTATTTATAAGAATTACATATATTTCTAGGATTTTATTTATTTAATCTTACAAAATCAGCTTAGAATTTCTACTAGGTAACATTAAAGTGTATCACCCATGTGAGCTTAACAGAGTACACAAAAGTATTTTTTACTAATCTTATATGTACCAAATATTTATGTATTGTTAATATTTAACTACCTAATCAAATATTTATAATCTTTGAAGAAATGCAAGAGTTGCTAAAGTATGAGGAACTCTGAGCAATGATAGGAAAAACACTCAAGAGACATCAGAGAAGACTCCACAAAGCGCTAAGAAAAGAAGCAGGCAGGAAAAGTTGAAGAAATGGAACTTCTGGAAATGATAAGCAAGAAGCACTGCAGTAGGAATCAGCAAAGAGAAGTTCTAGATTAAAATCCTTAACTAGCTGTAAACAACAAGAACCAGGGTAACATAAAAGATGAGAAGTACTACTCTGCAGACTGCATTTCATGATACTGGGACAAAGTTAAGTGCATCGAATAAAGACATTAAATGGGATCCTGGTGGGATATTTCACTGCAATATATACTCAGCTATGAGAGCTGTTTCCACTGAGTATATGAAAAGCAAAAAAAAAAAAATCTGGACAACATATTTACAAGAGGGCTCTGAGATGGAATCACTGTAGTCACAAACCATGTAGCTTTCTCAAGTTTAACAATTACACCAATTAAATATTGTATCTAAGATAGTTAATTGTGTTTATCATGTAAGATACATAAATATGAATAAATAAAATGTGTTGCTGTTTTATCAATTACAATCAAGAGCTGCTAGAGCTACCTATGTTCAGTAGTTTATGTCACAAATCTTTGGAAAAAACAAGAATCACAGTGCAAACTTCCACAGAGAATCACAGGTTTGAAACAAGAAAACTTCCCAAAACTTTAAAGTATAAGGACAATGGTATCATGACAAGCTTACAATCAATGTCTATCAGTAGTTGCTTTTCAAGTCTAAAAAGACTGATACGCCCCCTTAACTGAGGGTGTTGACCATGGTACATATGAAAAAAACAAATCACCCTGAAGTTCTCCCAAGATTAGATGCAAAGCAAATGTGAGAGGCCTTGAACCAAGCAAAATATTGGTTTGGTTCAGGTGCAGTTTGAGGTGTCTTTGTTTGTTTTTGTTTCTTGCTAGGTCAACCCTTTAAATACACAATACAATTTGTTTCTAAACAAACTGATTTGTTAGGTGGAGTCTAGTTTTTGTGTTGGAGAGAAAATGTTATTCCAAAGAACCACTGAAAACTTTGGAGTTATAGTCCATTCCCCAGAGGCAAATATTTTAAAATATTTTAGTTATTTCTCTTTGTGGTTATCTTCATATTTCTAAATAATGTGCTTAAACTGCTATATCTTGATTCAATGATTCTAGATGCTAACTATTGACTTACCACACTATCTGGTGAGAATATAGCTCACTTCCATCCATTTTCCTCTCCCTATTCTCCCATCATAAATATACCCCATGTTTTCCTTTTAAATCAAAGCAATAGTCAGAGTTTACATTAACTGGACATTTAAATACTGTTTACTGCTGAGTTATGCAGTTGACTATGGTTACCTCTCTTTTTCTGGCAATTTTTTTCTCTGGAGTCAATAATCGTTCCACCTTGGAATTTGCTGAGGTTTTTTTTTGTTGCTTTGGTCTACTGGCTAGATCTTCCCATGCCCTTTAACAGCAATTCAGTTCAACTTCCCATATGGTGAAAGCAAGCAGATGATCATTTTTCCCCAGAGCCCTCCACCCTCCCTGCCAGTCTGGGCTGGTTGCTCTCTAGGCCTAATGCACAGCTGTCATCCTGGGATTTTCCTTCAGCATCATCCTAAGAATTCTCTACACATTGTTCTGCTTCCTGAATCCCATACCTTCTCTTTTCATGGTTTAACCCCTCATTGTGGTGGGGGTATATCCTCCTGCAGCTTCCTGAGAAAAGGTAAGTGGATAAGGAAGGAAGCTGAGGGGTATCACCATCCATATGCACATTTTAACCTCCTCTCCCTATTTTCAGTCTAGGACCTCACTCTCTGCCCCTCTTCTTCAGTTTTCAACTTCTGACTTTCATAATAGTTTCTTAAATAAAAGTTACTTCAGAAAAAGCAGCTGTTAAAGCTAAAGCTTTATTTCACTTGTAAAAGCCACGATTTGTTGCAGGAAAAAAGGATTCATAAGTTAAAAACTCAGAGTGTTCAGAGTAAAGTGTCTTTGTTATACATTATCGAGTAGGAAGGATATACTTTATGATGTAAGGGCATTTCCCAGTACATGGAGTAGAAGGAAAAACTTTCTGGGCTGGAGAAGGATATCTAAGGGGGAAAAAAGCAAGAAAGTGAAGATTCACTGAAAGCCCACTTTCTGCCTTGCCCTCTTGGAATTGAAACCCTTAGGGATGATGGAGACTCACAGGCCTTAGTAAACATGGTTGGACAGAGCACAGTCCAGAAAGTTGCAATGTGAGCAGAGGGGTAAGGCCAAATGTGCTGAGCAGACACCCTAACTTAAATCTGATTTCACTTATATCAAGTTAGATGGGAAAAACAGACAGTGATATGCCTCGGTTTCTATTCCTCCTAGAAGCAGCCTTGGGTTACATACCACCTTGGAACAGATAGCTATAAGCAATATATTTTATGGCAGTGTGGTCAGGCTGAGCCAGAGCAGGGAGGACTGCCTGATTTATCAGTCAGCATTATGGAGGTTGATGACACATTGCTGACCTGGCTGAGGAGGTGGAAGCTGAGCACGATTGAAGACTGTCCACAAAGGACCATTTTCCCATTCAGATGACCCCTTTTTACTCTGTCTAGCTGAAGTGAAAACTGAGTTATTCTAGAATAAAGCGAGCCAAGAACAAACTTGTCAATGAGACTTCAGTAAACAAACTTTTGGCATTTTCCTCAGTAAGTCAGACATCCTCTCTCTTTTTCCAGAACCCATATGAAAGGTCTGAGACTCTGAGTGGGGCACCCAGTGAACATCTGGTAGCAGAAAGAACACTTGGACTGGAGTTTGCAAGAGTGGCTTCTCCTCTTAAATACTGTATCAGTGACAATGTAAACTGGTATAGCCATTATGGAAAACAGTATGGAAGTTCCTCAAAAAACTAAAAATAAAACTACCATCTGATTCAGCAATCTTACTTCTGGGTATATTATCAAGGAAATAAAATCACTTCTTTAAAGAGGTATCTGAAGTCTCGTGCTCATTGCAACATTATTCACAATAGCCAAGATATGGAAACAATCTAAGTGTTCATCACCTGATGAACAGATAAAGAAAATGTGAAAGCTATAAATAATAATAATAAATGGTATCCAGCCTTAAAAAAGAAGGAAATCCTGCCATTTGAAACAACACACTAGAGGGCATTATGCTAAGTGCAATCAGCCAGACACAGCTAGACAAATACCACCTAATCTCACTTATATGTGGTATCTCAAACAGTCGTACTCATAGAAGCAGAGAATCAAATGGTGGTTGCCAGGGACTGAGGGGAAGGGGAAATGGAGAGATACTGGTTAAAGGGTAAAAGTTTCAATTATGCAAGATAGTAAGTTCTGGAGATCTAATGTGCAGCATGGTGACTATAGTTAACAATACTTTACTGTATACTTGAAATTTGATAAGAGCGTAGATCTTAAATGTTCTCATCACACACAAAAAGATGGTAACTATGTGAGGTTATGGATATGTTAACTAGCTTGATTGTAGTGATCATTTCATGATGTATATGCATATCAAAACATCATGTTCTCCACCTTAAATATACATAACATTATTTGTCAATGATACCACAATAAAGCTGAAAAAAAGTGGGTTCTAATCCATTTTCTCAGTAACTAGCTCTGTTACCTTGAACCAGTCACAACTCTTCTCTCAGCTTCAATTAGCTCATCTGTAATTGAAGGGGTTGAACCGTGCCCTTGTCCTATGGGTCATCTGTGTGCTTCAGCAGGAGGAGTAGCATTTTTAGCTGGCTCAACTGAATAAAAATTAGATTTCAACCACACTGCTGTTATTATTAAATGGTTACCTAATTAGATCTCTCTTTCATTCCAAATTAATCTGTAATGATTTAAATTGTAACTTACAGTTTTTCAAGCGTTTGCTCCTACATGTTCCCCCTCTTCTCCCTTCAACCGATTTAAGGTAAGGAGAGCAGGCATCATGTCTCCATTATTTTCCTCCTCGGGGAAATGTACAGCTCTTACCCCAGGGTCCCCACAGCCTATAGCATCAATCCTCACATCAAGATATCCAGAGGGCACCTACTACAAATTCTTATTCCTGGGTCCTAGCCTAGAGCTGCTAAATCGGAATCTCTGAGATTGAGGCCCTGGGATTCATTTGCTTTTCTGAAAAAATACCTCTAGGCACTTTTTCTACACCCTAAATTTGAGAATCACTAGTTTACACAGAAACATCTGAGGCTCTGTTATGTGTCAGGCACCATACTAGCTGCTTTACATATGTCCCGTCACTCAGTCCTCGTAACAACTCAGTGAAGGATATATTGTCTTTAAATAAACTTTTATTTTGGGATAATTTTAGATTTATGGAAAAGTTCTGAAGATAGCAGTGATGGTAGACATCAGTGGCCCCTATTGCTACTATTTACATTACCGTGGTTATTGTGTCAAAATTAAGAAACCAACACTAGTAAATTCGTATGAACTAAACTCTAAATTTTATTCAGATTTCACTAGTTTTTTTTCATTAATGTCTTTTTTCTTTTATAGAATCTAGTACAGGACACCACATTGCATTCAGTTGTCATGTCTCCTCTGATCTGTGACAGTTCTCAGTCTTTCTTTGTTTTTCATGACCTGGATAGTTTTCAGAAATACTGGTCAGGTATTTCGCAGAATGTTCCTCAAACGGGGTGTGTCTTTTTTTTCTCATGATGAGACTGGGGTTATGGGTGTTTTTTGAAAGAATACCACAAAGGGGAAGTGTCTTTCTTATCACATAACACGGGGTACACAATATTCATATGATATCACTCGGTGATGGTAATAAAACATATGCTTGGAATCTCAATTCAGCTAATTAGGAAACAAAAGTTTATCAAGCCCAGTGTTCCACAACTGCCAAGTGACAGAATTAGGGCAAAGTTTCATTTCTTATCTCTGCCATTTTGGTTGCAAGTGACCATTTGGTTGCAAGTGGTTCCAGCTTTATCATCCCCCCATAGAACCCTCATTCCAGCCTGACTGGTCATTTCCCCTATGTTAATTTATGCTCTGCTCAACCCCCAAGTTTTCCAAGTCCTTCAAGTATTCAACTTAAATCCAATCTGCTCTTTGAAACACTCCATGACCTATGACCCCAATATACTCTTCTTCGATGAAATCTTGAAGTGCTTACTGTCCCTCCTGTAATATTCCACTTTGCATATATTTTCTTAATCTTTGTCTTTCCAAGCTAAAACAGAATGATAATGGAGAGAGACCAATCTACATGTATATCCATTTGCTCCTGAACTGAATGACCCTGGTATCTCACCAACTGCTACCTTACCTTCTTCAATCTTTCACATTGTAGTCAGAGGAATGCTTCTAAACTTCAAATCTAATTATACCATTACCTTGCTTAAAACTCTTCAATGCCACCCCACTATTTAAGAAATAAAGTCCAAGTGTCTGATCCTAACATATGAGGCCCTTCATGATCTGACCCTTGGCTAGTATTTCACCTTATCTCCAGTCATCACTTCACTCTTCACTCCACAGTATCCTGCATTTCAGTCATGAAGAACTACGGCAATTTCTAAGCGGCCTGTGACCTTTCTGAGCCTTATGCCTTTGCAGCTGCTCTTTTATTAGTGAGGATGCTGCTGCAGAAGATTCCAATTCAAACAGGCTTATAGAACAAAAAATAATTATAACATCATGTAACAGGAAGTTGAAAAGCAGGGACAGTTGTTAAGAATTCAACGATGTCATAAAAGACATTCGTTCTTTTTATTATCTCTTTGCTTTGCCATCCTCAGAAATTTTCATTTGTCCTCAGATTGGCTCCTTTCATAGTTACAAGATGGCTGTGGTAGTTCTAAGCATCCTTTCCAAGCACAGCAATATCTAGAGACAAAAAATGACCATCTCTCGCAGTGTTTCCCTCTCAAAGGCAAGAAGCATTTCCAAGAGCCACCTCCTACCCACTCCCTGCCGCCCAGCAGATTTCCTTTTATGTCTTATTGACCAAAAGTGGTTCATATGCCCACCACTAGGCTAATGAAACAAGAGGAATGGACTTACCATAATAGGCTTAAACCAATCAGCACTTATTCTTGAAGGTAGGGAGGTCACTCTCCCTTAGGTCAAGCAGCGGAGGGGATATCTGAGCAAAATCTCAGGAATTCCAGAAAGATGGTAATGAGTGTTGAGTGGGCAGCCAGTAGTGTCCACCACACTGTTACTGTTGCCTTATCTTCCTTGTCTACTAGATAGACTCCTTCTCATTCTTTAAGGCTCAACTTAAATAGCATCTCTTCCAGGAAGCCTTCTCTGATATCACCAAGCAGAATAAGCTCCTATATTACTGGGTTCATATCTCTACTATGGCACTTGATACATAACTATAATCGTGAAAAATTGGTAAAGGCACCATAGTCTATAAGGTTTTTTAGCTCAAGTGTGTTGAAAGACAGAGAGAAGAGGAAAGAAAGGAGAGAGGGTGGGAGGAAAGAAACTTAAAGTCTCTTGAGTTCCAGGCTGTTCATCTGTAAAATAGGGATAATTTTAATTTCTGATAGTTGTTTTAAAGATTAAATGGGATAATAAACAGAAAACACCCAACACAGTTCTTAACACACAGCTTCCCATGTATTTTTGGAGAAATGTACTCATCCTGTATTTTTTAGAGACCATCCTCCTACCCTTCACACACATTTCCTAACTGAATGCTTTGTACAAGGATAGTTGCTCAATAAATGTATTGATAATTTGCTTCAATTAAAAAAATACAGATTACTGAACAAACTAAACAACCAGCTCAGTTTGCCATGTCCTGATTTCCTTTATTAGATTGGAACATTTTAATAGCATTTTCTAAATTCTCTGTTAACAGAACTCTTAATTGAGGTTTTCCTACAACCATCCAGAACATTAGACCTGCACTCACTGCTTCAGTGACCTTTCACTAGGCATTCTTTTGCTTCTCCACTCCACTCTCTTCAGTATTCTGGGCTTCATTTCAGATCTGTCCTTCTGAGGTATGCCTTCCTCCCCTTCCTAACACTTCTTTGTTGCTAAAAATAGGTGATGTCCCTTTGGAGCAAAAACACTTGGCAAATCAGCTAGCTTTAATAGGTACAGCTTCATACTGGCCTCTGAGAGATTGGGGCATGGATGGATTAAATAAAGGAAGAAGCTCACCACTGTCTCTTTCTTTCCATGTACCCCTGAATTCCTCAAAGGAGTTTACAAACCTTATATAAAAATAGCAACACCATACTCATCAAAAATGCACAAGCTAAAGGATGCTAAGTGAGATTCTGCAGAATGCTAAAGAGTAAATAAAACAGCTAGCTCAGAAGATCAGCAGAAAGTGCTTTGAGGAAACATTTGATTAAATGGACCTATGCCCAACCCAGCAAACGGGGACTGAAGCTGTTGATGATCATGATTCAACAAACACATTTCTCCAGTGAAAATGGGAGCACGTAATATGACCAGTTTCCTGTAGACTATAATGGATATCCTTAGGACTTCTCTCACCTAGACTATCTCCTCGTATGATACTGTCAGCTTGGGTTCTGCCTGTACTCAGTTCCTTACACATCCCTGAAAGAGGCATCAGTATATTACCTAAAATATTCTTCTTATTCATCGGATATTTGCTTTGAAATACTCTATTTTCCTGCATGTGAAAATTTTCTATTATATACAGTATTTAATCCTCCTCACATCTGGCATAAGCATGAATCAATATATTCCTGTGGATGGATCTATATCTCCATGGGTATCAAGGCATGCACAGTCGTTTTATACATGTAAATATTCATGCACAAATTTATACATGTACATACTTGAAATTGAATGTGTTTTTATCACTTTGCACTTCTGAAACTCCTCTCTGGAGTTGCATTGTCCTAATTTCTTTGAAAAAAAGTAGCAAAATTGCAGTACAAACTAAAATTGCTCAGAGGCCTCAATTTACAGGTAACTAGCCCAATTTAGTTCTCAATTAAAACCTATTCTGTTTAATTTATTAGCAACTGTGTCGAACCTGCTTGTCAACTACTGTCTTCTGATCTACCCTTAACTCAAAAATCATTCTACCTTCTCTTTATTTTCCAGAGTTCATGCCAAGTTCCCTGCATGCTATTTGGTATTTCACACATAGTCTTAGGGTCATAGTTCTCATAGCTTGATTTGTATGTCTCTGGTTATCTGGCAAAAAGATTATTTAGGTATATAAATAGTCCAAAGAGTGAGTCGCACAGGAAGGATATGGGGGGTCAGAGGGAGGCGTAAAGAATTAGAAGTATTCTTCACTGTAGACTGATATCACAGAATCATAGGGCAGAAAGAATAGATTGACATCCCAACAATATTACCACTGATGGGTTATCCAGCTATTAACATCTCCAGTGTTGTGGAACTGAGAGCCATCCTCAAACATGTCTTCCGATTATGACAACACTCTCTCACACATCAAGGTTGTATCTGTCTTCCTGTTGTTTCCACTATTCAAGTGTTTATTAAACACCCGTTAGAGTGGTTAATCCATAGCGGTTAGCAATTGAGTCACCGACCCTCTGAGAATCCAGTGAAAACGATGGACTCTCTTTACAGAAAACTGCACTTGCAAAAATAATTTTTCTTACAATTTCAGGGAGCTCACAAGTCCTGTGAAGCCCATCCATCCATGGACTCTCTGGCAAAATATTCTTCACTACTGTTTTGGTCTGAGTAGAGAAATGGAGGAGAAATAAGCTATGGTTTCCACCTTCAATGATCTTAGTTCTAGTAGCAAATACTTGTGAAACATTTCATAGCAATAAGGCAATCTATGGTAAAGTACTCATCATATACAGAGGGACAGAAAATTCCATTCTTGCTTATACAGCAGGACAGAAGTCCTTGCAAGTGGCCACCGTGCACTCACATTTTATAAGGGAAACAAAGCCTTTTCTTGTGTTCTCAGAAGCATTATCCAATGGCACAATGCCAGGAAAACAGAGGAGGGTGCTGATCATGGTCTGGTACGTGGTACCAATAAATGTTTGGTGAATAAGTACATGGCCCAAGAATAAAATGCTCCTTGACCCTCCAGAGGAGAAAGCTGGAAAGAACAATAAAAATATTTCATTAGCCTCTAACCTTTCTTAGGAATAGCATTTACAACCACTTCACCATTTTCTAAGCCAAAAGCATTTCTAAACCCAAAACAAGCCTCTATGAGACATGTTTTAGATGAGTTAAGAAAGGTTAAAAAGATGTATCAACATAACAAAAGCCAAACTACAGAACAGAACTTAGAAGGTTCTCCAATCAAATCTTAGGAAGGTGGCACTGATACTTCCATTTTAATTTCTTAATAATGATACCTTCTAACAAAGTAATTGGACAGCTTTAAGAAAAAGTGATTAATTTTCTCTGAAATCCATATATTACTCTGCTTTCTTTCTGTGAGGATGACCTTGGAGGTTCAGAAAAGAAACTTCATCAAATAAAGTAACAAGAAAAACTTTTTAGCTTGTTAATAATCACTTCTATTTGCCCTGTAAAATTGCTCTGTAATAAAACCCAGAATATTTTCTTTCTGTTGGGATTGCTGCTCTTTAGTTCTTTATATGTAGGTTATATATTGTAAGGATGGTTTTGTCTGATGTCGTTTTTGCTAAAGTAAAAGGATATTACATAAAGACAAAGACAAGTAAAATCTTGCAAGGGGGTCAAAGCAGTTAATATTCCACTAGTTCCACCAGCTATAAATGATAAATTCCCTTTAACCCCTTACAAAGTCATTTCCCAGATAAATCAAAGATTTTGCATTATGTAAAGAGGGATTAGAAAGTATGAATTCAAGTCCTGGCTCTACCACCCAATAACTGTGTGAATTTGGTCATATCACCTAAGCAAGCTGAGCCTCTATTTTGTCACCAGTAAAGCGGGGGTAATAAAACCTGCCCTATTACCCTCCATGGCTGAAATGAAGTTTACATGAGATTATACACATGGAAACAGCCTTTTAAAAGTTTGTATCAGTGTTAAGGCAATATAGTTTCAACCAGAAGAGACGCTTTGCTGGTGATAGTTGGGCTTCTCTCCACTTGTAAGGTACACTGCATTTTAGGGTTCAGTATTGGAGTAGCGGGTATAAGAATTAAGATCACTACATACATGCTTCTGTTTTACCGTCTCCTGTACCTCGGCCCAGGTCTACCACAGTCATAACCAGCTAAAAAGCATCTCAGTTGCCCCTAATTTCATGAATATTCAAAGCTATTTATTTTGGGGAAAGGTAAGACATGTATAATGACTTCTTCCAAAATCTGATGGCAGAGAAAAAACAGTCAGCAACTGAATTCAGAGACTCCAGGGTTCCCAGTTTAATTTGTTACTCAATAGCCAATTAACAGTTACTAATGCACCCTAGAACATAAGCACATCCTTAAGAGAGTGTTGATAAACGAACTTGATAAAGGGGAAAACAGTCCTTATTTTTTAAATTAACATATACAGAGTGAGGCAAGTTCAGAGAAACAGCAATTCAGAAGCGTAATCCTGAACAGATGGCTGCTCTCCACATGCTATCTCTGAAGGGGATTTTTTTCAAGGTAAATAGAAAAACAAATGTTTTGGTGCATTGTGTACCAAAATATGGAATTCACAAGAAGCATTTTCCAGCATGAAACAATTTTCTTATTAATTACATTTTTACGACAAAGACAAAAACTGGTGTGTGAGCTACTCTAAGGCATTCAGTCATTCCATCATTAAATTACTCTTATTAACAGACAATATGTTCAGTTACTTCTAAGAGATTTCAGTTATTTTAAATCTGTCCATTCTATCCCCTCATTCCCGGCCCTCCCTCACTTAGGTCCTATGAATATTAAGCCACACAAGTAGTTGGTCTCTCTTTAAAATGTTCCTTTTATAACCAATTAAGTATGAGTGTGTTTAAGAGAACAATACATATTATTGTTTCATAAACTCATTTATTCAACAAATATAACTAAAGGACATACACAAAGGGTAAAAGACACAAATCCTAATTTTGTCACTGATTAATAACATTAAAGATACCTCATTATTTCTCCTTGCCTCACTTCCACTATCAACAATAATAATACCTGACTTCCTCACCTTACAAGCCTGTATATGAATATGCTCATTTGTTCATTCATTCATTCAACAAGCATTCACTGAGCCCCCACTCTGTGCTGAGCACTTGCATGGTACTAAACCAGACAGACATAGGCCCAATCTCATGAGTTTAATCTATAAGAATTAACAGAAGGAAGCTAAAGTGAAAGGTCTTATTTAAACAGGAAAGTGAGAGAAAGATATCCTAACTTGGGAGTCTTTAGGCTATAGCCTCCTTTTGCCCAGAGCTACAGGTGCGGCTCCAGAGAAATGGCATGGATTACAAAAGAAAAGCTTTATCAAATATGTAAAAAGGGACTGCCTCATAACTGCTTCATATCCATATTGGCATAAAATATGAGTTAAAATACAATCCAAAATGTTTCTTCCTTTAGGTATGCTTTTTTCCCCCATAAATGCTCATAGTGGCTTTTTTTTTTTGGAAGGGAGGTGTTATAAGTTTAAACATAAATATATAAACAAAAGCAGCATTCTAAACAACACATTACAATTGTGATATCTTCTGTAGTCCAGAATTTCTCAAAATGTGGTATGTAGACCACTGCAAGACATGAAATTATTTTAGGTAGTACATAGATAAAGTTTTCATAATGGTTATGTATTTAACTTTAATTTACAGCAGAAAAAGCATAGCCAGCACATCAAAACCATGATTTCACAGATACTTGGGCTTAATATGAGGCTAAAGTAGATAGCTCTGTAGCAGTGCCCTTTGCGCACGCAGCCCACATGAATTACAGGAGCAGGGCTCAGGTGGGCCCACAAATGTTTCCAACCTTCTGTCATAACTTTAGAGACACAGGAAGTACAAGTGAATTGAATTTCACATCCTCCATGTCCACGTGTATTGCTGCAATCTTGTCTGAGATAGGCTATACCGTTACTGAAAATAGTAACTCCAAAACGAGTCTTGGGGAAAGTCTTCACTGACTTAGCTTGTGTCATTTGCGCCTTTAAAGCAAACATTGTGGTCACTGGGATGAGATTCTCAAACTGGCCAGGCCTAAGCTTTGTTGCCCTGTCTGGAATCTGGTGCTGAGCAAATCTACCTAAACTGTGTGAAATAACAATGGAGGAGATGTGGTTCCACAAAAGAAAACTGAGGGACCATTCCTTGCATATTTAATGAGGATAGTAAGCCTTATATTAGAGGACTGTGGTAAGGATTAAATGAAGTAATATTTTGCCTGATTGACCCAGTGAATGGCTCAAAATAAGTGCTCACCAAATGGTGGTACTAGTAGTAGTAATAATTGCTATTGTTGTTTGTTAACATGATGGTTATTGTTGTTACAGTAGTGGTTTTCTAAAACAGTTTTAGGGTCACATTTTTAACTTATTTTATTAACCTAGAAATGAAGGATAATTATTTTAATATAACCTTTGGAGAGTCATTAAGCCAAAGTAGCACTTCCTTCAATTATATCCTTAATTTGTCTCTCATCTCCATGCATAACCATGGTACTCATTTAAACCACAATAAAAATTTGTGTCTCACCAAATAGCTTTTTAATTCATTCTTACATGATACATAGTTTTATCATGACATAATCTAATCTAAATAATTATGCACCCATAGTGTTAGCATTTACAATAAACTGCAATAAATTTTCCATAGAGTCCATTTGATCTTGTGAGTTAATTTAGTGTTTGGAGTTTCAAAATTAAAGGTAGTGATTATAATAATAAAACAGTATCAGCAAGAACTTAGTAATGTTGCTAGAATCTTTACTTTTTAAAAAGCACATTATGTGGTTAGGAAGAAGAATTAAAACAAATGTGAAGGCTGAAAAACAACAGAATAAAGACAGTTACCTCTCTGTGGACCAAGGATAGTACTATATAGACCCTTTAAGTAGCCCAATTAATTGAAGATTTATGGTAGACAGGCATAAATGCAAAAGTTAACCAAAATATTTCTAGTAAAACAACATATGAATAAAACATACATGATTTGTAATTTTATGAGTAGAGTTAAGATTATAATCTGTTAAGATTTTCATGAAAAAATACACATAACAAATACGAAGCACTGAATGAAATGAAGCATGGAAAAACTGAACTTTTAAAATATAGATCCAGTATACTTATTTTACCTTCATTACTGCAAGTCTTGACAAATTTCAGGAGAAATGAGACAAAGGTGGGTGAAATATTGCTAAATATCAAAAATTTTAAATATTCTAGAATAAGTCATAGAGGAATTTAAAACCCTGAAACTACAGGTGGTAATTGCTGCCGATTTTTTTTTTAATGTAAAAGTGATTGCCAAAGGAAACAAAGAATGAAGTCACCTTAATGTTAAACCCTGTCCAGACTGTCAAACAAATTAAATGATATATAAGCAGAGGTGGCCAGTCTCCTACCTTTATATACTGCAGGCAGCTATAAAGTCCCCCAGAGGGCAAAGCCATTTCTGTTTGTGGCTTTTTTATGTTCTAATGCTTCCTCACACTGAATCAGTTTCTTAGGAACACCAAATACCAAAGTACATACTTTATTAGAAATATAAATGTATGTGGCTTTCTACCAAAAATCTCAATTAAATTAAGAGAAATACTGGGGTTTTACTTTTAGTAAAGAATTATGAATAGATAAACAAGATTATACTGTATAGCACAGGGAAGTGTATACAAGATCTTGTGGTAGCTCACAGTGAAAAAAATGTGACAATGAATATATGTATGTTCATGTATAACTGAAAAATTATGCTCTATACTGGAATTTGACACAACGTTGTAAAATGACTACAACTCAATAAAAAAAAGTTTTTTAAAATGTTTTAAAAAAGGTTAAAAAAATAAATAAAATTAGCCCTAACACTTCAAAAAAAAAGAATTATGAGTTCCTTTTTCTTTAGAATGTTTGCATCTATGTTCATGAAGGATATTGGTCTGTGATTTTCTTTTATTATAATGTCTGTTTGGTTCTGGTATCAGGTAAATGCTGGACTTACAGAATGAGTTGGGAAGCATTCTCTTCTCTTCAATTCTCTGTAAGAGTTTGTGAAAATTGGTATTTTCTTCTTCCTTAAAAGTTCACTAGAATTCACAAGTGAATCTATTTGGACCTGCTACTTTGTTCAAGGGAAGGTTTTTAACTACAAATTCAATTTCTTTAACAGATATAAGGCTATTCAGGTTATCCATTTCTTCTTCAATAAGCTTTGATAGTTTGTGTCTTTCAAAATGAATTTGTCTATTTCATCCAAGTTGTTGAGTTTATTAGTATCTAAGTTGTCCATAATATTCCCTCATTATCCTTCTTAATATCAGTGTAATCTGTAGTGATGCCACTTCTTTCATTCTCAGTATTAGTAATTTGTGTCCTCTATCTTTTTTTTTCCTTATCAGTCTGGCTAGACGTTTATCAATTTTACTGATCTTCTCAAAGAACTAACTCTGGTTTCATTTATTATTCTCTATTTTTCTGCTTTATATTTCATTGATCTTTGTTCTGACATTTACTATTTCCTTTCTACTGAATACTTTGGGTTTAACTTACTCTTCTAATTTCTTCTAGTGGGATAATTAGGTTTCTTTGTTTGTTTGTTTGTTTATTGAGGTACTGGGGATTGAACCCAGGACCCCGCACATGTTAAGCACGCACTCTACCACTGACCTAAACCCATCCCACTATTCTTCTAGTTTCTTAAGGTGGAAGGTTAGCTTACTGATTTGAAACTTTTCTTCTTTGTTCATTTAGGTATTTTAAGAGTTATAAATTCCCCTCTAAGTACTTCCCTAGCAGTGTCCCATGTGTTACATTTTCATTTTCACTCAGTTCAAAATATTTTCTAAATTCCCTTTTGATTTCTTCTGACCCATAGTGATTTAGAAGTGCGTTGTGTAGTTTCCAAATATTTGGGGATTTTTTAGACATCCTTTTATTCCTGAGTTCTAATTTGATATCATTGTGGCTAGAGAACATACTCTACATGGTCTGAATCTTTTCAAATGTATGAAAATGTATTTTATGGCCCAGAATATGTGCTTGAAAAGAACTGTATTCTGCATTGGGGGAGTAAAGTGTTCTATAAATGCCATTTAGGTCAGGCTGGTTGATAACGGTTTTCAAGTCATTTATACTTTTATTGATTTTTATCTACTTACAAAACACTGAGAAAGGAATGTTGAAAACTCCAACTTTAATTGTTGATTTCTCCTTAATTTCTGTCAGGGTTTTTTCCCACATATTTTAAGGCTGTATTATTATGTGTGTAACATTTTTTATTTTATTCTTGATGAATTATCCCTTTATCATTATGAAATGACATTTTTTTCCTCCCTGGTAATATTCTCTGCACTGAAATCTACTTTGTTTGAAATTAGTTAGTTCCTCCAGTTTTCTTTTGATTATTGTTAGCATAGCATATATTTTTTCCATCCTGTTACTTTTAAACCTGTTTGTGTCTTTGTATTTCAATTTTGTTTCTTGTAAACAACATATATAGTTTGGTCATGATTTTTTAATCTGATCTGACCATCATTGTCTTCATTACCATAGCTTCCTAGTAAGTTTTAAAATCAAGAAGTGTAGTCCTCCAACTTTGTTCTTCTTTTTCAGAATTGCTTTAGGTATTCTGAGTCCCCTGAATTTCCACATGAATTTTAGGATTAGCTTTGACAATTTCTTTAAAAAAAAAAAGCCAACTGAGATTTTGATAGACATTATATTGAACCTGTAGATAAATCTGGGGAGCATTCCCATCTTAATAATATTGTCTTCCAACCCATGAACATGGGATGGCTTCCCATCTGGATCTTCTTCAATTTGTTTCAACAAAACTTTGTAGTTTTCAATGAAAAAGGCTTCCATTTCTTTCTAAAAAATTTATTCTTAAGTATTTTACTGTGTTTGATGTTACTGTAAATTTAATTGTTTTCTTAATTTCATTTTCAGATTGCTTATTGCTAGCGTACTGAAGTATAACTGAGTTGCATATTGATCCTATATCCTGCAACCTTGCTAGATCTTGTCAATTACAAAGAGAGAGAGTTTTACTTTTTTTTTTTTCCAATCTGGATACCTTTTATTTCTTTTTCTTGCCTAATTTCCCTGGCCAGTATCCCCAGTAAAATGATAAAGAGGTAGTTGTTGCTTTTTTTTGTCAAGAGGAGGGAGGTAATTAGGGGTATGTATGTATGTATGTATGCATGTATGTATTTATTTATTTATTTCAATTGGAGGTACTGGGGATTGAATTCAGGACTGAGCCCATACTAAGCATGTGCTTTACCACTGAGATATACCCTCCCCCCATAAACAGAGGTAGTGAGAGCTGACATCCTTATTTTGTTTTTGATCTTAGGAAGAAAACATTCAGTTTTTCACCATTAAATATGATGCTATCTGTGGGGTTTTTCAGATGCCCTTTATTTATCAGACTGAGGAAGTTCTCTTCTGTTCCCACTTTGCTGACTGCTTCTATCAAGAAAGAATGCTGGATTTTGTGAAACGCCTTTTCTGCAATGACTGAGATAGCTGATCATGTGTTTTCTGTGCTTTATTCTATTAAGATGGTGTATTACGTTGATTTTTTTTTCAGATATTAAACCAATCTTGGATATGTTCCTGGGATAAATTCCACTTTCTCAAGGTGTATCCCTTTCGTCCATGACTGGATTCAGTTTGCTAGTATTTTTTAAAGGATTTTTATGTCTATATTCACAGTAGATATTGGTTTGAAACTTTATTTTCTTGTGATATCTTTGTCTGGCTTTGATATCAAGATAGTACTGGTGTTATAGATTGAATTCTTCTATTTTTTGAAAGAGTTTGTAAAAGATTGGAATTGATTCTTTAAATGTTTGGTAGAATTCACCAGTGACGCCATTTGGGCCTGAGATTTGTGAGAAATTTTAAATTATTAATCCAATCTTTTTACTCGTTATAGGTCTATTCAGATTTTTTACTTCTTCTTCAATCAGTTTCAGTTTGTTCACATCATCTAAGTTATCTAATTAGTTGGCATACAAGTTGGCACAGCACTCCTCTGTAATCTTTTTTACTTCTCTAAGGTTAATAGCAATATTCCCTCTTCCACTTCTGATTTTAGTAAGTTGAGTCTTCTCTCTTCTTTATAGTCTAACTAAAGGTTTGTATTTTATTGATCTTTTCAAAGAACAAAATTCTGGTTTCACTGATTTCTCTATTGCTTTTCTATTCTCTATTTCACTTACTTCCACTTTTTTCCTTATTATTTCCCTTCTCTGCTAGCTTTGAGTTTGGTTTGATTTTTTCTCTTATGATGGAAGATTAGAATATTGATTTTAGATTTTTTTCTTTTTTAATATAGGCATTTTCATTCATAAGTTTCCCTCTAAGCACTTCTTTATCTGAATCCCTTAAGGGTTGGCATGTTGTATTTTCACATTCATTTATTTCATATTTTCTAATTTTCCCTTGTCATTTATTTTTTAGCCCATCTTTATGTAGAAATGTGTTACTTATTTTCCACACAATTGTGAATTTCCCAAATTTCCTTCTCATTGATTTCTAATTTGATTCCACTGTGGTTGGAAATGCTCTTTGCTGATTTCAATCCTTTTAAGTTTACTGAGTCTTGTTTTGTGGCCTACCGTTGGTCTAGCCTGAAGAATATTCCATGTGGGCTTGAGAAGACTCTGCATTCCACTGTTTGGGGGTAGAGTATTCTATAGATGTCTGGTAGGCCTAACTGATTTATATGTTGTTTAAGTCTTCTGTTTCCTTGTTGATCTTCTGTCTAGTTATTTATCCATTATTGAGACCAGGATAATGACGTCTCTAATTATTACTGTTAAACACTCCATTTCTCCCTTCACTTCCATCAGTTTTTGTTTTATGTATTTTGAGACTCTATTATTACATGCTTATATGCTTATAATTATTATATACCCAAATGCTATAAATTGTTGTATCTTCCTGATATCTTCCTTTTATCATCATAAAGTATCCCTCTTTATCTCTAGTAATACTTTTTGTCTTAAAGTCTATTTTGTCTGATATTAGTATAACCATACAGCTCTCCTTTGGTTACTACTTTTATGGTATATCTTTTTCCATCCTCTTACTTTCAATGTATTTGTGTCTTTGAATCTAAAGTGTGTCTCTTGTAAACAGCATATTATTGAATCACACTTCTGAATTTTACTTGGGGTATATAATCCATTTATATTTAATGTAGCTACTGATAAGTATGACTTACGTCTGCCTCATTTAAAAAATTTTTTTCTCTGTGTTTCATTTTTGATAGTTTGTATTTCGTACAATTAAGTTCATGAACCTTCTGTTCTTTAACATTTAATATGCTGTTAGTGTATTTTTCATCTAAGACATTATAGTTTTCATCTCTAAACATTTAATTTGTGCCTTTAAAAATATATTCTAAATATCCACCTACAGACAGGATGCAGTTATAATAACTTTTAGTGTCCCTGTCTACTAATTCTAATATCTGTGTCAGTTCTAACTTGGTATTTATTGATGGATTGCTCTTCACAATATTGGTCAGATTTTCTTGCTTATTTGAATGCATGGGAATATTTGTTTGGATATCAGACATTGCGAATGTTCCCTTTCTGAGTGCTGAGTATTCTGCATTTCTTTAAATATTCTTGAGTTTTATTCCATGACAAAGTTAAATTCCCAGAAACCATTTGATACTTTTGGATCTTGCTTATTAAGCAGGATCAATGTAGCATTTAGTCTGGAATTGATTACTCCCCACTACTGAGGCAAGACCCTTCCTTCTAAGTACTCTCTCCAGAACTCCATGAATTATGAGATGTTCTGGTCTGGTTAACGAGAACAAGCATTATTATTGGACCTCTATGAGTGTTGTCATTGTTCCCTCTAATCCTCTCTGATGGTTTTTTCTCCTAGTCTTGGGAAATTTCCTCACACTTGTACCAATCAATAATCTGAATACTCAAGAGAGCCTCTGGAGTTCTCTTTCTGTGCAGCTCTCTTCTCTCCACTACTCTGTCGTGAGAACTCTAGCTTCCTTGGTCCCCCTGGATTCTCAGCTCTATCTTCTCAACCCAGGGAATCTGCTGAGCTCTGCCTAGATTTCCCCTACCTGCAACACAACCTGGGGACTACTTCAAGGCAGTAAGTTGTGGCAATCATAGGGTTACCTCATTTGTTTCTTGTCTCTCAGGAATCAATGTTCTTTATTGCCTGATGTCCAAGATCTTAAAAAACATTATTCTATGTATTTTGTTCTGTTTTATTTTTCTGGCTGATTCAAGTGAGAGTAAACAGGCAGTATCTGTTACTCCATCCTGACTAGAACCATAAATCTTTCCCTGGGTTTCTTGATGGCCCCAGGGGTTCCAAATTGCTCAGAATTTTTTCTAAGGCAGTGAGAATACCTTATCACATAATTGATATAATGGAACAGGAGGTACATAAAATGCCCTATGAAGTATTCTTTCCAAAAGTGTTTAACCTGAATCTGGGGAATAGCGCATCTGAGCCAGGGTGGGCCTCAGATAAACCAGCACTTTACAGAAGAGAGCAGTTTTTCTGCACCTGTACTCCTCCTGCCTCCAGAATTCCTGTGTCCAGCTCCATTTTCTTTATGCCACCTATATATGAATTTATGTTACTCCTTTAAGGCATACATAGGTACACTGATGAGGCAATATTTAAGTATGAATCTAAACCCAAGAGGAAGAAGAAACTTTCCTCTCTTGCCCTAAAACAAATGCAGGCTGCTGATAGAGACATTGACTCATATACTTCTGAAATACTCTGTTATCTTTACCACAAGAAATCAGAGCCCAAAGCATAAGCAAAATCTGGACTTTTTAAATTGCAGTATGCTTGAATGACTTACTAGTCAGACTTCAGCTAGCTAGGTATTAGAACCTCACTAAGGTTTCTAATGAGCAGAAAAACAGAAACAAAAATAAAATTCTGAAATGTAATAATGATTATGATATTCAGAAATTCCTCATGGAAAAGTAATTTTCTCATGATCTGTTGAAATCAAGTTTGGTTGGTAATGGGATAGGCCTAAGAAAGGCCCAAGTCTCAGAGACTAGAATAGGTTTCTCAAAGTCCAGTTTTTGTACTATCTACCTCAAAATTATTTAGGGGTATATGTTTAAATGTGGATGTCTAGGCCCTGTTTCACAGAGTTACTGCATCACAATCTCTAAGGGTGAGCCCTATAATCTGTGCTTTTAAGAAGTACTCTTGGTGATTTTCATGCACATTAAAGTCTGAGAATAACTATAAGCAATCCCACTGGAACTAGGCAGGATATCAGGTCCACTCAATAGGTACCAAAAAGAAAAAATCCAAATATGCAGGCAAGAAATGGTGTCAAGGGAATCTGACCGTAAGTAGATGGTTCATGTAGACCATTTTGGGAGTGGGAGAAAGGTCCTACAATGTCAACAGTTGGAAATTCAAAAGTGAAGTGATTTGTTAGGAGTCAGGTATTGGCAATAGGTAAAGTTGCAAACAAATAAATGATAGGCATCACAGATTTAGCGGTCTGTAATAAGATTGGATTCTAAAGAGGGGAGGGTAGAGCTCAGTGGTAGTGTTTGCTTAGCATGCACAAGGTCCTGGATTCAATCCCCAGTACCTCCATTAAAAAAATAAATAAGTAAATAAACTCAATTCCACCCCCTCCAAAAAAAGCAAATAAAACAAAAAGGATATCAAGCATTGGGTTCTAATTTCCATGAGGTTGAGATCAAAGTAGAACTCTAATCCCAAAGCAGGGTCAGAGTCAGATGCAAGAACCTAAAAAAGGCTTATTACTGGAACTAGCCACAAGTTAACAAAATGAGAGCCTACTCCTTAAGATGAAGGTTAGCTCAAAGAAGGACCAACACAGAGACTAATTTGATGCTCAGCCACCAAGTAGCACATCTTGGATTTCCTGGCCTTTGGCCTGTATCAGTCCAGGATCTGTTACAAGGGTTAGCCTGCCCCCAGAAAGCTAAGAAGCCCTGCTGAAAGGACTCGAAAAGACCTATCTGATCCAACTTCTCATCCCCTATTTGAATTCTTTCAGACATAAGCCTCAGGATGTTGTCACAGAGGTGACAGTGGTTCTTCTCAGTAGTTATAATGATGGCAGCCAGCTGTGAAAGAGGTTGATTCCTAAACAGAATAGCTCCCTGAGGTGAGCAAGGAGCAAATGGATTCTGGAACCAATAGCACGTTGTCTTTACCCCCAAGAAATTCTGAAATGTCACAGCCTCGAGTAGGGAACCCAGGTGTTCTCTGCTCAATCCTACTTTTCTTTAAAATAGCAGATTACTTTCTCAGTGGGGAAAAAAACCTAATTCTTAGCTCACTGCTGGATGAATCCATAAATTCTTCCTTTCATACTTACGTTCTGTCATACTTGGAGAATGATATCTCTAAGGCTGTAGAAGCATATGCTAAATTCCTCCATTCCTTGATAAAACCCAAGTAGGCGGGGAGCAACTAGTAATCACTAACTGAATGATTACTAATCTGGCAAATACTCTCTAGGGGTGTGGGAAGTGAGTGAAGAATTGGGAGAACTGTCAGAGACAATGCCAGAGCAAATCACAAGAAGGACAGAACTGCATAGATCTAATAGAGGCTGTTGAGAGAAGGCCGACTCCTTGTCAAGCTCGTCTCCCCTTGGGTTACTTACCACTGGCTGTCTCACTCCTGGATCTAGGACTCCCTGGGCTCTCCTTTTCTAGCCCTGTGGGATGTTCCCCACTCATCCTATTCACTCACAAAGAAATATTCTTAAAATCAACTGGATGGTGATTACGAACCATTATCTGCCTGCTGTGCTGAAAGGGATATAAGGCAATCTGGAGAAAACCTTTCAAGACGGGCTTAAAAAAAATTCCAGTGTGTCTAGGAGTGGTATCACTTCTAAGTTGAAAAATCAAAGTGAAGTTACACACAGTCTTTTCATAATATTGGCTTGTTTTGCTTATAAAGGTGTTATATTTCTAAAGCAAATGCCGTAAAACATACAAAAAGTTCATTCTTGATCTGAAGGGAGGGAAAAAAAAAAGGGAACCATTTCAGTAGTGGAACAGATGGACTGGGATTCAAGAATTGAATGGATTTGTAATGTTTTCTTGCTTTGCCTTGTAGAGGGGCCTATTGCTCTGCCTTCAATAGTTTCCCAAAAGTCACTCTCCAGGATCTCTGTACACTTAACTCAGATTTTAAATTATGGATGTAGAATATAGAAGATGCCTAAAATTCAATTATTTAATTGAGGAAATAATGGCCTGGAAAGAGAACAGAATTTCCCAAGCCAAGACTAAAATTTCCCAAACCAAGACTAAAAATTCTGAGTCTAGTATTCTTTTCATCCTGCTGCCCTTCTTGATGTTACTTTTTCTTTTTACTTTTGAAAATTACTTTCTCAAACCTACTGGGACTAAAGCTTTCCAATATCTTCCTTTAATAGTTGTATAGCATCTACTCCCCATTTCTGATTGTTATTTTTATGAGGGAGAAGGTGTTGCAAAATACAGAGAAAATTCTGGTAATTATACACTACAAAGATAATCTATTCTGTATTAAAAGCTAGGTATACTTAATTGGAATAAATATCATGGGATCATGAATTGCTTAGATAAAGTTCATTTATGATGATCAATGATATCTGACAAAGGGAGCAAGGAATATTGAGTAAAATAAAAACTCACTAAAATATGAATAATATAATTGGTCTAAGTGCTATTTAAAAGAGCAACTTAGATATAATCTTTGAACCTTGGATCTTAGGGAGGTGGCATAATGTGGCAGAAAGACCAGTGTCTCAGAATTCAGAAAATTAGGGTGACCATCCTGATTATACGATTTACCAGCTGCATGATCTGGGGTAAATTACTTGAACTTCCCTTAGCTTAATTTCATTATGCATGAAATGCAAATAGAAATCTTAGCTATCTTAAAGGGTTTTTTTAAAAAGATCAAATCAAATAATGTATGAGAGACTGCTATAATTCAACAATCAGAGACTATATGCACCATGATGGCAGGGGACCATGTGTGTTTACTCAACAGTGTATTCTCAGTATGTTCCTAGAGCAAAGTCTGGAACATAGTAAACACAATAAATGTATTCAATAAATGAAGGCAAGAATAGGGAAAATTTCATTCTTATCACTATTTTCTTACTAGAGAAATGTTTGGCGGGGTGGGTAAAGCCAAATAGTGGAGTAGAGCGGAGGTGGGGGAGGCAAAAGAAAGAAGGAATGATTGGTGTTACTTTTTCTCTAGAACAGAAACAGAGGTGGTAGAGCCAAGGAAAGGATAATCAAACGGAACAAACCCCAAACTTACCCTTTTTGTTTCCCTGCCCTATTCATTCCATCTCTCAATCAGGAAAATTAATCCCAACATTAATTTTTTTAAGATTACCTTTAGACATCCATCTCTTTAATTTTGATCATTTTAAGCCCTACATTCATCATTTTTATTGAGATCTGTATATGCCCTCTCTTTGGTCATTAGGAACAGTGCTGTTTTTAATTTATATTGGATGTAACTAATTCACAGTCCTTCCTCCTCCTTTTTCTTTCCTCTTCTCTTAGCCTTCTCCAAAGGCTACAGTGTTCAGTGGCCAAGGGAAAAGAGTCATCTGCAGGTGCTCCTTGAGAAGAAGGTCAGTTCCATTCTTTTCTTTCTACTTCAAGCTCTGAGTGATTCTAGCTAAAAGTCCTATGGGATAGGTGTCTGGTTGAAAATACATCTCCCTCTGACTTACCCTTCTTCAATTTTATAGATGTGCTCCATCACACACAGAGGAATTTCATAAAAATATTTTTCTCTGCCACAGAGGTCAGGGTTTTACAGGCCTTTGAGGAACAGATAAGAGGCCCAACGTTAGTTCAACTTGTTTCCCTGCTGGAACACCATGTTCTTGGTACTTGGCTGACTTTGGGAACACCCCAAACTACATGTCCTTTAGAGGATGCAGACAGGTCACAAAATAGAATCAGTCTAGTTTGGCCAAACACCCTCAAATTACTTCTAATAAATCTGAATTAACTGATAGCCTCACACTCCCCCAGTCACACTTGTTATAGCCAATGCAACTGGTTTTAACTGGATTCACATAAAATTCAACTACTTTTTGCTTTCAGAAATACAACTGACCAAAACAAATAAAAATATTTCTATCTTTAAAATCATTGCAGTAATAAGAGTTTGGACCTTGAAGCTTACAGAAGACTAATTAGATAATGTCTAAAATGTGTTTGAGCTGCATGTGTGAAAGGCTCTATGGAGAGAGAAAATATGATAAATAATGCAAGAAAACTTTGTGTCAGGAAATCTCTCGTCTTCTGGAGGACTTAATAAGTATTAAATAAACACTTTACAAACATGTACCTGCTAATTTCATCTGTCAATTCTAGACCAGGTAGGTTGAAAAGTCCTATTATTCCTATCATAACAAATAAGAACCTTGGTTTCTGATGAAAGATTTTCCAAAAATATTCCAGCAGAGATCATGGCTGTTAGGTAATGCCTTCATTTTAAGCCAAATTTCCAACTTCAATTTCAGCTTTTGGTCAATCTTATCAACATGAAAGCACTAGTCCTAGTCCCCTCCAACTTTCCACTCAACCCAAGCCAAATGCATCCTGTGGGATTCCCTTGCCATCTTAAATTTAGGAAAATCACAAAACACACCCTCTCTGGGGTACTTGAACCATCGAAATACATTCAACAAATAATGTTCTCAACAGTGACTACATAATGGACTTCAGTAACTCAAGAGCTCAACTCAATTACCGACAAGCCTTCATGAAAGTCCCTTCGTTGAAAAGTATACAAAACCTTTATTTCTTTCTATGGCATCTTTTATTCCTAACAATGATAAATATACTTTTTTTATGAAGTCTACAAAACAACAAATGAGAGACAAAATTTAGCAAAGGATTTCTGATGGGAACATCAAAAACATTTGGCATATGCTCTTCTTATAAGTTCCTAAATACCAATAATCTCCCATTTGTTTGTTTAAAACAAGTATCATTTCATTTTTCAGAATCTTACTTGAAAATAAGCCATTATCTCTTTGAACTCACTCAATCTTAAAAGTTTTCTAGAATCAAGTCACAAAATTTCAATTAGAAAATCAAAAAGTCTCAGAACTGGGAAGAACTTTGATATATGATCTGATTTAGCCCTTGCCTATAGATAGGTGAATTTAGTTAGTAGGCATTAAAATTGATGATCTGTGGACAATGGGCCATGCTTGACCTTTTGGGAGATATACAAATTGATAACTCCCTCACCTCAAAGGAGTGTATAGTCCAGTGATGTGTTTCCTAAAGTGCATCACTTGGGGGAGAAGGTATGATAGTAAAAATGAACACTTCCAGGTTCCACCTCAGACTTACTGATTTAGAAATTCTAGAGATTCACCCAGGAATCTGCATTTTTAAAAAGCATCACAGGTAATTCTTATGCACAGTAACATTTGATAACCACTGCTCTTGTAGGTCTGAGAGATGTGCATAAATTAATATTAATACAGTCAGAGAAGCAATGAATATGAACTAATGGGGGCGCTATCCTCTAGGGACATAAAAAATTTAGACCAGCATCTTCCCTCATTAATGCCAAATATTTATCAGAAAACTCTTAAGTCATCATAAGTCATCTCTTAGCCTTACCCAGACATTCTTCTAAATTGTGTTCACTAAGTTAGAGTGTGACATCAATTTTATAATAAAAACCCTTAGTGAAGAAACTTAAAATCTCTAGTGATCTACCGTTCTCTCTAAAATGCCTAATACACTTGACATTTCATTTGGTTTCATTTGGCCAGTTTTCTTCCCATGAAGAGAATAATGTTCATAGGGAATAGCAATTTTCATAATTTTTTCCCTTTAACAGAAATACAAAAACTGCTAAACATAAAGAAAAGTTGAATTTAGAAATATGTGAGATATGTGGACTTTAAGAATGTAAATTACCAGAGAACTAATTGGCACAAATTCTTTACAAGACCTAGCATGTTGTGTACAGAAAAATCACCTAGTTAGTGGCTATCAATGCAGACTGTAGAATAGTCTGATTTGGTAGAAGTAAGATGGGTAACTGAATTTTTTTTAACATCTTTTTATTGAGTAATAGTCATTTTAAAATGTTGTGTCAAATTCCAGTGTAGAGCACAATTTTTCAGTTATACATTGTCACATTTATGGGTAACTGAATTTTTAACAAGCACCCCAGATGATTCTGATGTGAATGGTTTTGAGAAGACATTTCAGGGATTTCAAGATTTCAAGAAGCCAATCTCATATCTAAACCTACCTTTGAGTCTAAATCAATACATTAAACCCAGTAGATTGTCAATGCATGCATATTTAATTAAAGTAACCACAAAAGGGAACAAATAGGGAAATTCAGTTCATCAAATCAGAGACCACATTCTGTAAGTCAGAGCTGGGGGATCTTATTTATATCCTAAATTACTGTCCTCCAGAATTCGGAGACACATGTAGTATAAAAGCAACTCAGTATAGGCTTTAGCTGTTGTTCCTTTTAAAGAGTATATAAAGTATTCTAATTACCTACCTTTAAAATAAAAAAAATGTGCTGAACAGTGTATGGCACGGGGTATAGTTGACTGAGGGTAGAGTAAATAAGAATTATTCTTTGGCCAACAGCAATATTCAGAGAAAAATAATACTGAGGATTGTATAAAATAAAACCAAATGGGTTCTGTCCCTGATCACTCCTGATGTTAGGACTGTAATTTCCCCATTCCCACAGGAATGAATTGTGGATAATTAAACACTTGTGGTATTATCTAATTACTAATCACACAGAGAACTGGGATGTTGTCATCCTCACTTCTTTTGGGAGGGTGGGCAGAATATGATTGGTTTCCAGAGCTATAAGCTTTCTGTGAGTCTAGGAAATGTGATACATATGTGTGTGTGTGTGTGTGGTATTTCTCAGATAGTCCACAATCCTGTAAAAGGAGACCTCGATTATTACTTACTGACTGCACAATTTTGAACAAGTTATTCAGACCCTTAGAGGCTCAGTTTTCTCAGCTATGAAATGGCTATCCAGGTTGAGCGGGTCCAGGCTCATACCACTCAGCCATGATGCTCCCCATATCACAGTGCCTAGCTAAGGTTTAAGTGGGAGGATCACAAGAGATAATTTTCATAAAAGTTCTCTATAAGCTGTAAAGCACAATACAGGCGAGGTGGATTATTAGTAGTCTTTTACAAAGCCCAGTTATAAAGATGAAAAGTGACCCAGAAAAAGAAAACACGGTAGACAAACCTGAAATACAATATCTATAGTGTCTAGAACATTTCTCTGTACATGGTAGGTAGGTGCTTAGTAAGCACTAAATGAGTAAAGAAAAACACAAAACACAGGTTTGTGCCTTTACCATACTAGATATGCTACCAAGAAGGAATAAATATACCTAAAATCAAGGATAGTTTGACGCACCTATATAAGTCACAATGCCCCAAAAGTCTAAGATCTTAAATTAAAAATTACTTGACATGAAAGAGCATTAAAATGAAAAATAAGGCCATTCTATTTGCAAAGAAATGGATATAGTCTTACCTCTCTACTTTCAGATGCAGCCTTGTAGGGATTGCAGAAACTGGGTGAGGTGGCTGAAGTTTTTCCTTATATCTGATAGATCTGCATAATCATCTTAGTAACCTTTAAAAGAAATAACAAATTCTATAAAATGTTGGGTACTTAAGCTCTGTTTTGGATCTGAGAGGCTGATTTTTAGTGACACCTCGATTTTAAGCAAACCAGATTTATCCCTTAAACTTTCCTCCCCAACACACATGCACAAAGAGACTGGGGGCAGGGGGTGAGGTGGGGGGGAAGCAGTTATTTACTTTATAAAACAATTATTCATAAGAGTCCTGTGTCAAAGTTTCCTAGACTATGTAAAATGTGATTTAAGTTTAAATATTCAAATTACATTACACACAACTTTTGACATAGACAGTTATTTGTGGAATGAGGCAAACCCATACTGGGAAATAACAAATTAAAAAATTCAGGGCAAAAATGTTTTCTTCTGGGTGGGCCTTAATTGCCTATTTTTCACCCATTGCATTTGTATTTTTATGCTGGGTAACATTTCCAAAAACAGGAGTGTTTTTTATATTGTTGAAATAAAACAAACAGGTTTGCTTTTAGAGCCACAGAAATGCCCAACTGCTAGAAAAAAACGTTTTCCACTGGCTGCTTGCCTCTCCTATCCCCACGCAACCTTTCCTATTGGCCCCTTCCTCTAGGAGGGCCCCTGGGGCTGTCTGGTGGAACTTACTGTAAAACCGTTTTGTGCAGTGAGAACTAGTTTCTTCAAAATCTCAGAGACCACCCAGAACATGACCAGTCTTTGGCAAAAAGTGTATGTTTCCTCACTATTTCATTAGCTGTACGCTGAATAACAGGTTTCTGGGCCTTTATTTGAAAAAGAGATGGTAGGGAGTGTTGTTTTTTTTTTAAACACTAAAAAGGGAAGGAAATCTCTTTTCTCACCCAGAATCTATTCAACATTCATTTAACGTACTTGGGGAAGGGGCGGGATGGTAGGGTTCAATGCAAAGACCTCAACCAAACTAAACTATACAGAGTGAGCAAAAGCATTTAAGCCCTGTGTTGAGAAAGTAAGCTTGTCCTAGAAGCTCACTCGCGTGAAAACCTGTCCCTCCCATCCGAAAGCTTCCCAGGGTGGGAACTGCCTCCTGCGCTGGTACCTATGGCCGGGAATCTCGGAGCAGGGTCCGCGATGGCAAAGGGCGGCAGACACTCCTCGATAACAGGCCCTGGCTTTGTATCATCCTGCTGTGTTGCTCTTCTCACAGCCTCCTCTCTCACATACTAGGTGCTCAATAAATGCTTGTGGGATGCAGGAAGAGAAAAATCCGAATCTGTCCCCATGTCCCAAGGGCGAACGATCTGGAACGCAGGTTTCCTCAGAACCACAGTCTCCTCGCGTTAACTGAGGCCACTCGGCCTCGGCTGCTACGGCCCCAGCAACAGAAGAGCAATCAAGAAGGCGAGCTGCTGGAACCAAGATGGAGAGGAAGCAGGAGAGGGAGGGACGCAGCGCGGGCCGCGAACGTGGGAGGCCCACCTGACGGCGTCTCGGGCTGCCCAGCGCCGAGCTCCCATTGACCAGGAAGCCCACGCTGCCGGCGCCCGAGGCGGGGGCGGAGGCGGGGAGGGGCGCCCCGGCGCACACCCGGCCCCAGGCCCCGCCCCCCCGGCCCCGCACGCGCCCACCTAGCCGCGGGCGTGCGGGAACGAGGGAGGGAGGCACTGGGGGAAGGGAGACTGCGCCGCGCGCGCGCGGCCGCCGGTTGACGCGGGACCCGGCGCGCGCTCCTCCCCCGCCCCCCGCCCCTCCCCGTCCCGGGGGCCCGGCGCGCGGCCCTGCTGACGTCAGCGGGCGGCTGGCGGTGCGGGGTGCGCAGAGCCGCTGGCGCACTCGCACGCTGCGCTCGCCCCCTCCCCCGCCCGGGCTGTGGCGCGCGCGCTCGTTTGCTCGCTCTCTCTTCATTTTTTTTCTCCCCTCCCTCTCAGCCTCTCTCTCTCTCTGTCTCTGTCTCTCTGTCTTCCCCTCTCTCTCTTCCCCTCGAGCTCCCGGCTGCCCGCGGCTCCCTCGCACTCTCCCTCTCTCTCCGGTAGGCTCCACCAAGCGATGCTAGCTCTGGGAGACAGCGACACCGCCTCCCGCTAGAGACCTGCCCCTCGGCCCGGCCCCTTGCCCAGCCCTGCCCAGCGCGCGGGGGTCGGCGAAGGCGCCGCGGACGCACTGACGGCTGAGCACCCGCGATGCACATGCACTAGCAGCACCCCCTAACTCACTCCCTCCACACCCCGCGCCGCCGCCGCCTCCTCCACCTCCTCCGGCAGCAGCGGCAGAAGGACCCACCCTGCCCCCTACCCCACCCTCCGCCGGCTCCGGCTGCAGCTCCTTCCTCGACTATTATTTTATTTATTTTGGGTCGTGCACAAGCCTCAGTGCCTGCAGCCCGCGCTTCCTCGGACCGCGGGCGCCTCCTCCCTCGGCTCCGGAACCCCAGACCCCGGCCACCCTCGCCTCGACACCCCCAGAGCCCCGCCAGCTGCCGCGAGTCTCCGCGGCTGGAATCTTGTCAGCGGCTCTCTTTTTGGGGGGGGTTCTGGTTTCCCGACATTTTTGTTTTCAGCCAGCGGGAGGCTATCGTGATTTTTTTCCCCTTTGAGCCCAGGCTCTGCTCTCTGGGGGGGGTGGGGGGCGCGCCAAGCCGGGGAGCCGTGCCAGCCGAGTCGTGCGGGCTGTGGCAGGGAAGGGGCCACCATGGGATGTACTCTGAGCGCAGAGGAGCGAGCCGCTCTCGAGCGGAGCAAGGCGATTGAGAAAAACCTCAAAGAGGATGGCATCAGCGCCGCCAAAGATGTGAAATTACTCCTGCTGGGTAAGCACCGGGACTGCCACCCTCATCCCGCGACCCCGGCCACTCTGCACCCCCCTCCACCAGTTACTCCACCCGACTCGCACCCGGGGGGACCTGATCCCCGAGTTGGCACCACCATGTGCCCAGGATCTCCCACTCCCTCGCATGCCTTACCCCCCTTCTGTCCCCCCTTCCCCTAAACTGACACTCACCAGTTTTTCCCCCCCGTCTGTCCCAACAGGGGCTGGAGAATCAGGAAAAAGCACCATTGTGAAGCAGATGAAGTAAGTCCCTGTGGCATTGGGATTTGTACTTTTATTAAGAATAATTTTTTATCATTTGTATTACCTTGCTCACTCCACATTGCTCTCCAGGCCCGGTTTTTAATTCGGGTGCACACACACGCACACGCACACGCACACACACAGACCTGGATTTTACTCCCCTCCCCCATTCTATACGTTGGTTCTAGGTCCCCCACCCTAAATCCCGGGGTGGGTGTCTTTTTTTGCGGGGAGGGGTGAGAGAAGGGGAGCGCCTGTAGTTGTATGAATGACAGTGTCCGCCATATTGATCAGAACATCAACTATTGGCATGATTATGATCATTACTCTTGCTTGTGGAATGTGTCCTGTGTATAGCTGCCTCCATTATTTCTGGCTGTGTATCTGTCTCATTCTGTCTCTGTTTCTCTCTCCTCCTTCCTCCTCCTGCTCCACATCCATAATCCCACTCCCCTTGCTCTTCTCCTGGGGCAGTGATTTTGAACTTGGCTAAAACATGGAGGGGACCCAGCCCTAGACTGGGGTGGAGGATTGTGTCTGCTGTTCATGGATTTGGTGCTGAACTGGAGGCTATAGTTTCTGCGCACCCCCCCCCCAAAGGACGAAGGTTAGGGGAAGGGGCTGTAATAGAGGGGTGGGTTTCCAAGAGTATGTGACTGGCACAGCTGTATCCTAGACAGAGGTGGAGGGGGGATGCTGTCTCTGAGACTGAATGCCCGCCCCCTTGCTTCCCCCCCTTCCTCCCCCACCCTCACAGCCTTTGCTCTCCTGACACTGGCAGTTTTCGTTCACTCCATGGCCTTTATCAATGTATTTATTTACACTCTGCATAGGCTGTGTTCCATGTTATCTACCCTCAATGCGGATTCCAGGCCCCACTTGCCGCCACCCCCTTCTACCTTAGATATCAGTTATCCTCCTAATTATCTGGGGGTGGATTTGAGTGATGGTTGAAAATTAAAACAAAATGGGATATTCCTTCCCTTCCACACTTTCTCAATAAGGAGCCTCGCTCCTCCTTCCCACTCTCAGGTTTGCTTTTTGCCCCATCCACTCGGCAATTCCTGGTGAGCCCACAGGCAGCTTTGCTTGGTTAGGGGGTGGCCTTAGGAAAGGAGTGCGCGCCCTCGGGCCTCCTGGCCCTGCTGCTTCCGTTCGCCTGTCAGTTTGGGACGGAGGAGTTCGTTAAGACCGTTTAGCGAGGATTCCACGTCGCTTTGCTGTGACACCTTCGTGCACACACAGCTCCTAATTAGGGGTTGCTGTGCAGTAAACAAAAATGATTATTTTTCAACTTGACAGAATAGCCGAAGTAATTGCATCCCATAGGAAAACAATGGAAAATACAAACGTCTTTCGCGGAAAGGTGGGTGGGAGACGAGGCATGCTTGCGGTTTCAGAACCAAGATGCAGAAAATCTTGCATGTGTAACAGGCATGACAAGCGGGTTCTAGGCGGCGCCATGATGGTAGGGAGTAGCGACTCTGAGACAATTTCTCCGGACCGCTTGTCATGTTCTTATTTTTATTTGAGAGCTCCCTGGGGCTTTCTTTGCAGAGGCCCCTCGGCTCGCTGCACCCCTCTGAGCCACGGCTTATTTGGCCTGGGGCTTCTCTGGAGCTTGTGCAACCCAAATGGATGGGAAGGCGGGGCCTGGGGAATTGCTCTTTGCAATAAGGTCCATGTTGCATCTGCTTGGAACCCTTGCAGGTCGGTAAATGTAAGCAGCTCCACCCCTTTCTCCCGAAGGGGTACGTTTCAAAACTTCAGAACTGTGGAGTCTGCAGTGGCGGGCTTGGAGCCCGGTAGAAGCCCCAGCGACGGGAACTGGGTGAGGTTTCAGGCGTTGCGAGTGGTGGACAGCGCCCATCTGAGGCCAGAGAAGTCGATGGGGCTCAGCTCAGTGGCGCTCGGCTCGGCTCGGCGCAGGCTGGGCTCGGGGCTCGGAAGGACTCGGCAATGTTCGGAGCCGAGCCGGGGCCTTGGCGGAGAGAGCCGAGCCTCTTAAAGGGGGCCGAAGGCATTCGGAAACGCTCGGGTGAGGGGAGCGGGGGAAGGAAAGAGGTGCGGGTATGTTAGAGTCTGCAAATTAACTTTGCATCCTCCAAAGCAACTCCTTACCTGCTTTTCCCATAAATTAGGTTGATTTAATAGGAAGTTTAAAAATATATACTGAGTCCCCCAAAGGGTACGTCGCCTTTTTTATTCAAAGAGCTAAGCTCTCCAAGGAGATAGGTGTGCCATTTTAGAATGAAAATTCCTAATTATGTACTGGGGCAGAAAATCTTAAATGGAGGCTGTGTTTAGACTTCCCTGGGAAACTCTTATGCGTCTCATTTGGTTGCACTGAGGGGGGAGGAAAAAAAGTCAAGTTAGGTTTTTCAGATGGTTAAATCAGGTATCCTAGCATGTTTTCTCTTTTCCCTGAATTCCCCCTTTTATTACCCCCAGGACACCTTTTTGAAGAAAAATATGAAGCAAAACAGATTTTTGTAGGTAAAACTCTTCATGTATTTTTTAAAATATACCTGTTCTCTTTAGGAAATAAGCTAAGTTTGTTCAAAAGGCCAGTCAGAAAACTTTCTGGCCCATGTAAATTTTGCAACAAGGGGGCCCTAGCGTCCTGTCCTCCTGAGGCATTCATGAATGGCAGCTTTTCCTGCGAGCCCTCCAGCTTGGCTTGAAATAAATCAGATCAGGGCCTTGTGCCAAGCTGGATGCAGGACTTGTTTTATTAACCACAAAATGTGGGATTGGTGTCACTGTATCCTAGTGACAAATTATTTTGAGTCCTCCCTTACAGAGGTGATTTTCCAGATCACCACTTGGCTGAGAGTCACTTGAGTCAGGAGAACTGTGCTGTGGGTGGGGCTGGGCCTGAAAATCTAGGGGGCATTTACAGAAAGCAATTTTGGACTTGCCTGGGCAATACCATTGGCGACCAACTTATCAGGCCATACTTATGAGTTAATGAGGATGCTGCTTTATTTCACCTGGGCAGATGAAATTAGCACATTCTCTGTGGGTGATGCCCTATGAGAACTTGATGATTTCCTAATGGGGACTGAGGTTTAATAGCTCAGCCTGTTGCATTGAGAGGAAGAATATTGATACTGAGACATCTCCAGACCCTTATTAATCAGCATTTACAGATGAGCAAAGAGCCATTCAGCTACATTCTCATCCATGTTATAGTGTGCTGATTAAAAGAAGGACTAGGCTTCCCTATATGCCCTTAGTAACTGAAGTTATATGATGAAGGCCTTGCTGGCAGATGCTACTTAAAACAAAGTGTTAACACCCACATCAACCTAGGAACATTGCAGGGAGACTGACCTTTGAAATTCTTTTGCTTGACACATACTGTAATGGAAAACTTGCATCCACTAAGATGTGCTACAGATTAGATTGTCATTTTAAAAGCCTGGTTATTAATACTTTATTAGAAATTTCATTTGAACATAGCTTGCTGGATTTTTTTTTAATTGGTGAATGTGATTGTGTACTAGTGATTAGGAGCTCTGTGTCAGACAATGAAACATTTCAGTACTGTGAAGTAAACAATGATCATTGAGACAGCACAAATATAATTTTACGCATACCATGAGTAATCAGTGAATTTTTTAATATGTGGCATTTTAAATAATTTTGCTTGTTAGAAGGTTGTGACCTCACCTGTGATTCAGCCTCATCATTTTTGCATTCAGTCAGGGGACTCTTTTATTCAAACTAATTAAAATTTTAACACGAGTGTTAATTTTATTTAATCACCAAAACCCTCCCAAAGAAATCTCTTTAAGAATTACATATGGAATCAACCGAATGTCACTTTAAGCGACTTTCCATTCTGAGCAAATAGTGACAGCTATTTGGACCTTCTGCCTGATGCAAACATAAAACCAACAGTGGAGTTGCTATGGGCACCACAGTTTGGCCTCATCTGAAGTGTTGCGTTTTCTGTGATGTTGCATTCAGGATATCCATTGTCTCTGGAGCATTAAGTGAATTTTCAGGAAGATAGAGAGTCCAAAGGTGGCAATGAGGCATGGCTTGCTAGCTGGTATGCTTTTTATAAATGGACACAGTAAAATGGAGCACTTTGGCTGTGTGTTCATTTCTAAGGTGACTGCTCAGTGCCATTGGTAAAACAAAATTGAAGGATTGGCCAGATGAAGGCAAATATGGCTCATGCAAATGTCCCAGCTCTTACAGTGGACAATGATTCCCAGGACAGACCCTCCCAGAAAGGGAAGGCAGTCTTAAAAGATGTCACCTGCTGCAAAAAACTGGTGATTTCCTCCTACCAGCTGACCCTGACTTTGTAGTTAGGGTGTCTGCTATTTGGCTTAGGTTCAGGGCAAGCCTGTGTTTATTCAACATACTGATGTTCAGCACCTGCTAAGTAGCAGGCATAAGTGGAGGTGAATGGCAACTTGCAACCATCACTCTGTATAAAAGGGCGTTTCCTGCACATCCCCAAAGGGTCCCCTGTAGAGGCCATTCTCCACTGAGAGCTACTCTTCTAGATCTATGGACTTGTTATTTCTGCAGTCATCTCTTTAGCTGCTTTGCTCCCCCTCCCCTTCCTCCTGTCTCCATGTTTATTCAAATGGATGTACCTTACTCTCTGGAGACAGCATGAGCGCAAACAGAATGTCAGATCAAGTAGCAGATGAGTTCTCCTTTGCTGATGGATGGTGCTCTCTCCCTCCTTACTGTTCACTGAGCTGTAAATACCAGCAGACCTTCCTGCCAGAAGAGTAGCAAACAGTCCACCTGATCTCCTCAGAAATCAGCTCAGGAATTCTTGAACCTCAGTCACCTGTTGGATTCTGAAATAGAACCTGTGTGCTTGAAAGGGTTGTGGCCGATGAGATTAAATGGATGAAGCTTCTTGCACTATTGCACATGACTCAAAAGGAATCCAGAATTTCTAGTCTCTCTCTGGGGCTAGATTAGATTAAAGCGCCCAGAGTCAGAGTAGTCTTGTCTTTTTAGCACTTGGGACTGACTGCCCAGATTATATTGTGCTTCTTAGCATGCCACATCTGCTAAAGATAGGACAGGATCACTTATATTTTTCAGCTGCTCACAGCACCCTGTCTCTGTTACACTGGAGATTTAATTTGAGTAGAATAAGGCCCTATTTTTCTGACATGTGCTCAGTCCATCTGGATGCAGGGACTTGGTTTCCTCTCTCCTGTTTTCAATCTCTCATTTCTTGTGACTCTAGACAGACCATCATCCCAAGAGCACATTTTGAGTTGAAAGACAGTAGACAAGCTGGTGAGGATATGATTTCAAACTGGGAAAAAAAATTACCCCCAATATTGACACTAGCTAGCAAAGGACAACTTTTGATTCTGAAAAAATAAAAAATGTGTATGTCTTTGTATGTGTACACACATACTACATGGATTTTAAAATGGTTAGCGGATGCTATAAGAAGGGCTTGTCACCTCACTTCACTGAGTGCACATCATAAAAAGCTTGAAGGTGCTCAAACTCCATTCTAAGAATTGGTTCAAACTGGTATCACATTCTTATTTTATTCTGTGTCTCTCATTCATGCACAATTCTGGTTAGAAAAGAAACTGTCAGACAAATCAGTCATTAGCATCATGGGGGGAAGGAGGGGAAGGAACAGGGGCCTGTTACTGGTTCAGAGAGAGAGGTCGTTTCCTATTGAGAGAAGCCAATTAGCCTGCTTCTCTAAAACTGAGCAGTTAAGAGTGTGGACTCTGTAACCAGGCTGCTTGACCTCAAATGTTGGCTCTACCATTAACTAGATATGTGACCTTAAACAACTTACCTTTTTGTGCCTCAGTTTCTTTGCCTGTAAAATGAGGCTGATAATAAAAATACCTAAGAGGGTTGTGAGCACTAAGTGATGTAAGATATGAAAAGCCCTTGTGACAGTTTTCTAGAAATCATTTTACAAATGTCAGCTGCAGTTTTTATTCCTTTGATTGATTAGTGGGTGTTCCCTTCCCATAGGGAGTTCTCTTCTCAAGTATGTGGGCCTTAGCTTCCTTGAGAGCCAGAAGGGGGGCGCTGTGGTTCGTGCTCAGGGCTTCTTCCCCTTGCCTGCTCTGCAGCATCAGTTATATAACTAACTGTGTTGTCATAACTGATGTGACATTTTTGATGGCGCAGCTGCTTCAGCCCAAGAGGCTGGAGTGATGTTACAAAGAGTGGGAAAGAGCACTGGACCAGGAGTCGAGATAAGTGGCTCTGCCCCTACCTCTCTGGGGGCTCCGTTTCCCAGAGTAGTTGGACCAGGGCTACCCCCAGCTCCTTTCCTGTCCTAGGTGGTCTGTGAAATTGGGAATTGCCTTCATGTTCAGGGTCTTGAGGTCTTCACTGCAAGGTTCTAAACATAGAATCATCAATTCTGGTTCCCTGCTGAGGGGGTAGGGGGTACCCATGAGAGCTCTTTTAGGCCAAGATAATTTCAGAAAAGCAACCTCAACCGCAGAGCTTTGTCAGCCGGGAAAGTCATAGCCCTGAGAGGCATTTAGAGAAAACCACCTCTAACCAAACTTTTCATGCAGACGTCCTGCTCAAACCAAAGAGGAGGATCTGAAAGTATCCTGTTATTGAGAAACAGGATGTTTCTGGGAGGAGAAACCCAGTGACATGTTAGAGGAAGAAGTGGTTTGTCTGTGGCTTCCAGGATGCTTAGAAACGGAGACAGCCCTGGCTTCCACCTGGGATGGCTGCATAGACAGGAAGAAACTTGCCTGGGTTCAGGTGCTTAAGATCCAGGGAGTTAGGATGTTTGTAGACTAGTTAAAAGGGAGGATCAGGACAACTGTGTTTTAATTTTGACTCCTTCTCTAATTTGACTCTGAGCAGGTCATTTAGCCCCTCTGACCCTCCGTCTGTTCATCTCTTACTTAGGATATGGGCTTTCACCATAGAATTTCTCAGGCCTCTTTTGGGTTCCCAGCTCAGTAAATGCAGAGAGAAACCCAGAAGCCTGAAATATAGGGGGAATAGTGGGAGTATTTGCCGCCCACAGCTTTTATCTGCTGAGCCATCTTTAGTTCTAATTTTCTTTACAGAAAAGAGGAAAAACATTGTGCTTTTCATAGCACCAAAAAAATTTAAGTAAAATAAAATCCTGCAAGCCTGGTAGTCAATGCCCTGAATTTGTCCCCCTGCTCCTTTGATTTCTTCACCAAGAATGAAGAGAAAGGGGGGATAATATATATAAGGATAGGACTCCATGGCCAAGGATTTACCCTGTATTCCCTGCTGATGACTTAGCCAACAGATGGGTTTTTGTGTGTGTGTGTGTGTGTGTGTGTGTGTGGGAAATTGTTACTTATGGGAACAACTTCCCCATGCTGTAGTCCTGGTTCACCTGCCTCCAGAATCTTAGAGCACTAGTATTTACTATACATTGTCAATTAATTAGATATTTATGTATCTGTCTCCCTAGCTAGCCTGGGTGCCCCCTCCCTACCAGGGCTCCCTAAAGCAGGAATGGTGACTTATTTTTGCTCATCATACAGCACTAAGCCCAATCTGGCATAGAAGGGCTTAATAAATGTTACCTGAACAAAAGAGAGAAAGAACTGAAGTATAGAAAGAATGCAAACTCACTTCTATGTAAGACTGAATAATAATATTGAAAGCCTTTGCTGATTATAGACTGTGTTCATCATTTTCAGTCCCATTCATTATTCTCATTTGTTTTTTCACATCAACCTCCTATGAGGAATAGAGTCATAAACTGTATCTTACAGATGAGGAAGTAAGGCTCAGAGAAGTTAGGTGACTTACTCAAAGTCACACAGCTTAGTCAATGATAAAGATGTATTCAGACCAAGATTTGTCTAATTCCAAAACCTATGTCCTTTCTGTTCTAACACCACATGGTTCTTACTAGACCATCTCCAACATGGGCAGTGGAGAGCTGACAGGCCGGGACTCAGTACCCATCATCAAACGGGATGGCATGAGGTCATGGTTGAGGTCTGTGGCTAAGAGAATAGCAAGTGTTTGGCTGGCACAAGTTTCCTTCTTGAGGTGGAGGTGGTGGTCACCATCGTGTATCACACTGATTCTAATACCAGAGTGTTCCCTAACCACCATCTGGACAGCTCATGAAATCATTTTCCATGCCTGCCTCAGAAGTGTGGGCCATTTGTAGGTGGTAACAAAGAGGAGCTGCCACTGAAGGCTCTGGCTTTGATGGAAGGAAGTGATTGGAGAAGACTTAGGAAAAACAGGATAGTAGGATATCCATCCATTCAACCATCAATCCTCTGCCCACCCATAAGCATTTACTGAGCACCTACTGCATGATGGACATACACATGGTGTCATGGAGATGGAGAGGAAGGTCTCAGTCCCTACCCTTGAGGGACTCAGCCTAAAGGGAGATACATATAAGAGATCCTTATACCTCAGAGCAGGAGGCTGTGGGAGAACATGGGGCACCTTCTCTAGGCAGGAAGTTCAGGGAGGTTGGCCAGGAGAAAATGACATGTGGGCTGAGCCTTAAAAATGAGTGGTAGTTAGCTGGTGGAGAAAAGAAATGCCAGGCAGAGGAACCAACATGTAAAAAGGCACTGAGATGTGTCACCACATGGGACATGCTAGGAATGTAAAATAATTAGGTTTTATTATTTTAGCACAATATACAAAGGAGCATCAAGCGATGAGGGATAAAAGATGAGACAGAGAGCCTGTCATGAAGGGCCTGTGTATTGTGCCAAAGACTTTGGATTTTATTCTGAATATGAGATGCCACCAAAGGGTTTTTTTTAAATTAAGGTATAATTGACATAACATTATATTAGTTTCAAGTGTACAATGTAATAATTTGGTATTTGTATATACTGCAAAATGATCACCACCGTAAGTCCAGTTAACATCCATCACCACCCATAGTTAGTTTTTTTCCTTGTGATGAGAACTTTCAAGAACCAGAGGGTTTTAAGGAAATGGGTGGCAGGATCACCTGCACTTCAGAAAGATCACCTATGTGGATTGGGAGAAGTCAGGTCCTGAGGCTAGGAGACCAGATGGAAAGTTATTTCTGTGATCCAGGTGGGAAAAGATTAAGAACTAAATGTGGTAGCGGGAGGTGGGAAAGGGAGACAGATTTAAGAGCTATTTTGGTGGTGGGATAATTGAATTTATTTGGTGATCGGTTGGAATGGCATTGAGGAAGAACTAAATTGTAAGGGACATAGACAAAAATGAGACCAGGATTCCCAGTTTGGGCCACTGGTGGGACAGTAATGCCATTCCCTGAGATGGAAAAATTCAGGAGGAAGAGGGAAGGCTTGGGGAGAAAAATGCTGACTGATGATTATGTTAATGATTCTTATGGATCATCCAAGTGGAGATCCAACTGGCAAGCAGTTGAATATGTGGATAAGATAGGATGCACCTGGGGGGAAGGGTCATTTGAAATTCTGTGGTGCTTGTGGGCAATGAGGGCCATGGAAGTCAGTCAACTGATCACCAGGCTAAGTGAGAAGAGGAGGGAAGGCAGAGGATGCATCCCCTCCCCCCAACACACATACACACTCCAGCTCCAGGAACTGAGAATAATCTAGGTAGAGGAGCCTGTGAGGGAAACCAAGAAGGAGTGATCTAAGAGATGGAAAAGAAAAACCAAGTTAGAGCAGGAGCATGGAAGCCAGGAAAGCAATGAATTTCAAGAAGGCCAGACAGTAGAGTCAGATGCTACAACAGTCAAATAAGATGAAGACTGGCAGGTGTCCCCTGGGCCTGGAAAGTTGTTGGCAACCTTGGGAAGAACAGTTTGAATAGAGTGGCAGAAGAAAAGCCAGAATGCAGTGGAGATAGGCAAGTGGGACTGAGGGAGTTGAGGCCATGATAGGAATCTCTTGGAAAAGAAACTGGAGCTCTAGAAGAAAGGGGAGGGAGGGAGCGAGTGAGTGTGGGGCTCAGGGAGGGTTCTGTTTTACTGTTCATTTGGATACCAAGGAGGGACTTGGATCCACTGAGAAGCTGTAAAGAAAGAGCCCAGATGGAGGGAGATGTTGAAGGTATACGAAAGAGGAAGTGGAGAAAGCAGAGCCCCATGAGGATGGGCAGAGAGCGGTTGCAGAGTATGGATGGGTGGCTTGATCTGGATGTGAATGTGCATCTCCTCCCCTGAGACTGACAGGAGGGTCATAAGCAAGGTGAGTTTGTACCAAAATTTGGGGCTGGGATGGTGGGGACAAGAAGTTGAAGGTGTTCCTGCCTTATTTATTTTCCTCCACAAAGTGGGAAGAATTAAAAAGCAGCTGTGCCCATTTACCAAACACCAAAGACTAGTAACCTTCATTCTATTCAAATCACTCACTTATTCATTTACCCAGTATTTATCTAGCACCTGATATGTGTTAGGCATTGTTCAAGGTGCTTGAAGATCCGGTGGTGAGCAGATGAGTACAAGACAAAACAATCCCGAGAGTCCCCATCTCTCTGAATTCCCATGGATAGGAGAAGGAAGACCTGTGAGCCTGAGCTGGCTCTGAGAGGGAGCTCCAGCCAGTTGGGTGAGGAAGAATTGGAGGGACCCAGGCCTCAGGAGAGGAACAAGCCTGAGGGCCCCAGAGGGCCAGAGCGGGCCTCCAGGCACTCTTTGGCCCCGTCAGTGGGGGACTTCAGGGAAGGGATGGTAGAATGGCAGCAGGGAGACCCTAGTTTGAGTGGTGACCAGCCCTCCTACCCTTTTTCCCCCATGTGCATGCAATATAAGACCTGTTTCTTCTTTGACTCCTCTCCTTAGAGTTTTAACCACTTGGGCCTCACTAGTGCCTACTTCTCCGGCTCATGTGTGTTCATACCCGAGCGGCAGACCAGCCCTGTGTTGGCGCTGAGTTTCTAAGGATAGAGCAAGTAAATGAATAAGCAAGGTCATTTCATATAGTGATGTATTCCAAAGGAGGAAATCGGGCTTTAGCAGTGGGGAGCTGTTAGAGGAGACGAGTGATTATAAAAAGCCCAACAGGAAAAGCTGAGGAAGAGGGAAGAGCAAACGCAAAAAAGCCTTGAAGCAGAAATGAGCAAAAATGAGGCCGGGGAGACTGGATCACAGGGAAGGAAAAGTGACACAAAATGGGACTTAAGAGGCAGAGAGGAGCCACCATTCAAGGCGTGGTGGCCATGGAGAGGCATTTGGGTTTCATTCTGAATGCCATGGAGGATTAAAACATGGGTCAACTTGACCTGACTTATGTATTACAGAGACTCCTCTGCATTCTGGAAAAAGCAAAACCATAGGGACAGAAAGCACATCAGCAGTTTCTAGTGATAGTAAGAGAGAGAGGTTGACTATACGGGGGAGCAAGGGAACTTTTGGAGGCGATGGAAAGTATCTCTCTCAACTGTGGTGGTGATAAACTGTGTATGTTTATCAAAACTCATCAAACTGTATACCCCAAAAGGGTGAATTTACTGTAAGTAAATTATACTTCAGTTAATCTGACTTGTAAAATGTAAAATTTTTGATTAAAAAACAAAACAAGAATTTCAGTAAGCCTTGACAAAATCCCTCCGGCTGCTATGTGGTGACAGATGACAGAGCCAGCCTCGCCCAGCCTGAGCCCACAGCCACTGCCTGTCTTGCCATCGAGCCTGTATCGCGTGCTGTTCCTGAAGGCTTCCTTCAATCAGTTTATTGATGTGTGTTCCCAGTTTTCCTGTTTACTTAACTTTCCTTTACAACTGGCTTAAGAGCTCAACGTGGGTAGAAACCATCTGCTGCTTTTGTGTGGGCCCATGGTAGATGCTTATTACATGTTATTTTCCTTACCTTTGAATGGCGCTCTAACGCTTACAGGCTGCTTCTACATTCATTATCGACTCTGAACCTTACTTAACAAGTCTAGTCAGGCTGCACAGACGTTTCTGTATCCCCATTTTATAGACGAGGAAACCAAGGCGAAAGTCAGCGTAGCGCTATCAGGGAAGCATGAATTTTGGTGATCTTGGCTTTGCCATTTGTTGGCTATCGTGTGATTTGAGGGAAATTATTTCATCTATCTGAACCTCAGTTTCCTAATCATTTAAAAGAGATTTAAAAAATAAACCCTTGCAGATACACTGTGAGGATTAAATGTGTGACACAGCTAGAAGCACTTAGCACAGTGTTGAAATTCCCTAAATGGTAGCTATTTGTATTATTTTTACTATCAGAGAAAATAAAAGTGATGCATTCAAGGCAATGTGGCCAGTACATGATGGGAACCAGAGCCCAGTTTTTCTGGCTCTAGGTGTGTCTCCTTCCATCACATCACTCAGTACATTCTTACTGGTCATCAGTTGATTGGTCTGGAGCTAATTACTTTTTACCAACTCAGATCCCGCAATGTGGTCGTTGATTAATTCAGCAAGTATTTATGGAGCGCTCAGTACAGTGTAGACTGGGATATAATGGTGAGCCAAGACTCGCTCTGTGCCTGCCCTCAAGGGCAAAGATGCCCTTCAATTAATGGGCATTGCCACCAGCTGAGAGGTGGAAGATGCTGAGGGAGCACCTACCTTGGACTGGAGTAGGGGAGGACTTCTGGTAGAGGTGACATTGAAACTGTCCTTTTTTAATTAAAAGGTACTTTTGGTTTTTTGTTGTGACATAGATCAATATACATACAAAATGCGCATTAAGCTTACATGTTTAATAAGTGTTTTAAAAAGCAAGCACTCATGTAAAGAAGGTCCCTAAATATTCCTTCTTGATCATAGCTCTATCCCTCACTCCCACTACCTTGACTTTCGTGGTGCTTCCTTGCTTTTCTGTAGAGTTTGTCACCTGTCTGTGTATCTTCTTACATACAGTTTAATCTCACCTGGGTTTGACATAATTGGAATCATACTGTTATATACTGAATTGTATCTTTCCTTCAACGTTGTGTTTGTAATATTTACCCAAGTTGCTGTACATAGCTGTGGTTCATTCATTTTCACTGCTGTATAGTATTTTATAGCATTCTCTTCTGAATATTTATATCTTTTCTAGGCAGCATTCACAAATATTTGTGTATATTCATGAATACACTGTATATTATTCACGTCACTGCTGTGTAACATACACTATTATGTACCAGCTATGTCTACCCTGCAATTTATTAATCCATTTTGCTGTTGATGTGACAGCATTATTTTGAATTTTGGGGCAATCATGATGGAATCTACCCATGTAGATTTATATCCTGGGGCACGTTCATTTGTAAATATTTCTTTGGAGTGAAATTGCTGGGAATCTTCAACTGTATTTAGATAATACCACGGTGTTTTCCAAAGTGGTCATTCCATTTTGTAGTTGCACTGGCAGAGAGAATTCCTGTTGTTCAAATCCTTGTTGATACTTGGTATTGTCAAACTTCAAAATTTTTGCCAGTAATATCTCATTGTGGTTTTACTTTACATACGCTAGGTTATTAATGAGGTTGAACAGGTTTTCATACATTTATTGGACACTGGATTTCCTCTTTTATAAAGCACTTGTTCTTTTGTTACTTTGTTTTTAGAATTAGGTTGTGATTTTTCTCATTAATCTGTAGGAGTTTTTTTATGTGTTCTGGATACTAGTCCTTTTTCAGTTTTATTCATTATAAATATTACCTCCCTTTGTCCTTTCACTTTGTTAATTGTGTACTATGATAAAGGTATTCTTATTTTTAATATTAGATTTTTCAGTTTTCCTCTTTTTGGTTAGTGTTTTTTATGTCCTATATAAGACATCTGCATTTATTTTGAGATAGCAAAACCTATCTTCTTTTTTTCCCCCTTCTTCAAAAAAGCTTTGAAGCTTTTCCTTTTCATAGTTAGGTGTTTAATTCACCTATAATTGATTCTTGTATATGGTGCTTGTATATGTTGTCGGCTAGGGGTCCAGTTTCACTTTTTTCCCTAAATGGATACCCACTTGTCCCAGCACTGCATGTTGAGAAAGAGATTTTTTCAATTACTGTCCTATAGAGCCACCTGTTACAAGTCAAATGTTTATACACACAAGGAACCTATTTCTTGGCTCTTTATTGTATTCCATTGGACTCTTTATTCCTAGGTCATTGCCACACTATCTTAATTACTGTAGCTTTATAACAGGTCTAGATATTTGGTTTGGTAAATCCATCCCTACCTGGGACATCTTCAGAGTGTTTTGGCTGTTCTCAGCCCTTTGTGTTTGCATGTAAATGTTAAAATCAGTTTATGTTACACACCCACACACACAGCCATTGGGATTTTGATTAGTATTTCTTTGAATCCACTAATCTGTTTGGGTAGAATTGGTATCTTTAAATCTTGAGTCCTCCTGATCCATGAGCATGTTATATTTTGACACTTATTTATCATAATTTCTTCTAAAAATATTTATAATATTTCCCATAGAGAGCTTATATACTGTTTGTTAGATTTATAGCTAGATACTTGATATTTACAAGTGGCCTTGTAATTGCTTTTTTTTTTTTGAATTGCATTTTGTATTTGTTGCTGGTATATAGAAATAGAGTTGATTTTGTTTATGGATTTTGTATTTAATTTTCACATAAATTCTAATGGTTAATTGTAAAGTGTGAGGCCTAGAGAACGGGGTGGCCTGTCTGGGTTCCCATGGCTAGCTAGTACCAGAGTGAGAATGAGTGTTATCCCATTTCTCCTTAGCTTTCCCAGGGAGAATATTCAGGAAGCGTTGGGGGAAGCCAGTTGCGGAAAAGGAAAAAACATTTATTGAACACCTATTATTTAAGACGTTTAATATGGACGATCAGCTTAACTCTCACTGGTGGCAGGTTGTTGGTTATAACTGTGTTAGAGGTGAGGAAACGAGACTTAGGCGACCTGAAAGACCTGTTCAGAGTCACACCTTGGTTCATCACTAAGGGGACATTATAGACTTGGAGGAGTCTTGTTACTCTGTCATGCATATATGTGTCAGCATGCCTTCTTCATTCAAATCTGACGCCCGCAGAGCTCTCTAGGTCCCCTATCCCTGCCATGCTGTCTCCCAGGGCCCCAGCCCTTATAGATCTGATCTGCCTCTAATAAAGCTGTCCTAGCACGTTTGGACTCAGGAAGACCTGCTTATTGTCAGTTCTTGGGTTGTGTTCCTACCCAAAGTCCTAAGATCAGTTTCTACCCCTGCCCCCTACATAGTTCTGTCTCCACCAAGAAAATGAGTTCACAATTTGTTGGGTTCTAGGGACCAAATTAGGAGTTGCCCTGGCCTTTTGTTTCAGTCCGGACTTGAAAATACGGTTGGGGTTTTATGACCCTGCTCTGTTATACAGTGGACGAGAATTTATGGTTGCAGCGCTTCCCAGGACCCCTTCCCCTAGTCCCGCTGATTGTCAGGAGCTGTCTGCACTCAAGGAGGAGGTGTGCTGTTGCTGGCTGTGCGAAGGAATTGTGAAATGCTCTGTTTGTGAACACAGCCCAGCAGTGCTCTATTCACTATGACAGCTTCCTACTCTGGAACACACGGCCCTTCGCAGGGTGACTGTAAATTATGCGACTCCAGAGTTAAACAATGAGGAGTAGTGGGGAAAAGGAAGGGACAAGCTGGAACTCAGCCTGAATCTGAAATGTGAGCGCGCATGCTTAGGCTGCTTGGCAATTGATGGGAGGAAGGTCTTTAGCAACTGAGAAAAGCCAGGAAGTTCTGTCACAGCGCTACTTGTGAGAGTCGGTTTTACTTTTTAAAAAAATGTAAATGTTCTTTTCAAACCCTGTTTATCAATTCAGGGAGAGTTTTAGAAACTAGGAAGGACATTTACAAAAGAAAGTAGTCATATGGTGTTACCAAAAGCAATTGAATGCCGAACACAGTATTTAACCTTTGTCCTGATGGCCGCAAGTCATCATTTTTTGTTATTGCTTTGGTGCTAAAAATCAGCAGTGCTCCTAAGGTCAAGTGATGTGCAGGCTCTTTCCTCCCTGACCCACCCCCTACCATGGTCCTGGAATGCAATTAATTCTGCTTTGATGTGCTTTATGTAATTTTCCTGTCTCTACTTGCTGTCATCTGTCACATCTTGCTCTATTAGTGTTCCTACCTCGATCATTGTACCCCTTCTCTTCTTCTGCTCTGAATCTGCAATGGCCTGAAAAATGAAATGACTGGGTTTGCCACTAAAGTGTGTAAGGCAAGAATAAGTAGGATATAAGTGGGGACCTGGGGAACTCTTGTAAAGTAGAGTGCTTGTGACTTAGTGTCTGGACTTTCTGTCTACTCACGACATGGGATTAAGAATGTAAAAATGAATTGGCAACCGTGAAATGCTCTACAAATGTAAGTGACGGTGACAAGGTTGCTATTGTGCAATCTGCTGCTCAGAGTTCTTCATTGTCCCTCATGGCTCCTGGCAAGGTTTCGATTCACAGAAATTGCTGAACAAGTAGCTTCCAGATAAGAGTGATGTACTGTCATTTGTTACAAAAGATGTTGGCCTGTCTTGAGCAGCAAGGAGGCTGGTAGAAAGGATCTCTGGAAGAAATGCTCTGCTCAGCCCTTTCTGTAGAATAGCATGGGCGCCACACAGGGTCTGGTTACGGGACCCACAAGGATATCCCCAGGAACCCTGCCCAGTGGTGGGCACTGTGGACATCTACTCACCTGCATGAGAATTTAAGGTCTCTCAGCTAAGCCAGGCCAGACCCGCTTTACTTTGTGGTCAAGACCTGCACCACCTAACAGTTCTCCCAAGGACGAAGGAATGTGAATTTGGCTATTTTCAGATGTTTGTGGTCCTCGTACTAAAGTGTTTGAAACCCTTTGGTTCAAAAGCTTTCCACTAACGTTACTGTTCATTCACTTTTTTTTACTCCTCAAGTATTTATCAAGCTCCTACTGTGTAGGGAAGGGGAGGTAGGGAATGTGGAGGGGATGCTACGGTTTTTAAAAGTGGTCAGGGAAATTCACACTCAGAAGATGCCGTGGGAGCAAAGACTTGATGGAGGTGAGGGAGCCAGCCGTGTACAGTGCAGGAAGAGTGTTGTAGTCAGAGGGAATAGAGTGTGTGAAGGCACTAAGTCACTAGTGTGTCTGGTGCATGTGAGGAACCATGAGGAGGTCTGTTTAGCTGGAGCCACAAATGAACTGGGAAAATGAGTGCCCTCATGGGGACACTATTTGGAGTGTGGTCTCAACTAAAGGCAGGGATCAGAAAGAAAGCTCCATCACAGACCTGGGAGGACCCTTGTCTTGTGGGCATGAGGACTGTTATTCCCCTGCAAGGCCTGCTGCTTGAGGGTAGGAGGAGAGGGTGTCCCGTGTGTGTGTCCTGATGGAAGAGAGACAATGGAGGGAGGGAGCCCTTCCAGGCACAAAGTGGGCAGACTCTGCAGGGCCACAGAAGGACCAGTCATTTCTGGCTGGTCTTCAGGAGACAAGCACCCAGAGAGTGTGCGCCACCCGCTCCTGCTGCACCCTCTCCTCGGGGTGTGCAGACCTGGCCTCTGAGGATCAGCTCAGTCTCATGGGCTCTGTGGCCATGCCTCTGGACACTCACCCACACTGGGGTCTGTGTTTTCCAGATTATTTTGTAGATGACCTCTGCACCACACCATTAGAGTTTTTAAATACGCTGTCACGGTCACGCAGAGATTACCTTTGTTTACCCAGGCGACGTATGCGCAGGTGCACACCATGCACTGTCCCCAGCCCAGGGCAGTCCTGCTCCCGGGAGCCTAGCAGAGGGCGCTGCACGGGAGCCCTTCGAAGGGAAGGAGCTTGGGCGTGATGGTGACGTGCGCCCACTTTGGTGTCAGCCCGCCTGGTTGGCATCCTGGCTATGCTACCTTCCAGCAAGTAAGTTTGAGGAGTCTGTGAAACAGATTAGAAAGTATTTAGCCCAGCACTAGGCACGTAATATTAATTATGGTTGTTACTGTTCACCAGGTGGCAAATATTTGGCATGTGTAGGACTTGTTTCCTCATCTAGGCTGTAACCCTCCTGTGGAGGGAATCCCAATTCGTCCTCTTTTCCACCCCATAAGCCAAATAAGTCCATGGTGCACAGTGAATATTCAGGGCAAGTTTACATAATAAGTAGAGCGGCCCATTTACCCTGTTGAGGATTTTCTTATAGGTTGACTATTGGGTGTAGAAGAGGTTTTCACAAGGTGTATGTTAATCTCCAGTGAAAATACATGACATGTATTATTTGTGTATTTGGGTCTCCAGTGGATGAAGAATTGCTGAACCTATGAAACTGCAGCTCTTTTTTGAGCGCTTCCTGTATGCCGTCCATGCTCCTATGGAGAAGACTTCCATCTCTAGTTGCCCCACCTCCTTTCTTCACAGCTTGGGCCTGTGCCTTTGCTCCTTTTTTCTACAGATCTTGAAATTCTCAGCTCATTCCTGCAGATGCTAGGGCCAGGTATGAGCTGTGGAGGGTTTTGTGGCAGGGCTACAGTGCTAAGCCCTTCCTTCTACACTTGTACTGCTAGGGGCGAAAAATCTAAAAGAGAGAATATCTTGATCTAGGCAGTGTTTACACAGGTTGTATGTCTATAAAAATCTATTGAGCTGTATGCCTAAGATTTATGCATCTTATTACATATAAATTACATCTCAGTTTCTTAAAAGGTAATAATAGTGTGTTTTGTTAAACAATGGAATGTCCGGGGAATTAAGCAATGCTCTCTCAGTCTGTCAGCCTCGGGAGAGTCTGATTCTGCAGGGAACAGGGAGGGGTACTCTATATGGGAGGTGTTTAAGTCCTCAAAAGAGAAAGGCATGCCCCATACAGCCTAGCTGCCTACTCAACTGCTAGCATCAGCCATCTGTGAACCTCCCTCTTCCCTGACATTTGCACCTGGGTTGAAGAACTGGGTAAGGAGATGCCCCAGCACCCACTTTAGATGCCCAGAATCACCCAACCCATGAGTTCCCAGCCAGAGCCCACTCTTCGATACAAACCTGGCTGCCATTGTGAAGCACAGGGATTCAAGTCCTATCTCTGCTACATGCCAGGCTGGGAATCAGCAAGTCCTCGCCCTCTCCAAGCCTCAGGGAGAGGGTGGTTACCCCCTGTAAAATGGTGAAAAGACCTGTGTTATCAGACTCATATGGTTGCTAGGCGTAGCCAATGAGATCATGGACGTGAAAGTCTCATATAAACTATCAACAAAGTAGACCCACAAGCCCAGCGTCATTCCCCAGGTTTTGAAGGGCATTAAAGCCCAATAGTGCCACGCTGGGTGCGAGGGGCAGACTGGCCTGCCTGGCCCTGCCACTGACTAGCGCTATGGCCTTGGAGCGCTGCCTACCTCCTGGTGCCTCAGTTTCCTCAGTTGTGAAATGAGAATATGACAGCACTTGCCCCCAGCGTTGAATTAAGGATTAAATGAGTTAATCCAGGTAAAGCACTTGGCTCAGGGCTCAGTTATGCAGCTAATATTAGCATAGGCAAGGCTCTCTGCTGAGCCTTGAGAGGACATCTTTATTGGACAGAAGCTGGAAAAAAAAAACAGGTCTCATTTGAATATAACTGCTTCATGACTAGAGGCCTGAAATTGATTATTTGCTGTATTTGGTAAGTTTTCCATCCTGAAACCCTTAATCTTTCACATTTACCTAATAAATAAAGGTCCCCTGTGACATGTCCTTGCCTTCAAGAGCTTTGCTGCAGCATCAATTGTGAGCTCTCTGATTCACAATTCAGCGAAAAAGTGACAGACTTGGTATTCTTGTTCAGTTCAAGGTGATTGCTGCATAGTCATTTTTAACAGGACACCAGATTTAGCTAAACGCTTGCAGCGAGGTAGTGTGCATATTCAATTCACGATGCCAGTTATACAGGCCGAGCTTCTGCATCTTCCTGTCATGAGCCTGGATTCGAAAAAAGCATCTACAGCTGGCATAGTGGCTTCTGTGCTGCCTAATGGGAGACCCTCTCACTAGAGTTAAGCGTTGACTCTTCAGCCAGCTTTTTTTCTAATGAATATTTGTGAAGCCCTGGGCTGAGCACTGTAGGAGAATGCAGAGAAGGAATAAGAAGGCCACATCCATGGAAGATCTGCCCATTGCCAGGTGTTTTACAGGCATTAAGATTATGTAGTCATCAGGCATTACACCATGAGGTAGGTATTAGGACTCCCTTTTTACAGATGAGAAAACTGAAAGAAAGTTAAGTCAGTTGTCCAGGGTCACTGTCTTGGGGTATAGCCAAGGTATGATCTCAAGAGCTGTCCCAGGACCCTAGGCTACACTATTCCAGGGTTGCCATTCCCCTTCTGCTGTATATGAACCTCCAGAATCTTACTTGTGAGAAGCTTAAAATCAAGTAGGAGAAATAAAACGCAAAACTAAGTTAACAGTTACACACGGTAAAGTCCAATAAGGGACCGAGAATGTGCTATTGTATGTTCCGTGGATGAAAGAGGTACTTAGGTGGAGGCAAGGGAGCTGCCAAACAGCTCGTAATCTGAAATCAGCTCTCTTATGCTTTGTAATTTTGATCCACATGTCCAGGTGTATGTTTCTGATATTCTAGGAATTATCAAAGACAATTATGAAGCTGTGCCTGGCCCCAGGTGGGCTAGGAAATCCTCTCAAATATCCCACATCTTTATTTCCTCCCTGCCCTTTCCTGGAGATGGAAGATGCCCCACTGTACTGAGCAGAGCTGTGCTCTCCTGAAGCTAGGTGCCTGAGTGGCTCACACCTTCTTCAGTGAGGAGGTGATTTGTATGTGGACATCAGATACCTTTCCTGGTAGGTGGGGATGGACCATGAGTTGTAGGGAGAGGGTAGGAAATGAGGTACCAACATCAGTGGAGAAAACAAAAGCAGAGCATTAATGTTTTGCTGCAGTAAGTTTGGCAAGAAGGATCTCAGCATAAAATTCTGCACAAAATGAGGGATGATGAAACCTGATGGTGACCTTGGGGCCCAGCCACACCAACCACTGTTATAACTGGCCCTATAGACCAGCTTGAGAAGGGCACTTACTTTGCTCCCATGACAGCTCAGCAGCAACTTGCTGACTCCCTGCAGCCTGATTCCCTCGGACCGGCTCCAGGCTCTGCAAGATCAACCCCTGCCGACCTTTCCAGCCTCTTCCCTTGCTGATCTCCTCGCCTCCCTCTGTGCTTGAACCTCACTGATCTTCCTTCCTTCAGTTTCTGAAACAGATTCCACGTGCTCCACCTTTCATCTCCAGGCCTTTGTCCACACTGGGCCCTTTTTACCCTGCTCTTTGCCAATCCTACTCACCACCCAGGCCCCAGCATAGGTGTCACTTCACAGAAGCCTTCTTTGAACCCTAGGCTGCTGGTGCTTCCATCGCACATTGAACAGGCAGACCCGCTGCTCCTTCTGTTATCCTCATGGTTGGCGTCCGCCCACACCTATTTTAAAATGTAGAAGATACTATTTGGAGGGAATGTGCTCAGTTGGAGCCATTCCTTGCCTCCATCCCCAGCCACAGCTCTGAGTTGACCCACTCCAGAGAGAGGCCGCTGTACCCTAGGGACACCATGGGCCATGGCCACCTAATGTCCGGGGCTCAATTGCTGGTGGAGATGTGGTGTTCTTGGGGAGTGTACTGGTGCCGATTACCATACACTTTCTAACCAACTGGGTCTTGGGTTGAAACCACCATATTGGGTTAAGATCTGCTATGATTTGCCCTTCCTATTCCCCTGCCTTCCTGGAGCTCCAGAGACCTTATGGCAGTAAGTACCCAGTCCTCCCCTCTCTGGCAGGACCTCAGCTTAGGGAGGAAGCTCCTGTGTGGTTGAGAGGCCAGCCAGGCTTGGAAAGCTAAGGCTCCCCATCACATCTTTACTCTCACTTACGTTTTCTCACAGCAAAACTCTTCTCGAGGGGCCCCTGAGTTGGTCAGAGCATCATGACTGTAACAGCCTTCCAGAAAGCCAGAGGTCTTTGAAGCTTTTCTTTCTGCTAAGTAATTAGAGGTCTTTCCTTCTCCCACCCTATGCCCACCCCCCAAGATGAAGATTCTAATACGCAAAGAGGAAATTTAACTTTTCCTAGGTCAAACAGCATACCTGAAGTCAAGACTTGAACCAAAATCTCTTGACCCTTGATGCAGGCCCTTGTCCATTGCCACATTCTGCTTTTTGTGTGACTCTGTCATGACTCTGACTTCTGTTCTCTGAAAGAATCCTGAAACCCCCAACCTGCAAAATAGCCCCTGAGAGAGAAGCATCTGGAGGTGTATACTAAAGCACCCAGAGCAGCAGGAAAACCTGCCACATGGCTCCTGTCAGTAGGGAAGGCCCCAGTGCCTTGGACTCTCTAAGGTCAGAGAATCTGACCACGGTCAGTCCAAAAATCTAACAGAATAGAGGAAGATCATACATCAGCCTGATGCTGAGAAACAGTAGAACTGGGATGGTAGCACCAGAAGCATGGCAGGAAGAGCAGAAGATGACAAAGCTCCCCTATAGCCAGTAATTTTTGCAACACCCCTTGAGCTCCTTGGACAGCGTGCAGGATGGCTGTCTCTGGTTTCTCTCTGCAGGTAGAGAAACTGACGGTGGCAGACCTGGGACAAGGACTCAGTCCTCCTGGTCTGGGGGGTCTGCCATTGTATCCACCTGCCTGCAGAAATTCACCCCCACCTCTTCCATGCGCCTTTTCCTCTTCCCACAAAGAAATCGCCTCAGAGGGTGCTTTCAAAATCATTCTTTTAAAAATCATGTGCTGAGAGCCTACCATGGCCGGGTTCCATGATAAATTCCAGGCTTCCAGAACAGATTTGATACTGAACTTTCTCCTGTTAATGTTCATCAGAGGCTCCTAAAACTGGGGTGCTTAATGTCTTTTGGGTCACAGATCCCTTTGGGAAACTGGTGGAAGTTATGAAGAGTCCTCAGAAAAATACTCCTACATTTTTTTTAATTTGTAGATGCAGTGTTTGTATATGGGGGTTAACAGTCCACGGACCTGCCACCACCTGGCCTTGATGGCAGATTAAGAAACTCTGGACCAGATAATGGGATTATAGCCTTGTTCTTTGAGAACAGTTGTTAATTCTCCGAAGGCAGCTTGCTACAGTGAAGAGAGGATGGGAGCACGGGTGTAACTTTGTAGTCATTGTTCTCATTCTGAAAATGTTGTTCATATTCTGGTGTCCTGTGGTCCTTAATTTTTCATCCCACACAGGGCAGGGGAGAAAACCAAAGCAGAGAGAAAACCAGCACCAGAGCCAGTGATGGTGCTCGAAGAGATTGTAGCCATCGGACCCAAGCCTCTGCTTCTGCGGGAGGGGAGCAGGAGGCCAGGTGGGGTGTGGGAGAAACTTAGGTAAAAGCTCAGGAGTCAAGCACAGAAGTTTTGCAATGGGATTTAACAGCATTTTAAGAGAGCTCAACTTTGAGATGAACAGGAGGTTTAGAAAGCCTTTATAAGGTCTTCCTAAATGATACTGACAGCTAAGAGTGGCATGCCCCTGAGAGTCTATGATTATCTCGCAGGAGAGATCTTTATGGGAGCCTTATTAAGAACAGAGCATGTCAGTGGGAGGGAGCAGCAACGTGTTCACAGCTCTGGAGGGCAAGTGAGGCAGCCTCCTCAATTTGCAAGGTGCTTTGCAGTCCTTTTCATTATTTCTGCAACAGACCCACGGGGTTGATGGAGGACCCTCTTGCTCCCCAGAAATTGTAGAACACAAGGGTTGTTAGCGCAGGACATAGTGGACTGCCATCTAAAGGTATCCTTAAAATAAACCCTTAATTGGGCCCGGGGTTTGCCCCTCTACAGCCGGTATGATCTAGATTAGAATGCCCCCCACCCAGCCCTGGAGCCCTGGGATTCCCTGAATCAGTGGCCTCCAAAAAAGAGCATAAAAGCCGTTGCCCCTGTGAGACCTTACCCGCCTCACGTGTGCTCACCAGGTGCAGGAAATTCTGTCAGCCCCATCTGAAGGCTTGAGGCTCACTCTATAGCCTGGCAGTCCGTGCTTCCGTCTTAGGTGGAAATGCAGAAATGAAGTGAGGCATATACCCAGGAGAGGCAGGTCCCAGGAGAGCAGCCTATAGTCCAGTCCCTTCATTTGACAGTGTGACGTGGCTCTGCTGCCAGATTGTAATGACTGACAGGGAGGACGACAACAGTAGTGATGTATTTTGAGTGCTTGCTGTGTACCAGATGCACTCTCCATGAGATGAGCATCACCGTGTAGTCGAGGGTCCATGTTATACACAAAAGCCCTACACAGAGTGCAGGCCTTGAAGCCCCAGCACCCGGCTCCAACACCTTCTGGATATGTAGCAGCTGTATGAGTTTTCTATTGCTGCTGTTCCACATTATCACAAATTTCATGGCTTGAAACAATACAGATTTGTTATCCTAGTGTTTTTTAGGTCAGAAGTCTGCTACAAGTCTCACCAGACTAAAATTAAGGCATTGGCACTCTGTTCCTTTTTGGAGTCTATAGGGAGAATCCGTTTCTTGCTCTTTTGGATTGTTGGTGGAATCCTATTCTGTGCAGGTGTAGGAGTCCCTGTCTTCTTCCTGGTTGTAAACCAAGGGCTGTCCCCAACTCCTAGAGGCCACCGCATTCCTTGGCTTGTGGCCCCTTTCCTCCATCTTCAGCACCAACAGTGGTGAGTTGAATCCTTCCTCATTGTGTCTCTCTGATCCCTTTTCTATCATTGCATCTCTCTCTGACCCGATTGGGAAAGGTCCTCTGCTTTTAAGGACTCATGTGATTAGATTGGGCCTATCTGGATAATCCAGGATAATCTCCTCTTCTCAATGTCCATAACCTTAATGACATCTGCAAAGCCCCTTTTGCCAAGGTTCCAGGGATTAGGGTGTGGACATCTTTGGGAAGGCCATTATTCTGCTCATCACAGTGACCTAGGGAAAAGTGCTTGACTTCTTGGTGTTGCTAAGTGAGGAAGATGATGATACCAGCCTTTGGGCTGTGAGGTTATCCTGGCACATTGGTAAGTGCTTACTTGGTGTTAGCCTTGGGAATTGTTATCAAACCTGTTTTATAGTTGAGGAAACCGAGACTTAGAGATGCTAAGTAACTTGACAAGGAATACAATTCAGAACTCCTTGAAGGGAGGGACTGCCTTTTATTTGTCTCTTTCATCCCGTATAGTACCTAACACAGTGCCCGGCCCAGAAAAGATGCTCAGGGAGTGTATGCTGGATGAATGACTGAGGACCAGAAAGAAAGAATGAATTGTATGAGCACTGTTAGACTCAGAGAATGTCAGATATGGAGGGGCTCTGAAAGGTCACCAGTCCCAGCCCCTCTTTTCACAGCTGGGAATCCGAGGCTCAGCGTGGGAGGGCCCTGCCTCTGGTGATGCCTCAGGTAATGGCAGAGCCCTAGAATGTCGCCTGTACCCACCCCCAACCAGTGCATCTTCCTCTGCACCAGGCTGTATACACTTCTGTCCAGGTTTCTAGACCCTGTGGTCTTAGATAAGCTGGAGGCCAGTCCTGCGGGATAGAGGTGTTGACTCTGGCCCTGGCCCCTGGCCCAGCCTTGAAGAGAGGAACTAACATAGACTAGTGAGAGCTCTTATTCTTTCTTCCTGGGGGTGACCTTCGGCAGGGCCTTTCTGCAGCTTGTTCCTCAGGCTTCTGTAGATTTCCAGAGGCAGCGCCCCAGTAGGACGGCAGGCAGATGCCTGACGCCCACTCATACCTACGTCAGTGCCTCTCTGCTTGTTGCCCCATCTCTAACCCATCTAGTCACCTCCAGGGTCCCAAGTGGCAACCCTGGGTTTTCAGGACCGTTTTGGAGAGATGGTATGAAAACATTTATATCAGACTCTGGAACAGAGATGCACTGTTGTCCCAAGGCTCCCTGGCTCTGCTTAGGCTGAGCACAGCTTGGCAGCCAGCGAGGTCTTTCTGGGCAGCTGGTAGTGTCCTCTGTCTCCACAAGAGCCAGCTAAGGCAGGACGGAGTGGTGCCCAGTATCCCTGGGCCCTCAGCTGTGCCAGGCCGCCCCTGACACTAGGAGCCACAGGGAAGGCTGTTACATCTCTATAGAAGAGAATGTGGCATTTATGCTGTCTCATTGGAATTAGGGCTTTGTTGTTGTGTCTGGTTGTTGAAGGGGAGTTGAGCAAAACCTGAATTGTTCTTTTCTGGGCAAAAAATGTCAAAGGTTACACTGTCAGGATTGCCAGGTCACTCATGGAGGAATGGAAGATGTGGGTGATACCATCAAAGGGCACTAACATGTGTTCCTACTGTATGCGAGGCCTGGGCTTGGTACCTACTCGGATTATGCTAATCCCTTGAGGGAGGTATGATTTTCCTAATTTAACAGATGAGGAAATGAAGCTTGGAAAGTGGTGAGTCCCTGGACACCCAGAGGATGCTAGCAGGAATTATTTGGGCCCTAACCAGTTGAAGCTGAGCTTCACTTGGTTGTCATGTCAGCACCGAGGTCCAGATCTGATGGGTCCAGAGCATTTTCCCTGCCTTCTGATGGGAGGATGGAGTTTATTCTAGCAGAGAGAGAATGGGTTAAACAGTGACACAATAATGATAGCCCCGTTTATCAGTAATGATGTGAGTGTCTGCTGTGTCCTGTTCCAGCACTGGTGATACAGCTGTAATGGAAAGAGTCAGAGTCCTTGCCCTCGGGGAGCTGCCATTCTAGTTTCAGGAAGACAGACACACAAATAATAAACTGCAGGAACTGAATGCATCCAGAGAACAAAAGAGGGAAGTGTGATGGAGGGTCACTGTGGGGCTGCTTTAGCTAAGAAGGTTATGGAGGGCTTCCTTAAGGAATGAAATCTGAGCTAGACTCCAGTGGTGGGAAAGGGCAACTATGCAAACCTAGGGAAAGAAGTCTCCACACAGAAGGGACAGGACCGTGGTGAGTGTGTGATGACCTGGAGACAGGAAGGCTGCAAGGGTGGCTGAAGTCAGGTGAGCAGGGGAGAGGGCCAAGGGAGGGGAGCACTGCAAGGGGCCGGCAGGGCCTTCAGGACACTTTTCTGAGCATGTGGAGAAGCCATTGGAGGAGTTAATTAGAAGAGAAATGTGCTCTGATTTATACTCGGAAAGTTCACTCTGGGGAGGTTGGCAGTAGAGGGGCAAGAGAGGGAGCAGGGCAACGGGGAAAGGCCATGGTGGTCTTCCCGGACCCGGGTTGTGGTAGCGGACTGTGAGGAATGACTGGAGGCAGGCTATTTTGGAGGTACAGTCAATAGGGCTTACTTATCATTAGGACAGTGGTATGCTGGTAAGCCCGCCGGGGTGGGAAGGAAGCCCTTACCTGTGGGCTATGCCAGTTTTCTGGAGCATAACATTCCCACCATAGCTGACTTGAGGCTACCAGTCTCACAGTGTAGCTCTTGTGAGCCTGTCTGAGTCAACACTAGCACACTCCCAGGTTCAGCTGTGGGGGCTGAGGAGGTGGGAAGAACTGAGAGGCATTCCAAGGTCTTCGGTCTGAGCAACAGAGTGGTAGTGATACCATCCACTGAGATGGGAAAGATCAGAGATGGAGAGAAGGAGGGTAGGGCAGCAGTGGGAAAACAGTTCTGTTCCGGCCGTGTTAAGTTTTAGATGCATGTTAGACATCTATTTTCTAAGTTCTGGGCAGTTGCATGCTTTAATCTCACTTTAATGCTAGTCCTTCCAATACCCATGAGTTCAGTGGCTTCTTCTTAATTTACATAACAATAAAAGGCACAAAGAAATTGAACCAAGGTTGCACAGCCAGTAAATGGCAGAGCTGAGTTTAAACTTAGTTGGTTTGATGCCACCCCCAGAGTCTACCCACTGCACATACCGCCCTCCAGAAGCCATCCCATCCTCTGCTCTACACTACTTTTCTTAAGATTTTAAAAGTGGGTCTTTCAAAAGTTTTCAAACAGTCTTCAGATCAGAGATTGCAGTATGGTTGCCCAGAGACCAAACCCACTCTCAGATGTGTTGTATGGGGTTGGGTTTTTTGAGGAGGAGGAGCTTATCTTATTTGAATCAGTTTGTTTTATTGGCGCATTCATACAGTGTTCAAAAAAAAATAGAAGAAGAAGAAAGACAGACATATAATTGCCTTAGATGAGAGTGTATTCTCCAGCTGCCACCCTCAGGCTCTTCTGTTCCCTCCTGTCTCACCACCTGCCCGCTTTACACATGTGTTATTTGCGTGGACCAGGAGGCATCAAGGTGTCCCTTCCAAGGGAGGAACACAGGTGTGGTGGCCTCCCCAGGCTGGTTCTTGGCTTGGTCCTCACACATCGGGAAGTGAGCTGCACGGCTCCTGTCCCAATCCCCAGGCCGGGGTGGGGCTGGGGTGGGTGTTTGATTTGCACCCTCAGCTTCTCCCTTCCTGACCAGTGCCTGCTACAGAAGGCACCACTGTACCTCAGCGATGAGAACTGTGATCTTTCTGACTCAGTAAATACTGAAACTACCCCACCTCTTTCCCTGGCTGTAGTACTGTTATTATTTTGCTAACAAAGTGAGGCATGGGGGCATTGTTTTTCTCCATCAGCATTTGGCCTTCCTTTCTGGTGTTGTAATCAATGAAGGTGCCCTGCAGCATCACAGGTGCCACTAGACCTGAGTGAAATCTGTGGTTGGAGAGGCTGAGGGGAGCACACAGCCCACCGTGGTGGCTGCGTCTCTCAGCCCCCCGGACAAGAGGGCCCTGCTGGACTGGGTTACCTGAAGTAGCTTAGCAAGATTGACAGGAAGGTGTCACCCCATAGTTGGCATGCCCGGTGGCCCTGAGCACTATTCTGGAGCTGATGGCACTTTCCAGAGCCAGGGAAGGAGACCAGCCTGCCTCCGTGTGGGCAGGTTTGTGCATTCCAAGTGCAACCAGAGAGGAGAGTCCCCCCAGGCTGAGCCGGGCCTCATCCAGGCTGTTCTAGGGCAGGTAGAGGCTCACTGAAGGAGCAGCAGGGCTCTGCAGATGCTGCGGGTTCTGCACCTCTTTAGTAAAAGATGTTTGAGTCTGTATCCCCAGTACATGTATTTTTATATTATGTATATTAAAATGCATGAGGACAAATAGAGAAATATAAAAGTTAACTAAAAATTAGAACTAGAAATGGCGATGTTTTCTCCCACGTTCTGTGGATCATGGCGGTGTCCTCCCTCCCGTTCCACCCACAGCCGAACCTGAGCCTGCTGGCCTAGAGCTAGTGCAGTGGGAAGGACCCTCGCTGGTCAGAAACCTGGCTTCCGAGGCCCAGGTCTGCTAATTATTCTGCTGCACGCTGTGCGCACACCTCCTCGCCTCCCCGCCTCACTTCCTTCAGGTCTGGGTAAATGTCACTTTCTTAGGTCTTTTCAGACCACCCCACTCTGTAAATTAGCATTCCAGCCCACTCCCTTACCCTGCTTTGTATTAACTAAAAACACCGCTGCCTGGCGTGTTTGTGTATTTTTTGTTGTTCTTTATCTATCTTCCCCCTTCTGTGAGAGCAAGAGTTGTCTGTTGTTCTCTTGGGTGTGCCTGGCACATAGTAGGCACTCAATAAATAGTTGTTGGGTTGAATGAATTAAACTTCTCTATATAACCCAATGCTGCTTAGTGTACTTTTGTGATGGAAGAGAAATGAAAAATGACTTTAATGCTGGAAAGAAGGATTTAGAGGGTGGAAGTGAAATTGTTTTAAGGGATGTCTGCTTTGTTGGAAGACATCACTTTTGTCTTTACACATGGTTGGGGGACAGAAGCTACAAGTAACTGGATCCCTGTTGACTACCAGGCACTATTCTAGGAGGTAGATAGGAAGACAGGAAAGTAGATAGGTGGATGATGGATGGATGGATAGATGGATAGATAGATAGATGGATAGATAGATAGATAAAAAGAAAGAATTTAATATTCACAGTAACCCAATGAGGTAAATTTCGTTATCTCCATTTTATAGATTAAAAATTAAAAAAAAAAAGACCAAACTTGAGGCCCAGAAACTCAAGTACATCTAACTCCAAAGTGCCTAAAACCATGGCTGGCACAAGATAGACAACCCAGTGAGTATCTGCAGAATGAAAGAAATCCCAAGTATTTATACTCCTAAAGCTTCTCTACTATAAAAATGACAGTTTTGATTATTTAACACTTACAGTACATAATTTTTTTTTAATTTCAATGAAAGCTGCTGTTCTGTGCTCAGCTTGTGGGTGGTATGCTCCTGATGTGAGTTTTGTGCCCCCAGGAGGTGTTCAGCCCAGGGTGCAAATGCCCCAGTGGAGTCCAGTGTGGGGCCTGGTCTCTTCCACGCCCCTCGGCGGGATCTCATGCCACTTGTGCCTGTGTAAACACGGCTTGCCGAAAGGAAACGGGATGTTCACTTCCAAGCCCAAGCCATCTGTTGTTTCAGACCTGGATGGTGACTGCACCTGGGTGAACGGAGCTTTCAGCAAACACTGCCTTGCCTGGCCTCTGATAAGGGGTTGCCTCTCAAGCAGATTTTTATGGCCCTGCCCTTCATCGCCAATCAGTGGGTGGAGAGAGTATGAAATATCCCTGAAGCTGTTGGAATAACCTTTATGGTTTGTTTTATATAAACCAGAGGTCCAGTGTGATATGTGAAATGGACCTCTGAGACTCGGGCCACAAGACTTTGATGTTGGAGAGCTAAGGGCCTCTGAGAAGGACATCTTTTTTGGGCTAATGCTTTGGTGACTGCGTTGCAGATCATCCTGTCTAATGTGGGTGGGAAGGTGTTTCACTGACTCTTAGATAAGGTTTCTCCACTCTGTGTGTCTTTGTTTGCCTTTTCCTGGAAACCCAGTCTGTGCAAGTCCAGAGCCACATGGGGTGGTTTACAACTGGCAGGGCTCTTAGAGACCATCCAGCCCTTGCATTTCACAGATGGGAAACTAAGGCCCAGAGATAGAAAGGGAGGCCCCACCCCACTGTACTACACCAGTCTGCAACCTCACAGTCCAGAGCTGTGTAGTTGGGACCCTGGATGTCTGTCTCTGTTAGGAAATAACTGACGCTTTGTTTACTTTACCAATCTGGTTAACCTCCACCCCACGGATACGTCATAAAGCTGGGAGCCAAAGACACAGCAGGAGGTGAGGAGAACAAGGATGTTCACGTCCACAAAGAGGATGCCGCCATGACCTGCGCAGTTTGGCTTACTCTCTCTAAAGGGTCTGGTTGGTCTCTGTTCAGACCCAGACCAGCCCTCTCTGTGGCCAAATCCCAACACTCTGAAACCCAGGGTGCCTGGCTTTGAGAGTTATTTGGAGGTGAGCTCAGAGCAGAGTCATTGTTATCCAGGGAAGGGACTCCCTTCATTCAGGTCTCTGCCCAAATGTCACCTCCTCCAAGAGGCCTTCCATGATACCCTGAATTCCTCATCACTTGCTGTTCCCTTACTCTGCTTAATTCTTCACTTATGACCACCCCTTATGTGTTTCCCATTTCTAGAGTATGTGTTCCCTGAGAGCTGGGCCCAAGTCTCTTTTGTACATTGCCATATCCCCAGAACCTAGAAGAGTACCTGACATGTTCTGTGTGCTTAATAAATATTTGTTGACTGAATAAAAGGAGAAATGGGGGATTGTGGGGAATAGGAGGGACCAGGTACAATGTGAGGGTACTGGGAAGAACTGGGGAGTTCTGGGAAAGATCAGAAGATATGGAATGGACGAGAAGGAAGTGTATGGGCCTTGGGGACCATGCAGGATGTAGGGCACCTGGAGTGAGTGAGGGGACTGGGAAGGAGCAGTAGTGACAGGAGTGGGGATTGAAGTAGAGGGTGTGGGGGTACAGCTGGGAGGCACTGGGTCAAGGAAGAGAGTAGACACCCCCTGCCTTCTGAACCAGTTAAACAAACCTGAACACAGGCTGTGCTAGGTAAGAGCTGCTTCATGGGGCTCATCTGTGAGTCTGTCCAAAATCACCAGGCTTGATGCCAGGCACTGGCGTCTGAGGTTTTTAATTCCCTAGTTGCCCAGCCTGTGTTTCCCCAGGGGCTTCTGCTCCTTCAAGGCTTGATACCCTTTCCCCTCTCCAAGGCAGGACCCTTGGGAAGGTGGTGCCTGGTCTCAGGAGATAGGTGTATGTCAGTTACAGTGTCATCCCATGGCTACCCACCAGCACTTTTCCCATTTAGGTGGAAGATCAGAGCAAAAGATATGGTGTGGGAGCTGGAGGGGGGCCCCTAGACCATCTGGTCAACTCCCATCTATTGCAGAATGGTAAGTGGGGACTGATGCCCAGAGAGGGTAAAGGACCTATCTAAGGGCTCACAGCAAGACAGTAGAAGAACCCCGACTAGAACCTGCTTGTTTTTTACCAAAAAAAATTCTTACTTTACTATTGCTGATCTTTTGATGTTCCCTTCTTCCTGCAGCCTCCCCTACAAAAAAAGAAATCCCACAAACCTTGGCAAAGACTTGCTCTAACACAATTGACCCTTTTAAGCCTTGTAACTCTTAGGTAGTTGCTGGAGAAGTTCATGCACCATCACAAATGTGCGCGGGGAAGAAAATGGTGTTTCTGGCAGAGAAAGTGGTTCCAATGAGTCAGGTGTTTCCCAGGTTCGTATTCCTTGGAATCTTGGTTTCATGAGCTTTTAATATTTGTTCTACACCTGCCCCCAAAACAGTTGTACAGTCAAGTAAGTATAGAAAATGCTGTCTCCTATATCCCCGTCTCAGAGACAGACAATGGACTTTAGCATATCAAATGCACTGAGAAGTTCTGTAGTTAAAGAAAACCCCTGCAGCTCTTTTTGTATAATTCAGAGTTTCCCACACTTGTTTGACCTCAGAACTCTTTTTGCATGAAAAACTGTTGGCCTCTCACAGAGTTGGTCTTTCTCCAACCACAGACTAACTAGATCACTCACCCAACTTTTACTCTTTATTTTATACATTCCTGTTTGTTTTTTAAAACTGTAATCATAAAATATATTGGAAAAAATGTGTCATAAAGGCCTCCTCAAAATGGGTGGGGGTGGAGTGCCCTCCAGCCAGCCTTTTGCTTCTTCTAACTGGAAGGACAGAAGAAAGACAGCTTCACAAAGATATCTCCTTTTCTATATATCCTTGTGATTCTGTTTTCATTGTGCTAAGAAAGCCTACAGGCTCTTTCCATTTTGTGAGTATAGCAAAACACGTCTTCTGAACAAATGGCTTTCAAGGCAGGCCAGAAAGAATTCACCATTAGGAAATTGTATCAAAGATGCTCATAGCTTGGGAGGCAGAGTATCAGTGCGTCTAAGTGGGTTTGAATTCTGCCGTCACCAGGGAATGTTATTTAATCTGGCTGTGTGTTTCCTCCCCTGTTAAGTGGGGTGCTCATAGTAGGTACTATGAACCTCATTGTTTTGAGGATTGCCCATGATCCACATTTAGCTTTTAGAATGGTGTCTGGTGCAAAGCCAGTGCTAACTGAGAGCTCACATGTTAATATTATCACTGGAATGAGAGCTTTCTTCAGGCAGCAACTTTGTTTCGCTCACTCCTGTACCCCTAGTGCCTAGAACGGGGCCTGGTACATAGTTGCTGCTTACTATAGGCTGGTTGAATGGCTGAGAAAATGAATGGATGGTCTTCCCTGTGAGGAGAGCACAGCACGTTTCTGAGAGTCAGATTCCCACAGAGTAGGCGCCAGGGTAAAAGCGAGCTGCTTTCTGCAGGGCAGGGCTGTTGTTGCCTCTGCCTTGTCCTCTCTGCGCGTGAATGAGGAGCCAGCACTCCAGAGGATGCAAGTCACTGCATGAAAGACAGAAGTAGAGCGTGAGGTGATTTCCTGGAAGGTGACAGTGTCATTTGAGCATTTTGGGCCTCGCAGTTCCAAGCCTTGTGGATTTCTATTCCTGGTTACTACACGAGGTCTGTGTTTGTCCCAGCCGGAGAGTTGCCAGCAGGACTGCTCACCTTAGGAGTGCCACAGAAAATGTGCTGCCTGTGGAGCCACTTTGGAAGGGGAAGTGCCCCTAGCCATCCTAGGGGGACCGAGAGCCCCTCGGCCACCTCAACACTCTTGCCCCCAGAGGCTCCACGTTCCCTCTTCTGTGGGTTGGCAGCACAAAACGGCATGCGAACCCATGGCCTGCTGATGTTGATTTTACCCTCTCTTGAGAAAACAAAACCAAGGCACTGGACCAAAATAAGACGCTCTGCTAACCCGGCTCTGCTGGGAAGCGTGATATTGATTTGCCCCTGGCCTCCCTTTGCCTTCGGGAACCTAAGCTCTGCCTGTGGCCTGAGCTGGGAAGTTGACTCCACTCCATTCCATCCAGACACCCAAACCTGCATTGTTTGTGTTCCTGAAGGAGCCAGGGTTTGCCCTGAGTTAGGTACTTGTAAGGACTGTGAGTGGCCCAGCCCTCCCAGTCTCTGGCTGGAGGTGAGCAGTTACAGCCCAAGGAGAGTCTGCCTGTCTCACCCTCTACTCGTAGCAGCCACTCTAGGGAGCGGCAGAGGCTTTAGCAAAACTTGTGTGACCAGCCAGGCTGATGGCCTTGGTCTCCTGGCCCAGAACGTCCTTAGAGTGGGGATACTTACAGCTGGGGAGGGGTGCAGAGCTCTGGGGAGGGATGGACAGAAATGTTTGAGGCCTGCAGCTAAATACTGTCTTTCAGGAAGTGCAGCTACAAAGAGACGTGAGCTGTGATTCAGCCAGGCCTGAAGTTCCCAGGCTCCCCTGTGGGGTTCTGATAGCCAGTGTGGGGAGATCTCACCAAAAGCAAAAGCCAGGATGTGCCAAGAACTACTTCACAGCTGACTCGGCTTCTCAGTTCTTCAGCTTCCATTTCCCCTGGTCCAGGGCTCGTTTACTTCTCGTACCCAGAGGCTGTTCTCTGAGGGGCTAGGAGTTCTCAAGGGCCAGTAGTTCCAAATAGGACCAGCACTCCCCTCTACCCGACACTCTTGTTCTGGTGACCACAGTCAGTGTGCAGGGGGCTCTTTTCAACTCAGTACTTCTCCAGGAGAGCACCTTCTAGCCTGAAGAATTGAGGAAACCAGTCCATTTCTCTTCCCCTGGTCATCTGTCTGGGTCAGAGACCTGTTTCACTTGGAGTGGTGAGCACATGGCTGTCAGCAGCTGCGCTGCACCTGGCTGGTTAATGTTCAGCCACCTGCTTGCCCTGAAAATACTACCCCTTTCTCTCTCACTCCCGACTCATCAGAGAGTGTAAACGTGGGGCTGATGCTTGAGTTCCACAAATGGCACGTGACCTCTGACTGGACAGAGATGCTTAGCCACGGCTCTCAGGATGCAGTTGGAGACAGGGAAAAGGATATCAAGGTTATGTCATGCCCTCTTTGGGGCTGATGACTGAGGAGTGTTATTTCTTCTAGGATTTGACTCCCTCAAAAAAAATCTGGGAATTCCCTCTGATTGCAGGGGGCCTCAGAATGTTAGTATAAGGCTCAGTCCATATAGATCATCCAGAAACTTGATATAGATTTAGAATCTTTGAGAACACAGGCGCTTAGGCGAGCATACAGCCCGGCCTGTTTGCAGACGAGGGTGCTGATGCCTGCAGAGACCACAAGGATGGAGAGAGGGGCAGAGCATCTAGAGGACAGCCTGGGTGAGCGGCCTGCATTCTCTCAGCCTCTGCTCATCCACCATTTCCCTGTGGTTCCCTTAGAGGACACACCAGTCTAAAACTTGTCTCCAAAGGCAGTGCTAATGATGGAGTGCTTGCTAAGAGAGAACCTTCCATTTTCTCTTGGGATTCTGATGGAGATGTGGAGTATGCCCTGGCCTCCCTGGCAGGCCTGCTGTATAGACTGCAGCCTCTGTGTCCTTCACCCTCTGCCTCCATCACCCATCTCTCTCCTGGGGCTAAGAAAGAGTAACCCTGCCTTGTAGCTAGCCACTTGCCTATTGGACTAAGATGGATGTGCATTGATTCTGGCAGAAGATAAGATACTTGTCTTCATCATTTGACATGTGTGGATCTCATGGTCATGTGTAAAATAGGAAGGGAAATGGAGTGGCATTTTATACGCATGACTTGTATGAGTCTCTGTCATTTCAAATCATCACAAAGGGGGATCAAGACTCCCCTGTATTCTCCTGAGATGGTGACTCTTTAGTCATAGCACAATTTGACACTAAGCATCAGTCTTAAGAAAATGACTTTGTGAGCCCAGGGCTCCCCTTGAGTTCAGACAGACATTCTTGGTTCTACTTCTTAGGTAAAGAGGAAGCCGTGTTCTCCCATCATTGCTTTCTAGATCTTTTCTGAAGCTGCTGAACTGGTTGACACTTGCTGGCAAATCAACAATAATCTACTTTAAGGAAAAGGAGTTAAATGGTATGGGTAATACTTACTGTAGTTTAAATCTTAGAATCTAACCTTAGGCATGACTTGCAAAATAGATCATGTTGGAGAAAAGAGAGCTTATGTTAAATTGTGTCTTTTCTGTTCCCTCACAACACACATACACACACACTCAAACCATTCAATTTGAGTCCATGGAATTCACTGTCAGAGGTAGATTGGAAAAGGGGAGGGGAAATAGAGGTGACCTTCTTAGAGACCTTAGAGATACCCAGCTATGACTTCCAAGTAGGCCTGAACCACTTTGGTTCAGTCCAGCCTAGTCGCTTTAATTGGCCAAGGTCAGAGAAATGAAGTATCAGACTTTGGTTATCCTACAGACAAACCTCTTGACTCCCAGCCCAGTGCTCTGTTTCACTGTACCATGTTACCTCTCTCCTGTAGTGACCTTTCCTCTCTCCTGTTCTGTGACTCATCAGGGCAAACTGGTCTCATGGCCTTGTAGTCACATCAGCAGCTTTGTTCCCAAACTCAGTGATCCTCTGTAATCATCACATACCTTACGGCTTTGAACGACTTCTGTTTGTTTCACAAAGTCAGAGTCGCCAATAGAGAATGAGGTTTTACCACCGTTAAATATTTTCAGATTCTGAACACATTCTGGAAAAGGCAGTCAGAAGCATTTTAGCCGGGGGCAGTGTTGGTGTAATGTGTGAGTTTGTGCATTTGGGTGTCTGTCTGTCTCTAGTTCCACCACTTACTGCTGGGTGATCTTGGATAAATTTATTAAATTTATCTGGGCCTCAGTTATTTCATTTATAAGATGGGAGTAATAATAGGACCTAATTTATAAAATTATTGTGAGAATTAAGTAGAATGCTGTACATAAAGTGCTTGTTAGCATATTGCTGGCACATAATAAGCACTCAAAAAATATTTGCTATCATCATCATCAGTTTATTCTTCTGCCTTTTTTGTGTTTAGACTGATCCCTCTTATAGCTGTAGATGTTATCACCCAGTGCAAATAAATATAAAGAATGGTGATGTTAGCCTAGTGGGGTTTGTGCAGTCATTTAGCAGACATTTATTAAGCACTTACTGTGTGCAACACATAGAGCAGCATTTTAGAATAAGTAAGACAGATGTGGTCCTACTTTCATGAATCCTACCCTCTTGGTGGAGAGACAGACATTTAACAGGTGATTACCAGTGTGCAGTGTCGTTACGACATGGATGCCCTGTGTCTGAGACAAGACGGAGAGAAGCAAAATCATATATTCTGGTGCCCACTCCACTCTTCCAACCAGAAGAACGCAGCGATCTCCCTAGAAACTCATCTGTACAAATTTAACTTTAGAGGGAAAAACACAGCCGTTCCATTTCCAAACTGGAATTCTCCCCCATGTGTTTTTGGGAAGCACAGATGCCTTGGCATTTTCCCTCTAACAATAACAGAGATTGTTCACAATTATGAATGGTTTTGGTTGACTTCAGCTCCAACAAAACCATGAATCATTTCATAACTTCTGAAATTGCAAAGAAATTAACACTCTGGCTCCAGAAGAAAAAAATGGACAAGTTATGGAGCACAAAGTCATCTAATTAAAATGTGAATTCTTTTTTGTTTGTTTATTTAGCAGCTGCACATCGCAAGGCCAGCTGGCAATGGATAAAAAAGCCAGTTCAGTATCTAGCTACCTGGGGTACCACTCGTACAGTCTCAACTGTGCAATCCACAACTGGCTATCCATAACCTCCTTTCTCCATCTTTCTCAAAGCTTTGAGCCAGAAGTGTTACTCCATACATTTTACCACATTCTAAGGAAGTGAAGGTAAAAGGAGATGCATGAGGCTCATACGACAGAGAATCTCCACGATACATCCCCATCACAGATACCCAAGTGCATGTACACCCTTAGGTGGGACCACTTTTTCCAGCAGACCTGTTGGATCCTCCTAATACCTGGCCACAAGATGAGGTTTTCAAAAAGTGGGGCTGTGAGGGTCAGGCTTCCCCAATGTGTGACAGCCTATGAAATGCCAGCAGGGCCTGGCATTTGAGATACAGGCTAAGATACAGATTGGCAGCTCCTCTTCTCCCCTCTTAATCTGTAATATATATATATTCCTTTTCATATTCTTTTTCCATTATAGGCCATTACAAGATATTGAATGTAGTTCCCTGTGTTATACCATAGGAACTTGTTGTTTGTCTATTTTATATATAATAGTATCTGCAAATCCCAAACCCCCAATTTATCCTCCCCAGCCCTCTTTCCCCCGGTAACCATAAGATTGTTTTCTATGTCTGTGAGTCTATCTCTGTTTTATAAATAAGTTCATCTGTGTCCTTTTTTTTTTTAAGATTCTACATATAAGCGATATCATATGGCATTTTTCTTTCTCTTTCTGGCTTACTTCACTGAGCATGACAATCTCCAGGTCCATTCATGTTGCTGCAAATGGCATTATTTTAATCTTGTTTATGGCTGAGTAGTATTCCATTGTAGATATATACCACAACTTTTTTATCTAGTCATCTGTTGACAGACATTTAAGTCACTTCCATGTCTTGGCTATTGTAAATAGTGCTGCTGTGAACACTGGGGTGCATGTGTCCTTCCAAATTAGAGTTTCTTCTGGATATATTGACGTTCTTTTTTAATGTTAGTAATGTTAAATGCTATACAAATTTGTTGAAGTTACTTCTGTTGGAAAACAGGTTCAGGGGAGCCATTGTTTCCCCCCAACTCTGCTTCTGCTCCTGGTATGTTTCCACCCTGGAGGGTGCAAAACAGACAGCAATAGACTCAGACCTAGCATGCCCTTCCACATTAATAACATTTTGTTAAGCAATTAATACTTGTTTATCATAAATAATACCTGTATATATTCCCACTACTCAAGGAAGCCACAGTTGGTATTTTTGTGTATATTATTTCCAGACTTCTTTCAATTCTTGTGTACATGTTTCTAAACAAAAATTAGTATCAAACTGAGCACATAATTTTGTTAACCCTCCTTATACTCAATATACACTCTGAAAATTTATCTATATCAACAAATACAATTACATATCACTTTGTGTGCCCTGAGGATCTCTTAGAAGATCTTTCTTTTTGTGTCTCTCTTTTTGCCATCAGAGACAGAGACAATAGAAAAATACACTTTACCGTTGGATCACAGACGCACATCTTGGGCACCTCTGATAGTTTTGCACTGGCCTATCACAAACACTCCACCTAAGACCCTTCTTGCTCTGAGTTGTAATTATGAGTATGCCTAGTCCATCCGCCATTGCCAAAGTGAAGGCCAGCTCTGTAAAATGCACCACCAGCTTTGGCACCATGGAGACTGAGGGAAGTTGCCTTGGTGCCACTCAGAATCACTGAGTAGGTTTTCTCAGCAAAGAAAAAGGGACTATATTTTAATAGAACTCTCTTTGGTAATTAGATGATAAAAAGGAGCCAGGTCAGCTTTCCCCTCCCCAGCCTAGGTTTCCTGCAGCTGAAAAAACCCTCCGTGGACAGAGAGGGTCCTAGGGACATACTGGGCAGGCCCTATCCCCAGCTGCTGAGCCCCCAGAGAATGGAAAGGCACCCCCAGATAAGAATATCTGTCCCCTTTTGGAGCCTACGTCCAGAAGTGCAGCGGCATCATTTTCTGCAGGCTTTAACGAAGAATCGTTTCAGTGATGAGTTCTAGAGAGAAATGCTGAATGTTTATTATTCTGGGAAAAAAAGGTTAAGAATCTCCATATGTAGAGCAGGTTGGCTAATATGGGAACTACTGCATATAATCCAGGTGCTGGGCCCTTGTAAATGTCATTGTTAATTGTCACTGGAGACGTCAGCCCTGGATCTTTTTCCCAAACTGAATGAATAGGATTGCCATTTATTCATTAAAATAGAGAAGCAGATAGCATATATCATCTTAGGGTAGATGACTCGGCAGAGGCTGGGCCAGTCCTTTGGAGTGTGAGGGGGTCTGAGCAACCTGCCTTGAGCCATTCATAAAAGTCCTGTCTCCACAAAGGTACTCATAGGTCAAGCTTTTGAATCAGAAGAGCAACTTGCCATTGTCCCCTGGGACTGCAGAAGATGAATGGGTGGGTGATCTGGAAAGTGCAGCAGGAGATTTCATATAACACACCCTGGATTCAGGGCAGGGGCTCGGCCAGCCTCTGATGTCTGAGGGAGAGCTGGAGACTCTTCCTCAAGTGCATCTGAAAACCACCTCGGCAGCCGCTGGGGAAATGACCCTCACTGGTTTCAGCTCAGTCTGTGTAGGGCTCAGAAGTGGCAAGAGGCAGGCTTGGAGACACTTTCTCTTGTGGACGCTATTCCCTGGGCCTTGCTTATGCATCTAGGTATGGAAGGGATTGTGCTGCTCTGCATATCAGTTTGGCAAACCATTATTGGGTGCCCCCTATGTAGCCTCACCTCCAGGTGTCTGCAGATGTGAACACCGGTAACCTCACTCCCCAGGGCAGTATCAGTTTTCAGCCACTTCCCTAAAATAGCTGTGTTTTGTCCCATCACTCCATCATGGCCTTGTTGAAAGCTTTTATTGGGTGGTGGGTCCCATACATGTATGCATTTGAACATGTCAGTTTGATGGCATTTCTTCTGTTGTCTGGGACTTTTATCTGAATCTCATATTAGAATCTAATTTTTCCCATTTCTGTAGACCTTTGCCAATCCCACATGGAATGCCTGTACAAGATCCTAAGTGGAGCTCCATGACTTGATCTCCATTTGATCGACTGCTCTTAGATTGTTATTTCCTCCCTCTCTTCAGGCTCAGGGCTACTCATGGTCAGGTGCTAAGGGTAACAAGGTTGTGAGCTGTGAAACAGGCCAAGGTTTTCTCCTGAAGTGAGGTCATCCTTCAGAGCCCAGGTGTGTGAGGGGTGTTTAGAAACTATAATACGACAAATTTTCAGTGGGCTCTGGTTTGATTTGTCTCAGCTCAGGAAGGCCACCCTTGTGCAGAGGGAGAAGGCAGGTGATAGCCAAGGCCAAGGTGTCTCCAGAGGAATAGTGCTCCTGCCAAGAGGTGGCATTGGCACTCTCTAGGGCTCTCTCTAGGGCTCCACACTCTTCTTGCTTCGTGTGCTTGGTGGCTTTGTGGAGCAGGGGCAGTCCTGCTGATGCATCCCAACAAGAGCCACACAGGACTCTTCTATGACCCTATAGTGCTCTGATGCTGCTCCTGTAGAGTTTCCCATGGTGGCTTCAAACACTTTGAGTGGGTGACAAAGCACAGAACCTGTGTTGTGATTCCACCATCAGGGAATGCCAGTCTGAGCAGCAGAGCTGGGAGTTGAAGCATCACTTCTCAAGCCCCTTCCTCAGCCTAGTGTGCAGCATTGAAGGTGCAAGGACGACTATACATAGCATACTTCTCTATCGCTAAGTGGGGGGAAGTGAGCCCCTTTTCTGTTCTCTTTCAGTCCTTCTGATCAAGTCAGGAGACAGTTTCATTTGGGCACTAGGATGTCTTTAAATCCCTCTAAGTCTTGCTAATCTTCCTTTTCAACAAAGAGCGTTTTATTACATGGCTTATTATATGATTTTGTTTCTATTGTATTTGCTTTCATGGTTATCTCTTATTTAAAGCATGTGATATTGGTTTTTCATTTAAGAAATTTCATAAAATTTCTTTTTTAAATAATGATATATTTGTTTCCAGTATGTAGAATTAAATCAAATGTGAATCAAAACCATGAGATACCACTTGACACCCACTAGGATGGCTAGAATCAAAGTCAGATAACAACTAGTGTTGGTCAAGGATGTGGAGAAACCAGAACCCTCACACACTGCTGGTGGGAATGTAAAATGATGTAGCTGCTTTGCGCAACAATCTGGCGGTTCTTCAAACAGTGAAAGAGTTGCCTTGTGACTCTTCAGTCTGACTTTATGTCTTCATGGTTGGAAAACAACCCAAATAGACAAAGGGATAAACAAAGTGTGGTATATCCATACATTGGACTATTACTTGACCACGAAAAGGAATGAAGTATTTACACATGCTACAAGGTGTATGAACCTTGAAAGCATTATTCTAAGTGAAAAAAAGCCAGTTATAAAAGATCACGTACTATATGATTCGATTTATGTGAAAGCCCAGAATAGAGAAATTGATGGAGACAGAAAGGAGATTACTGGTTCCTTAGGTGTGGAAAGGGGCGTAGAGGGAGTGGGGAGAGGAGTGATAATGAAAGGCTGCAGGGTTTCTTTTTGAGGTAATAAAAATGTTCTAAGATTGACCGTGGTGATGGTTGCACATGCCTGTGAACATATCAAGAATCCTTGAGTTGTACACTTTAATAGGTGAATTATATGCTATGTTAATTATATCTCAATACAGCTATTAAAAATATTTGAGTACTTACTAAGTGCGGGAAGAGTTCTACGCATTCTTACCTATAGTAACTCATTTTCACAATCACCTGATGAGGTAGGCCCTGTTGTATGGATACCCTCCCCATCTTGCAGCTGAGGAAACTGAGGCAGAGTTGCCCAAGGTACCAGTCTCACCTTAGCACGAAAGGAAAATGAGGCACAGAGTTCAAGGGCTGCATTCGTGGTCATGCAGCGAGCACACAGTGGAGGCAGAATTGCAGGTCGGCACCAGACCCCTGCTCTCGGCCACTCACCATGCTGTACTACAGGCGAAGGAAGGGCTCCTTGTCCTGGCAGGGTTACCATCTACTTGAACATGTGTACATAAAAGAGAAAGAAGCCCCAGAAACGCTGTCTGGGTGACCATCCTCACTCACTCACTCTGGGGCTTTAGCTGAGACACAGCATTACTAGGCCTCCATTCCCTTATTCCTTAAACCATACCTTAGGCTGGGTGCAAGAGGGCCCCGTCCTGGGGTTCCTGAAGGTAGGAATGTGGGTCTGTGGACGACCTTTAGCATTAAAAAAACACTCCGGCATGATCCTATCTGTGATCAGGCTTTGCGGGCTAACGAGACCGCAGAGTCTTTACTCTTGGCTGGAATTACATCCAACCAGGGCAGTAACCCTGGTTACCTCAGGCTGATGAGAAGCTCTGATTAGCAGTTACGTATCTGAGTCTGCTTAGCAGGAATAAGAAATTGAATCCTTCATTTCTTGAGAAGTGCTGTGTGATGAAATAAGCCTTCATAGCCTGTTTGGGGGCCACTGAGTGGGGAAGGCCAGCTGCAAGTCTGGGGCTTCCACCTCTCTGTCAGACTGTGATTCTCCAAGGTCATTTGACCCCCATAGGACTTACCCAGGACCCCCAGGTTTCTGGTCACTTAGATCCCAGCGAAGGAAGCCTTCCCTTACCACCCAGGAGTTCCCCATGGAAGGCTGGAGCCAAGGCGGAACAGTGGGTGTGCTGGCCACCACAGCCAGGCCGAGCAAGCACTGTGCTGTCAGAAAAAGGAGCAGGGCCCTCCGTGCTCTGAGCCATCACCTTTTCTATTTCTGTAGGCAGAAGGCAAGGCCCAGGTCCCATTCATCAACACCATCCTCGCTCATGCCTGGAGAGCTCTGAAAATAAGCCAGGTTAGGCATGCTGGCCCCTCAGGCCTACTCCAGCACTAGCGTTCTCTGGCACTAACCATCAAAACCTGTTCTACTAAAATGTTTTCCACTGAGTAACATAGTACCTTCGGGATCAGCCCGTGCTAGAGTCTTAAGACATCTGAGCCAGGAAGAAGCCTCAAACAACATGTAGTTTAGAGATGAGGAAATCCTTTTGGTTTGTTTAAAAAGCTGCCTCTGCAACCACCGTTAGTCCGGGAAGGTGCGGCGTGCACTCGGCTGCTGCTGCTGATCTGATCATTGGGGTCATTTAGCCACTCGCTGAAATCAGTGAGGGCCACGTCTCCTCCGCGCAGCCGCTGGGTTCAGCCTGTATGCATTTGTCCTGGAGTCACAGCCTTGATATTCCATTCGATTCCACTTGGCTGGGACAATGCTCAGGGTTTTTGTGGAAGAGCTTATGGGAACCCTGGCCAGTTGAAGGGTGGAAGGCCCTAGAGCGGCCAGAAAATGCTGCCCACTGACTCACTCGTTAGCTCACAAACAGTGTAGGCATGGCCCCAGGTACTGGGGAAGTATGAAAGAAGTTGACATGGATGTATTCCTGACCCAGAAGGGGCTGACGGGTGTATTGAGGGAGGTACATCTGTGTACCAATTAAGGCAGAAAATATTAGAACCAGTTGGAGGGCTGGGACACTTGCGTAGAGGATGCCAGAGGCCCACGGGAGGTTTCTGGAGGAGATAGCATTTGAGCTGGCCTCTGAGGAGTAAGTAAGATTTGGGAACTGATATGGTGTACTTTCTCTGTCAAAACAGGACCCACTGAGAACAAAAAACAAAGCAGTAAGACATTCAAAGTACCAAGTCTGGAGACTGGAGCTGGGCGGGTTGGGTGGGAGGGTTGGTGGGGGCAGGGGTGGTCCTTGTCCTTGAAGATCACCAGGGCAATCCCTTCCCCTCCCTGTGCTGGGTTTCCCACCCTCACAGTGGTGGGACTGGGTAAGACAGATGGTCAGCCGTTTTCTGCTCTGACTTGTAAAAATCTAGTCCTAGCTCCTCGTTTTTTAGAAGCACTAATGTGCAGCTACATCCATTAGGTGCTGACAACGACCACACACTGTGCTGAGTGCTTTGTTTGCACCCAAAGCACCCAGTGAGGCTTAGAGGTCCAGTCACTTGCTCACCAGGTTCATCCATTCACTTAGCAAATAGTGGCTACTTCTGTGTGCCAGGTAATGCCCTAGGCCTAACATGATGAATGGGGCAAACACAGCCTGTGCCCTCATGGAGCTTATAAAGTTTTATGTAGGAGAGGGGCAGTAAACACACAAATGGATCTTATTATAAACTATGGAAAATGCAGGCATTTTAGGAGAGAGGCTAACGGGAGGTTTATAATTTAAATTTGGCACATTGGAGGTAAAAACGTCAGCAGGATTCAAGCGCGGGTCTTAGCGAGTTCAGAGCACACTCCATAAGGACCGCCCTGCTTCTTCCCAGCTGAGGTCTCTGCAGGCCCCTGAGTAGTCAGAGATGGAAGTCAGGTCTTCCTGCCCTCTGGGGCAGCCTTCTTTCTTCACAGCCCCCCTGCCACTCAGGGCACATCCCTGTCTGCATGACTGATGGGAAAACATGGCTGATTCCCACAGTGCCCTCTTTGAGGTGAGGTCAAAGCCCTAACATCCAAACTCTCCTTTCCATCCACCTTCTCAGGGCTTACAAGACTCGGATCCTCCTGAAACAGTTGGTAAGCTTTCCTCAAAGGTCATGTTATGGAAAACCCCTGCCAAAATCTGCCCGCTGTAATCACAAAGGGCATCAGTGAGAAAACCTCTTCAGCAGAGTGTCTGTGTTCATGGTAACATGCCCAGGTCACAATCGGAGACGTCAGAGCCCTGTATACAGAAGCAAGGATCTTGTTGCAGGCATCCCTGGGCCCTGACATTGCCCTGATGTTCAAGTTCAGCATCTCTGGCTAAATGCAGCTCTAGGAAACTTCCCAGCTTGGGGGCCAAGAAGGACAGGGAGCCAGGTGTTCATACAGCAAAGGTGCTTTTCCTCTGCGAGAAATAAGGAAGAGCTCACAGCACTCCTGTACCCCTGGTACCCTGCTGGGGACCTTGTTCTCTGTGCTTCCAAATTCTCTCCACACGACAGTCTTTCTGTGGCTCTCCTTTCCTGTCCCACAACCCTTTCCCTAGTACAACCCTCTCATCTCCTTTCCCTGGACATCAGCCTCTTCAGAAAGATTTTTTAAAGAGCAAAACTGTAGTTTATGTTTGATAACTAAATGAATTAGTCAGATAGGCCTTTTTATTATGTAATATTTTGTCCATAAAAAGAATATATGACATCAATATAAGATATTAATAAAATATCCATTTTGCCGAGTTAAATCTCCCATGTGACCCATCCCTAGAGTAGCAGCCTCTTTAACTGGCCATTTTTCCTCTTCCCTCCCCAGTCTAATCCAATATCCACATGCCAGCTAAAACAGTCTTTGCTCAGCTCAGCTCCCTACAGTCACTGCCACACACACACACACACACACACCACGCACACATGCACGTGGCCGACTCTGCACTGCTCAGAGCACGCGGGCTGGGACTGGCCATCCTTAGCGGAACAGAGCTGCCTGTGCCCTGCACTCTGCTGCCTCCCTGCCTTGGGCTGCATGGCTTCCTTTACCTGGAATAGCCCCCACCCACATGTCCCCTATCTCTGCCTGTCACACCCACCTCTCCTTCTAGGTCACAAAGTGTCGTGGTTTTCCCAGAGCTGCACCTGATTCCTCCAGTCAGCTGAGCCCCTTTAGAACTTGGGTGGTTTTCCTTTTCTCTTGAGGCATCCAACATTTTGCTACTTTGTACTGATGTTAGTTTTTTCGAGATCTTATCTCACATACTAGATTATAAGCATCTTATGCGCAGCCCCGTGTCTTTGATTTGCAGGGCCTGGTGGAGCACCTGGCACATAATAGATGTTCAACGCATAACTAGACTACAGTGAATTGAACAGTCTTCCTCTAAAGCCCAACTCACATCCTCGTCCCTGAAATCCTATAAAAAAGTGTGTACCCCTTTGTCTCCCTAGGAGACCGGTGCTCCTTGAGCAGGAATGTGGTTGATTCTTGATGAATCCAGGCTGGATGAATGAATATTTGCAAACATTCTGCCCAAGATGGAGGGATGGACTCAGTGCTTTTAAGGCAAAAAATTGTTTAGCCTGTAACGCTTCATGATAAATAACCCTCACGAAATAATACTTGGAATTGGAAATTAAATATCTTGTAAAGAAAAAGCAATTGTGATATTGAATGTGCATTTTCACACACACCAGTTGAAGATTGCAGCTCTCAGAAAGTCGTTCATAAAGCTTTGAAGTCTCTGTAGGTGTCTTTGGGGATGAGGGGTTCTGAGAGAGGTTTTGTCTGCACGGTCTCACTTGGCGGTGCCTTTAACAAAACACAAACTGCTTGCTTTAAACGACACTGCTAAAAACATGCACAGTTCTTTGAAATGATTTTTAACAGTGTAACGTATCTATGCCTTTTTAATTTTACTGTCATAACAATGGTTAGAGAACTTAACAGACAAAATTTCCACCACCCTTCCTTGGCTGCCATTTCTATTTTTCTGTGCTGCTTTCTAATCTTTGTCCCTATGTAACAAGGAAGCTTTCATTTCTGGCCGAAATGAAATGGAAGTGTTGATGTGATCAGATTATAAGCATGAGATCTGATAGACAAGTCTTGTGAGCACCTACTGTGTACAAAATCGTGTGCCAAGAGCTGGAGAGGATGTGAAAAGAGTTTGTCCACTGAACGGACATTTACAAGTTCTTGCTCCATGCCTGGAGCTGCTCTGGTTCCCGAGGTGCAGCTGTGAGTAAGACACAGCCCCAGCTCTCAGGGGTAGGGAAGCAGACATCAAAGAGATTTAAGAAAAGAACATGTCAGGGACAGATAGGCTATAAAGAAAGAGAAAGCTGAGTGATAGGAGTAGAGGGAACAGCTATTCTATGAGGGTGCCTCAGAGACATCCCCTCCAAGGTAAGTTTACAGCACAGATTTGAAGGAAGTATGGAAGTGAAGGAAAAGTGTTCTTGACAGAAGGAACAGCAAATGCGATGCGCAAAGGCCCTGAGAGGGGAGCATTTCTGATGTGTTTAAGGAGTAGGCAGAGACTTGTGCAGCTGGAGTGCAGTGGGGGCAGGATGGGGACACAGGAAGTCAGGAGAGGGTGCAGGATCGTAGGGCTGGCCACGTGTGAGCCTGTAGTAAGGACTTGGACTTTTATGCTGAGTGTGATGGGTACCTGTGGAAAGTGCTGATGTCACTGAGGAGAACAGCCCAGGGACAAGGAGTGGAAGCAGGGAGATGGTTAGGGGGCTGCTGGAGTTGTTCAAGAGAGAGGCTGTGGTGGCCTGGATCCGGGCTGTAGTGATTTAGACAGGAGGTAGATCGGTCAGGTTTAAGTATGTTTTGAAGATGAAGCCAACAGGATTTCCTTTCATACTAAATGTGAGTGTGAGAGAAAGAGGAGTCTAGGGTGAATTCAGGGTTTTGGGCCTGAGTAACTGATAAAATGGAATGTTGCTAGACCTAGAGGAACACAGGTGGACCAGGTCTGGACAGCAAAGTCAGGAATTTTGTTTGGACATGTGAAGCTGGATGAGCCTCCTCCAGAGTCCGTGGCAGACACCGCCACAACACTCTCCCCTGCTCAACCCAAATGTGGCCTCAACATCTCAGCACTGTGCTTCAGAAACGCGCTCCTGGAAAGAAAACATTCACCTTCCTGCTATTGACAGAGAATCCAGTGAGTGTGCACTGGGGGAGGAGGCATGATCTGGGAAAGTTCCCAGGAGGAGAGAAGCTTGAAGTGAGCTTTCGTATCAGTTAGGGGACTGTTGGTTGCAAGTGACAGGAAACCCAACTCAAAATGGTTTAAACCATATAGGAAATTATTAGCTCACATATCAAGAAGTCTGGAGATTAAGCAGTCCCAAGGTTGCCCAATGAAACACTTAGCTGGTGTCACACACCTAAATCCAAGGACATCTCAAAGAAGGGATTCTTGAAGAACTTGAAGGCCTGGGCGGTTAGACTAGGAAAGGCCACTGCTGATATTCCCCTGAGCAGCTCCACTCGTGCAGAAGATGGAACATCCTCCACTTGAGCCCTGTGCTGAGGCCGGGTTCAGATGGTGGCTCTTTGGTGGAAAGTGGAGCACGCAGGACAGTGTCTTCCTTTGGAAAACACAGCCCGAAACTGATACTGATGCTTTGTCGCTCCTGCCTTCATTCAGATTATGTACCAGACCCTTTTAGTTTCAAATGATAGAAATCCTACCCATATTGGCTTAACTGAAAAAGATACTTGGCAGCCATTGAAAAGTGTGGATCCAAGGGCTGCAAAGGTACCCACAGCACTCGGTGTCCGTCCTCTCTGCTTGCCTCCCCGTTAGCTTCGCTCTCGGATGGGCTCACTCCACAAGGCCACAAATCGCTGCCTCAGCCTCAGGCCATACCCTCCTCAGCTTCAAATCCCCGAGGAAAGCGTGTTTCTTTCCAGGATATCCCAGGAAAAGGCTTACTGCCTCTCTCTGATTCTGACTGGCTTGCTGCGTTCCCATCCATGAACCAGCCACTGTGGCTTTGGGGAATGCAGCGTGCTCCCACCATAATGACACTGACCTCCAGTCGGGGAGAGGTGGCGCTGCAAACTCCTGATGCTGGCAGAAAAATGAAGGAACAGTCAGTAGTCCCAAGCCACAATTATCCAACCCAATATTCTGCCTCCAAGTCCCAGATAACCTACACATTGGATTTCAGCATCCCCTTATGTGTTTCAGCAGCCTACAAGAGGCTGTGACAAACATCTCGCTCAGTCCTCATAATGTCCCTGTAAAGGTGGTTCGGTGGCAGTTATCCCACTTTACAGATGAAGCTCAGAGAAATTAAATGACTTATTCTGGATCATCCAGATAGTACATAGCAGGTCTGCCCTTTGAACCCAGGTCTTCTGACCCCAAGTCCAATGTTCTGGACTATTCTGCTAGCAAACTTGCCCATTATGTTTAAGACTCACTGTGAATCTGCATGTGTATTTGAAAAGAGAAGTTCTTAAAACTGCACAAATGAAATCAAGTTGAAGAGTCTGCTCAAGGAGTTACCATCTCTTAAAAACTTGCAGTATGTAAATGGTAAAACAAAGAACATCATTAAGCTCAAGGATGTGTTTTAATAGCAGTTAATTAACTTTTGCAAATAGTCAGCAAACATTTTCCCTTCTGCTGAGATGGGTCCTCGGAAGAAGGATTATAATACAGAACCCCAGGTGGTCAAGTACCAGTTGGATTTTCCTAACTGCCTCCTTCTAAGGAAGAGCTCGCCTGTGGGTGAGTCTCCACACACTCCCCAGCCCCGCACTCCCTTTGCCAACATGCAGTCCCCTGATTGAGGGTCCTACAGATCACGTGGCAGAATTCAGTCTGCCCCCAAGGTTGACATACAGAGTTTTCCCTGCAGGACTCGTTTCAGGACCGGGGGCATGATCTGCCTACCCTCACCTCTCCCTCAACTCCAACTCTAGTCCATCAGCCAGGCTACCATTTTCTCTGATGAACAGGTGGCTCCGGGTGGATTCTAAAGCACTGAGTTAGATCTCTGGCTGTTTGGAAGTACTTTTTCTGGGATCTAGACAGAACCAGAAGGCTTCAGGCCAGAAGGCACCTGCTGCTGCCTCCCATTCTCTGAGGCCCTGTTTTATGGATAAGAAGTTAGACTTATTCCCTACAGAAGGAGCAATGGACAGATAAATTACAAAGAGGGTAAAAAATCATCCTCCTACCCGCAAAGAAGGGCCATACTGAGAAGGATAGAGGGAAATCTCCTGTCAGATGAGCTGATCAGGCCAGAAACGTGTCTACGATTCATTGAGAACATAAATGAAGGTACAAGGCGAGTATAGGTTCTGTGCTGTCTCCTCACTGGTTACCACTTAGCCCCTGGTTGACAGAGGAGCAGTTGGTTGGGTGGGACCACTCCAGGAACCCAGGTCTTCTGATTCTAAGTTCCCCAGTTTGGCCCCCAGGTGCCAGGCTGCTGGCAGGACCCTCTCAGATGGGGGTTAGGGGAGGCGGTGAATCCTGTGCTGTACCGGCAGCCCCGCAGGCTTCCGGGCACCAGGAGGGAGTCAGGGCGAGCTGGCGCTGGTGGCGCCTCGGTGAGAGCACAAGCTTCGGAGTTACAGAAGCCCGACTCTGCCACCTACTAGCTGTGTATCCGTGAGCAAGCAAGGTCATCTCTCTTGGCCACCACTTCCTCCTCTGTGACATGGGGATGATGATAGTACCTTCCTCAGAGAGTTGCTGTGAGGATGAAATGCGATGGTGCACATAAACCACTGAACACGACGTGCAGCGTGGAGTAGTGCCTCGGTGTGTCCAGGCAGTGAGGCTGTTCACTCTTCCATCCCGCGACTGAGGTCTGAGTCCTCCCCAGGGGCTTGGGAGGCTCGCTTCACTTCCAGCCGGCTCTGAGGGTCTGTGGCCTCGCTGAGCTGTCAGACCAGGAGCAGCTCATCCACACACCCTCCCCGGGAACCCTGGCCTCAGCTCCATCCTGTTGTACCTTCTCAGGGGCAGCTGAGTGGGCCCTGTCTTCACAGGGGAGAGATGCCCCGGGGCTCTGCTGTGCTGCCCTCCCCCAGCTCGCGGCCATCTGGCAGGTGGAGCCCCAGCTGCCCTGAGGAGGTGCTGGGCTGGAGCCACATCCTGAGGCTGGGTGCCGGGGAACTCGGGGTGTGGGCCAGCCTGCTTGCCTCACTTGCCTCATTCCGGGAGTTCGGCAGGGAAGTTGCGCCTGCCTGACCTCTGAGTGTCCGATGAGATAGCAGCAGCGTCCGCAGCGTCTCTGGAGCCAAGTGTTTGAGCAGGAAACCGTGTCACCCCCTCCAGGCCCCTCTAGCCTGGCCCAGATTTTGGCCAGCTCTCCCAAAAAGGCTCCCTCAAGGACCATGGGTCTGGTGCCAGGACCCGTCACCCCCGCCCTTCTTCCATCTCACCAGCAGTAGCGTGTGACTCGTCTTATCTCAGAGATTAGCAGGGAGGAGGCCTGGACTTGGAGTCAGGAGGCCGAAGGTGAGCCCGGCACAGCTGCTTGCCCACTCATGACCTTGAGCAAGTCACATTTCCCCTCTGAGCTTTTTTCTTTCCTGGAAAAAGATGGGGAGAAGAGACCAGATCTCCTTTTCTCCTTAATAGGGTATGTGTGGATGTCAAATCAGATAACCATAAGGCAATGCTTAGTTGTTGGAGAAGATTTTAAAGAAAGCCGGAGGTGAATCTGAGAGATGAAAAGATTGTTTCCAATCCAGTGGAGCAGATTTTGACCACTCTTTTCATCTGTTTGGAGTGAAAGCAGGCACTCTCACTGGCCCACCCTGCTAGTTTCAAGGCTGAAACTACAGCTGCTGGGTCCCTCTCAGATTGGAGCACCCCTAGGAGGTACGCATAGGCTCACACCCAGGTCTCAGGGGCCTGGCTCTGCCCTGATGAGCGATGTGCTTCTGTTCTCTTGTGGCAGCAGAGCTGAGGGGTGCGTGGGTGGCTGAGTGGGAGAGGGAAGCCAGTACTGAGCCTCCACCTCCTTTCCAGCCTCGGGGTGGGAGGGAGATGTCATGTCTTCCTGGGACTGTGCTTCCAATTAAAAAACACAAAACAAAACAAACTTGTTGAAATCCTAGTTAAAATTCCTATTAAATTCCAATATAGAAAGGGGGAGGCATTTTAAAAATATAGTATTAAGTGTTCCCATTCAAGAACATATGTCTTTTCTTCAAATCTGGCTTTATAGCCTTCAGTAAAATGTCTTTATTTGTAGTATAACACACCTAGTGGAAATACACAAACCTGAATGTACACCTTGAGGGGTTTTCACAAAGTGAATGCACCTGGACACTCAGCACCTGGTGGGGCCTGCACTGCTCTCTTTTCCTCATCACCTGACCTGGGAAACCACTGTCCTGGCTGCCAGCAGCAGAGATCAGTTTTGCTCGTTTTTGTGTTTTATACAAATAGAATCATTCAGTATGTGCTCTGTTTTTGTCTTTTACCCAATGGTCAGGTATATTCGCACTATTGGGTATAGTTGCTGTATCTTCTCACTGCTGTGTGGTATTACCTGTGTAACGGACCTCAGGTCTCTTCATTCAATCTCCGAGTCTCAGGGGAAACTTCTGGTTTTGAGCTACACCCGTCGTGCGGCTATGATCATTTGTGTTCATAGCTTTTGCTGAACTTACGTGTACCTAGGAATGGAAGTGGTGGGCAGTAAGATTTTTGTAGTTTTCTTCATTAGGTTCTGTAAGTTTCTTGTATAATTTATCCCTAGATATTGATAATTTTGTCACTATTATGAATGGGCTATTTAAAATTTTTCTCTTTTGTATATTTATTACTAGAAAAAAACTATTTTGTATATTTGTCTTGGATCCTGCCACCTTACCAATTCTCTTATTAATTACAGAAGATTTTGTTTTAAACAACAGTCTCTTAGGTTTCTGAGTATCCAAATATCACCAAAAAGATTATTTTAGTTCTTGTCTTATGACACTGATGTCGTTTTCTTGCTTTACTGCATTGGACACGAGAAGTAGATCATGATAAATAATAATGGTGATTATGCTCATCCTTTTCAAGTTCTACATTTTAGTTAAAATAATTTTAGAATGTTCCTGTTTTTAATCATATTTGCTATTGGGTTTTGGTAAATAGTTTTTATTTTGCATAAGTAATGAGCTTCTATTCCTGGGTTTTAATGAGAAATGATCTAAATTTTACCAGGTACCTTTCCAGCATTGGTTGATGTGAGCATATGGCTATCCCATCTTTGTGATTGTCATGGATAATGATGTTCAACTACTTCACATTTCTAGAATGAACAGGTTTAGTCATGTTTTTTTTCTTTTGATACTTGACTAGATTCAATTTGATAATTAAAAAAATAATTTTTGCATTGGTTTTAATACATGAGAATGGTTTATAGTTTTCTTTCTTGTGCTATCTTCTTCATATTTTAATAATTAGTTATTGTGGCTTCATAGCATTAATTGGGGGAACGCTCCATTTTTTAGTATAACTTAAATCCTTGGAATCATCTGTCATTTAAAGTTTGGATAAAATTCACTGAAGCTATCAGCACTAAATACGTAATGTCATTTTCAGTCGTAGATCTTCCATCACCCTTCCAGTTTTTCTATGTTAATTTTTTTTTCAAATGTTTCTCTACTTCTTGGGTCAACTTTAGTCATTTATATTTGGCTGTGGGATTGCCAGATTTTCAGGTTTGGGGCCATAGGGCTGCATGTGGTTTTCTTTTATGATTTTGTCTCTTCTGCAGCTATGGTTGGGTCTTCTTTCTTATTTCTGATCTTTGTATATTTGCTCTTTTCCTCTTAGTCTCATTGAGGTTTTATTTTACTTATTTTTAGTTTTTGTATTTATTTATACTCAGCACTATTCTACTGTTTTTTAATCTTACTAATTCCAGCTTTTAACTTTATTAATTTATAATCGTAGTTTCTTTTGTTTTGGTTCATTCTTTTTGTAAGCTCTTAGTAGAGGGCTAAGTTTCTTGATTTTTCGTATTCCTTCTATAATCATAGAGGCTTTGAATTTCCTCTGAGTGTGGCTTTTGCTCTGTCCCATGAGAATTGGTATGAAATGCTCTCTTTAACTGCTTTCTAGATAGTTGTCATTTCCCTTTTGATTGCCTCTTTAATCCTAGATTTATCTAGGAGTGGATTTCTTAATTTCTAAATCAATATTTTTTTCTCACTTTTTTAAAATTTCTTATCTTACTGATTGTGATTAGATATTGTAGTGTATAAAAAATTCCTTTGTAAAATTTGTTAAGGTTTTATCTAGGCAACCCAACATGTGATCAATTTTATAAATGATCCAGGTCCCTAAAAATAGTTTATTTTGTGTTCAAGGAATGTAAGTTCCTGCATATTTCTAGAAATTCAAATTACATTATTTAGTCTCTCTGTTAATTAATATTTCCCCATAAGATTTGTCCATTTCTGAAAGACATCTTTGAAATTTCACATCAGTATTTTATTTATTCCATTTCTGAGCACAGGCTTTATATATTTAGCTTCTCTGTTATTTAATGCATACAGATTTCTGATGTTGTAACTTTTTCATAAAGTGTTCCTTTTGTCATCACAAATGTCTTCATCCTCTGCAGTGTTTTTCAACTAAAATTCCTCTTTATCTAATTAATTTTGGCACTTATGCTTTCCTTCTGTTTGCATTTGCCTGGTATATATTTGTCTATGTGTTTATTTTCAACATTTCTACATACCTTTATTTTATTTAGAGTCTAAAAAACATTGTGTGCCTGGGTTTTGGTTTTTGTTCTAATTTTTCAACCCAATCTGACATCTTCTTTATTAACTGATGTACTTGATTTTATTCCTTCCATCTTATGGTATGTTTTTAATTTCCTTCCATCATTCCTTCCAAACATTTTCATGTTTTTCTTTCCTCTTGTTTGTGCTGGTTTGATGTAGCTGCTTTGCATTTCTTTTTTTCTTTTCTTTTTCGCCTGTCAATTTGGAAGTTTTCTAATTTTCCATCTTATTAAAGGTTACATTCTTTTCCCCTTCATTCACAATCAAATACATATTGCTCTACTGTTATTTGAAAACAAGATAACATGAAATAACTATTTCTCCCTCCAAGTTGCTCCATTTCCTCTCTGCTTCAGTGGGATGAGACCTTTAGAATGATTTCCTTGCCCCCGACTTAAAATGAGACCTTGGAAGACTTTTACTCCCTTCCCTTTCAACTCCTTGATTTTGTTAGGATAATTTAATATTTTTAGCTTTGGGCTGTTGTTGGAATTTCCCTGATAATGTGCCCCTTCTATTTTCAGAGTCCTTATTTATCAATTTTATTCCCAGAGGGTCCACCTTTCTCTGTTAAGTTGTAGGAGAAAGGGGAGAGAGGAAATGTGTGAGCAAACATTCACATTCATCATGCTTTCCTGACCTGCTCATTTTCCTGCATGTTGAGGTCTCTGTCCTGGTGCCTTTGTTGTTTGCTGCTTTAAGTATTTTCCATAGATGGGATGTGCAAGTAATAAACTCCGTAGAATTCTTGCATATCTGCAGATATCTCTTGCACTGCAAAATGATGAGCAAGATACAAAGTGTTTAATAGTCTCTGGTTCCCTTCTCTGAGTGGTCTATAGATGGGGTTCTCCTCTCTTTTAGCTTGTAGTGTTTCAGATGAGAAGTTCGATGTCAGTCTTTTTTTCTTTCTTTCTTTACAGGTAATATATCCTCTCTGTGAAGCTTTTACAGTTTTGTGTTCATTCTCAAAGTTGAGGGATTTTCCCAGGGTTACCTTCCTGGAACTTTGTGAGCATGCCCTTTCAATCTGCAGATTCCCAGGGGAATTATCTTTTATTTGTTACTTAATTACTGACTCTCTTCCATCAATTCCTTTTTCTTCTAGAACTTCCAGTATTCTCAAGTTAGATCTCCCTGGCTCTGTCCTCCAGGTCTTTTGTCTTTTCCCTCATGAATTCTGTCTTATACTTTGACTCTATACTTGGAGATGATTTTCCCTTTTGGTCTTTCAGGCCACTGATTGACATCTCAACAGGGACTCACCTATTGTAGTTGGGAACACCGGTTTTTAACACGCAGAGAGTCTTTTACATCTGGCCCTGACTTGCACGTGTCTTTCTGTTTCACTCGTTTGTCTTCTAGAGCAGCTCTACTTCCCCAAGCACATGCACTGTTCATTCTGACTGATTTTTTTCAGCTGGGACTTTGAAGCATGTTGTGAGGTTTGTTGGTACTTCTGGTTGTGGAGTCCAGATTGGCTGCTCTCCACTGTGGAGCAGAGCTGGTAGGAATGGAGCTGCCCTTGCCTTCTGGGCCAGTGGTGTCAAGGTAGGTGAACCACTGGTCTACCTCAGAAACGTCTGGGAGGAATCTTTCCTCCCTGTTCCCCTTCAGCCCCAGGGGTAGGAGGATTGCAGCCCACTTGTTCAGCTACTTCTTGGCTTCCTGGGATCCAGGCAAAGCCAGTTTCACACTCCCCATCTCTCCTCCCTGAATTCCCGCACACGCACTGGGTCTCTGTTGGTCAGACCCTTCCCAGTATCTGCAGCTTTTGATCCTTGCTCCAGAACTCTCTGAAGCTGGTCTTCAGGTAAAAGAGACAGAGAGCCTCATATCAGATTTTCACTTTTGCCTCCCAAATGTACCCCTATCTGTCCAAAGGCCTCAGCAATTCCCTGGTTCAGGATGGGCAGATAGATTAGAGATGCTAATCTCTCTCAGGTTGCCATATTCCCAGAATTCCTGTCACCTTCTCTGTTTCCAATGGATCTACTGAGACTCGATAATCCCCTATCCTTCCCTTCCTCTGAGCAGGCTGTTGTAAGACTGGCACCCGGGACCCTAACATCCCACCACTCCCTTAAGCCTCCTCTGCTCTTTCTTCTGTTTGCATCAGATTAGACACTGGACCGGATTCCAGGATCATATGCTCCTGGGTCCCTCACAATGTGGACCGGGCACTGCTGGTGACCCCCAAGATGATTTGTGATAGTAGCAAGGACCCGGTATTCTGTAACATTGACTCCCATGATGGGAATGTTCTTTTCTCAATTCTCTCTCAGTTCTTCTTGAGTTTGGTGTTACTATATTGTTGACGCCTCCATAACACTTACTAATCTCCCTTCTGACGAAAAAGAGAGCAGGTGTCATGCTCTGAGTCTTTGGTAGGCAATAGAATTTGCTTTTAGCTGGAGTATAGAGGGCTGATAGAGAAGCAGGTCTGATGGGAGAGTCGGTAGTTCAGTGAGGAATCCATTTAGTCTGTAATGCCTAGTGCATATCTAAGCAGAGATATTGAGTAAGCAGTCCAGGTCTGAGCCCTGGGGCACCCCAGAGACTGGATTCCTTCCTCCTTGCCAGCCAGTACATAGGTACCTTTCCCCCTCATTGGCTGAGTGCCTTTGCACTGACTAACTCAAGAGGTTTGCTTCCCATCACTTCTGGGCCACTTCTCGGCATCCAGGGCCACGTGATTGTCATTAGTGTTCTGTGTGTCTGACCAAACAGCACTTAAGTGCAAACATGGACTGTGGCCAAACTTGCAGCTATGCAGAGCCTTTTGGTTGGCCATGCATCTTGTCAGATCATGGGGTGTGTCACATCCTCCCATGAGGCTGCATTAAAAGATGGAAGCAAGCTGGACCTGTTTCACCAATTTGAGCATGGTTCCCGCTAAATATTCCAGATTCACTGGACCTGTCAAATTCCTGGCCACATTTATTATTATTACTATTCCTACTGGTACTTATTAGAATGACCGAAAAATATCTGCCATTAGTTTAGCACTTTTCCTTCCTACCAATACACTGGAAATGTTTAGCCTACCAGGAACGAAGCTAATGCCACTAACTAGCTCTTCGAAGGGATCACAGTGCCAACAGAGCCAGCAGGCAGTGCACCGAAGGCTGCAGACTCGGGGGGCCAGTGGATCACTGGAGAGCCCTGACCCTGCCCACAGCAGGCAGCCAAGCTCAGGTCCCACCTGAGAAGGCATATTAGCACATCCAGTTTTTTTTGAGGAGAAGCCAGAAATTAGTATCTCTTTGTGAGAATTCTCCTGACTTGTAAACCTTTGCTCCAATCAAAAAAAAAAAAACAAACAAACAAAGAACTAAGCTAAACAAAAAACAAAACCACTGTAGCCCAAACAAAACACATCTCTCTTTGGCCCAAATCTAGGCTGCAGATGGCCAGTTTGAGGCTTCTACTCTGGGACAGTGGGCCAGACAGTTACTTTGATTCTACCTCCCCCATTACTGTAAAACAGAGCCCCTGCCAGGGCTGTTGGGCTGGAGATTATGAAGCTCAGCCCGCAGTTCTGCTGCTTACCAGCTCTGAGACATTGACCAAGCAGTAAGCTACCCTTCCTAAGCCTCAGTTTCCTGATCTGTAAAATGGGGATAACTGTGTTACTTATCCCTGAGATTCTGGTATGAGGATTAAGTGAGATAATACACATAGATGCCTAGCACAAAGTTAGTGTTTAATCAATAGGAACTATTATTATTGTTCAAATAATACCTGTGGAAATGGTTGGAAAATCCAAAAGGGAGTGCTGGGTACTTGTCACTGTTATGGGTGGTGGCACACCAGCCAGCTCAGAAAGCCGCTCACCTGTCATGTCCCCTGGGTCGTGTCTCTACAGCAAAGGGAGGCAGCAGAGCCGGACTGAGAATGGCCTCGCTCAGTTCTTTCCCCTTTATTTCATTCAGGGACATAAAGGTAATGATAATATTCCTGAAGTCCTGGGATTTGCCATCTAGGAAGCCCCATCGCAGCTTCCCCTGGGCTGGTGTCAGGCTAGCTGCCCTCCACACTTTGGCCTGACACACTCACAGTCTCTGAGTGGTGTCCCCCACCCCATCACAGGATTGAGGGGTGCTGAGCAGACAGAGGGAGACTCTCTGTCTCTCTTTGGGGAGAAATAAATGGTTGGGGCAGAATGTGGTGAAGGGTTAGTCTGAAGTGGCACAACGGAGCCTCATGCAGCCCTGGCCTCCAGAGCCCTGCTGGTGTTTCTCATTCTGACCTGGACATAGCAGTACAGGCCGCCCCTGCACGGGGCACTTTGTGGAAAGCGCCTCCAGGCGCATGCCTGGCTTCAGACGGTCCATGATCTGAGCCTCGGAGCACAGTGACGGCCTTGAAACAACAGGCCCCACACTGGGAAGCAGGATATTTGCTTACACATTCTTGCGTGACCAGCTGAAGAGCCGCAGGGATGTTTTGTGGTCAGTGTGAGTCAGCCAGTACACGTTGGAGCTGGGGACGCTGAAGCCAGTGCAGGAGGAACCGCCTGGCTTCCGAGGGCAGCAGCAGCATACCTTCCCTGCCTGGGCACTGCAGCCATCACACCAAAATAGAACCCTCAGCCTCATGCGTTGTGGGAATGCTGCCTCCTTGGTGGGGAGCGTGATCTGCATCAAAGAGGCAAAAGCTGTGCCTTGCACTTAGTAGATGTTGGAGGAGTTTATTGAATTGAAGTCCATTCTTGGGATCCCTGTTTGTGTCCACATTTGATGCTGGAAAACTGTGTGTATTCTCTGCCCTTTCCTGTCATCCTTCCTGGTCTCCAAACACCCCTGTGCCCAGACTATGCTGGTCAGCCTTCCTTTTGGAGCTTAAGGCATACTGGATTCAGAAGTGTCTTAGAACAGTTGTCTCAGCAGGTGGCTATGATGATAAGAAGCAAAAGTGAATGTGGGGGGGGGGGGGACACAGAGCTGGCACTGACACTCACATAGCTATGCTGAGCTGAACACTGGGAGGTGAGGTCCTAGGGTGGTTGGGAGGACCGAATGCGTGAATGTCCAGCCCTTGGCACAGTGCTGGCACCCATGCGGGTCAGCAGGTGCTGGCCATCCTTATTCTACCCTAGACCCCAGCCCTCCCTGCTCCCGGTGCAGCTGAGTGGTGTGCATTCAAGCGGGCTTGGATGATAGGCAGGCAGTGTGCATTTTCCTTTGTCTTTACCTGAAATCCTGCTGAGGAGAGCCTGACCACGTGGACAGATTCTCAGGATGACAGCTTGAGGGACCCCTCTGTGGACTGCTTGATTTCAGTGTGAGCCAATTTCAGCCTTGATTCACATTTTATATCCATCAGCTGCCAGCCACCAGACCAGGAGCAGGTCTCCTCCTCAGCAGTGGCTCGGAGATCACGATGAGGGACCAGGTACTACTTACCCTCCTGTTGGCCTCACAGATGAGCAGCAGAGCCATCCTGAGCCCCAACTGCATGACATGTCCGCCCCAGCCATGCCAGAAACAGGCCGAGAGGGCACAGGTGGGCTCTCAGCAGGCTCCGCTCCACCTGCAGCCTGAGTGGATGGATGCCTTTGGCCTCAAGAGCAGAACACACTGCCCCACCCCAGCATCCCCAGTATCCCTGGAGAGGAGCACTGATGTGGGAGCCCACAAAGTGATTTTTGTGGACTCTCTTTTTTGGGCCGTGACCATGCGACAGTGGTTATTAATGAGGAGCTTGCATCTGCCTAAGAAAGTCTCGAGTGGGAAATCCAGGAGGCCACGGCAGGGCTATTTCAATCCACCACACGGGGACCGGCATCCTCTCAGCCACATCCACCACTAGGAAAGGGAGGCTGGCTGGGCTGGGTTTTCCTGTGTGTTTCTGTGATTGTATTTTTCTCGGTCTGGCAAGACATGCCCTCATGTGGAATTCTCCCTCACTTTCTTTCAAAGACTCAACAAACGGGCAACACAGGGAACCAGAAGAACGTGGCTCATGTGGTCCAGTCAGAGAGGTTCCGGGGTCTGAGGGCAGACACAGCCCCTTTGGCAAAAGTTGGCATGGCAACCCACCACTGCTATTAGGTTTAGGGGAGAAATGAGGAATGTGGATTCAGACTTGCTCTTTGGCAGATTTTACCACAAGCATCTCGTCAGAGAGCATGAGAAATGTCTTCCCCAGGGAACCCTGTTTCGGTGACCTGTACCTTTTGTCTTGACCTCTCCCCAGCAGGCTGCTGAGAAGGGCGTTTGTGTGTGTCTCTTTGTTTCAGAACAAACACTCACCCAGAATGATCCACCATCTGGGGCAGTGCTTGGGAGGCTCTGTGGCAAATGTCAAAGCTGCCTCCTGCATGTGTGCCAAGGAGCCTGAACCGGAGAAGGGGGGATTCTTTTCAGGCCCCTTTGTCTCTGCAGGTTGGTGCTGGTGTTTTGGTGTCCTTCTTGCCCCATCAAGTGGTGAGAGGGGGAAGGAAAACAAGTCCTCATTTAAAAAGAACAGGAAGGGAAAAACCAAGAGCCTGTTTTCCAGGCTGCCTGAGTCTGTGACCTAGAAGAGAAGCAACGAGAGTGAAGTTCCCGATGTTTTTTGGGCTTGGAGGGCAGCAGGCAGTGCTTTGGGAGCTGCTGGTCCCTGAAATGCCATTAAGAGAAAGTGATCTGCAGCTTGACATGGCTACAGGAAAGTGGGGTTGGATCAGATGCCTTCCTGCAGCTCGGAGCCCTCAGAAGTTCTGAGTTACTGGTTGTGTGCAGTAACTGCACCCTCTTTCACGTCAGCATGTCTCCGTGGCTAGTCCAGTGTCCTACTGCTGTCCTTCCAAATACAATCCCAAGGGCTGTGCAGTGAATCTGCAGTCATCACAACTCCTGGTTGCTAAGAACAGAAACCTGCCTCAGGGCGACTGATGCACGAAAGGGAACAGTTGGTTCGTGTAACTCAGTGGCCTAGGAGTATACTCGCCTCAAGCAGGGCTGGATCCAGGTGTGGGTCAGGGGATCACCCTTGGAACTTAGGCTAGGGATGGAGAGAATCCCCCAAGAGGGAAGGAGGATGGTTCCCCAAGGGAAAGGAGGCTGGGCGAGCGAAACCAGCAGCTGCCACCGTAGCCCTCATTTGCCATTTCCCAGGTTCATCATCGGTCCCAGGCATATTCTGCAGTGAGTCACCACTGCACCCCACAGCTAGGGGCGAGGGAGCCTGCAGGAGCCCAGGTTAGGGGCCCTCCCACAGGCTGTCAGAGCCCCACCTGCTCTGCTCAGATGACAGAGCATTTTGAACTTGTTAGCGGGGTCAGAAAGGGAGATGTTTTAGGTGAACATCTGGTCTGTGAGCTGTCTGCCAGCAACAGCAGGATCTAGAGGTCTTTCTTTCCTGTGGTTCATGAGAATGCATCCAGGGGCTAATGAAGGGGGTCATAAATAATGAACAAACATGCTGGAGACAGGAAGGCAGGAAGGGTTTTTTCCCAAGGATTAAACAAGAGGAACAAAGAGCCACAGCCTCACTTGTGCTTCCTCCACAAAGTATAACCTCAAAAAGCTGTGCAGACTGCCCCCGATGTATGATGTGATCCTTATATTAAACATGACATGCTGATAGGAATACTTCACTTCGTTGTGTCACCAGAAGAAGAAAAGGCAACCCAGCAGCTGCCCCAATCAGGCAGATGGAAAGCCAGAAATGTTACTTAGATTTAGGCAGTAAAATCAACGTTGAACCAATTTGCCTCACTCACAGGCTTTTACTGTGTTTGACGAAAGCTCACGTCTTCACATAAGGCATTGTAAAATGGGCTCGGGGCCATAAAGCTCTCCGTCCTGTCTTTGCAACATAACAGATGAATTTAACCATTGGATTTCAAAAAAAAAAAAAAAAAGCTTTGGATTTTCCCAGAAGTGACATGGAGTGGGCAACATAAGGTATCTGTGTGTCTTTACCCTTCGAAAAACCTATGAAAACTGGGGTGTTAGGGTTAAAGCAGGGGTGCACCCTTGCTGGGTGGGGAGGGAGGGATTCTGGCTAATGTCACTAAGAAAAGGACCGCAGATTCTGGGCCCCCCGGGGAAAAGGCTGTTCAGCACCTAAGGTGGGGATGGGGATGGGCAGCCAGGGGTCCCAGGTCATGTTGGGTCGGGGAGGGATGCACGTTTCCTGGCCCACAGTTGAAGGGCTGCATACCTTCCCGGAAAGGAGTCGTGTGTAGAGCCGCCGTCTTAGAGCTGACAGGGTCCTGAGCAGTCAGTGTCTCGTTCAGGCATTCAGACAGCGTTTATGGATCCTTCACTGTGTGTCCTGTACTGCTTAGGACACTGCAGTCAGTGAGCCACACAAGATCCTGCCCTCATGGAGCTCAGTGGTGTGTGGGGAAACAGGTAATATACAAGTAAAGATATATATTTTAAAATACGTGTGTGTGTGTGTGTGTGTGTGTGTGTATATATATATATATACACATATCAAGCACATGTGATACCTGTTATGAAGGAAAGTAAGTCAAGATACAGACAGGGAAAGATGGAGGACCTTTTAGCCAGAGGGGTCTGAGATAGTGACATTTAAGCAGGGTTTGAATTCAGTGATGGATGCAGGATGCTATTTCACAGCTCCTTAGTCTTCTGTCCACCATGGGCGCCTTTGATTATTTGCCCCCATGTTTTGTAAGCTGTTGTATCCCAGTCAGACGTAGATATGAGCATGGAGCTTGACCTGGGTGAAGCAGAGTGACCACGGGGAGTTGGCACAAGCCAGGCCCACAGCCGGCACCTGACCTGCCGAGAGGCTGGGGCAACACACATAGGAAATGAACCCAGAGTCCCTGTAACCCACTCCAGCTGGTCAGTGGCAGAGCCAAGACCAGCCCCCAGGTCTCCTGAGTGGCAGAACTTGGATATGATCTGCCACAGCAAATGCCAGTATTTTCTAAAAACATTGGCATGGGGAGATCCAGTGGCCGGAATCTGAGAGCAGATTAGGAGGCTGGCAGAGCTGTCTTGAAAGATTTCCTCTAACACCAAGGTGGAGCCCCCACCAAGATCAGTGATGCTGGCCTAAGAAGGGCTGGCCAGACGCCCCGGCTCCCTGGGGCCTTTTTCTGCCCGCCTCACCTGGGGTTGCAGTGCTTATTAGTGGCCAAACTGCATAAGAACCTCGGTTTCCTGCCTCCAAGTCCAAGGCATGATGTCTCTAATCCAAGGCCAGGGTCCCAGGATTCAGATCCCCCCCATGCTATTGAGAAGAGACAAAGGAACAGAGCTCTGGAAGGCAGTGCTCTGAGCATCACACCCCCGTGGACTGAGAGCTGGCGTGTGCCCACCCCCCAGAGCTGGGAGTCTTGGGAAAGGGCAGGGGCCACGTTGTTTTCCAGATAATGGCAGCAGAGGCTGTGTCCTGGAATCACAACAAGTCCCGGCCTTGCCCCTGGCTCTGTCTGGTGACAGTTGGCAGCTGACATCTTTGCTTCTGGCCCGAGTTACCCCTCATTAAAAATGGCATCTTTATAACAGATTTCTGCAAGTCACTGTCAGTAGGACATATCCCTTGTTTTGTACCAGTCATTCCCCTGGGGGATTGGTCTGCCTGATACTATTCTTCTTAAATATCCAATTCTTCTATAATATTCTAATATTAGAGTATCAAGTTTTAAATATAGTATTAATTAGTAGGGAATCTTATTTATTTTTTAAATAATTTTTCTCATGCCATAAAACTTCACCCCACAGTTAAACAGCTGGGTTTCAAATCAGGTCTTTGGTATATTCTTTTCAAATAGCTGAGAGATCTCATTTGTGCTGTCAGTCTTCACTCGAGCCCAGCCTGTAAGGCCAGGCATCATCAGCTTCTGGTTTGTTCTGTGCAGGTTTTGTAGCTTTCTGCCTCCCTTAGGAGGTGTAGGTTCATGGTTGCGGGTGGGAAGAGCTCCCATCCACAAGCCTCCCAGACGTCCACTGGTAGGGGTTTGGTTGAATGACTCAGATCCCACTCAGATGATGGGACACCAAGCAGCCAGTGACAGCTCCTAGGTGACACAGAGCCACACAGTGTGATTCCGTCTCAGGAAAAACAACATGCACAGGGACTCCCAGGTGAAAAGATTGAAATATACACTAGCACGTGGATGGTGCTTCCCTCCAGCTGATGGGATGATGGCTGATTTTTTTTCTTCCTTTTTTCTTAGCTGTGGGTTGGAATCTATAAGTGTTCTAAGAATCTATAAGTGTTCTAAGAATAGGCTTTTCAGTCAGGGAAGGAGGAGGGAAAGCTGCTATCTAAAAGTGATCCATGCTTGGTCAGGGCAGTACACAGATGAACATTTTCTATTTTAATAAATGAATGTTTGTTTTAACGTGTATTAAGGAAAAAGTATGCGTAATGTGTTAGCCCTGTGTGATTAGGTCCTCACTGCTCTCTTGGACCTCATCCCTCCACTCACCTGGTTATTTACTCCATTCCAGCCCCACTGGCTCCTCACAATCCTTCTAACACACACAGTGCCCTGGGACCTTTGCACGTGCCGTTCTCTCTGCCTGAAATGCTCTTCCCCACATATATGCAAGATCCACTCCATCCTATCATTTAGATCTCAGCTTCAGATATCACCTTCTTTCCTGGCTCCTAACTTCACACCCTCTTTTGTGTTTATCATTCTATAATATCTATTTGTTTGATCTTTATTTTCTGTCTTCCCCTACTAGACTGTGTGTCCTTTGAAATCAGGGCTATGACTGTCCTGTTCCCCTCTGTCTCCTGGGCGCTGTATGAATGGCACCTGGCATGTAGTGGGGGAGGGGGGAGGAAAAGGAAGCCATGGGTGGGAGATTGCAGGAGGCAGTAATCTTGAGGAAGTCTCCATCTCTGCCAGTCAATAAACAGCCTTTATGCCTAGAGAAGAGCGAAGCTTCTGCCTCCCATCTGGGGCCTCCAGGTCTCAGTGCCTCTGCTCCCTTGGGACTTGGGGAGATAAAACTCAAGGGCTTAGCATAATTAGTGAAACATACACATCATGCCTCTGCCCAGCCAGTGGTCTCTGAGCCAGTAATTCAAAACATGGATACCCCCTGGCCCCCAGCCCCTCACTCTTAGTTCCAGGTCCAGGCACTTTTGCACTGAGTAGGCGGGGACCCATGGCCTGGGAGTTGGGACTCGTGGTCTAGCCCTGCTTTGGCACTGATTAGTCTGTGACTTTGAAATAATACTAGCAACTGGCAGTTATTGGGCCTCACGCATTCTGTAGTACTGCTGACAACCTTGTAAGGGACAGTCATTGTCCCCATTTGCTAGAGGAGAGCCCTGGGCCCAGGAAAGTTGAGATCTTGCCTGTAGTCCACACTGTTAGTGAACAGGAGAGGCAGGGTGTATCCAGCTCCTGACAGGTGCTCTGTGTATATTTGTAGAACGAATTCAGTGTGTGAATGGTATGCTCCAGGGGATTTGGGCTGCTGCAGGTCCTAGAAACGCCCACCTCCCACCACCCCTGCCCCTGCCCACACAGTGCCCTCTGGACCACTGTTGATGGCCCTGCTTGGTCTTCACTATTGGTGACATCCACCGAATCAGGGGCCAGGGGCTCTCCTGCAGGTCAAACCCGACTGGGCATAGGACTTCACCCAGTGAGAGTACATACAAGAACACAGTGGGGTTCCAATAGGAGAAGAGGGAGGGGGCTTCAGCAGGCCCCCCTATCCTCAGGTGCTCCCCTCTGCTTTCCCTGCCTCACGCTGGTCGGTGGCCCTGCCAGTGCCCGGAGCCTGGCTGGTGTTTGCGATGATTCCGCTGTTGAGTTAACTCGCTGTATTACTTCTCTGTGAGACAACATGCACAGCGGAGTCTGCCCTCAGGAGGGAACATCGGAACTGTACCAGCCCCAGATCCAGAGCAGCCCTCCTGACCCGGCTCTCTGGCTTCCAGTCCCACCTGCCAGCCCACGAAGCGCCTTCCATTCGTTTAGCACACGTTTCCCAGGCACCCTTTGTGCCAGCGGGGAGCCCTGGAAGACACGCAGAGGTCACACGGACAGTGGCTCTCCATGGCACCACCTGTGCGGTCCCCTGTCGGGAGTCCTGTCTCTCTCCCTGTCTCCCACCTGCTCCCCAAGAGGTGGGCCCTGCACTGCTAGTGTAGGGCCTCCTCTTGTTGCTCTTTCTGGTTGTATTTTTCTTCTTGGGTAAATTATTCCAATTGTAATTTAAATAACTGTTTGTAACAGTACTTGATCTCTGTCTTCCACGTGCAAGCTCGTATGTAAGGGCAGGAATTGTGTCTGTCGGCTCACTCTTAGATCCCCAGCACTTGATACAGTGCCTGGTACGGAGTCAGCACCCCAAAGGATGTGAAAAGTGAATTAGGGGTGAGTGAAGAAGCTTACAGAACACCTTCCGGGGAGCCTCCAAATTATCGGGAACTAGAGGTTTTAAGACAGAAAGGGAAAAAAACTTTTTCCCTTTTGCAGTTGATAGATGTTTTTCTCACCTGGTATTACCCACCATCTCCCCTACCTCAGGGGAGCACAGAGGTAGATGAGAGGCCGTGACATGATGGAAGGGCCTCTGGGAGTTTTGTCCCTGCTCTGCCATAAGCTCACCATGTGACTGTAGGCAAGTCTGTCCTCTCTAAGTCACAGTTACCTACCTAGGCAGGAGGCATCATGGTAGGAGCATGACCTTTGTTATCAGACAGTCTCAAGGTTGAGTTGGTAGTTCCACAGTGTCACTGAGAACTCCCTATACTCCTTTGATCTGCCATCATCAGGCATTTTACCTCGTGGTCACAATATAGCTGCCATGGCTCCAGTATTTATGTCCTCACACAACCACATATAAAGGTAAGAAGCCAGGGAATAGCTGTTGGAGGGACAGCCAGGGACAGAGGAACAGTGGAGAAATGGGGAGACAGAGGCCTGTTCTCAAAGGCTTCTCATTGGAGCAAGTAGGAAAACCCTTTCTCAGAGACATTTCTTGCCAACTCCCCTTCATCCCTTGAACTGGATCCCATGGTCACTCGTAGCTGCAAGGGAGACAGAGAAGGGAGCTCACCATGGTGAGAAGGGAATGGCTTTTGGGTGGCAGCCAGCATGTCTGACACACATACCCTTCAGCTGGCCTTTGGCAGATGCCACTTCACACTGTTAAGTCCCATGTTCTCAGCAGCAGCTTTATCGCCTGGAACTAGAGCCCTGGGAAGATGGGGACTGGGCCTCACAGGCTTTGAAGTCACAAGATCTTACATCAGGCTGAACCCAAGGGAAACATGTCAGGAAATTCCTATTAACAACTTTACCCCTTTTTATTCGATTCTCCTCTCTAGGCCAAAATGGTCCCCCTCTTAGGCACCAGTGTCCATCTCCCACTGAATGTGATTTGTTCTCTCAAATAACAAATGCACATTTTTTTTAGTGAACGAAACAAACATAACAAGAAGAAAGTAAAAGAAATCACTGAATGCAACCACCCAAAAGTGATTACTGATGGTATTTTTTCAAGCATCTTCCCATAGCATCTTTTCTCTCCCCTGCCTTCTCTCCCCACACCCTCTCCTCTTACCAGCACCATCGCACACAAATGTAGTTTTACACAAATGGCTGCACAGGGCACACATTGTACTCTGGACGGTCTTTTCATTTTACAGTCCCGTCCAGGTCCAATGCTCCAGTATGTTCTGCGGAGCCCCTGATTGGTGATATGTGGTTTACTGGCATCTCACTGTTCACTGTTTGATTAAAACTGTGTTCTCTGAAGCCAGGGTTGTCTTTGCCCACCTCTGCTGGGGAGGGCTGTGGCTCTGGGGCCCAAGCCCCAGGGCTGATTGGGTCTCCCTGATGATTGGAAACCGTTGTCAGTGGTCACACAAGTGAAGCCCTGAGCCCTGACCCTAACTCCAGCAGCCAGTGTGTGAGCAGACATACATTTTATGACCTGATAAGGCAGCTCCCAAATCAGGAAATCTAGCTTTTCAACCCACTGCTGCTCCTGTGACATCAGATAAATGAGCAGACTCTCCGCTCCAGTTTGGAGAATGCCCCCTCTCCCGCCCCATCTTCCTCCCTGTGGCTGTGAGCCCCTCAGGGGTCCTCCCAGGGCATCGTGGCCTCCCCGCCCTAGGGTTCTGGGTCCCTTCCTGTCCTCAAGAGGACAGGCAGAGGACACCCAGCACACTGTGCTTTCTCCTCCTGCCCCACTCACCAAATACAACAATAACAACAGTCATAATAACAACTAAACTGATGGAGTGCTTACTGTGCCAGGCCCTCCCTCTTCTTTACACATCACGATCCAGTGAAGATAGTTACTAGTAGTTACCAGGCCCTTCTCCATGGAAAGCTGACAAAACTGAAGCCCCAGTCAGTTAAGGAAATTGCCCAGTCACACAGCTCAAGTCTGGTTCCAGAAGCATCCCCCTTACTCTGAACTCTTAAAGGGATTGCTTTGGAGGTTGGGGAGACAGTCCGAGTGCAGGGGAAAGGATGCTGATAAAAAGAAGCAGAGGAGGGGCACTTAATCCACCATGGAGATGGAGTGAAAAATCATGTGTTCCAGCAGCTTAGCATCTGTGAGTTTGTGAACCTCCAGAAATTGGGGGTAAAACTGTGTGTATTGGTGCATTTGTCACAATCTCAAAGGCATCTGTGATTCAGAGAGGGAGAATGGCTGCTGAGCCAGATGATCCTCCAAGGTCCCTTCCAGCTCCCAAGCCTGTGCTTCTGTGACCATATAAGGCCACTGCGCCGAGGGAGTCTCAGTGCAGCCAAGTGCAGTCTGACACTGAGAGGCGGGAACAGAGAACAAAGGGAGCCCCAGCCCAGTCCTCCTGTGGGATCCCCAAGGCAGCAAAGCAAGAAGATGGGATAGGGGAGGCTGGGGGCCCCTCTGTGGTCACCTCGTCCCAGAACACTCAGACCCACTTGGACGGCCTTGGCTGCCACCCTCCCTCTCTCTCCCCATTTCCACTTTGGACCTCCTCCCTCCTCTAGGGGAGGTTTCCAGAATCCAGTTGGTGGCTCCTGTCCAGAGTCGAACACTCAGGGCTGCACAGTCAGCCCTTGCTTGCTCCCTGTGTTTCTTCTGGTTTGGTAGCTGGGAACACCCCTCAGAGTCCCTGAGTTCAGGGTGGGCACCAATGCAGCATCTAGCTTGGCCCCCCTTTGCTACCCTGGCTCTGCAGACATAGGAAATCCGGCGGGTTCCCACCCCGACATAAACACACATCTGCCTCCTTTAGTAAGCTCCGTGGAGAGGGTGGCTCTTGTGCATCTGTGCGATCCTGGCTCGTGTAGTTATGTCCCACTCTCTCTGAGTACTATTCAGAGCCTAGCCCTGTGCCAGTTAATCTGGAGTGGGGGAGCTGAGATGAATGAGATGTGGTGCCTAACCTCCAGGGGCTGACAGGCTGGTGGTAAAGACAGAAAGTTAATAAACAAATGTAATACGAGATGGTCTCTCCAGGTATGAAAGTTGTTTTAGTCATGACTCTATTCGTTGTAAGTAACAGAAACCCAAATCAAATTAGCTTATGCAAAAATGGGAGGAAGTTATATGGCTCTTATCACTCAAAAGAGTAAGGATAGGGTTAGCTTCAGTCATGGCTGGTTCCAGTGGCTCATATGACGTGTCTGGGACTTGATTCTGTACTCTCTCACTCAACCATGTAGATGAAGATCAGTTTGTCTGGGGCTTCTGCAGTGCGAGGTGCCAGAGGTGCCACTGACTGTCACTAAGGTGTCCCAGATTCCAGCCTGGTCTCCTCCAGGACCTAGAGCTGGGCTATTACAAGAGACCAGACTTCCATGGACTTCCATGGACTTCCTGGACACCTCCTTTCCTTGCCCCACAGTCCTTGAGCTGATATTGTAGGAGGTGTTTTGATGTGCACTTTGACTGTGAAATCTCTGGATTCTATGGGAACCTGGTTATGGGGATCCCAGGCAGCAATAGCCGTCCTGCCTTTCAGCATCCATCCACCTGGTGGTCACAAGCAGGGCCCCGAATGCCACTTTCACACTTATGAGCTGTGTGACCTTGGGTAACTGGGTTACCCTCTCTGAGCCTCAGTTTTGTCAGCTGTAAAGAGCAGATAATTTTTATCTCTGAGTTTTGTTTTGAAGATTAGATGTGACTGTGCATGTAAAGCACTTAGCATGGAGAGTAAACCCTCAAACATTAGCTGCTTCTATGATTCTGCTGCTTTTATACCAGCAGTAAAAGAAGTTCTATTTGGGGAATTTTGACTTCAGAGTGAGGTTGTTATATAAAGAGCTACCACTTATTATACACTTACTATATGATAGGCACTTTACATTTATTCCTCACAACAGCTCCTTGCAGTTGAGGAAACCAAGGCCTGAGGGGTTGAGTTCTTTACCAGGAATACACAGCTCATCAGTGATAGAACCAGCGTCACCCACAGCTTCCTGACTCCTCCTGAGCTCTAACCACCGCTCTGCTCTGCCTCTCTGGAATGAGATGGAAAATAGAAAATAAAGTGGCCTCAAGGGATACTTTTAAGGATATATGACTCAAATCAGTGCTGGCAAAAGAGGAATGTGGCATGAAAGAAATACTGAAGGGCTTCCAGTAAAAAATTAAGCATTTTTCTCCGAGTGGTCGGATTATGAATGCTATTTCTTTTCAGTGTTGTTCTGTATGGCGCAACTTTTCAAGGGTTGAGTACATACTACTTTGTAGTCAGCGGGGGAGGGAAGGTATAATTTCTACCCTGAAGCAGGAAGCTCAATTTTAAGCTCATATAAGCAAGTGTGAACAAGTTATATAACTAATAATCATGATGTGAGCAATTTTTGCGCAAATTGCATCATTTTTTTGTAAACCCCAAATGAAACTTCTGTATCTGGGAACACCTCAGGCCCCAGTGAAGCCTTCTAGGCAGCATTCTGCCTAGTCCAGCCCGAGGACTGAGGTATGGCAGAGAGGACTGTGTACCAGGAGACCTGGGGTCTGCGTCTGCATCTGGCACTCACCCTACCTGCTGACAGCCACGAGGCCGGTTACTTAATGTCTCTCAGTGTCAGTTTCCTATTCTACAAACAGGTATAATGAAAACCTGCCCTCCCTACCTCATTAGGTGGTGTAAAGATTGATACTAGTGGGTGTGAAAAATGATAGTCCCATCCGCTAGTAGAGGGCAGCTCTGTAAGCAGCCAAGGGGCTAGAGAGTATTCCCAGGAGAGTAGCAGGTCCTGCCCGTCCTGCCCATCCTGCATGAAGCATGAGAAGAAACTCATTGCACTGGCTTCTTGGGAGGGTATGTCATGGGGGCCAGCAAACCCAGGCTGCACGTCTCAGGTCGCCCAGAGGTACCACCCTCTGCGGGGAGACTGGTCATGGAGGCTTTTTAGTGGTGGCTCTAGAGTATATAATATGTGTCTTAACTTATGCTTTACTTTCAAATAATATTACGCTGCTTCATGTATAAAGTAAGAGTTTTTCAACAGTATATTTCCATTTTAACCCTCCCATCCTTTGTACTGTTGTTGCATAAATTCCACTTCTGCATATGTTGTAAACATCACAATATATTTTTCAGCCTTTTTTCTCTCTTTGCTTCGGTTTGGATAGTTTATATTGCTATGTCTTCAAATTCACTAATGTGTCTAATCTGCTGTTTATCCCCACAGAGAAATTTTTATCCTACATATTGTATTTTCATCTCTAGATACTCCATTTTTTTCTTTTCTGTATCTTCCATTTCTCTACCCATTATATTCATGTTTTCCTGTAAGTTCTTGAAAATATTTTAAGTAGATGTTTTTGAGGTCTTTTTTGTTAATTCCACCATCTCAGTCACTTCTGAGTCTGCTTCTTTTGACTGATTTTTCTCCTGGTTATGGGTCACACTTTCCTCCTTCTTGGCATATCCAGAAATTGTTTACTGGATGCTGGATATTGTGAATATTATTTTGTTAAGTGTCTGGATTTTGTCCTCATGTAGAGAGTGTTGGATTTCATTCTGTCAGGCAATTAAGTTACTTGTGGATCAGTTTGGTTCTTTTGTGGCCCATTTTTAAGATTTGTCAAGGCAGGTCTAAAGTAGCCTTTACTCTGGGACTGGGTTAGCCCTACCAACATGGCATGAGCTTTCTGGGGTCTCTGCCAAATGCCCTAGGTGGTCACTCTCCACTCTGGCTAGGCAGAACTTGAACATCTCCCAGCCTTGCCTGAGTGGTGGGAGGTGTTCAACTTATTACTTGTTTCTTGTGGATTGTGTAGAGTCTCACTCTCTTTAGCCAAAGACTCAAGGAGACCCCTATTGAGATATCAGGAACTTTCTCTCTCTTTGCCCGTTTCTGTCTGGTGCTCTGCCTCTCAAATCCCAGCCGCCTCAGCCTTCCTGAACTTTTATCTCTGTCCGTCCCCTCAGTAAGACCGCTGTGCTCTGCTTGGGCTCTCCCTCCCGGCACTGAGGTCTAGTCAATGCCTCCAGGCGGAAAGCCAAGGCAATCATAGGACTCGCCACGCTTGTTTCCCTTCTGTCCCAGATCATAGCCCTGTGCTGCCTATTATCCAGCCTCTGAAACCACTTGTTTCATGTATTTGTCCAGTTTTCTAGTTGTTTACAGTGGGAGCTAACAATTCCCTTTGAGATCTGCCTGGGGTAGTGCACCAGTGATCCAGCCTGGATGCATGCTTCCTCAAGAAACTTGTACAAAAATGGATTTAGGGCTAATAAAAGTCAGGGAAAAGTCAGTAGGGTCATTCTGATCTGCTTCTCAGAGAAACTCAGGATAAAGACTCACAACCCAGCACCAAGTCATATTTTATAAAAGGAATCGTTAGTGTCCATCATCTGACGACTGGATAAATAAAAGTGGTATATCCTTCCATGGAATATACTTTCACAATCAAAAGAAATGGAGTACTGATACATGCTACCACATGGATGAACATGCCAGGTGAAAGAAACTAGGCACGGAAGACCACATCTTATGTGATTCCATTTATATGAAATATCCAGAATAGGCAAATTTATACAAACTGAAGACAGATCACATTAGTGGTTGCTTACTGCTGGGGTGGGGGTGGGGTGACTGCCGATGGGTACAGGATTTCTTTGGGGGAGGACAAAAATGTTCTAAAATTAGACTGTGGTAGTCATCGCCGAATCTTGTGAATATACTCAGAAACGTTGAGTTACATGCTTTCAATGGGTGAATTGTACAGTATGTGAATTTTATCTCAGTCAAACTTTTATACAGAGAAAGAAGGCTTATTAGCAGTTTTCTTCTATACTGCAGGAAGTGAAGGACCAGAAAGGGGCCTTGGAGGTGGAAAGGGGGTCTCGGTTATTTGCACAGGTGTATGTCCATGTTACAGGTGGTATTCAGTCTTGGACTGAAAATCGTGACCACAGGAGGGTTTACATGGTTTATTGGGGGATGACTAATGTTGGATGTTAGTCTTGAAATCCATTTGCTCTTTCTTAAGTACCTCAACCATAAGGGGATTCTTTCAGAGTCTCAGTTTTACCCACGTTTAGTCTTCTCCCTGGGCCCTTGTCAGCAGTGAGTGTTCATTGAGTGGCTGCCATCTGCAGGGAGCAAGATGGCATGTCCAGCCTCTGCCCTGACCCCAGAGGGACCTGAGAACAGGAGCAGGAACTGTCACGTGGCCACTGAGAATTACAACGTCACCTTTGTGTCCTCCGTGTCATGTTCAAAGCCATCAGAATAAGAGACAAGTGGTCAGATCCCAGCAGAGGGAGGAGGGTAGGCACACTCTTTCTGTTGACTTTTCTGTTGTCTCGGAGGGGTCTTCAGCAGTATACCCCTGAGAGGATATTTAAGTTAAGACCTTGAGCGTTGCTTAAAAATACTAATAGCTAACATCTGTTGAGTGCTTTGAGTGTGTTCAGAGTGCTGTTCTGAGTGCTTTCAAGTATTATCAGCACCTCGACTGATGTGTCTTCCCCTGTAGTAGAGAACGTGAGAAGACTGTGTTTCCTTTTTCCACTATTCTGTTTTTCAGATTAATTTTCAGTAATTCAGGTAGATTTTTCCTTCAGATTTTGAGGTCTTATCACAGCAGTTCGGTAATTCAGCATGCAAACTGGACCTGGCCTTCAGCCAGCTGAGCTGGGAGGTTGGCCGGGGGCTTCCCGGGCCTGGTGCGCTCGGTGCCAGGTGAGGACAGTGCACTCATCAGATGTGCCATGTGTGGTTTTCCTCTAGGATCATCCATGAAGATGGCTTCTCTGGAGAAGACGTGAAACAGTATAAGCCTGTTGTCTACAGCAACACCATCCAGTCCCTGGCAGCCATCGTCCGGGCCATGGACACTTTGGGCATCGAATATGGTGACAAGGAGAGAAAGGTAGGCCGCTGAGCCCATGGGCACAGTGAAGAGAGGGGCTGTCTCCACTGCTGTGTTGGGGGTGGGAGCAACCATTTGAATCAACTCTCTTCCATCCTTTACATCAAAAGATGTGTTTTCTGCCTCTTCAAGTTGAGTCTGAGGACCTAAGGGGCTCTCCTTCCAGTAAGAAGTCGATGTCCTAGAACAAGGACAGTTTTTTCAGTTGGGTTGCCGGGCATCTGATAAGTGTTGAATGGAATAAGTATGTAAAAGCCTCTTATTTGCAAACATTTGCATTAACTGTAAGACTGAGCTATACACAGCTACACTGGCAAAACTCAATAAAAGGGGGTAGGGAGGAAAAGCAGCTTCAGAGAATTCTATCCAGACGTGCATCTTTGTCTCCTGGTGGGATTCTGAACCCCAGCGATCCTAGAGCATGGAGAAGGGGAGCAGATGGAGGCCTCTGAGCGCCTGGGCCCCTCAGTGGAGCCTCTGGACACAGAGCATTAATCTCTGATGATGATGTGGTTTGGTTATGTGTTTATATACTTACCCTGTCTTTGCTAAAAATCACCTCCCTTACAGAGGAAAACTATCCTCGCCTTCTCTGGGTCTGATAAATCATCTGTGACAGATAGCTTTAAATGCAAAATTCAATATTTTATGCACAAAATCCTAATTCTATGGGGCAGAGTCGTCCAGCTCAGGCACTGGCTCCTCCTGGAACAGGGGCAATGGGTGACTGAGAGCGTGTCTGAGTCCAGGAGCTGGTTCTGCAGAGGAAGTTCTTCTCCCCAGGGGCCAGCTTTCGTTTTGGTCACAGAGCCAAGGCCTGCAGAACGAGGGGCACTGTGAGTTCTTCTGTCTTGTTTCCACTCAGTATTCACTGAGGGTACAATGCACTGGGCGCTGGGAATACAGGACCCAGCTCAGTAGGAGTGGTGCCAGAGAAACTGGGCAGCAAATAGCAACTCGGATCACCAGAAGTAGCCAGGATGGTCTGCAGGGCTCCATTTATTTTAATAGTAATGGCCACAGTGGTAATACAAATAGCTCTCATGTATTGAGCACCTACTAGCTGCCAGGCACTGTAACTCACTTTAATCAACTCAGGCATTAAAGCCCAGAGCAGGAAATGCCTGGTCTGATCTTCAGACACGGAACAGGCCACAGGCCTCTGGTCTCTCTGTCTCCTCTTTGGCCAAAGAGAGAGCACGATGCCTGAATCTCAGTTAACCAGATGACAGACACAGTGCAAAAGGCTCATGTGTCCAAGGCATGCGCATGTGCACCCTGGCACGCGCACGCCCGCACACACACACACACACACACACACACACACACTGCCTGCAAAATCTTCCAAGAGTGTGTGTGTTCACTGCCATACCTACCTCCCAACCAACTGTTCCTTCCCAACCTCCTGCCCTGATCATAACCCAGAATAGTCAGTGTGACTTTGGAATGCTTTTCTCCTTCAGTTTTGGAAACATTCATTGTTCCTGGATTTTTTTTTTCCATTTTACTATCCTTAATAGAGAGATGATTGCTTGGAAATTGCTAGGAACATAGTATATTAAAGACTATACTCCAGGGCCCCTCAGCCTCTGTGGCTGTTTCTCTTCTGTGGGATTTCCCAGTCGAGACAACCCTCAAATAGGAGATTGGGAAAGTCTCCAATGGAAAGGGAGACTGAGAGCAGAGTGGGGACTCCCTGAAGAGTCCACTGGACACTGCGGAGCTGGAGCCCAGCCTGTTACAGTTGGTGACACCACGGCTGCTGCCTGACCCATCCCGAGGGCAGCGCAGGCTCGTTAGGTGCAGTCCCTCTGGCTGGCAAAGACCCCCAGGCCCTGGGGGCACCTCCCCCTGTGTTATTTCACCTTAGGCCAAAATGAGCCAGGCAGCTGGAGAAGCTGTTTCCTGGGAGCGGGCTGGTGTGGATTTGCAGTCTGGACAGCTGGGTGCAGGGAACCCTGTGTATCATTTTGGGTTGGGGGGCAGTGGGGGCAGCTACCAGGTAGCCAGGGAAGGTTCACCTGAGCCTGGAAGGGACACTAGTGTTGGAATTTGACCATGAAAAGGAGCCAGCCATGGGAGGAAGAGGGACAGAGATTCCAAGCAGACACCACCAGGGTCCTAGGTGAGGAGTGAGCCTCGCAAATTGGCAAAAGAGAGGCTCCATTCAGCCTGAATCTGTGCCCATGGGGAGGGGTGGGGCCTGGGCGATTGGACACCCTCTAGTCCAGTCTGCCTGTGGCCCGCCACCTGTCAGTGTCCAGATGCCCTGACCCCACGGCTGGGTTTCCAAGCTCTTTCCTCTCTCAGGTCCCCAGTAGGGGATCTGCTGTTTTGATTTTGGGAAAATGGCTCCATGCAGAGCAGACCCAGATTAATGTTTTGGCCTCTAAAGAAAAGCCCTCCTTCCCTGTTCTTGTCTTCCCAACCTCTACCATCCTCCCCACATGCAGCACCTGCTTGGGCCAACCAGCTTTACATTCTCCAAACAGAGAAGCATCTAGATGCTTCCTTGCTGTACCTCATTAGGAAAGCATCCCTGACTTCTCTCAGCAGCTGCTTCACCCTCTGCCCTGGCCCCCAGTGGAGGGAGGACTGACTGGTTTCTCCCTCGGCCTCTCTGGGTTGCGGACTCACGAGGCCACATGGCAGTGCGTGAGCCCAAGCCTGAAAGAGCCTCCACGTCAGGCAAATAGCAGGGACTCCGTCAAGCACCTCATGCCCCAGCACTCAGCAAGGACCAGCTGAGTTCCCATCTTTGCATGAAGCTTTCCTCTCCTTCCCCGACAGCAGAGCTCAGTGCAGTGTTTTCTCCATTGAGCCCGTATCTCATGCACTGTGTCAGTTTTTCCTTTGAGCAATGACCCTTGCACTTTAGGGTGGTCAAAATCCATTTGAGCAGCTAATGAAAGCCATGAGACTTCTCTCCAGAGCCGTGCACCTGCACACATACCCAGGAAATTTTGCATATAATTTCAGGGCACTCTGGAACTCAGAAAGCCCACCAGTGGAGTCTAGAGTAAGAACTTCATTATCTAAGAGCTTTCTGCTCAGGGTCTGTGTCATTCATCTTTGGGTCATCTCCTCAGCCCAACAACCAGCACAGTGCTCAGCACACAGTAGGTCTCACCAAAAAATCCCTTGCATGGAATTACACTTCTAACTTTCTCAGTTCTCAGAGAAAAAGGAAAAGTACCTGCAATTTTATCATTAGTGAATAGATGGTGACTGAGTACTGACTATGCGTGGACTTTGTTCTAAGCTCTGGGGAAAGAGTCAGAGGAATGTGAAATAGAGCCTTGAAGGGGCTGGTCATCTTCTTGGGAAGACAAGGTTCATAGGCTGAATGACCCCAGCAATTGCATGAGAGGTGAGGGAAAGCTTCTTAGTGGAAGTGAGGCTGTAGCTGTCCTCAAAGCAGCACATGGCTTGACAGGTGCAGGTGTGGGTGAGGAAAGGGACTTGAAGCAGAGAAAAGCATGAATAAAGGCTGTGGGTTGGTGGTAACCAAAGAAGATTTGATTGACGGAGGAGGCCAGTGGCCGGTACAGAGGATTAGGATATGGGAAGGCGTGAGAAAGTTAGAAAATACAGTTAGGTCCAGATTGGGTAGATCTTGGAAAGTATGCCAAGGAGTTTGGGTTTTATCCTGTTGGCAGTAGGTAGCCATTGATAAATTTTGGCATGTGCAAGGTGGGCTAAGTGGTGGGATAGACTGAAGGTAGGGAGACAGGTTGGGAAGCTGCAGTAAGGGTCTCCATGGGGGTTGGAAAAGAAGGACAACAAAGTGATGTGTGGTGATGAAAGAAGGGGCCCGGTGATTAATTGGCTGCTGGTACTAAAGGTTAAGGATCAGGAAACTGGGACTCCACTGTTCCCAGCCTAGATGACTGGGAACCAGGAGAAACCTCTGGCGGAAAGTCAGGAGAAGGGCTGATCTGGGCCAAATATGGTTTCAACCTAATAGGCTCCAGGTGGGAGTGATCAGCAAGTAGATGGCTTCAGAGAACTGAAGCTCTGAGAATTAAAGACGATCATAATCGTCACTTTCAATTTTTATATTCCAGGGCTCATATTAAACCATTTACATTTATTAAATTATTTAATCCTGACAAACACCTGTGCAGTGGGTGCTATTGTTACCCACATTTTACAAATGAAGAAAATGAGGCCCAGAGAGGCTAAGTGTCTTGCCCAAGGTCATGCAGTACAAAATATATATGCATATAATATAGATATGTAACCCTAATGAAGCTATAATCCATGTGACTCGGGTCCAGGGCAGAGTCCCATTTAAATAGGCACAAGATAATAGTCAAAACAGATCTTCAGAAGAATCCCATTTCTTTGTTCTGAGTCTCTCTACAATATGAGAAGGGACTCAAAGGACAACTCCCACTGCTCTTCTCCTGTGTCCTTTTCTGCCTTCTTCATGTCTGTCCCACCCCCACTCTCTCGAGCTGCTTTCTCCCCCAGTTCTCCAGAGATCATCTCTTTGCCACCAACCTTCCAGGCTTTTTCTCTCCAGTCCTCTCTCTCCTTCTCACTCTCCCACATTTTCCCTCCTGACTTCTTCCTCCTCTCCTGCTCTCTGCCTGGAAGGGGTTCACTCTCCTCCTCTCCCTCTCTCTCTTTCTCTGTCTATTCCTTGGTTTCTCTCTTTCTTCCTTTGTGCCTCCCTCCCCATCTCTCTCCTTCTCCTTTCCCTTCCCTTCTCTCCCCCTCTCTCTCCCTCCTTCCTTCCCTCCCTACTCACCCCCAGCTCATTATCCTGTAAACGGTCATAACCTTTTGAGTGGAGCCCCTCCCCTCCCCTCGTCCTGGGTTCTCAGCCCTGGGCCTGCATCTGCATCACAAAAGCAGAGAAATTTGTCTGGTATAACTGGTTTAAACTAAGACACTGGAAGAAAGGATGAGGGAAACTGGGCAGTTACAGGATTAGAAGGTTCACTTGGACCAGCAGGAGGGTAGGTAAAGTCTACAAACAATCCCACGAAATAAATTTTAATCACACAATGTGTATATATAAACATACATAAAACTTATATGCATGTCCATGTGTACTTGTGTGTGTAAAGTACCTTGTAATGGAACAACAGTGAAGAAGTAATGCCTTGAACTCATATGAGGCTTTATTCATTGAAAATACTCTGATTTTCATTTTTTCACCATTTGTGCATGTCACTATTTCTCTCACTAAATTATAAGCTCCCTGAGGACAGGATATAGATCTTACCCATCTAGTACAAAGCTGGACACAAGAAGTATTGGATACTGTGTTCAAATCCCAGCTCTGCCCCTGGCTGTATGGCTCTGGGTAAATGATGTAACTACCTTAGCCCTTGGTGTTTTTGTCTGTAAAATGGGCCTAATGCTAATACCATCCCCATTCATCTGCTGAAAGATTAAACGAAATGCTTGTGGGGTGCTTAGGACAATGCCTGACCCATTCAGGATTTAATGGGCGGCCCATGGTCAGTGACCTAAGCAGGACTAACGATCAGTGCTGGAGCTGGTGTTGGAATCGCTGCCCAGCACTCTCATGTCCCACCAAGGGGCTCCATTAGAACGCCCCCACCCCTCGAGATAATGGTACCTGTTGGGGAGGCAGAATCCAATTTCAAATTAGATTCCAGAATGTCATTGGATCTCCTCTGATAGAAGAAATCTTGACATTTAAGTCACACAGTGGAGCTCTGAACACTATCTTTTTAATCAGGGGAATACTATGGCACTATCTCCACAGCAGTGCTGTTAACCCTGTGGTTTCTGAAACAGACAAAAACAAGGATGCTCTCTGGTCTGAGTCTGCCTGAGTTCCTGGGGTCTGGGGAAACCTTGGCAGTGCTTGTCAGATCTGATGGGGACTGGGCAGGTGACAGATGAAAGCCCAAACCTGAGGCCAGGAGAGGCTTCCCCTGGGCAGCAGCTTGTACACCTGCCACACGCTGGGAACCGCGGCCCTTCAGCAGTGCCAGTCCAGGCCTGGTCCGGCCCTGACCCTCTGCCCGCACAGGTTAATAGAGCTTGAAATTCCTCCATTCAAAACCATCTAATTCTGCTACTCCATTTTGCAGATGATGGCAGAATAGGCCCCATCTGGCCCCAACAGGAAACAGACTTACTCAAGAGGTGACGTGCAGACCCAGGACTAGAACTGTAGGTTTGCTGAATCACTGCTCAGTTCTCTTTTCATCTCAGCAGCCTGCCTCAAATCACTCAGCCGACCTGGGGCCTCATTTTCTTTGCCTCACTCGATCAGTCAGTCATCCCACAAACGCTTAGTGAGCCATCACATCCCTGGCAGACAGTGTGTGGGGAAGCGGAGTTGGATACAAAACTGAAAAGATGGAGGGGCTCCTGAGCCTGTGCAGGGATTCCATCCCTTGATTTGCAGGGCCTCTCCCAGCTCTGCTGGACTCAGTGCAGCCTGCGGGGAGCGTTTCCTGTGGTCTAAGGCTGGATCAGGCCCTAAGCTCCAGGTTTGGGGCGGGTGTCTTTTCCTTAAGCGCTGCTATAAGGACCTCCAGACCTGGGCGCTGGTACCTTGGCTCAGGTTAGTGGCACAAGTGGCTCTTCTTGGCCCGCCTCCAAAAGGAAAAGCCAACTCAAAAGATGATAGATTTCAAGATGGGAAAGGAAGAGGAGGGATTAAAATCTCAGATTTTTGAGATGTCCCTCCACTGCCTTCCTCGTCAGAGTCTTCTTGGGTTTCCTCAGCTGAAAACGGTTTCTCCGGTCCTCTGAACAGTTGTCGTTCTGGAGCTCCAGCCCCTGCTGCCCCCAGCTTCTGCCTCTGATTGCCTCACCTCTGCAGCCAGACAGTGAGTCTGGGGGCTGGGGCAGCCTTGTCCGCCCGCGCGTTCCCCGCATCGTCATGCCCGTGCCCAGCAGGGGTCAGTGAATAGATGAGTTTGTGAGCAACTTGGTTCACCCAGCAGGGTTGCGCCTCATAGGCTGAGTGCTGGGCCAGATGCCAGGGGTACACCTGTGAATACAGACAGACGCCTCCATGGAGGAGGGAGTGAAAAGCGCAAAACGCAGTTCTTGTCCGGCCTTCTAGATCTCAACATCCAGAGCAAGGGTGGCTGGAGCAGCCTCCTGCATTCCGCCATTCCTTCATCCACGAACCACAAAGGCCCAGAAGCTAGAATGTTGTCCAGAGGGGCACTGGAGACTAAGAAAACGACTGGTGGCAGGTACATCTCCTGGCGGTACCAAGCTGTGGCAGAGTCTCTGGGAGGAGAGCCTGTGCAATCGAGCCTGGAGCAGGGCTCCCCAAGGAGAGCATAGTCAGACCACTCCCACCCCGCTCACCCCGGTTCTCTGGGCTTATTGGTGACTGCCAAGGCCTGGCCAGCCCCTGGCCTCCATCTGGGCCCTCCTGGCTTCCCTTCCATGACGTGCCGAGTGGAGTGAGTGTTCAAGCCTGAGCCACTGCCAGTCTCTGCATGTTTATTGCCTGTAGAAAGAAAAGGAAACCTGAAATTCCAAGAAACAGTAAATGAAAACCACAGGCGATGATACCTTGGACTTGTGTGCTCGCACGCACACTCTCTCTCTCTCTCCTCTCTCTCTCTCCTCTCCCCGTAAGCCCTGCATTACCTGGCTCTTACAGTAGTGGGAAAATGTTACAATTATGCAAGTAAATATTCTCAAGCATCAGGACAAGTGAGGTCCCCACTAATGGCCCTTCCTTTGGGTATGTGTGGGGCCCCTACATTACAGCCCCCACGTCTCTGCCCAGCTACCCCACAGGGGAAACCAAGTGCCTCCTCTTTGGAGAGGGCACATTGTAGCTACATCCTTGGGGCTCTAAGTAGCTGCTTTTAACGTGGCAAACTAGCTAGCTGCCGAGGAGACCTCGCAGCCCTAGAAGACGTAGAGAACAGCTGGCCAGTGCCCGTGTTTTAAGGCTCCCAACATACTGAAAAATATGTCCTTGGTTTCCTCATTGATAATATAGGGATGCTTCTATACTTACGATGACAAATACCACGGACAGGGAGTCCTTGCAACACAGCGTGCTCCTCCGGACACAGCATGAACATGTTAATACGTCTGACATCCGCAGCCCCTCCAGGCTCCAGCAGCAAGCTCGCATTGCCCAGCACAAGTGCTGGCAGCAGCTTCTCTCCTTCCTCTCTTCTGAGTGAGCCCAGGAGCAGCTGATGGCTCTAGGGGAGACGTGGATTAGGAGCATTTGCGCCACCAGACTCCCCTCCCCCAATATCTCTGGTCTGAGGTCCCCAGGGCACAGTCCTGAAATAGCTCACTGCCAAATTAGATCTAGCTTTTCCAGCTCCATGGGCACCCTCCCCCTTCTTGTCCAGCCCGTGTCTTCCTCCCTTTTTCCTTCCTGCCACTCTTCCTGCATGGTGCTGAGACCAGCTTGTTCCCCTGACGACAACTGGCCAAGGAGAGGAAGACAGCTCCTCCGGCCCAGGGCAGCTCTCTGGGCCCAGCCTTATAGGCCAGGGTGCCTGCTGCGGGCCTGGGCCGGGCTGGGGGCCCCACCACTGTTCTCAGTTTCCACGGTTGTGCACCTGAATGGTGAAGTACCTTGATTCCCAGATACCACCCTCCCTGGACCACGTCCAAGAGTTCCACCCTGCAGCAAGAAGCCTGAGGATTCGATCTGAAACTCTGGTATCTTCTTGTGGAGAAACTCAGTGCACATCCTCGAAGTGCAGCTGCATGTGTGGTGGGGCAAAGTGCACGCACTCAGGAATCAGATAGATACAAGGTCCAAATTGGATCCTTCTTTTTTTATCATTGTGACCTCAGGCAGGTTCCTTAAGTACCCTGAAGATTCCACTTCTGTAAAATGGAAATAATGCCAGTGTAACAGGAGGCTTCCCTTCTGTAACAAAGACCCCTAAATAACAGTGGCATAAATAAGGTAGAAATGCATTTCTCTCCTGCCTGATCAGCCCAGCTGTGACACAGGTCAGGCCCTTCTGTCCTGTTGCTCTGTTACACTTGAGGTCTCTAACTCCATTCCAGGCCTGAGATACTGCCCTGGTTACCCCTTCTATCCAGCAGCACGGGCCAAAGGGAAGAGGTGTTGGCTTGTAGAAGGCCTTGAGTGTCAGACCAAGGAGTATAGATGCTCATGGCCTGGACCAGGGGTGTCTGAGTTAGAGGAAGAGCCCGTGACCAGCAGTGCTCCACGGAGACTGAGTGGTGGGCAGGAGAGTCACCGTCCACTCCCTGGAACTTGTCACATCATGTCGGTGTGTTTCAGATTGACCTCTTATCCGAGGCCCAGTGGGTCTCCCTGGCCCAGAACATCAGATTCTCAGACCCCCTTTCACCAGCCTCTGAGGGGCAAGTCTCCCTGCAGGACAAGTGTCCCCATCCTGCCCAGCACCTCCTGCTGGACCCACACAGGGCCATCCTCATAGGAGAGCCTTCCATCTGGCCCACCCATCCTTGGGTTGTCTTCCTGATGCTGTCCTTTCTGCAGCAGCCATTTTGGAGTTTAATCACAGCTTTCCTAGTGAGCACTGTGCTGTGAACAGACCATTTTGTGCTGGAGGAATCGCTGACACTCTTCTAGTCCAGGATTCCTCAGACATTAGTTCCTCGATGTGATCGAGTGACACTCTCTTTTCTTGTTCAGTAAGTCTGGGAGCATAGGCCGTGTCTCCGCCGGGGGAGCCACAGTGTGCATTACAGTATCCAAGGCCCTCAAAGCCCCACAGAAAGGAAGGTTGTTGATGTGTGTCTCTTCCAGAGTTGCCCCAACTTTTTTTTTTTGAGTATTCCTTTTAAAGTTATATAACCATTCTCTGGGACCTGCTGCTCTCACCCAGGTCCTTCCTTCTACAGAAGGGGATACTGAGGTACATGGGAGGAGAGACTTGTGCAAGGTCTTACCACAGGTCCGGCAGAGCTGGGACGAAGACCAGGTCTCCTGTTTTCTGGACTAAGGATTTTCCCACTTGCCTTCCCCTCTCCTGTCCCCACAGGAAGCAAGAACCATGCTCCCATTTTCCAGTAACTGTTTGAGCTGTGCCTTCCCTGCTCCAGGGTCCCTGTCCCATGCCCACCCCCTCAGCATCTGGCCTCCCCGAGCAGTCAGAGGGCAGGGCCACCCCTTGTGCTTCTCTTATTCCTACGCGGGGGTGGGGGGGGCGTGCTCAGCCTGGGACTAAGGGTGAAGTACTAAAGATTGGGCCAGTGATTTCTCTTTTTCTCGGCCTCACATGAAGTATCATGGGTTCAGAGTTATCCCTCTGAGACTTTCACCCTCACTTGCACTGCTGGCCTCCAGGAGTGCAGAGAAGGGCAGCCCTGGGCCCTTCCATGTATCTGATGGCACACTCGCCCCTGCGCCACACTGTTCTGAGCACTGTCCGCATGTTAGCTCATTTACTCTCTTCTCCTGCCCATCTCAGGCCACCGTGTTTCTTGACAGGACCCTGACTGGTACATAGATTCCATTGTTGCCCTCTTTCTACAGATGACTAAACCAAAGTTCAGAGAGAAGTGATAAGCTCAAGTCACACCACTGGGACCTGGTGCCACCCTAGACAGTCTGACTCCAGATTTTTTACCAATCTAATGAGGATGCAGACCCATGACCTCCACCTCAGCTTTCCCACCTGCAGTGTCACTGGGAGCCGCAGTCTGGGTCCAGGCCCTGGGCTGTGTGCAGGGTGGGTTAGTACTAGGAAATCAGCAAGGGCAGCCTCAGCCAGCCGGCAACTCTGACACTGGGCTGCAGTCGCCCAGTCCTCCCCAGTCTGGTTCTGCCCCCTTCGCTGGCCCCTGGGGGCTTGCCAGCCCCAGCGGTGGGCAGGCAGAAAGACCACTCCAAGTGTCTACATCCAGAGCCGGGAAGCAAGCCCTAAGCACACTTTCAGCTCCAAGTCATAGAAGTTCCCAAGCTGGGCGGGGAGAGGAGAATTAGGCTCAGCCTCTACAAGGAGGCTGTTTCCTCCTGGGAAAAATGGGGGAGGTGGGGAAACGCAGCCGCACAGTCCTTATCTCACCAGCCACCCAGTGGAATGGGGCCAGGTCTCCCCTTACTGTGCCTCTCTGGCACCTAGAGGGGCAGGAGCCCCAGGAACTCAGGAGGGGCTGGGGTCTTTGTCGGTGAGGGTCCACCTTGAATCAGAGGTGTGCCAGGCTTCAGCTCATGGCAGAAGAACACTGGCCCTTCATGGAAAAGCTGGGCTCCAGGCCCTGACCCCACTGGCTGTGTGACCTCAGACAAGTCCTTCATCCTATAGAGTCCTACAAAGGGGCCAAATGGCCTCAAGACCTCTCCTCCACCCCACTCCCCATCTCAGTTCTATAACTTCAAAAAAGTTCTGTAAGTTCTCCTGGCAAAACAATTGCTAAGCTTAGGTGATGGCCAAACTTAATTGCTTAGCACAGGGTTCTTCCCTTGTATTCAGAAGAGAAAGAAACCTCAGTGTTTCAAAGACAGGGCAAGTTAAAGACTAGCTTCTCTCAGGGAGGGGTTGATGTTCCACAGCCAGCAGACTGTTAGCAGCGGAGGCAGCCCTGCACCAGAGGGAGGCCTCTGTGGGTGCCCGGGCACGCAGCTTGGGGTTGGGGCCCAGGGCTATAGATATGGGCTCAGTCCCAGCCTGGTGGGAGCTCTGGTGTGGGCTGACACACATAGGCCACCAAGCCACGGGGATAAAGCCACTAAATCAAGCAGAAAAACTGTCAAGTGTTACCGTCACTGCATCTATGTCAAGGGTAACCATGTCACAGGGCCGCGGGGGGAGATGAGCATGAACTGCCACGTGAAGCTGTCAGTTTCTGTCTGATCCCTCTGGAAGGCTCCCCAGGTAGCGGGGAGGGAGAAGGTGGATTTCAGGAGCTGTTTGCTTGATGAGAATGAGATGGCAGAGCATACAGAGTAGGTTCAGGGCGGGGGCACGAAGCTAGGGACACCTTTGGGCATCGTCACAAACATTTTACACACATTTCATTGGCTGACCTGCACCCAAAAGCAGAGCATGTGGGCCAGTGTCCCATGGCAGCATCAGAGCACCTGGAGCTCCAGGAAGTGGGAGGTGCAGCTACTGAGTAGGCAAGCCCCACATAGTTGCACCAGGCGCCTCTTCTGTCACCCATAATCTGCTCCTCACAACAGCGTGCGTGAGCTTTTACAAGTGCTCATCTAAACCCCTGCTTAGAAGCCCTCTTGGCCTCCAAGGTAGAGTCCAGAGCCTTGGCCTGAGAAGAATCTAGTGATGGTACCCAGCTTTGTTCTTAGCTAGCTGTGTGGTCCTTTGAAAACCCCAGAATACATGCTCTCACTGGATCTCTTGACTGTGTACATGCTGAGGTCCAAGGGTTGTGCTGGGAGATGGCTTCCCGTGGGTGTAGCAGAGAGAATCACTGAAAGATCCAGCTGGAATAACTGAAAAGCGCAGCCTACTGACCTTGGACTCCTGATAGCACTCACAGGCTCTGAATTGGGGTGTAACCACCCACCCATTCCCCCCAGGATTTGGGGTGAGAGGATGGAGACTGCTTCCTTTGTGGGAGCCGGAAGGCCCTGGAACTCCCTGATCATCGTTGTCCTGGGTCTGGACATACTCTCCAACATTTATAGGGCACCTGGTAGTTGCCAGGACAAGACCCTCACAGTCCATGCACAAGGGGAGCTTACAGACCTGTGTCCTCCACCCCACCCGGCACTGAGCAATGCTGAGGCTCACACACTCTGCAGCCAGCCTGCCCTGCCTCCTCACGGAGCCCGATGCTGCCTTCTCTCAGCGCTGTGACCTGGGGGAAGTTACCCATCTGCTCTGTGCTTCTTCTCAATCTATAAAATGGGGATGAGGACAGTACCTGCTTAGTGCTTGGGACAATGTAGGGGCTTGAACAGTGCCTGA